>NC_136071.1:286052475-287302475 GCF_964261635.1 Lissotriton helveticus
CCCAGTGCGTCTGCGGTGAAACAGTGGTCTCATAAAACAAAGTACGAAGTTTCCCAAAAAAGTAGCATGTTCGCTTTAAAAGCATACAAACAAATGCGTATATTGTTACCTATGACTGCTACAAACTCGAATTTTCAACACAATTAATTTCCACATTGTAAAAATGTATATATTCTGGATTTAGAAAAGTAAAACATATTGCATAACAATTAAGTACTCAGGATCAATTCTAAATTTAATCATTTATATATTGTCATTCTTATACCGAGAACATAGCTGTATATCAATGTAACTTAGTCTATCAGTTCGAGTTCCATGGCACATCATTTACAATTGAATTAAATTTCTTCCAAATGTATGCATTTCAGTACAGGGAGATGTATTTATCTGCCCAGAATCACACATGGAGCCGGAATTCGAAACAGGTCCCCAAGTTCCAAGTCTCAGGTGAGTTCTAAGGCGACATCATCCAATCATTATCATTACTAAACAATTGGAGCAGTACAGTACAATCCATTTCATAGAAGTGTTAACATTTCAAAAGATTCGAAAAGAAAGCGAAGATTTTCTTTATGGGCAAATTCCTTCCTTAACACTCCCAGTGCATATATAGTTCAGCTGCCTAGTGATATGGGGCCATATGTATCAAAATCCTCTTTTGCGATTCTCAAATAGCGATTTTTTGCGAATCGCTATTTGAGAATCGCAAAATGCTATGTATGTAAGATTTGCAATAAATTCTGCGAATCCTACATATTTCTTAATTGCGAATCTGAATTGCGATTCGCAATTAAGGAATACCTCCCCATTCATTCCTATGGGCCTAGAGGCCCATAGGAATGAATGGGAAGACATTCTCAATTTGCGATTAGCAGTTAGAGAATCGCAAACTGAGAATGCACGTTCAAGGGTGCAATGGTGTCAAAAGGACACCCTGTTGCACCCTTGAAATAAGCATGGGTGCACATGTGGCGCACATACATGCCCTAAGGGCATGTATGTGCTTCACATTGCACTTTGAAAAATACAAAAAAGTGAATTTTTCAAAGAAATCGCAAATTTGCGATTTCTTAAGGCCATATTGCACTTTTTTGGTGCTTCTTACATTGCATTTAAGGAATCGCAAAAGTTGCGATTCCTTAAATGCAATTGCAAAATAAGGAATTGCAAATTTTGCGATTCCTTATTTTGCACGCAGATTTGCCTTCCTACATACGATTTAACAAAATTGCGATCGCAAACGCCGTAATTCGGCGAATTTCAGCGTTTGCGATCGCAATTTTGCTTGATACATATGGCCCATGCTCTCTTCTTGACCTCTACTATTTCCTTTTGATTCATTCCTACTTCACTGTCACTTTATGGGGCAGAAACTGGTGCTGTGCAGTCTGCCTCTGCTCCCGCTAAGGTTTGTTTTTCTCCCTTAAGTTGTACCCCTGTTCGCCTATTCCCTCTCATTGCAATATCCTGTTTATCACGCCAAAACGCTTGATTCGTCTGTTCTGATTTTTTGTAAACATTTTTCTTAGGCTTGTAAAGCACTCTGATACCCTAACAGGTCACATTTGCGCTCCATAAAACACAGAACAAATCAATACATACACCCTCAAATGTGGAATCAAGGTTATTTATGACTCTTTGCAAGGGAATTCACCTCGATTCATGTACAAACACTGGTTTTCACCCAAATCGGGATTCCGAGAGGTGCTGATTTATCGCACTCCTGAGTTATTTTCCCCAAGCAAACTTGCATAGAGAAAAGAGGTCTCAAAGAGAAAAGTGACATCTTAAGCATCTGTGGGGCGTGGTCAAGATATATGTTGGGACCTCTTGTTTGGAACAAGTATGCCTTTATTACATCTTTTTGGGTTATTAAATCCCTCATGAAGCCAAACGACAGTGAGATATATGTTAAACCTTCTGAAACAGGGGCACACAAAAAAGTAAAGCAGAAAGCTCAAGTTGCCTACTGTTTATCGACCAAATAGTAGTAAAATAAATCTTTAGCTAGCATTGATAATGCCATTTCTGAGTTTGAATCTGGATTTCATTTATTTGCAATAACCTCTTATCTGGAATTCAGAGCCAGATTTACAAAGATGTGATGCAACGCAGTGCAGCGCTATAACTTGCTGTGCTGTGTCACATGAAGAGGGCAGGAATGTGCCAAATCTATTAAGATATTGTGCATTCCTGCTCTCTCCCTGTGCTGGCACACAGTGCAGCCTAGCGCAAATGCAGGCACCCTAGCACCATGGTGCAAGAATGCCTGCTTTGCAGGCAGGATTGATTTTGTGCAAGAAGGGACACCTTCCCATTCAAAAACAATCCTTGAGAGATTTTTTTCCTCTTTCTATGTTTCCTATAGAATGCTGAAATGTAGAAAGAGGGAAAAACTAGGACACATAAATGCATTTCTATTTGTTGCCACCCCTGCAATGGTGTACCTTTTTGACACATTATTTGGCTTACAATTGGTAGTTAATATGGGAAAGCACCAAACCTGAATGTTTCACCCGTGGAACGCTTTCCCAAGGCAGAGTAACGCAGGGCTGCAACTTTCACTACGTTGCGTTACTCCAGATTTACTATGCCACGCAGAGCCGTGCAAGGTGGCTCTGTGTGGCATAGTAATTCCCATTTAAGGCTCGTATTGCCCTTGCGTCACCTTGTGTGACACAAGGGCAATGCAAACCTTTTGTAAGTCTTACCCTCAGTGTCTAAACAGCTTGGTTCTCCCATTAAAGAACAACACAATGGGAGTGACTTTTTAGATGTTTATTGGACTTGTGCACAATATTAAAATAAGACATATACACAGCACTTGAAACTGAACTTTAGTTGCAAAATATATTGCCCTTCACTACTGACATGCTTTTTGCAACCGGGAAAATCAAAGTACTGCTAAAAGGATTTACACCATTCCATTAGTTCAATCCTAACACCTTTCTCCGAATGTCTTTTCCCTACCTCATCCCTCTTCTCTTCTGTATATGGGGCACTTCTCAGGCTAGACAGTTACTGTGATCCTGGTGAGTATAAGAAATGGGACTGGGCAGGATGCAGGAGATGCACAGTGACATAAGGAGAACAGTATAGAGATATCTGTGAGTTAGAGGGAGAATGGGTTAGAGATAGACATAATGTAGAAAGTATGTGATGTAAGGATATAAACAAAGTGAACAGAGAGAGGTGAGGTAGCCTAAAGGCAAGAAAAAGACAGGTATTAAGAGGAAAATGAAGATACAGAAAGAGAGGTATAGTAACTGGTAAAGGTGCAAGTGGTGGAAGAGAGTGGGATAAAGGTGAGAAGAAGGGCATGTAGTGAGAGACACAGGAGTGCAATTCCCCAAGGGGTGTTACATACAGAAGCAGTGAGTAAAAAATGTGAATTAGAGAGATGTAAAGGTAGTCAGAGGTAAAGACAGAGACTTGAAAAACAAAGAGATGCAAGGAAGAGATTGAGAGAGAGAGAGAGCAACATCAGAAAAGGTAGAGAAGAGGCAATTGAGAAAAATATATGAAATAGAGGAAGAGAGGTACTGATTTGTGAATTAGAAAACAAGGAAATGAAGGTGAGGTAGAGAGGATTATAAAGAAAGCAGTTGAAAAAGATAGTTGTTGTGAAGGGCTGAGTTGAAATGGAGAAAGAGGTTCAGAAAGAGATATTTTTGTGTGAGAAGGGGGCACACAGAGATCAGAAATATCCTGAATAGACATTGGCATCTGATCTATAACGATCCGATATTGAATCCATTAGTGTCAAAAAGACCACCTATAACATTCAGGAAAGCAACATCTTTTAAACAGATGGTAGTTTCCAACATGCTCCCACAAAAAACGAATTCAGGGGGTTCGACTTGGCTTAAAAGAAAACCGGGGTTTGTGAAATGTCTGAAATGTAAGGCCTGTAGACAAGGGAGAAACACACAGTCATACACACCAGGCCTTTCCAAAAGAATGAAAAAGATCAGAGGTTGCTTCACATGCCAAACCGATTTTGCTGTCTACGTCCTTCAGTGCCCTTGTGGCCTGAGGTACATAGGCAGCACAATTCATCCTGTCCACATCAGGGTTTTACAGCATATGAGGGCCATACGGAATGGAGACAAAGCATACCCGCTCGCCCGACATTTTGAGCATGAACATAACAAAGATGACTCAGGCCTGAGTTACTTTGTTATAGACAGTGTGCCACAGAGCATTCGAGGCGGAGATAGGGAGAAAAAATTAAGACGCCTTCAATCTCGGTACATTGTGGAGCTTAATACCAAGGCACCGACTGGTTTGAATGTAGAAGAGGACCTGATCACTCACCTGTAATGAGTATTGTAGGAATGTAGTATTAAAGGAACATTTAATGGAATTTGTAAAGTTCGATTTTAAGGTTTTATGTATGATTGTATATTGTATTTTGTAAATTTTGCACTAAGTACCGTGGGAGAGAATGGGGTTCACTTTAACAAGGAGAGATACAATGTTAGTTAGTAAATAAGCCCACTGGGGCGATACACGACAAATAGTAGTCAAACAGAAAACACTAATGACAGACAGTTATTGAACCCACATGGGCAGCATGAATGTAGTTAACTTGCAGTATGGCTTTATGGTATGCAGGCTAAACAGCGCATATATCTTAAACAACGTTAGCATTAATACAAATGCTATCAGATAATAGAAACCTGACGTAGTATCAATAAAGTTATAATTCAAAAATGAAGAAAAAAAGCTTGGAAGAAAAAAAACATGGCGAGTAAAATTCATGCTTAAACAGTGAAACATGCATTTAAAGGTAACCAATATGTGTGTATAGCAATGCCTAAATGTATACAGCCTGGTTTTATTGCATGTTCACGATTTATGAATATGTCGTAAAGCGTGCTCATGTTGTGAACTACGAGTCTGTTATCCATGTTACTCTCTTTGTAGTTCTATTGTCACCGGATTGTGGGTTGTTGCACAGCGTTTATAATGGCCGCCATGAAACATAAGACTTCGGTGATCAAGCCTGCGGGTCAGGCGAAACGCGTCACGAAGGGCTGACTTGAAAACATTTTTATATATATAGAGAGAGAGAGAGAGAGAGATGCTTTAAGGGCAAGAAAGCAAAAACGAAATTTATAGCACTTAACTTGTCATACTTACAAATAAGGAGATTTGTTATACTCCGGAGTTTTTCACTCGACTCAAGTGCAGCTTGTCTAGACAGATTTGTCTTTCACCAGCTCCTATTCTTAATCTAATAGGCACCCTATTACTTTTCAAATTTTTACCGAAAGAGGAATCTTTTAACCGTACATTAATTAATCTGTCTCGTCTATTCTTCCGGAAGCAGACTTGGAAAAATTCTACGTCTCAGACACATGATTTGTGGTCTTGTCATATTTCCTGCTGTCAACAATGTGGTTTTCATTAGAAAGAACAGCCCCAGTTCAGAAACATGCTCACAACGCATTAAAATCAGCAAGAATGGGTTGCATTTGTGTAGCAGAATAAAACCTTAAGGCATATAGGTATGTATAGGCATATCCACAAAGCCCTCTCGGACATGTTATCTACTATCCTCTCGAAATCTGAGTTCCAGCAACTCTGATTTGATTTCACTAATGTCAGACTGACATGATGTCAGATTCAACCACAAGACCCATAGAGGCAGGATGATAAATGTTCTAGGGGACAACTCTGACCTTAGAGCAGACTTAAGAAATTAACTGCATCTAGTAGAGTCAAAAGAAAACGTCCTGAGCCCACCAAAGTACCACTGGCACCTCAAACAAGAATTGCCAAAGTCAATAGGTCTCGCCTTTAATATGTCATTCATGGTATTTTTGTAATGCTGTGGAATGTGTTTGCATGTGTGTCTTTTGTGAATGTTATAATATTGTTTCAAGTGTTCTGTGTAAAATAATTTGTTTTAATCTGTTATTTTACCAAAACAAATTTTATTCAATTTTGTACTAGTAATATGTATTTATTGTGCATACAAATTATCCAAATATATATATATATATATATATATATATATATATATTTAAATAATCAACATTAAGTTGTTACTGCACGGTGCACCTACTGTCTTTGTGAGTGGAGCCTCTTTGAAAAAGTAAATATATTGCAGACATAGTAATAGTACATATTATAGCGGTTTTGTAAGTTATTTTTTTATTCTCTTAGTAAAGTGTGCAAGGGGGGTTTGTTTTATTAAAGTGCCCCGTGCACCTAATAGTCAATTGACCGGACCCTCGTTTGTGAAGAAAAGATACTGGGTATACAGTAGTATTGCTGTCATCTGGATGCTGCTTTGAAAGATTGCCATTGGTTACATTGTAACAGAGGAAGAGTGCATCTGAAAACACTTTAGGAGGAACATTCAATGACTTTTGGCACTACAGGAGCATTTTTATCCAGGTGGCTCTGGACAGCATTTTTAAAGTGAGCTTTCTTGAACGAGATAAGTGTTTTGCACAGAATCAGCACATTTAGTAATAATAATTAAATTAATTTGCGTCAGAGGACCAAGCAGAGCATGCCTTTGCTAAGATAGCCCCCATCAGCGTGGGCAGAGAAAGGTTTGACGCCCTTGCTGGTAGTGGTGAATTAAATGAGACAGCAGGGGGTCCCTTTTGTGTTCACTGGTCAGTACCTGGATGGGCAGGCACTAGCCCCTGAACACAAATATCCCTGTACCTCCCCCAGCTCACCAAATTCACGGATAGTTTTGCTGCCTCAAGCAGACTATGGTTTTGTTGATGTGTCAGCAGGAGTCGGAGGGTGAAGGGAGGGCAAGAAATGGGGCTAAAGCGGTGTTAAAAACATTGCCCACCATATGATAATGAAGGACTAAAACCACTTTAAACTGGCAAATCAGACTGAAACGAACAGGCAGGGACAAAGTCAAGGCTGGAGCAAGATGAGAAGGGCACTGTTATTGGCATAACCTTAATGTACACAGCTCCATGAGGCCCACAGACTATTGGTACCCTAAGCCTGTGCCCAGCTCTCCCGTGATAAAGGCTGGCCCTGAGTACAAGGAGTTTAATAGTTTTTTTCACAATGGGAGGACTATGGTGCGGCATGGTGAATAGTGTATGCGATGTAAAGAAAGTTACATAGAATAAAATGGCGATCGGATAAAATGCTGATAAGAAAAAAGGTAGAAAAAAACTACATGCAGTCACAGGGACTCCTTTCCTAATCTGTGCCATTGAAAGAAAGTAACGTTCAACAAAAAATGTCGAAACATTAAAAATACTAGTGCCAAAAGAATGCCACTCTGAAACGAAAAGAAAATGCGGGCCAAAAAAGTTTTCAGATACTCTCACATGGAATGCTTTGATATTCCTTGCCATTGAAAGAAGGTGACCAACAACAAAGTGAAATGTGTAAGCATTAAAAATGCCAATACAATGCTGATGCGAAACAAATGCCGATCTGAAGTGGAAGAAAAGGGTTAGCAAAAAAAAGTTCTCAGTAGGACAGCACCAGTAGTGGAAGGACATAAATTAAGGAAAATTAATTAGTACTTTGTTCATGATCCCATAGAAATAAAAGGAAGTGATGTCAGAGTATGGTTCCGAATTAGGAGGCAGCTACGAAGATTGACAATCAAGCCTGCAAATGGTAAGTGATGGCGGGCCTTCAAGCTCTTTACAACAAACAAATTCCTCACAGCAACAGCACGTGCACGGTGTTAGTGGAGACATACAAAGGATCAGGTACCTCCAAAGGCAAGTTTGGTCTCTCTGAAACCCACATCTGATGATCCACATTTGATCTCTTTCGCTCACATATGTATATCTTGCCACACTGGAAGGAACTTCTGAAAACTAGAACTTCTTACCAATAGGTCATTGGCGCTAATGAGTGGCTTTATCTCACAGCCAAGTGCCTTACAAACCAATGGAACAAATGCATTCATAATTAAAAATCCATTCTCACTTTTAATAAGTATGAGGGAGCAGCAACCTAGGTATATTTCTTGCCCATGACGTTTCTTCTCCAAAACGCAAAGCATAGCTAACAGTATTTCCACAAAGTGAGTTGAAGATGAGTTCATCGTGTGCATTTCTAATCAAGGCACTAACACAAATAGATCAAAACAATAACCGCAAGGTTCCAATTTGCTTTGTCCTTTAGGCACAGTGAAACAATCCCTGAAAATGCAGCTAGTTCATACCCAACACAAAACAACTTCCAAGTATTTCGTGGTACTGCAATATCATTAAAGAGGTGGTATTTTGGCTTGGAAGAGAGTGCTGCACTTCAGAGGCAATGCAGGAAAATATCCCCAACCTTCCCATTGCCTTTTAGTTTCTACGGCTGTAGTAGACACTGGGGCAGCCCCGCCCACTCGTTAGAACGCCTGCACCACGGCGGAATGTCCGCGGCGGTAAGCAGGTTAATCATCAACACAAGCGCTTTTTCATGAGCACCAGTTAAGGATACATTCATTTACAGTGAGATTAAGTAATCTGCCCAGAATCACAGGAGGGTGAGCCGTCGCCGAGACACAAACCTGGACCCAGCACAAAAATCGACAGCTCTGGCCATTATGCCACATCCTAACCGCACTTTCATGTTTAGTAGCATGTTCTGTTTTAGACGGCGCTAACACGAGAAATGGGCTGGTGCAAGCTGCCTCCAGATGAGAGCAGCTGCAGCACTTATGTTTTTTTACAAATTAACCACTGGTGTGACTGTAAATGAATAGCCCTAGGTTCACTGTTGTAGCCTGGACAGGTGAAGCTTTAAACCCCAGTTGTAATGCAAGTCAGAGAAGAGGCCAGATGGCATCCCTATTCCACCAGTAGTGGAAAGTTAACTTCTAAAAAATATACCTTGTGCTGGCTGGAAGCCTGGCTGTAATAGAACAGTTAACTTCGTGTTCCTTCCCCCTAACCACATTAATTAGCTTTCAGATAAGGCATTGCAAGATGCTCTGCAAGAAATCAAATGGCTCACGCCTAAGACTGGAGGGTGCAAAACTGGAACACTTACCAGAGGATGAGTCACTCAGGAGTTGATAGGAATAGGTGGTGGAATAAATTGCCCTGGCAGAGGACTGGCTTTTTACCTTAAGTTTCTAAAAGGAGGCTTAAGTGATAGAAGATAGTCATTAGGGAGGTCTGCTCTTACATTCGTCTCTGCTTCCAGTAGAGGACAAAGCCCCCCCTTGATCGGAGACTGGGAGTGGTTCCTCATTTTTTCGTGGCTGAAACTGCATGGAACTAGAAACTCCAGAGAGGAGTACCATACTTTTGTCACTTAGTTAAAGATTTCCCGGGGTTGTACTACTGGATATCAATGCCAACAATATCATGCTATGAGGACAGAATGTCGGTGTATATAGGAAAGTACAGATGTATTAATCCTAACTCCTCTATGTACCTTGAAGATATATGTACTGAGCAGATATATATATGTAGAGTTAGGTATAGCAAATCTAGATTTAATTACCTGTCGATATTATTTTTTCAATATTCTGTCTTCGATATTGATTCCCACTGATTTTGTGGGTTCGATTTTCATGGGACACACCACTTCTAGGACAGCTTATAGTAAGTGAGACTAGAAGTGCTGTAAAACTGGTATGTATTGTCGTGGAAAACCTCATTGGTTGGACCCATACATATCACAAATTATTGTCTAGAGCACTGGATAATAATGGCACTGCACCACCATCTTATCAGAGCATCCCTGGACTTTGAAAGAGACTAGAATAGAAGAAGAAGACGTTTGTTTGCACTATGATATTTACTTTTGAAGAAGACTGGATTGTGAACTGCTTTCCACCATTTGGCTGGCCTGCATTACAGCCTCAGGAACAAAAAAGTTTGATGAAGGGATACTTAACTGCCCAGGACATGGACGGAGTTGGATCCTGTGGGAGCTTTGGCTGGAGAAGAAGCTGGATCCCAGGAGCCTTTCAGAACAAGCATTTACAATGCTCTCGGCATTGTTAAAGTTAGAGCTATTGGCATTGCTCAAGACATTATTTTTATGTATGTTTTTGTTTTTAAAACATATAAATAAATGGCATTGGTATTTACAATGCCAATAGCTTAATCGCTCACAAATGCGAGACCTATTGCATTTGCACCCACACAGAGCCACACACACAAAGCCACCCACACACACATACAGAGCCACCCACACAAAGCCACCCACACAGTCATTCACATAGAGCCACCAACACACACACACAGAGCCACCCACACAGAGCCACCTACACACACACAGAGCCACCCTCACACAGACAGAGCCACCCACACATAGAGCCACCTACAAAAAGGCTACCCACACAGAGCCACACACACAGAGCCACACACACAGAGCCACCCACATAGAGCCACACACACACAGACCCCCCCACACACACAGAGAGCCACACACACACACACACACACTTAGCCACACACACACACACACAAAGAGCCACACACACACACACACACACACAAAGAGCCCCCCCCACACACACAGAGCCACACACACAGAGAGCCACACACACAGAGAGCCACAGAGCCACACACACAGAGCCACATACACAGAGCCACACACACAGAGCCACACACACAGAGCCACACGCACAGAGCCACACGCACAGAGCCACACACACAGAGCCACACACACAGAGCCACACACACAGAGCCACACACACAGAGCCACACACACAGAGCCACACGCACAGAGCCACACACACACACAGAGCCACACACACAGAGCTACACACACACACACACACACACACAGAGCCACACACACACACACAGAGCCACACACACACACAGATCCACACACACACACACAGCCACAGAGACACAGGTCAGCCGGTGCGCTGGCGTTCATGCCCTGGGCACCCACTGCTCCTCACCACACGCCCACCTCTGCCCAGTAACGCCCCGGGGACCAGAGGCAAGAAAAGCGATCACAACCAGGGAACAGAGGCAAGAAAAGCAAGCACAACTTGGGGGCAGAGGCAAGAAAAAACAATCACAACCAGGGAGGAGAGGCAAGAAAAAACGATCAGAACCAGGGAAGAGAGGCAAGAAAAAACAATCACAACCAGGGAACAGAGTTGCAACAGCGACACGTGGATCTGTGTAGATGACATGATGGTTCATGAGGATCTGCAAGTGAAGGAGAACCCAGACTGGTGCTCAGTGTGAACATTGGACGACTCTTCTCTCGGTCAGGACAGACCTGGACTATTGACGCTGATTATAATACTGGTGGCCACCACCAACGATCTCCGATGAAGCTCCTCACTGGGATTCAAGGCGCTGGCTGGGCTGATCTTTGCTTTGTGCCAAGCGAAGATGGAAATTGAATAATAAAGACATTTCTTTTTTCACATTTGGAGATGGGGACTGAAATTTATTATTTGGATCCCTGGAGAACCAAATGAACTTTCTTTGTAATATCATTAATTGTGAATTTGGAACATAAAGACCCTTATTTTGATGATCTGTGAGTGGCTTGGCTGAAGGGACTGATGCTCCCTCCATTCTTGAGTCCTTCGCAAGAGGACAGCGTGTTCTGGGTCTCACGCCTGGAACAACAGTCACACATGAGCAGAACCTTATCTTTTTGAAAAATTGGGGAGAGGCTGCTTCGCATCAGCCATTCCTTCACTGACGCTGCAAAGTACTGATGGAGTTCAGAGCCTCGGTTTCAAGAGCGCTGATCAGACCACCCCCAGCACGTCACAACACTTCCCTGGCGACCCTCAGTTTGAGTCATGGGGGCACCCCGGCTCTGGTCCAGAGAGAGGGAGGCTCCCCCCGCTGCAGCTACAGATAGAGATATGTCTCTAGTTTGTATGTTACACATCCTTCCTGCAACAGAATCTATCCCGTAGATGCTGCTAAAGGGTAGCATTGTTGTACATATGCTATCCTGCTGAGAAAGCTCAGTAGGTTTATGCACCTGCTGCAGTCACCTAAGGCCCATGGAATCTTATCCCGAAACATGGAACTCGATTTGTATCCTTATGAAGAAATACAACTTGGTATTGGCGCTCAGAAGCAACGTACGCTGTAATCAGCCTTCTGTAAATGTGAAGGTCTCGTAGCTCTATTGACAGTATGTATATGACTTGTTCTCTATCATTACTGTTGTTTCCCGAGTCTCTGTTCCAGCGAAGCTGCTGCTGGGCCCAGGTGAGGTGTCCAGGAGGCGGCCATCTCGCGTGGTGCAGGAGCGGGCCTGGCTGCAGCAGGCGGTCCTGTCACCTCGGCACCCCCTCCGGCCTCCGCCCCCTCTGCCGCACCCCTTCTTTCTCAGTAACTCGAGCCGCACTTCACAAGAACCCCTGTCATTTTCAGAGCCCTGAAATCCCAGCCTGGCAGCATACCAGCGCGCAGCCTGCCACCCCCGCCACAAAATGGGGGCACCGGACCTCAAAATGGGGTATTCGGGGCAAGCGCACAGGGCGGGGGGCACACGTGCATGCGGAGGACACACTTGTGGTATAAAGTGCGCCCTAACTGGAGCATCGCATCCACACACACTCTTACACACACCAGCATACACAGCACACACATTGGTGCACACTGGGGTACATGTACATGTACACGCACACGTGGGCATGCGGGAGGCACACTCGTGGTATAAAGTGCGCACTCACTGGAGCATCGCGGCCACACACACTCTTACACACACCAGCATGCACAGCACACGCAAGGGTGCACACTGGGACATATGTACATGCACACACGTGCAGGCCAGTATGCAGACTCGTGGTAAAAAGTGTGCACACACACGAACGCTGGACCATCACAGCCACACACACACTTACACACACCAGCATGCACAGCACACGCAAGGGTGCACACTGGGATGTACGCACACACGTGAACAGTCAGGGGGCGCGCACACACAGGGTAGCGGGGGGCACGTCCGCTATGAACTAGGGTGAGTACCTGCATGCACACAACAGGGGGCATGAGCACATGCATGGGTGCACACCGGGCTATATGTAAAAGCACACACGTGAACAGTCATGGGGCGAGTGCACACAGGGAAGTGGGGGGCTCGTCCTGTATAAACAAGGTTGTGTGCACCAGCACGCACATAACACGGGGCACATGCACACTCACAAGGGTGTGCACAAGCATGCACACAACAAAAGAACGGGTACATGTAGGGGTGTAGACTTAACGCCCCATGAAACGTGAGAGGTGGGGGCAGGTGGAGAGGCAATCACCTTGCAGTCAGGCGGCACCCACAGGGTTGGTGAACTGAACGTATGCCCACATCTATACTGCCATGGAGCCACACACACAGGCCTGTGGGAACAGGAACACCGGCCATGCGCATCCCTGGGTGCACATGGGGGTTGTTTGACAGTGAATACACCCACTGCATAGACATGAGGGAATGCACAAGGGTGTATAACAGGGGGCATATGTACTACATATACTGATCTTGCACTGTGAAGGTTAGCGAAACGTGCAGAATTTGCTGTAGCGTAATTACGGGAGGTTGCAAGGGGGTATACATAACCCAGCCTTCAGCACTATTCTCTGAGCACAAAATGCACCTTCACGTCTAAAGCAGACCCGAGGGTGCATTCTTCTAAAAGCACCAGAAGCAAACAACATCTGCTCACGCGCGCTAGTTTGTTTCTCCTGGACCCCTGTGAGAGGAGTTTTGTGCCAAAAATACTCATAATCACGGCAACTGGTGCAAAAGCGTAATTTTGAGCCAAAAGAGTAACGCGAAATTGCTCAGATTACTCCATCGTTATTAAAATTTCGCCGGGCCTCGCCATGCAGAGCAAACAGAGGCCTAGAAAAAACAATTGTGCAAAAAATAGCGGGGGTGGGGTGTGCGTGCCTCGTGTACGGCACATTCCAATGTAAATGTATATCCCACAGGGGTACCACAACACAGAGCAGGCCTACTCAGGCATGAAATGCACATAGAGGCAGGCATGAGACGGATGCCACTCAGACAAGCAAGCATGCATTCTGGGTATTGTAGTCTTGGTTAGCCTTCCCTTAACTCCTTACGCCCACATGCCTGATGGCGGTGATTTGCAGATGAAAACTTCAGGACTGGAAACAATGTCCGCGATGACATGGAGCAGGTGGTCCCCAAGCACAGAATCACATCACCTGCTTGGTTATAGTAGGGACTTCTGCGCACAAACACACCAGCTACTCAGATAATGAAGAACAGAACAGTTCTGAGGAGAGGAAACCCACCTCCAGGAAGGCAGCTTCAAAGAAAGACCACTGAGCTCCTGGAACCACCGCTGAAAGCCAGCAGCCTCCAAGACGCCATTTGTGAGCTCTCGCCCCGAATATCTACACACCCCATACACGAGGCATGCTCTCACGTGCACCGGCCGCAGTTATAGTGTTAGGAAACTCTGTGAGCTCAAGAGCAGAATTCAGGATCAGGGAGTTTAACGCTCGCTTCTAAAACATGCAGTGATCTGCAGGTCGCGTGCTTGAATCCCATCAAAGTCGCTCAGACACCCATCCTTCTGTCCGGAGCTCAGAGAAGGGAGTACCTCTACATTGGGTGCTAAGAATGCCAGTTACGGACAACCCTTAGAAAGGATGAGGAGCATTCGATGAAAAGACCTTACTTCGTTTTATAGCTGTTCCGTTAAAGTCACTCAATTACCGCGTTGTTTTTGCTTGCTGCATTCTCCAACGGATAGATCAAAGATAGAGGACGAAGGGAGCAATGGGGAGATCCAAGACGGCAGACGCAGGCAACAATTGGGAGATCCAAGACGCAGGCAGCAATGGGGAGGCGGGCCGTGCTTGAGCTGAGCATATCGGGGACACACGGGCGCGGTACAGCATTGGCTGGCGCTATGTGTATGCCACGATAAAATGAAAATAGAAGAACTGCTGGCAGGTTGGGGTGTATGCAAGGATAGGCTACGTTCCGATTCCGTGGTAAATGTAATAATAATAAAGCATGAAAACACAACCATGTTTCTCCGAGGCGAAGCAGAAATGCCTCGGAGAAACCACAGTCCTTTTCGGGATTGAGTGGCGTGTTTTTCGTTCTCTCCTCTTCCCATTGGCTGGAATGTAAAATTGGGAAGAGGAGAGAAAGAACCTAAAGAAACACGCCCCTCAATCCCAAAAACACGGGGCTTAAACGAACAGACGCCCCGCTCCTCCAATGGCTGGCCTCCGTTTAGGAAGCCAGCGAATGGAGAAGAGGGGCGGGTTCAAGCCCCCCACTCTAAGACATAAGATCTTGCCGGCGAGACTGCGCAAGCGCAGCCTACACAGGAGTGACTTTTCCAGAATCTTCAAGAAAATGGGAGAATAAGTTGTAGCGGGAAAAAGATCAGAGGTCTCCCTCGGCCTTGGAGCTGTGAATGGAGTTGCCAAAAAGAGCAACAGGAAAGCACTTGAGTGTACCAGTGTGAAAAGTTACTGACTCAGTCCCTGACCTCCTTGCCTCTGAGGAACAAAACAGCTTGCTGGTTACTTTTCTTATTTTTGCCTTAACTGCAAAAGCAGCTTATGGTGGCCATATTTTGTAAGTCACACAGAGTAACAGCAAGTTCAAGGGCATAGCATTATAAAAATAATCCTAACAAAGAACTACATTTATTGTTTGCCTTTCTGCAGAGATGCGCTCAAAGCACTACACACCTGAACTTTTTAACACTTCACATGCCTTGCTTTATCAGCAGCCCAATTTCATGTGCTGCACATTCGGACAAGTAAAAACAAGCATTTGCAATGCAATAGGTCTCGTATTTGCGAAAGTTTAAGCTATTGGCATTGTAAATGATAATGACTTTTATTTATGTTTTAAAAACCAACACATAAATAAAAGGCATTGTTATTTACAATGGCAATACCTCAAACTCTCGCAAATGCGAGACCTATTGCATTGCCACAGGGAAAGTGCGCATGGTGTACTGCTACTCTGTAGAAGCGCCGCCGGTGCCGGCGTTCTGCGAATGCTGTGGCAGGCAACCACAGTGAAAGCATGCATGGTGCACTGCTACTATATAGAAGAGGTCACGAGTGCTGTGGGGACGCAGCCACTGTAAAAGCACGCATTGCGCGCTGCTAATACACAGAAGCGGCTGCAGTTGCTGGTGTCTCATGAGTCCTGTGATTATTAATTAACTAAATAGTTCTCCAAACTTCTAATGAAAGCTCCAGAATTAGGACACATGTAAAAAGGGCAGTCCTAGTGGGAGGTAACAACAGAAGACTGGGAGATACTAAGAAGGGACAAATAAGCCTACGAACAAATCAGAAGCCAACATTTACAAAGGACAATGACACAAGCCAATTAAAAATATGGGCAGAGAGTGGGCGGAGTTTCAAGTCCCTACCTGAATACAGCATGCATCGCAGAGCAGCGCATGCACTGCCCAGGCTCGACCTAAAAAACAGGCTACTTATATTTTCTTACGAATACTAATATCGTGAGAATAAATCAGGATACTTGTTTTGCAGTTTGTTGAAGAGAAGGATTTGTGAAAATAACACACATATAAAAACAGTTGTGGGAATCAAAAGGCTGTTTCCCAAATTGAAATGTAGATTTCATGGCTAAATAAACCGTTACCATTGATCAAACATCCTAGCCTTGCCATTCTTCTCTGCATGGATGGCTTGTGCTACAACGGAAAGTAGACTACCAACCTATGACTATTAAGCGAGCCATTTCTTCATTGTCATTCTCACTCTATGACTCCATTGCAAGAGAGCAGGCCGCTCTTTGCAGGAGTCACTGGGGAAGAGGCTACAAGTGGTGGCTACAAGCCCTGAAATAGAAAAGGCTAACCCAGACTTCTCTTCTCTTTCCTGCGAGATCCACAATCTACGTTCAAAATCAACAGCAGTTCTTCAAGGATTTATGGAAGGGGCGGTCCACAGAACGGTTGGATGCAGACAGAAACATTGTTTATTCCAGTCACTACCAGAAAATTAAATCTTTATTATCATCACAACTTCCTTTAATTTTCTAAAATGCTTGTAACAGACTAAAGAACGAAAAAAGAATGACAGCATTACTGGTCAAATTCCCCTCACTGGATCATTACCAGGACAAGTGGGATTAATAATTTACAACTTTTCAACAATCCCTCCGAGTTATTTTGTGAGTTGTGAAGAATGAGGGGTGTCTATCATAAAAACTTCGAATTGTTTATGAGTAAAGACAACTACCATAAGGCCATGTACTTTGATAGACAATACAAAATGAACATTTCTCGTGATGTCTTACAACCTTCTACGGCTCCAGTAAAAAGGCATCAATTTAAATAAATTCATTTATGTTTACTGTTTTAATTTGCCACAAAAGATAGATGCTTTCTAAGTGTCACTCTAAAAGCGGCATCATATATGTAAACAATCAAAAGGCAAGCCCACCGGTTGCTTGTAAATACATCATCATAAGGGATTTAGAAAGATTGTTACATACAAATTGAGTAAGTAGCGCCCAGTAGGATCTCGTTAACACTGTACTCTGATCTATCATAAGTGCACATTCTAGCAGCTCTGATACACTGGTGGCATGACAGAAACAAATTGGCTGATAAGCTCCCAGAGCTGGGTAAATTAATAAGCACAGTCAATCAGTTGCATTTCTATTATGGACAGTAACAACGTCGCAATTAGTGAAATGATGTATTCTCGGCCTCTAGCTCTTTAGGGATTACACAATTAGCCACGGTAATGCGCTCATTCAGCGATTACACGAACCCTGGAAGGGGGAGACGTGATGCAACGGTCCACCATGACTGCACACTGATTGTCAAGAATAATCATGCCAAATAGCGTCTGATTACATGCTGGGGGGTTGCATTCTGATTTCGCGGGCAAACACGCATCACAATTCTGAGTTGTGTGATGATTATCTGACCAAGGATTTTTTCCACTGGCTGATTTTTACATGTCAGCAGAAAAGCAAAACATGCAGAATTTGGTGTGATGTATAATGATTCTGCATGTCATGCCTCCTGTCCCAGCGAAAAACTTGACATATTAACTACTTACCAAAACTGGTAGCTACTTTGTAGTGGGTTAAGGTCCAGTAAGTAGTTTTACTACCTTCTGGCCCACTTGTATTTGTAGCCCAAATATTTCACTGCAAGCCGCAGAACAACGCATGTCCTGTGCAAATCACAATGGGGCAATTCAGAAAGAGATCTACATTCAGAGATCTCCACACAAGTAGACTTACACCCATGCCTGTGCGTAAATCTCCACCTATTGTTGACTTGACCTTTTTTTTGCTCAGGGATATGTATGATACCTACAGGCCCCACACATGTAATGTTGTGCTTGAGTATAATACCCAGACTATGCCCCTGGATCTCCACAAGCGAGTCCTGTCGTTGTTGAAGGACTGGCGACTGGTAGGAGGACTCCATATTGTTTGTGAGTGTGTGGCTGCAGAGGAGAGTGTGATCCATTTTGGATATCCATGTTAAAACAATGCACAAGATGGCAGCTGAGTTACAGAGTGCCAACACAGAGGAAGTGCATTGCATGCAATGCAGAGGTAATGGGGGTAGCCCCAGACAACAAAGTGTCCACATAGTTCGACAATTATTGGATTGTGACCGGTTAGGAAGGGTCTGGGTGACAGATGTGGGTTGATAGTGGGGCAAATGAATTTGAGTCAGCAGATTCTGTTGTTTAGGAGAGGAAATTTCTTAGGAAGTGTCCGACCCCTTTCATCTCTCCCCTGAATGCTACTCTAGAAGGCTGATGGCAGTCAGGTGCAGAGTCTTCTCAAATCATTGTGCTCTTTGTTTTGGTTGCTTCCGTTTGTGCCAGCAGAGTCACAACCTGCTGTAAGAAGAACCATCACCTTTGATGACAAAGGGCTCTGCTCCACACAAGGAAAATTAACTATGAAAAGTAACCTCTAAAAATTAGATAGTTCCAGGTGATTGAAAATGACATCAACGTCCTGTGGCTTGAAAATGTGTATAAAAGTGAGACTCACTATCCCACTTGGTTCCAGTTCAAAGTTCTTGACTGACCAGGAGAAGGAGTGATTCAGAGAGTCCTTGAATGACTGATGAGATCCAGGGTATGTAGCTTTGATATCCAATCTCTCAGATGTGAGGGGGCATGGTAGTTTGATTGTTGTATCTTCTATTAGTTAATATAAGTTTGTGTGTAAAAAATAGCTAGGTAACCATGAGTCAACATGATTTTTCCCTTGGTCACAGACCAACAAGAAGAAATGTAAAAATTATTCCTATTGAACCTTGCACCTCCTAATAAACTTGGTGTGCCCCAATAAATTGATCTGATGTCCTCTCCCCGCAATTCAACAGTACATTGTCTGAGGGGGTTCTGTGGAGGATCCCCAAAGGGGTTTATGTTATGTTAATGGTACCAAGATCATTTTCTTTCCAATGAGGTTAAACATGGCAAATAAAAAAGAAACCTCTCCAAAAGGTTCTAGATATCTTAGTCTAATCTGAGCCTTTACTCAGACGCCTCTAAAAATATCATATGTCTTCAATAAATGGTTTTCCAATATTCATAAACAGCATTGTTCTCCTATTAATTCTTTCTTCCCTTCCATTATGAAATGGCTAACTCAGCCTTACATACCTCCAAGTTCACTAAGTTATCAAGCATTACACTGAGTAATAATGACATTTGTTATTTACAGTGCTTAGAACCAATAGAAGACAAGTATGAAGCACTGCATAAATTGTTGTTATTATTATTATTAATATTCTTAGGCCCACATGCATCAAGCTTTTTTGCATTCGCAAACGGTGCGAATCGCAAAATTCGGCCGTTTGCGAATGCAAAAACCTTTTTTGGGATGCATCATTTTTTTTCATTTTTCACAATTTAAGAAATCGCAATTTTTTGCGATTTCTTGAATTGCGATAGCATTTAAGAAATCGCAAATTTTGCGATTTCTTAAATGCTATGCATGATTTTTTTGAAATTGCGAATTCGCAATTAGGAAGGGAAAAATTACCATGAAGTAAACCTTCATGGTAATTTGCGAAAAGTTTCAAAAATACACAAAAGTGCATTTTTGAAACTAATATTTTACACACACACATGCCCTTGGGACATGTGTGTGAGTAAAATGTACTTACATCACATTTCAGGGGTGCAGGGGGGGTCCTTTGGACCCCCCCTGCACCCTTGAAATTGCATTCTCATTTTGCGATTCCTTAATTGCGAATTCGCAAAATGAGGATGCCTTCCCATTGATTCCTATGGGCCTCTAGGCCCATAGGAATCAATGTAAAGCGATTCCTTAATTGTGATTCGCAATTAAGGAATCGCAAACAAGGAAAATGAAGAAATCGCAAAAACTTTTGCGATTTCTTGATGCATAGGAATTTGCAATTCCTAAATTGCGATTCCTTAATTTTTGCAATTTAGGAATCGCAAATTCTTACAATGATGCATATACCTATTTGTGATTTGGAGATTTTGAGTTGTGCTACGGCTGGAATTTCTCAATCAATTTAAACTTCTTTTTAATTTCCAGACTAGATCTAGCAGAGTTTGCAAGCCTTATTGGGACTTACCTTCCACATGTAGTTAGAAGAACATGCATGGTTGGCATGGCAACAACTCACAGATAAGGGTTAAGGAGATATTTTCTTAGATGTGTATATCATCCATCGAGGAGGCAGAAATGACTTATCTTCCTATATCCTTCTTTCTCAAAAGCTTCCTTTCAAGCTACCTTTTGACTCTTCTTCTAAACCATGCTAACAATGGGAGAAATTTGTCTGAGCTTCATTATAATAACCTCAAAAGTGCCCATTAGGTGTACAAGAGGGTTGAATGTATGTCAGAGATTTAAGGATAAGCAGTGACTATCTAAATCAGCTGTATTTGGAATCATCATCCTACTGATCCTATTTATCAAATGGGGATATCTTTAACTTTTGGCATGGATCTGTCCTATAGCCTGCCTTGCTCTATTCTTTGTCTCGAATATGGTTAAGGCTCTCATCTTCCTGCAAAACTTAGTAGTGTATATGCAGTAACAGTTTTGTTCCACAGCATCACGTCCTATCCTGTACTCTCATGTTAGCTATAAATTGATAGGGTTTTCATCTGATGCTATTTTTTCAGGGCTAAATAATCAGGCTCAATATTGCATGTTGGTCTCAATGTTTCTGTCTGTTCTATGTAGCACCCTCATTGTGTGCACGCAAGACTGCTCGGTGAGCTAAACAGTAGCCAAAGATGCATGTGGTGATCATGAGGTAACGCTAACTCAGCTTTCTATCCCTTTGTGATCATTAATTCAAGTGCCATTCAACTAACCAACAGTGCTTAAAAGTGGCAGATGTCTGGTATGAAGTGTTATACAAAACACGTTGTTAGTATTATGATTAGTGCCTTTCTAATAAGAGGATAAGGCCTGCATTTCACTTATTACTTACGATATGTAGGGTCTAATCGAAACTGCTGCATTGAGAAGTGCAGCATAGATAATTAGAGTATGTATATGGTTCACTAAAGGCGTCAAAGGAGTACATAGCCAGCGAATTCAGTTCGAAGAGTATGTGATCACTTTACCGAAATAAAAGATGCATTTACTTACGCTCAGTGCAGAAAAATAAAAAATAAATTCATATATGAAATATGTTTTATGTCAAAATGCTTACAATCTGGAGGCAGGTGTGCTATGGCTACGGGTGTGTCTCAGTGAGGCTGCAGTCCGTCATGCCCACACAGCCCAATAAAAATGGAGATACTTGGCTGATGTTGTCCATGAGAGATGGGAAACTTTCTCTAGACAAACAAGAGTCTGGAGGGTGATTGGGGACTGCTTCCACCCACGGGGACCAAGAGCATGGGTGCTCAGTGAAGCACAGCTTCCTAGGCCTGGACTAAGAAATGAGTAGATGCTGCGGGCTCTGGTGATACTGAGCATTGAGGAACAGAGGATGGCACCAGAGGGTCCTGCTCATGTCTTGATGACTGTCTGCTGCTGCCCTCAGGCCCTGCTATGCAGGGCTCCATCTCAAACAACAAGCAAGCCGGTAACTGTCTGATAGGGCAGAAAGACCCAAGTTGTCACATTCCCTCGCAAAGCAGACGCAATTCATGTTAATGTGACAACAATACAGCCACTACCATTTCTTCTAGCACATCACATAAGATGTCTACCTTCTAATGACACAGGACATTGTCCCTTCTAATGACGGCACAATGAGGTGCCCCAGGGACTCTTATTACTTATAAGAATTGTACACTAATAAACCAGCCTACAGACCAGGGACAGATTTGAAATGATGGAACTGTAAAGGTACTAATGGACATTGCCAGGGAGAAGCACGCTCCCACCACCCAACAGATGCAACCAAGGCAAGGAACCAGAAGGGTCCTCAGGGACTCCCAATTGACCTAACACGGGGAGCAATGAACTTTAACACTGCATGTTGATAGAATTGAACCTCCCAGCAGGTGGAGATTGTAGTAAGAGGGAGCAGGCTACAATACATTAGATGGTTTACGTGGGACCCACTTACGACTAGATAGTATAACATTGCCTAGTAATAAATTGGGGAGATGAAACCCAAACAAATGCAGGTGGCTGGACTATGAACTATATGCAGCCGGGGAGCTATTTAGACAAGCAACATTACAGTTTAGCCCTTGCAGAAGGGCCTTGAACATTCGCGTGTAGGAGAGGCTGGCAGATGCTCCAGACTTGCCTGGTTGCTGTACTTTCTAAAGAAGACACTGAGCTACAACTGAAAACCACACCGTGCACTGAAAGAGTCAGAGGGGAGTGAGAAGAATCCAGAAGGACAAGAGACCTACTGTACACACAAACCCACAAGATCCCAATATTGACACAATCTGGTGGAGCGACTGAAACGCACCAAAATGTCAGGAAACAAAGATGACAACCTCCTAACAATAAGTTACCTATGATCAGCCTTACAGGCCTTGCTTCCACCTGTGGAAGCAAGGCTCCCAACAGGAAGCCTTGATGTTCTTTTCTTTTACCTTTCTTGCTTGATACATTCAGTATGTGTGGATGCATGTTGAAGTTGGATGTTTGGTTAAAAGAGGGGAAAGGAGAGGAGATAGATAACTGGAAGTCAAGAGGGGGCTCTGAGAAAGTTCTTGATTGATGGAGTAGCAGAAACATTGGCGCGGAAACAGGAGGAACAGAGGAGGAGTAGGCAGGGGAAAGTCAGAAAAGATACAGGAAATTGCTTGCTTTAGGAATTCAGGTCTTCATTTTAATATATGCTACCAATAACTGATGATAAAGGGAAAGGGGTTGCTATTTAGAGATTTATTCACAGAGCTATACACTAGTGGCAAGGAATCACGGACGAAACAGAACACATTTTTGAAAGCCTGTACCTGCCAAGGATTGCTTAAGCAAATACTTAACAATGCCCATGGAAGAGGAAAAGGTGATGGTTGGAGCATTTTGTATAGAGTGTGTCTTGGTAATGGTTTTAACAATCTTGCCATCAGCAATTTGTTCAGTTTTATACAGTGTTTATTTGACGGAGAACACACTCGGACAGCATGTACAGTACAGATTAATTTTAGCATAGTAGTAGGACTATTCAAGCACATACTTTGGACTTGGTAGTATCTATAAACTGGTACTTAACCCCAGATAAATTACATCAGCATTACAAAAGCGTGGATGGCTTCTTTTTTATTTAGAGGCTGTGGTTGTAGAGGTGGCCCTATTTATATTTGCTGGAGCTGTCACCTCCTCTCACCAATAGCCCTAGGGATATTTATAAAGGTAGTACAGAGTTTTATAATAAGTCAGAAATAGATTTTAGAATTTTAATCTGAATTTTGTCTAGAGATAGCCGGTTTTATAAATTTTAATAAGATAAGAATTAAATGGAGGAATCAATTGTATGAGCACCCAACGTTAAATGTCATATGTCTAGGGGAAGATTATTTTATAATCAAAGTATCAAGATTTTAATTACAAACCTGCATGAGGAACTGTTGGAAAATATTTTAACCTAATAATTAATTGTTATGTATTTGTTTAAAGATCACGATCTAAATAAACATACTTTTTGACTTGACTTGACCTCCTCTCACCCTATTGGAAGGAAGGGTTAGCATCAACAAAACAAATGGCAAGGTTCCATATACTGAACAGCCTTGGGCTTAAACTGAACAGGTGTGAAGGACTGAAAAGGAGAGAATGATCATTAGCCTTCCAGTAGTTTGTGGTGGCAAAAATGGAGACTGCAAGACTGTGGATAAGGGTTAAACTGGTCTTAGATTGCTTGTTTTTAAGTGCAGGTTAAAGCTCAACTGTCCCCAATAGATCAGGGCCAAGATTAATTTGCATATGTTTAGGTCCAAACTGAGGTGTCAAGATGTGAAGAAAAACGATGGACTGGTTGAAACCCACATAATTACCAGTTTCTGAGATTATTTCAAACTTTCCACCCATCACTTTTCTGTATACTCCAGTGCAAGTCTGTGGTGCAGACAGTCCCCCTACAAAGAACTTATGGTACATCACAATCTGGTAGACCATGACAATGGAGAGGATGAGCAGATACCAATGCTGGACTCTACAGGTAAAGACTGTAGGGATGTTATGTGCCATATTAGACTAAGCGCACTGTACCTCTTCAATTAGGACGTGGGTCTAGTTCTAGATTGCGAATCGCAAAAGTAATTCAGTGGGAACCTTTCCCAATCCTATCACACAGCGATGCAAAGTAGACGTTCTAGGCTTGGGGAAGGGTGAGGTACAGGGGACGTTCTTTACACTACGGGAATGGTTTAATACTGACAACAATTACTGGAATTTCCATTATGTTACAAGCATTGTCTGAAAATTCCAAAAAAAAGAATCCACACAAAAAAAGGCTTACGGCCTATATGGTGTAATGGAACTTCGTGTGAAATAATGCAGGTCTATTAATTTGTATGGTGGGAAGGAATGTGTATTTGTAGTATTAGAAACGTAGCAAAGAATATAGTGATCATTTATAAAATCACTACATTTGCAGTTCATGGTCCAATGATGTCAATGACAGTAATGGTTTGTGGACGTTTTTATGTTTTTCTCATATTTGAAGGAAGTTAAAATGTGCAAACAAAGTCCAGAAATAAAACTGATAAAGCTGTAGTGTCCTAGCATGGACACGTTCTAGTGTTCAGGAGTGATGAAATATACTTTACACCCACCCACCACAGACGTCATGGTGTCACATGACGCTGCCAATAAAAGGGGCCGAGCGCACGTGCTCGTGGCCATTCCCACTACTCCTATCTGGTGTCCGTGTCCACATTATTGCTGCTCTCCAACATGCGGGCCTAGGGCCCTTTGCAATTTTACACTGGCGACGAGGCCGGTAGTGCAGCCCATGTGTGCCACTACCCACAGCACAACAAGAAGAAAAAGGGGAAGAGAGCTGCCCGCCTGAAGGGCATCCCCTGCAGCACGGCGCAGCGCACCGAGAAGCCGGTGGGCACGTCTGAGCCTAGCAGGGACCAAGAGGCTCACAGCAAGCTGACCGGAGCCCACCCGCGTCGGCCGCCACCAACGAGTGCCACCAGGAAAGAGCGGACCGCCCAGTGCCCACCTGTGACGGCCGTGAGGCTGAGACCCCCACCGGAGAGGTGCACGGGCCGGGGGGAGCCCACCCGCCACGACCGCGACAGAGCCTCAGGCCCGCCGGCCGAAGGTGAGCTCCAGGGGCGAAGTGCCCGCCATGAACTATGCCAACGTATAAGCAGGACCAGCGGAGCCTACCCGCGGCCTGCCCGAGTCGTCCCCTGCCCCCGCCGCGTGTGTGACTAGAAGCGGTGGGGCACAGAGACTAAAGACGGCGTGGGAAAGCGCGGCCGGACCCGCAACCAACATAAACAATGAGGGGGAGGGAGCGGAGTAGCTAACCGCCTCCTACCCCCCTCGCAACGTGGTCTGGACCTTCCACAGGCCAGCGGAGCCCACCCGCGGCCCGCCGGTAGCACCCCAGCGAAGAAAGACACTGCAGAGCCAGCGGAGCCCACCCGCGGCCTGCGTCAAGCATGGCAGGTCTCCGCCGCGCAGCGTGTGCAAAGTGAAGATGCTGCGGCGGGAGACCGGAGAGTGGAGCCTCATCAGCGTTTGAATAGGCAGAGCCGGCGGAGCCAACCCGCGGCCTGCCTCGAGCTCCCCCGCCCAGGGAAGAGTGACTGGAGCGACGCGGCCCCCCGCCTGAGGGAAGCATCAACACCCCCCCCCCCCCCGCCGCGTGAGGACTGCCGAGGCTACCGCGGGCCGGGAGGGGAAAGCAGAAGAGTAAGGAAGCGCCTGCATGCGGCCAGCGCCTCCGAGATCTAGTGTGCCCCCACCTCTTAGGGCTCCCCAGCCGAGGAGTGGAGTGCTACAAACGTCAAAGTGCATGCGACAAGGGGCAGTTCCACCCCCCCCTGCACATATCCACAGCACTCGCCATCATGCCTGCACCATCCCGCCCCCAAACGAAAAGTAAACCAAAAACTGGGAAGGGACTCACCTGGAAGGCAGCATGGGGCCAGGTGACCAGCAGCATCTCCAGCCCCTGGCGTCCAGTCCCTGGGGCCGGTTCACAGCAGCAGCTCCAGCTCCCTGTGCACTGAGAGTGAGGGACAGTAGAGTGCACAGCCAGGGAGGAGAGTATCAGGCACAACAAGCCATGGCTGTAAGGAGGAATCCAGCATCACTGCCACCCAGTGGCCAAAAGCAAAAGTGCACCTGCATCAATAAGAAATAAAACAAGCACTGCACAACACAAGATAAATCAGCAGCAGCAAGGGGCAACAGACCGAGTAGCGCCCCCAGGGAGAATCTACTTACAAGCAGCAAGTAAGTGCGCAACAGCGCAGGTGACACCCACACACACCAGCAAGGAGTCGGCGGCTGCCACTCCCAACGCGACATGGGAAGAGGCACGAACGCCTCACTAAGCATCCAAGCACTGACAGAACGTCTGGAGGAAACGACTGCCAAGCACTGGAAGAGCGTCCAGGGAAAAGACTGCCACGATCAAAGGACGGAGAGAGCAGCGACGCCTTGTGGCCACAGGCGCTCACCGCAGCATCAACTACTCCCGCCAACGGTCCAAAGCAGCAAGTACCTGACGTCAGCCAAAGCAGCAAGTACCCAACGTCACGCAACAGGCATCCAAGAACCCTGCACAGTAAGTGCGCAGACAACGCGCCACGTGGCGACGCACAGCCACCGCAAGGAGAAAGAAGAGCGCAGGCAGCGCCATCGCGCAGAACAATTATCGCGGACGACCACACAACGTGGCGCCTCCCAGGAGCCGATCCGCAGAATGATCGCCCATCAAGTGCCGACCCGCGACAGGTCCCCAAAAAGATTGTTGAAGCGCAAAGTCCGACAGGACGACCAAAGGCAACCTGCCAGGCATCGGCAGAAGTGGACCGCCAAACGGTCCAGGACGTTCAACCATGAAAAGGTCTACGGACGTGGACCCCCGAACGTCACCAACCAGAATCAAGAAAAGAAGGTTCGCAACACCAACTCTGGCTGCTGAGGAAGAAGGAGAAAGTGTCCCCGACGGGGAGAAGACCAGGGGTACACATGCAGAGTGCATGGAGGACCCAGGTCAGGAGAGAAGACACAAGATCGGTCCAAGTGATGTCGCGATGCAGGAGGAAGAAAAGGAGAGATCCGAGTGGCACGTCTGCCACCGCGAAAAGGAAGAAAGAAAAGGAGAGATCTGAGTGGCACGCCTGCCACCGTGAAAAGGAAGGAAGTATATCCATGTGGCCTGTTGCCACAGTTAGGAGTGGAAGGAGAAGTCAGTGCGAAGCAACGTCCCCACAGTGAACCAACCAAGGAAAGAGAGAGGAGTGCAGGAAGACCACTCACACTCCCGAAGAGAAGGAAGGCGACAAGTGCCAGGACAACGGTGCGAGGAACACGAGGCCGGAAGAACACCAGTGGCAAAGAAGACCAGCTGATAGACGATGTTTCCGCACACCCAGGATCTGCGGAGAGGAGCAAGCGAGACCGTTTGTGACATCCACCTTTGGGGTCACATGGACACTGGACGAATGCCAGCCGTGGTGACTCAGGGGCAGAGGCCTCCGGGACGACAGTCCCCGCGACGAGAGATGGTCCTCCAACGCCCATCCAAAAGGTCAGGGGAGGGCGAAGACATCGCAAGCAAAGACAGAAACCAACAGCTACCTTCGGGACGAGGCTGCGGAATCTGAGGTGAGGCACATCGTCTCCTCCATACCCCCACTGACGGCGGCGTAGGAACAACCTGATGTGGCACATCCAGCCCAGCGCAAATCCGAGAAAAGAGGACCTCAAGGATATCCCGTGGCAGGGGAACACCGACGAGAGAGGTCATCCTGGTGAGAGGGATGCCTTGCAACAGATCTGCCTTTTGCCAAGTAGGACAGACTACAAGTGAAGCCAAGGCCGAGACCAGAAATCGTGCATCATTCCCCGGCGAACGACAAGAAATCTAACTGCACCCGTTGCCATGGAAGTTAGCAAAAGAAGGACTGTGAGGACAATTTTGTCGCAGAGTCGTCATAGACTGGTTCCATCGAGCACCCCAAACCGGTGCCACTGTGAACTGATGTTCCCCGCAGCAGATTGAACATCATCTGTGATTCCAAGCAGCGGCGGATAGAAGGACTCAGCGGAAGTTGAACACTTTACTGCATCCTGATACATTTTGTTTTCCCCACAGGTTGATTTCCTTATGTGGGTTTTTGCGATTAAAAAATGGGAGGGATGTAGTGTCCTAGCATGGACACGTTCTAGTGTTCAGGAGTGATGTAATATACTTTACACCCACCCACCACAGACGTCATGGTGTCACATGACGCTGCCAATAAAAGGGGCCGAGCGCACGTGCTCGTGGCCATTCCCACTACCCCTATCTGGTGTCCGTGTCCACATTATTGCTGCTCTCCAACATGCGGGCCTAGGGCCCTTTGCAATTTTACAAAAGCCTTCTTACAGGTTTTGACACCCCTTGTTTACTTCCTGTTTCCTCTATAATGGCACAACTGTGGTGAACAATAAATAGAGGGCCTTTGCTTGTAAAAATGTGAAAAGTCTGTGGACTTTTCAGGAGATGAAAATGACTGAAGTTGGAGTACAAGCAGGTACGTGAAAACTAGGTGAACAGACAAGGAAAAGCCAGAGGCACAGCGATATTTTTCGATTGACTAAATATGCACATACTAGTAAAGCAGCAGGACCTACCGGCACCTTTTTATTAATTATAAACACAAAGGGCAAAGGGAAAACGTAATGTTACAACAAACCTGACCAGAGTATTTTGCTGCCAAATGGATCTTAACGCTCCCGGCTCCTCGTGGTTATGATCACAGCTCTGTCCCTGGCGCCTTTTACTGAACCCGTAAAACGTTGAAGAAAGAACATTTTACTGGCAATGTGCTTTAGACTCCACAGACCATTTGTCATCAATAAAAATTATAAAAAACCTACTCTTGTCTTAACCAGAGGACTGGAGTCGTTTTATTTTCTTCGTTTTTTTAAGTTAAGGATTGTACTAAATGAACATTTCTCTGTTTAACAGGCAATAGGATGGCCATGTATGGTTCAGCCCATGGCTATGCAAAAGTGTTATTAATGCATTATTGTTTATTTATTGTTTAGCAAATGTATGCTGCCTCGATTTTACGCAGGAAGGAATTTACTCCTACCATATCCAGCCAAGTGCACAGAATTAATGTGACGATTTATAACGGAAATGGAAAAAGACAGGAAAGTTCGAAGTACATTTTGTACATTTTTTAAACAAGAAACTCAAATTATAGCTCACAGCTACTGCTGTCCTATGGACTGACCACTACGACCACTAGCGAATCTAGCTGTTTTTCATGAAGTAAAGCCCAAACAGCTGATGACCGAAGAGGGGATTGATACACACTTTGTGAGCCTTTCCTTTGTCTCACACCAATAAAACTTCCATTATACTCAAGCAATGCATCTGATGTGTCTAGTTTCGTGTCTCACTTTAATGACTAATTTAATGGTACCCAGGATGACTGTCTCCCATTAAAGTGGGCAGGGTTTGGTAATAAAAAGGTACAAGTATTATTCAAAGTATTTTTTGTTGTAAAATGAAATGTGTGGCACCCAGAACGAAAATGTCATAAATACTATCTAGATGAAGTCTTAATGGATTGTCTTGATCAATGGAGAGAATACAAAAACCTTCTTGCCAAGACGAACAAGCATTGGCTTAGCTGCCAGCATTTTGACTGGCAGTCTTTTGGTTTAGTCAGATATTATTTAGTTTCCTCGTGGTTTTTGCATATCTGTGTTGTTGGGAACGCTGTAAGGCCCTCTTCGCTCTTAAATCTGGCTAAAAGCAATACCATATTTTTGGTCTCAAAAGCCACACATTGCAGCATTGTGGTCTCTGGCACTTAAGGGAAATACATCATGCATGAATGTCCGGAAGCGGATAATTTTTAAGACCCTTACTCTGGCATACAAAGCCATGCATTCCTCCGGAGCAAAATACCTTCAGAAAAGGCTATCATTCTATTATCCTGCCAGGCCGCTCAGGTCAGGAGCCTTGTTTCTTGCTACGGTTCCCCGTGTCAAGAGAGCCCGCATCGGAGGCTGTTCTTTTAAACTATTAGCACCCCAGCTGTGGAATAAACTGCCTGTGTCCCTGCGCAGTTCCCCTAACCTGTTAACATTTAGGAAGGGGCTCAAAACTTGGCTTTTTTCCTCTTAGTTCCTGGCCCTATTAGGTTTCTTTCTCGCTGTTTTTATTTTCTTTTCTTGTTGTGTTATGAGATTGTGTGCAATTCAAAGCGTCGGGACACTCTTCTGAGTAGCCGTACGCTATATAAAACCCCGGGATAACATAACATAACATAACATAACATAACATGTGCTCCTGATGAATGGGCAAAATGCTGTCACTCACAGTGAAATTATCCAATGGCTGAAGTGGGCTGCCACACTGCCCCATGCTGTGTGCTGTAGTGGGAAGAAAATAAATGTGAGTGACAGAAAAACGGATCAATGGATGAAGACTGCTGGCTGAAAGCTTATATAAGAATATTACATAAGTAGAGTTAGTAAATCAAAAGGTTCCCCAGTTACAGTAACACAAAAGCTATTTGACAACCTTATTGACTTCTTTTCTATTATCACCTCTCATATATGTAGCTTGAGGCTTCCTAAATCAATTTCCAAATGAGTGGACTCACAACTCATAAATTCAAGACTGTTTTATGCAGCTGACTTTCAAGAAGTTCAGATGATGTCCTTAGCAGAGACCACAGAAACCACATTACTGGGAAACGAAATACTGATTCTTTATGATTCCAACCTAGATCAACTGCTGCCCCTATGACACATCAAACAGAGAAGCAAATGTCATGGCACCTTTGATCACCCTGCTTATCTATAGATAGATGGATTGAGTTCTGCCCAACTTCCTTCATCCTTCAAGAAGGAACTAATGCCCCGTTCGAAGAAACCCTCTCACAATCCAGCAAATCTGCAAAAATAATCACAGTCTCCCAACTTCCTATATCTGTCAAGGTTCAGCCTTTTTAGCAAAACAAAAATCACTAAATCCATTCTAGGAAGGATTCATAACTGATATGAGTTGAGAGTCAATTGTGTTAGCCGTAACGGAGGAGCTCTGCCTGACAGTCACTGCGGTTGGTGTCAATTTCGTCATTCTTTACCTCTCTTGGTGGCACTGGATACCACTGACCACCTCATATTGAAACAATTGCCAGAAATGGGGATCAGAGGATAAGCGTGTAAATTAAATGCTTCTTTTGTAAATAAAAAATGTATCACAGGAAACAGTGATTGGCGAACCAAATTGTCCAGTTGGTTGTCCTACATGACTCAGCTTACTTGTTACATACAAGTGACCTATATTTAAATCCCCCTTTCTAAATGAATCTCTAGATTTGTTATTTTTCTTGCCCCATGTCAATAATATGGTCACCACTTCCTTGCAGGTCATTATGGATGATAAACTGGGGCTGAAGTGAAGTCCTGCCACAGCCAGGTGTGCATCCTACAGCAGACCCTGCCTGTTATATTTCCAAATGAGCATTGTCTGCTCACGAGAATGCTACATATTTACATGTTCCATAAATATGTTGTGCTTGTTGCTTTAAGTGTACTGTTTTTATTCAAATCTGCATCTTCGGTCAGTTTTTGTCTTATAGGTGCTGGCTCTAGAATTATGGGAAGTTAGAAGTTGTCTGCCTTTTCTCTAGCCAGGTACTGACTCTGCTGCTTCCCTAATAATCCTTTGGAAATACTACTTGGATTACGTCTCATGATTTTAACACTGGCAACAAGCTGAAGGGGCACTTTCTACTTAATCACAGCACAGGAGTGGTGCCATCTTTTTGGACTGTTTAAACCTAATTTTAGGTTTCTATGGATTGCTTCAGATACTGCTATTTAAATTGGGCTGTTTGAGCTGGATATACAGTCCCTGTGAAGAAACTTAACTATTTTGGGTATTATTAGGGCACCTGTTTCAAGATCCAGGCTTGCTTACCACAAATTTTGGGACTGTTTAATCTTTCAAATTCTACAGGCTCTCTAGCCGATGCAGCAGAGTGAGGGATCTGTTCTCTGCAGGGGAGCGAGGCAAACATAATTTGTCATTGCGAGTACCGTGGATGTGCTTGAGCAGTCTATGCATAAACGACACAGCACCGTTTTGGATTGGGAGCATGCTTAGGACTTCCTGGTTCATTTCTTCATTGCCCATGCGCATGGCTGGAGTGGAATTCCCTGCAGATCGCATTTCGCTTCAGCGCCGCCGATGCACATAGCTGTCATTGAGTATTTTACTGGTTACATTTCTAACACAACTGTGCACAGCTAGTTGGGATTTCATAGTGCACTGATCACAATGAAGCCCACAGCAGGCCATGTGTGTTTCCAAGTATGTTCACTGTAATTTTCTTTGACTCTCCACCAGGTATGCTCCAGCTAACGTTCTTTGAATACTGTGCAATTTATGTGAGGGATTATTATCCAAACATATTCTGATACATGGTGACTTTGTTTCATTTATTTGTGGGTATCATTCAGATTTCTAATATAATGATGCAGTTTGAACCCCCCCACACAAAGTTTTTACAAAACAAGGGTGATCCTCTCACACCTTGAGCTAGATGGAAACCGGAGTTTCTTACATACATGAAAGCTATTGATGGGGAGAGAATGGGTGCAGAGAGAAAGAAGAATATTTTACTCCATTGCTTAGGTTTGGAGGGTCAACTAATTGATGTTCATGTCTTCGCCACAAGTTGATACAATGGGAGAAAGAGATCTAAATGTGTTTGAGGGGATTTGTTACAAATGGAACTTAGGTTTACACTTTCTTTCAGTGTGGCTTTGAACAGGTTCAAGTTTTACAATACAGCTCAATTTGAAGGGGAATCTTTTTAAGACTTTCTTACAGCCTTGAGAGCACTTTCAATGCACTGTAATTTTGGCGCTATTACTGATGAAATGATAAGGGATCAAATAATTGTTAATGTAAAAAATAAGAAGGCACAAGAACAATTGTGGGTAATGGAAGATCCAAAGTTACAGGATGACATTACCACAGTTAAAGATATTGAGCAGTTGGAAATATGGATGAAGTCTGTGTAAGACAGTGCTGCGAAGAGCATGAATATGACTGATGAAGTGTGTGTATTTGTGGATAATTCTGCATGCTAACAGGGACAAGCAAGTAAGAAATATAAAATAAATGGTCACCTATTACAGGTGTGACACTTTTGGCCATTTAGCTTCATCACATCATTGTCCTGCTATTGGAAAGTAATGCATTAAATTTGAAAGGATGGGACTTTTTTTCACGGGTGTGTACAGGTGATAAACAGAACTTTATTTATCCGCCCAACCGTAGGACGGCATGTGTGAGGGAGGTACCTTGCGTGAAATGTGTTTGTGGTGGAGACAGTGAGAAGAAAAAGGAAAAGGTTTTATCCTTGGGAAGTCAAGAGGGTGAAAAAGAGGCTAGCAAACCTCCCAAGTGCAGGGTTCAGGTCCTTAAGATTTGGAGCTCATGGCAGAATCAGTGTCTCCTTCGACAATATTCACTGAGCAATATTTTGCAGAGAAGTTTGGTGATGTTGTGACTCAAGATGACTTGAAAGAGTCAGACATTGTATACCTAAGTTTTGATGGCCATAACATTCAAGGGAAGAGAAGCACACATTAAGTGGTATGTAGCAGGGCAGGTTGTAAATGTTTTGAGATGGAAGGATCAGTGGAAGCTTGGCATCATATTGAATCCATGTAGCAAAGAGCCAGTACTATTAGTTAGTGAACCTGAGAATTTTGCATGGGAACCTTCTCAGTTTTCTGACATGTTTACTGACAGATTAGGAAAATTGAAGAGTTACAGTCAGTGGATTAACCCGTTGACCGCAGCACGAATTCCGCCGGAGTGCGGGTGAAATAATGAGTGGGCGGGGATCGGACGGCCCCCGGCCGTCCTCCGCACAAGCCCACTGTGACGTCGGACGGCCATGGGCCGTCCAACGCATGGAAAGGGTTAAACTAATTAAAGGGGCACTACCAGTGAATCAAAAATTTAGAGAGGTACCAACTAATGTGAGAGATAAACTCAAGGGCATACTGGATGAGATGTTGAGTGAAGGTATCATTGAAGAGGTTGAATCTTCTGAATGGATTTCTCTCATAGTTTCCGCATGAAAAGAGTTAAAAAAATGTTAAGGCTAAGCATTGATCTTAGAGCACTCAATTCTAATATTATGGTTGACTGCCATCCGTTACTAAACATTAACGAAGTAGTGAGTATGTTGGAGGGTGCAGCTATATTTTTCACACCTGACTAACAGTCAGCCTATCACCAGATTGAGTGAGTGACGGAGGATTCCAAGTGTTTGACTGCATTTCGTACTCCGCCAAGTTTGTTCCAGGTTAGAAGGATGCCACTTGGCCTTACCTCGGCGGTATCCGTGTTCCAGGGAGCAGTGTTTCACATCTTCAAAGGCATGGATACTTATGTTAAATGTTTCGGGATTGACATTCTGATTGTTGCACGGAGGATGTATTATGTGATATGGTAGTTGCTGTGAGGTGTGGTGCCCTTGAGCTGGAGTTGTCGATGGAGAGGTTGATCACTCGACTGGCAATCACCAAGCCTTGGCTATGGCAAATGTAGTCTTCAGATACTTCAGCGGCTGGAGGTCAACAAGAGTGGACTAGCAGCTCGAAACTTGACTTGAGATTAGCTACCACTCCGGTCTTGCAGTACACCACTTCTCTTCAGGCTCACTCTTGACAGGCCCAGTGGGTTGCAATTCTTGCGACAAAGCATGACAATTCTTCTGCAGATTGCAGTTGACTGGAGCCATCAGTCAAGGGAGTCTACTTTTGATTTCTGGTGTCCACAGAAGTTCCTCTTGCTGGGAGCAATGAGCTTTCACCAAAGACATACGTCGACACTTGAGTTCAGTAGTCCAAACTCCTGATTTTGGTGAGGGCATCTTCTTCATGCCTTTTCTTAGATTCCAATGTACAACTGAGGTTCTTGTGCCAAGGGAGCCCCTAAACTCCTAGTTTAGGTGATGTTGAGGGTGTGAAGGACAGTGGCCAATGAGCTACTGGTCCCAGCGGGTATCCCGCCCCTGTAGTGACAACATTCTGTGGGTGTGCATCGCTATACTACCCAGAATACTCTGTTTCAGGCTTTGTCAAAATGGCAGAACCCTTCCTTGGCTGTTCAGACCCCCTAGCCTACACTAAAAGTGTAGCTAGGTCTTGAGGAGTGTATGCCTCATGAATAACTCATTTTCCCACCTCCCAGAGCTACAGGGCGGGAAGGGCTTTGTGGATGACTAAGGGACAAGGTATCTGGACATCAAGGGCAGTGAAAACCTTTAAGGATCATCGCCTTGATAGCAGTAATCACCAGCCATCCTGGGAGGGTGTATGTGTGACCTCCTTCCTGCCCAGGCCTTTGACTCTGTCCTGGGGAAGTGCTAGCACATCCCACCAAGAGGGCAGTCTCTTGTCTTGGTAGCAAAAGTGGGAAGCCCACCAAGGATCTGCCTCACTGTATCCTAGAGGGGGCACCCACCCAGGGTGGCACCCCTGTGAATGCCAGCACATCCTTGACATGAGAATCATGTTGGGGTGAAAAAGTACGGTGTTTGACACCAAACATGACACGATTCGGTTGTTCCATAATGGAGTTGGCTATTTCGAGTTTCCTTGGTAGCCAGCCCACGTTACTCCATTGATCGCTGGTCACTTACAGCAAGACCTTGCTTTGCAGGGTTACTGTAGGGATAAATATGAATAAACATTTATATCCACACCTTTAATATAATGCACTCTACCTCCTGGGCCTAGGAAACAACCTTAAGAGTGACTTACCTATATTAAGGCAGTGAGGTGGCTTTCAGGAGCGGCCCGTGCAGGTATGAATGGTGGGGCGGGTGGGGGGGGGGAGCTTGACAGATGAGGAGGAGGGAAAATTAGATAAGTAATTAATTTTCCCTCGTCATTATCTATTGAGTTACTCCCACCCTGCCGCTCTTACCTGCACAAGCCACTCCTGGTGGCTCTGAAGCACATGGTGTGTGCAGAGTCCCTCTTGAGCCGACAGATTGATCGTGCAGGGCTGCAATGGCAGGTCTGCAGACATACATTTACTTGGGTCACACAGGGTGGCACAATACAGTGCTGCAGCCCTGATGACCCCTTTACCACCCTTGAGCTGGGTACCACTGGTACCATATACTAGAGATGTATCTGGGGCCAAAGTACCTTGTCAATTGGGTGTACCAAATAACATCACTTTTAGGGGAAATGCACAAGAGCTGGGGCCAGGTTAGCAGGTCCCAGTGCACTATCAGAGTCAAAAACCAGCATCTAGCAGTCTAAAATGGGCCAAAAAGTGAGGGGGGGCATCTGCAAAGATGCCCAATTTCTAACCCCGATCTTCTAAAAGATTAAGCAAAAACACTTATAGCATTTGAAGGAAATTTGTGAGGGGCTGGGAAAAGCTAGGGTTGTTGTGAAAGAAAGCAAATGAAGGCTTTTTAGGGGTCTGTGGAATATCTGGGACATACTTTGTCAAAAGAGGGGGCGGTCCCCAAGAAGTCATTGGTGGATGCCATCATCAATGCACCTGCACTGGAGAGCAAGGAGAAGTTGTTTTTATTTGCAGGTCTGTGTGAATGCCATAGTAAGTTCATCAGAGACTTCACTACAAAAATTTAACCATTAAGAGAGCTAACCAGGAGATATATGGAGTATTCATGGTCGAAAAGACAGCAGCAAGCATTTGATTTAGTCAAATGAGAGATTGTGGGGGCACCTACACTGAAATGCTTTTGTGTAAACAGAAATGTATTATTATGGTAGATGTTATGTTATGTTAAGGGGTTTATTGAGCGCGACAGCTGCCCCAGCAACGTGGCGTCCCGGTGCTAAGAAACCAAAGCACAACTTACCGGGGTGGGGGGAGGGAGGGAAGGGACCTACCGACCTGAAAAGAGGTGAGTTTTAACTGCTTTGCGGAAAGTGAGTAGGAGTAGATTGTCGATACAGCGGATATGGAAGGGAAGGGCGTTCCATAGTTTTGCCGCCCGAAGTCTGAAAGAGCGACCTCCGATGCGGCTGAATTTGGTGCGAGGGACCACTACTAAGTGTTGACCAGTAGAGCGCAGATTGCGCTGGGGGGTGTATGGAGTAAGCAGCGATCGGAGGAGTTCTGGGCCCTCTGTATTCAAGATTTTAAAAGCAGTAGTGAGGGCCTTAAATTGAATACGAGCTTCCACCGGAAGCCAGTGGAGTCTCTGGATGGTGCCTCTCACGGAGCACCTTCTGGGAAGGCCTACAATAGCCCTGGCCGCAGAGTTCTGTATACGCTGGAGCCTAGTTGTTTCGGCTTTGTCAGCGCCTAATAGTAGTACACTCGCATAGTCCAGTCGGGACAGTATGGTGGCTTGGACTATGAGCTGCCGTGTTTTGGAATTAAAGAAGCCTAGAATGGGATTAAGGCTTCTCAGCAGCCCAATGCAATTGGCTGCTACCTTTTTGGTGTGAGTTTGGTAGTTCAGTGCAGAATCCAGCCAAACGCCTACGTTTTTGACCAGGGATTTAGGAGGGGGGGTGGGCCCCAGCAGGGGGGGCCACCATTGGTTGCTCCAGTGGCTGAGGTTCTTACCCAAGAGTAGAACTTCGGTTTTTCCTGCATTAAGCTGAAGGCAGTTTTCAGTCATCCAGGCGGCAACAGCGGCCAGCCCATCTCTAAATTTTGTAGCCGAGGTAGAGGGCGTTTCAGTGAGGGTGATAACTAGCTGTGTGTCGTCGGCATACGACACCAGCGTGAGGTCCCATTCTTTGGCCACTGTCGCCAGGGGCTGCATGTATAAATTAAAGAGGGACGGGCTGAGGGCAGAAACCTGTGGGACTCCTTGGCAAATGGCATGGGAGTGGGAGGTGAATGGCGGAGCTGACACACGAAAAGATATGTTCGTAAGGAATGATCGAAACCATTCTAGTGCCCGTTCCCTGATCCCTATGCCCTCCAGACGTCTCAACAGGATATCATGGGACACTGTGTCAAAAGCCGCGCTGAGATCCAGCAATATCAGCGCAGCACTCCGACCAGTGTCCATGATTATCCTAAGTTGTTCAGTGGTGGAGAGGAGGGCGGACTCCGTACTGTGTCCAGGCCTAAACCCGTGTTGGGAAGGGTCCAAGATGTTATTTTCGGCCATATGGGCAGTGAGTATGGTGTTGGCATGGGCTTCTGCCAGTTTGGACACCCAGGGGAGCAGTGAGACGGGCCTGTAGTTCTCCCGTTTTGTGGGGTCCAACGTGGGTTTTTTAATAATAGGGGTAACCCATGCCTGTTTCCAGCAAGTGGGTACTATGGCCGATGAAAAGGAAAGGTTAAGGAGCATGGCCAGAGAGGGGAGAAAAAAGTCCAGAGTATTCAGAAAGTGAGCTGGTCTCATGGGATCTGAGGGGGCGCCGGATTTCACCTTTCTGCAGAGTTTAGCTAGGTCTTCGTGGGAGATGGGCGGCAGAAGGGTGAGCCCGGGGCCATTGCTAGGGACCTGGAGAGGGCTGGCAGAAACAGAGGCATTCTGTGGAAAGGTGTTATAGATTTTTCTCACTTTTTCTATAAAAAAAGAGGCGAGGTCTTCACACTGCTGAGTGGAGGAAATGCCTGCGGCCGAGTTGCCGCCATTTTGTAGCTTTTGGACCAGTTTGAAGATGGTTTTTGTGGGGTTGGGCTGGAATCAATTTCTTTGGCGTAGAAGGCCGCACGGGCGGTGCGTATGGCTTTATGGTATTGCTTAAGTGCGTTCAAGTAGGACGCTTTATCCTCGTCTCTATACTCCTTCCTCCAGTGGCGTTCCTTTCTTTTGCATTCTTTTCTCAGGCTTTTTAGGTTCTCGTCGTACCATGGATTCGAGGGGGTGTTCCGTCCTCTAGTCCATTTCGCTGGTATGATGGTGTCGAGACCCTTGGTGATCCATTCCTGAAAAGTGGCATATAGCATGTTAATGTCGTTCGTGATTTCAAATTTAGGTTCTCCTAGGCTGGCAGGCAGATTTATCTTTTGGAGCTTGTGCCAGGGTCGTTTAAGGCTGGAGATGGGTGCTGGAGATGGGTGCTGCCCTGTTGGGTTGAGTATCGGTCAGAATCACGAAGGAAACAAGAAAATGGTCTGTCCATCCCATAGGTGTAGGAGGATCAGCTTTGGCTTCCAGGATATTGGTAAAGACCGGGTCGAGTAAGTGACCCGCCGAGTGAGTAGCGGTTTGTATGATAGGGGTCAGCTGCAAGGCTGTAAGGTCCGCTAAAAGACTGCTGATGGTTGGATCCGAGATGGCATCGAAGTGGAGGTTTAGATCCCCCAGGATCGTAAAATTAGCGGAACTTGTGACCATGGCATGCACTATTTCTAAGAGTTCCTCTATAAATTTCGAGGAGGGGTCCGGTGGTAGTCTATATGGTGTGGTAAGTGTGTTATCACAGAAGTGTGGTATTAAGGAATGGAATGTGGCATTTGCATTTCACACCCTGAATTATACTGAAACAAGGTACGCCATAAGAGAAAAGGAATTGTTTGCATGTGGGTGGGCTGTGGAACATTTCCACAATAATGTAAGGGGCTTTAGTTTCATCTTAGGAACAGCTCATAAACTGCTTGTTGGAAAATTGTCTCCTGAAGGAGCGTGCAAAGCTACAGAACATTGAGAGGCTGATGTCTAGACTCCAGGAGCAAAATTTTAAAGTGGACCACGTGCCTGGGAAAAGCAATGTCACTGTGGACTGTTTATTAAGATTAATGTGCGATAAAAAAAAATGTTGATGAAGCAAGTGATCCTGAGGAGATAGCCAGCATAGCAGATATGATGTCTAAAGAATTTGAAGGTGTGGATGAAGAAATGTGGAAGATTTGTGTGGAAGATGTTTCATTATTCGAGAGTGTTTTGGAAACTGAAAATATGGAATATGAGTAGCCGAGGAGGAAGGAGATTTGGGCAGAATTATTTCCATACTGGAACATTTCTGAAGAGTTGGACATAGAAGGTGAGATGTTTTTTAAGGATGAAAAGTGCATTCCACCTACTGGATTGTGGGATCGCATACTGTCCTTAGTCCATGAGGGACATTTGGGAATGTCATCCGTGAAAAGGTTGGTAAGGATGACATTTTGGAAGCAGAGTCTTGATAGAGTGGTGGATAAAGTTGTACGGTTTTGTGAAGTATGTGCTAAAAGTGAAAAGATGCATAGAGTAATACCGGCTCCTTTGTGTCCCATTGAATGGCCGGATTTTCCGTGGCAAAAGGTAGCCTTTGATATTTCTGGTCCTCTTAATTTTTTATCACAATAGTGTAGGTTTGCAATGGCTTTAGTTGATTATTATTCGAAATGGCCAGAAGTGAAGTTTGTTTCTCAAGTTACCACTGCTGCAGTGATTGAATTTGTCAAGGAGCTCTTTGCTCAGGAAGGCTACCCTAAAGTCCTTACAACTGACAATGGTGTGCAGTTGAGGTCTCATGAGATGGAATGTTTTCTTAGGTATTGTAACACGCGCCATGTCACCACCATATTGTAGGAGCCTCAGGGAAATGGACAGATGGAAATGTTTAACCGTGTGTTGCAGGAGAGTATTTTGTGGGCATGTGCTTTTGCAGGGGAATGGGAAGACAAACTGAGGGAGAAGTTGTGGTCATACCAGATTACCCCTCATATCATCACGGAAGTTAGATAATTTAAACTGCTTAAAGCTAGGCATACTGTCTCTAAATTGTGCCCCTGGTGGTCCAATGTAAAGAAGATACGGAAAAATGATGGCAAGGTTTGGGAAGATATGGCCTCAAGGAAACCGGAGTTTATTGTAGGAGAATGGGTCAGGATTCATAAGCCTGGGTTTTTGGTCAAAAAAGGGTCCAGATTTGGTAAGGTTATGAAAGTGGTCAAGGGCAAAAGAAACAGTGTGATCACTCAAGATGGCAAAGTCTGGAATGACAGAAAGGTGACTAGATATGAGTGTGGCATAAAAAGGACTCAGTTTGACATTCCAGCAGGAGTGGACTCATTGGAAAGTGTGGCTTCAAGGATCATGACAGGAGGCCTACTTCTAAATTTGTAGATTTTGTATATTGTTTGGCGTCTGTCAGGTATGTGGTATTTTGATGTGTGTGGAGTCTTGCGTTGTTTTTCTTGTTTGGGTGTAGTCCTTTTGTAGGTGTTTGTTCATTTGATAGGGGATAGGTGTGTTACATATAGAAATGTTCCATGCGTATTTTGTGCATGCTACTTTAAGGGTGCTGTTCTTATTCCAATTTGTATTTCCTCAAAGTTTTTGCATTGTAGGTTCTGGTTCTAGAACTATGGGGAGTTAGGAGTTGCCTACCTTTGCTGCAGGCAGGTATTGTGCTGATCTCCTAATAAACCTTTGGAAATACTACGTGGATTACTTCTCATGATTTGTCCAACCATGAAGTGGCTGTTCTTATGACACCTGTCTTGCTCTCCAGAACTGGGGCTGTAGTGAAATCCTGCCACACTCCAGGTGTGAATCCTACAGTAGGCCCTGCCTTTTATAATTCCAAATAAGCATGGTCTACTCATGAGAGCTCTGAATCAACTCCGAGTAGGTAATTATCTATGTCTTGCACTATGCAAGATTTTGATTAACTGTCTTCAGAATGCCACTACATATTTATCAAATAACGATGGCACATAGGATCATATTATGCCTATTCTGATCAACTTCACTGGTTGCAATGCAGCATTGAATTATGATTATAGCGCTCAGCATCAGTGGCGTTGACAGTGTGTTATGGGCCATAGCGTATGGAAGGAAATGGGCTTCTGAGTCACTGTTTGAACTCCGAAATACAGCAATAATCAGTTTCCTGTATGTCTCTCAGTCATTGGTGTTCTAGTACCTCTGCACTTGTTGCATCAATGGCAGCTGCGCCATTAGCCCGTTCCCCTTCACTCAGAATAGTTCAGAATTAGTTATTTCTGTCTTATGGTATATTTTTCTTAACATTTCCGTCTATAGTTCTCAGTATTTCTTTTTGGGCCATCTAGTGGTAATTATCCATACTTATTTAATGTTTTGAGAATTAGCGGAGCGTAAATGGTATATTTTATTTAACTAATAAGCATGCACACTAGCTTTGATGCCTGTCACATTTCAGCAAATTAAGCAGTAAATATTACAAACCCCTACACCCACAGATAAATATTAGCAGAATACTAGACATATATGTTAACGTATGCCTGTATTTAAGAAAATATCCTGTTTATTAACTTCTCAAGCTATCCATCTGCTCAGTAGTTGGTTAGGAATTCATAAAGGTTAGCATGGAGAGTCTATCACAAAAGGATCATTCTCAGTATTTTTTCCCTTTTAAAAATAAATACAGGGTCTGTATTTATCTGTAAAAATCTGTAAAAATGGAAAACCGGGAGCCATATTCATAATACCTGCCACGAGATAGGACTTGAGTTCCTGAAAATTTCCAAGCCTGTGTCTCTGTGTTTGACTAGCAATGTTTGCCCCAAGTTTGTCCTTTCATAAAGTTCGGACTGGTGGCCACACTTTTGCTGTATAAGCCTTAAAGCATCCAGGATTTACATTCTTAACAAATCCCCCCAAAAAATGGGTTTGCTTAAGATATGTATTCATTAACACATTTTTTCGTTTAAAAAGAAATGTATCCTTTCAAATAGAAATGCCCTTACATCAGGATAATGTGCATACTCTTAAAAGTCAGTGGGAAGGGTGCTTTCAGAAAAGTAACTTCCAGTGAGAAAGGCTGGGTAGGTGGATTTAGTGCAGTGCTTAATTTGAGCTTGTGTTTTCCCCTGCTTGGCACCTGCACTTAATTGTGAACACCTGCGCTTGAAACAGTCTGCCACAAGGTGGTGCTCAGCGGCTAGTTTCGCGATGACCATAAAAACAGGTCATTTCTATTTCAATATACATTAAAAATGATAATTACCAGCAACCCAAGCCAGTCTTTTGGCTTTGGAGGCCTGGAGTAGTCCGAATTGTGTTGGTTAGTAGTTGTGTTGTTGCTATCATTGGCAGCGTGGCAGGGAGAATGTGTGTGCAAACTGCAGTGACCTTCTGACGACAGCCCTGGCACTTATTATTTTACATATTAAGCACTGATTTAGTGGGAATTAATATGAGCATTCACGGCTACAACCGCTGATAAAAAATGAAAATTAACTGAGTGCACATCCAGAGAAGAGATGTCACCGGATTTCATAGCAGTAATACAGGGAGGTTGCATGAAATGAATTGCATTGAGAATCGACAAGAAGCTTAAAGTAGGTTCAGGGCTTTAAGTGGGCCGGGTCTCCCTGGGTCTGAGCACCAGCAGTTTTTTTAAGGAGGCCTCGAAAAGGGTCTCTATCGGGCTCTGTTTTGTACCCTGGCACAGGCGGTCTGTTTTTTTTTCCCCCCGACTGCAGTGACCGCAGGCACATCGATGTCCGTCTGGTGAGAGTTGTAGAGGAGGGAAATCCTTTAAAGAGTCATTTTCTCTCTGGATTTCCCTTCTCTTTTTGAAACTCAGGAGCAGCAACATTGTCGTGGTGTCACCAGGGCTTTAAGTGGAAGTTTTTTCAATATTATATACAAGCCATAATTGCTGCTTATTTATCTTATGCAACTAGCAACTATTGACAAAGCCAATAGTGCTGGCTTGTAGGTATGGTGTGACTTGTTGTATCATATATCTGGATGCAATGACAGGAATAGCAAAATACAAGTCGGGCGCACACTGTGCTAAAGATTTTTAGCTTAAGTGTTTTAAGACACGCCCTTAATTACAATGACCACGCCCCTTTGAGAGACCCCTCCGTTTTTTCATCCCACTTAAAGCCCTGAGTAGGTCCACTGTTTTCAGTCATGGGAAAGAACGGAAACTGAGTCCCATCCCCTGGTTTGGTAGTCAAACTGCTATAACATGGCTGAAGTGGGGCTCCAACATCCCTGGGCCCCGGTGCCACTGCACACGCTGCACTATTGATAGCTACGCCCTTGGTGGTGGAGTGAGATGGTACATGTGCCAAATGTGACCATTTTATCGACGAGCAAGAATGAATATTTCTCAAATTCCACTAGCAGGCTGTTGTAATCTAATCTGCTCGTGACAAGAAAGTTAACGAGGTACTTAGCAGAGCTAACTGGGAGGTGCGGGTGGAGCTTTATGATGCTTAATAGCTGGCACCTGGCCATCGCGCTGGTGTTCGCGATACATCTTTGAAGCGAAAGGAGCATCATGTAAAATAAAAAATAAAAGAGTTCTGCAGAGTTGAAAGAGAGGGGTTAAAGGGCACCACGTGCCAATTGATGAAAAATCGTGCAAGGAATACATTCGGCACTTGGCCACTCACGCATGGCGTGCCGTACGTTGTTCAAGTCAGGTTTCATTTTAAGTATTTTTGTAATTAAATATCTTGGCGACGAGGATATGGCACAACCTCTGACTCCTCTTTTCGGATTTGTTTTTTGAACCAGGCATCATTTTTCGGACGGACAGATTTGAACTTGAAGAACAACCTGACACTTCTTTGTACACAATGTCTGACGTCATGTACACACTAATACGGGCGATGCTCTCATATGTTATTCCACTGCTTACAGCAATCAACTCTCAGAGGTGCGACAGCCTACATTTTGAAATGAAGGTTTACATACACCTCTTGCAGACCTAATGAACTCGCATCGTGATCTAGTGGATTTGATCTCCTTAGACATATAGCTCTCCTACGTCCCTAATAGATGGTAGATATTAAGTCAGCATAGTATAGATAGCCCTTGACCTGGATGCTGTTTAGTCTCTCCTTAAAGACTATTCATTGTGTGGAATTTAAATCCACCTGTGTAAAGTATTTTTTTTCTTTGTGTCCCTTTGCTCGTTTGCAGAGAGGCTGCATCTCCTCATGTGCAGTAAAAGGTTACAATATAAGTGGGTACCTCCACCCCCCCCCCCCCCCGCTACCACCTCCCACTTACACTACCTCAGACACCCCTGTCCTTAAATGCATTTCATTCAGGTACAAAGCCAGCCCAAGCGAAAACTGGGCCTATATTCTAAAGGAAATGTGAACTTGGGCCAATTGTTTACACATGTACTTCTACTATGTAGCAGATGTTGCTATAATATGTCCGGTACTACTAATACATCGTATATAACCATCATTTTCCTAGGAACTGAAATTAATTTGCCTGTGTAGTGTCATAAGTTGCTCAGGTACAGACCACTGGCATAACGAAAATTGAGGGGGCCTCCCTGCAAGGTATGTGGAGGGGCCCCCTCCTGGAGCTTGGGGGCCCCCTGCACCCTGTTGGGGGCTATTCAGAAAGGCACCTAACTCTGGTGAGCAGTTTACTTGTGTAAGTTTACTCTCAGACCTTTGAGTATGTTTACGACTTTTTAAACTAAAATATCATAAAGCTAATTCTATACATAACTTTTCTTTAACATCAAATGGCATGCATTTTTATGCTTAACTATTTAAATTATTTTATTTTAGTTAACATTATTTTCCTAAGTGGTTTTATTTTAAGCCCCTACCCCCATTTTTAGGTCTCTCCAACGCAGCGCGCATGCGCTGCATAGGAAAAAGCCCTTTAGTTATCAGCACAGCTTTGAAAGGCAAAAACGTGCACGCGTTGCATTGCTTTGAATGCCAACGTGTGCACGTTTGGCGATTCCCTTGCGGGAGCGAGTTATCAAACCATGTATTAATTACAAACATATGGTTCCTCTCGCTCCCGCAAGGGAAACAGGGCAGGCCCCCTCCTCTCTCCCCTCCCCCTGCTGCCTCCTCCTCACCTCGTCTTTTCTTTTTCCCCTTCAGCACGAGGCGCACCCACATGTATTACATTCATTCTTCTTCCTGATTTCTTTATGGAGCTAATTGGATTCTCCAGGTATATTTTGGTGTTTGGCTATTTTGTTACTTTGTTGCCACACATGGTACTGAGTGAAGGAATATTCTGGGAGGTATTTCTGACTGTTGTTTTGTAGAACATCAAGAAGAGGTGCTCTATTTATCTTGCCCGATTTTGTTCTGGTGAATCAGTCGTACACAAAAATCCCTGCTCCGACTTAAACTTACTAGCACTGCCCAAGTAGACATGTTACCACTGAACTCACCGAAGTGTTGGACCTACGTTTGGACCAGTGGACGGAGCCTCCTGCTGCCCTCATAGCACCCACTCCTCACGGCGGAGAGCTTGTGTCCCTTGTGTTGAGCGCCCTACCAGTCTGCACGCTGAACCTCATTGTGCAAATGTCCCTCAGAGAGCATATGCACAACGAACTCCTCCGTTTGCTTCCATATTCTCTTTAGGATCCCTAGTTTGTTTGTGGATAATAGCACCATATTTATAATTTGAAAAATCGGTTTGACACTAAACTCCGCTTATAGCTTGGTCAACAACATTTGGGCGTGGTGAGCAGTGATATCTCCCAGGGGCAGCTGGCAGTGCTGGGCAAGTAGAGGGTGACGCATCCTCCTTGAAGTCTGATCAGGCGACTGTATGGAGGTGGAAGTTTGCTCACGTTCTTTGCTTTGGGAGCACACAGGTACCCCTGTCTTAAGCTTTACTCAGTTTGGAATGTTTGTGCACGAGCTGCGCCAGAGGGTTTAGGAAAACAGCGTTTTGGCAGTTTGTTCCCTGAGATGGAAGGGCACCTGCACCATGCGCGTGGAAGTTTACCATGCAAAGTACAGCGGTCAATATTCATTTGATTGTGACCGATAAAGTCTGCATAGCATTTATCTTTATGTGCAGTCAGACAGGCTCATCTTGGCCTCCTCTGGTCCAGAACCTCTGTGGGGCTGCAGAGTGGGGCACTCTTGAAATGATTTAGGCCTTCAGGCGTTCGAGGCTCTGTCTCCTGGCCCTCTGACTCTAGGCTCTTCCTTGGGAGACGCATGATTACTGATTCCCACTGGTGCTCCGGGTAACTACCCAGGCGTGGTCTGCAGGGCTGCAGCTGCAGTGAATGGTCGAACCAGTGTCTTTTTGAAAGGCCCCAAACCTTCACTCTCCTGTCACTGCATCTCCCCAAGAATGTCTGCATCCATATTCCTCATTGATGCTTCGAGCACACCACCAGAGACATCTGGCGGTTCTTGCAGATATTTTCCTTTAGTAAGCTCATAGGGCTGGGGCAAGGCAAATCACGTCTGCACGTCCATCATTGGATTCCCTCTGCCCCAGCTTTAATCTCCTTTCAGGTGAAGAGGCCTGTCTCACTTCTCATTACCCTTCAGGTCGAGACGGTCTCTGGTGGCAGGAAAGCCCTCCAGCCTACGTGATTGCTGGACCTACTTTCTCTGGCGAAAGTGCTTCTGACTTTCCTTTTTGTGACACTGCAGTCCAGTCTTGTTGCTATTGTGGGTTTCAGTTGGCCTATGGTATTCGTGCGATGACTAATAGCTTCGCTGGGACAAGTGGAACATCTATTAATTTCAGAGTTGGATCAAATATTAAACATAGCCTGGCCTTTAAAGTGCAGCCCCATTCCACGTCCTTCGCACTATTCATAAAGAGCTGTTTTGTGTATTTCTGGGTGGAGGGCAGTTCCTTTCAGTTCTAAACCAGCCTGGTGGTAAATTTCAATGGTTTGCACTGGCCGACGTTTAACGCATTGCAAGGTCTGTTCACTGTGTTTGCCCAGTCTATGGTACAGATGGCCCCACAGTTATCAAACTAGGCCTCCCATGTGATGCATACTTTAGCACATGCGTCAGGACTCTGAGTTCATGCCAGTGCAAGCGTCCTCCTCGCAGCGCCACGCGCTCAGGCGCTATCCTGATCAGTAACGGAGCCATATCTGGGGAAATCAATAAATCCTGTATTTCCAGTGCGAAATAAAAACTGAAAGCAACAGAAGCAGAATGAAAACACCTCGAAGGACTCTTAGTGCTGGCTAAACTTAACGGTGTTGAAAAAAATGCATATAGAGACCGAAGGGCTGCATTAACGACAAGCATTGGCATAGCCAATAGGTCTCGCCTTTGGGGCCTTATAGGTATTTAGTTATGCAGCACAATATCCTTCGTGCAACATCAACTGCTGCATGGCTAAACACTTATAAGGTCCCGAAAGCGAGACCTATTGGCTATGCCAATGCTTGTTATCTATAGGAGGGTGTTACAGCACCAGTGGCTGACTATGTGTGGTGCTGGATTTACACCAGCTCTGAGCTGGAGGACTGTACTACTATTTTGGAACCTTTCTTTGGCCGTAGTAACTTTGTAAGCTGATTTGTAAATAACAATGGGCTTACTTTTGTGGATGGGTGCATGTGTCTCACTAGGTCCCTTCCTAACATCCTTCCTAACTCCCTTCTTACTCTCCCTAAACCCTCCTATTTAGCAGGAAGTATGGTCCTTTTTCCAGGCACTCCCCTTGGTCCCTCCCACATTTACTACTAAGTAGCAAACTTGTGCTACCACAAAATGCCACAAGGTCCTGACAGACTGCAACAATGGTCACATAAATGTCATTGATGCTCATAAGGCAGCGCTTAAAAAGTGAATTGGCATTTTTGTCCGCGGCTCTGAAAACCCTTGTATTGGAGCTGGTCTGGACATGTGGGAAGATGTCTGTTCTTAATAGCAAGACAACAGAAATGGCTTGTTTGTGAGTGTGTGAGTCATGTGTGCAATAGGTATATATGTGATGCAACCATTGTGCAGTGCGAATGACTGTGCAGCTAGGACATAGGTGAGTCAGCCAGGGCTAGTGGGTGTTGGGGGTTGCTTCATTCTGAAGATGATGGTAAATATGTACATTGGAACAGGTTATGCATAGCAATTCAAACTTTTGGAACTTAGGGCCTGGAATCATATTACCTACCTTTGCCTATTGTTCCTTATCTGTAAAGCATGACCGCACCATGAAGTGATTAGTTTACATTGCATGCAATAATTGCTCACTGTTCCACCTTGTGATTTCCTGTTGCTTTCTTCTTGTACTGCCATGGGTTTCTAGTCCTTCTCCAGGGCCAGTGGCAACAAAAATACCTCACTCTTTCATTTATTGCCTTACTCTGTTACACCAACCTGCTCCCATTGAACCTTGCTCACAATCAGGGCCGGACTGGCCGTAGCGGGCACCGGGCATTTCCCCGGTGAGCCAGAGGGATGAGGGCCGGTTTTCTGGCAGTGGGGGGCAGTTTTACCACTGGGGGCCGGCTTTGCAGCAGTGCTGCAATATCGGCCCCCTGTAACAAAAGTGGGAGCGGTGCTTTTTACTAGCAGCCCCGCCCACACCCGGCCGCTCCCATGGTCGGCAGAGCAGCAATCTGCCAGGGCTGGTTGCTGTTTCCAGTCCAGCCCTACTCACAATATGCCCCTATTACACGTAGCGCAGTGAACTGTGACCCATGCGCACACACACATTTGCATAACGTTTGTAGAGGTTTACCCCACCAGGTAATTACCATGTCCCATAAATCTACCCGCTCCCCCATCCTCCCCTCTCCCCCCTCTCCCCTCCCCCACCCAGAGGTAGATTCTGGTAGGTCAAACCTGCAGAACTTTAATGAGGAAAAGCAAGCGCTCAGTAAACTCGAGGACAGGCAGATGTTGGTGCACAAAGCACACAAATCGCCATGTTAGTCTCCATTTGTATAGGGAAAACTGAGCATAGGAGTTTTACAGCATTGTGCCCTCTGGTGTTCTCAAGGAGGATACACGCAGCTCGTGTGAAGGTCACAGAGAGGTCACAGCCACGTGGCTCCAAACTCTAATCTGACAGACATATTCAGTGTACACATTGTTGCCATCAAATAGATTATGTAACTAAATATCCATGTTCTTTTTGCTGGCATTTTGTATTTTTTCAGGATGGGTCATGGCAGAAAGCCATTACAGAGGGCCCGAGGAAAGAGGAGAAGTGACAAGTCAGTACGTGCGAGGAAGCCTGCCTGGCCTCTGCGAATACCAGCAAAGGGCAGGCGACAACCCCGGGAGACATAGAGACATTTATGGAATCTGTAATTACACTTAATTACCGCATTCCCTCGCCATTAGTACATCGCCTTCATAGAAAAGGGCACAGAGCATCAGGTAGGAAAGTTAGCTTTCACAACAGAAAACAAAGAAAATGCAAAATAGCCTTGGCTTACTTTTACACAGTAATTATTTAGTTAACCCCACATTTATTCAGAACTAAGAGCGTTTTCGTTTTTTCGATTTAATATTTCATTTTTGGTAGCTGCGTGGCTGGGTTAGGGCGAGGTGGGCAGGGGCACAGGGAGAGGAGTGGTGGGCACACTCTTAAGTGTGCAATGTCGGTTGGGTCAGCCGTCTTGGGCCGGCCAGTCATGCACATTTTGTATGTTCCCCACCAGGGTGCAGTACAGAGCCTGGTGAGGAGCATGGGCAGGCTCCCATTCCCTGTCTGATCACAGAACCACAACACTCAGACCAATCACAAAGCTTCGCTGCAGCATTGTGATTGGATTAGGGGACGGAGCCGGTGTGTGCTTCCAGTTCCTGCTTCCTTCCTAGGACGTCACCTGGTAAGCGGAGGAAAAACACGGCCGGCTGAAGAGGTACGTTTTTTTCTCCAAACTTTGATATAGTAGTGCATGGTATTACAGAGATCTACTTTTTGTGGAAGTACTCTGTGTCGAAGAGCAAAATGCCATCACTCACAGTGAAGTTTGTCAAAGGCTGAAGTGGGATGACCTACTCCCTCATGCTGTATGCTGTAATGTTGAAAGAAAAATGTGACTGACACTCCAACAAACCCCTGTATAAAGAGAGATGGTTGTAAGGCTTTATCTGAATACTATTTATACAATTTTAGCAAAATGCCAGACCTAAAAATGCATTAGCCAAAAGAAAAACAATCTTTTGTCTTTACAAAGTGGACATTGCCATATTAGCCCCTGGCACAAAAGAGAACTGCTTTGGCTGAATGAACTATTTGAAAAAAGCAGAATGCCATCACTCACAGTGAAGTTAACCAATGGCTGAAGTGAGCTGACCCACTGCCTCACAATGTATGCTGTAGTGGTAGAAGAAAATGTCAATGACACAACAATGAGCAAATAGATTAAGAAGGCTGGCTGAAAGCCTCTGGAGGTAAATATAAGATATGAATACATAATTTTAGTAAATTCAAAAGTTCTTGGCTAACACCAGACTTAAATAGAGTTCTCTGAGTGTCAGATGCACTTTATAACATACATGTTTACAAAATTAAGTAAATACATATCTTGTAAGATAACTTGTTGGTATCCTCTTTCTTCAGGGAACTGTTTAGTATGATTTTCTGGGGTCCAGAGTTTAACTGTATGATAGTTGCAGGTGGTGAGTACTGCCATTCATGTTTGAGGACCTGGACTAATTTTCTTCAGACTTTTTGACTCAAAACAAAAGAGAGGAAGGCAGAATGGGGGAAGAAGAGAAAGATAGGAAACAGAGAAAATGGGAGAAAGTAGGGATGCAATAGAACATGAAAGAGTGAAATAAATGGAAAGGAAGTGAAGGGTGGCGTTAGGAAGAGACACAAGGTTGATTCAAGAATAGGCAGACTTGGCATTTAGCAACCCTGGCAACTGAAGTGAGTGCTGGGCTCCTAAGAACATATTTGAGCCGCTAAACTTGTGTTTTCTTTTTAACAAATGAAGTAATGAATGGGTGGAAATATTCGGTTGCTCCACAATCTTTCGGATTTTAAATGTATACTAATTGTTATGGGCAACAGAAACTTTGCTGCAAACTATGTGAAGCACCTAAGCTCTCTTGAGGGCGATTAGTATATTTGTAATTGTAAATGCATTTGCAAACAGCTTCATACCCCTGAAGAGGCACCAAAGTGCCTTATCGGACATGTTTTAATAGTACTATTGCTGCAGTGTGAGGTTTGCTTGGTTGGAAGGGTGCTGTGTTTGACGGTGGTGTGTGTGTGAGACTTTTTCTTGGCATGCGTGGGTGGCTAGAGTGGTTCTGTTATTCTGTGTCAGGTTGCCGAGTTTCATACTGTGGTAATGGGAAATGGATTGTGCATGGTGATTGTCGAACAGTTGCTGTGAGTTACTTCGAAGGTCCCTTATGGAATTATCTGGAGACTGCTGAAACCAAGAATTCAAATTTCTTGCTGGATACAGCAGTCAGGACAGAAACTCTGTATAATCCTGGGGGACTTCAGAGGTCAGGAAGGGAGACCTGCGGGAATGTTCTGACCTAAGTCACCCTTAATGCAACTCTATTTTTAACGGGCATTTTGCCACACTTTAAAGTGTCTAGTTGGGAGCTAATGAGGGTCAAGAGTAAGGATTAAAGGGATGGACGATGTTATAGTTTTCCCTGATACAAACAATTACTGTATAGCAAGAGTTTAGGATGTTTTAACATATCCAGTCGCAGTGACAGACATCTCTGTGTGCATTGGTTGCATATCTTATTAGCCATGGTTGAGATTGGTTTAGAAGGGTTGATGTTGGCTACGATGCTCTTTACCAGTGGCCTGGTTAAATGTGATATGTGCGGTAATAACTCCTGTTATTGGTAAACTGCGAAAGGCTTTTTATACAAATACACAGTACTGTACTAGATCAATTGAGATCTGCTCTGGTACTTTAAGACAATTCTTTTTTGATAACTAAAGACACAGCAAACTGTGAAAGGCTTTTTATACAAATCCACAGTATTGTACTAGTTTGCATGATTTATTTCTCTCCTTTCTTTTTTTAAATTTCTTTAAGGCTTTTATCTGCTTTGTAAAACTCTTTGATTATGTATCACTTTCTTTTTTTCTTTGAGTAATTGCAAAGATTTTTATTAATCGCGCAATAAAGATTATTATTATTATTATTATGCATTCTTTATCGGGCTGGATGAATTCAAATCCAGCCGAGTCGGGTTTTGTCAGGTCCACTAAATATCAGCTCAAACACCACACCACTCGTAATGCGGGCCTACAGGGTACGATTTCCTTCTAGCTACCACTACTACCTCATGGAGAGGGAATGAAAGTCCAAGATGATTTGGCAAAAATCAGAGTCCACCGTTGTTATACAAGCTCAAGGAAAACATTCACTGTAGAACAGAATAGACCGGGCACATGGTAGCATACATCAGGCATAGCACTCTTCGCTCTGGTTGGAATGGCCAGCTAAAAAAAGTACAGTACTTTAATTTGTCCACTTCCAATCCACTAACCTGGGCTGCCAATGTCACTGAAGAATGCTTTGTTTTCAGGCTTTATTGTGAACAGTGAAACACTTTAGCAGGTTCTAATCAAGTTGTATTTGTACTGTGCTGCGTCTGTCGCAACAGCAATCAGTACTTGGGCAAATTCCGCTTTAAGACCGTGATAGCTGAATCCCAGGGTGATGGTGCCACCATGGTGCTCCACTGTAGTCACAATCAGCGGCATAGAAAGTTAAGCCTGGACTGAGCTGCATGTTTTTCCCTCTGTGTGGTCAGGACCGCCTCTCAATGCGAGCGACTTAAAGTGGTTACAGGAAGCCAGCGAATTACAAAGCCATGGTTGACATCATGCCGATGAATTAAGGCCCTTTTATCTGCCAAAGGGAAGGATTAGCAAAGTAAGCCCCGTGTTATTGCCTCCCGTATGCAGCTGCCTGCACAAGCTGTTTTTCATTTTCATGAATGGCATTTAAGCGCTATATATAGGCTTTCCCATTTGCTAGGTATCTGGAATACTCACACGATAGACAGCCTAAGGACCCGATCCCAGACCAGAGTTTTAAAAGGACTAAGTAAACTTAACAAAACGACACCATTTATAGGAAATATTTTAACTAAAGCTCTGCCAGTGCATAGCAGCCACATGGCTACATGTCATCTGTGACATTATCACCTACTTGTGGCTTTTTGGATGCTATTTATTTTGCAAGTTTTGCAGAATAGAGAGGGGTGTTGGCACAGCTTGTGTAAACTTTTGTTTGAAATTTAGGGCCAGATGTACAACCATTAGGAATACCAATTTCCTAATTGTGATTACCTCCTAATTACAATCAGGAAATTGGTATTCTTTATGTGTGGATTTTTGCATTGCAAAATAGTGATTCACCTACCTCATATAGATCGACCTAACTCATGAATATTAATAAGGTAGGTCCCAATTTGCGACCAATTAGGAATCGCTGCCTTCACATGGATAGTGGCCTGCTTGGGTCAGTAGACCACCATGTCTGTGATAGTTTTTTAATAAAGCAATCATTTTTTTAAAATGCAATCCATTTTCCTCAAAATAAAAGAGGATGCATTTTTAAAAAAAAATAGGAGTCCACTGCCAGCTCTTACAAAATATTCTTTTTAATATTCTCAAAATGAAAGGGGTTCTCTGGGGACCCCTTCCTATTTGCAACTGGGTTGCCAACATTTTTGAATTGCTGAAAATTTGTTATTGTTTTGCAACCAGAATTTGGTCGCAAAACATTAATAAATACTACTGTGATTCGTTATTTAAGGGGATACCCCAACCACTCTATTTCCAAATACCAAATTAAAATCAAGACTCGTTAACAAGTTATTAAATAACATTTTGGCTTCTGTACATTAAAAAAATGCTTATTTACTGTCGCAAATGGCCAGATTCAGAAAACTGGGCAGATTGCGACCTTAAAAAACTTTTGGCCCATTGTTCTGAACTCGAAATTAGTGCCTTATGGTCAAACAGAACACCAAATCAGAATATGTAAACTGAATACACTAGTATTGTACTTTATTATTTATGTAGTGCATCCACATCACTGGTGTGGCCCTGAAATGCCTGTCGGGGAAAGTGTGTGTTTATCATGTGAACTTTGGGCATCAAGAGACAGGCCAGAGGGATGCTGAAGTGATGCTGAGATTAGGCTTTTCAGTGATGCAGAAGAGTGTGAAATGGATACAGTCACACTTGTTGGTAGTAACCATCTCCAACTGACCTATCTGACTGAGTATCAACTGAACCCCTTTACTGTTGAAGCTTGTATGCTAAGACATTTTTTAAAATATTTAGAGTACTTCTTAAGCTTCCAAAACTATCTGCCCACAAATTAAGTTGAGGTCAACTTTGTGTCCTTTTTTCCCACATGCATGCTGGGTACTCAAAAAAGATAACCAGGCTTCGTGGATTCCTGTGGAGGTAGCCAAAACATAGTGAAAATGTATCAAAAGTTTTTTTTCTTGGAAAAATTATGAAAAGTGCTGCACAAGGTTAGTGTATTTGTTTTTTCTAAAAATGGCGTCCACCAACAGTTTGCCGTACTAAGACCATAGGCAATGTACAGTTGAAAGAACGAAAAAATGTAACCTCGTTTTGCATTTTTTCTGAAAGACAGTCAATTCTCTCAATTTTTTGGGTGGTTTCAGCCTACACGCAGCTGGTTGTGGACACAGATGTAACACACGTAAGTGAACCCGAAAAACAATATATTTGTGAAAAATAGAAAACCTTCGGAAGTCAGATAGAGGTAATTTGTGTAGATTGCTCACAATACTTCCAAAAAAACGTATCTGTGAAATAAAAAACATAAACAAGCACTAGTAAAGCAAATAGGTCTTGTCTTTGAGACCCATTGTCTCAGTCAATGCACTTTGTTCACGTTGCCTAGCATGAATCAACAAAGGGAAAAAAGGAAGCGATGATGCAGCAGCTGGCCGTCACGTCATTTTGAAAGCACGCATATATGTTTCATGACGTATGCACGTGATGTCGGTACCATTTTTATAATTACCGATCTGAGATGGATCCATAAATAAAGATCAAAATAAAATAGCTCGAAAGCACTTTTATTTAGAATGCATAAGGGCATGCAGCTATTTGTTTCCCGGTCCTCCCCCACTTTTTTTTCAAATAGGAACATGCTGGTACAGTCTGAGTAGCAAGGAGGAGGGGTAAGGGAAGCACACACAAGAGAGGGAGCACCAAGGAAGAGTAGGAAAAGCATAGGAGGGAGAGAATATCATAAGGGAGAAGGACATGGGTGCGACACAGCAACACAGACGTGGGGCAAACAAGCACATTGACGAGAGAAAGCAACACCAAGAGGGGGAGATAGAAGCGCACCAAATAGACAGCTAGAAAGCACATGCACTCTGATGGAATGCTTAAGCATAAAGAAAGAAAAGCGATTCCCTAAAAGTGATTAGTAAAAGACTGTGCTCTAGGAGAGGGACTAACAAAAGGTGAATAAGGCAAGCCATCGAATAAGAAGCAAGCAAATAAGAGTGACAGTAAGGCCAGTCAATGGTAAGCACTGGGTGGGATTTAGGCACACTGGACATTCTTGGGAAGATGATAATAGCTCATTTTTAACCAGACAGCTGTGATGTCTGGTAGATTTGATTTATTAATGAAAAGTAAATAGGTAAAAAATACAAATAGGAGACATGTTTTCATTTATAATTTTTTGGCCTGTGAGCTGATTTACCAATATATATCATTACATCCATCAGACCCCTAAGGGATAGATAAATCCTGTTTTTCATCTTGGCGGACATGTTACTACGTCACAATCTATATACCACGATACTCTATGGGATTTATATTTTGGGGGATGGGATATCCATCATTGTTGTGACAGAGAAACCTGTCCACCAAGATCTTGACCAGGCCCTCCGCGTTTGTTGGCTGTCCGAAGAAACATGCAATGTCCATAGCCACCAATTGAGCTGTAGTGTACAATCATTATTGAGTGTGTAACAACTATGCAGTAATTTTTCATAATAGAATCTGCAGAAGGAAGAATGGCTGTGAAGGAAGCCAATGGAATTTTTAAATGAGCTAAAGTCTATGTTTGGGTTTCACACCATGGAATTCCTTGGAGTTACATAAAAACTGTGCAAGATTTCACAGAGTTCTGCCAGTGCATTGAAAATATGCACTTTGCACAGCTCGCATTGCAATTTAGCAGCAGTAGCGTGAGCAGTGCTGAAAAATTAACGTGAACAGCACCATGCGGTGCGCAAGGGTGCACGGCCATTTGAGTTTCTTTTGCTGCCACTCGAATAGAAAATCTACTTCAGTGCCAGCGAATCTACTCGAGAAGCACCTCTTTAACTGTGACCGCATACTACCACCCGCATTAGAAAATAACACTTGGGAATGCCAGATCTTGCTCACGCTTGCATTTCTGGAGAGTTGTGGGAAAAAACTCAAAGACTTTAACCGGAAATCTGTGTTACAAGAGTAATGATCTTAAGAACAGTGGTTAGTTGTACAACTTTGAATTTGGAATTGCCCATACTATCGTGTTTCAGAGGGTATTTTGTAAAATGTGATTGTTCTGGTGATTTGGATAGCTGTGGTATTTGGAACCAGGCTTGGCCACCACCAAGGGAAACCTACCAAACCGAGACCTTTCTGAAAACTAGAAACTAACAGTGGTTCAGAGTGATGAAACTTGCATGTACTCCACTACGTTCCATTAGCCAGAATTCAGTGCAAGCATCACAGTTGGTTTAAAATCATGGATTTTGCTCACATTTCTATATGGTAAAGTACCAGACTATGTGGGGATCCAAAATTACTCCCGCCCAGCATTCAGGCTCTTCTCCTGATAAAAACAGTAACACACTTCTGAGTCTGGGTGTATCACCCGCAACAGGAAATGCTGCAAAACACAATAAAGAAACATCAAAATGTTGCCTTGTAAATAAACCCATTCTAACAATGTGGGTAGCTGTGATATTCAAGCACAACCCTAGCCGGAACTAAGGGAAGCTTCTCAGACCCAGACATTTCTGAAATCTACACACACAGAGGGGAGTCCAGGGTGGTTTGGCTTGTGTGGATTTCTCCAGATTTTTCTATCAAGAATGCCCAGAAGACATCAAACTGTTTTTAAAATCGTAGATTTTCTTTGCATTTCTGAAAAGGAAACCTCTGGAATCAGCAGTGATCCACAAACGTCCTACCACCCAACATTCCCACGTTTCTCCTGATAAAAACGGCATCCTATTTGTGTTACTGGACTCATCGGCTGTGACAGAAAAAACCCAAAATGCAACATAGAAACCATAAGATTTTGCTTTGCAAGTTGACCCATTCTGGCAATGTGGATAGCTGTGGTATTTTGGCCTGTGCATAGCTCCAACTCTGGAAAACCTTAAGAAAACAGACATTTATAGACACCCAGTGGAGACCAAGGTGATGCAACTTGTGTGGATATTACTGTTTTCTTACCCAGAATGCCTGTAAAAGTCAAAGATTAACTAAAAGCATAGCATTGTCTCACATTTCTTTAAGGAAACGTTCTGGAATCTATGTCAAACCACAAAATGCCTACCATCCAACATTCCCACACATCCAAAAATAAATTGAACCCCACTTGTGTGGTTTGGTCTGTCACCCATACCAGGAACTGGTCAACATATGGACCATATGAAGTCAATATGGTCTCAACAAGGTCGTCACATAGTTAAAGATTTGGTCGGTTCCAATGACGTGCAATAGTCCTACCCAGGGGAGGTGGTGTGGGTTAGCAATTCCAATTCGCTGGCGCACATTAACAACACTAAATAATTAATTGTCCAGTCAATGCTTTTTTTTAAATCTAAAGTACACATATTACAAATACATTACTGGATGCTACACAATGAATACCAAATATATACAGCAAGAAGATGAAAATATCTTTGGTGGTACCATCAGACCACATTTGACCCCTAGTGGGTAATGGACCCCATAATGCCTATATTCCCCACCTTCACCAGATGCAACACCACAATGATGCAACACCACAATATAAAGTGGTGCAATTTTAAATGAGGGAGGCATATTGGCTTTGGCAAGCGACCACCCCATATATAATACGCCCCTATTGGCTATGTCAAGGGTTCACCGCATTGATTTATAAAGCAATATTAACAAGTTTGATGTGACCATTAATCCTAATGGAATCATGTTTAAATGTGTTCATTGCAATGTTCAAGAATCATCATTGTCAATAAAGTGTTTGAAATAAAGCATTTGAAAAATAATCACAAACATGTCAGAGACTTCTTTTTACATTCCTTGGACCACAGAATGTAACCATAGGACCCAACACTAGGAGTATGCGCACTCCTAAGCTTTACACCAAAAGCTGCAGCCCAGGGAGCACTTTGAAATACTGAGCACCTGTCCTTAGGTTATGAAATCCACATGCTTGGGAACTTCAAGCTAGTTTGTAAAATACCTCTGGGGCTCTGCTGCACCTAATGCAGCCCTCCAATCCACCTACACATTTAGTTGGTGATGCCCCTGGCAGTTTGTGGCCCCCGTAATAAAGACCATTTTGCAAAAGAAGCTCTCCCAGACCATATGACTATGGGGCACTCCGAGAGGAATTGTGAATATCTACACAGCAGGTCAGGCTGCTGTAAGGAGTTTTCTGCTGCATTTCTTTGCCATTGATGTTTTTGGGTTAGCAATGCTCCGGTTCCACCCTGGGGCATCACAATGCATCCACTCATGTTGGGTGCCGTTCGGGAAGCCAAAGATCATTGAAACACTGCTATCTCCTTGGCATCTATGTTGTGATCCAACCCACGTTGTGCCCAGTGGGTGGGAACCGAATGAGTTGTTCGTACTTGCTGCATGGACTTCTAGCTGCAGAAATCAGAGTGGGGTGCATCCGGACCGAAGGCTTTGGTGTGGGTGGTGGGTGAGCACCCTGCTAACAACATTATCCTTCTAGGTCCCGGGAATGGGGCCCCAGGACTATGCTTGCCTGCACTGTCCTACCTCTGCCTCTTTTTGCATGAGGCCCTGGGGAATGTTGTCCCAGGGTCAAAGGTTGGCTCAGGGAGGGAGTCTCCATTAATGCCCCCTCCCTAAATTAATTAATAAGTAAAGTAAAGATTTGCTGACCCCCTCAGCACTGGCCCACCATTGGGTGATTTAAAGGTGGTGCAGTGGAGCGCCATACGCTTCTTTCTAAGTGCATGTTAAAATGGGCAATCCTTCAAGGTGTAAATCTAGGGTCCCGTTGTGCTGGTTTTGCCAATCATGGGCTCATTGTATACCCTGTAGTGAGCTTTGGGCACCAGGAGCATTTGCAACAGACCTCCTGGCCTCTAAGAGGATGCATTTTGCGGAGAGCTGGTCCTACTGGCTACCTGCCCCAGACTTCCCGCTCTCCTGGCTCCTGGTGCTCCTCTATTCCTAGTGTGGCCTTCTTGCACATCCCCTCCACTACCAGCCAGCCTGTACTCTCAAGTTCCAGAGCATTCTTTCTATCCTGCAGAGCACTTGGGGTGGCAGTGGAGTTCAGATCTTCCCCCATCTCGTCCTCGGGGAGAATAATGGGTCCAGTATTCCTGGAAAAGCCCATCTAGTCCTGAGGGGGTCAGCTGGAGTCAATCAATAAATCAATTAATCAAATCAACTTTATTTGGCTAAAGAAAAAAGAAGATAGCCATAAAAGTACACAACAGCAACAAGGCATAAATAAGCATGCAACTAAAAAGCTGATAAAAAGATAAAAATACATCCGGAGGACATTCTTAAAAACACTTTGCGCAGGTCAATATTGTCCTGAGTTTAATTGACAACAATAAAAGCTTCATACAAACAAGCATGAGAAACAGTCTGTTAGATCTGGGGGTCTCTAGTTGGCAGAGGTAGGTACCACTGTCCAAATAGAGACCCTTGCTTCTAGTCAGGGCAAGGAGATAACCCTCTGAGATAACCCCTGCTCACCCTCTAGGTAGCTTGGCACGAGCAGTCTAGGCTAACCAGAGGCAATGCGTAAAGTATTTGTACCAACGCTCACAGTAACACAGTGAAAACACCACAAACTGACTCCACAACAGTTTAGAAAAATAAAGGTATTTTTAATCTAAACTACACAAGACCAAAACGACAAAAATCCAACATACACAGTTCAAGAATATGGTTTCAAAAAGAGTTCTTAAGGTTGCATTAGAATTCTCTACGTTGCGATAGAATTCTCTACTGATGCGTGAAAAGTTCACAGTTGCGTCACTTTTACTCACAGTACCTTTTAGTTGCAACAAAGTTCCAAAAGCAGAAGCTGGTGCGGTGGAAAACAAGCGATGCGTTGCTCCTGAGACCCTGGGGAGGCGATGCGACAGCCCCGCTGCAGCAGCGGGCGTGTTGCGACGAATCCGGTCTGTATGGGGAGGAAGGCCACTTGTATGGATTCCGGTGCGTAGGTTCCGTAGGAAGTCTGTTCTCGCAAAGGCACGATGCGACGATCTCGAAGGGGCTGAGACGATCTCCGGGGCGACGATGCGCGGTCCAGCGGTGATCCTCTCTCTCGCAGCTCCTCGATGCGTTGATTCTGCGACGATGCTCGCAGCGACGTGATGCGGTCCGCAAGCAAGCGGTGCGGCGTTCTCACCCAGCGACGACAGGCTCTGCGACGATACTCGCAGCGATGTTCGATTCTCCCGCACCGGTCTGGTGCGTCCCGCAAACGGAGGATGCGGCGTCTCTGGCAGCGGCGTCAGGCGCTGCGACGATCTCGACCTCCGTAGCGGCGGGAAACTTCTCGTACTGTCGGGGATGCGCTCCGCAAGCGAGCAATGCGACACTTTTCAAGTTCAAAAGTCACTCAAGCTTAGTTTCAAGCTTCCCAGCTCAGGTACAACTTCCAGAGGCCCCACAACTGGATCAAGCACTCTAGGAAGGACAGAACTCTCTCAGCAGAGTTCAGGGAAGCTGGGGGGGAAGTCCTTTTGTTCCTGGGACTTCAAAACAGGGAGCCAGCTCTTCTCAGGCCCTTGGAGATTCCTTCAAGACAGGGGACACAGCTCAGCAGCAAAGTCCTTCCCCTCTCCTTGGCAGCAAAGCAACAGGTCAGTCCAGCAGAGCAACAGCAGGACAATCTTCCTTCTTCAGTTTCAGCTTTCTCCTTGGCAGAGGTTCCTTCTTGATTTCCAGGATGATCTAATTTTCTGTTGTCAGGGGTCCTGTACTTATACCCCTAAAGTCTTTGTTCTCTCTGTGCATGTGGGCCCTGAGCCCGGTCTGAACCAGTTCTGGGTTTTTCCTGAGTACTTTGTTTTGCTGGCTGCTTCTTTCCTTTCAGAGTGAGGGGCAGGGTCCTCAGCCGCCCAGCAGGGGGGTGGAGCCAGCATTGTGGAAGGCAGGCACAGCCCTATTCAGCCCAGGTGCTAACTCCTCCCACCACTCCAGTTGCAAATGCAGTCATTCAGCCTAGTGCTGACTCATCCAGGGGAATTCCCTCCTGGGGAATTCCCCAGCCCCTGTCACTCTCAAACCAGACAGTCAATACACAAACAGGCCCAGGCACACAGAAGGGTCAGACAAGAGAACAGCAACTTTCTAAAAGTGCTGTTCTCAAACACAGGATTTAAAAACAACCTTTCCTAAAAGATGTGTTATTAAATTCTGAGTTCAGGGATACTAGATACTTATGTCCTATCTTGTTCCTATGGGAAGAAATGCTGTTAACCACTGTAGCCAGCATCCCCCATGTTAATCTATGGAGCAAGATAGCCTTACAATAGTGAAAAACGAAAATGGCTGTAATTCACTACCAGAACATGTTACCTGCACCAGTACATGCTCTACCTTTCACATACACTGCACCCTGCCCAGGGGGGTACCTTGAGCCTTCCATAGGGGTGACTGATGTGCTCGAAAAGGGAAGGGTTAGGCCTGGTCAGTGGGGACACTGACCAGGAGGACATGGCAGTACTAAACTGCACGCAGGCACTGCAGTGGCAGGCCTGAGACACCATTTTAGGGCTACTCATGTGGGTGGCACAATCAGTGCTGCAGGCCCACTAGTAGCACTTGTCATCACCAGCCCTGGCACACCCAGTGCACTTTACTAGGGACTTCATGGTGATACAAATATGCCAAACATGTATATCCAATCAGAATAACAATTTACATAGAGAGCATATGCACTTTATCACTGATCAGCAGTGGTAAAGTGCGCAGAGTCCTATTGCCAACAGCCACGGGTCAGGAAAAATAAGGGAGGAAGAAGCAAAATGTTTGAGGATGACCCTGCAAGAAGGGCCAGTTCCAACACAACCCCCTTCCAGCCCAAAGCCAGGTTAGACCAAACGATACCTCGATGGTATTCCCTGCTTAAGGCGATAGAACACGGAAACTGGCCCACACAGCAGGGCAGTACTGTTCTACGACGTCCTAAACCCAGTTGGATCACTCTATCCATACTCTCAGGGTCCACCATACCAATCCATGTGGAACCCTTCTCCTCACCTGTGGACACCACCTGTGCAGCACCTAACTTTAATTTCCTCACAGGTGTGTCCCAACAGACCGACAGCAAGCCACAGTGACCACCAACAGTGATCAGGGATGAGACCCAGGCCTCATGCCTCTCAGGGCGCTCAAATCTCTGTGGCGTCAGAGGGTGGGGGGCAGTAGCCCCAGGTGCTTGGCACCCTTTGTCCACTCCCTCTCTTGTCAGGTCAGGTCTGACACTCTGGCACTGACCCACCAGTCCCGGACCTGTATCCGGTGGCTGGACAGGAGGCCTGGGTGGGCTTCCCCACACTCGGCCCTCCTCTTCCTTGGGTCTCTGTACCCTCCAACCTGGAGCGGTACCCCCTTCTAGAATAGTCAGGGCACCTGTGGCAGGTATCCTGCACCATTCACCCACCAGGTCAGGGGTGCTATCCTGCAACTGGTATCCCAGGTCAGGGGGGACACCCCAGACCTGGCCCTCAAACCTAGGCTCCAAAGCCTCCAGGTCAGACAACACCTGAACCTGGCATCCCCACCCAGGGACCAACCCCTGCGGTGGAACACTTGCCTGGCGCACCAGGACTTCCCTCTCGGATGTGCCCACACTAGTAGACAGTACCCACCTGGCCAACACAACGGTGTGGCCCAGTCCACCCCCATGGTGAGACTCTTGCCCTCCTTCCAGGGGCAACCCTGTCCACCAAGACAACCAAGAACACAACGTTCCTACCAGTTCAGGACCTCCCTCCAGCAACTGGTCTCCCAACCTAGGGTTTAACCCCTCAGGTTGTACCGGGGTCAGAGGCGAGGACTCCCTCCCTCTGCACCCCCTTCCAGAGCGCAGCACCCTCCCTACTGGAGGGGTACCCCATGGAACCATATTGGTCAGGACACTGGTTACAGATGTCCTTCCTTCCAGGTCAGGCAAATCCTGAACCTGGTCTCCCAACCCAGGGACCAAAATCTGCGGTTGTGCATTTGCCTGGCACGCCAGGACTTCTGGGGACTCACATGGTACCCCCTTGAGGGTGACGCACAACTCATGTGTCCTGTGACAGTCTGCCTGGTGCAGAATAGATCTCCCGACCCCTGTCCACCTGACAGTGCGGGAAGATCCCCCAGGACAGAAGTGAGGTCACCATGGTCACTCACTGGGGACTCAGCCCTTCTGACTGGTCCCTGACCCACTGGTTCTCCCACTGGGGACTCCTTCCCCCTTTCACCCCTCAGTCTGGACTTCTGTACCCTCCCAAGTGGAGCGGCACTGCCAGACTCCAGAACTGATGGAGGCCTGGTTACAGGCACTCCCCGTTCCCCAGACACTAGGAGATCCTCCTCAAATGGCCTACAAGTACAGTCTAGGTCCCCAACCTGGTGTTCCCTTAAAGAACCCTCCAGGCCTTGAGACTGGGTTTCGGGCACTGTGAGACACACCGTCCCACACTCATTCCTTCTCCACTGAGACCGGACATGAGCCCCTACACCCCTCCCACTACACTGGGACCTAACTGGACTACACTGAACCTCTTCCACCTCACAGGTCTGGAAGACATCTGAGCCACTCCTTTTGGGATCACTCCCCAATGCCTCCTCAGACTCTCTGGAATCCACCAAGAGGTCTGCCTCCAACGCAAGCTCTCTGGGATCAGAGAACTCACACTCCACAGGGTGTTGGCATAGCTCTGGAAAACAGGGACTTAAAATATGCTCTCCAACAAATGAATCACACAGCCCTCCACAGTTGTTAACCAAGCTACCCTTTGCCTCACCCTCCAGTGCCTCACACAAGTACCCCACACCACTCTCCTGCGACTGGCAAGATAGTATCTGACTGCCTCTGTCACACAACCCACACTCTTCTGGCTGGTCTTCACACACACACACCAAGGTTTCTACCATGGGGGAACCCCTCTTCCTGTACCTCTCATCTAGAGTCAGTAGAGTGTCCCTCCCACCACTAGGAATATGGTCCCCTGTGCCAGTCCCCCAATCTATTTCAGGGACACTGCACTCCACTGGAACTACATCATAAACTTGAACCCCCTGGTGTATGTCGACCCCCTCCCTCAAGTCAGGCGCCACATCTCTGGGTGTTTGTACCTTTCTCTCAGCACTGGAATCTATAATCTTGCTGTCACCATCTGAGCTGAACTCCACCTCCAACTCAGCAAAGCTCACCTCTTGAGCTACCCACGTTTCTTCTTCAGCTGAGACCCTCATGGCCTCACGCCTCTTGAGCTCCAACTCAAGCTTCCTCATTCTTAATTCATGGGCCAGGGTCAATTTCAATTCCTCTAGGGCACGGGCAACTTTGCTCTCCTCCGCCGCCCTTTCTGTAAAAACCTGTTTCGGGTCGCGGACAATCGATATTTGCCCGGCGGTATTGCCTCTGTGACCCTCTAGTTATTTAATCAATGAAGAGGCAGGCGCTGGAGACTGGAAAGCAGGAAACAAGGTTTTTATTCTCTCCGGAGGAGAACACAACGAAACGGACAGAAGGTATCGTTCTGAGGTGCTCTAACTGCATCCCTGAGGCCTGGCCTCTTATACACAAGTTTATGACTTTATTGTACATTACACATTCATGTTAAAGCTTTGATGTATGAAAAAGACATTCCCGGAACTCCCTTTGAGCCCGTTCCCACACACGTTTACAGTCGAAGTCCCCACCCTAGTCACAACAGGGGATGAGTATCACGCAGCTGGATATTCCGCCGATTCACGGAATGTGGGGGTTTGATCGGATCTCATGGAGTGGGGGCTTTGATCAACCCGGGGATCCTTTGATGGGGGAAGCTTTCTATTGTACGGGGAGGGGCAAGGGATGGTATCGGCAGAGCTGGGTGTCGGCCTGGGAACGGGGAAGACAAAACGGGCACACGGGGAAAAAGGGGGTTTGCATCTAAGGGCCGGAGATCATGAAAGGGAAGCAGGGAGGTGTCGCACTGGGAACAGGATGAGGGCCTGGGGCAGAGCAGCGCCGAAGAGGGGTTTATGACTCAAGGCAGGTGCAAGCAGGGGGTGGTCAGCGTGCAGGCTTAGTGAAGGCGAAAGGCTATGTCAGGGGCCAGCGGCATGCAAAAGGGTTCGTTCTGATCGGGGCATCTAACAAAATGGCGGGCGCGCACGACAAAAGTGTGGCATCAGGGGGAGAGGCAAGATGGCGCAGATAATGTTCACCGAAACGTACTAATTTTCAACAGTCCTCCCTTTAACATATTCAAGACATCTTGCTGGTTTATTTTCTACTCGGTTCTATTGTGGTGGGCATGAGAAAGAAAACGGTAGGAACCCTAGATGAAAAGAGTCGTAAACAATACATTTTAACATTTCTAGTTTTTAGGAGGTGGGCCTATTTGATAAACTTTGATCAATTTGTCTAGCAGGAAAGTCATAGAAATGCAATACAAAAACGATTCTGTAGCGTGAGCAGCAAGTACCTTTCATACTGGCAGGTGATTACATATATATCAGGTTCGGATTGGAGCATGATCAATACAAGGGCGGCTGGGAGAGAAATGAGGTCTAGCAGAAACGGCGATTGGGGATGTCAAATGTTCTTTGCTGCCTTTCGTTGGCGCTGTTGAGCACCGGTGGTGGAGCTACGAGTCCAGCTCGGTTCTAAGTTCTGCGTTGCAGGGCACGACCCTTTCCTCGCGTTCCTGGTCGGAAAGGTCCTTTTCGCCCTGTGTCCTTTGAGGTGATTGTCAGAAAGTTCGGATGGAAGAGGAGCGTACAAAACAGTCCATAGGGTAGGTCAGAGGAAAAGGGGGATGGAGCAAGGCCAAATTAGGAACAAACTAGGGGAACGAGAGACTTCAAATAGGCGAGCGTGTGACCGAATTCAGAGAGCGGGGACTTGTCGACAGACACTGGACATCGAGCAGGGGCATCAGGTCGACCCTTTCTTCTCATGTTGTCGAAAACAGTGCCTCGTCCTGCAGCTCTTTTCTGTCGTGGTCTCGCCTTGGCTAATGTCGCAGGTGTTCCTTAGTCTGCAGTCAGGCCTCGTGCTCCCACATCCGGTCCTTCTCTCCTCCAACAGCAGTACCCTTAAACAAGTTTGAAAAGACAGTCTTTAGAGAATTTGCAGATGAAGATAATCAAAAAGTCTATTTCTCTCCCAGCTCCAGGCAAAGAATGAAAATGCCCGTTATATTGGTGTTCACAACTGGCATATGAATGACCGGAGACGGGCTTGTTGGATTTACTATGACTTTCCTTTACAATTATTTACTACGCAGGTATTTTTCCGGGAGACGAACATGGCTAAACATTTCCTTTCTATTGATGCATCCTGCTTTTCAACTACTACGGGGTTCATTTTGATGATTTCTTTACCTTGGACTAGTCTGTTAACCTTGTAAAACATCATTCTGGATCCTACGTAACCTTTTACAGCCCGATTACTTAATTAGGAAGGACAGGGGTTTTATGGGAAACAACCAGGGACATAGGAAACTTGTGGTAAGGGCATAAATCGACCCATCTCTCACAACCGGAAATGAGGGGTAGTTTCATAATTCCAGTTTTTGGGCGGCTGATACAGGGGAGGTAACAGGGGTGATCATTTTTCCGGTTTTGGGTATTGCGACATTTCGGGGAGGGGAGGGTCGCGTATTCTGAGGTCCTTGTTTTATACCATAGGAGCCGTTGACCTGTAGTTCCCTTATTTCGGGCCAGATTAGGGAACCTCTGTCGCCTTACCTGTCCTTTCCCTTACGGCCCAACCTCGGTTCATTGGCTTCTAGCGGAAAAGGAGAGGTAATGACGCGGTCTCAGGGTGATTGTATTAAAGACAAGTTTTGTGCAAATACTGACGGTATTTGAAGCCAATTAGGTGGTGTGCTAGGGGTGGCAGTCTGCCAATTTCGGGGCTAATCACTCGGAAGAGTGGGAGTAAAAAAATAGAGGGAGAGAGAGAGAGAGAGAGAGAGAGAGAGAGAGAGAGAGAGAGAGAGAGAGAGAGAGAGAGAGAGAGAGAGAGAGAGAGAGAGAGAGAGAGAGAGAGAGAGAGCGTAACGGCAGGCTAAATAGTACACGTGCAACAGAGAGGGTGGCAGTGTATTCAAGAAAGGCTATTTAGTGCATTACGCAGTAAAGGGCATTTACGGGTCTGCGTTAGGATCTTGTAATCATGCAGTTTGAGCATTAGACAGGGTAGAGGGGACGTGCTTTGAGAAAAAGGAAAGAAGAAAGGAGGTACCATGTTGTCGCACTTCTCGCATTCTCGGTCCTTCGACCAGTTGGGTCGACGCCTCAGTCACACACACACATTCCCTCATAGTTTCGCATCATACGTCACATGGGTTCATTCGTCCAGTCTGGTTTAAGGGTGATCACTTTTTATCAGGTTGTGCTAATTTTTCGGGTTTGTTCGATACGTGAGTAGTTTGCAGGCGTGCTTAGACACCACCTTGCGGCGCTAGTCCGCTTCGTGTATTAGACATGGCAAGGCTTCGGATCTTCGCCACACCTCGGCTGTAATTTCTGATGTAACCTGCAGAGGGAGGAAAAAAGGGGGTGGGGGGAGACAGCGTTCGCGCACATTCAAATACATGGATTCATAAGTCCTTTACTTACCTCTTACTCGTCTTTCCTCCTCGGGGCAGGGTCCCCGGGGATATGGTTTCTGGAGTCGGGGGGGGGTAGTGTGTCCATATAGGTCGTGGGCGGGGAAACGTAAAAAAAAGGAAACCAGAGGTGCTTAGTGCGAGGTATCTAGTCAAAGGATGTATCTCACTATCGGAATCCTTAAACCTCTTTCAACACTGTGGCGTTCTAAGGTTCTTCGGTTCTTGGGTCAGCTCCGTTCCCTGGTACTTTGGAACGTTGTACTTTATAACATTTACATTATTTCATTTCACCCTCCCTTTACATTCCTTCATTTACACCGTTCGTTTTACCCATCCTTGGAAGTCAAGGTCTTCCCCTACGCGAGAGTTCATGGGTCAGTCGCGTACTTTGAAGGCGGAGTGTCGTGTTGTCGATCCGATCCGTCCTCCAGGGCTGGGCAACCATCTTCTTTTAACCTTAAAGAGAGAGCAGAGTAGGGTGCACAGAAAAGAACTTTCCCACCGATCCCACATTTTTAAAATAAAGCATGCAATACCCGTCCATAGTTTCAAAAACTTTATTTTGCAAAATCATTTCAGCATGTGGATTATGAGGGTGCGGTCGTATTTGGCCGGTCGTGGCAATGGCTAAAGTGCGTACAGTGGGGGGTGTCGTTTGCGGCAATAAAAACATCGGAAAGTTTGACTCATTCATTTGTAAGAAACTAAAACGTCTATTATTTGGCTGGGGGTTCGGGGGCATTTATTTTCATAATTTAGAAGCATAATCATAATGGTTGTAATCAGATTTCCTATATGCATACCGTACGTGTACGTCGTAAATGAGGTTTACATCAGTTATAAAAAATATAATAGATTTGTACATTTGTAATCAACATTTGTAACGGGGATCCTTTCATACTGTTCGTCGAGTGAGTTCTCCTTGTCTTTTCTAGCCAAGTGTACAAAGGATCATATAAAATCTCAGAACATCAAGTTTATATCAGTGCGAAGGAACACCACGAGGTGTTCGTAAGTTCCGATTGATACCAGCGCCATTTTGGGCGGGGCCGGCTCAGTCCGGAAGCAGCATCAGGGGGAAATGTTTCCCATTACTGGCAGTTTGGACCAGAGTCCTTTTCGGCAGTTCTAGAATTCATGCTAACAGAAGGAGTGGCAATGTCATGTTTGTTTCGTTGGCGATCAAGGCAGCCGTCCCTTACCGGAAGCCTGCAAAGGCCGAAGGTTCCGCCGGGGACCTTTGTAGGATCTTCAAGGCTGTGGAGATGCTGTCGGAGATGGGGGCTCGTGCTCCAGGGGGCAAATGTTCGAGTTATGTTGCTGGTCAAAGTTATTCTAGTGGCCGGGGCCCGCCTTCCAGCGGACCCAGACGCCATTTTGAGGCCCTACAGGGGCCACTCTCGTCGAGTTTGCAAGAGTGGGAGAGATCCTTCGGAGTGAAAGGAAGAGGTCTCTGTTTTGTGAAAGCGGGACGTTCGGCTGGGGTGCAGCTGTGATGCCCCCACCTGGGGGGGCGAGGGAGACTGGTTCGCATCGTCTCCTTCTCCCGGTGCACTCCAGGCCGCTCCTTTTCATCGCCCCGCATGAAGGTTTCTCCACATCCGGTGTTCCCCAAGACCTGTGCTCGGTGCTGTGGGAGTATGGCCACCATTGCACGTTCGGTGCTGCGCAAGTACTGGGGTGCCACCATGGTGTGTTCGGTGCTGTGGAAGTATTGGCACCATCGCCTGACTGGGGGTGTTCGGCGTCGGGCCGGGGGCTGGGAAACCTCCTATCGGTGGAGGTGGGAGAGGCTCGTCCGCGTCGCCTCTCCCTCCCAGCCCAACTTGGACAAATTGTTGTGGCGGTACGTGCAGGACATCCCGCCGTCCAGGGCTGCTGCGGCTGTTACGGAAGAGAAAAGGAAAAAAGGTGCCTCGTTCTTCTCTGGACATGTGGCGGGACTGCTTAAGTCTATCCAGGCCCGTTGCGGCTGGCCGAGGAGACATGTAGCGGAACTACCTACAACTGCCCAGGCTGCTGGCTCCTGCCTCTCCTCCGGCTCCCCCATACGTTAAGATTTCCTGACCAAGAGTTGGCGGCCGGGCCCGCCTTATATGGGTTGCCGTTGGTTGGGCGTAGCCGTAACCCTGCCCTACTTTGGAAGGTTCCAGAATGGGGGGGGGGCGAATGTTCTGTTTGACTTTCATTTTCTACAGTTTACCGTTATTATTCCTTGTTTGTTGTGTTAAATTAAAAGTTCAAGTTCATTAATGGTCTACGGATTTTATTTTACCATTTCTTTCTTTTCAGGTTGCTTTTATGCTAAGTTTCTGCTAACAGAGGTTGAGTAACACGGAAACACGTGTAGAGGGATGACGCAGATTTGTACATTACATACACACAAACTCAGACGGGGGGACAGTACAAGTACGACATACAAAGACCCAAGACGAATATAAAACAGTTATTGGTCATAATTATCTCTTTCCGTCTGTGAATTTGAAACGAGGCTGGGTTCCCGTCTTGACGTTGCCCGACCTAGGAGAACTTGAGCATGCCGCTGAAATTGTCCTGGCGAAATCTGTGCCATCGGGCATAATCAAACGTGGTGGTTCTGTCTGGTCTGTCTATGTAAGTCGGGTTCTTCTTTGTCTCGCGCTTTTTCTCGTACTGCCGGTCTGTCGTTCTTGTCGGCCCTTTGCCTTTACTCACGCTCAGTAGAGTCGGGCATTGGGCTTTCCAGTGTCCGACATACCTACAAAAAGCGCATTGGTTTTGCCCTAAGTCTGGTCGCCTTTTGCATAGTGTCGGGGGATAAGTTGTGGGTAGCGGTGTCCTGGGGTTGTCCTGTCGGTATATTTCTCTACTTGGTTTGTCCTCGTCTTTCCTCTGTCGTTGCATAGCCTCTCTGCGCCACATACCGAGACTGTCGAGCATAATCGGCGTTGTTTTATTATTTCGAAGGGCTATTTCTAACGTTTCTATTTTATCAAGGTCAAAGGATCCTGCCAGTGGCCACTGTTTGTCTTGACTATCTTCGGTATACCTGTGCCACAATTTATTATAGGCTATGGTGACTAATCCATAGTTTATGAACATGTCCTTATTAGGGGTGCCTTCTAGTGGAGCTATATGGTCCACCTCTAATACACGGTCCGGGCTAAACAGGCTATTAATCAGTGGGGAGAAGACAGGCATGACGGCTCGTAACGAGGGACTAAAAAGTCAGCACTGCCTATCTTATCACTAGGTGCAAAGACTGGACAGAATATTTCTATTCTACGTTGTTTGCAGGCAGTGAATACCTCATGGATCAAAATAACAAAAGACCAATAAATAACGATGGGGAGAATGAGTAGGTCCGCAAAGATCTGCGTTACCTACCCTTTTCACTATCTGCAAAAAGGGTGGTCTCTTCCCTGTTTGCAGACAGGGAATCTCCAGGAAACAATAGTTTGCGAACAACAGTTCAGTTTCAAGTGATTATTGAGTGGGGGAGAAAAAATAAGCACGGCTACTGCCCTACCTATCCTCCACTGCTTGCAAAGAGAGAGCCCGTTGTTTCTCCGTTTGTAGACAGTGAATCTCCAAATAAATAAAAAGAGCAATACTAGTATTTTTAAACAATCAAGCAATCAAGCAATTATTTCGCAACTTGTCGTGATTACACGACCTTACCCGGACCATGTGGACAGTTTTCTGTCTTCCGAATCCAGCGCCCGATCGTCCTCTTTTTCTCGTATTTCTCACGGCACTCCTGATGGTTCCCAGTCAGGACCGTAGATCACTCGAGAGAGGTCTGTTCGGAACTAGTGAAGTTCGGATGATCGGCTGCCAGACGAGGGTCTATTGGGCAAGAGCTCTCCCGATCGTTGCAGTCGTTCACTCTGTCGTCGGGACCTCTCCCACTGGATCCACGAGTCGCTGATGGGCCCCACGCTTGGGACGCCAATTGTAAAAACCTGTTTCGGGTCGCGGACAATCGATATTTGCCCGGCGGTATTGCCTCTGTGACCCTCTAGTTATTTAATCAATGAAGAGGCAGGCGCTGGAGACTGGAAAGCAGGAAACAAGGTTTTTATTCTCTCCGGAGGAGAACACAACGAAACGGACAGAAGGTATCGTTCTGAGGTGCTCTAACTGCATCCCTGAGGCCTGGCCTCTTATACACAAGTTTATGACTTTATTGTACATTACACATTCATGTTAAAGCTTTGATGTATGAAAAAGACATTCCCGGAACTCCCTTTGAGCCCGTTCCCACACACGTTTACAGTCGAAGTCCCCACCCTAGTCACAACAGGGGATGAGTATCACGCAGCTGGATATTCCGCCGATTCACGGAATGTGGGGGTTTGATCGGATCTCATGGAGTGGGGGCTTTGATCAACCCGGGGATCCTTTGATGGGGGAAGCTTTCTATTGTACGGGGAGGGGCAAGGGATGGTATCGGCAGAGCTGGGTGTCGGCCTGGGAACGGGGAAGACAAAACGGGCACACGGGGAAAAAGGGGGTTTGCATCTAAGGGCCGGAGATCATGAAAGGGAAGCAGGGAGGTGTCGCACTGGGAACAGGATGAGGGCCTGGGGCAGAGCAGCGCCGAAGAGGGGTTTATGACTCAAGGCAGGTGCAAGCAGGGGGTGGTCAGCGTGCAGGCTTAGTGAAGGCGAAAGGCTATGTCAGGGGCCAGCGGCATGCAAAAGGGTTCGTTCTGATCGGGGCATCTAACAAAATGGCGGGCGCGCACGACAAAAGTGTGGCATCAGGGGGAGAGGCAAGATGGCGCAGATAATGTTCACCGAAACGTACTAATTTTCAACATTTCTTCCTCCATTTGCTTCATCTTTAATTCAAGCCTCAACATTTCTAACTTATGATCTCTCGCCCTTTGGTTTTCCTCCAACTCCTCTGGTGAAAAACTGTCAGCTGAATGGTTGCTGCCAGCCCTTGAGGCTGCTCTGGATACAGGCAGATCCTGTGGCCTGAAACCATCCCTCTGTGCATCCTCATCCACTTCTACATCTGTCTCCCCAGCCTCTTTGGTCTCCCACCAGGCCCTTAAGGCCTCCTGTAGCTCCTCCTTCTTGGAGCAGCGCTTCATGGGGCATCCAAAGTTCCTGCAGAACTGCCTGAGTTGACCTACTTTGTAATCACTTAACATTTCAATATCAAACTCCAGTTCTGCAACATCACTTGCTGGTTTACCATTCTGAGACATGATGCTTGGATTCTTTCAGGGTTACGATCAAAAATAGAACAAAAAATAAATAATTTAGTATGCGGTGGCGTAGTGGTCTGCACTCACTAGTGATGTACACCAATTACTGTGGGCCAAGTACAAATACAAGTTCAAATCCCACCGCCTGCCACCAATGTTAGATCTGGGGGTCTCTAGTTGGCAGAGGTAGGTACCACTGTCCAAATAGAGACCCTTGCTTCTAGTCAGGGCAAGGAGATAACCCTCTGAGATAACCCCTGCTCACCCTCTAGGTAGCTTGGCACGAGCAGTCTAGGCTAACCAGAGGCAATGCGTAAAGTATTTGTACCAACACTCACAGTAACACAGTGAAAACACCACAAACTGATTCCACAACAGTTTAGAAAAATAAAGGTATTCTTAATCTAAACTACACAAGACCAAAACGACAAAAATCCAACATACACAGTTCAAGAATATGGTTTCAAAAAGAGTTCTTTAGGTTGCATTAGAATTCTCTACGTTGCGATAGAATTCTCTACTGATGCGTGAAAAGTTCACAGTTGCGTCACGTTTACTCACAGTACCTTTTAGTTGCAACAAAGTTCCAAAAGCAGAAGCTGGTGCGGTGGAAAACAAGCGATGCGTTGCTCCTGAGACCCTGGGGAGGCGATGCGACAGCCCCGCTGCAGCAGCGGGCGTGTTGCGACGAATCCGGTCTGTATGGGGAGGAAGGCCACTTGTATGGATTCCGGTGCGTAGGTTCCGTAGGAAGTCTGTTCTCGCAAAGGCACGATGCGACGATCTCGAAGGGGCTGCGACGATCTCCGGGGTAACGATGCGCGGTCCAGCGGTGATCCTCTCTCTCGCAGCTCCTCGATGCGTTGATTCTGCGACGATGCTCGCAGCGACGTGATGCGGTCCGCAAGCAAGCGGTGCGGCGTTCTCACCCAGCGACGACAGGCTCTGCGACGATACTCGCAGCGATGTTCGATTCTCCCGCACCGGTCTGGTGCGTCCCGCAAACGGAGGATGCGGCGTCTCTGGCAGCGGCGTCAGGCGCTGCGACGATCTCGACCTCCGTAGCGGCGGGAAACTTCTCGTACTGTCGGGGATGCGCTCCGCAAGCGAGCAATGCGACACTTTTCAAGTTCAAAAGTCACTCAAGCTTAGTTTCAAGCTTCCCAGCTCAGGTACAACTTCCAGAGGCCCCACAACTGGATCAAGCACTCTAGGAAGGACAGAACTCTCTCAGCAGAGTTCAGGGAAGCTGGGGGGGAAGTCCTTTTGTTCCTGGGACTTCAAAACAGGGAGCCAGCTCTTCTCAGGCCCTTGGAGATTCCTTCAAGACAGGGGACACAGCTCAGCAGCAAAGTCCTTCCCCTCTCCTTGGCAGCAAAGCAACAGGTCAGTCCAGCAGAGCAACAGCAGGACAATCTTCCTTCTTCAGTTTCAGCTTTCTCCTTGGCAGAGGTTCCTTCTTGATTTCCAGGATGATCTAATTTTCTGTTGTCAGGGGTCCTGTACTTATACCCCTAAAGTCTTTGTTCTCTCTGTGCATGTGGGCCCTGAGCCCGGTCTGAACCAGTTCTGGGTTTTTCCTGAGTACTTTGTTTTGCTGGCTGCTTCTTTCCTTTCAGAGTGAGGGGCAGGGTCCTCAGCCGCCCAGCAGGGGGGTGGAGCCAGCATTGTGGAAGGCAGGCACAGCCCTATTCAGCCCAGGTGCTAACTCCTCCCACCACTCCAGTTGCAAATGCAGTCATTCAGCCTAGTGCTGACTCATCCAGGGGAATTACCCCAGCCCCTGTCACTCTCAAACCAGACAGTCAATACACAAACAGGCCCAGGCACACAGAAGGGTCAGACAAGAGAACAGCAACTTTCTAAAAGTGCTGTTCTCAAACACAGGATTTAAAAACAACCTTTCCTAAAAGATGTGTTATTAAATTCTGAGTTCAGGGATACTAGATACTTATGTCCTATCTTGTTCCTATGGGAAGAAATGCTGTTAACCACTGTAGCCAGCATCCCCCATGTTAATCTATGGAGCAAGATAGCCTTACAATAGTGAAAAACGAAAATGGCTGTAATTCACTACCAGAACATGTTACCTGCACCAGTACATGCTCTACCTTTCACATACACTGCACCCTGCCCAGGGGGGTACCTTGAGCCTTCCATAGGGGTGACTGATGTGCTCGAAAAGGGAAGGGTTAGGCCTGGTCAGTGGGGACACTGACCAGGAGGACATGGCAGTACTAAACTGCACGCAGGCACTGCAGTGGCAGGCCTGAGACACCATTTTAGGGCTACTCATGTGGGTGGCACAATCAGTGCTGCAGGCCCACTAGTAGCACTTGTCATCACCAGCCCTGGCACACCCAGTGCACTTTACTAGGGACTTCATGGTGATACAAATATGCCAAACATGTATATCCAATCAGAATAACAATTTACATAGAGAGCATATGCACTTTAGCACTGATCAGCAGTGGTAAAGTGCGCAGAGTCCTATTGCCAACAGCCACTCAGGAAAAATAAGGGAGGAAGAAGCAAAAAGTTTGAAGATGACCCTGCAAGAAGGGCCAGTTCCAACAGAGTCCCTGTTGTATTCTTAAAGAAAGAACTCTCTAGGTTGTAGGCAGGGAAACTGTAACTTTTTTTTAAGTGCCTGTAGCTTAATAGGTAGACAAAATTCAATTTGACCATTACATTGGATTTTGAATAACTATTAAAAAAGAGTCCTGTATTAGTTCTCTAGCTGATACAAATCTGAAGTTAGCATTTATTAAATATAGTAATGTGACTCAGTGTTTCCTTATGGAAGCATGCTATCAAAAGGGGAGACAATTAGAGGGGCTTTTTAGAGGTCCAGCATACGTGCCCAAATAACAAGATCAAAACAGAGTATGCAGTTCCTAAGGAGACTAAAAGTGACTGGGGAGGAAGTGCCATTTACTGACTACCAGGAAGAAGGATGGGGAATTCCTCCTTTCGTATTTAGGGCCCTCACACACCCGGCCAGCTGGGTGTCATGCTTCATCATTGGGCATGCTCCTCGTCAGGTCGGTGCTTCAATACCTGACTGGCACCCTCAGTGGGGGCTCTTTGGCGGAGATCTTTTAATACTTGCTGTTTGGGTGAGTGCGTGTAAGGTGCCCTAAGTTGTAGAAGTGTAGTGTAATGGTGTCTAAAAAAGTGAGTCAAAACAAGGAGAGGAAGGATCAGGGCAAATAATTTAATAATCCTGCCTCCCACCGTGGTTAAAAGGGGAGTGTTGGCGACTATCTATTATAATGTCATAGGCAGCTACTCAAAGTATCATGCGGTCAACATGTTTCTTGCCTAGTTTGTCCCCTAGGGGCTCAGGCGGCAATTCATCAGGACCTATAAATGAGAGTTGTGATCTACACTAAATGGCTGATAATGAGGTGTTGTAACCTAAATATAACCATTTCAGTGGCACCAGTGGTGTGCGGTGTCCATAGGTGCAGTAGTCAATCTAGGAAAGAGCACAAATACATAAAAACAAGCAGTCACTTATAGTATGACTAACCCTAGTCGGATTGTCTCATAGCCAATTATGTAAATAATACCCAAAAACGTATTGCACACCAGTGTGGTACTAATTACATATGGAAACCTTCAGTATAATAATAGCATATAGTCGCAAAGCCAGTGGCATGTTAAAAACAAAAGCATTGGTAGTGACAGTAGAGCGGCAGAGTAGTGAAAGGTGCAGCCACTCACTATATAAAGTATAAGACTGGCCCCATTGGGATCACAGCATCAAGTGGACATGTTCATCCAACATGTGTCCTAAAAGGGGGGCCATCGGGAGGGTAATGCAAAGGTACAACAGGTTAATGAGGAATCTAACCGAAAGGCAGACTGGGACGTGTTGGACCCAGCATTCTGTGATAGCGTTAGCGGGGCATTACTTCTCTCAATGGAGGTTCGTGCCGTAGACCGTCCATAGGAAGGGCCCAGCAAAGCTAGGTGCTCACAGGGCGGCGCACAGATATGGACCGAAGGCGCGGGATCCGGGGGGATCAAGCGCGCCCCCGAGGTCCAGCAGTCTTGCACCGTGCCTACCAACAAATGGGGCGGCCAGTGCCCATGGCCACTGAGAGGCATGTTGTCAATTCCCTAGAACGTAGGGCGTGCCACTCTAGAGGTCATTGAAGATGCTTTCGGCTCCTCAGAATGGACATCACCCACATCAATACCGTTTGTAATGGAATGTGCTACCCTGGCCCTTACTGAAAACTTTTTTGAATATGACAAGAAACTTTACCACCAAACACAAGGTACATCCATGGGTAGCACATTAGCTCCTAGTGTGGCCTGTCTGTATGTGGCAGCGTTTGAGTCCAGTTCCATCTTCAACCCTTCCAACCCCTACACTAGCATGCTCATTCAATGGAAGAGATACATTGACAACGTTTTAGTCTTCTGGAAGGGAGACATGGGTAGCTGTGTAGACTGTTGCCAATGGATTAAAACATTGAATCCGTACCTCAAGTTTACTCATACCATCTCTGACTCTATTGTCCCCTTCTTAAACCTGAACATCAATCTGGTGTCAGGTACACTAAAAACAACACTCTACAAGAAACCTACTTTTCAGCAGTCCGCACCCCAGGGCCCTTAAAAACAATCTACCATTCCGACAATTTCTCTGTATTAGAAGAAATTGTACTTATATTGAGGACTAAAAGGTGGAAGCCACCAAACTAGCATCAGATCTACGCCAACGAGACTACCTGAAACAGACTGTCTCCATGGCCATGAAGAGAGCTAGAAACAACAATAGGGAGGCACTGTTGGAGAAAACTGAAAAAACACCCACTGAGGCAATCAAATGTGTAACCTCGTAAACCCCTGCGTCAAATCAGATCAGAAAGATTATACGCAAACACTGGGGCATTCTGAATTGCATTTAAAACAACAAGCAATTTGAAGGATCTAATAATACACACCAGACCAAGATACAAGAATGTACCTAGCCAAAGATGCCTATGGGGTTTACTTCCTGTGACTGGCCACTATCCATGCGGATCTTGCTCTGTGTGTCCCCAGACTAAACTCACTAAGGAGATAACCTTTGCTAACAATTTCACATGGCAGATGTGGACACATACTAACTGCAACACGAAAAATTGCATCTACCTACTATCCTGCCCATGTAACCTCACATACGTGGGTATGACTACTAGACCAGTCAAAACCCGCATAACGGAACATAAGAGTAACATTAGGTGTCACAAGACCACAACACGCCTTTACACCCATTTCCTTACATGCCAGCACACCTGTGAATCGCTCAAATGGTTGATCCTGGAAGCACATGCATCTATCAGCCCTGCAGCACTATTCCAAATTGAACAACGCTGGGTCCACCGTCTGAACTCAAACCGAAATGGGTTAAATGAGGATATCCCATGGAGCACCTTGAATAACCACCAGCCTGGGAGATAACCGACATATATCTCTACAACTTTGCAGCAAACACCTCTGAGGTTTAGCCCTACTGATATCAGCCACATCTACAACACTGGATCTTTTTGGGTTCAGCCCTACTGATATCAATTACATCTCTAACAAAGGGCATGGCAATTCAACTTCATCGCTTCAAGCGCATGCCTGGGAAGGGAGATCCAATTTCCATGAGTCCACATGCCTGCATTATATCTCATGTACCTAGACCCTATCAAGCCATAGCGATCCCCTTCGCATCATTAGCCCCTAGCGATGGCCATCACATAAGGTCTCGCTTTTTATGATTTTTATTTTATATTCATTTGACTGCCAATAGGGTGGGTCCACATGACGTCCAGACAAGGTGTGCACACATACAACTCATCACACCACGCTAAGTTGGTGCCCGTTTCTATTAGTTTCCTCTTACCTCAGTATGGCCGCCATCCACACTCCCTACAAGACTTGGTGGTTGGCACTCTAGCTCCCGAACCATGAGGCGGACGATTGACGTTGCTCGCCATTTCCGGGGGTAACCTCAGAAGGTCCAGGAACCGGCATACAAGGTTAGGTCTTCCACCGAGTGGGCGCGAGTTGCTGTAAGTACCTACACCTCTCTTTATTGCAGCTAACGAGGTAAGATCCACCAACGTTTTATGATGCCTTGGCAGTGAACATTGTGCTGTTTAACGGTATTGTTCCCTACGTTTTAGGGAATAGACAACATGCCTCTCAGTGACCATGGCCAATGGCCGCCGCATTTGATGGCAGGCACGGCGCCGGCCTGCTGGACCTCGGGGTGCGATTGATCCCCCCGGACCCTGTGCATTCTGGTCTGAGTCTTTGCGCCGCCCTGTGAGCATCTAGCTTCAGTGGGCCCTTCTATGGACGGTCTACGGCACGAACTTCCATTCAGAGATGTATTGCCCGCTAATGCTATGACTGAATGCTGGGTACACCACGTCTCAGTATGTCTTTCGGTTAGATTCCTCATTAACCTCTTGTACCTTTGCATTACCCTCCCGATGCCCCCCTCCTTTTAGGACACATGTTGGATGAACGTGTCCACTTGATGCTGTGATCTCGATGGGACCAGTCTTATACTTTATATAGGTGAGTGGTTGCACCTTTCACTACTCTGCCGCTCTACTGTCACTACCAATGCTTTTGTTTTTAACATGCCACAGGCTTTGCGACTATACGCCATTATTATACTGAATTTTTCCATATGTAATTAGTACCACACTGATGTGCAATAAGTTTTTGGATATTATTTTCATAATTGGCAATGAGACAATACGACTAGGGTTAGTCATACTATAAGTGACTGCTTGTTTTTATGTATTTGTGCTCTTTCTTATATTGATTACTGCACCTACAGACACCGGACACCACTCGTGCCACTGGACAGGTAATATTTAGGTTACAACACCTCATTATCAGCCATTCAGTGTAGATCACAACTCTCATTTATAGGTCCTGAAGAATTGCCACCTGATCCACTAAGGGACAAACTAGGCAAGAAACATGTTGACCGCATGATACTTTGAACAGCTGCCTATGACATTATAATAGACAGTCGCCAACACTCCCCTTTTAACAAGGTTAGGAGACAGGATTATTAAATTAGTTGCCCTGAACCTCCCTCTCCATGTTTTAACTCACAGTTTTAGAAACCATTACACTACACTTCTACACTTTAGGGCCCCTTACATGCACTCACCCAAACGGAAAGGATTAAAAGATCTCCGCCAAAGAGCCCCCACTGAGGGTGCCCGTCAGGTATAGCAGCGCCGACCTGACGAGGAGCATGCCCAATAATGAAGCATGACACCCAGCTGGCTGGGTGTGTGAGGGCCCTAAATCCAAAAGGAGGAATTCCCCATCCTCCTTCCTGGTAGTCAGTAAATTTCTCTTCCTCCCCTGTCACTTTTAGTCTCCTTAGGACCTGCATACTCCGTTTTGATCTCCTTATGGAAGCAGTCAGCCTTGCTACAGTGAAAATAGCTTTAGGTGTATTTCACTGTAAGGCCCAGTGGTACATTAAACTTTTTTTTTTTTTTTTTTTTTTTTTTTTTTTTATTAAACCTTTTTTTATTAACATTGTGCATCATAGAGTCATGACAGTAATAACATCAATAATCCTGTACAGTATCGATCATGGCACATTCAGCGGGCAAACATCATTTACACCGGGCATGGGACAGCATAGACGAATTCCAACATTGTTCCGGAGCCATTAGCCACCGTGCCTGTAGCCATACCCCCGCCATCCTAGCTGTGCAAATAGCCGAGGGGGGGGGGCCTCCCCACCCACGCATTTAGGCATTCCCCCGGCAAGGGAGAGAGGGATCCGCGATGACACCAGCCCTCAGCCTCCCCATCCCCGCTCAGTGACCCAACCTCGGCGCCCGGAGTAGCAATGCATCACGTGTGTGCCTAGTGTGTGTGGCCTCGCTCCGCATGCCAGGGAGCCACTCATGGGAGGGTAATTACGGGCGGAAGTCTGCTGGTTAAGGGCCAGGTCTATCGCGTGGAATGCAAGTCAGTGAATGCTGTGTGGTGTGCACCTAAACGCTCAAGGACCAGGTACCGGCTCCCCCTCACCAGCGGAGTCACTGTCGGCAGCCTGGGATAGCCAATAGGCCTGTAGGGGGGACCAGAATTCACTGGGCCTACATCGGGCAGGCATCAGATCCGCATAGACGCCGTGTTGGTCTTGGCAATATTTGAGGTCGTCCAACCATGCCTTAAACTTTGGTGCCCTCCCTCTCCCCCATCTGCACGCAATTCTCCGTTTAGCAAGAAGGAGTGCGAGATCGACAAACTTGCGATCCGATTTGGGAACGTGTTTGGTATATCCCAGCAGCATCACCATTGGCTCAAGGGCAAGAGGGCCACCGATCATCACCTGGAGCGCAGCATGAACCTGCTCCCAGTATTCCTGGATTACTCCACACTCCCAGGCCAAGTGGAGGAAACCTGCGCTCTCAGCACGGCACCTCGCACATCTGTCGTCATCCGATAGTCGAAATCGCAGCTTCCGAGCTGGGGTATAATAATACCGCTGCACAAATTTATAGTGGATAATTTTCAGTCTACAACTAGAGGAAATTCTCGCGGTAACCGAGCAGCAGTATCTCCACTGTTCATCCGTGAGTGCTGCGGGTAGGTCTGAGTCCCAGGCAGCACGCGCCTTGGACGGAACAGGGGGGCGTTGCTCTCGAATGGCCGAATATAGCCTCGACACCATGTGTCTACCGTCCGAAACGAGCATGACGTGTAGCGGCAGGACCGTGCCCGGTTCCTCCGGGTAACCAGGAAGTATCTCCTTCATACCCTGCCGGAGCCTGATGTAATAAAACACCTCCATAGGCGTCGGGGGATCAGCACAGAAGAACTGTTCCTTAGTGCGGAACTGCTTCTCATGAAATAGGTCCCCCCAGGTATGAAGTCGGATGCGGTTGCACATGGAATGAAACCCGTTTTCTGTTAGGAGCGATAACTTCGGGTGATAGGAGAGGGGCATCGCCGGTGAGTATAGCATGGGGGCTTCCAGTAATCCAGTCACTCTTCGCCAGGCGTCCATGGTACAGGTAACAGTGGTGGCAGGTGTCTCAACGTCGCCAGGCGAGCCCAGCAGCATGCCCTTAAGCGGCAGCGGGTGAACTATCCAATCCTCTGCCGCCACCTGAGGCATAAAGGGAGTGGGGTGGACCCAATAGTAAGCGTGTTGAGCCTGAGCACTGAGGTAGTATACCTCCAAGTCGGGCACGTCGAACCCGCCCCTGTCATACGGCTGCGTCAATACTTTCCAGCTGAGGCGCGGTTGTTTCCCGCCCCAAAATAGGCGAAGTAGTTCAGACCGAAGCCGCTTAAAAAAGTAGGCCCCCGGGTAGTAGGGTATATTTTGAAAAAGGTATAGGAAGCGTGGGAGGACAACCATTTTTATAAGGGATGCTCTCCCCGCCATCGACAGCGGGAGGGCCAACCAGCGAGTTACCGTATCGGCTAATTTGGAGATGGCCACCCCATAGTTCAGTCGGATCGTGTCCTCCTTAGCGAGCGACACAACAATTCCCAGGTATTTCAAGTCCGTGCTACACCACTCCAACGGGTAATCAAGCGGGAACCGGTGCACCGAGGGCGTGAGGGGGAAGAACTGCGATTTCTTCCAATTAATGTGCACGCCGGAGACTCCACCAAATAATACAAATTCTCTCAATAGGGGGTTGAGGTGTTCCTGCGGGCGTCGCACATACAAGGTAACGTCATCCGCATAGAGGGATATACCAATCTGTCTCTGGTTGCAATTAAGGGCGCTATCCTTATGCAACTGCCGAATCCTGCAAGCCAGTGGCTCAATAGCTAGGGCAAAAAGCAGGGGCGACAAGGGGCATCCCTGCCGAGTCCCTCTCGTGATCGGCATCTGTGATGACAGCACGCCATTGACGATGACCCTAGCAACTGGAGAGGTATAAAGCAATGTCACCCAGGCAATGAAGATCCGGGGGAAGCCCATCCTGCCCAATATGGCCAGGAGATAGCCCCACTCCACCGAATCAAACGCCTTGGTGGCGTCCAGGAACACGGCAGCGACCGGCAGATCCGGCGAGATAGTAGGTATGAGGGAGAACAAAGTGCGGAGGTTGTGGGACGTAGCTCTCCCCGGGACGAACCCAGACTGATCTGGCAACACCAGTGTAGTCATAAGTAGTGATAATCTAGTCGCGAGCACCTTTGCTAGAATCTTTGCATCGCAGTTGAGCAACGATAAGGGCCTGTAGGCGTCAGTATCTTTTGGGTCCTTCCCCGGCTTTAGCAGTGAAGTGATCGCCACCTCCCTCATAGAGCCCGGTAGTATCCCCTCCTCCAACGACTCCTCAAACACCTCCTTCAGCACTGGTGCCATTATGTCTATGTAACATTTATAAAATTCGGCCGGCAGGCCATCCAGCCCCGAGGCCTTGCCGTTGCTCAGTGACATGATCGCTTCTCGGATTTCGTCAATCTCGAAGGGACATCCCAGGAAAGCCCTATCACTATCACTCAGCCAACATAGTGCGATGTCATCGAGGAACCCTCCGAGGTCAACCTCTCCAGCCTGTTGTGTGGTATACAGCTGTTTATAATGCTGCAGGAAGGTGTCCTGTATTCCCTTAGTGTCCTGACAGGTTCTGCCCTCACCATCAGTGATTTCCAGTATGTGCGTGGCAAATCGCTGGTGCCTAGTGAGTGCCGCCAACACCTTTCCCGGCCTATCCCCTTCGCAATATCGACGAGCCGTCCAGTACTTGCCACGAAACTTTGCTTCCCTGGCCGCCTCCTCCTCAAATTTGGATAACTTGGCCCTGAATGCGATCGCCAGGTCAGGGGAAGGGTTTCCAACCATCTCCGCCTCCAGCGCTTTAAGCTCCGCCTCAATACTCGTCAGCGTGCGCACTATGTCCCTCAACACGCCGCAGCTTTTAGAGATTGTGACACCGCGCACAGTGGCCTTAAAAGCCTCCCAGATCGTTTCAACCTTGGCAACAGATCCCTTGTTCCTAGGGAAGAAAGCCTCGATTTCCTCCCCGAGTTCTTGTTTGAAAACCGGATCAAGTAGAGCCGAGGGGAACAGCCGCCATGGCGGGCGTACCCGTGCATATCCAGGCATATCCAGGACAGCCAGCACAGGACAGTGATCCGAGTATGTGCGAGGCAGGTGTCGCACCACGGTGACGCCACCAGCCAGTCCCCGTGAGACGAAACAGTAGTCAATCCTGGCCCATGAGCGCGCATGAGTGGTAAAGTGGGTGCCCTCCCTGGTCCCTGGGTGTAAGTGTCTCCAGCTGTCAAGCAAGCCCGCCTCCGTCAGTATGCCCCTCAGCGCTTCTCTAGCTTTCGTGTTGTATTGACCGCTACCATCTGACCTGTCCATCCCCGGGTGTAGGGAGAGATTAAAGTCCCCTCCCCAGACTATGTGTGTGGCCTCGATCTCAAGTGCATGACCCCATAGTGACAAGAAGAACCCAGGTGTGTCGACGTTTGGTGCGTAACAGTTGATGAGCATCACTACATCAGTGCCCAGTCTACCCCAAAGGATCACGTATCTCCCTTCGCTATCAGTTCGAGTCCCCAGCCTCTGGAACGTCAACTGCTTATTAATCAAGATGGCAGTGCCCCTGGAGTAGGTGGAATAGGAGGAAAACTCTCTCACCTTCGCCCACCTGTTCGCAAACCGAGGGGTGCATCGCGGGTTGAGGTGAGTTTCCTGGAGCATAGCTATTTGCACCTGGTGCCTATCTAAGTACCCCAGCACATTCCTACATTTCCGCGGGTCATTAAGGCCCCTGACATTCCAGGATATTATAGACACATTATTCAAAGTATGGTCACCCATGCTCATCATCACATCCCCGTAAACAACGATTGCAAAGAGTCTCGGCACACTGTGGTGCCGCATCCTGTACCAAATACCACATCTCACAGTACCGTCGTGTTACCTGATCATTCACGCTGACACATCTCACACGTCCAGACTCAGCACGCTTGCCATGACTACTATCCGCACATTCATTCATTCCCTCAACTTTCCCCACCCCAACATGTGAACATCCCTCCTCACTCCGCTTACAGCAACAGAACCCCCATACCCCATATCCTCCCCCATCCCACTGAAGCAACCCAAACTTGCCAGTATTACGGTCCCTCCCCCCCTCCCAAACCCCGTACTCAATAACCATAGTACAACCATGTGGGGAATCCCCTCCTGGGGGCATCAGAGGTGCACGTTCGCTCACCCCAACACTCCCCTCCCCTCCCGCATATACCATATGGGGAAGACAGAGAAGAAGGGGTGGTGCCTGGCCCATAGTAGTCCCGCAGATATGAGCCACAACAAAGGACCAACAGTTTCGGACCCACAACACTCCAATTGTAGAAAACAACAACAACTTCAACGGCCCCGCCCCTGCACAACTGTCACCTACAAGATCACATGCAGTACCATCAGTGCCTGCTCCGCAAGCACCAGTCATTCAAAGGAGTAGTGCGCACCAGCTGGGTCAGCAGTCTGCTGGGGGTCCATGGCGCAGAAAGGCAGATACCCAAAGCAAATGGCGATGGCATCGTCAGCAGAGCCCAGCCCACAATCCAACAGTGCTACAGGGCGCGAGTGGCAGAAACATCATGAGGGCGCCGCCACAATTCATTCATCCTGTTCAGCAGGATTCCCTCCCGCTACATCCTCTCCCTCGTTCCGTCTGTCTCTCCTGTCAGTGCGAAGCCGTTTAACATAATCCTCAGCGTGTTGCGGGTTCGTGAAGAAGTGTTGTTTGCCCTGATGGGTCACCCGTAGCCTGGCCGGGTACAAAAGTGCATAGTCAACCTGCAAGTCCCTCAATTTCTTCTTCACGTCCAGGAACTTTCTCCTCTGGTCCTGTACCATGGGCGTGAAGTCCGGGTAGAGTGAAAACTGCACCCCATCACAAGACAAATTCCGATGTGTGCGGGCGGCTCGAAGAGCGACGTCCCTATCGCGGTAGTTGAGTAACCGGGCGATGATAGGCCGCGGTGGTGCTCCTGGCTTGGGGACCGGGCCCAGGGACCGGTGTGCTCTCTCAACTATGAATTGGCTCGAGAAGGCCTCCTTGCCCACAGCCGTGTTCAGGATATGTTCGACATAGTCCTCCATGCGCCCTGTGTTGGTGGACTCCGGAACCCCCGTGACGCGGATGTTGTTGCGTCTACTTCTCGCCTCCAACTCCTCGTTCTTCGCTGCTAACACTCTGAGGATGTTGTCCATGCGGTCGAGGCGTGTGTCGTGCGTCGCGGCAGTGTCCTCAGCAGTGGAGATGCGCCGCTCCGCCTCTGACAACCGTTCTTCGTGCGCCTCCACTTTTTGCACCACGCCGTCCATCCTAGAGGACAGCCGATCCACCTTATCCACGACAGTCGCGAAGCCCTGCCGCATTTCCTCTATGATCAGGCGCAATTCAGGCGTCATGACCGCAGGAGGGGCCTCGGCACTTGGCTGTCTCGAGGTGCTCCCGGCGCCCGTCGCACCACGCGTTGGTTTCTTTGAAGTTGCAGGTTCGAAGGACAGTTTAGGTTGCTTAGCGTCGTTCTTACCCATGGTGACCCGGCTGTTGGCACCCAGTGGCGGCAAAAGGGTGGCGGGCTCGCCAGTCCCCTGGAGCTGAGCTATCTTGAAGTGCGTGTCCCAACGCGAGCACCCAGATATAAACCTGGCAGCGGCTTATCAAGGGGGTACAGGCGACCCCCCCCAGTCTTGGGATCCGATTCTGTTCAAAGCACTAGCGCCCGCAGCTGAGCTGACTTGAAGTGCGTGTCCCAACGTGAGCACCCAGATATAAACCTGGCAGCGGCTTATCAAGGGGGTATAGGCGACCCCCCTCAGTCTTGGGATCCGATTCTGTTCAAAGCACTAGCGCCCGCAGGTGTGTCGTAACCCCCTGGGGTCCAGCACTGCCGCCCGCCAATGCCGGTGTATCTCAGGCAAAGGAGATCAGTGAAGGCGAGTCCAGTGCATGAATGTCACAACAACAAGCATCTGTGAGGCTCCGCCAGTAGTGCCTACAATCGCCGGTGGCGCCACTGACCTCTGGGAGTGGGCGCAGCTATTGTCCCGCCTCGGTCCGGGGAGAGCCCTCCAGGCGAAGGGATGTGCCCTCGGGGGCTTTCGCCGCAGCGTCCGCCGGGATTAGGGGCGCAGACCGGCGCCGCAGCAAGGGAGCTGACACAGTGAGCAGCCCTCCCCCCTTGTTGCAGCGTTCACAGGGGGGGGGCAAGACTCACCTCCGCCCGTCCACGCTGGGCGTCCAGCAGGGCTCCCGCAGGTCCAGCCGGGTAGCGCGGCGCCGAGGCCTGGCCGCCTCGTGCAGAGCAGCGGTCTGTAGTGGCACAGCTCCCGGTCCCGGTCAGCGGCCCGCTGCAGCAACACACCTCGGCGCACCTTCAAATTGCCACAACTCGGGTCCCGAACATCGGATCCTCTCCAGATTCGGACCGGAGCTGCAACTCGGATATATCCAGCAGCGGTGCAATCCTCAGGCATCCATCTGCGGGGAAAGCGGAGCAAAGTAGGATTATGCTGGCCAGGCAGCCAGAGCCTCACAGAGGTGCGGCCATCAGCTAGTGCGCCCTCTAGCGCCCCCCCAGTGGTACATTAAACTTTGGCATGCCCTACTTTTAAATACAACATCATCTGACCTATAGGCTCACAAGGCCTGTTTAGGGATTACTAATTACTATTTAAAAGGAAGAATTAGGTCTGTGAAAAGGGGCTATTTTGGAAGGTTGACTATGCACATTAAAACTGCCATAGACATGTTACTAGCATGCAAACACCGGCTGCACATGAGAGTAGTGTTTCATGGACAGTATGCACACACACACACATATGTATGTCCCCATATTTGCGGGTAATCAGCATAGTGTCTACTATCTTCGCTCCACTGCACTAGCCATATCTTAAAAGGTCGACAATAGTGAGCGAAACTCAGATAGTGAGACTCTCCCACTGTAAAGGACCAAAAACCAGGTGATCAAAAGCAAAATATCCTGCTGGACTACATGGATGGAACCCACTTGCAGCAACATGTATGCACAGGTATGTTTCATTTCTATAGCACTAACTTAGCCAAAAAGCAACGGAGTGAGGAACACGGTCAAAGAGAAGCACAAAGTCAACAAGTGAAAGCAGAGGTAGTAGGTTAGGAATGTTTATGCACTCTAATGTAGTGTTCTTTAAAGAGGAAAGTATTTAACACTTTCTTAAATTGGAATGGGCAATGGATTGTCCTGATGGAAACAGATGTATTTCCAGATCCTGGGTGCATAGATGTAAACTGCTTACATTGTGGTCTGGTGATGTCCTGGCTGTTGGTCTGCTGAGTGTCACCAGAGGTGGTAAGCTTTTCTGCATGATAGGTGGTGGTTCTGGGCTATGGAAATTATGCATTTGGATTTGAAGATCACCCTTTGGCAGCTACGATAAGACAGGCCAAATAGAAAACTCTACTCCACTCGGGACATCAAACTTTCAGCGACAGGAACTTAAATTTACAAATAATTCAAAATGGAAGAACTTCGTTCAATGGCAGTGAAACCAGGTTTTATCAGATAATCCCATTCCTAGCACAAAAGCTTGTATGTGCCAAAAAAGATAGATACCAAAAACGCATTGCTAAATGGCTTTACGTCGCAAAACTGCTGCAGACCCCTCATATGTCATGCAAACTGTCCAAACACCCCGTGAACGCCATGTAAACTAAAACAGGACCGCCTGGTTCTGCATTGAATCTACCACAACATGAACACGCGCCAAAATGGCAAAGGGAAAATCCTGTATCTTAGCTCGCGTGCCAAAATTACAGCTATTATGCAATTAACATTTAGGTAACTGTGCATTGAAATTTGAACTGGAGGTGGGTGTATCAAAGATATCGCGCAACAGCACCACACTCGTTGATCTGATGCAAAATCCTGTTCAGCTGTGGGCTGAAACAACATTATTAGGGCGAGCGTGGCCAATGACATCATCGGTGAATGACGCGCAGGAAATGCGGCGCTGCGCTACTTTTTGTCGCCTCTTCAGATTTCCTCACAGCGTTGCGTTGAATGGGTCGCGGTAAATCTCGGTAAAGTTGGCAACTTGGCATCTAGCCCACACCCGCTTTCGAAAACGGAACCTGCTGCTGCAGCGGCATTTACTGCTCAGTCGGTAAACAAGGAGATTCTACCAGCTGGGCTGTGAGGAGCAGATGACGCGCGGTAGTCCCACGGCAGAAACAAATGCCTCAAATCGCGGTGCTTACATAATTAATGCGCGCGCCCTAATTGAGTGAATCATCGATTAGCCAGTCTGCAGGCATTTGCTGACTAATGTCTTTTGGAAGCGCCGGTGCTGGAGGTGGGAGGGGCTAATGTTAAATTATTGATGTATTTTGCCAAAAATCGTGACTTCAGATTCACCCATGGGTGATGTGTTTCTTTTGAAGGCGTGAATTTTATGTTTCCTGATGATAAAAGGCAAAGTAGTTCAAGTTCGTTTCGACTTCTGTGCCAAGGAAATCAGCTAATGGAAAGGGGAACGCATAAATATACTCTGTGGAGACACTTGAGTTTAATCTACTTTACACTTGAATGGCAAAGATGTTCAGGATTGACCTATTTGTTATTACCAGACCACATTTTAAGACAGTTGGCGGATTTAGACGTTGATGTGTGCTGTTGAAGGAGTTTGCGTGCATCCAACAAGCCTCGGGGTAGCTCAGGTGGTTAATGCACTTGTTGAAACGTTTGGTATGATATCATAGATTTTATGTTTGCGTTAAAATAAAATAGCTTAGATCAGTACTATGCCTGCTGTAAGAGCATCTTGTGTAATTTGGAGGTATTTTCTTTAAGATATCCGGGGGGGGGGGGGGGGGGGTGATAGTTTGTATGTGAATGGCACAAGGTCCAACCCTAGTAAAGTAGCTCAGGGAGTTATGACCCTCCTGCTTGTAATATAGTTGACAGTCTAGTAGCTGGGGTGGGCGGAGCTAGGTGGGCTGAGGGGAAGAGGAGGGGTCAGTACAGGATGAGGGCGGTTAGAGTAGGGACAGGGTAGGAGCAAGACGTGTGTAATAAAGCTCCAGTTAAGTTAACCCCACGTGTCTGTAGTTCTTGTAGCTGGATGCTACAGCTGGCGACGAGGGTGGGATCGGCATAATCAGAGCCTGCAGAACCCACTCGGAGTGCCCTGTCCCCTGCAGCATTGAGCAAAGAATCTGCTGCCTGGTGGTGCTGCTGCCGGAAGAAAAGGTCAGCAGCAGGTGACCCTGTTTTCCCCCAGCGTCTGTGGAAGCCCAGAGGGAACCAGTCGATCGAGCGCTGAAACGCTCGGGAAGTGAGAACTGTTTCGCGCTGGAAACGCGCGTCACGCTGGATGCGTGCAACTTAGAGCCCCAGACATACAGGAGTCGGGAGCCCACTCCGACCCTGTCTGGCACCTCGGAGTGAGCCCAGGATCCCCCGACGTCGTGGACGCCGTCCCCGAGAGCCCAGTAACGAGCGCAGCTGAAGGCGCTGAAAACGGAGCCCCGGACGTCGGAAAACCTCATGCCCGATGCGTGAGGTTTGGCATGCTGTCGGAATAAGAGAGCGGGAATTCAGGAATCGAGTCGGGAGCTCACCCCAACCCGATCTGGTGACTGTGGTGGCCAAGAGACGAGTAAACCCTGGGGTAGATCGCCCCACGAAGGCCTGCTGTCGCGCGCTGCTGAGCGCGCAATAATTGGAGCCTGGACTCCGGTGTCGGAGAATCTCACGCTGGATGCGTGAGCATTGGCCTGTCGCCGCCGAGGACTCTGCAAGGGACGGCGGGAGCCCACCCCAACCTCACCTGACTGCAGTGGCGACCTGGGGGAGCCGAATTAGGAAGATACTGCTCCTAGAGACGATGGCCGGTGAGTCCCGAGTGAAGAAAGGAGCTGAATGCTGAGAGAGAAAGTAGTGCCTGTAGACATCCACGGCGGCCATCTTTGGGTCAGGCGACTTCTGGGACATCCTCCCTGTGCAAACTATAGGCGGCCATTTTGAAGTCAGGCATTAAGCAAAGTGAACCAGCACTGGCAGCAGAAGGAAACAAGCATTGGTAACAAACAAGCATTGGCGATAGAAATAAAACAAGCATTGGCGATAGAAATAAAACAAGCATTGGCGATAGAAGTGCAGCAGAAGGAAACAAGCATTGGTAACAAACAAGCATTGGCGATAGAAATAAAACAAGCACTGGCAAACAAACAAGCATTGACACCGGAAGACCAAACGAGCATTGGCGAAGAACAAGCAAGCCTTGATAAGAACCAACAAACAAGCAGTGGCGAGTAGAAACCAACAAGCACTGGAGAAGCGAATAAACACACATTAGCGAGAAACAGCGAACCGGCACGAGCACCTCCAAAGGTGATGGTGCACACATACCGAAGAGCATAAAGGGGAGGAGCTGCTGGACAGAACCGCACGAGGTTCAGAGGAAGGCAAGACTGCGAAGGAAGGTCCCGGAAACAAGCACAGCATACACGGAGGTGACCAAAGGACTTGCACTAGCCTCACCGCGGAGAAGGAGCCCTGCGACCAGCACAGCGCGGCTGGGTAGTGGACATCTCGGAACGCAGGAAATCCAAGTTCTAGTCACTGGCGCATACGGTGGTGGTTGCAAGGATTAGTAACGCCCCAGCAGATGACCAGACCCGAGGCCTTGACCAAAGAGGATTAACTCAAAAACAACCACGACAAGCCGAGTGAGCAACCCGCCTGAATACAACCAATCAGAACCCTCTTCTCATGGCGAAGGAAGATGTAGCACACCGACGCAACCCTTGCTTCAGAGCACCACCCCCAGGAATGCAGTATGATACCTGGAGTCTGTGTCTTGAACAGAACCGATGGCTGGCGACATTGGGTGACTTCCTGGATGCCAATGGTGAACAAAGAGAGAGGAAATGTCTAATGTTGCTCCTCCATTTGGTGGGTCCAGAGGGCCGATGCCCAATCGAAACATTTTCCAAAGAGGACACAGAAATCTATAAAAGACTCCAAGAAAAGCTATGTGCCCGTCTCTCCGCACAAGCGGAAGTGGATCAAGAGCGCATCGCTTTCAACACAGCTCGGCAGGAACCAAGTGAACCATTGCCAACCTTCATCTCTCGATTGCAAAACCTGGTGCAAGGCTGCCACTTCAACACCTTTACGAACGAGGACGCAGTTCGACTCCGGATAATTGAAGGCTGCGCAAACCCCGACACAAAGCTCAAGATCTTGCAAGGAAAGTGGTCGCTAGAAGAAATCATCAGGAAGGCTGAAATTGGAATGCACGTCAAGGCAAGAGACAGATCAAAGGACCCGAATCTGAAGGCAAATTATCAAGCTACCTGGACAGATGACACTCGGAAAACAGACAAAACAAAAAAGAGAGAGAGGGAAGGCAGACCAATGAAAAGACAACGGGAGAGACACAGTGACAAGGAGTACTCTGAGTCAATCAGTCAAAGGACAACTTCAAGGAGTTCTTCACCTTCAAGATGTCATCCAAAGTCTGACCAACGGGAGAGACATAGTGACAAGGAATACTCCGAGTCAATCAGTCAAAGGACAACCTCAAGGAGTTCGTCACCCTCAAGATGTCATTCAAAGTCTGACAAGGAGGGAGCGTCAAGTGGGACAGGTCGCACCCCTGGACAAGATGGCAACTTACACAACAAGAGAGTAAGAAAGACAAACTATAGAAGGAGAGCTCAAAATGGTCACAACTGGAAGTCGGCGCAGGAACACTCTTCGTCAAGTTGTGAAGATGAGTCTGAAGGAACATCATCCAGCAGAAGAACACATCACACCCACATCATGGGTATCCGAGCACCAAACAAGTGGGAAGAAGAAATAGACCGCATAAGACGAACTGACCCTCCCCAACAACGAACAGGAAAAGACCAATGCATCAATGACACCAGGGACAACGAAGAAACTGAGAAGACATCGTTGACATGTGAGAAAGGCAAAGATGGGAAATCTCAAGAGCAAACACAAAGAACAATCACGTGGTTGTTGAGCAACTTCTCAGATGAAACAATGCCAAAGACAAGTCGACGAAGGCGCCCGGAGAATCGTTTTAAAGACAACCCTGAGTCAACGAACAACGTGTCACGGCCCACTTATGTCAGACATCCAGTACCTGATACACCATCAAAGGAACGTTTCAAAAGGAGCATGGCCAGAAACTCCTCTGATTCAGAGAGCGCGTCCGTTCGATCCTGGAAGTCGAAAAAAGACTTCTCTGACCTAGAAGGCACGTTTATGGCCAGGAACTCCTCTGATTCAGAGAGCACGTCTGTCCGATCCTGGAAGTCGACCAAAGACTTCTCTGACCCAGAGGGCTCGTCTGTTCAATCCCGTGAGTTGACCGAGTCATGGTCCCGACAACAGTCATGGCGTCAACCACCCAAACGCACCATGGAACTAAAGGACATCCTTCACGTCAAGAGCAACATGCCACACACTAAGGACTCTGAATATCCAGTCATGTCACAAGACAACCTGTCAGGTCAGCCACAAGCATATCTGGACATAGATCAGACACCGTCACCCCTGAAGGGGTCCGCGAGGTTGACCCAAAGGACCTACAAAAAGAAAACAGAGACACTGGACCTTAATCACCAGATGGGAAGGGACCAGCCATCCACTCCGCAAGGAAACCCGGACATGTCAGCAGAGAGAGATCATCAGATGAGAGAGACACCTGCCTATGCACAGATAGCCCACGAGCTCGCCAGACAACCCGAGACCGTGAACGAGTTATCAAGCCACACCGTACTGTCTGGTATGCATGACCCTGAATTGGAGAGCAGTGTTGCCCTCGACTGGACAAGACGAAAGGAAGTAAAAGTAGATGCTGGTACTCAGAAGAGGACCCAAACATTATCCACTCATGAAAGGGATCGAGCATCTGAACCAACCGTTACACCGCAGGAAGGAAACATGATGACTGCGGAGTGTGAGAGTAAACAGGTCAAACGCAACGTGGTCAGGAATACCCTGATCCAGACAACAGAAAGATTGACCAAAGCCAAGCCCACCACTGATTCGACACTACTGAGGTTTGAAGAACAGACTGTCCGCCGACCAGCGTGGTGGATTGAAGAATTGCGAACACTGAAGACATTAAGCTCATTTTGTTAAGAAAGGGGGAGATGTAATATAGTTGACAGTCTAGTAGCTGGGGTGGGCGGAGCTAGGTGGGCTGAGGGGAAGAGGAGGGGTCAGTACAGGATGAGGGCGGTTAGAGTAGGGACAGGGTAGGAGCAAGACGTGTGTAATAAAGCTCCAGTTAAGTTAACCCCACGTGTCTGTAGTTCTTGTAGCTGGATGCTACACTGCTAACAGCTGCGTGCAACCTGAACACTCTATATCTTTGAATCTTTGCAACTGTTTACTTAATCTTTCATTCTGCTGTGGATGACAAAATTGGTTCCATCACGTGGGATTGTATTAACACATATTATTAAGTTCCAGAACACAATCCAATTATTAATGTGCTGTATGCAAATTATAATGTCATTGCAATTGTGCACAGAGATCTACATTAGGTACACACAGTACTTCAAAATGTAAAGAAATTAAATGTTGTCTCTTTGCTACCTACTAAATTGACAGAGAGTGTGTCTTTGATTCGTCTAACTCTAACAGAAAGAAGACAGTGAAAGGCAGGTACATCATTTGCACCCCCTTCAAAAGAAACTAGGTGAACACACAAAATGCAATACTGATAATGGGTTGGTTGTGCCTGGCATAAGCATTAAACCTATCTTAGTGGATAGGTATTTATATCAGTTACACTGGTTGAGGAAGCCCCAACCACGTTTTGTGGCATGCTTTATCATTGGCTACCTTACCCCACCTTAGTAAGAGATGCTTCCACTGTGGACTCAACCTCTGTATTAGGTAGTTCTTTAGAAAAGGCACACTGGGTAAGGTGGAATACAGAAAAGCTAAAATACCTTGAGGTAAGACTAAAGAATGACCTCTAATAGTAGGTACGACCGGTATTGTTAAAAACAAAAATGCACTTAAACAAAAGGAACTTTGGCTTGTCCTTAAAGTGAGGTATCCAGCGTTTGGTGCTGGAGAGAGGGAGAGAGAGAGAGAGGCTCCAATCCCTCCCCGGTCAGCTGCTGCTATGCATAGCATACCCGTAACATGCATGTGTGCTGCTGGTTGTGCATTAGTGTAAGTGCACAGCAGAGCGTCAAACATGGGGGGGATTTGAGAGAACTGTCTCTGAACTTTATTCCAGATAAAAATAGCTGCCAGAACTGTAAAGTGATTAATTAAGGAAAAGAAAGTACATTTTGTGAGCTAAAAAAAGCAATGATTAAGTATAGTAAATCCTATTATGCTAGACATGTTGGCTAACTAGTTTTTTTTTTATAGATACATATACAAGACTATTAACAGATTTTCAAACTACAGTGTTTTGCAGTTTCTACATGTTTTCACACTATTGTTATACAATTTGAACAATAACTCGAATCCTCTATAATTCTCTTATAACACAGAAAACAACACAACACATTAATAACCGCTTCCATGCATTGGGCGGATCCTGGCTGTCCGAGATCACGGTGGGCGTGTGCGTCAGACGGCCAGGGGCCGTCCGATCTGCGAATGCGTCAAATTCGCCTGAACCGCAGCAGAATGTGTGCCGCAGTGAAGCGGATAATGAAGTAATGACAAATCTGTGCTTTTCTAAAAACCAAAACCTTCTGACGAATAGGACACTTTACTCCACACGCGTTTACAGCATGTGCCAGTACCCCGCATTTTTTACTCCGCAAAATCTTTTACAATGCAGGGCTTTACAACGCAATCCATTGCAACGCATTCCCCATTACAACGCAGTTTACTATTCTAACTTCACTGGGACACTGCTTTGGGGAATGCGTTGTAATGGTTTGCAGTGTAAAGACCTGCGTTTTAAAAGATTTGGTAGAGTAAAAAATGCGGGGTAATGGCATGCGTTGTAATGCGTTTGTGGTAAAGGATGTTTACCGTTCTGATGGGTGCTTGTGTGTCTATAACCTATATAAGTGACAGTCCACTATTCATTCATGTTACTTGCACAAGTCTGTTCACAATACTATTAATTGAGCTTAAGTTTTTGCTTTTGACCTGAAGAAGTCTCTGCATTGATCGTTGAGTAAACCGAAACATGTGTCCATGTAAAGTGTAGATTTGAAAATATGAATAAGGAAAAACATTCCTGTATAGTTGTTTTTGTACTCTGTAAATCCTCCATTACATATGTAAGTATTGTAATACTATGTCGCTTTTCAAAACTCAAGTGGTTGCTTTTCTCTTACCTTCAACATTACTGGTTGGTACAGCCTGCTAAAAGGCGGCTTTTCTTGTTTTTCAACTTCACTAAGAAAACATTGTTTTCAAAATCAATAGACTGTTGTTTCAAATCCTGTTAACATATTTCACTTTTTATATTGAATAATGCATCTCCAAACCATGAGTGCCCACTTCCCTCCATGTCATAGGAAAAGAATTCCAGTCTTAATCTTTTGTGTCAGCTTAATGCCTCAGGGCGTTGTAGTCTTGGCTTGCTGTTATTGATCTGATTAGACCTACACACATGATAGTAAAATTTTGCGATTGGAAAGTTCAGGACTGGAATCTGTGTCTGTGATCATGTTCAGGTTCTGGTAGGGTGTTTATGATAAAGTAATGATTGAGAGTTTTGTAGTTGGAACTGATGGCAGTGTTAGATTCTCACAGTGCGTGTCCCTGGGTCATAAAGGTGTTCACTATACATGCTCGTCCAATTTCTTGGCTTCTCTACAGAGCACACAGAGCAATAGTCACATATATGCCAATTATAATTGTGAGCAAAAAGAACAATTGATGGACGGAATGCTGAACAATGCAAACAGTCACCCCCAGACACAGATCTGTGTTAAATCCATCATCATTCTTTAGCTCACTTCGCCACCTCAGTTCAGACCCAGCTATATGCAAATCAGTCTTGCACCTGTTCCTTGTGGGAACAGTCCAACCCAAAGGTCCAAGCAAGGTCCTCCCTGGACCAGAAACAGGCATCCTGGGACTGGTTTCTGTGCATCACCCCTCTTCAGCCAGGCTAGCTTGAATCCAGTGGTGCAGTGATCACAGGACCCACTCACCGCACCACTGGATTCAAGTTAGCCTGGCAATATGAGGGGTGATCCCCCGAAACCGCTCCCTCCCAGGGTGCCTGTTTCTGGTCCAGGGAGGACCTGGCTTGGCCGTTCGAGCTGGACTGTTACCTTGAGGTACAGGGTCAAGACTGATTTGCATATGACTGGGTCCAAGCTGGGCTGGCGGGGTGAGCTAAAGAATGATGGATTAATCCCTGATCTTTTGACTGGGGATGAATGTTTGCATTGTTCAGCATTCCGTCCATCATTTGTTCCTTTTGTAATTGTAATTGAGAGTCAATAGAAAAGGGTGTGAAGGAATTACACACCTGTCCGAATATTGACAGTGCCAAATAAAAAGAAAATTCAGTGCTTACAAGAGAGTGGACAGGTTGCATGTGTGTCGGGTGATGGTGACGTGTAGAGGAGGAAGGGAAGTACGTTTGGAAAGAAAGAGTGACAAGACTGCGCTGAAGAGAAAAGCACTGTGGCGTTGGATATGAAGATGAATCATTTCATAAAGATGCAGGGAGGAAAAAGAATTAAGAATCTGACAAAGTGTGAGTTTACAGAGGAAAGTGGTGTGATGGGAAGAACTGGGATGACTCGGACAAGCAAAAGACCATTGCCATATCAACAGTCTTTAGTAAAGCTCATAAGGATGGAGGGAGAAAAAGGGAAGAGCCTAACTAAGTGTAAGACTGGTGAGGAAAGTGGTGTGAAGCGGAGAATGGGAATGACTGGGCCAAGCCACAGACCACTATCATGTCAATAGTCCTTATTCATCTTCAGTTCTCTGGCTCAAACTTTCAGAATTGGAAAAAACATCAATTATAATTAGCCACAAAAATATCATTGTTGTAACTCATTTATCTAGCAAAGTCAAAAAGCCTAGCCTGTTTTACTCAAAGGTTTGTTGTTGTGCAATATGTCTGATTACAATAACAGGGAACTCACAGAGAAGCGTCCAATCAAACCAATCAGGCTACAAGCACTAGAATGAACCAGCCTATAAAAAGAATGCTGCAGCAGGACTGAGGGTGTCCTAGGAACTTGAAGTTATAAAATAACACTGTACTACATGTTTACGCCTAAAAATAATGATGTCACATCAGTGGTGTATCAAAACTTGAGGAGGCCCCCCTGCAAAGTACATGGAAGGGGCCACCACCGGCCAGGGGTCTACCAACCATGCACAGTGATGGAGGGGGCCCCCTAGTGGTCAGCGTCCCCGCACAGCGGGAGCTGCTGGGGCTACGGCTACACCACTGTCTCACATCCAATGAAAACACAGAGCAGTACAGTGATACCCTGCTTTGATGTAGTAACGTGCACTGGAAGTAGAGGAGGAGAGATATACGTAGGTGAACAGCACTACTGGAGTGAAAAACATCAGGAATGCAGTCCTAAAATGAAACAGCATGGCTACCACCTCATAATTATTTGATTTGTGGCCGGAAGTGCATTCCTGCTGATTATTTTCTCATTACAAGCCTTCTGTTTTGGCTCAAGCGCCCAACTCATCCACCCCCTCTCCCCATGTGTGTAACAAAATAAAAGGGAATGTGAAAGAGCATTTCACAAGCAGTATTCTAGACCAGATAAAAAAATAAGCAATGGCAAAGCCAATAGGTCTCACTTTTGGGCCCTATCAGCTTTGTCAATGATTTTTAGCCATGCGCAGCATGGCTAAAGTACTAAAAAAAAGCCTTTGGCGTGGCCCACCACATCACTTTAAAGGCATGTATACCACACATAGCGTGCCTTTAAAATGATGTATGAGATGTATTTTTTTCTTTGTAGTTACTGATCCGAGTTGCCTCAGTAACTAAAATGAAAAAAAACAGGCAAGAGCTTTTTTTAAGCAGATGGAGCAAAGCAGCATAGGGGTTGAACCAACGAGGGCAGAAGCAACCCAGAGGGCGGGCGAGGGGAAGCAGATGACACAAAAAGCAAAGAGCAGCACAGGGGAGGCACAAACAGGTGAGAGAGACCAACTTGGAGCAGGCAAGAGAGAAGCACGTGGATGACAAAGCAAGGGAGAGGTACATGAGGTTGAGCGCAACATGGGGGAGAGGGGGGTGGACAGAAGCACATGGAGCCTAAGAGCAACAGTGAACGCTGAGGGGAACAGCTGAAAAACACATGCACTCCCATGACCTCCCATGACCTGCTTAACCTAAAAGATAAAAAGTATTACATGAAAAGCAAGCAGTTGATGCATAGAGCCAACCAAAAGATATGGAAAAGAAGCTATACTGCACGGGAGGGACAAACACAAGATTGATAAGCTGGGACACAAACAAGAAGCAGGCAACTGAGAATGACTGGAACGCCAACCAATGGTAAGCAATGGGTGGAGTCTAAGCCCCTGCATGTGCTTGGTATGTCTCACAATAGGCAGCACATGCACTGTCTAGGAGGCAAGACCTAAGAGGCAGCTATTTCTTTCTGGTGGAATGGTATGAGGAGAGGTGGCAAAATGATAGACAATGTTTACTTAGGTGTGAGGGAAACATGGCATAATATCTCAAAGGCCGCTGCATTAAATTCTATTCGAGCCAGGCATAGAGACAGCACAGTCCTTCATATGTTACGTGCCAGACAACGTTGTCGTGCAAATCCGGTGAAATGGATTGAAATCATTTTATAAACTGCAATTGAGTGGATGCACCAGGTTTAGAGTCTGTGAGATATCTCCGCAGCTGGCGCTCAACCCGCTCAGCTATTGTGTGGCGCGTCACAAGCATACTGTGATACACCCACTGTGGTCTGATGGCAGGTCTGCGGGAGGGCTGTTGGACAGCGCTGCAGGCTTCCTGCACAGACCCGCAGTACGCAATCTAACTGTTGGCTCACATTTTCTGACGTGTTTGCTTCCTCAGAATGACATGCATTTATCACATAAACACCGGTAGGCGAGAGGGTGACACATCCCCCACATGCTCATTGCGTGCCTCTCTGATACTAGTTTCCACGTGTGGACTAATACGAGTCGGTGCACTCGGTGCGTGGACAGCAGGCGCCACACACAGTGCACGCCGAGTTTGCAACCTTGAATGACACAGACCCCCTCCCACGAGTCCGACACTAACCCCTCCCACAAACACACTCAATCTTGGGTCGGAAGCTCCGTGTATCTCTCACTACTGGCAGTTGCGTCAAATAGCACACAATAGGAAATACGTCTATCGTGGTCGAAATATCTGGGAGCATGCCTCTGGCTTTCTAGCGCTCGACTAGACCTCCAATTCCACCGGGTTAAGGCGCCAAACGATGATACAGAGGAACCGGCTCCCCCTTTCACCCTCCATAACTGACTAACTGACTAGTTGTATTGCTTCTCACAGGAGCACTCAGTCTCTCGTGCCCAATTATGCCACTATCCTCCTCTGTTAACCTGACCCCTCGCCATCGGATAACAAACATACGCCAGTGGTGCCACCCCAAAGAAATGAGCTATGCATAGCATTGCGACATGAACTGGATCGCTTCTATGTGGTTCCAAGCTAGCGCCTATGGATACTTGTTCTTAGTGATTTTAATGTGGACGAATAGAGGTCGATGAGAAATGTAACACGCAATCAGGGCGTGCCAGTGTTTTTTTTATTAGGCTGAAAAACACCCCATTACCAGGAAAACACAGATTTCATGTAGTACAGAAGTCAGGACTACAGCCTAAGACTTGTGATTCCATTGTCATTAACTTAAGCAGCAGAACAACACAGCTGATATCACTCAGCCGTTTGCCACTTATTATGAATACTAAACTTCTAGAACATGTTTGTCTAATATGCCAGGATTCTTTCAATACACACATGTTTGTTTTTAGCAATAGTATGATGTTTCCATTAATCAAGCACCCAGAAGCAGCCACTTTGTGGACAGGAGCTATGTAAAATCCCAATGAAGTGACATATTTATGAAAACATTCACGGGTGTGCCCTCTAATTCTCCCTGAACAGATCTCTCCAATGCGGATCACCGTGCTGAAACAGGTATTTGCCAAAGTGAACTCCCGCAAAGGTGCCATGCTAAAGACATGGCAAGCGTCCAGTGGTCACTTGTACCCACAGGGATAAAAGGAACTCCCAAGAACAGAGGCCACCATGACCTCACAACACTTAGGTTTCCCCCTCTATTCCAACAGACTGTGAAACCTCTCTCTCTGCACTCCTGGTATCCAAAACCCTTCTCAATTAACAGGATTCAAACTTCTCACTCTGGTGACAACACCGCAAGTCAACGCCTGGCTCCCCCTCCCCTTTCCCAACCCACTCGCCCGCAGAGATCGTGATCGGAGGAGCAACTACAGGCAGGATGACCAGGTAACTTCACGACACTGGGTTCACCATCTTCCAGTGCCTGACTTTCACTATAAAGGCAATTTCAATAGAAGACCACCCCTAAAAGCGCTTCAATTAATGGATAACCGGGCAAGTGCTCCTAAAATGCAGATGTGGCCTAAGGGAATAGCTGATGACTTTGGGAGTGGGAACCCGGTACGAATCCTGGCGCCTGCTCAACACCCTGTGATACTGGGCCAATCACTTGACCTCCATCTGCCTAAAAACAAAAAGAAGAAATGCACGTGTAAAGTGCTCTAATGTCAGTGAGACAAGTTGCTGCTATATAATACTGCAAAAATAATAATATGAGGTAAAGCTAGCTGGTTACCCAACCCCTGGTAGGTATGTGACATGAATCTCATTCCTTCCCGTAATTGAGCGCCCGACCTCACTCCCCCTTCACCTCATACTGTAAGAACTTGCATCAATCTCTCCTGACAGCCTGTCAACCCCCACCCCAGGAAGTCTTTGCAGTGGGTCATCTACTGGTTGTAAATCCTGGAGACGTGAGTTCTGACACCTTCTTCTTCCTCATGAGAGGGAAGGCTGTGATCCGTGGAATATACCACCATCTCCATGGACCGCAGTCACCTTGCCTGTCATTAGGCGCTATCTTAACATGTCTAAGCTTGAGAACTAAGTAAAATATGAAACATGGATTAGAAGCGTGGGTCTGCGCCAACTGTCAATAACAAAACAGATTTAGGACAGAAGAAATAGGATGTTTATCACACGGATGTTTTTATACAAGACGTAGCTTATTCGTAAATAAACAGGGTTCTGTTGGTATAGTGCCCCACATGACATTCCCACGCATACCACAGGTGCTGACAAGCATTACTGTAAACGTTTGGTTGTACTTACAGGTGTGAGCATCGAACTGCAGAGTAAAGCGAGCACAAGGCATGTTCTTAAAAACTCCATGACAACCGCAGAACCGGGGTCAAGCCCGTTCCTCCTTTTTCAAAAGTATTTTAAATAACATCAAATGCCACCGTCCTCCCGAAGAGTACGCAAAAAAGAAGTATACAACAAAAGGATAAAAGTAATAAAAAGTTCAGTGCAGCTCGCAGGAAGTAGACTTGAAAATCTTCGAAGCGCTAAGCGGCGCTATCCTTGCAAAAGAAAAGTCCTCTTGTCGTGGGCACCTGGGGGATGCATGAGTTGCATGCCCTGGCTCGGGGTGGCACGCGCAGCGCAGCTGCAGTCAGCAGCAACGTGTTCCCTCCTCCCTGCAGGTTCAGGGAAACCCCTCAGTCAGCTATCCGCTCCGGTCTCCCCGTTCTGCCTTTCAAGCCCGCACTTTCATTAAAGAAAATAAAGTCAAGCGGAGGGGCGGGGCCCGGGCGAGGGCTGCGGCGCGCGAGCCAGTCACGGCGCGTCGACGACGTTGGGGGCGGCGCCGTGGCGTGGTGGGTGAGGACGTGGGAGGTGCTGCTGGCAGGTGACATGCCGGGATCAGAAGGTGTGAGTGTGATAGTGCTGCACGCAGGGCTCCCGTCCAGGTCCACTCCTCAGCGGCACATACCGGTGGCTTCCCCGCCGGCAGGAGGCAGGCACCCAATGCCTGAGGCGTCGGAGGCGATGGCCGGTGCTGTCGGCACAGACAAGTTCACCTGCACGCCCGTGTGTGCTGTTGATGCCTGGGTGTAACGTGGTACGTGAGCCCCTGTGATACCGCCTCTCAGGAGGCGAAGCTCAGTCCATGACTCCCCAGAAAGGCTAGGGTGTCACTAATCGCTCACTGCATTTTCGAGCGAAGGGGGAGGCGGAGCGATCATTAATATCTCCATCAATTTCCCTGGGATTTCCCAGGGCGGTTTCTGCGATCTGAAATCTAAGAGCAGTTTGAAATTGCATGTGCATTAAGTTTATCCTGGGGCAGTTCTGGGGAGCTCCTAAACTGGATGTCATCTCCCAGTTTTGATCTAAAAACCGTCCATAAATATCTCAAAACTCATCTTTTTCAAGCCGGATGTGACTCTGATATGACTTGTATCTCTAGTGTCAGTACAGCCGACGGTGCAGCGCACTTTTATCAAGTATATGTTTCAATTATTCATCAAAGAGATTCCCCATGATCTAGTGTCTCATAACACAACATCACGTGAGCCATACTCAAAGTATATTTTTATTTTTTAACTGTAGACGCCTAATTAAAACCGTTACATAAAAAGACCTACAATCGATATAAAAACACAAATCTGGACCTTGTACTTTCACTAGGATTCGCAACACGAGAAGAATAAAAACGACTGTCATGTTGTTATAACAAATAATAAAGGCGACATTTAAGCTGACAATGATGAAGTGCATATGCAAAAAAGAATGATAGCAGCATATTAATGTATGTTTTTTTAAACAGTCTTCCGCACTTAGAAAAGAGCGCGTTGCATACATAGATATTCAAATAAAAAAAATATAGCAAATTGTATAAAGCTCAGTCAATTCAGATAGATATGTCACAGAGGACGAGGTTAACCTCGAGATACGGCAAGTGTTGACAGAAGAACACAATATATCTGGGCTGTTAGCCTGGTACATGTTTTTTTGGCTTCCAGAAGTGCTCTGATTAAGGCAATCCTCTCGTATTTCCCTGATGCTGAGGTCCCTGACATTTTGGGACAGGATCTAAGGACTCGCTGTGTGTCTGAACCCTAGAACAGTATACAATTTGCGAGAATGAGTGGACTAAAAGTTTCTAAAAATGGTAAAATGTCTATGTGAACAGTTGTGCTTAAGAATAAATATGACTAGCTTTTTATTGTGGCAAATACAAGGACCCCGTGAGTGTGGTTTCTGGAAAGTGCCAGTGCAATTGCTAAGTGCTACAATAGATCTCTAGATGGAACTATCAGAGCCAGATCCTGATGCTGGCGTTACCTGAGCACATTGAAAAACACAGAAAAATCTCAAGTCTCACTGCATTTAAAATGTCAGAGCGAGTACAAAAAGCATTAAATGAGCTAAGCTAACAGTTTAATATAAAAAGTGGTTCTTCAAGAGGTACTAGTGCGGTAGCTGGTAATGACATGGTTATCTCGTCATCGGTGCCATCTTTCCACTGACTTGAGGAAGGATCAATGATCGCCCGATCAATGGACTGGTGCTTGCCAATGGGTTTCCTAGCTGACATGGTTTGTTCTGAGCTAAAGAGACCAACTTTGTCAACTGGATGTTCAGATGAATATTGTCCGGGTTAAGCGAGGCGATAATGGCCAGCTTTTGCTTCGACTCCCTTCTGATGCTGAATAAATGAGCCTCTTGCATCTATAAGTACTCCCAGGTACTTATATGATTGGTCCATTATAACCCTTTTGTTAGTATAAAACCAGCCTCCTCCGCAGTGTTTTTTCCTTCCTAGCGTTACTACTTTGGTTTTCTTTAGGTTTTTCTCCAGGGTGTTGGCTGTTGTGTAGACCTATAGTTCATTCAGCAGACGCTGTAACCCGATACGGTTAAAACTGAGCATGACAAGTTCATCAGCATACAGTAGGTTGTTGATCTTTTCACCTCCTAACTTGAGAGAGGGTGGCTGTTGACAGACTCAATGATGAATAACTTAAATAGCAGGGCGACCATCACTCACTCCAGCTTTACTCCTCGCATTGTGAGTATTTTCTTAATTACGCAAGCACCGTTCCCTAGTTTGATGCAAATCCACATGTTGGAATGCAGCTGGATTATTGCATCTAAGAGTTTTGGTGGAATTCACCAGGTCTTTATTTTGGACCAAAGAGCCCCACTTAAAGCCCGATCAAACGCTGCTTTAAAATCGGGCGAAACAGCAGTGCAACAGACTGTTTGAGGAAATTGCTTTATCCAAAAGACTTGAGATTACCAACAGGTTGGAGAGCGTACCAGGTTTTGTGGTGAACCTTGTTTGGTTTTTTGGAATGAGGTTCTTCGTCTCCATCCATTGCTGAGGTCTTCCAGGAGCAAGCTGCCATGGAATTTAGCTTTGCTGTCAAGAATCACTTTTAATCTGCAGTTGGTTGGATCAGGTTTAGAACCCCCTTCTTGGATAGGATGAATTATGGCCCCACACCACATATCGAGGATTGTCAAACTAATGAGGCAGTGGTCGAGGAGTGGAGAGAGCCTTTCTGCCCAGAATGGAACATTGTATTTATAAAGGGCTGGAGGGAGTCTGTTTGTCACATGTGCCCCATCTGTTCTGGCCTTTGTTATCACGTGTTCCAACTGCCTTGTCAGAGGGGACATGTCCATGGCTTGGTTGGGTGAACAATCTTGATCTTGAAGGGTGCTGGGGGTGGTAAGTAAGTCTGGGTTTTGCAGACCTTCGGTTGAGTCTTGGTTGGCATCCGCACTTGCCAGGAAGTACCCAGACAGAACGGACACCCATTCTGGCTCGGAAACGTTCACTCAACCAAGCCTGCTGGAGCCATTCAGCTGCTTGTTAATCAAGGCTAAAACATTCCTGGAATTAGATTTCTTGCTCTCGTTTTAGAGGATTGACCAAAAGTATTTAAGGCGTCTTAGCTTCTCCTGCCGTACAGTTTTCTGCACTAGTTTAAATGCTCTGATTAGTTAATTAGAACTGGGATTCCTCTGAACTCTCCTCAGTGTCGCACTGTGGCCTTTCTTTAGGCACTGAATTGTTGTCGATGTAATGGCTGGATTGGAGGGACAATACCGGCTGGCGGAGCATGGAAATTTTGCAAGGAGCCAAATAGTGAAACTTATCCATGCAATAGTCGGTGACTCTGAACTTGAGTCAAATTCTGCGGCTAGGTTGGTGTATTTAGCCTTAATGTCACCACTAATGACATATACTCCATTTGAGGCACTTTAGATTCTAGTTGTGTGTTCATTTGCAGGTTACGGTGTCAGAGGTGTGATGAAACAGATCTGAGTTAATTGTAATGAGTTGAGGCCAGTGGTTACTTAAGTGTGCGGAACGATTCTGTAACTTTGTACTGGTAAAAACATTCTCTGTTACATATTGTGTAGTCCAAGTAAGAGCAAGATTTCCTGTCAGTTCTTGACTAGGTTGGTGGTATATCTTGAGGCAGCCTTCAATTCAGAACTTTGAAGCCCACGCTGTTAAGTTGCAGGATTAGGAGCTCGACTAGTGGGCAATGTTTGCGGCCCATCTGTCTGATTTGGTATGTGATATTCATACAGATCCCCAAGAGGAGCTCATCTGAGTCCTCCTGATGGTCTTGAAAGAGGCTGGTGTTAAAATCCCCTGTTATCATACATTCGGCTTGAGGATAATCTCTGATTAAATTGCACAAAATCTGGGTCAGCAGGTTTAACTTCAGTCTCTTCTACTTTACGTTGGGGCGGACAAAAGTGGATGCTGAGGCCTCCAGTTTCTACTTTTGATTCCTTGTAGCTAGCTCTCTTTGGTTGATAACAGTTCGATGTTCCCTTGCAGTTTAACTGATACATATATTTACAGGCCACCCTCCAGTCTAAAAAACTTGTGCTCTCCCTGGCTCTGCCCATGTTTCCTGCAGAACCTTTATTCATGAACTTTTAAAAAGTCTGATAGGTCAGAGGACTGTTATTTCTGCAGAAAGCAATTGATATTTCATGAGCAGAGAGATAGCAGAGTGACTTGGAGCACGTGGATGCTGGCCGATCCATTCAGTCCTTGTGAGACGACTGAGAGAAGCTAATTCCAGCTGTTACTTGGGCAATCAGTTGCCACTATTCTGGATTAGAGAGAACTTGTAAGGAAATGACAAAAATAAAAAGTGAACAATGGAAACTACTGTTGTCTGTTATAATTGTTATACATCAATTGGACCAAATGACTGTAGAAATTAAAACAGAGGAAAGTACTAAATTTGTGTAAACTGCATATATTTTGTCACTATGTATATATAATCTATGTATATTTTCACTCTTTAGAAATTTTGTGGCTACTCCATGAAGAAGGCGCTGGACGCCGAAACGCGCGTAGAGACTCATTTCTCGCCACTGATTCGTTATTGATAAAATTACTTATGTTCTCATTTTGTTTTTAGAAATCTTGTATGAAATTTTAACTTTTATGATTGCGTTTTAATAATGATTTATTAATTGTATATTTGTTAAATAAAAACCCTTAAGTCTTACAGTCAGTTTCAGTCAATTGTTCATTTAATTTACCATTAACATGTTTGAAAATTTAGCTGCCTAGGTTGTTGCCTTTCTATTGTATTAATTTCCCTGACCTAGGAACTACAATATCCATACAATCAGGGGGTCCTTGTTAGATACACGTCAAGTATTCTGGATTACTACTTGCTATCACTGTACGCCCTAGGCTGTTCTTCAAAATTGAGATCGGCTCTCTTCTGAGGGTTTCAGGAGGCTGAGGTTTAACCAGGACTGTCAGGTAGCCAATATCTTTAAAAGGACTGATCTTGATGGCCCATTGGTGGAATAATTCTGATCTGGTTTTTAATACAATTCAAAATTTGATAGTTTATAAAAATAGTTTCATAGCCGCCAAAACATTTACAAAGCCAGTCTGAGGCATATGAAAGAGGCTACAAGGAAAAAGAAGGACAGCTCTCTTTACCTATGTCTGGAGAAATTATATGAATGCTTTTTGTAATTTCACATCTGAAATAGGATTATCACAAAATACCTCATTTAGCTATAACTGAACATGACTGGCATTGAATTGTTGAATGAGTCTCCCAATGACTCATGGTCCTCCGGGCCCAATGGCCTTTCAGTGGCAGACCTTACGTACAATATTTCATTTTGATCTCAGCAGCTGAAGACTTTTGACTGTGTATTGTGGAGTGGTAACTCCACCTCTTGTTCTTGCAGTGTACTAATCGCTGCTTTTAAAAAAGAACCCCGAAGGAAGCTAAAAATGATGACCTCATAGCCACGTTAAAAATTGAAGGTGAAGGTTTTTTTTCCCAAATAGTTATGTCTCCTTATTTAGGACGGGCTTTAAAGGGAACAGAGCCTCAATCGAGCACAGGTGGAATTTAGAGACCACAATAGTATAGGTGAGTGTAGTAATGTCCTAAAATGAGATAATTTACTGGGAAATGTATTCCAACCAAGGGACAGTGACTGCTGGCCAAGTAACTTTATGAATGCTTTTGATAGGGTTGACAAGAAATAGATTATGGTCCAAGCTGCATGCCATGAACATTAACTCCCATGTTATTGTATTTTCTACAAACATTGCGTGCATCAACCTGGGTGTAAATGCGAATTGATAATGGTTCCAAAGTCATCAACTGATTGGCAATCCGTTTGGATGTCAAGCAGGGCAACCTCATCGATGAAAATACATTTTAGTGTATATCTGGCGTACCTGTTTTCCATTATCAATATGATTAATTGTCACTCTCTGAAAATGGGAGAGCAAAGAAATTCCAGAAATGGCATATGCCGATGACCTCACAGTATTGGATAAGTCACCTATCAGGCTTCAAAGGTCTATAGACATTTTCTCCCAATACTGCAAGGACAATGGATTTTGGATGAACTTATATAAAACTAATATTATGAATTTTGGTAAGCTTAGTCACAACTTTATTTGGTGCACCGAAGACAGATGCCTGGAATAAACCTATGATTACATTGGTGTGACCACAACTTCCAATACATGTTGGTCTACCCAGTTGGCGTCTCTAAAAACAAAACTTATTAAGCCAACCTTGCAGTAAAACCCTTTTTTTTCTTCAAAATTCAACACCATTTTAAACTCTATGATCTTAAAAGTTTAGAATGGCAAGATTGTTCCTGTACTTCGTTACTATTCTGTCTTTTGTAAAGATGATATAAATACTGAATTGGGGCTTTTAAAGGCTTCCTAGCAGGTAAGTCTTTTCAGAATCAGACACAGTACTCCTTGGGAGATTGTGAATCTTGAATTTGGTCTATCTGTAATAAGTAAGTCATGCAATAAGTGGGCACTCCTCAATTTGCTTCAGCTTCATACAGAAGGTCTTAGTGACTCTTTGTCTCTCAGCTATTTAATTTTGGAAGAACTTTACAAAAGAACACAAATGTTTCTTTTCTTTATTTTTAACAATGGTACTCAACAAATATATGTTAGAACCTATATGTTTTTGTCAGAATATATCAAATTAAAACAGACCAATAACTTAATTTAACAAAATCTGATTAATTCTTTTCATTTAGAACTAAATTTGATCATATACTTGCACCTACGCATTCTTCCTTAGCTGTACAAAAATATATGACTGAGCCTACGGGCCAGACAATTTGCTACTACTTTTTACATTATTGCTTTCAGAATTCTGAAAGAATTACAATGGGGATTTGGTGTAAGTTTGCTTTAAACTTTATTGTTCCCGGGGATGTCTCTTATGTAGTTGTTATGTACTTTTCTTTAAAGGCAATTTTATTTAAAGCCTATGTTAAATTTTGATAAGATACAATGATTGAGTAGAGACATCTTTTAGACCTTCAAGACCACTCTAAGCAGGACTGAACACAATCTTTTGGATGAGTTTTCCATGCTTTTTGGAACACTCATCTTTGAATATGGCTTGCAATATGGTAGTGTTACTGTATTTCTTATTTATGTTTATAAGTATGTATTCTATTTACTGTGTTTATACCATGTACATGTATCTCATTTTGCACAACATGATGACAACTTATTTATTGTATATGTAATCAAAATAACTTTTTCAAGTGTACCTAAGGCCCTTCTGTCTGTCACATTAATCAAGTTTGGCATTTATTAATGCAAGTTACCTGTTCCAAACTATCCATGAGTTAATTTTTCCATGAAAGCTACACACATATGCAATGCAGTGCGTTGAATCTTTACTAACAGTTAACAATGGGAATGCAAGTCATCCTGGGCCAGATGTACTAAGTTTTTTTGCTTTTGCAAACGGGTCAATTCACAGAATCAGCCTGTTTGCAAAAAAAAGCGTTTTTGGTATGTACGAAACCTAACTGTTATTCAGTTACCACGTTACAGAATCATAGTTTGGGTTTACAACAAAATTTCGATTTGGTATTTGAAAGAGACGTCCCCTTCCAAATACTGAATTGAAATTCTATGTATTAATGTTTGGTGACGAATTCTGGTCACAAAACAGTAATGCTTTAACGACTACAAGCATGTAACAGTATCCCATTCGCAAATGGGAATGGATCTCGTCTGGACCCCTTCCCCTTTGTAGATGTAAAAAAGGTTTATCTAGGAGGATGGACACTGTCCTACTTCCTTTAAGGGAAATAGGCTGGATAAAAAAGATTGCTTTATTAAAAAGAAATCACATACATGGTGATCTCCTCTCCCAAGCAGCCCACCATCCCTGTGATGGTGGAGATTCCTAGGGGGGTTGCAAATTGTGACCTATCTTATTAATATTCATGAGGTAGGCTAGATCAACCCAAAATAAATCTTTCATACATGCATATGGAGAGACATTTATTCATTGCTAAGTCTATGGTTGAACCTAAGGTTGAATTAGTTTTCTTTATCAACTTTCACCAGGCAAAAATGACTGTGTCCTTGATTAAGTGTCTTCTCATTTCACCCTAAGTACACAAATTCATTGTTTTCTACACCTCCTGGCTCATCTACTACATTACTAATAAGTTTTGTTCTGTTTTTTTTACAGCATACATTGTGTTATCACTTTTCAGTTTTATTTCTCAGTTCACTATGTACATTTCATCATCATATTCAGGGACTTCTTTGGAGGACAATCACTAACCACACTTCTAATTTTTGAGAAATTACCCTCATCCACTTGTGTCTTGTGGAGTTTGATACTTTTCATGGATTAAATGTTTATTCATCGTGTGTCTCTGCACATTTTAAGAAGACAGACTGGTCCGTCTTCCAATCAAACTATCTACATTGATACACTGAAAACCTGCACAGAGGATATGCGGACTTCAGTACATTCTTTGTATTGTATTGCCAATATGCTGGGTTCTGGCCACTGTTCCTTTTTCCCAAACCAATACACCAATGAGTAGTTATCTACTGGAAGTCTTTTTTGGTCATCCCAGTACTACGGTTACCATATTGTCCACTGTGATAGTTGACATTTGTTTCTCCTGAGTTTCATGCATATGTTCGCTTGGTCTTGGAACTCCTAAAAACCATTCACGTGCAGAGAATATTTGTAGTGGTGCTGCTGGCATTTATTTATATGGTAACAGAACTTGACCCGTAGGTATCAGAGCGCTTTAAATGCGCACCAGTTGCGTTACACAAGGACACTTTCATTTTTGTTAGGCATGGGGAGATTAAGTGATTTGCCCAGAATCACAGGATGTTGAGTGCCATTGCCAAGACACAATGCCCGTTCCCCAGATTTGAGATAGACCGACCTAGCTATGTTGACCGAATCAGTAGGTTCTTCATTATTATCTGTAAATGTTTCCACCACCTATCACAATGGATCACCAGCAAATAGAACAATGGAATATATTGGTCAATGGTGCATTTGTTCTCGTTGACTTTTCGTGTCAAAATCTCAATGGGTTTGGACATTTTATTTTTTATATAAAACTTCTATTGATGACAGAGTTACAACAATTCAAGCATTACATTGATTATTCATACACACTTAACTTTTCCAGTTTGGGTTATGTACTAATTCACCTTTTGTTGATGTCTTCACAAGTTCATTATTCTAGTCCTTATGGACCCTATACAACGGGTGAGGGGGGAATGGAGCAAGGGCGGAGCAGAGATGTTTCCTCTATACACATTCCATTTACCCCATATTTTTGACCAATTTCTCGGGCATCTCCAGGCTACAGACACAGTTTTTTCCCTTATCATGCACCAGTCCATGTCTTTTTTCCATGCGCTCACTGTTGGCACTACCAATGCCCCCCACAGTCTAGCGATATTGTGTTTAGCGACTGTTAGACCTAGTGCTACCCACGTTTTCCCTTTACTGTTTAGGTCCGTAGGTTCCCAGATATTCAACAAGCACCTTTTAACTTCAGGTTCCAGTTTACACCCCAGCGCCTCCTCCAAGCAATGGAGCACTCCCCTCCAGTACCCACAGATGTGGGTGCACTCCCATATCATGTGTATAAACATGCCCTTGCTGGCCACACTGCCGCCCACACCCCAGATTTCCCCTGTAGCCCATCTTAACCATTGTTGGACCAGTGTAATATATTCTATGAATTCTTTTTAATTGTACCAGCTTTAGTCTGGAAAAGATTGCAACTTCTATGGGAGAGGCCAATGCTTTCTGCCATTCATCATCATCCAGCTCTGATATATCTGTTTCCCATTTCCCACGGAGTTGTGAGAGGCGGTCAGGAGTGTTTTTGATTAACTTCTGATAGGTCAAGGATATCGCTATTTTGGGCATGTATCCGTCTCGGAGCCTATCCTCCAGTGGCAAAGCCTTGGAGGGAGTCTCCCCCCTCGGGATTTGTGCCTGTAGAGCGTGTTGCTTAGTTTATGCAACAGTGGTCCCATGCATACAAGAAATACGTACAGCAATAAATATAGACAGAGTCAATCTATATTAGGAGCGACATGTCCAGCCGGACAGAGGTCTTTCAAGTTTACTCAATAAACACTTAGTTCAAACACAGAGAATACCTTCCACAATTCACCTAGTGTGGTACACAAGCCTGTGCCCAGCACTAACAGATCCAGTACAGAAGATAGACATAAAAAGCAAAGAAGGGCTTTTTAAGGCGAACAAACGTTTTCTGTTTTTAAATTCAGTTGTACAGAAATGACAAAGCAGCACCATTACATTACATAGTAATCAAGTTTTGCATTCGGTGCTAGACAGGTCGACGGCGTTTCGGACCCCCTATTTAATCGTGGGGACCATCATCAGGACATTCAGTTAATGCCTTAACATTAATTAGCCTCTAATTGCCTAGAAAAGGAAGGGAAATATATACATTTAGATACAGAAACTAAAGATATTTTTTCAAGTGACTTGTAGTGAAACGTGCACCCATTCGATAAACTTGCAGGTGGATTTCGTCGTGTTTGAAGATTTCAGGTGTGCATATACGTGACAGGTCGACCAGGGCTGTGCGGAGGTCTGGTCATGCTGGCAGTGTGCACTATACGTTTGCCGGTGTTCTAGTTCACGCTTCGACGCAAGGACACCACCGCCGCATCTTCTCTCAGCGTGCATATTCTCCCCATTACCCAATGCAGTTGACGGAGCTTTAGTGCTGTATTTCTGGTTGGCATAAAACCTGATTGATCAGGATGGACCAGTGATAGAGATAACTTGGATCAAGTGAGTGGCCAGTAGCTTTGCCAGTATTTTTGGCCTCAACATTTAATAATGAGATAGGTCGATATGATGAACATTTATTATTGGGGTTGCCTTCCTTGTGTATGATGACGAATGTGGCAATTCTCTGATCTCGGGGGAGCTTACCCACCTAATGACTCTCTTCGAACATGGAACTGAGATAGGGTGCGATTCTGTTGGGTTTCAATTTGTAAAGTTCAATTGGAAGACCATAAGGACCCATCACTTTCCTGGATTGAAGTCCCATAATTGCTTGTGTAACCTCATCATTTGTGATGTCACTTTCCAGAAGCTGAGAGTCCTTTATTGATAGTGTCAGGAGTGTCATGTCCAACCATAAGGCTCTCAAGTCTTCCTCGTGAAGTGAGGTATAAGATCTATATACTGACCGATAGTGATTAGTTAATTTGTCCGCTATTTCCTGTGTGTCCATGATCGTTTCCCCTGTCTCTACCATTAGTTCTGTGACTAGGAGACTTGCGTTTTTCCGTTTATCGAGCCAGGCCAACAGTTTCCCGGCTTTGTCCCCCACCTCTTATAGCCTGCCTAGCTTGTCCCTGCTTAAAGTTTTAGTCATGTCAGCAGCCAGGTTTTTATATTCTATTCTCTTTAGGTTTAACTTGTGCATAGAGCCGTTTTCTCCATTTCTCATTCCCCCCCTCCAGCCGCAGGATGTCTTTCTCCAGTCCATCTAACTCCAAATTTCTTTCCTTGTGTAACTCTGCAATCTGAGAGATTGCCTGCCCACGCACCACTGTTTTGAAGGCCTCCCAGAGCCTCCAGGCAGAACCCACCGATCCTTCATTCTCTTGGAAGTGTTGTTCTATTACTTGTGTGATTCTTTCTTTAACTACTGGAATGCAGAAGAACCAAGGGTCAATGGTTGCCATCCTTCCCACTTGTCGTTTCCCTAGAACCATGTGGGCCCACATTGGATCGTGGTCAGACATGCCCCATGCCAAATGCCACATTTCTTTGATGCTCCCCACTTGAGCTGCTGGAGTAAAAATAGTCTATCAGGAAAGATTGTTATGTGCCCCGATTTTAATGTGAATTGTACCTTGTTGGGATGGTGGACTCGCCATGCATCAACCAGCCCTATTTCTTCCAGGAAGCTGGGGAGCCTAAGCTACGAGGGCCCTAAGTCCTGGGGCAGATTCCAGTCAAGTCTTCCCAATAACACAGAATTGTAGTCTCCCCCCACAAGCAATCGCCCCTCAGGGAAAGTTATCATAATGTTACCCAAGTCTTCGAACATCGACAACTGTTAGCCCGGGGGGACATACATCGATACTATGGTGAGCGCTGCTCCCTCCCACCTTCCCGACACCGTAGCGTATCTGCCCCCTGCATCAGTCCAGGTTTGTTCATTTGCCCTTGGAAAGGAGCGCTCCCCTGGATCCTGTGATGAAACCCGAGTCTGCTACTAAATTATACCCCCACCTGGACAGGGCCCTACAAGTATTACCAATTAAGTGCGTCTACTGAAGCAGGATTACCTCGGGGGAATGCCTTTTGATGAACTGCAGTACTATACTTCTCTTAAGTTTATCCCCCAGACCATTAACATTCCAAGACAGGAGTTTAAATCTTTCATCCATTGGTGAACCCATGATTATGGTCCCTGGCTTACGCCTCCCACCAGTTCCCCGTGTTGCCCAATGCTGTACTGTCATCTAACATGCAAATGATCACAAACCAAAACCAACAGCCCCCCTCCCTGCTCCCCTGCACCTTGGGCGTAGAACTGTCCATCACCCCAACTATGCAGAGTGCCTGTCGCCCAAGCTCTGAACTAATTGTAGATTATAAGGGGGGGGCGGACTAGCATCCCCAATGCCTACCCTCTATGCATATTGTACATACTGATCGAGCTATGTAATTTAAAAGTATTATTCAAGTCACGTAGCATTTTCAGGCCATCTCTGTCAGGTGGTGATAGAGGGCTCAGGCAGCTCCTCTCTGTCTGCGCTACTCCCAGTGGCGGCTCCCTCATAGGGGTGTTTGGGTGTTGCCCCACTGCTTTCTCGCAGTGCAAGAAGCAGAAACATAATATGGTAAAAACTACCATTTTATGTCTCGCTTCTCACGTTGCAAGAAAGCAGAAGTGCCTGGTTGTGGGAGGGCGGGCAGGTGGGCGGGCAGTTCTGCGCGAGGGCAGGGGGCGTGGCTTGCCCACTGTTGTGGGTGCTGATTGTTTGGTCGGCTCTGGAGCCGCCCAAACAGTCAGTACCCACAACAGTGGGTAAGCCACCCCCCCCCTGCCCTCGAGCAGGACCACTCAGTCTCCCTTTTTCCTACATGGAGAAAATGGCACGACTGGGGCGCTCTCCTGCTGCGCTCACCAATCACAACGCTGCCATTGCAGCGTTGTGATTGGCTCCCATGTTAAGTCCCGGCCAGCTGCATCATGACTCACAGCCCAGGACGCGACTGGCAGCATGACCAATCATCACACAGCAGCCTCGGAGGAAGCGCGGGCTCGAGGGAGAAAGAACGACTATTGTTATCAGCTGGTTGAGATTTGGGGAAGAAATCCTGCAAAGCGCAAGCTGGAAGTTAAGTAAGTTACTGTGTAGTGTTTCGGTCAATGTGCTGCCCCGGCTTGTGTAGGTATTGTAGCCCCATATGGTGCTTTAAGCATGGTAATGTTCGTTTGTTTGCTGTGACGTCTTCTTGTCTTTCATTGCCCCTTATCTCTACACAAAAAGGTGCAATTAGCATTTGAAATAGCAACTCGGGGCGACAAGGTGAGAATTCTTTAAGAACTCTTCGCAGCCTTCCCTCTCTTTCCTCAGCCTGGCGTTCTTCTTCTTGGATTTCCTCCAGCAGAAAGCAGCTAATAGGGCAGAATTATTGTGGACAATCAGCATGCCTGTCGTGGCCCCAAAAATCTGATTTCTTGCTTCTCGTTTTTCCGTATTTATTTTTCCCTCTTCTTTTCTATGTGTGAATTATTTCTGCAGTCATCTCTAATGAGGGAAAAATAAATGTCAGTTTCCTGCTTCACTACTTGTATGATACTTGTGAATATTTGCTTCCAAGACACATTGAAAATGTGTAAACGTGCAATTTCTGAAAGCCTTTTTTTTAACATGGACATGTTTCAGACAAAAAAGATTGCTGCGCTTTATATACAAGCAGCAGCTTTCCTCAGATGTTGCTCTACAACTTTGTAATTGCTCTTGCTGTCCGGTGTCCAGTAGGGGCTCCCTTGCCTCTTGCTAAGTGCTACTGGGGGAAAGGTGAGCATTTCAGCATGAATGAATTCTTGTCTTTATTCTGTGTAAGTGCGAGAACACCTGAGGTTTTATAATCTTTAAAGCACAATCACAATGGTGTTGTTGTCATTTATGCCAGCCAGATAGATAATCGCACTTATTGGAAAACGTGTGTGTGGTGGGGTGGGGTGGGGGTCGGTGATGGAGCTGGAGGCTTTCTGCTGCTAATCAAGCTGACGGGATTAGGGCTAAAATAAAAGAGCTGATTTCCTTCACAGTGATGAGTGCTCGGCAGCTTTCTGCTTTGTGTCTCTTTTCAGCTGCCCTTATTGGGCTCACAAGAAATATTGTGTTTATATTAACTGTGCAGTGGCGTAACACAGGCACACACAGCCCCCGCGGTGCGGGGTGGCCTCTAGCTCCAAGGGGCCCCCTCGGCACTGCACTGTGGCCAGAGAGTTCCTGATTGAGCCCGGAGGGGTCCCCTCTAAGTACCGTGCAGGGAGGCCCCCTCACTTTTCGTTACGCCAGTGTAACTGTGTCATCGATTGAATGAAGTGGGGTGTCAACTGCGAACCTGCACGGTTTTTTGTGACCCATGTTCATTCCATATTTGAAGCGCTTATCTTAAACTCTATTTTCCAAAGCGGTAATAACAAATTAATTATCACGCCTAAATGTTCCGGTCAGAGCCTGTTTAGTTTCAGAATACGGGCGATGGGGAGAGGAGGAATTGTCGATGCTCGCATTTAAGACCTAATTGATTGGAGATTTGGAAAAATGGAGCTTTGGAAATTGTGCGAAGGTACCATGTGTGCCATAACATTCGATATGCTGTATTTTTGCTGTGAAGCTGGACACTGCCTAAACATTCCATGTGTAACTCAGAAACCATCATAAATTTGTTAAGGAAATATTCCAGAAGCTGCGAAGAGCGAATTAAAATATTAACCACAAATCTGTCATTATTGAAGAGCAAAGACAATGCAACGCATGCCACAAGAACGCATGTCACAAGACTCTTGTGAAAACGGCATATGGATTTACAGAATCTCTTATGTTTGATGTCTGACAGCACACACTCATCTGATAAGATATAAACAGTCTGCACTGTGTTGAGTAGTCTGCATTAGTACGTGTCTGTACTGGGTTGTTTGTGTGTGTTGACTTGTGAGTATGTGGTGTTGTGTTATCCCTGCCAGCGTGTGTCTGCTGTTTTTGTCTGTGTTTGTGTGTGCACACAAGAAGTCTGTCTGTTCGCTGGAAGTTAAGGCGTTTTCCTGCTTGGAGGGGGTTGTTATCTGGTCTGCTACTGTTTGTGATCTCTAAGTAGTTGGGTTGGTTCACTTCACTTGCTTACGATGTAAAACTCAGCACCTAGTTTTAAGCCTCACCACTTTGAAATGTCACCAGCCGCCACTGGCTACTCCGCTGGTCTTTCTTCAGCAGTCAATCGTGCCGATGTCTCAGTCAAAGCGGAATACTTTGTCGGAGGTGTATCTTTCCTTTGTCGGGCAATATTCTCTTTTGCTTGTCTCCATCCTTCCAGCTAATCTGCTGCAGCTTCTGGAGTGTCGAAGAACAAGGCCCTTCCTTCAGCCTCAATACAGTGTTTTGCAGGGAACAGCATTGAATACTGGATACATTATCCCTTATTTGTTTCTTGAGGCCCCGAAAGGAACGTCTTTGTCTCTGAACATTTATCCTAAAGTCCGGAAAGAAGGTGATTTTGGTGTTTTCATATTTGACTGGGGGGCCCGAACGGGTGGACTGGAGTATATTGTCATAGTCTCTAAAATTTAGGAGACTCACCAACAGCAGCTGTGGAGGTGCTCCTAATTTCGGTCTTCCACCCAGAACCCTGTGCGCTTTCTCCACTGTACATTTTTTTGACAGGCCCTTAGGTTGCAGGTTATTATAATTAGGTCCTCGACAAAGAGTTCCACCACAGGACCTTCTGACTTTATGGGACCTCCGATGATTCTAATGTTTCTATGTGATCGACCTTCATAGTCCTCTAACTTGATTTCTGTCAGTTTTCTGAATGCTTGGAGGTTCTTGATTTCCTGCTGCATTTGTTTGGTGTCCCGGTTTAGTTCCGTGGTGACCCCTTACATGGTCTTGTCCTTTTTGCTCATTTTGTGCAGGTCTACTATTATAAGTGTGACCTCTGTCGTGATTGAATCCATTCTATGTTCCAGTGAAGTGCGTACTCACGAGATGGCGTCCATGATGTCTTTCAGAGTTGGATCTCCATTTTCTGAACTCGGCCCAGTTGTCATATTACCTTTCATCACTGCTTCTGAGTTGGCTGGTTTCTGGGTTGCATACTTATCTAATTTGGTCTGGAGTGTGCCTTTTGGACCCTTGATGCTACACATTATCGCCGGTATCGCAGAGCTATGTGTGTTTTGATCTTCCACTTGGTCCTGGGTTTTGGTACGTCACCTGGCCTACTGGGGGACCCCACGAAGGTCTGTATGTTTTCCCTCCTGGCGTTTGGTGGGACCTCTTGTTTGACTGTTCTGCTCGGTCCCAAGCTGTGACACAAATTCCCACCCACTGGGGTATTAATAAGGACCTCAACTCGGAATCAGAACCTTCAGGTGGGCAGCCGTTGCCGCATTCTCTAGCTGATTTTTTGGGAGGCGAGCCAATTGCAGAGTGACTGGCACAGGGACTGGCCCCATGTCTACGCAGACCGGACCCAATATTAATGGTGCTCCTTGTATCCTACTCAGGAGCACCAATGTGTTCCACTCTGCGGTCTAACTAATGGCCTTCGGATCCGCCGCCACCACGATCACCAGATCACCGATGTCAAAATGGCTTGTCTCTTCTGTTTAGCCTTTTGCACAAGCCCACACTTAATCAGCACTGCCTCTATGCCTTCATGAGGCGTGCCCGACGTTGCTCATATGCTAAGCGGTCTTTAGTGTCAGAAAATGATTTCCCCTAATATTGCTGTTTCTTTATACCCTCCGGTAGCGTCGTCTTCCTCCGGTGACTCGCCAGATCAAGAAGGCGGGCAACCTTTCCTCTTTGCTTTTTTGCACGCACTGTCCGTTCTTCCCCTGTGATCCAGCTCACCTCGCCGGGAGTCTGGGTTTACCGACTTCTCCTGTTGGTATCTCCAGTGGCCTCTCCTGGTTCTGCTTCCTGTAGGCTGCGCTAAACTCCAAGTCACCACTTTCAGCAGCCCAGGCCGAAGATCGGAACTGCGGGCACAGAGTCTTGTCTCACGGTAAGCCGTCTCTTCGTCCCTCCACTATTGCCCCAGGTCTCGTGGTGGTTGTGGTTGTACATCACAGTATTGTGTGGACCCTGGGCCAGCTCCTGTCTGTCATCCTGCCCAGCGAGAGCCTCACTCAAGTCTGCTGCTTTACAGGACTACTAGGCCGTGACTCGTTTAGTCTTTGCGCCTCTCCTTCACTGCTTCGGCCCGGATTACGTACCACCAGTGCTTCTGAGATGGTGGTCATCCGGCTGAGGTAGTACACAGATGTGTGTGCTGGATTAATGAGATATAGGGATTAGGGAATCACAGAGCTCCCAAATGTGCGGCCATCACTGTCAGCCCTCAAGCCATGCCCCTGGGTTTGGACATTTTGATTAAGCTCTTCATTAGTCACCATTAGTCACAATCCATTTACTGGTTTTGGCATTGACATTTCAGAGCTCCAGCAGGTTGAAACCTACTGTGTGAGGGGTTTTACACTCATATAATTAGCTCACTGAATGATCTTCGAACTCTTAAGGCTTTAAAGGAATTACTAAAATATATGCAATTCCTCTCACAGATGACCAGTATATTGTGAACTGTTTCTTTCATTTTGAGGACCTCTTGCACAATCAAGTTAATAAAACTGGCTTAACAGAGCACTCTGAAGTATCCTCGACCTGCCATGAATTTGGCATTGTTAATGCCATTACAGTGGTAACTAATTCAAACCGTAGACTACTGGGATAAAACCATTTATAGTCTTTGATAAGAGGGGTTGGCCTAACGGCTAAGGCGCTCGACCTCGGACCTGGGGATCTGGGTTCGAGTCTCGGTAACGACGCCAAAAACCTCCTGTGATTCTGGGCAAATCACTTAATCTCCCCGTGCCTAAAATGAAAGTGTGTCCTCACGTAACGTAACTGGTGCTATGTAAAGCGCTCTGATAACTGATTCGGTTCGGTTCTAGTTCGCGCTATATAAAACTCTGCCAAAAAAATAAGATGTTGGCAGCTGTTTGTGATTTTCTATATGGAAAACATTGCAACTCTTTTCTGCTGACAAACACCTTTAAAATCTTTGGAACTGTCGAACCAAGTGATAGTTTCCCTTAACTTCCTTGAAGAAAACTAAGGGGCCGATTACGTCTTTGGTGGTGCGGGAGGAGGCCGTGACCCACACCCCCATAGTCAAACGCCGGCTGTTTGTCAGATTAAGAGTTTTCTCTGGGTCTGGCGGGTGGTCCTTTGGTGTTCCCACGGCGGTACCTGTGGAAAAGACACTACAATGGGAACACCAAAGCAAGTTCTTGCAAGAAATGAAATGTTTAGTTCAAGCCATTCAGGAACTGGGCGTGCATGCCTACGGGTGGGGCACACCATGTGCCCCCCTGCATTCGTTCCAGTATACAGGGGCAACAGAGGGCCCTGTAAGGCCCCCCTTGTTTTCCCACTGCCAGCCTTTTCATGTTGAGTTGACCAGCATGAAAAGGCTTGTGGTGCGGAAACTCAGAATATGCTTGGCGGTGCCGCAGTAGCACCACCAAGCATATTGCTGCGCCAGACCACCGCACGACCGCCAGGGTATGTGATTCCTTGGTGGTTGCAGCAGTCCCAAAACAGTCCGACCGCTGTAGTTTAATACGGCAGTTAGACCACTGGTGTGGCTGTCCCCGACCACCACTGCACCTCCACCATGGGTTCAGCGTACTTGTAATCAGGTCCTTAGTGTGCTGGGATGTGTAAGTAGTCTGTAGCCCAACATGTCTCTAGTGATATGGATGCACTGCACAGCATTTCGTTTCATTACCTTACACAAGGACATAATATTATTTTTTAAACATGGGGAGGTTGAGTGTTTTGCCCAGAATCACAGGCTGTTGAGCTGACACCAAGACTCAAACCTGGTTCCCCAGTTCCAAAGCCAGCATCTCTGGCTGTAACGCCATTTCCTCTCATAATCATCACATCCTATCAGTTTGGGTTCTGCTGTTTCAGGGAGATCTATTGCTTGTAGTTGCTGGTCCCATAGATTCCTTCTCCGCTTCTACCTCAGGAAGATCAGGTGCAGCTAGTCAGCAGTTCAGTTGGCTGAGAAGATTTGGTTTGCTGGGACAATTGCATTTCATACTTACTGGTCTCAGACAAAATAGATTCACTATAACTGTACAAAAACTGCTTTGTTTTGGTGGTGGTGATGGATGTACGTTGTTACAACGCATGCTTTTACTACGCATGCCTTTACAACGCAGGTTTTTCAACGCAAGTCGTTACAACGACTTGCGTTGGGGGTGCTGGATAGTGAATAGTTTAATTTACTATTCCAACTCCAGTCCCCGTGGATAGTAGGGAAGGTGTTGGATAGTAAATTAAACTATTACCTATCCTAGAGCGCCCCCCAGCGCAGTTCGTTGTAATGACTTGCGTTGAAAAACCTGCGTTGTAAAGGCACTGCGTGGTAAAAGTTGCGTCGTAAAGGATGTTTCCCGGTGGTGATATCATTGTTACTCCAGGGGAGATCCTACCATCTCCCGGCCCAGAAGAGGACATAGGAGGTATACTGGACTAGGCCCCTTGGCGGAAAAAATAAGCAGATTTGTACTTATTGACCTTTTGCTTGAAATAGAATTTTTATCCCTGGAAGACCGTTGCTGTAAATCGTAGATTTTGGACTTGAAAACCTTTGCCTGAAATTGTAAACAAGGGAAACATTTGTGTATTTGACATCTTTGAACCCTACAACAGTATTTCAGATACCTGTGTTTCAGAATATATTATCTGTGAATCAAAATAACTGAAACATTGTGAAGTTCAAGGTTGAATAGGGAAAATATGGAGTGAAAACAATTCATGATTGTGCATTAGAGTTTAGACTCTTGATAAAAAGGATATTTTGTGAACTGTGGAAAAATTTAAAATAATGGTACTGTTGAATTTTTATTGTTGCCATCCTGCCTGTTTTTCTGTATTTTTTGTTTGGCAGGATAAAGGAAAAAACTGTTGCTGAGCTGCAGATGTAGATAAAGGGACATACAGTAGTTATGCTATGTACTTGTAAATGAATGACATGCCAATTTGGCATTTTAATAATTTGTTGATCAAAACAAAAAAGTAATCACATATTTCTGTGCTTTTTCCCTCAGCAGAGGGATTCTGATTTCATAGAAGACTATCATATTTTCTATTAACAGCTGATAGATTAAATCGTTACTACGGAATAGTGGGTGCTAGGGATTTGTTGGGAATTGGTAATGAACCCACATTTTTTCTTTTATGGCTCTCTCCACACTTTTCCTCTCCAATAACCTCCTTTCCCACAACCCTTTCTTACACCTGAACACATCAATAATATGCGTTATTACAATATTCAGACTTTGTAGTTCATGGAGGTGGACCTATGGAGCATCACACTGGCCCTGAGGATCGCAAGCACTGATAGTTTTGTTCACCTATTGGCAATAAAAAACAGGTAGGAAGAGAGTAATGTTTTGTCCATTCTAATGAACTCATTAAAATATGTACCAATAACTGTATAGGGAAAGTGACAAACTGAAAATGTGTACTGAGATTATGTACTTGGTGAACCTCTGGAAACTTGGTATCAATTGGTATAGGCTATCTAAAACCAAAACATAGTGATAAAATATACAACAGTAAAATACCCATGTGTGATCCATTTGCTAGAACTGGCCCTAGTAAGCAAAAATCAGTGAGAAGTTGATGTTTAAGAAATATTCAATATTTTCAATACTAAGAATCGTCTTGATAATCTGAATTTGACATAGCACCACTACCATTATACGACCACAGAGATCGATGTTAAAAAGAGACAATAAATAAGTGGCGTCCTTCCAAAGCCAGTGTGACCCCTGTGAGAGCAACTGGAAGGCTAGCAAAAATTCTTTAAAATAATTAAAAATAATAAACTTGTCCCAGCTGGCGCAACCAAAATGGCAGGATGTGTTCAAAAACTTCTAGAAAATGGGTAATACTATGTGGTATCCTTCCAGAGGTCATAACACACTAGGAGAGCCATGAGGAGGTTCAAAAAAATTATTACATTCATTCAATATAATAACCGTGGAACAGCAGCCCAATCAAAATGGCAAACAATCATGAAAAACCTTCCACTTCAAAAGTAAGTTTACTGAAGAAGTATTAAAACATCAATACATATTACAATAAAACAAGAAGAATTACATATGGAACCGTTTAAATTTGAATAAGTTATTTAAAAAAAGGAATAATATACATCAGGAAATAAAGAAAGCTGGTTTGTATGCAGAGAAACAGTATTAATACCAATAAAGGGAAATTCAAGGAAGCTCAAGGACTTCTTGTTGAGAGAGTGTAAGAGTAAAAGAATGCTTCGCAATGGCATCTAGAAATCGTGTTATAGGAGACCATACATTTTAACGTTTCACAGCAAGAGATATGGGATGAACAAAAGTGGTATGTAATCTGTGATTGTGGCAAAGAGCATACCACTACCTTTGAAAGAATAATTTAGACAAGCCCTTCCAATTGCTTGTGATCTGCTGGAATGCAACTGCTAACAGTAAATCCAAAATATGTAACTGAAATGGGCAGATGTCCCAGTCATCAGACAGACTTCCCCCCAAAAAAATGCAAATGAAAATGGAATGGCAGTACAGAAAATTGAATTAATCTGAGTCCAAATTTGTGTCTAAAAATTGAGCACTAATGGACATATGAAGAAAAAACATTTTAAGTCAGCATGCTCGAACGGACACAACCAGTAAGTGTCAGGGTGTTCAGAATGCATTTATGTAAGGACATAGGAGATAATAAAAGTCTATTGTAAATGTAGAGAAGAGTTTGTGTGGTGTTTGTTGCTCTAGAAGATTTTTGAATTTTTATCCAAATCCTGTTCCAGAGGGAGATAGACCATACCATTTCTAAATCGTGTTCCCAGTGTAGTTTTACCTTTGTTTTTAACTCTGTCAAAAGAAGAGGATATCAAATGAAAATAAATATTAGACGCTTGGGGTTTGTGCGTAGGAATTTTCCCACTCAAAATACAAAGAAGAAGTGGAAGGAGGAGAAGATTAGAAATTAATATATGCAGCTGGTACTGTGGTTTGTAGAATCAGAAATTTGCTTTGAAATGAAGCAGGGAGGTGATGAAGATGACATGCTTGTGGAAATGAAAGAAGTGTATCTTGTTCAAAAAGTTAATGTATCCAAAGTAAACCTTTATTCCTCCATGATTTCTAAAATATGGGTTTGTTGTTTATTAGTATAAATTCATTCTGCCAAATAGTGGAACCAAGAAAAGTAGCAAGATCACTGGTGGTTGAATGTAGAACAGAATCAAGTATCTTACAAGAGTGTGTAAGGATTGGTGTAGACACCAATTGTGTAAAAGACAAATATTCTTGAAAAGAAAAAAGGGAGAGAAAGGAGTTTTCAAGGTCAACCCATAGTGGAAAAACCAGTGAGGAGTCCAAAAACCATTGTGAAACTTAACGGAATAAAAACGCCTCATGGAATTTTAAAAGGTTGGAAAAGTTTACATATTCTTCTGATATTGGACGTGACAGAGACATTCAAAATGTTTTGTTGTTCCACAAAAAGGATGTTGAAGAATTAATCATATGGTAGGATTTAAGTGGGATAGGCAAAGAGCTGTTGGAGATAGTATAAAGTATTATAGAACTAACATAATTTGGATGGTGTCAATGCGACCCCACCAAGATAAAATAGTATGGATGGAATCTCGTGATTAGTAGAGTTAATTTATTAAGGCATTTGTCAAGGTTTAAAGAAATTGCGGTTTTAATAGATTGGGTAAACCATATTCTAAGATATTTAATGTGTTGAGGAGAACACATAAAGTTGGACATTAAAAAATCTTCCTTAAAAGTATATTTAGTAGGAGGTAAATAACATTTCGCACTTATCATTATTCAACTTATATCCAGTAACAACTTGTAAGAGTCAAAATCCTTTAAAAATGCTGGAAGGGTAGACTGAGGTTAAGAGAGAAACAATAGAACATCATCAGCATATACTGCCAATTTAATTTGATGGGTGTTAAATGTAAAACCATGAATATGTTGATTTTCCCAAATTATGGATAAAAATGGTTCTAGTGCCAAATTAAAAAGAAAAGGGGATAAAGAGTAGCTTGACGAACACCCCTTGGTAGAGCAAAATAAGAAGAGGTAAGGCCATTTGCAAAAATAGCAGCCTTAGGATATAGTAGAGATATAAGGGATATCATTTTGGGCCCAAAGCCAAACCACTTAAGTGTGTGAAAAATCAAAGGCCAATATACGCGATTGAATGCCTTTTCAGCATCTAGGGCAATTGCTGCAAGAGAGTCAGGATAACACGACGATTTTGATAAAATGATGAAAAATAAGCATGCCTTATCTGTGATATAACGTCCTTTAACGAAACCCAACTGTTCCTTATCCAGTAATTGAGGAAGGTAGGATTCAAGTTGCATGGCAAGAGCTTTAGAAACCATTTTATAATCAATATTTACTAAAGAAATAGGGGCCAAATGTACGACCAAACGGCATTTGCGAACCCATTTGCGCATGCAAAAACATATTGGGTCATGTACATAGCCTATTTAGCGAGTCACCATTTTTTTGCGACTCGCTAAATAGGTTTTGTGACTCGCTGTTTGGAAGGGGCGATCCCTTCCAAATAGCGAGTCTCAAAACAATGTACTAATGTTCTGCAACTGCAATTGCGGTCACAAAACACTCGCAATTACCACCTACTTCAAGTAGGTGGTAATGCATTCCTTTAAGGAAAACGGGCTGCATTTAAAAAAAAAAAAAGCAACTTCATTAAAAAGCAGTCCCAGAATTGGTGGTCTGCTGAGCCCAGCAGGCTACCATCCCTGGGAGGGCTGGCACTCACAACAGGCTCGCAAATTGTGAGAGGCTCATTAATATTAATGAGTCTCGCAATTTGCGACCCCATTGGGAATTGGAAAACAGTGTAAGCACATTGTTGTACATTTCATTTAGCGCCTCGCAATTTGCGACTCACAATGTGTTGTAAATTGTGAGGCACGAAATGAAAGGGTCGTACATGTGGCCCTAGGTCTGTAATTTTTGCAATAATGCAAGTCTTTTCCGTCCTTTGGGATGAGACAAATGAAAGCTTCTGAGAAGGAATCAATAGATCCACATGAATGTAGAAAGTAAGTTATAAGAGTGAGCAAATGTGGAAGGAGTAATTAGCAAAATGTATGTAAAATTCGACCGTCAGTCCAACAGGACCCAGGGCTTTGTATTTTTAAAGGGCTTTCAAAGCATTATGCAGTTCATTTGGGACATATGTAAATGTAAATGTATTTCGATTTATATAGCGCACGAATCACCCAGGGGTCTCAAGGCGCTTGCTTAGGGAACCCGTCCTGGTATTCCCCTGTGAGATACCCCGGCAGGGTATCCACAAGGTGAAAGCCAGGCATCCCGCCGCGAGGGGCCGTAGTGGAGATTAAGCAAGCTATATCCCAGAGTCGCAGAGTGTGACCCCGTGAGTCGAGTAGGCACCGGAGCGAGAATTGTCAAGTCCGTGGAATTTTGAGCCCGAGACCCGCCGAGGCGGGGAATCGAACCCTGGTCCACGGCCGATCTCAGCTTCCGGGTCTGCCACCTCTAACCACTGAGCCACGCTTCTCCACTATCTGATTCCAATAGGTCAAAATTCACTAAGGGGTCTGAAGATTGATGAATAGTAGAGATATAATTCTCCAGGATGCCCGTAGGGTTGCAGAAGCGCTCTACAAATGCTATAAATAAATAATGAGATAGTCTGAGGGTATGTTCTCTGGCATGTATAGTGACCTATAGAACTGTACAAATTCTTCTAAAATTTATATTTTGGCATCTGGTGTACATCAATAATGGACTAAATGTGAAGTTTATTTTGTTTAAATTTGAGATAGTTAGCTAACAGTTTAACTGATTTATTTTGACCACCGTAAAATTTTGCACTTGTCTTCAGTAACTATAACGAGGAGTAATTTGTAGACTCCTTATTAAATTGGATTTTAGTATCAATAAGTTCTGATAAGCATTGTTTCGATTTGGAAGTGTAAAAGGAATGATCCAAACTCTTTATTTTAGCTAGGAGCTCTGCGGTGGAGATAGGGAATTTTTTGCACTTGTTGGAGATATACCTAATATTAAAATTACGAGCAGCTGCTTTAAATGCATCCCAGATGGTGTGAAAGGACATATCATCAGTTTTAGTGAAAGTATTCATGAAAAAAAGAAACAAAAGAGGAGGTAAAAGTAGAATTTAAAAGAAGTGAGTTGCTAAAATGCCATTGCTTAGGCAACATGAGTTGGGAAATTATATCCAGCTGACTCGAAACTGGGGCATGGTTTGGGTCATGGTCAGATATGAGAAGAGGACCTATATCAGATGGATGTAAATATTGGGAGACATTGTGTGATATAAAAATATGAGCTATTCTAGATTGAGTCTTATGTGGAGGGGAAAAATACTTATATTTTCGTAAGGAAGGGTTGTAAAGCCTCCAGGCATTTGTTAAATTCCTCTATTTAATGGCATGTAAAAAACATTTATGTGCTTTGTTAGGAATGAAAGAGACTGTAGAATTGCGATCAAGAAAAGGATCCACAACCTGATTGCAATCACCCGCAAAAAAAAAAATTGGCTGCAGGGTAATTAACAAGTTGTTGAGTTAAACTGGACCAAAAATGAGCATCACCATTAGTAGAGGCATATACATTAAACAAAGGAACTGGAATTATCCCAATCACTAATTTTGTGAACAGCCACCTGCCTTCCTTGTCAGATTCCTGAGAGACAAGCTTAGTGCAAAGTGACTTATGGCATGAGGTTATAACACCATTTCTTTTACCATCACTTCATGAGAAGAAAACATCACCTACCCAACTTCTCCTCAGTTTTAACGATTCAGATTCTGTAAGGTGTGACTCTTGAATTAAGGCTATGCTAACATCAAGTTTAGATAAATACGATAACATGTGCTGTCTCTTAATAAGGAAGTTTAAACCTCTGACATTCCTGGAAACAATTTTCAGGGACATACAATGCTCATATGAAAATTACAACAAAACAAACCTGCCAAAATATCAAAGGTGTTCATCCTATACCAAAAGAGAACCGGTAAGGGCAAGATGACATTAAAAGACGGTACACTGGAAATAAGAAATGGAGGAAGACAAGAAAAAGAGAGAATGTAGCAGGAGAGAAAGTACAAAAGATGTCCAAAAGAGGGAAGCAATCAAAATTGAAATAAAAAAGACGGTGATGAGTTTAAGAAAGAAGGGTAGAACAACCCTATATAAAATCCCAAAATAGAGAAGTGGGAGGGATGAGGCCACATGGAACAAATGACACGTTCAGACTCCATAAGGAAAGGCGGGCAAAGCCAGAGCACACACAACACAAAAAGTGAGGGAGCCACAAAACAGGGGATTAATGCCTGTAAAGAGAAAAATATTTATTCGTATAAAAGAACTCATTTAACAAAGCACTACTATAGATCACGTGAAAACATCTAGAACTGCACATAGGAAAACAGAAATCAAGTGAATCAATTGGTGGACGCTGTAGAGGTATCCACGGTGTTCATACTACAAGCGTTGGAAACACTTTTAACAGGTTCCTCATGGGTGCCTGCCTAATTGCTTTAGGTGACTTTAAACAAGCAGTGATGAAAAAGGCCAATGTGCGCACCATGAGAACGAAGAATCGGCCTCAATGCAAGAAACTCTCTATGCCTGTCAGCTGTACTTTTTGCATAATTTTGGGAAAAAACAAAGAATTGCCTGACCATGAAACATGCTTCATGGATCTAACAGCAGACAGGACCTTGAGGAGATCGTTATATTCTAAAAAATATAATATAAATCCTGTTGGTCTTCTCGTAGTGAAAGCAGAGATAGGTTTATTGCCTAATCTGTGTGTGTGCTGAATGTTGAGAGGGGCACCATGCAGTAGGTTTACAACTTTTGGAAGAAATGTTTTAAAGAAGGCAATAGGGTCAGAACCTTCTGAGTCTTCAGGTAAACCATAAATGCGAAGATTATTCCTCCTATTTCTGTTCTCAAGGTTTTCAACCTGTTTCTAAGGAGACAAAATCTGATAGTGAAGCACATTCACCTTAAGAGCAGTTGATTCCAGCGATGAGATGTTTTGTTCGACAATAGTAAGCTTTTCCTCCATGTGTGACCATCTATCAGTGAGGTGTTGTAGTTTAGCATTAGTCTCCTCCATGAAGGGGCGTAAAGCACGTATCTCTTCTAAAAGAAGGCCCATTGAGAAAACGGACAATGATTTTGGTGGAGAAGGCTGTTCTTTTTTTTTTGCACGTTTGATAGATATCTTCCCAAATGCTTCATTAGAACCTGATGCAGAAGCGCCATTATGTAAGGAGACCATGGAATCCTCCATTGTTGCAAGGTGTGGAAAACAATTTGAGTGAGTTATGAATTTATGAAATTGAGTAAAGATTTTGTTTTCTTCAATTTTCCCAGAAGAGGAGGAAGGAAATAACAGGTTCTTCAAATTGCACAACCATGTATAGGAGTTACCCAACAGTGCTTGTGGACAAAAACAAATAAAAATGGTCATCTATAAGACACAAATCGGTTTTACATCAGGATAGATGAGCACATGGCAAGAACAGAGGATGTGTAGAAAACAAATGTAATACTTCTCTTTACTCTTGAACCCCTCCTTGTAGCACAAACACATGCCTCATTGCAAGGCAAGGATTGTACTAATATATAACCAAACTGTACAACATGCCCATACATCATCAGTAAAGCATCAGTGAATGAACAACAAATACAAACAAGCACTGGCAAAGCCAATTGGTCTTTAACTTTCTGCAGGCCTTTTGTCCTTGTCAATGCTTGTTTTATTTTGTCATTTGTTTGGTAAAATATTATTATTGGGGAAGCTGCCATGCCCTTGCAAGTATGAAAAGAAAACATTGCCCTAAAGCAAAAATATTTTTTGTGTCAAAAACACAGATTTTCATAGTATTTTCTGTCGCAGAAATAAACTATTTTGATTGCCTATGGGCTACTTGTGAAAGAGCATACCATCATCACTCTGAGTTAAGTTACCCAATGGCTACGGTGGGATGACTCATTGGCCCATGCTGAAGTGGAAGAAAAATGTGAATGACTCAGCAACAAACCAATAGATAAAGAGGGCTGGTAGAAAGCCCCTATACATAAGTATATAATTTGTATAATTTTAGTAAAATAAAAAGGACTTAGCTAACACCAGACCAAAAAATGTATTAAGATAAACAATGACAATAGCAATGTGGAAACTGACAAAAACGTGATTAAAATACAATTTAGCCATAGGCTACTGTTTTTTCCAGCCAAAGACTTTTAAAATGTGAGGAAAGTACACATACTGATGGAAAAGCAAATGAAGAAGACAATTTAGAGCAAAGAAAATTGGCTGGCTGCCAGTGCTTAGACTCTTGCTCCCACTGCCCGCAGCCATTCAGAGGCACATGCAGATAAAACACCTTAAATTTGCAAGCAGGAATTTCATCCACGGGCCCCTAAAATATCTCTTGCATCGAAGTGTCGTGTAGTTCCTATATATCCTATACAGGATCTGCACATTCGGATAACATAAACTGTGGGATTGGTGGCAGACTGGTTCCGAGCACCCCCACCGGATATGTTAGCCTGTTTGTTTTAGCTAGCTCACAGTGCCACTAGAATCTCCTCTTATCAGGGAGAGAATAGTTTCTGGCAACCTCAGAACATGACAACCCTGATCCCCCAGGATTGTGGAAACAATATACTACCTTTTGCTCAGTCACTCGTGCTCACTTAGTTTGTCTCAGAGATACACAGAATAAACAGACTGGGCGTTTCAATAAGGATTTATTGAACAGTTGTTATTCTAGTGTAAAATAGATGTGCTGTAACAACCAGTAGACAGTAGCAGAGATATATGATTAGCAGTACTATGAAAGTAAAGGTATGGTACAGTTCTACCATTTTGCAATAATCATGAATACATACAAGTATATAAAACACATGATAAAAGTGCGTACTCCTACGATGCCTCCCTAACTAGATGTACCTAGCATCTATGTAGGTATTATGCCAAGAATCCCTCTAAGGTCTAGTCAACCCCATTACCTGAGAAAGGAGAGAATATGGGACCTCATCCTGGTCTCAAGTTGGACACCCCGCAAGGGATGTTAGACCACTGCGAGCTGGAGTGTCTGCATGCAGGAACCTCAGCGTCTCTGGTCAGTGTGTCATCCGGGAAGTCACTGTCTCCTCTGTCTTACTAAGCAAGACATGATGTATATATACCCACAGGTCTCCCCAGGGGACCTACCTTGCTGTGTTACTGTGTCGGCCTAAAGGATGACGTCAGGCCTGAAATTTATACAGAGATATTATACAGGAGAGGTTCATCCTGCTGTGCTTCCAAGAAGCCTCATGCATAATGTATGAGTTTCGAACTAGGGAAAAACCCATGTTCTGAATTTAGTGTTGTATCTAGGAATAAGGTCAGTCCCTAAGAACCGTTATGTATGTATGTAATGTAGGAATGGATATAGGTGAAAGGTTACAGTGTTACCTGCACCTATATAGGGTACCTATATGGAATATAACAGAAGCAGTAAGAATGTGAACAATTTATTAAAATAACTAAAAAAAATATCCTCCAACAGTTTAGTCCACAGCAGTAAAGTATCACAGAATAATCACAAACCTGAGTAGTCAACAATGAGAGCAATAAACTGTATCACTAGGCCTCCACCAACCCAAGATGTCCATTGCTCTTACACTCTTATCCTATAACTTGGGTCTCTCTTGCACCCACTAGTCCAAACTCTAGGCCATGCAGCAGCAAACAAATACAATAAAAGGATCCAAAATGAATATAGTGGTGGTGCCTCCCTCCCTCAAACATCAGATTATTTTGCAAAGTACAAAAATGAACTTACTTGAGATACCAAGAGTTGGAAAACTCCAATGGTGGATGATGTCTCAGAGAACGCAAACCCTCATCCTAACTCCCTGATTTCCTGTTTGGTATTATTCCTGGATTCCCCCATTTTTGCACTCTGTGAACCTGTGAGGCGAAGATAGATAGGAGGACCAGGCTTTCTTAACACACAATCACGCCTGCTTTTTGCGCGGACAATAAAGACATAACACATGCATGGGGTGTTTCTGGGCTGAAAGGACATAATGCTTATGCTGTTTAAGCTCATTTGTTGGCTTCCCTGTTTTCTGATTGGTTGGGTACTTTCAACTCAGAGGTTGGGCGGGAGTACATCGAGAACATTCAACACCAGGCAATCTTGGTCAGAATTCACCCATCTGACTCAACCTAAACCTAACGTGATGGCAGTTCTATAGATCATTTTTTCAGTATCGTTTGAGCGTGAATGTTTCACAGCAAACTAAAACACAGTCCATACATCTGTACTATTACATCCGTACTATTACTCCTACCAATTGCTAGTGTATCAGAGAGTAGTAGGCAGAGGAAAAAAATGAAGTGCACAAAAATAGAAAAGAGATTAACTTGAGGAAAGAGACATCAGAAAATAATTATCACCTCTTTGTAAAAACTTATGGGCGATTAGGATGGCGGACGGATCGCCACCGCCATGCCGGCGGTGGCGATCCGTCCACCATCCGTGCCCGTCTGCTCTCAATTTACCCCCTGCCATATTACAATGGCGGGGGGACCGCGGCGGTCAGAAACACTGTCCGCCGCTTTTCCGCCACGGTCGGCTTGCGACCATGGCGGAAAAGCTCTAATATGGTGGCAGTGTCTATCAGACACCGCCAGTCATATTAGGATGAGCTGTGGGTATGCCTTTCCGTGGCAGCTAAGGCATACGGTCTTTGCTTTGGGGGCCCGTAGCGGGCCCCCAGGATGAAGGGGGGGTGGGGGGTGTACATGGGGGGGACCTATGGTACCCCCCTGCATTTTCAAGTACAACATGGCAGGCACCACGCGGTGCCTGTCATGTTGTGCTTTGAAGCGCACAGCATGCCTTTTTAGCATTGCGGCGGGCAGTGCTTTAAGCACAGTCCGCCGCAATGTTAAAAATGTGGGATGCACCCGCCACTGTGGCGGGTGCATCCTAATTGGGGGCACGGTTCCTCCGCCCTTGTGGCGGACGGTACCTGCCCCAGACAGGATGGCGGACGGACTTTGTCCGTCCGCCATCCTAATCGACCCCTTAATTCCACCTGAATCATAAGTGCAACAATGCTCTTATGGTATCACAAGCAGTGCATTCTACTACTCATCATGCATGACACTAAAGCACTTTCAGTACATCATAACCCTCACCTTTCCAGTGATAATCCTTATTCCTTTTCACTCCAATACTCTTTTGTGCAGCAACCAATATCGCCTCATCAAGTATGACATGAAAAACACCTCCCAAAAAGACCACAGTACATCGCAACTTCCTACCCACCAAGCATTCCCTATGGTGCAAAATACTGAATGTCTGCCAATGCTTTCAGTTCCTTACTAGGAGTCTGAAGAGCTTTATAAATGTCAAAAATATAGCATAATAGAGCATTTGTGCCTTTTTTGCATTGTATATCCTTTCATGTTTTTCGTTATATGCCTTTTTCTTCTCTTCCTCTTGTTTTCTCCTTCACTTTTCTGTTCCCCCATCATTTAATCCCCTTTTCCTCCCTTTCTCATTTTATCTCCCTTTCACCAATAAATACTGCAACCAAATACAAGGGGTAAAGAAGAGGGCTGTATGCACCTTTCCTTTGGTAACTTGTTTTTAGTTCAATTCAAGCCTTTATCTTGTTTCCTTCTTCATTCCTTGGGGAGTTCAGCTGGGCCATATGTGCAGCAGGGTGTTGTGTGAAGAATGCAACCCTTTCAATGGCACCACCAGCAGTTCACTGAGGACACTAACTAACACCAAGGGAAAAAATAGCAAAATATTCAACACCTTCATTGCCACCAATGTCACTACTGTTGAGGAGAGGAGCTGGGGCATACCTTCCTGGTGGAGGGTGTTTGGGAAGTAACATCCCCCAAATTAATGCATTCTTGTCTTGACAGTAGGTTCTTCTGGGAACCCTGAAATAAAAACAAAACAGTGACCGTTGATGTAAACAGGACAGAGAAAGAGAGAGTCTGAGATCGAGATACCTACCTTGTAGCTGAATTTCAAAATATGACACCAGATAACTTGCAATCAATGCCAGATTCCCTGCTTGTCCAAATTGTGTGATCACATATTTTATTACACGCTGCCTTCTTTTTCTTTATTATCACATACAAGCACACTTTTAAGGACTTAAGTTCAGGATGTATGCTGGACAAGCACCTCATATTTGATTTAATAGAATGCAGTGCTGATCCTTCTATGATAAAAATCTCGGCCACTTTTAGGATTCACATTATTACTGACATGCCTCTTAGCTCATTAATGTCATTGTTGTTTGGAAGCGAGCCATGAATGTTTCTAAAAACCACCCCTTTTATTAAATGTCTGCCCATAAAATGACATAATTTGATATACTAAGGTGAAGCACTTCTGTTAAAGAAATACACTTTTTAAATTTTGAAGATATTGTATCATTTTTATTTTACATTTGATGCATGATAAGCATGCCAAAGGTTTTCATGGCTTAGCTCATGCACAGGCTCTCAGAGTCAAGCCAGACCCATGGCCCTGGTCTGACTTAGTTCACCCTAATAATTTGTCTGAGCGCCCTCCTCTATTTGTGACTCAGGCTTAAATCATGGGGCCGTAAGCCACTTGATAAAATGATTTGTAAAAGGCAAGGAGTAGAAATACAAAGCCCTGCCCCCTTGAACCAATTTAAAAATGCTAGAATCAAGGCTTCTTGTAGCAGAGATATAGAAGAGTGTGTGCAGTGAAAACATTGAAAATAAATGATCACAGGACAGGGACTCCAGAACGTTGTGTTGTATGTGACCATAGTAATTAGTCCCCAGGGAGAATTACCAAGCCCAGGTGGGATGGACAGGGTTGTACCATGAGCAGTGGTGTTTGGGTTGTGATAACCCTCAAATGCATTCTTGGTTTGGAAATTGAGTGTTGGGCCGGCCTTGAGTCAGGTCTGCTATGTCTGTGTCAGTTTCTTGTCATTCCTTTCACAAAGCAAGGCACACAGTCAAAACAGAAGAGTTAAGCAGTATATTCCAGATGCCAGCATAGGGTGCCATCCCTGGCAGGTCCACCAATGGTTGCCAGACAACCCCTGGACATTTTACTCCAGAACTCTAAGTGTAGTCAGGCAACTAGAACTCTGGTTTCCCCATATAAAGTAGTTCAAGCAAAACACAACACAGTAAAATATGACCCAAAACATGTTCAGCACTTAGAAAAAAAACATACAATATCACACATGGCTAGGTACACACATAATCATCCACATTTTCTGGTCTTCTTTTAAAGCATGAACTAATTCTCACAACCTTGCTTCCATTGGTATGCGCAGTTTCAGTTCTCCTTTGAGACACAGCACTGCTGGGTTTTTCTTTCTTGTAAACTACAGAAATATCCCCTATCACAGCGGACTTGGATTCACAATTTTTATAGCACTTTGCTTCTAACTCATGGCACTTTCTAAATTTTCTTGCTTTTTCCCTTCACATCTTTCAAATAAACCGTTTCCCTTTGCTGCTCACACACACTTTGGACTAGACCATCTTGACTCACCGTTCTTCTGATTTGCACCCACACTTTTTCTTACCCCGTCACCAGTCTGAAATGTTAATTTAATTTTCCTGACCATGTCATTATGCCTTCTATCATACAGATTTTAATACTTCTTTATTTTATCCTGCATAACTTGATAATCTACCTTTACACAATTGATTCTCTCTATCCAAGCAGATACAGCACTAGTGCATGCTATCCTCTCATGCAACAACAATAAAGGAGTTTAACCTGTTACACAACGTGAAGTGGTCCTATAGTTCCACAACATGTTTTTCACCTCATGTTTCCAATTTAACCCACTACTCACAGCTGGTTTAGACAATCCCCAAAACAATGTTGAACCTTTCCACTAAAAAAATTTCCATAGCGTGGTATACAGCAGTCTTGTAGTGTTTGATTCCCTCCTTCCCAAGAAATTCTAAAATTCTTCAGAAACAAATTGGAGACCAGTATCCAACACCAAAGCATCCGGAAAAAACTCCCTTCTGAAAATATCTTCACAAAATCCAATTTCATTACTTGCTCTAACTTCCCTTAGGAAAGCTGCATCTGGCCACCTAGAGAAAGAATTCATCAACGTAATGGCATACCTGTTCTCCTGACCCAAACACTCAAATGGACCACACAGATTAATGGCTACTTTCTTCCACCCTTTTTGAGAAAGGTGATAGGCACAATAGGTATTTCTGACACAGAAAGTGATTTGTCACTACATGTACAAGGCACACAATTTCAAACACACCTGTCAAAATCTACATGTTCCTTTCCCTTCATAGCGGATATACCTCCAAAACCCTCATGCAAAAGAGATAATCAACATTAACGCAAAATGGCAGGTACCACCAACTGTCACATCTCCAAACAATACCATTTGCTACTGATAACTCTTACCACACTGGTGTAACATGGACTAAAGTTCTTGCCTCACTTCACTGGACTGCACTACTGGGCAACTTTCCAACTAACAATTGTAAGATGTTGTGCTATAACAAAGCCTCTCTTCATTCATTCTACCATAAAGCACCCTCGCAGGATTACTCTACTTCTGCCACCATCCACTCGCTATCCTCCACCTCAGACTCGTTTTGTAATGGTAATCGTGACAAACAATCCCGATTGAGGTTCTTTGTTCCAGCTACATACTTGATGCTAAACATAAACTCCTGTAAACGATATATCCATTCGGTAAATTTCTGAGTTTCTTTACCCCCCCCACCGCCTTGGTGGTAAAGATGTCAATTTAGTGTTTAGGGTCCATACACAACTCAAAATTGTTCCCCCCCATGAATGTCCTGAAGTATTGAAACCCCCCACCGGCAAGCCAATAACTCTTTTTTGATAGTGCAGTACATACTCTGCTCCTTTCAATGTAGGGGACGCAAATGCTACAACTATTTCACGACCCCCACTCTCTTGCATGAGCTCATCACCTAGTCCATATGCACTAGCATCTGCTTCTATAATGGTTTTGTCATTAGGATCAAAAGGTTTCAACACAACAGCTTCAGCAATGTTTTTTTTGCACTCTTTCAAATACTAATTGACATTCCCCCAACTATTGATATGCCATTATTTTTTCCATTAAATCACACAAAGGATGCACTTTGGCAGAGAAATGAGTAACACATTTTGAGGAGTACTCTGCCAATCCCAAGAAAGAACCTAGATATTCTGTATCCATAGGTGTCGGCGCCTTCTCAATACCTTCAAGCAGTTTCACAGTGGGCTTTACACCTTGACAAGACAAGGTATATCCTAAATATTCAACCTCTTCTACTACAAATTTGCATTTGTCCATGCCCACTGTCACACCTGCATTCGGTAAGCTTTCCAAAACACTTTCCAAAACCACATCATGATGACTTTTATCAATGCCCCATACCAGTTTGTCATCTTGAAAAAATGCAACATTTAATATTCCCAATAATATGACTTGAATCAAATTTTGGAATACTGTAGTTTCAGGGGTTAGCCCAAATGACATACGTGCAAATTGATAGGCATCCTCAGATGTAAAGAACAAGGTTAATGTGCTTTGAATCAGAATGTAAACACACCTGATGTTAAGCAATTTACAAATCTAGTGTTGAAAAACACTTTGCAACCCTCACTGACATCAACATTTCATTAATGTGTGGTAAAGGATGCCGATCAATCCAAATGTTCTCATACAAGTCTCTACACACATGTTTACTTTCCATTACCTTTCTTAGTCAGGATAACAGCACTAAGCCATTTCAAGGCATCAATGGGCTCTACAACCCCCATCTCACACAACCGGTCTAATTCATCCTTTAATTGACTTCTTATTGCTAAAGGAATATTACGTACCTTATGAACTTTGGGAATAGCCCTCTTTTTAAAGCTATGTGATGCTCGAATTTATTTAAACATCCTAACTTATGGGCAAATAACACTGGAAATTTAGCACCCCACTTGTCCCATCAGAATCAGTAAGTAACACTTGATTGGGATGATTGGTCTTCAACACAAATCCCAATTATCGTTGCTCCTTCCAACCCAGCAATGTGCTTCCCTTTTCTACATAGTACCCTGTGCCCACAGTATGTCTGTTTTTATATTCCAATTTGGCTACATAATAATCTAATACCGGTAATTTATCATCATAATAACCCTCATTTTGCACAGCCTTAGGAATTAGATTCCATATACCTAAAATCTGCCAAATTGACATATCTATTAGTGTGTAAGGAGAACAAGAATCCACCCACATATGAAATTCCCCACCATTTACTTTGAGTAAACACTTAGGTGTATGGTACCTATTGCAAGTACTAGTTGGTTGTTTAGTTATGCCAGATACTACTAAAATGGTATATCACTTCCTTCAGACTCTTCAGTCACCCATTCTATCATTCTGTTGCCTAATCCAATTCATCCCACATTTCTTTCCATCTCTCTTTATCATCTTGCTGACATGGAATAAATGCCCTATTTTATTGCACTTAAAACATCTTGCCCTAAACTCAGGACTTGACAATAGCACCCTGCCGTCCTATTGATTACCTCATAGGGCAGAACTTCAGCCGGATTTGACCTGAAGGAGAACTCTGAGCTAAGCTTTACAAGTAACGATAAACTTTTGTTTGGAACTTGTCCAGAAGGGCCAAATCATAACCAAATAGAGCCATCTTCTATTTTGATCTACACCCATGTTTGAGGGTGAAGTGACTTGATGGCTCTGAGCAGGTGTGAAAGAATGTTCCAAGCCCTAAGATTCCATAAGGGCTTTGCTTAATTTACACCGTCAAAAGCCAACTTATAATCAACAAAGCAGAGATATGTTGTGCATTTCTGCTTTCCAATTTGATCCAGTAATATGGACAAGGTCAAGATGTCAGTGATTGTGCCAGAACTCCTCCTGAAACCAGATTGTGTTATTAGGATTATTTGATTTATGTCCACCCAGACAGTCAGGTCATCTAGGTCAAAAGGTGCAAACTATTTTGCTTCATTGGCTTTCAGTTCAGTGTGTTGAGGCAGTAGTTTTCAGGGGTATACAGCCTTTACAACGAAACTTTTACAACAAACTACCATTACAACGAAACTTTTACAACGCAAACCATTACAACGCATAGCGCTGGGGGGCGCTCTAGGATAGGGAATAGGTTTAATGTACTATCCAACACCTTCCCTACTATCCACGGGGACTGGAGTTGGAATAGTAAATTAAACTATTCACTATCCAGCGCCCAAAAGCATTATGCGTTGTAATGGTATGCGTTGTAAAACTTACGATGTAAAGGTAGGCGTTGTAAAAGTATGCGTTGTAACGTCATACATCCGTTTTCAGGCAAGGGTTTTTCTCTTCCTTTGTGGAGTGGGAAGATAACTGCGCCTCAGAATGAATCGGGAGGGGAGGGGAGCAGAGGGCAGGGAAGGTGAGGGGAAGGAAGGGAAGGTGAGGGGAAGGAAAGAAAGGGAAGAGAAGGAAACAAACAGAAGGGAAAATAGAAGTGGAAGAGAAGGGTAAGGAGGGAAGAGGTTCATTGTAGTGGTACAGCGGGGAGGGGCAGGTTTTCAGGGCAAGAGACTGGTTGGCACATTGATGTAAATCATCGAAGAAAATAGTTTGTTGAGGAGATTCTCCATTTTACATTCATTCCACAATTGAGGGACTTTTTTTTACATTTTCTTGGGCACCTTAGTTGACTATTATAGGATTTCTGATGATTCCTGGAGAACAATTTTCATAGCTTTCTCTCTAAAGAATATGTTTTGTTGGATTCATATTTTCAAGATAATTTTTTGAGACATTAACATCGCTTTCTTTCTGTATTTTTGCAATTTCCCTTGCCCTAAAATTATCATTTGACTCCAGTAAGTGGAGATTCACGATCCCTTCTTCTAGGAAGTATGGAATTATGTTTTTTTCAATTACCATCTGGCCAGCTATTGGTAAAGGCTTGAAGTTCAGTGAAATTAAGGAAATATTCAATTACTCTGCAGCATATCATTAAACACAGTTGTACCTACGCATAGTCAACTTTAGACTCAATCTCATGTCTTATGTGTTTGTAAAAATATGTTGTACAAACGTAGCTGCAAAACAATAGAGTTCTGTCCAAGCAGAGGGTTTTCGAGAACAGAATAGGGCAAAACGGAGGGTGTGTGAGAGAGGTGGCTATTGTCCAGTTTAATAAAAATGGACTGTTACAGCAAGCAAATCAGGGTGACAAATGGGCTTCTTTACAGAAGAAGTCCACATTTCATGGTGTCACACTGCATCAAGATTTTGTTTGAAGAGTTAGGTCTTCAAGCCCTTCAAAAGTCACAAAAGCACTGCCAGATCATGATGAAGTTCCAACCCCTTCCAATGCTCCTGTTGCGGAAGATGCAAGCTCTAAGGGAGATATTTAATACCCTTTTGAAAATGTGTCCTTTCTGTAGGGTCAACACAGATTATTATTTTTGCCTTTTAGTGAACCCTATTGTAGCTGACTATAGAACTTTGCACACTTTACCACTGCTAAACAGTGGTAAAGTGCTTATGCGCCTCCTTAATTTGCTCATATGTCGCAAGTGTATGATACCAAGTGTACGCAGCACTTGTAAATTAAATGCTACAAGTGGACTACAGCACTCACTGTGCCATCTACTGCAGTGGCATTGCAAAGTATGGCTCCAGGCTTGCCATTGTAGCCTGGTTATGCAGTTTAAACCCTTTAACTACTGGGCCCTCTTTTGACTATTTGCGGTTGTTCTTGCTTAGGACTTCATAAATTTCTTTGCACATAAAGTATCCACACCACAATAGCGTGCTTTTTTCCCAACATCCTGTAGATTCTTAAGGTGTTTGTGGATTCCTCTATAGGGGACCGAGAAAGTATACAAAATATAACATTTAAATTTTTTGAGAAAAATAGGAAAAAAGTGCTCCAGGTAAAACTGTGTATTTTTTCCTAGAAATGACATTAATGAACTGTTTGCTGCTCTAAAGTCACCATCTTACCAGCTTTCATGAGTATGCAGAGCTGAATCAATAAACCTAATTTTGTTCTATAATTCTGGAATTTTTCAAAGAGGTAGCCCTTTTCCCCCATTTTTTTCTCTCTGAACCTAGTTCCAGTTTGTGGTGTAAACCAGTGTGAAATCCTTGGGTGATCTAGGAAACCTATAGATTTCTGCAATGTATACATAATTTCCAAGTCCGTACTGTGTCATATATGTAGATTCCTATAGATTTTCTCAAAGAAAATAACTGTTGAAATAAAGAAATATTGAAAATGAGTATGAAAAAATTGTCATTTGTGACAACATTTTTAACTGTAACTTTTTGCGCAATGGCAGATTCATAAAAGCAACATACCACTATGTCCGCTAGACCCTTGTGATTGTGGTGATATATAGGGTTTGTAGGCTGTCCAACAACCCACGGTACCCAGAGCCAACAACTGAATTGCACAGTACAATGGTTTTTCATTGCATAGAGAGTATAGACCAATTCATATGGTGAAATATGTAAAATGAGAAATGGGTATGAAGAAACCCTATGTATTTCTGAAATGGGCAGAAGATCTGGAGTTTAAAAGCAGTGGGTATTTGTACATCTCAGAATTTGTGAGCACCCATACTAGTGTATGATTTAGAGAGTATTTTTTAAAGTGTCTTCTTTCTTAAACACTGACCTACATTTGAAAGGCACAAATGCAGCAAAATCCAATGGGTAATAACAAATGTTCTGCTACTCTATTCTCACACAAGACTCCCAACAAAAATTGTACCTCAGTTATGTGGGTAGGTCTAGTGTCTGCAAAGGGAAATGGGTCAAACACACACATCATGGTTGCATCATGTTTTTCCACTGAAAACCAACCTTTTTTCCGTTCTGCGTAGCTGTAGATTTTTGACCCTAGCTCAGCCAGCACCTAGGGAAGCCTAGCAAGCCTGAACATTTTTAAAACTAGACACTTAGGGGTATCCAGGGTGGGATGACTTACATGGCTCTCACCAAAGGTATTTTACCCAGAATCCCTTGCAAACATCAAACTTTGACTAAAAAAACATTTTACTAACTTTTCTGCGATGGAAAGTTTTGGAATCTTTGGGAGACACAAACGTCCTTCCACCCTGCACTCCCCCATGTCTCCTGATACAAATAGTCTCTCACTTGTGTGGGTACGCCTAGTGTCTGTGACAGGAAATGCCCAAAACACAACATGTATACATAACATTTTCCAACTCAAAACTGACCATTTTGTTGCAAAGTAGGTAGCAGTGTATTTTTATGCCCTAGCTCAGCCGGCACACAGGGAAACCTAGCAAACTTGCCCATTTATGAAAAGTAGATATCTGGGGGAATCCAGGGTTGCACGACTTGTACGGCTCTTATTAGGTATTTTTACCCAGAAGCCCATGCAAGCATCAAACTTTGGTAAGAAACACAGATGTTCCTCACATTTCTGTGGGGGAATGTTCTGGAACCTATGGAGAATCATAAATGTCCGACCACCCTGAGTTCCCACTTGCCTCCGGATATGAATGGTTCTCCACTTGTGCGGGTGGGCCAAGAGACTAAAACTCAAAAGGCCCTAAAGGGCTGTGTTGATAGATAAGCAATAGGGGTATCTGCGGTATTTGGGGATGTGCTGTGGCACCAGCCATGCAAACCTACAAGCCACAGGCATTTTTAAAAAGCAGACAACCAGTGGATTGCAGGGTGGTGTGCCATGCGTGGATCCCACAAGTTTTCCTACCCTGAATACCATGCAAACCACAAACTTTGCCTGAGATCACGCATTTTCCTTTTGTTTCTGTGATGGAAATGTTTTGAATCTACAGGAATCCACAAAATTCCTTCCGCCCAGCCTCACCCTACTTGTCCCAATAAAAATGCTGCCCAACTTGTGGGGCTGGGCCTAAGGCCTGCACCAGGAATGGATCAAACCAGGGTCAATAGAAGTCCCACATTGAAACTTCCATTGACCTTGGTCTCCACCATTATTCGAGTTAGGGCCTCAGAAGTAGTCATCGAACGGGATGCCATTCTGTTTTCTAACTAAAACCTTCTGACCCAGGTTAAATTTAGAGGTATTTGCAGAAATGATTGCTGTGTGGGAGTGTCAAAAGGATATGCTATGAAGTAAAGGAATGTAATGCTATGAGAGTATAATATAGTGTGATCACAAGAACAACAGTCTCAAACTTGCACTTATCTGACACAAAGAATTTCTCCAAACATCTAAAGCTGACAAAACTTCTCTGAACCTCCAACGTTGTCAAAACCTCTCTAACAAAGCTAAGAGAAAAACATATGTAAATATTAGTCCATGTTGCAACACACACTATAAGAAAGAAGCACATTATACTCCATTTGTCCCTGATGCCTGGAAAAAATTATTTGCAAGACAAGCTCCTTGTGAATGAGCAGAATCGGGTGGCTCACAATAGAGTGCCCCTCTGCCTCAAACCACCACAACACACGCCAGGCACTGACCAGTTCTTGCATCATTCACATTTTACTTTTCCCCAGCACAGGCTATATCATTGTGAAAATGGGTGAGTTCGCTTCAGCCATTTATCTGTTATTGTGCCATTCATATAGTAAGTCTATCCAAAATCGCTGAATACACTTCAGCCACTGCTCACTTATTCAGCCACACATCTTTTGCTTTTGCTCCCATATCATAGGGCTATGCTTCAGACCATCATCCATGGCCTCCTAAAATATTTTGGCTGTGCTAAAATGAATGACTTAATAACTGGTCACAGGCTGAAGTAGGCTCACCACTGCCTTGTGATCCAAGCTTTTCTAGGTGTAAATAAAATATTAACGTCATACTAATCATTGAATAAAATGCTGCAGGCGGTCCAGCGAGCCTCACATGGAAGGAAAAACAACCAAATATAATATATTAACACCTGTAGGGATCCACCTTTGAGTAGGAAGGGACCGGAAATGCCTTGGTTACATTTAAAATAATGGCAGCCAAATTTTCACTTCAAAGTAGGAGCCATTTGGGCATCACCTCAGTGGCCAATGGGGTGCCCACCTGAGAAAGGAATACATAAATAAATAAAGGGTTGACCACACCCGGGAGCAGACCCACTACAGAAAGTAAGACATCCCTGGTGTCCAGTAGAAACCCTGCTCATGGATTTCAGTGCAGTTGTGATCCATGAGCAGGGATCTGTATCACCAAGGCATCGCTCGAAGGAGGAACTCTCCCCTCTCCAAGGGTGCCTTTTTACCTTTTGTGCTGCCTGGGAAATCTGGGAAGATGCCAGGCAGCAGAAAACGAAATACAATATACAAATATGTAAAACACAAATATATCATATATATGCCCGCTGGGCAAGAGGTCGACCATGGTCCCCACGTTTTCTAAAATAACAACATCCCTGGTTTCAAGTGGTCACTGCACATGGATCTCGGTGTTACTGCGATCCATGAGCAGGGATCAATTTAAAAAAGGCATTGCTGGAAAGGGAAACGACTCCCCTTTCCAGTGAGGCCTTTGTACTTTTTATGTTGTTGGGGGAAAGCTGGCAAGACCTAAACTAAAACAAATATGGCTGCCAAATGTTCCCATCGCGGGAAGGGCCGACTGTGCCCCACCTCTGGGGCAGATTGCCTCCATAAATGAAAAGACAAATATATAGTATATGCCCCCTGCCACTGTAAAATAATAACATCCCTGGTGTCTAGTGGTCCCTAATCATGGAACACGGTGCATCCGTGATCCACAAGCAGGAATCAATTTGAGAAAGGCATCGCTGGAAAGAGGAGACTCTCCCCTTCCCAGCAAAAGCTTCTCTAAAATGTTGAAAGTAGGCTGGAGGGGCAAACACTTATGGATGTGCAGGGAGCTTCCTTACCAGTTCCTCTTCGCTCTTTCCAGTGGGAGATGTGACATCTGCGCACTGTGTAGTGCGCTGACCTTACTGATGGGTGGGGAAGGGTCAAGGACTGGCGCAGAAGCGATTCCGCGTCAACCCCCACTACAACCACCATGCGGACAGTCTCTAGTATGGCAACTGGAACTTCCCCCACGATCCCCCCGGAGGACAACCTGTTGACATCCTCGGCACTGCAGAGGTAGTGAGGAAGTTGTTAATGGGTCATCCTCTGTATGTAAGGGGTTAAATTACAAATTTGACCTGTCATAATAACCCCTGTTTGACAGACATAAGCATTCCTTTTAAATTTGAATATATCACTTTTAAGTAGGACTTATTGCCCCTAAGGAAGGGTATTTAAAAGTAGGACATGTAAAAGTTTAATGTTAAACATGACCTTACAGTAGAAAAGGCCTAAAAGCTATTTTCACTGTAGCAGGTTTGGCTGTTCAGTTATTGCGGTAGATGTGGGATGACAATAGGAGTACCATAGTACACTCCACACATACTCCACCAAACTTCAGAGTCCACATGTAGTGGCCGAAGACTTTGGCTACCTTGACAATGCCAAAAGTGGGTAGGGTTAGCACCAGGAACCTTTACCCCATTACCCAGGTGTTCCCGGGGGCAATTTCCACCACTTCCTTATGCCAGGCAGAAATGTGGCTTCTCCAGGCACCCAATTCAGAACAACACTTTTTGGACATGAGGAAGATTGAAGAGGACGGAACATGCTGTCTGCAACCTGAGAAGAGCCCTGGAGGACTGGATCTGCTCTCTCTCTTGTACCCAGGACAAAGAAGTGGTCTCCAAGGGTCATAAGGCTGACTTCCTGTTCAAGCTACAGGGACACAACAAGCTGCAAGAGGCCTTTTCTTGTAACTGTCCACCTTACTAGTGGCAACTGGATCTAGACTGGACTCTCCTGTTGGCCTCTGCCTGCTACACTAAGCGTCACCCCTGTGGTCCTGGGGTTTTAGAATTGTTCTCCTGTGGTGGATTAGCACTTAAAGGACTGAAGTCAGAAGGATAAATCTTTGACCTGGATGGACCTGGTTAGTGTCCCATGGCCCAGTGTTCCACGTAGCTGTTGGGCTGTTGAACAGCCATCCGTTGCTCTTTGCCAGCCACTACTGGCACAGTTGCCCCTTTTCCCTGGCTCTTACTTTGCGCTACTCCTCTGTTTGCCTTATGAACCTCTTTTTTTGTCCTCTACTCCTCTGTTTGCTGCTTTTTTGCTTTTTTCTGTCCTCTACTCCTCTGTTAGCCTTATTTGCCTCTTTATATCCTCTACTCCCCTGTTTGCTGCTTTTCTGCCATGTTCTGTCCTCTACTCAACTGTTTGCCTTATTTACCTCCTTCTCTCCTCTACTCTATTTGCTGCTTTTTTGCCTTTTTCTGTCCTCTACTCCTCTGTTTGCCTTTTTCTGTCCTCTACTTCCCTGTTTGCCATTTGCTTGCCGTTTTCTGTCCTTTACTCCTCTGTTTTCCTTATTTGTCTCTTTCTGCCCTCTACTCCTTGGTTTGTCACTTTTTAACCATTTTCAATCCTCTACTCCTCTGTAGGAAGCTGGGTCTCTATATAGTGTGTTAAAATGAAGTACACTGTGCAGGGAATTCAGTGGATCCCAGACCGGTAGACAGAGGCAAAAGTAGATAATACTAATGCTCTATTTGTGGTAGTGTGGGTGAGCAGTTAGGCTCATCGGAGGGTAGTGATAAGCATGTGTTGTGCTCACAGAGGCAATAAAAGAGATGCACACTCAAGAATCAATCCAAGAGCAATTTACAAAAATAAGACTGATTTTTATATAATTTCCCATGATTTTTCAAAGTTTGGAAATAAACACACTATTGTGCATGCACAATGATAGCCTATGGGACAAAATTCAAAAATGGATATAAATTTGCACAGTCAGTTCTAGGGGTTTACCTTCAGAGGTTGGGTAGCAGCAAGCCAAGGTCCAATGTTCCACCACATGAATGTCAGGAGCATCCCGGATTTGTCCTGGAGCAGAGTGCTGAGGTCGTTGGTAGCTTGTGTGCTACGAGAAGGAGAGCCACCTCAAAACAGGCTGCACAGAGGGACTTACAAATAAGTCCAGGGGACTCAACACAAGGGATCAGGTCGCAAGGGCTTCAGAACCACAGAAGCACAGCTGGTTTGTCGGTACCCAGGCTGAGTGGGCTGGGTGCAATGTAGATAGCTCAGTAGGGTTCTGTGGATCAAAGCGGTCTTCACAATCAGGGGCAGGCATGTTGCAGGGATGATTTCCGGATTACTGGGACTCTCATGAAGTGATTCTCAAGGGACTTGATGTCCTGCTTACGTCCTGGGCAGTTGGAATCCGGATAGGACTCTTGTTTTGATGTCGGATGCAGGTGGTTGGGTACCATGGGTATTGCTACTGCAAGGCTCTGGTAGGTCCTGCTGTCCTCTGGCTTGGTGGTGGGATGGATATGACTCTCTGGAACTGGTGTGTCAGTTATGGTTCAGTTGCTGCGTCACTGGCGATTAGCTAGTTGGTAAGTCAGACTCTGCTGGGTTGGTGCCTGCAGACTGCAGGGGAGTAGCTCTTCTACTCGAAGGAAGTTCTCTGGTGATTGGTGAAGGGCTGGAGGTGCTCCAGGATTATTGGAGCCTCACAGCAGGAGGACAAGACAGCACACCATGCTGGTCAAGTCCTTGAGGCAGCAGGCAGGGTTTTGTACCAAACGTCGGCAGCAGGTACTCTGTTCTCGGGTCAACAGTTCTTCTGTGTCCATTGTCTTCTTAGGTCCATTTAATCTAAAGTTCAGGGTCCAGGGGCACCACCTAAATGCTGAATTGAGGGGTGTTTACAGGGGGAAACAGGTAGTAGCCAATGGGCTACCCATCTTTATGGTATCTACACCCTCTATGTGACCACTTCCTTTGAAGAGTGGGCACAACCCTGACCCTAATTGACTAATTCCCTCTCGAACAAGATGGATGAAACTGAAAAGTGGGGTCCACAACACCTGTCCCACCTTAGGGCGGGTGCTGGCTGAATGTGGGTCCACCTCCAAATCTAACCACTTTTCCCTCCTGTCCTCCTGCCACAGGACAGGGGGTCACCATCCTCCACTATCTGGGGATGCCTGATTTGAATGTGTAAGGCGGCTTTACCTTTGGAGCTTCCCGACTTGGAATACCATACTGGCCTGGAGGAGGTGTGAAGCACCTCCTTCCAGAGCAGGCTTTGTTCCCGGTCCCTGAGACCGCAGGTTCTCACCCCATGAGGTTAGAAACATGTCTGGTGGTGGCAGGGTGGCTAAGATTAGTTAGAGAACCCATTAGTGTTTGGTAGGTTTTCCGGGGACCCTCTAAGGTGTCCCATGTGTGCATTTATTAATAAATCCAACACTGCCATCAGTGTTGATTATTAAGATGAGATGTTGGGTACCAAACATCCCTGGGTACAGCAAAGCCATGATGGTGCTGGGAAACCTTAATAACGGGTGTCCGGCCCATGTACCCTATATGGCTTCACTGTGCACTTACAATATCCAAGAATGGACTGGAATATTGTAGGGTCATTTCTGCTCAGGCAGATATGACCTCACATGTGGTATAGTGCACCCGGCCTTAGAGCAATAAGGCCGGCACTAGGGGTGACTAAACCTCATGCAGTATTTGGGGGCACAGCACACAGGATGTGTGCCATGTTGACTCTACTGTTTTCTCTGCATCAAGACATGCAGCCTGCAATGGCAGTTTGCATGGTCTTGGTGAGGGGTCTGTAGGGTGGCACAATTTGGGCTGAAGCCCTAGTGGACCCTCTCCATTCCCAATGCCCTGGTACCAGGGGTACCATTTCTTATGGAATTCTAGTTGTTGCTGAAGTTGTGCAATTGTGGTATAGTTTTGGGAAAGAGCTCTGGCACGAGGAACCTAGTCAGCAGGGACCAAGTGCGTTCCGTCAAAACCACATTGTGTTCCAAGCAAAAAGTGGAGGCTAACCATGTTAAAGAGAGATACTTTCCTACATCCTCTGTTTGCCTTATTTGCATCTTTATGTCCTCTACTCTGTTTGCCACTTGTTTTCACTGCCTTCCCACTCTTCCCCACCTTCGTGCTCCAGTGCCGCTGCTCTATCCTTGCTTTCCCGCCTCCTGCTAGCCCCGCCCACCAACACCCAGTACCCTTCCCACCTTCCAGGACCTACTTAATGAAGGCTGAAGCGCAGGTGCACTGCAAATGCATTCAGCGGGCGCCACAAAGGCAATCCCATCTAAAACCATCTGCACGAGGACCACACCCAGCAGCAAGACCCCTGGTTCCTGGCCCACCTGCAGGTATGACGCCGCCATCCTTGGTACCCAAACACCGGGAACCCCAGCAAACACTGCTACCATGCAGCATCACACTCTCTGGTAGGTTCATTCTCCTGTTTCAGAGGCATCTTCTCCTGCACCAGCACAACCACCGTCACATCGAAAAATACCACGATGATCTCTGGACACACCAGAAGCAACCCGTTGACTCCATTGCCTACTACTTAACACACACTCTATTTGCAAGCACACTGCTAAATTATTGGACCTCATCACCACCATTGTACCCAACATTACTTCCTCACCAAGACCTGGCTCAATCCTGCATCCACACTGGACATCACCGCAGCAATTCCCGACAGATATAAAATCACTCGCATCCAACCCCCGGGCCTGCACTTCAGCTTCTGTAACTTTATCACAGACTTCATTGCACCCCTCGCCCTGGATTCCAAAGACTACATCTTCCTCGACAACCTCAACTTTCACCTCGATGACCCTGATGACAATAACAATGACCACTTCCTCAACAGTATGAGCACCCGCAGACTGACCCAAATCATCTGCAACCCAATGCACACTGCAGGACACACGCTGGACCACATTATCACCTCCAGAAACCCCATTAAATACAGCCACATCACAGAACTCATATAGACCAACCACTTCATTGTCCTCTTCAGCATACCAACCCCCCAGACTGCCATCACCCATATGGCCAATTCACCCCTCTCCAGCTGCAGAAAAATCTCAGAGAACAGCTGGACAGATGCCCTCAACACCTCCAATCCAGCTGTTGCCACCAACCTGGAACAGGGAATTAAAAAATTCAACACACGAATCATCAACAGCGCCCACAGCATCACCCGCATCAAGAGCAGCAATCACAGAAGGCCCTTCAGAATGGCCAGCTGGTACAGCAAAAAATTCAGATCAGTGAAACATGACAGTAAACAGCTGGAGAGGAGATGGTGTGCCAGCAAGGTCTCCCTGAACAGGGCGGCCTTTAGGACCTCCTACAACCTCTACCACTGCCTGCTAGGGCAACCAAGAAGTCAGCCCTAGCTGCACGCCTCAAAACCAGTGGCAACAACAGCAAGGAACCTTTCAACATTGTTAAGGACTTCTCCAACCCGGCTGCTAGTGAAAACAACATCACTCCCTCAGAAGAGCTGTGTGACAACCTTGCCGACTTCTTACCAGCTCTTCATCCAGGACACAACCTTCATCATGAAATACATCCACTCATTAGCCCCCACAGACCCAAGCCCGCACCACACCTTCAACTTCACAAACCAAAGGATTGACCAAGAACTCACCACCTTGCTCTACATTTCAATCACTATTGCAACATTTTCTGATACCTGGAAACAGGCTGCAGTCAGTCCACTACTCAAAAAACCCTCTGCTGACCCGAACAAGCTCAAAAACTGCGGGCCAATCTCCTTACTCCCATTCCCAGCTAAAGTATAGGAAAAGACTATCAGCAGGCATCAAACAACACACCTAGAGCAGAACCAGCTATTTGACGCCTCCCAATTCGGCTTCCGCAGCAATCACAGCACAGAGACCACCCTGATCGCAGCCACCAACGACATCCGCACCCTTTTTGACTGAGGAGAAATCGCAGCTCTATTCCCTCTTGACCTCTCGGAAGCCTTCGACAATGTATCCCAGCACACGCTGACTGAAACAGTCCACCACAAATGCATCAAAGAGGACGCACTCAGACTGATCACCTCCTTCCTCACAGGAGCAGAGGTTCCGCTTACCACCTTTCAGCTGCAAACCAAAAGATATTGTCCACTTTGTCCCACAGGGCTCATCCCTCAGCCCTACACTCTTCAACATATACATGGCCCCACTGAAAAACATCATGAGATCTTACAGCCTCAACATATTATCCTATTCAGATGACACATAACTCATCTGCTCCATCTCCGATGACCCTACCATCACCATGACCAACTTCCACACAAGCATTGCCAACTGGATGAAGAACAACTGCCTGGATCTGAACAAGGACAAGATGGAAGTACTGACCTTCGGCAACCACAGCGACCCATGGAATTACTCCTGGTGGCCCTCAGACCTGGTACCTGCACCCATTTCTGCTGTCTGAGCCTGAAACCTCAGAATCATCATTGATAACAAGTCCACCATCAAATCACAGATCAACGCCATTTCCTCTGCCTGCTTTCTCACTCTACGTCTGCTATGGAAGATCTTCAAGTGGATTTTTCTGCACAAGAGACTCACCGTGAAACAGGCCCTCATCATCAGCCGGCTAGACTATGGCAACGCTTTCAACATAGGAATCGCCCCACATCTCCTACACAGACTTCAAACCAGACAGAAAGTGACAGCCAAAATTTCCCTTGGTGTCCCCGACAAACTCACATCACACCACACCACACCTCAGGCAACTCCACTGGCTCCCCGTACAGAGGAGATGGCAATTCAAGCTGCTGACCCATGCACACAAGGATCTACACAACCAAAGACCTGCCTACGTTAACCACCGCCTGAACTTCCACCAACCGTCAAGAACACTGTGCTCTGCCTCCCATTCACTTGCCCACACTTCCTGCATCAACCGAAGCAGAAGCGAGGGACACTCCTTCTCCTACGTTCCTGCAAAGACCTGGAATAACCTCCCCATGCAGCTCCGGACCATCACCTCACTTCCGGAATTCTGAAGGGCGCTCAAGACCTGGATGTTTGAATAAGCCTTCTGGTACTTGCAAACACCTGGATACCCTATTGGGTGATTAGCAGTGCTATATAAATTCAGATTAATAAATTGATTGAGTGCATGTGATCCACCGTCCCTCATGGTCAGCGCCAAATTACACATAGGTCTTGTTTTAACACAACCACTGACGATTATTGGCACTTCATGTTTCTAGGTACTATTTCTACTTAAAAATTTAAAAAAAGCATATCTCCCGTTCCTCTAATTAGATTTTTGTCATAATAGTGTAATTCTGTGTTTTAAATTGTAGTCTATATTTCTAATTAATTTTTGGTGGATTTTTATTGTTTTGCATTTCAACATTATTATTGTTATAGTACTGTATGAATGCTTTACACTTTGCCTTTAAGTTAAGCCTGTCTGCTCTGTGCCATAGCTACTAGGGAGTTGGGCTTGTGTTATTTTAATGACTTTAATGATTTACCCTGAAAAGGATTGTGATTATTACTTGAGGTGGGTGCTTACCCCCTTAACTAATCACCCAATTTCTTACATACCTCATCTATAAATACAATACTATAACATGGGTGCAATGTAGCTGATTTTACTGACAATACATATGCTTTCTCTGACAGTACATCTAGACCAGTGCAATCTTGGCCTAGTGCTTCTGATTCACAATTTGTTACTAGTTTCTATGCTGGTGGGAAAATATCCTTAATCCTTTTTTAAAGTGTTTGAGAGGCTTATTTATGAGAGTCATTCGTCACTTTTGCACCATGTAAAGTGATATATGCCTGATGCAAAACTCTCATAAAGATTTATGAAACCAAGCAAAGCCACCATGCTTGGCCTCATAAATCATGAGTAAGGTGACGCAGTGCCAACCGGTGCGTCACCATACTCTGCACCCGGGAGGCATTTATAGGGCTTTGCGGTGGGTTTTCCCACACAACACCCATGGAATTTGATGCTGCTCCAGATTTACAAAGTGGTGTAAATGTGGGGAAGCACCAAATCCTTATGCCTTCTGAGGTGAGGAGAAACAAGGAGAAATAACTTAATTTCTCCCCACTTTTTCCTCTTCCCATGTGTGCTGCAGAATGCAGCACACATAGAAAAAGAAAAACGCATCATAGGATTGTTTTTGTGCAGGAAGGTGCCCCTTCCTGCACAAAAACAATTCTGCCTGCAACGAAGACACTCATGCACCATGGTGCCAGGGTGCCTACATTGGTGCTAGGCTGCCAAATCGGCGCCACGGCATGCAGGAAGGACAGTAATGCACCATATTGCTTAAATATGGTGCATTCCTGCCTTTTCCCTTTGGTGTAGGGCAGCTCAGCAAGGCGCCTTGCTGCACTGCCCTATGCCTAAATGCCATACATGAGGCTCTTAGTTCCTGAACATACACCTCTAAATACTTTGGTCCTGTCATTTGGCACACAATTCTTCATAAGTTTGTTAGCCTGCCATTTCCTGACTCTCTAATCTCTTTTCTGCTGCGCAACACAACAAAAATGATGCTATACATTGGACAATCTTCATACCAATATTTTACTAACAGAAGGAAGATTGCCAAAAAGTATAAATGATCAGGTAGTCACCATACATTTTAGGTAAGGTGTGAACTCTCAAGCATCATAAACAGTAGTAAATGAGAAATTGCTTTTAGCTATCCTGACATCTTACATGCAATTCCATTTTATTTTAGTTACTACAATGCACTTAAGACTCTCTTGTCATTACTGCGATCAAATAATAAGATATCAATAAGACTTATAAAGTAAATTTCCCAAGACTATCCAATTTTTGGGTGGATCAGTTAAAAGCAGGCCTAGAAGGTACGGAAGTCTTGGCTGCCCTAAAATCAATGGTTGGAACTAAAGCGTGTGGGGAGGATGGACTCCCAATAACATTTTACAAGGTATTCGCCAAAGAATTGCCTTCGCCCTTGACAAAACTTTTTAATTACATTAAAAATGGGAGGCTGGTGCCCTTGCCCTTTAAAGAGGCAACAGTTGTCAGTTTTGTGAAAAATGACAAAAATGCGAAAGATATAAATTCTTATTTTTAATACAGGCGTTGGATTATTGCAACATCAACTTAACCCCAGCTTGTATTATGATGGTTGATTCGGAAAAAGCTTTCGACCTGGTTAATTAGAATACTTTGTTTTTTCGCTCTTGATAGATTTGGTATTCCTCCCCAGATCATTCTAATGTTGCGAAACATCTATCAGGGGGCACAGGGTCAGGTGTTAATAAATGCAAAACGGGTGGGCACAGTAAAAACAAGCATTTACAATGCAACGGTTTCGCCTTTGGAAAAGTTAGAGCTATTGGCATTGTAAATGACAAAATTTGTATTTATGTGTTGGTTTTGAAAACAGATAAAGAAATGGCATTTTTTAATTTACATTGGCAATAGCTCAAACTTGCGTAAATGCAATGGCTTGTAAAACTGGAGTTGCAAATACACTTACAGCCTCAAAATTGATAAAACAATGCCACATATTTGCACAACATAATCATGTTATAGGGCCTTCACCCTTGGTCGAGTTACAGCATGGTCTGAAATCAGATTATAAAATCAAGAGGGAGGTCAAGAAGTCCAACTCTGGTTAGGTCAAAACACAGTTCAGAGGAAATCTCCGCTCAAGCAGCAGGCAATCCCCAGGGAAGCTCAGGCTAAATTCAAGTAGCACGAGCAATCTTAAAGTAAAAAACACAACACAATAACGCTCCCAAAACAGCTTTGACAAAAGGGAAAACTAACAAGCACTCCCTCAATTGAGACCTGAATGCATGAGAAAACTAGCTCGATGTAATGTACTGATGTTAGAATAATTAGTGAGTTGCAAAAGGGTTATTATGAAGGGCTCTAGAAATATTTAATTTGGAGTATACAGAACATCACTGACAATTGTAAGTTATCCAGTTATCCATTCTCAGAAATGCCAAATATTCTTCACCTGACTAAATGACTATGTTTATGCAAAAAAGTATTAACGTTAGGATGAGTCATATCTACCAGGGTCAATTTTCTATTCTATGGATTGCAAATTAAACTGACGATTTACCATCGCCATCGTTGAATCTTTGCTTGCAAAGAGGGTTAGGCTGAGTGGTGTATTTTAGCAGTTTTCACTGAAATACATTAAGAATACAGAACGAATTTTCAAAGAATGTTAAGCAAATAGCCATCTTTTATTTTTTAGATTTGTTTATAGTCTCCGAAATCTAGATCATCTTAGTTTGAAGCAATACTCACTGTAAAATGTTTATTTAAAGGATTTAAACAAAAAAAATTAACATTTTTTAAAGTGTACTAACTAGCTCAGACCTGGCTCCTTAAATATTTATTTAGCACACATAAAGGTAACCTGCAGGGTGGGACTAATTTCTATTTTATGATAAATTAATAGAAGAGAAATACACAATTTTGACCTTTGGGCAGCTTTCAATCTAAGGTCATTATTCATTACTTTTATTTCATAAATATAACTGCGAACACAGCTACTTTCTGACATTAGAAGAGGCGAAGCAGTTTTGCACTAAACAACATTTTTTTATGTTGCAATGTCGGTTTAACTGAAGCCATGGTCATTAACTGAATGTTTTTTGCAGCATTGCAAACCAACAGGCATGTTACATGTGACCATATTTGCTACCTAAAGAAAAATAAGTCCTGGAAAAGTTCTAATCCCAGGCGATATTTCAATTATGCCGGCATCATTGGCATAATTTCCAGCATTTTTTGCTACGCTCTTTATGTGAACTACAGTGAAATTATGCCATTCGGCACAATTGGTACTCGTGCTGGTAAAATTCTATTGTGAGAGCACTAGAACTGCCTGCAACTCTTGTGGGGTTCTTTACGTTCATTTTTTTGCGTGAAGTACATCCGCACATCCAAACTTGATGCAAGGATGCTTTTTGCACTAGAATATAGAACAAATGTCAAATTCGTGTTTTGTATATTTTTTCTCAAATTTCGTTTATTTCATCAAAAGGAAATCACACAAATTTCACAAATATCTAAAAATGTTATGACATTTTAGTGTTTGACCAAAACAGACACGCATAGTGGAGAAGTGTGGCTCACTGGTTAGAGGAGGCAGACCTGGAAGCAGAGGTCAGCCTGGGACCAGGGTTCAATTCCCGGCTCGGCGGGGTCTTGAGTCCTAAAATGTCCATGGACTCGACAATTCTCGCTCCGGTGCCTACTCGATTCACGGGTTCACACTCTGCGACTCTGGGCAATAGTTTGCTTAATCTCCACAACGGCCCCTCGCGGTGGGATGCCTGGCTTTCACCTTGCGGATACCCTGCCGGGGTTATCTCACAGGGGAATACCAGGACGGGTTCCCTAAGCAAGCGCTTAGAAACCGCTTGGTGATTTGCGCTATATAAATTCCTGTACATTTACATTTACATAGCTAGTCGTATAATTGTATGTATGCTTTGGTACCGTCAAATTTGTTTCGGTTACAGCACTTACACTGTAATAAGTTATCTTTTGTAGAAAAAACCTCCCCTATGCATGTAAAATGTTAGGTCTGCTACCAGTCCTTCCTATTTCCTTTTGTGACTGCACAAGTTTGTTTTCTTGCCTAATGGTGTTGTCTCCAATTTTACAATACGTGTACTGTTGACTATATTTATTTTAGATATTTTACTAGATATTAGACTGTAAGGGTAGGGAAACCCTCATCTTTGGCAGTATTTCAGTTCTTCAGCTACTCGGAGAGGGGATGTAGGAGGTGGGAGATATTACAGAATTTTGCAGTTAGAGATCTAAGAGGGGAGAACTGGAATTATGGAGCAAATCCATGGACTATGAATCACCAAAATGCCAGGGATAGCAGAAGTGATATAGCACATTCTTTAACTCCTGCAAGCAGCACAGATTTGACCCCCTAGACCCATCCCAACAGTCTCCTATTTGCTGCTTTAGAGGCTTAGTGAAGGGAAAGTGTGTGGAAACAGAATGTAAATATGCCGATAAGAACCCTATTTATTTGCTATTAATGCCGTTCCATTCCGAACTCCAGAGAGCAGGGATAGCAAAAGCAGTCACCTGGGTAGCAAGGGGAAAGTCAGGGTTAGAAACTGATACAGTAACCTACTTCTAATTAATGTTAGTGTGCAAGTGAGAGGATATACAAGGCGACACGTATAGACAGGTTAAAGAAGGCAGATAACTTGACGGGAAAGCAGAAAAGGTGTCGTGCAAAGAGGGAACTAACATGGGACAAATCAGACAAAAAAGGAAGACGGGGGCTCTGATGTGCTGCTGGAGAAAGGTAGCACTAACAGCTCAATAGAACATTAAAGGCAGGCAGGATCATTTTGGAAAGGCAGGAGGCACACACGAGCACAACACAAGACCAGAGTCAAACATGCATCTAAATGTGCGTTTATTGAATCAGAATTTTTTAAAAACTTGAACTGATGGAGAACGTGTAACGAAAATGTAGCCCTTAGTATACCGCATCTTATTTTAGACAAGGAAAGGCACGGACAGCGGGAGGGGGGGGCAGGAAAGGCACGGACAGCGGGAGGGGGGGCAGGAAAGGCACGGACAGCGGGAGGGGGCGGGAAAGGCACGGACAGTGGGAGGGGGACGGGAAAGGCACGGACAGCGGGAGGGGGGACAGGAAAGGCACGGACAGCGGGAGGTGGGCAGGAAAGGCACGGACAGCGGGAGGGGGCGGGAAAGGCACGGACAGCAGGAGGGGGGACGGGAAAGGCACGGACAGCGGGAGGGGGGCGGGAAAGGCACAGACGGTGGGAGGGGGGACAGGAAAGGCACGGACAGCGGGAGGGGGGAAGGAAAGGCACGGACAGCGGGAGGGGGGGCAGGAACGGCAAACGGCAAGAAAAAGCACTCACCTGGACTTCTTCCGGCGGCGGTCGGCCTGTAATGACCAAAACAAACTTCCCCCCCAAAAAAATAGGAACCGCCCACCACCGCAATGACGTTACCAAAGGGGCTGAATGCCTAAAAATCGCCGGAACGCCCCCGAATCTGCTCCGGCTTTGACGGACAGATCTCTGTTCCAATGGCTAGCCTCCATTTATGGAGCTAGCCAATGGAACAGAGGGGCGGGACTACAGTCACATACTCTAAACAAAAGTCGCAGCTTTCGACAGTCGAAACCTAATAAATAGGGGACAAAACATGTGTCCACTTTCCCCTTTACTGTTTACGTTTTTTATAGAACCATTAGCCATCCTTATACTTTTAAAAATGATGCAATTAATGCCCCACTCTTGGGTATGGCCAAGCTAAAGCTATTTGCAGACAAAATCATTTTATACCTGAAACCCAATAGACAGAACTTGGAGTTGGTTATAGGGGGAATTTAATGACTATGAGTCAATTGGGGGCTGAATACTGACACACATTTTCTCTCAGCTAATCTTAAGATACAAGCAGCAAAACCCGACCCCATACGATATTTAGGGATATATGTCTCTGGTCAATACCAACAATCATTTAAGTTGAACTATGAAAAAATGCATGATAAAATAAAGCTATTGTTGGATATTACTGTGACGTTTTTCCGCAAACAAATACCCCGCATACCATCACTCCGCAAAAATTATTCCGCAAATACTATCACTCCACAAATTAACACAACACAAACTTTTACAACGAATATGCCTTTACCACGCACGCCTTTACAACGCAAAGGCATGTATGTTAAAGGTATACTCATTGTAAAAGTTTTAAAGGTAAGTAAGAGTACCCTACCCTACCCTACACCCTAATGTAGTACCCCTGCACCACCCACCCTCGACACACAGTCCTTTTCCTACATTTACACTACCCAGCACGACCCCCCAACACTAACATAAAGCTCTTTTCTTCCCTACAAAAACACTACAACACTACCTTAATACACTACCCCCAGCATGAACCTACACTACACAAACACTACAACACTACCCTAAACCCAAAAACACTACCCCCAGGATGACCCTACACTACACAAACACTACAACACTACCCTAAACCCTAAAACACTACCCCCAGCATGACCCTACACTACACAAACACTACAACACTACCCGAAACCATAAAACTCTACCCCGGCAGGATCCTACACTACCCAAACACTACAACACTACCCTAAACCCTAAAACACTACCCCCAGCATGACCCTACACTACACAAACACTACAACACTACCCTAAACCCTAATACACTACCCCCAGCATGACCCTTCACTACACAAACACTACAACACTACCCTAAACCCTAAAAGACTACCCCCAGCATGACCCTACACTACACAAACACTACCCTAAATCCTAAAACACTACCCCCAGCATGACCCTACACTACACAAACACTACAACACTATCCTAAACCCTAAAACACTACCCCCAACATGACCCTACACTACACAAACACTACATCACTATCTAAACCCTAAAACACTACCCCCAGCATGACCCTACACTACACAACCACCACAACACTACACTACACAATCACTACCCCAGCACAACCCCCAAAAAAATAAACCCAAAACCCCTTACCTCTCTCTCATCGTGGTTCCACTCTCCTCCTGGTTCCATCCATTTTTTAATGCACCCCAGAAGTACTCCACACCAGAGGGGGCGTGGCTAACCGCCAATCATGGCGGACCTCCTGACCGGACCAGAAAATCTGGCAATTATCGGTGGTGTGGTGGGGGTCATCTGAGGCAACATCCTGCCCGACTATATACAGGCATTGTGTAGAGAGCTGATTGCAGTGCGGGCTCTCTGCTCAGTGCCATAACTCGAGGTGTTACATGCAGTGAGGGCAACAGGCAGTGAGAATGTCATAAGCGCCTGGGCCCAGTGTGCTGGAGCAGACCGAGGTGGCCACGGGAGACCTGTGAACCACTACCCTGAGGGGCTCCGATACAGCCTGCAGAATCGGCGGTGCCCCTGTCTGGGAAAACACGCTGCGCGGGTACCCGGAGGTGAGAACAGGACGATTCCAATGTGGCACTCCGCTGGAGCCTGCTCGATTCCTGAAGCAGAACGCCGTCTGAGGCCGGGCGTCTTGGGGCGAGACAAAGCTGATGGTGCGGACTGGGCCAGACAGGGTGTACCGGGTCTGTGCGCCCCTCCTCTCCAAGTGACGTGGTCATCGGGTCTGCATGGACCGCAGAAGCAGACGTAACTCTAGGGGGGGCACATTTCACAATGCGAGTGCATTTACCATACATACCTTTACAACGAAATTCGTTGTAATGGCATGCGTGGTAAATGGGAATATGTAGCAAGGTCCCTAAATAAGTCACAGAAAAGATCTCTACTGACACTACGTACCTCGTTGTTCAAAACAATACCAATCACACAAATTTTGTTACCTACGATGGGGTATGTGAAAATTAAAATTTCACCAGAATGGTGACACACTGTGTTGTCCACTAGTTACATACATGATTATACATAGAGGCAAAGTACCACAATAAAATAAATGATACAAACTAATAAGATAAAGGGAGATTTGTTGTGCAAGTTGGTACAAAATTTATTTAGTCATGTTATCGTTTTTGTTATTATCACTTTTTAAATCAACACTTAAAATAAATACATTCAAGAAACACTTTTATAAAAACATCAAAAAAAAATCATTAAAAATGTTCATCAGAACAAAGGTCGACGCAGCGTTTCGGTTGTGGGTTTACATAAAAAACCTTCTTCAGGACCAGTTCTGAGGGTATTAAAAATTCCTCTGACTTGGATCAGTCAAGCAGCTTATTGGGCGGATGAGATGAAGAATAGATTCAATCTCAGTGTATTATTTGTTCATCAATCTTAACCGAGGTTAACTCGGATTGGAGCTTGAATGATAGGAGCCACCAATGTCCTTACTTGTGGAAGACGAGGTAAGGCCAAATTAGACTAATGTCAAACACGATGTAGCCGCAGACTTCTGACTTGTCACTTTGGGCACCGTACTTATTTGCGGGCTATTTGGGGGTTAACCTCCCACTTCTCTTTCAGGGTCGGCCTCCCTGCTCCTATCCATACAGCGTTTCATTCAGGTTCTTTTTTTATCTCAAATCTTTTTTATTGAATCAGTTTTCACATATACAATGTTTACAGTTGTCTTTCTTGGGCTGCTCTAACAATGTTTACTTGGCCCAGTGGTACCGAAGAGAGAGAGAAAAGAGAGAAGAAAAACGGAGAAGAGAAGAAAAAGGAGGGGGGGGGTGTTCTTATTGCTTCAGATATTCGTCTAGGGCTTCCCACATATCCTCTTTGGCTGTGTGGTTTGCCGCCTTGTGTTTGGCGGTAATGTTGTCTGCCCCTCGAAGGAAGGTTACCCAGTTAAACCAGCGTTTGAAGGTGGCTTTGCTGGTAGTCTTCCAGTACCCCAGAATGGTTTTAACAGCAGCCGCCAGGAGCACGTCGACTAAGTCCCGTATTTCTTTGGATTGGAGCTGTGGCTCTAGGAATCCGGTGACTATCCCTGCTAGCCCTCGTTGTATCTGGCATCCCGTGATTGTGTCTATTAGGTTGTATACTTTATTCCAGAACGCTTTGACTTTGGGGCATTCGTATATCATGTGGGCTAGGTCCCCCCTTGTTTTATGGCAGTTCCAGCAGACGCTGCTGTCACTCGCCCCTACCCTTTCTAGTTTCGCAGGTGTCCAGTCTGTGTAGTATCCAGTATTTTGTTTGTGCTAATTGTGGTGTGATCTTGTTTTTGGACGCCGATGTCCATAGTCTGGCCCTCTCCTCTTCATTTAGCGGTCTCTGGATGGTCTCTTCCCAGAAGGCTATTGTTTTGTTATTAAGAGTAGTGGTGCGTGGTGTGATTATTTTGTAGATCTGCGCTATTTGGTGGCCCGTCCTGTTTAGGTTCTGTGCATACTGTATGATGGTTGGTTTGTGTTTGGAGAGGTTTGCTTTGGTGATGGCTGCTTTGATTCTTAGGAACTCGTAGAATTCCCTGTCTGGTAGGCTGGTTGTCCTTTGGAGTGTCATGTAGGTGAGTGCATTGCCCCCTACCTCTAGTTGAGCCGGCATTGTGATACCTCTGCTGCGCCATTCTCTCCTGTCTAGCGTTTTACCTTTGTACGTGATTTTGGTGTTGTACCATATTGATTCCCATTTGGTGCCTCTGATGCTTACTTCTAGTTCTTTGTCTAATTTCAGTAGTGCTATTTTTGTGTTTCGTAGTATTGCGTTTTTCGCTTCTGGGTGTCTGTTTGCCGTGAGGGACATGATCGGGTCTGCTCCTCCTAGAATGCCCCTTTCCAGGTCCAGCCATACCGGCATGTATTCTGGTATTGGTGCAACCCAGTGTAGCCCCTGCTTGGCTAGGCATGCCGTTTGGAAGGCCTTGTAGTTTGTGAGGTTCAGTCCCCCTTGCTCTTTTTTTAGCCTGAGCTTCGCCAGGCTTATTGTTGGTTTTTTCCCTCCCCATAGGAACATGTTAATGGCTTTGTCAATTTGTTTATGGAAGTCTATGGTTAGAGTTAGTGGCAGCATGGACAGCAAGTAGTTTAGCATAGGGGTGATCATCATCTTTATTGTCTCTATTCTGCCCCACCAGCTGACGAATTTGGGTCCCCGTGTGTCTAGCTTCATCTTGATCTTTTTCAGCATTGCCTCCTCATTGTGCTCTAATGTTGATCTGAGGTCTTTCCCAAAGAGAAGTCCCAGTTATTTTAGGGGTTTTGTTTGCCACGCCAGGCCCGATGTGCCTAGGACTGCTCTAGTGGTGTGGCAGTTCATTGGTTTGCATTCAGATTTCTCCCTGTTAAGTTTATACCCTGAGACATGTGCATATTCCTCTATTGTTTGTACAAGTGCCTCTATTGATTCTTGTGGGTTGCTTGTGGTGATCAGGATGTCGACCGCGTAGGCCGCCAGTTTGAAGGTTTGACCTTCTACTTGCACCCCCGTGATCTGCGTGTTTGTTCTGATCATGTGGAGAAGAGGCTCTATTGCCAGCAGGAATAACCCTGGTGACAGGGGGCAGCCTTGTCTCGTCCCCCTACTTAAGGAGAGTGTTTCTGATGTTGCTGAGTTAACCACCACTCGAGCCCGGGGGTTTTTGTACAGGGACATAATCATTCCTCTGTATCTTTCTCCAAATCCGAATTTACGCATACATTGGTCTAGGAAAGGCCACGAGACTCTGTCAAAGGCTTTTTCTGCGTCTAGTGCGATCATTACGGCCTTCTCTGTGCTGTTTGCCGTGCGGTTTATTAGGTGGCAGAGCAGTCTCGTGTTATCCTGTGAGAGTCTGTTTTTCAGGTATCCCACTTGTGTTTTGTGTATGAGGGCGGGCAGGTAAGTATTTATTCTTGCTGCCATTACTTTAGCGTAGATTTTGCAGTCAACGTTTATTAAGGAGATTGGCCTGTAGTTTTGTGGGAATTGGGGGTCCTTCCCTTCTTTGGGGATGACAATAATGTTTGCTTCCGCCATTGAATCTGTCATGCTCCCCTTCTCTGCACATGTCTGGAAGACTCTAACTAGTATGTCCTTAAGCAGCGGTTGGAACTTTTTGTAAAAGGTCACTGTGAATCCGTCCGGCCCTGGGGCTTTGTTGGGTTTTATGGCGTCTATGGCCATCCCTACCTCTGCTTTTGTTATGTTTTGGTCTAGCGCCTCACTTTGCTCGCTGCTTAGTTTGGGTAGTTCAAGTTTCTTGAGAAGGCTCGCCCCCCGTCCGCTTGCAGTGCTGTGTCAGCGGTGTATAGGTCTTTGTAGAACCTCCTGAAGGTTTCGAGGATTTGTTTGTTCCCTGTGTGCGTTATGTTGTCTGTGTCGGTGATTGCTGCAACTGAGTGCTGCCTCTGTTTAGCCTTTAGGTAACCTGCGAGTGCCCTGCCTGCTTTGTTGGCTGAGCATAGGTTTATGGATTTGTATTTGTTTATCCATGTTGTGGCCCTTTCGCTTAATAATCTGTTGAGTTCGTACTTTTTCTTCGTTAGTGCTGTAAGTGTATTCCTGTCTTGTATGTTTGTAATGTGGTTGTTTTCTAGTTCTTTTATCTGTTCTTCCAGTTCCCTAATATTTTTGTTCCTCTTTTTGTTCATTCTTGCTTTAATGCTTATGAGTTTCCCCCTTATTGTGGCTTTGAGTGCATCCCACAGTGTCCCTTCCTCTGTGTCATTTGTGTCATTAAATTGGAGATATTCTTTGATTGCCTCTTCAATTTCGGTGACGTTGGCGGGGATTTCTGGTATATCGCTGTTGAGCCGCCATCCCCTGCTGGGTACGTCATTGTGTTTCCCGCTTATGGAGAGGGCGATGTGGGCGTGGTCTGAGACTGTTATTGGCCCTATCTCCGTTTTGTCAGTCATGTGTGTGTGTGTGTTTGACATGAGGATATAGTCTATTCTGCTGTACGAGTTGTGTGGTGTTGAGTAGAATGTGTATTCTCTGGCACTGGGGTGCTGTAGTCTCCATGGGTCTGATAATGCAAGCTTTGTGCATAGGTTTTTGAGTGTGTTCTGTTCTTGTGTGGCGTGGCTAGGCCTGTGCGGGTGCCTATCTATGGCATTGTCCATCACCAGGTTCATGTCCCCTGCTGTTATCAGTAGTTCTCTCAGTGGGATCTTGCTAAGTTCGCCTTCTACCTCCTCCCAGAACTTTTTGTTTGTAGCGTTCGGCCCGTAGATGTTTGCTATGTGCATTGTTTCCTCGCCTCTCTTGATGCTTGTAACTAGCCTCCTGCCTTCCGTATCAGCTACGCTGTCTAGTATCTTGAATTTCCCTTTCTTGCTTATAATGGTGATCACCCCTCCTTTTTTGTTGACTGCTGGTGAACATGCCGTCTCACTTATCCAGTTTGCCTTAAGCTTGTTTGCATCCTCTATGGACACTCTAGTTTCATGGAGGACGTATACGTCCGCTTTGAGCCTGTTCAGGTAGTCTAGTGTCTTTCGTCGCTTGACGGGGTGATTGAGGCCTTTGACGTTAAGCGATACTATCTTAATGTCAGTGGTTATCTGTGCTAGGCCTTGAGTGTTTTGTGTGGTCATGGTGTCTCTGTTAAGTATCTGCTCTCAGGGATGGAGCCTATGTTCGACCTCTGCAGTCGGTGTGAACCTGCCTCTCTCCACCAGTCTTTGGGCCCCCCGGGGGTCTGGGTTGGGATAGGGAAGTATGGACGAGTAGAAAAAGAAGAAGAAAGAAAGAAAAAGATAGTTGATAGCCCCACCAAGTTATGATTGTCCGCACTACATGGCCTCCCCCCTGCCCTCTCCCCCTCCTCCTCCCCCCTCCCCCCTCCCCCTGTCAATGTACTGTAAACGTGCAACAGCAACGGTTCTCCGCCCTCCTCTCCCCCCCGGGTACATTAGATCTTCCCCCGCACCCTTCCATGCTGTGCGTTGATAAAAGGATATCACGCTGCTCCCTGAGCTATGGGCCAGCCCAATGTTCTGAGAGTTCTTGCGTTCTTGGCTGGGACTCTTGCATCCTTCATATCGTATTCCCTGAGGTAGATGTCCTTTATCGCAATTCCTTAGTTTTTATGTCCATTTATCATGAGGGAGGTGTGTCCTTCTGATTGAGGTAGCAATGTTCATTTGAGGTAAGTATCTGATCGTTTCCATATCCTGACAGTGTCTATCATCGACGACCTGCTGTCCCTTTTTGTCCTGTCTCCGAGCCGTCTGATGAGGCTCTTCTCTTTGCCGTTCCCGGGCTTTTTTGTTCCATCTCTTCTTGGTCTGGCTCCTGAAGGTATCTGCGTAGCTCTGCTGGATCTTCGAACAGCCGTGTGCCTTTCCTGTCTGATATCTTCATTTTTGCCGGTCCAACAAAGCTGCAAGTTATCTTGGCCTTCTTCATCTTTTCTCTTAGTGCCAGGAACGCCTTCCTTGTTTCTACCATGCTTTTAGAGAAGTCTTGGGTGATGATTATCTTTTTGCCCTTCCAGTTGAGGGGTTGACCCTTACGTGCAAAGGCAAAAATGGCGTCTGTGTGGTTAGCTCTCAGTGGTTTGCAGATGATAGTTCTAGGGCCTTTCATGTGCAGCTGTCTTGTAGCTGGTACCCTATACGCTTTGTCAATTTCGAATGTTCTTTTGAAGTTTAGACCAGTCAGCTTGGGTATCAGTGTTTCGAGTAACGCTGCGCATGAGCCTACTTCATCTTCCTCCTCTTCTGGTACACCTAGGATTCTGATGTTCCCTTTCCTATTTTTGTCTTCTTGCTCCGAGAGCGTTCTCTGCAGGTCGCTGGAGATCTTGGATATGTAGCGAACATCTTTTTCCATGGTGTCCGATTTGTCTTCTATTTCGCTGATTCTTCTTTCTGTCTCTCCTACTCTGCTCACTATTTTGCTCTGGTCTGCACGTATGGCTGTAAGTTCTAGTTGGACGTTGTCCATGGAGATCTTTGTGGCTTTTGCCAGGTCGTTGGCTTCGGTTATTTTTTTTAAGAGAGGTCCATCGCTGACTCCGTGTTTTGCAGCGTCTTCAGTTTGATTGGCGAATCTAGATCTTTCCTAATCTTTTTGATATCACTGGTCATCATCCCGCCCAGGCCTCTTCTTTCTTGATGAGCGGACAGCCTTCCCTTCTTTTGCTGGTCTGCTTGTTGGGCGCTTTGTGAAGGGCTGGTTTTTGCGTTGGTCGTGACTTTATCCGCCTTTACTGTGCTCCCGAACGTGAACCTGTTGGGCCACCTTATTGTCCTTGTTCTAGTTTTCCCTGACGCCAGGGCTGCTGTCACTTATTGCTGCCACCCCTTCTGCTTGGCGCCGGTGCTTCACCCCGGCCTCTTACAGCGTCTCAGCCCCCACCCGTTTCCGTGGTGCCTTCTCGTGATTCTGGTGCCCTCTGGTGTGGGCTGTTGGGTATGGCTTCCCTTCCTAGGGCCTCCCTGGTGTTCGCCTCGTTCGTTCTGTTCTGCACCTTCCGCCTTCCCCACTTGCCGCTGGTGGCGCTCAATCTTTTTCAGACTTTAACTTCGTAGTGCCTCTCTTGTTGTTGTTCCCCCCACTATTGGGAGGGCCGCTGTCTGTCGCGCGGTCAGTAGGCTTCTGTGCTTGTCAGCCGGTGAGTCCTTCTTCTGTGATGGCTGCTGGCCTTTTCCCCACTCTACGCTGGACGCCGTAATTTTCCTCGTGCTTGTGCCCCTAGCGTTGTGTCGCCATGTGAGGCTTCTCCGTTATCGGGTGCAGGCCCCCAGTGAAATGCTGGCTTTTGTCGCACCACCCTCCTGTTGGTGCGTTTATTGTTATGTCTATGTGGATTGCCCTCCCTAAGATGGCCGCCGTTGGTTGTTGTCACCGTTTACGGTGAATTGCCGCGTTTTGTTATTGCGGGCGGCCCGTGGTGGACAGTGCTTCGCTCCACCATGCCTTGTTTGTCCGGCTAGCTTGGCTCCTCGCACTCCGTTCTGGCGCATGCAATAGGTGCCTGGTTTCGCCTGGCTCAGCTCGGCTCCCTGCCCCTCCCAAGATGGCCACCGTTTCGGTACACCGTTTACGCAGAGAAGCTGCGTTTTGTTATTGCGGGCGGCTTACTTGGTGATATTTGCTTCCCGTGATGGTCGGTGCTAGCAGGAAATCTGGCGCTTCGCTCCGCCTTGCCTGGTTTGCTCGGCTCAGCTGGGCTCCTCGCACTCCGTTCTAGCGCATGCAATAGGTGCCTGGTTTTGCCTGGCTCAGCTCGGCTTCCTGCCCCTCCCAAGATGGCCGCCGTTGTTTCGGTGCACCGTTTGCGCTGAGAAGCCGCGTTTGTTATAGCGGGCTTACTTGGTGATATTTGCTTCCCGCGATGGTCGGTGCTAGCAGGAGATCTGGCGCTTCGCTCCACCTTGCCTGGTTTGCTCGGCTCAGCTGGGCTCCTACCACTCCGTTCTAGCGCAATTCTTGTTCCGCTCTAGTTCGCTTCGCCGCTCCTTCTCCTCAGTGTTTGGCGGCTTGTGCTTGCTCGATTGTGATTCCGCCGGCGGGCCACGCTGCACTCCGTGCGCTTCCCTACTGGCTGCCCTTCTGCTGTTTTGCTTTAGCCGTAAGAGACTCTTAAGATGGCCGCCACTTTATGGCTTGGTTCTTTGTCCTCTCACCCTTTATTCCTTTCCGTTTGTCCTGGTCTCGTTTTCCTTTCGATTGTTCTCTTTCCCGCGAGTACTGCACCTCGCGTCCAAGCGTTTACTCCGACTCCAACCTGGTACTGTTTCCGGAGTTGTTGTGGTAGCGTTGTGAGTTTTTATGACCCCGCCATCTTGGACTGCTTCCTCGTTCTTCCTGTCTCGGGGGGTTCTTGGCTTTTTCTGCTTTCCCTCTTGGTGTGCCGCTCACACTGGCTGCCTCCCTTGCTGCTCTGCGTGTTCCTACACACCTCTTGCTGCTTTGTGCGGGAGTTTGATGCGTTTCGCCGTTTTCTCGCTGCTTTTTACCCCCGGGGTCGCGGAGCTCTCGAACTTAGGCAACCGCCTGCGTTGCCATCCAAGCCACGCCCCCCCTATCATTCAGGTTCTAATCTTCTTCAAGAATTAAGGAGAAGCATTAACATTTGATGTCAGATGAAGATGCCCATCTAGTGGCTGTATTGCACGGAGTAAAACTGGGAAACCTGTCCTATCTTCTTATCCAAATTGTGTGATCGTAGGCATACAATTTATTTCACAGAGCCTCCTTTTTTGTTCCTTGCCACATAGGAGAGCACCTTCAAACATGTGAGTTCAGGGAGTGATTGTACAAAAACATCTCACTACAGCCTATAATTGTGTTCCAGCTATAATAAGACTCTACAGCACATATAAGGTACACATGACCCCCTGGCTTGCCTCTAAGGGGTCGATTAGGATGGCGGACGGAAGGACGACCGCCGTCCTGGAGTAGGCGGAAAAAGCCTTTTTTCTGTCCGCCTGCCGCGGACACTCCGTCCGCCATATTAGGATGGGAAACACAGTCAAATTTCCGTACGCGGCGGAAGAGCACGTACCGCCGCGGAAGTACACCCCACCCCACGGCGGATGCACCCAATCCAGACACACCGCCGTACGGAATGACGTCTCTGACCGTCCTCCAAATCACGATGGCGGAAAACACACATAAAATCGCTGCGGAAAAACAACCTGCCTGAACACGGCGGAATCAGCACAGCGGAGATACACACCACAAGCAGATCGCCGTCATGGACCCAGCGCTACACGCATTTCCGATACTCTTCGTGCCCCACCACCAGCAAGTCATGGACCATCATCGACGACGACGCAGGTACGCCAACCCACCAATTGCAGCCGGAAGGGGAGTAACTGCCAGGGCTGTGACGTTGGAAGGGGGAGTGTCATGTTTGAGAAACTACATTGACGATCGCACCAATATATCCACAATTGAAGTACACAACCAGGAATGACAACGACAAATCACAAAATATGATTTACTAGCTTTATTTAATATAATAGGTGTATAATCTCAGAGTATTCAAGAGCATGGACACTGGGTACAACAGAGCAGGTACATCATTGGCAGCACATGAGAGGGCATAATGCTGTATCAGAACAGCAACAGGGCATTGTGGCCAACAGAGCAGGTACATCCGAGGCAGTAAATGAGCGGGGCTAAGTGCATCAACAGTCCATTGCACAGAACAGGTACATCATTGGCAGCACATGAGAGGGCAGCATGCAGTATCAGAACAGCAACAGGGCATTGTGGCCAACAGAGCAGGTACATCAGAGGCAGTAAATGAGAGGGGCTAAGTGCATCAACAGTCCATTGCACAGAACAGGTACATCATTGGCAGCACATGAGAGGGCATAATGCAGTATCAGAACAGCAACAGGGCATTGTGGCCAACAGAGCAGGTACATCAGAGGCAGTAAATGAGAGGGGCTAAGTGCATCAACAGTCCATTGCACAGAACAGGTACATCACTGGCAGCACATGAGAGGGGATAAGTGAATCAACAGTCCATTGCACAGAACAGGTACATCATTGGCAGCACATGAGAGGGGCTAAGTGCATCAACAGTCGATTGCACAGAACAGGTACATCATTGGCAGCACATGAGAGGGGCTAAGTGCATCAACAGTCCATTGCACAGAACAGGTACATCACTGGCAGCACATGAGAGGGGATAAGTGCATCAACAGTCCATTGCACAGAACAGGTACATCATTGGCAGCACATGAGAGGGGCTAAGTGCATCAACAGTCCATTGCACAGAACAGGTACATCATTGGCAGCACAGGAGAGGGCAGAATGCAGTATCAGAACAGCAACAGGGCATTGTGGCCAACAGAGCAGGTACATCAGAGGCAGCAAATGAGAGGGGCTAAGTGCATCAACAGTCCATTGCACAGAACAGGTACATCACTGGCAGCACATGAGAGGGGATAAGTGCATCAACAGTCCATTGCACAGAACAGGTACATCATTGGCAGCACATGAGAGGGGCTAAGTGCATCAACAGTCCATTGCACAGAACAGGTACATCATTGGCAGCACAGGAGAGGGCAGAATACAGTATCAGAACAGCAACAGGGCATTGTGGCCAACAGAGCAGGTACATCAGAGGCAGCAAATGAGAGGGGCTAAGTGCATCAACAGTCCATTGCACAGAAAAGGTTATCATTGGCAGCACATGATAGGGCAGAATGCAGTATCAGAACAGCAACAGGGCATTGTGGCCAACAGAGCAGGTACATCAGAGGCAGTAAATGAGAGGGGCTAAGTGCATCAACAGTCCATTGCACAGAACAGGTTATCATTGGCAGCACATGATAGGGCAGAATGCAGTATCAGAACAGCAACAGGGCATTGTGGCCAACAGAGCAGGTACATCAGAGGCAGTAAATGAGAGGGGCTAAGTGCATCAACAGTCCATTGCACAGCACAGGTACATCATTGGCAGCACATGAGAGGGCATAATGCAGTATCAGAACAGCAACAGGGCATTGTGGCCAACAGAGCAGGTACATCAGAGGCAGTAAATGAGAGGGGCTAAGTGCATCAACAGTCCATTGCACAGAACAGCAACATCCGAGGCAGTAAATGAGAGGGGCTAAGTGCATCAACAGTCCATTGCACAGAGCAGGTACATCATTGGCAGCACGTGAGAGGGGCTAAGTGCATCAACAGTCCATTGCACAGAACAGGTACATCATTGGCAGCACATGAGAGGGCAGAATGCAGTATCAGAACAGCAACAGGGCATTGTGGCCAACAGAGCAGGTACATCACTGGCTACCCAAGTACGTGTGTCAAGCGACCCGTCCCAAGGACAATAATAATGTCAGGGTGGTTACATTCGTCAATCTACACACAAAGTAAAATGACATGTGAGTGATGGCAACTAAACCTCACACCACAGAATCTGGTGGAGTGCTTGAACTACTCGCCTCAGACACACTTCCAGCACCAGCAACAGGAGTGTGAGACACTGCCACCGATCTACTGACTGACACATGAGCCATAGACCCAGACACACCGCCAGCACCAGCAACAGGAGTGTGAGACAGCCACCGATCTACTGACTGACACATGAGCCATAGACCCAGACACACCGCCAGCACCAGCAACAGGAGTGTGAGACACAGCCACCGATCTACTGACTGACACATGAGCCATAGACCCAGACACACTGCCAGCACCAGCACCAGGAGTTTGAGAGACAGCCACAGCTGTAGTGACTGACACATGAGCCATAGACCCAGACACACCGCCAGCACCAGAAACAGGAGTGTGAGACAAAGTCACCGATCTACTGACTGACACATGAGCCATAGACCCAGAAACACTGCCAGCACCAGCAACAGGAGTGTGAGACACAGCCACAGCTGTAGTGACTGACACATGAGCCCTAGACCCAGACACACCGCCAGCACCAGAAACAGGAGTGTGAGACACAGCCACAGATCTACTGACTGACACATGAGCCATAGATCCAGACACACTGCCAGGACATGTCCCTGTACAGTGACCAACAAATACCATGCCTGCATCTGACACATGACAGTGGCGGACACACACAGTGCCAGTACCTGCAACAGGAGAGGGTACAACTGACACAGTGCTACTACATGAGGCATGACAGCATACAATAGACACAGTGCCACTATCTGACACATGAGAGTGAACTGCAGCTGACCCACTAGGACCACTGAAATGATGAGCCGGGAAACATCCTTGATCCCGATGTTTGTATAACGACTTACCTTAACCACGAAGAGTTAACAACGAAGAGGGCTAATCCACGATCGACTGAACATGGAAGGTCGGAACAACGAAGGACTGAACAACGAAGGACGGAACAACGACTTTACCGGAGTTGCACGTCACTTCTCGCCGTCTTCCCCTCATGCTCACTGCGATTGGGCTACGTTCGAGTGATTCGTCACTCTTCTCCGCCCAATCAAAATTCAACCTTTGTTGCCTGCGGTAGTTTTGGAAAAGAATGTGGACATTGGCATCTTGAAATACTAATGTCAGCATTAACGTTTCGTCTGCACCCTGGTTTACGATAAAAAAAGTGTTTTGGGATATAGACTGGTTTTCTTCTGCTCGGATGAACGACCTTGGAAAAGCGTCTCTGGAATTCACTTCCATTCTAAGGTAGGTTATTTATTCGAATATTTGTAATTGAAATGATAAAAAATTATTTTGTTGTTGTTTTGTTTTTCAAAAGGGTGCTTATACATGTGTATTTATTTTGATGTTTAAACACGTGTTAAATGTTAATAGCAGCAGTGCGTGCGTGCAAAGCCAATCAGTCAAGAAGCTTACTGGGAAAATTCATCAAAGTAAAACAGGACAAAAAGTAATACGTGATAAATAAAACGAAACTCTGCAATGTTTAGGGTTTAGGTAGATGATAATGTTCACGAATTACTGGTATCAAGTAATTATAAGTCTACTTTCATATTTTGCGCATGTGCAGAGGTGCTCGTTATTTTTTAGAAGACTAAAAAGAAAAACACAGCATTTCATTTTTATATGATCGTATTGAGCACGAAGAAAGACAAAGAATAAACTAGTTGATTTTATAGAAAATAGAAACAGAAATTAGTAATTGGCCATATAAAGGATTTTCGTTGTTCAGGAAGTCGTAAAAAAATAAGTAGTGGTTCAGAATAGGTCGTTGTTAAACTTTCGTTGTTCAGGAATTCGTGGTTCAGGCAGTAGTTGTTTAGTCATACAACCGATGAGCCACAGGGCTATATGGGCCAGGAGGCAGGGTGGCCCTGGGAGCTGGGGAAAGCTGTACTGGAGCGACATTGAGGTGGTCAGGTGTCACTGGTGTGTGCCTCCTTTTCTTTGTGAAATGTAAGGGCACCCCGGACATGACTGGACTGGTAAGTGGAGTGTCATCATCAGACATCAAAGGTGGATCATGTGCTTTTGGTGGTCTGCTCTCTGGGGACGTGCTGGACCCTGCCTGTCGTTTGCTGTGGGCCTGCCGTCTGCCCTCTGCATCATGTGTAATGGGGGATGCAACAACAGTGTACTCCTTCCTCAGCTTCTGTGGGGCGTGGATGGGAGTAGAGGTATGGGGGACTCCACCGCTGACACATGTGTTGTACGTTCCTTAAACATCAGCCTCAGTGCAGCCAGGGGTGATATATGCCTGTCCTTGATGGTGCTCGTGTCCATGGGAGAACCCTTGGCCATGGGATGTGCCTTGGACGTAGGAGGTGTCCTGTCTCTGGAATGTCCCTGATCCCTGGGCGGTGCCCTGTCCCTGGGTGCAGACTTGTCCATTGTAGTGTCCCTCTCCTTTTTGAAGCGACCTTGCCCTTGGGAGCGTCCCTGCTCTTGGGAGGTGCCCTTTCCTTTGTAGTGTCCTTGTCCTTGGGAGTGTCCCTGCTCTTGGGAGGTGCCCTTTCCTTTGTAGTGTCCTTGTCCTTGGGAGTGTCCCTGCTCTTGGGAGGTGCCCTTTCCTTTGTAGTGTCCTTGTCCTTGGGAGTGTCCCTGCTCTTGGGAGGTGCCCTTTCCTTCGTAGTGTCCTTGTCCTTGGGAGTGTCCCTGCTCTTGGGAGGTGCCCTTTCCTTCGTAGTGTCCTTGTACTTGGGAGTGTCCCTGCTCTTGGGAGGTGCCCTTTCCTTTGTAGTGTCCTTGTCCTTGGGAGTGTCCCTGCTCTTGGGAGGTACCCTTGCCTTGGGAGTTACTTTTGTGGGGGATGCCTGTGTAGCATGTGAAGCCATGTCCCCCAACACCCCTTGATGATCCTGTGTGTCAACTCCAGTGTAGCTCACGTCGTCTTCGGTGAGAGATATCCCAGTCCTAGGGGATGGTGTCTGTGCCCTCCGTGCCCTGCCTTGCTGCCTGTGGCTGCTCCTAGTGAAATAACCTGAATAAGAGGCCTGGTCTGATAAATCACTCTCCCTGAAACATCAAGTGGTGTGGATGGTGGTACAGAAGTAGAACCCTGTCTATGTGACTGTACAATGGCTGAAGACACAGTGTTTGCCAATGACTGAACTGTTCTGTGGAGACCAGCAACATCGCCATGCATCCCCTCCATGAATGCCACCACCTGCCCCAACTTCCTATCGTGGTCTTGGAATGCATTGATCATGTTGGTCTGCCCTACACACAGCTGTCGCAGCAGATCTACTGCCTCAGCACAAAGTGCACTTTGTGTCACAGGGGCAGGTTCCGCAGTGCCTGCACCGAAGGCAACTCTGCTCCCACTCCTCTGGCGAGCACGAGCAGTACATGTTGCAGTGGGTGGCAGCGTGGGCCCTGTGTGCTGTGTCCCAACTGAAGGTGTCGATTGCCCACTCCCTGTCTGTGACAACAGTGATGACTCACCAACACTTTCTGAGGATGAGGACGATGGTGTCTCCACATGTGAGTCCTCAGGGACGGTTCTGTCCCCCTCTCCGTGGCTGCACTCTTCAGTGTCAGTCTGCGTGTGTGTCATCTCGGATCCGGATGCATTGCCACCACTCATCTCCGTCGTCTGTGTGTCAGTGCCCTCGGCCAAAGCTGGAAGAGAGAGGGAAGAGATGTTAACCTAAGTGCCATACTCACGTACTGAAGGTTACAAAGTCACACCGTTCCTTACAGTCGATTGACATGTAGCACCCATCCTGTACACGAACCACCCCTACCACACATCCTCACATCATAGGTCCGTGGGTGTCTGTGAAACATGTACATCATACAAACAGGGCAAGTGCATGCAGACCACCACCCATGTCATGCCATGGGACCCCACACCTCAACGGCATGTCCTGGAACCCTCAAATACAAATCAACTGGTATGTCCACCTGGCGGACATGGGTGCTAATGCTCACTCCGCTAATGCCACCAACATGCAATTCATGCAAAAGATACGCACCACGGATGTCACTACTGTGTCTGAGCACAAATACATGCATGCACTCACAAGTTACAGACACATACAGTCTGCTTACCGCTAGTTTGCTGTTGATCCCCTCTCAGCCGGGCAGACAGGTCAGGATGCGTCACAGCAATTATACGGTGCATTAGAGGGGTCATGGTGCGTCGGGCAAGGCGGCCTGTTCTTGGAATAATCCCCAGTGTCATCTCCGCAACATTCTTGCTGAGCCTGGATATGCCGTCCCAGCGCTTGTGGCAGTGTGTGTGTCGTCTATTGCACACCCCCACTGCCCGTACATCACGTGCTATGGTCCTCCACACGGCCTTGCGAAGGTGCAGACTTGCGGTGGGTGACAGCCCAGGACTGGCGGTGGGTGCCCGGCCAGGCCTGGCGGTGGGTGACCGGCCAAGACTGGCGGTGGGTGACTGCCCAGTCCTGGCGGTGGGTGACCGGCCAGGACTGGCGGTGGATGACGCAATGACACTGTAAGGGGGTATCTCAACTGCCATTTCAGATTGCATCATCTAATGTATGTGTTGGCCTGCACCGCCCCCGCGAAATGTGTGCACCGCCATAGCGGCGCCAGTGAGTGATTGGTTTCAAATGATGCACCGTCGCGGTAGTGCGCACATGCATTTTGCGGGGTGTGACCGGGATGGTCCTTGACCATACAGCATATGTCATGCTTAATTGCTGTGTAAACGATCATCTTCTGTGTTGGTGGAAGGCGTCCCCAGATGGCGTATGTACACACACTGCATGTCTCCGCACACATGTAATCTTCATAGTTGTACATGTGTGTCAGGACATGTCCGGAATGCTGGAAGAATATAGATGTGAAGTCTATGGACCGTGTCCACGTGCGACATTCATGTCCATTTGTTGCATGTGTGCTCATACTGTTGACCTTGCCAGTGGTTAACAAAGGCTAGTGATGTGGGCCCAAGTTGCGTCAGATGTGCATGGCGACGTGTTGACGTTTTTGGAGACACACGTTTTCATTTCTACACATCTACACAGTACATCAAGGGTGTGTACACACATTCATTAGCTGTTGTGAGTGTGTGGTTTGTGTGTGGAAGTAACAATGATGTGTGTGTACATGCATTCTGTGTATTCGTGTCTGTTGTTGTGTGCCCATGCATGTCAGGTGAGGAGGCATTGTAGGTGTGTTCATGGGTGCATGAAGACAAGGAGGGTGTGTTCCAATTTCATGTTGTGTGTGCACGTACATGTGTGTCTGTGGGGACGCTTGTCCACATATGGGCCCTCAGTCATGTGTTGTTGCAAGATGCTTGAACATGTGTGCACGTTACATTGTACATGTTAGCCCACAGGATGTTCTTTGTGGTTGTACATTGTGTGTGTAGTCAGCTGTATTGCCTTATATATTGGTCCGCTCACACATATTATCACTGTCTGCAACATGTATTATTAGCATTGTGTTGGTCAAGATGTGATAGTGTTGCACAGCTATGTGTTGTTGGTCATTTGACATCTGCTGCCATCTACTCTCTCACAGGAGGGCTCCAAATGTGCATCGGCCATACACTGTGCTGGAGGACATGGTTGACGAGGAGGTGATCCGCAAATTCCGGCTTGACCGACGGAGATTGCAGGAGCTTGTAACACAATTGTCACCTCATCTGCAGCCACGCAGGGCATATCCAGGAGCTTTCACACCCACAGCAAAGGTGATGGCGGCACTTCATTTCTTTGCGACTGGCACTTTCCAGTACACAGTTGGTCATGCCGGGGGGATGTCCCAATCCATGTTCAGCCTGGTACTGCGGGATGTTCTGAATGCCATGATGCTTTACAAGGATGATTACATCCATTTTCCACGTCCGGCAGAGTTGGCAGCAGTCAAAGGGGACTTCTATGCCCTGGCCCAGATACCACACGTAGTGGGTTCCATTGATTGAACACATATTGGTCTCATACCACCCCGGGCACGTGAAGCTGTATATAGGAATCGGAAGCACTACCATTCGATCAACGTGCAAGTGGTGTGCCTGGCTGACAACATCATCTCGCATGTGTGTGCCAGATTTCCCGGTTCCGCCCATGACTCCCACATCCTGCGGAGCAGCATTGTCCCCCAACTGATGGCTAATCTGCGTCCAGAACGTGTGTGGCTTGTAGGTGAGTGTGCTGAAAGGACAATTGTGTTGCCAGTGTGTTGTGAGGACAATTGTGTTGTATGTGTGGCATGGTGTCCCCACAAATCCTGGTAATGAAATTTGTGTCTGTCATCCCCCCACCTAGGCGACTCTGCGTACCCAAACCGGCCGTGGCTGCTGAGCCCCATCAGGAATCCTACTACCCCTGGTGAATTGCGTTATAATGATGCCCATGGGAGGACACGTCGAGTGATCGAACGTACTTTTGGACTGCTGAAGTCTAGCTTTCGCTGCCTTGACAAAACAGGAGGGGCCCTGCCATACTCACCAGGCAAAGTATGCAAAATCGTGATTGCCTGCTGCATGCTCCACAACCTGGCCTTGCGCAATAACATTGAACTGATCATGGACCCTGAAGACCAACAGGTTGCTCGGCCTCCCATCCCACCCATGTCGACTGATGAGGATAGTGGTGAGGAAGAAGGTGTGGACCAGAGGCGTCAGCTCATTGATCGCTATTTCCCTTGAATGTGAGTAACTACCGCTTGTGCAGCCAGACAATGCGTGATGTATGTTTGCTGGTGGAGTGTGGATGTGGTGTGTCTATGATGCCTGTTCTGGTATGTTCTGTTTGCAAATGTGTGTGGTAGATGGTGTACATGCAATGCTCCCTGATGTGTGTCCTGTGATCCACTTAATTGGTGATGAGTGTGGTTTGTGGGATGTTGCAGTACAGTGTGTTGTGATGGGTGTGAATCTCTTTCCTGACCTGTGTTTGTTGTTCTCTCATTATCCCTAGGTCACTCCCACAGAGGGATGATTCTCAACAACATTGATCCCTGCACCTGGTAACGTTACATTCTAATACAATCATGTGATTAAAACATGGAGGCCACACATCATTGAGTGTTTACGTAATGTTTATTTACAGGTTGAGGATTGATGTTGGTGCATATTTACAAAGAAGTGTTGGGGGGGTGAGAGTTGAAGGTCATGGCAGATGAAAACACCGTGGGGACACCACAATGTGTGATGTCCAGCTAGTCCAATAGACGTGTGGCAATGCTTGGCATTGTGGGACAGGATAGTTTGCAGGGTGAATGGCAGGCTCAGATAAGGGTGAAGTCATTGGCGGCCCCTCTTAGAGTGGGTAGATGGGGCATCACCACTGCTCTCAGCTGGATCTAGCCTCGGACGGCCCCTCCGTCTTGGAGCCGGGGCAGAGACAGCAGTTGGATCAGGTTGGTCAGGGGCCACCTCCCTGTCCGTGGGTTCAGGTGTGGGTGGCGGTGGTGTTGATGACCGGTCATGCTGGGCACTTGGGTGAGGGGGGGGTGGTGTGGCGCGGGATAGCCAGTTCCTCCACAGAGCAGTTTGCTGGCCCATGAGGTCCACAATTTGGCCTATGCGGGTATCAATGGACCGCAACAGATGACTGCTCTCTTGTGAGTCTTGGTGGGCCCGATCAGACTGTGCCTGTGACCGATATTAGGAGGCATTGACTCTGGCGATGGCTTCCAGGGTTTCGGCGCCAGGATGAGGTGGGTGTCCTTCCTCACCTCGCCGGACAACTGCACTCCTGGTTGTGAGCTGTGCCCTCACCTGTGTCCTCTCACGTCCACTCTCCCTGCTTGCCTGGGATGTTGATGGCCCATCATCGGCCGATGGGTCAGGCAGGGTGGCACAGGCAGGAGTGGTGGTGGTGGCTGCACAGCTCACAATGGCAGGTGTTGGTGTGGTGACACAGGCCAAGGTGGGGGAGGCAGTCATGTCCTGGGAGCCTGATGGCCCTGGAAGTCTGCTTGGCCCCGCATCGTCCTCTGCACCTGAGCTGGCAATGGGCTCGTCCCCAGAGAGTCCGTGCTGTGAGCTGGGCGACTGGTGCTGGCGGTTGCTGCTTTCGCCAGTCAAGTTGCATTCACCTGAGGGAGAAGATTATCATGATCAATTCTGTGGACATGACATGTTTTTGGTACCAACATTACAAATCAATAACCTCTCTCACACACCCCACCCACCACCACCCTCCCTGTGGACATGGGGGCCTGTTGGGAGTTGTAGTGCTGGTCTCTCACACCCCCCACCCACCACCACCCTCCCTTTTGACATGGGGGCCTGTTGGGAGTTGTAGTGCTGGTCTCTCACACACCCACCCACCACCACCCTCCCTGTGGACATGGGGGCCTTTTGGGAGGTGTAGTGCTGGTCTCTCAACCCCCCCACCCACCACCACCATCCCTTTTGACATGGGGGCCTGTTGGGAGTTGTAGTGCTGGTCTCTCACACACCCCACCCACCACCACCCTCCCTGTGGACATGGGGGCCTGTTGGGAGTTGTAGTGCTGGTCCCTCACACACCCCACCCAACTCTCTGACACACCCCACACACCTCACTCACACACCCCACCCACCACCACCCTCCCTTTTGACATGGGGGCCTGTTGGGAGTTGTAGTGCCGGTCTCTCACACACCCCACCCACTTCTCTCACACACCTCACTCACACACCCCATCCACCACCACCCTCCCTTTTGACATGGGGGCCTGTTGGAAGTTGTAGTGCTGGTCTCTCACACACCCCACTCACCACCACCCTCCCTTTTGACATGGGGGCCTGTTGGGAGTTGTAGTGCCGGTCTCACACACACCCCACCCACCTCTCTGACACACCCCACACACCTCACTCACACACCCCGCCCACCACCACCCTCCCTTTTGACATGGGGGCCTGTTGTTAGTTGTAGTGCTGGTCTCTCACACCCCCCACCCACCACCACCCTCCCTTTTGACATGGGGGCCTGTTGGGAGTTGTAGTGCTGGTCTCTCACACACCCCACCTACCAACACCCTCCCTGTGGACATGGGGGCCTGTTGGGAGTTGTAGTGCTAGTCTCTCACACCCCCCACCCACCATCACCCTCCCTTTTGACATGGGGGCCTGTCGGGAGTTGTAGTGCTGGTCTCTCACACACCCCACCCACCACCACCCTCCCTGTGGACATGGGGGCCTGTTGGAAGTTGTAGTGCCGGTCTCTCACACACCCCACCCACCTCTCTCACACACCCCACACACCTCACCCACCCCACCCACCACCACCCTCCCTTTTGACATGGGGGCCTCTTGGGAGTTGTAGTGCCGGTCTCTCACACACCCCATCCACCTCTCTCACACACCCCACTCACCTCACTCACACAACCCACCCACCACCATACTCCCTTTTGACATGGGGGCCTGTTGGGAGTTGTAGTGCCGGTCTCTCACACACCCTACCCTCCACTCTCACACACCCCACACACCTCACTCACACACCCCACACACCACCAATGGGGGTGGGGTCGCACACTACTCACACACCAGCGGGATCGCCCCTAAGGACTGTGGTAAGTCTAGTTCATGTTCCGCGATGCATCTTCTTTCGATTCTCTGCTATCTTCGCTATCTTCGCCATCCCTGGACATGTGTTTCGGGATATTTACCCCTCATCAGCAGGGATTAGGCCATGTTCTGGGGTTGCCGGTGGCTGCCAAATATTGCAGGTTTAGTACCACTCAGGCGCGCAGGTGCGGGGTCCCAGGCTCGTCAGCCAACTGCTCGAGGGAGCTTTAACATTACAAATGGGGGTGGGGTCGCACACTACTAACACACCAGCGGGATCGCCCCTAAGGACTGTGGTAAGTGTAGTTCGTGTTCCGCGATGCATCTTCTTTCGATTCTCTGCTATCTTCACTATCTTCGCCATCCCTGGACACGTGTTTCGGGGTATTTACCCCTCATCAGCATGGATTAGGCCATGTTCTGGGGTTGCCGGTGGCTGCCAAATATTGCCAGGTTTAGTACCACTCAGGCGCGCAGGTGCGGGGTCCCAGGCTCGTCAGCCAACTGCTCGAGGGAGCTTTAACATTACAAATGGGGGTGGGGTCGCACACTACTAACACACCAGCGGGATCGCCCCTAAGGACTGTGGTAAGTGTAGTTCGTGTTCCGCGATGCATCTTCTTTCGATTCTCTGCTATCTTCGCTATCTTCGCCATCCCTGGACACGTGTTTCGGGGTATTTACCCCTCATCAGCAGGGATTAGGCCATGTTCTGGGGTTGCCGGTGGCTGCCAAATATTGCAAGGTTTAGTACCACTCATGCGCGCAGGTGCGGGCTCCCAGGCTCGTCAGCCAACTGCTCAAGGGAGCGTTAACATTACAAATGGGGGTGGGGTCGCACACTACTCACACACCAGCGGGATCGCCCCTAAGGACTGTGGTAAGTGTAGTTCGTGTTCCGCGATGCATCTTCTTTCGATTCTCTGCTATCTTCGCTATCTTCGCCATCCCTGGACACGTGTTTCGGGGTAATTACCCCTCATCAGCAGGGATTAGGCCATGTTCTGGGGTTGCCGGTGGCTGCCAAATATTGCCAGGTTTAGTACCACTCAGGCGCGCAGGTGCGGGGTCCCAGGCTCGTCAGCCAACTGCTCGAGGGAGCTTTAACATTACAAATGGGGGTGGGGTCGCACACTACTCACACACCAGTGGGATCGCACCTAAGGACTGTGGTAAGTGTAGTTCGTGTTCCGCGATGCATCTTCTTTCGATTCTCTGCTATCTTCGCTATCTTCGCCATCCCTGGACACGTGTTTCGGGGTATTTACCCCTCATCAGCAGGGATTAGGCCATGTTCTGGGGTTGCCGGTGGCTGCCAAATATTGCCAGGTTTAGTACCACTCAGGCGCGCAGATGCGGGGTCCCAGGCTCGTCAGCCAACTGCTCGAGGGAGCTTTAACATTACAAATGGGCGTGGGGTCGCACACTACTCATACACCAGCGGGATCACCCCTAAGGACTGTGGTAAGTGTAGTTCGTGTTCCGCGATGCATCTGCTTTCGATTCTCTGCTATCTTCGCTATCTTCGCCATCCCTGGACACGTGTTTCGGGGTATTTATCCCTCATCAGCAGGGATTAGGCCATATTCTGGGGTTGCCGGTGGCTGCCAAATATTGCCAGGTTTAGTACCACTCAGGTGCGCAGGTGCGGGGTCCCAGGCTCGTCAGCCAACTGCTCAAGGGAGCTTTAACATTACAAATGGGGGTGGGGTCGCACACTACTCACACACCAGCGGGATCGCCCCTAAGGACTGTGGTAAGTGTAGTTCGTGTTCCGCGATGCATCTTCTTTCGATTCTCTGCTATCTTCGCTATCTTCGCCATCCCTGGACACGTGTTTCGGGGTATTTACCCCTCATCAGCAGGGATTAGGCCATGTTCTGGGGTTGCCGGTGGCTGCTAAATATTGCCAGGTTTAGTACCACTCAGGCGCGCAGGTGCGGGGTCCCAGGCTCGTCAGCCAACTGCTCGAGGGAGCCTCCCTTTTGACATCGGGGCCTGTTGGGAGTTGTAGTGCCGGTCTCACACACACCCCACCCACCTCTCTCACACACCCCACACACCTCACTCACACACCCCACCCACCACCACCTTCCCTTTTGACATGGGGGCGTGTTGTTAGTTGTAGTGCTGGTCTCTCACACCCCCCACCCACCACCACCCTCCCTTTTGACATGGGGGCCTGTTGGGAGTTGTAGTGCTGGTCTCTCACACACCCCACCTACCACCACCCTCCCTGTGGACATGGGGGCCTGTTGGGAGTTGTAGTGCTAGTCTCTCACACCCCCCACCCACCACCACCCTCCCTTTTGACATGGGGGCCTGTTGGGAGTTGTAGTGCTGGTCTCTCACACACCCCACCCACCACCACCCTCCCTGTGGACATGGGGGCCTGTTGGGAGTTGTAGTGCCGGTCTCTCACACACCCCACCCACCTCGCTCACACACCCCACACACCTCACTCACACACCCCACCCACCACCACCCTCCCTTTTGACATGGGGGCCTCTTGGGAGTTGTAGTGCCGGTCTCTCACACACCCCACCCACCTCTCTCACACACCCCACACACCTCACTCACACACCCCACCCACCACCACCCTCCCTTTTGACATGTGGGCCTGTTGGGAGTTGTAGTGCCGGTCTCTCACATACCCCACCCACCTCTCTCACACACCCCACACACCTCACTCACACACCCCACCCACCACCATACTCCCTTTTGACATGGGGGCCTGTTGGGAGTTGTAGTGCCGGTCTCTCACACACCCTATCCACCTCTCTCACACACCCCACACACCTCACTCACACACCCCACACACCACCACCCTCCCTTTTGACATGGGGGCCTGTTGGGAGTTGTAGTGCTGGCTGCTTTGACAACATGCAAGGCTGGGAACGTAGGAGGCAACATTTGTGTTTGGTCAAGGTGTGTCCATTTGAGGCCAGGACTTCACATTTGGGTGACTGTGTGGTCCACATGCATGGATTGGGGCCAGGGAGATGTGTGTTGGCAGTTGTGCATGGCAGACCATGGCAGTGTGATAGTGGTCATTGGTTTGTACTTACCAGCCTCTTGTCCCTCCTCGATTCCTTCCAGGCTCTCAGGGTGCAGTATGCCCAGCACCTTCTCCTCCCATTCTGCAAATGGTATGGGCTCCGGGGGAGTGCCGCCGCCAGTGTGGTGTGCCCGCAGGTGGTTCTTGGCCCTGATGCCTTTCACCCTTGCCTTGAGGTCGTGCCACCGCCTCTGGATCTCGTTTTTGGTGCGTGGCACGTTCCCTGACGCATTCACTCTGGTCACTATCCTGTCCCACATTTGGTTTTTGGTTGCCAAGGTGGTCTGCTGGACTAGGTTGCCGAAGAGATGTGGTTCGACATGAATGATTTCATCCACCATGACCTTCAACTCACTGTCTGTGAACTTGGGATTTTTCTTTGGTGCCATGGTGTGTGATGTGCAAGGTGTTGGTGGGGTGGGGTGGGATGTGCAGGTGTGTGGTGTGTAGGGATGGTGTTGTGTGGGTTTGTGTGGTGTGTGTGTTTGTGTGCAGGTTGTATGTGTGTTTGTGTGTGTCTGCTGTTCGTGGTATTGTGGCTCTTGCTTGCAGCTATGCTGTGATGCAAAGGACTGTGGTAGTGGGAGGGATTCATTTTATTCTCTGTGTGGTGGTGGTGTCCCAATGGTTGTTGGCAATCAGGTGTTCTGTGGGTGTGGTGATTTCGGTGCATTTTTCGGTGCTTGGGGGGGTGTCATTGGGGCGTGTAGTTGCTGGGGTGGGTGTTTCAGGTGGTTGGGTGTTCTGTTTAGTGTGTTTTCTATTTACTTCCGTCTGCCATTTTGTCATCGGTTTGACGGCAGGGATGGTGTTTGTGTGGTCCTTCCACAGTCATGGTTCGTTTTCCGAAGTATTGTTTCCGCGGCGGTGGAGGACGGCGGTGAGTTCCGTTGGAATGGCGGCGTTATCCTAATCGCGCGGCCGGACCCTCCGCAGGTATAGCGGCGGTTGGGCCTGTTCCCGCGGTCATGATCGTCCGCGGCGGTGGTTGTTCTTTTGGTTCCGTCCGCCGCGGACGGTGTTTGATGTGTTCCGTCCGCTGCGGACGGTGTTTGTTGTGATCCGTCCGCCGCGGTCGGAGTTTGATGTGATCCGTCCGCCGCGGTCGGAGTTTCTTGATAGGAATATCCTAATCGCAACCGCGGATTCTCCGCGGTGCGGTCGGGAGTGATTTTGCCGTGACCATGGTGGACGGTACCCGTTTCCGTCCGCCATCCTAATAGGCCCCTAAGTTCACTAACAGCATTATTCATCAGAGCTGCGGCAGAATGTTTCTCATTTTATGTTTAATAACTCTTACTTTTAAAGATTCTTCTCAAATATTCTGATGTAGTAAAATGAGTCTCTTTCCTGTGTTAAACAAATAGACTTTTGAGTTTTGATGACACCTTATCATATTCTAACGTGATATTAGCTGCATTATTTACCGGCCAAATATTTTCAAGGCTCGGCTTGTGCATGGGCTCTTAGAGCTGGAGCTGACCCTAGGCTTTCTGGCCCTACACTCTCTGTTAATTTTTTGGCTCACCCGCCTCTAATATAAACTCTTATAAAAATAAATAGGCAGGTGCATTCAATGATCCTACACACATGCATGTAGACACACAAATACTCTTTGCTCATCTTTTTATGCTAGCAAAGTCCTAAATAAACCCTTATTATTGGCCTACTTGTAGTTCTCAGTCTCCCATATTTTCATCGACAGGGCCGGCGCTAGGCATGGGCAGCTTGGGCAGTGGCCCAGCCCCCCTCCCCCGCCCAGCCAATCAGCATGGGGCCCGCACCTCTAAGGCCCCCTGCCTTGGGCCTCACACCTGTTATGTAGCACTGTGAGGTCCAAAGCCTCACAATCATTTATAGGTAGCTCTGGAAATAATAAGTGAAGGGGCCTCGCCACAATGTGCCATGACTACCAGGCACTGGGAAGGGGCGCCTCATCCCTGGCCTCGCAGCTCTACACCATAAGTGCGATGCTCAGGAAACAAAGGGCCTCTCCCAGGCTCATCACGGCCTGCAATTGACGATCTGCACTGCTCACATAAAGGCACTGCAGGACACCCACTGTCCTCCACTTTTAACCCTTTGAACTCTCAGCACTTGATGAGCTGTTAAAGAGATGCTTGTGAGTGGCAAACAGAGAGGCAGTGCAGCACACGAGGTGTCAGGCACCAAGCAGCTTCAGTGGATCCTTAAGCTACTGGGATGGATACAAACAACCTTAAATGAATGAATGAAACCTATACTCAGGACCTGTACTGAGAGTGTACCTTTGAAGGTTATTTTACAGTGCTGTCACAATGGTAAATCAATAAACTAGGCACAGGGAGATTATTATTTGCACAGGAACAAACAGTCGATTAAATTATCAGAGCCAATAATGTAACACAGGTCTACTTGGTTCAAAGGCTATTCACAGCGCCACTGTAATTATGCAGAAGAGGATGGGCAAATTGTGTGGCAGGGTTCACTAGATTATAGGTTCAAAGGCTATTCACAGGGCCACTGTAATTATGCAGAAGAGGACGGGCAAATTGTGCGGCAGAGTTCACTAGATTATGTGGTAAAAACAAATTATGCAGTGTAATGCACTACATTTTGTCATAGTACTACTTCATTATTTTCTTATTTTACTCTTGGTAACACTGTCGGTGCATAGGCTGTCCCTCATTAGTATCAGTTTAAAATAGGAATAAGCAACAAATAGGTAACCAGTGAACCTTTGAAATGGGCCTTTATTTGCATGGCAACACATGTTGCTAGGTCTTAGTTAGACCCATTAGGAAGAACACCTCTGTCCCATGGACTAATCTGTTCAATCTTAGACCCATCTCCCTGCTTCCTTTTTTGGGTAAGCTCATCGAAAAGCACGTAAACAAACATCTCTCCAACTTCCTGGAACAATCTGGAAGTTTGGATCCCTCTCAGTCTGGTTTTAGGCCGAATTATAGTACTGAATCGGCCCTGCTGTCGATAACAGACGATCTCCGCATGTGCCAGGACAGGGGAGTCTCAGCTGTCCTGGTGCTGCTGGATTTATCGGCAGCGTTCGATACTGTATCTCATACCATCTTGATCAAACGACTAGCTGAGAGTGGACTGGAGGACGTGGCACTGGAATGGCTGAAGAGCTTTCTCTCTGAACGCTCCCAGTGCGTTAGCATGGGTGGGTTCCAGTCATCTGAGGTTATGATCTCTAAGGGGGTGCCACAGGGCTCTTGTTTGAGCCCCACTCTTTTTAATATCTACGTGGCCCCCCTAGCAAAGATCATGAGAGCCTTCGGTTTCAGTCCAGTATCATACGCTGACGACACCCAGCTGCTTTTTCCTTTTACATCTATGACCGCGGAGGTCAAACGTTCCTTCTCTGAAGGGATGAAAGCAGTTTCTAAATGGATGTCCTCAAATTTTCTCCAGTGTAATGTCAACAAAACTGAAGTCATGCTTTTCGGTGAGGCTAAGATTTTATGGGCCCCGGACTGGTGGCCCATAGACCTGGGCCCAGTACCTGAATCGAAACTAGTAATCAAGAACCTTGGGGTTCGTTTGGAGCAGGAGTTATCGTTAAAACAACAGGGAAATAATATTGTGGGGTCCTGCTTCCACATGATAGGCCTTCTCCGTAAGTTATTTCCGCTTCTTCCTGATTCTACGAGAAAGACTTTGGTACAGGCGCTAGTATTGAGTCGGATCGACTATTGTAATGGTCTACTAGCATCTGCCAATGAAGAAGTACTAGACAGATTTCAAGTGGTGCAGAACACCGCTGCGAGATTGGTCCTGAACGTTCCGCCCAGGACCCCTCCCAAGCCACTGTTGGTAAAACTTCATTGGTTGTCTGTTCGCCAAAGGATCAAGTTTAAGGTGTGCTGTATAGTCCATAAGGGGCTACATGGCCTAGGACCTTCCTATTTAGCAGATACATTTGTCCCGTATGTCCCCACGCGCTCCCTACGATCTAGCAACCAGTTGCTTTTGAAGGTGCCCAGGATTAAAAAGGCTAGACAGGGAGGTAAAGCTCTGTCCGTGGTCGGTCCCACACTCTGGAACAGACTCCCACTTCCGCTTAGACAATGCGTGGACCACTCTAGTTTTAGGAATAAACTGAAAACCTTCTTGTTTCAATCCTAATTGGATCTGTTAAAACTCTCTATTCTGACTTTGTGTTTTTACTAAGAATTATGTGATCTTGTCCTTTTTTGAATCTTTCTGCCCTTCTTTTTCTTTTTACCACAGGTGCTTCTGCAGCGCGGATATACTCCCCTGGGAGTTGATTCAAGCGCTATACAAACCCGCTAATAATAATAATAATATTAGTAACTTTTGAACCGGTTGAGCAAGAAAAGATTTTTGGGTTACAATCTGTAGATTATGTAGCAGATGTTGGATTATGTGGCAAATGCGCCGAATCCATAATTATGGGAAAACCACCATGGCCACACAGTTGCATAGTTTCAGTGGCCCTGGCTATACATTTGCCACTGTATTGCATTTAGGTGAATATACCATGTGACTGGGCACTTCTCTCCCAGGTAATATTAAGGGCCTGATTATGACTTTGGCGGTATTCCCTTGGAGCGCCACACCAGTGCTCCGCCGTACGAATGCCAAAGCCGTCCTCACACCACCTGCCATATTACAACTGTAATCCTTGCCAGGCGAATGTCCTACAGCAGCTCCACTGCAGTGCCTTTCCAAGGCTCATAGGAGAGCCTTAGAAAGGCACTGCTGTAGGACCACCGCAATACTTTCCTGCACGGGATGGAATGCACCATGTTATGTATTCCTTCCTGTGCAGGAACTGGGGGTGCAAAAATACAGGGGGCACATCATGTGCCCCTCTGCATGCACCTCCATGCACAGAGGCACAAGGGGCCCTGTTAGGGACCCCTCTGTTGTCTCACCACCACCTTCTTCATGGCAGTTTCACCACCATGTAAAGGATGGTAGTGATTCTACTCTTAATATACTTGGTGGGGCTCCAGTGGCACCGCCAGCGTATTGCAGCCTCTGAACGCTGCGCAACCACTGTGGGATCATTGATCCCCAGCAGAATCAGTTGTCCTGTGGCAGTCCAACAGCCAAAGTTGGAATACAGCGGGTGGACCGCCACCGTGACTACGGCGTTCCAAAGGACCACCGTAGTCGTAATCATGCCCTTTAGTCCATGTTGTAATCCTACACTTTTAAGCAGTTTTTATATCTAATCAAAATACTCCCAATCTTGTCAAAAAGGGAGCACATCAATAAGTTCCGAAAAGTGATTGCCCAAGAGCACACAATTTGTCCAAATGGGAGGCCGGTGCAAAAAATAAAATGATATTAACAAGATGTTATTATCATTTGATTTTCTATGCGTTTATCTGAGCTAGGTCAGGCCGGGGCTGAGCTCACCAGAGCAGAGTGAGGATTGGTTTACCCTCCCTAAGTGCGCATGACTGTTTGGCCGGCCCTCTTGGGCCAGCCAAACAGTATTGTGCACTGAACATGTTCTCCACCTGGCTGTTTGCACAGCTCGGTGGAGAACATGCCCAGGCTCCCAGGCACTGCCTGTGCGGCCAAACAGGCCACTCTGACCAATCACGAACCTGCTCATGCAGAGTCGTGATTGGCATGGAGAGTCCGGGAGCCTGAGTGCTTCCGGTGCTGAGAGGAGAGGACAGCACGGAGGATAGTAAAAGGTAAGTTTAACTACTTATTTTTTCGTCTCACCACGCCCGTCTGAGGCAGCTGCCACTGCACTTTCTATGATGTCATTTTCTGTGATTGCACGCTGTATGCAAATTAGGGGGGCTTCACACATTTCCTTTCTGCCAGGGGCCCCAAAAGTCCTGGGACCGGCCCTGTTCATCGATAACCTAAAGTACATTTTCCACACAAAATGGCAATTTCCTCCCAGGTGTGCTAGTTACTGTTGAAAAAGGGATTGCGGGTTTTCTCGCAGGTTAACTTTAAAAGCGGCTTCTTTTGAGGGCGTGGCTTGGATGGCAAGGAGGCAGGAGACCTAAGTCCGGAGCTCCCGACCCCCAAGTTTAACGAGCGGCGCGCATCATAGTCCAACGTGAGAGAAACTGAGCCAAAAGCAAAGGAGGTGTGAGGGAACCAAACCGGCACCCCATGAGAGGCTCTGCGACTAAAAAGAACCAAGAACGAGGTGACGGCGGGGAGAAGACGAACGGCCAGGGGGAGAGAGGAACGATCCCAAGATGGCGGCGTGAGTCAGAAGACCGGGAAGACAGCAAGCCACGCAGCGACAGGCAGATCCACCCAGAACGCAATACCCGACTGCCCCGGCACCCCCCCCCCCCATCTCAGGAAGGAGGGAGAGAGAGGCAGCCACGGCGAGCTACCGGAGCGGGCGCAGCGACCAAGCAAGTGAGTACCGGCTCAGCGAACAGCGCAAGCAGGTCAGCGCAACGAACGAGCGGGCCGTTTCTCTCACAGACTCACAATTTCTGACGAAGGCCAAAGAGGGCAGTCATTACACGCAGCCCGGGAAGCGGCAGCTGCAACGGCAGCAGGGAAGACAACAACAAGGCAGCCATCTTTGTAGAGGGGGAGTAAGCACGGGGCGGCCATCTTGCTAAAGCTAAAGCACCTCACAGCGGAACACCCCTGGCGATAGACAGCCCGACAAACAGTGCGAGCAGGTCAGAGCGGCAAACTCGCTATTTCCGATGGCAGCGGAGAACTAAGGGGTAACCAGTTACGCACACCACAGGCGGCGGCAGCAGTGAAACCATCGACAAAGCGGCCATCTTTGTAGAGGAGGAGAAGCACGGAGCGGCCATCTTGCTGTAGCATCCCGCAGCGGAACAGCGGCCAAAGCAGGCAGACGGAGGCAGCAGCAAGGAGCAGGGCGCAAGCTCGCGGGGCAGCACAGGCAAACCGTGAGTTTCAGACAATATCGTCGTGGAGTGGTTGTTAAGAGGGCGACCATCCATGCACAGAGGGGGGATACATGTAGGCCAACAACGACGAGAGGCCGTCTCTGTGAAAGGGTAAGAGACACAGAGAGGCTAGCTTGCTGCAGCAGCTGGTCGAAGCAGTAAGAGGCAAGCGGAGGACCTGCGCAGTGACAAGGCAAGAGCGGCGACCCCTCTAGCGAAAACAAAAGGCGCAACAAGGCGCAAAACACGGAAACTAGAAAAGTGGCAGACACAGGCTGTGGGCTACACAACAACAACAACAGCGGCCATCTTAAGACATCTTAAGACAGAGGAGAAGCTCCAGGTGGTCATCCTGAGGAATCAGCAAGCGGTGTAGTGAGAAACAAGCACAGGCAGACGACGGCGAGTTGCGGAGCGGGAACAGTGAGGGGTACCACCAGAGCAAAAGCACAGCGCAGGAGGCTGGCGGAGCATAGGACTAAAACCAGAGTGGTCAAGTGGCCACCTAGGTTCAGAGACGACCCCATAACGTCGATAAGCACCCAGAGGGACAAAGAGGGAAAAAGAGGAGACAAAGCCGCAAAAAGACAGCCGCCAACAGAAGGGAGGCCCAAGTTCAACCAGGCCAAAAGAGGGACCGAAGCCATGGCAGGCAGGGACGGGAAACAAGGGGCTAACGACTTGAAGAAAAGCAAGAATGAGACACCGCCCTCTCCGGGCAAAGAGCGCAACAACCATGGGGATGGCACAATAACGCTGGACATGCTCCTGAAGAAAATAACAGAAGGGAACGAGCTGGCAAAAGCCACGAAAAAAACAGTAGACAGCATTCAGATGGAGCTAATAGCAATCAGAGCCGAGCAAAGCAGAGCCAATGGCAGAATCGACGAGGCAGAGAAGCGAATAGGTATGCTGGAAGACAACGCAAACATAACACATAAGGACATGGGGCTTGTGATAAAGAGAACAACGGCACTACAAAAGGCCATGGCGGAGCAAGAGGACAGGAGCCGCAAGGGGAACATAAGACTCCTGGGAGTGCCCGAAGAGGAAGAAGATACACCGGGAGCATGCGCCCTGATGCTGGAGGCCTTAATACCTAAAATAACGGGACTCACCTTCGACAAACCGCTGGAGATCACCAAAGCGTACCGCATACCGGCCAGGAAGCAAATGAACAGCAACGCCCCCAGACCCATAATATGCAAACCACTAAGAGAAAATCAAACAGAGGCGATATTTGCGGTAGCCAGGAAGGGCCGTCCGATGATGATAAACGGAAGCAAAGTAACCATCACCCAAGACTTCTCCAAACTAACAGTCGAGGTGAGGAAAGGCTTCCTAGCCCAAAGGGAACATCTGCGAAAAAAGAACATTGCATTCACATTTGCAGGTCCATCCAAGATGAAAGTGACAGATAAGCACGGAAGCAGAATCTTCGATGACCCCAACGACCTACACCGATACCTACAAGGTCCGGAACCAGAGGAGATGGAGCTACCGAGCCCTGGGGCAAAGAGAAGGGCATCCTCTGACGAAACACACGAAGGAGGCGAATAAGAAGGAATGTTTGAAGTAGCACGCATGTGCAACCAATCTCCGAGACTCGGAACCTAACAATCTGCCTCAGACAACCATATACAAGAACAACCGCAGCCACCGAGACTCTGATCACAACGAACATTAGGCTTGGAGTAACAAGCATGCGCAACCATGCATGGACACTCTGACATTGACAACAACAACCTACCTCAACAACAACAACATCCTACCTCAGACAGTCACAAAACAAGATAGACCACAGCCACCGAGACACGAACAATATGCCGCGAGCAATCGCACAGCAAGAACAACCATACCTACCTCAGCAAGGCCACCGCGGCCACGGGAAGAACAGGCAAGACACCGACGACCATATCCTTCTTTTTTTTTAAGCAACCGCGAGGGCGGGGGGTCGGCTAACACTAAAGACTCAGGAAGAACTTGGGGGGGAGGGAGTGTGAGGACCCTTGCTGTCGCACACCCGGTTTACTACTGATGGGGGGAGGGGGGGAGGGGGTCGGGCTAGGGGGGGGGAGTGAAGACGGCGGACAAGACAGTACATGGCAGAGCCGCCGTTTGTGTTATGAACAAAGGACCTAGAATGTTGCCTTTCTCCACAGGCACCCTATACTTTTTCTATCTCTCTATTCCCATCCAACGCCCCGGGGGGGGCCGCAGAACGCAAAGCACAAGCGATGCAACCAAACCACCTTGACAGACCCAACAAGAGCGGGCCTGTCCACTGACCTGAAGATAGTGTCCATGAACGTTAAAGGACTGAACCACCCGGTCAAACGAAGGAAAATCCTGGACTACTTGTCCAAACTAAAGGGAGATGTATACATGCTCCAAGAGACCAAGCTCTCAAAAGATGAGGCGAAACTACTCAAAGCTAGATGGATAGGGGAGGTACTCTGCTCGCCGGCAAAAGGGAAGAAAAGAGGAGTCATAACCATCCTGAGCAAGAAGGCCAACCTAACAACACTAGCAGTGGACACTGACGAAGATGGCTGCATGCTCACAGCAAGCGTCCAGAGAGGAAGCGACACAATCCACATGGTCAATATCTATGGTCCCAACTCGGAAGACAAGCAATTCTGGCAGGGAGTGGACAGCAAACTATCAGACCTCCCCCAAGACAACCTCCTGATCACAGCTGGGGACATGAACAAGACAATGGACCAGGCAACAGACAGACACCCAAACAGACCAAGCCATAACTCCAACAATAACAACAACACCCTGAAAGATCTATGCGCTAAACAACAACTGGCAGACCCGTGGAGGCTCCAACACCCGACAGCGCGAGAGTACACTTTCTACTCACACCCACATAACTCCTACAGCAGGATTGACTACATACTGATGTCCAACACACACACGCACCTCATAGAGGAAACGGAGATAGCCCCAATCACCGTCTCGGACCATGCTCACATAACACTCACTCTAAGTGGGAAACACAACGAAACCCCAACGAGGAGGTGGAGGCTGAACGATGACATCCTCCAGAACAGAGAGAACGTCAAAGAAATTGAAGCCACAATCAAAGAATACCTCGAACACAACGACAATGGCGAAGTAGGGAAAGACACCGTATGGGACGCCCTCAAAGCGACACTAAGGGGGAAACTGATAAACATCAAAGCCAGGATGAACAGAGGAAGAAACAAGAAAATCCTTGAGCTCGAGGAGGAAATAACAGCACTGGAGAGAGGTCACTGCGCAAACATAACGGACAAAAACACGCTCACCCTGCTCACAAAAAGGAAATACGAGCTGAACAAGATCCTAAGCGAAAGAGCGGGTTCCTGGCTGACGAAGTTCAAGTCAGTCAACCTATGCGCAGCAAACAAAGCAGGGAAGCAGCTGGCGTCCTACTTAAAGGCAAAACAAAGGCAACACACGATAGCAGCAATAACTGATCGCACGAACACATCCCAAACAACGAACAAAGGAATACTAGAGGTCTTCAGACAATTCTACCAAGAACTGTACACTGAAGATCAAACCCTAAGCAAAGATGCAGGACGAGATCTACTCAGTAAAACCAATCTGCCGAAACTAAAGGAGACGGAGAGGGAGTCGCTCGAAGCCGACATATCGGAAGAAGAGATTGAAGCAGCCATATGCCAACTGAAACGGAACAAAGCGCCAGGACCGGATGGCTACTCTGCAACATTCTACAAAACCTTCAGCGAACACATTAAGACACTGATGGCACAAACATATTCCACATGCATCCAGAACGGGAAGATGACAGAGTCCATGTGCGAAGCCAACATCACCATAATTCCCAAGGAGGGGAAAGACCCACAATATCCCCAGAACTACAGACCAATATCGCTAATAAACGTCGACTGCAAGATCTACGCAAAGGTCTTAGCCAACAGACTAAACAGGATCCTGCCAAACATCATCCATACCTCACAAGTGGGATACATAAAAAACAGATTGTCGCAGGACAACACAAGGCTACTGTGCCACCTGATCAACCACACAGCAAGTAGCAACGAACAGGCGGTCATGATAGCGCTGGATGCGGAGAAAGCCTTCGACAGAGTTTCGTGGCCCTTCCTGGGTAATTGCATGGGAGCCTTTGGCCTAGGCGGGAAGTACACGGCAATGGTCATGGCCCTCTACAACAAACCGAAAGCAAAAATAGTGGTAAACGGAAGCGCATCCGAAACGCTCACGCTGGGCAGAGGCACCAGACAAGGATGCCCCCTCTCCCCCGGACTCTTCCTGCTCGCTCTAGAACCCCTGCTAGCCAGAATCAGGGACAACACAGAGATAACGGGCGTAAAGCTCAAGAAGAAGACCGTCAAACTAGCGGCATACGCCGACGACATCCTAATCACAACAGCAAACCCCTCCACGTCAATAAAAGCTCTGATGGCCACAATAGGTGAATACGCAGAAGCCTCAGGCTACAAACTCAATAAGGAGAAATCGGAGTGTAAGCCAATGAACGTCCACACCACAAGAGAAGTCCTAGGCGAATCCGGCCTGGCATGGCAGACGAAACCACTGAAATATCTAGGGCTCCACTTTGGGAGAGACCTCACGTCAACGCTGCAACACAACGAAGACCTCACGCTGAAGAAGATAAAAGAGAGGCTGGAGTTATGGTCACCAAAGTACATAAGCTGGTGGGGACGCATTGAAACGATCAAAATGATGATAACACCGGTAATAAACTACACGCTAACAATGCTACCACTCCCAATGACAGAGATATTCCACAAAAAACTGGACCAACTCATAAATATCTTTCTATGGAAAAACAAGAAACCAAGGATAAGCCTACAAAAACTAAGACTGTCAAGAGACCTCGGAGGCCTTAACCTGGCGAACTTCAAGACATACCAGACGGCATGTCTGGCGAGACAGGGTATCGCCTGGGTAGATGCCACACAAACGTACATGCCAGTATGGCTAGAGGTCGAGCAGGACATCCTGGGAGGGCTCAAGCCAATAGCACTCCTAACAGCGAACCGGCACCCACTGAAAGCCAGCGCCATACTAAAACACACGAGAGACGCCCTGCTGAAGGTGGACAGGCACATGGCGCAGAAACTGAAAGGCACAGCATGGGAATCCATCTGGTTCAACACTAAAGTGACCTACCAGGGAGCGACATTGCATAACGACACGTGGATCGGGAAAGGCATCAGCACACCCAGCCAAACGGAGACCAGGCAAAGACCGCTGACGTTCCAGAACCTACAGCAGCTACATGACCTCCCGAACCAAGAGTTCTATAACTTCCTAAAAATTAAGACAGCAATAACAAAGGCCAACCTATGCGGAGGAGAGCCGGGAATCATCAAGTACCTGCAGCTCCTCAACTCAACAGGCCACCAAACGGCAAAGATCTATAAGCTCCTGAGCCCATCCAAGCTGGCGCAGAACAAAAAAGCTACTAACACATGGGAGACGCTCCTGGGCAGGCAACTGAATGAAACGGAGCGAGCAAAAATGTGGAGCTCAGCGACAACAAACAAAATTACCCCACAGCTAGCGCAAACAAAATATTGGCTACTCCACAGCGCCTACTGGACGCCATCCAAACTCCACAAGGTCGGCATCGCAGACTCAGACAAATGCTGGAACTGCCAGAAAGAGGAAGGCACCCTCGAACACCTCATCTTCACCTGCGTGAAAGTCAAGAAGTTCTGGGCACAAATCAACACTTTCTTGAACGATATGCTCAAAACAGATCTGGAAATCAGCTTCGTCAGCCTGGCGACTGAGCACCTAACAGCGAACCTAAAAAGTAGAGAAGAGAGAGAACTCCTAGACCTACTCCTCACAGCAGCCCTTAAAATAATCCTAACGAACTGGAAAAACACAGCCAAAGCAAACTTCAAAACATGGATCAACTGGGTCACCTTCCTGAGAGGAGCCGACAACATCACAGGCACTTTCTCAAAAGAACATAAAGCCAAGCTGCACATGTGGGACCCGCTCGACGAGCTCCTGAGGAAGACCCAATAAAGGACAATAAAGGACAATAACGTGCGCACCTCCCCCCCCTCCCCCCCCCCTCTCCTCTCCTCTTCTTCTTTCTTTTCTCCTCCAGTGGAGGGAGAACAATCGCGCTGCCACGAACGGACTGTCATAGTTGTACCATTGTACTCAGACCTGTATATATATATTTTTGTACGACCTTCTTTTGTATGCCAATAAAAAAAAAAAATATTTAATAAATAAATAAATAAAAGCGGCTTCTTTGCGACTTTTTAAACTGTATGGATGTGACAATATATATATATATATTTTAAATAGTGTACAAGGGGCGTCTACGTCATGATGTTAATTAAACTGAAAAATAAACAGATAAACGCATAAACTTCCGCAACACTTCAGTAATTTCCATGGATAGACCTTCACCAAAGAGCACACACGCACGCAGGCACGCACACAGGCACGACTCACGAGATGCACAGCTCACACACATACCCAATTTAGAATAATCAAGGACACGAGCAGCTCGCCCAGAGATTTGTTGCTCCTGAGCATTGGAAGAGTCTGAGCAGTCGATCTTACTGCAGGGCAGCTCCACACCTGCATTCTTTCATTCATTAATAGTGTTAAAAGTCTTCCGGCACGTGCCTGGAATGCTATCTCCGAATGACTGTCCACTTCAATTGCGGCTCTATCTCGGATTGCCCTCAACTCTCTCTCTTCTCTGGAAGAAATCCAATTGCACTAAGCTGTAAGTGGCTCAGAGTGAAACCTTGCGTCTTCCCCCTCCCCCCCGCCCCCGCCCCCGTCTCTCTTCATCTTTGTCTCTCTAATCTCTTTGCTGAAACTCGTGCGTTACCAAGCCAGGCTTGCGAAAATCTTGGTTTCATTTCCAATGACTTGTTAATGTTTACATTGCTCTTTACGGCGCGCCCATCACTAGCTCACGCGGTTCTGTGCTTGACAATATTTTTCACGCACTGTAGCTTTTAATTCGAATCCTCGAGTTTGTGCATTGTGTATTGCTAGTTATATGATGTTGTGGGTGGTGTTTCTTTTAACATGCACTCTCCTCCAAATCCATGCCGGGCTTTAATCTCACGTCACCCATACACACCGTAAAGCACGACCAATGTTACATTCCTTCTGGTGATATCTTAATACATCTGCCCTTCTCCATGGCATGAAAACAGGCAGCCGCGATGGGCTTGATGATCCTTTTAGCCACACCATAGTTATGTCTATGTTTAGCTGTCTCTTAATGTGTTTGCCACACATATATTTTGTTGTAACGCTGGCTATGAGTCAGCTAGGATGGCTGTTTGCAAGGAGAGCACACCATTTGACCGTGTGCAACTACTTCTAATGCTATCAATTCCTAGTACTGTTTCTTCTTAATTAAAGTGTGTAGACAACATGAAGCCTAGTCAGTGCATAATTTGAGCCAGTAGATGCAGGTGGCGGGTGTACCAGCTCACATTTTTGGTACTAATACAACATTTTCATCCTCAGATTTTGAGCAAAAAAGTAGATGCAGGAAAAATAAGAAAGAGATACAAAAGTGTAGTGAAACTTTGACAGTGGAAGAAAGCAGAGATGAATAAGAACCGGTAGGAGTAAAATAGAAAGATGGGACGTGTAGGTTTGTAGAAGATAGACTGACTTGAAATCAAAACTAGGATGCCTTGGTATTTGGGAAACACAGCATCCAGCTGCACCTAACGTGGCCCCTTAAGAATATCTTTGGGTTGCTGCACTTTTTTTTTCAAACTAAGCACTGGTCTGCGTCCTGTGAAGCTTACGTTTTCAGGTTCTCTATATATTTGCATTCAAGCCAGCAAACTTCAACGAAGAGGATCGGAATCAGCAATAAAAGTTTTGCTTGAAGCGAAACGACTTTGATTGTCTTCTAAACCTAGTACGATGTTGCCGATCCTGACTACAGCTTGCCTTGCACAAGGACTAATGAGTAAATTGAGACTATCTTGTGCACTTTTTTGTTTTGCAGGCACCTTTGCCAATCTGTAGTAGCTGTAGCATGTTGTAAAAGCTTGGTACATACAAGTGAACAAATGTGCCACCAATATGGGCATATGAGATTTAACTATTTGCTTGTTGATCAGAAAAGATAACTTTATGATGGTACTTATACATTTAAATGTTCTGAATTGCTATAGTTTGACTATGGCTGCCATTGAGGAACAGAACAGTGTGTAAAATAAAACAACGGCTATTTTTTTCATAAGGCGAACTAAAGATTTAGGAGCAACCTTGGTATGGAAACGTCATTGGTTGCAGCCGTGGACAGTATTAGATCAAAGGTTGATATGGGTCAGGCTGCGGTACTAATCCTAGTGGACTTGTTGGCGGTCTTCAATACCATCTCCCCCTCCATTATGATAGGTCGACTTCAGGATGTAGGAATTAAAGGATCCGTACTAGACCTATTAAGATGCTTTCTCACAGATACATCGCAGATGGAGACAATCAACCAATTCAAGTCAGACTTTCACCCTGCCATGTGGGGTTTCTCAGGTATTTCTCCTGAGTCCAACCTTATTTAATATGTATGTATCCCCACTAGCAAAACTGATGCAGACATTTGGACTACAGGCACTGTCATATGCCAATGATACCCAAATAATTGTCTCTATCACTAAAGACAATGAGTCTGTTTCAGCCAACTTCAACAACTGTACGAAGATGGTGGCTAGGTGGATTAGAAATAACTGCTTAAAATTAAATGGAGACTAGCTAGAGGTTCTAATTTTTGGTAATTAATTTTCCAATTGGTGTCCATAGATGCTGGGATTATGCTCATCCTGACTGACTGTGCAAAAAATCTAGGTGTGAATCTAGACCTAAGCTGACCTTTGATCAGCAGGTGAACTGCACAGTCTCAACCTGTTTTCTGCATCATTAGGATTCTGCGCAAAGTCTTTTTCTTCATTCCAACATCGGTGTGTAAACCGGTTGTGCTGGCACACCATCTTGACTCAACTACTGTAATATGGTCCATCTTGGTATCAACAAGTCGACTTTGACCAAGATGCAAACAGTACAAAATGCAGCAGCAAGACTAATCCTAGCCATCCCTAAATACCAGCCAGTATCAGCCGAATGAATCAAGCTGCACTGGCTACCCATACAAAAGCGCATTTCGTTTAAAGCTTTATGCCTTGCTCACAAGGCTTCACATAGCTCGTGCTCTAGAGCAATGAGAGTTATGTACCATTTCAATGTCCCCACCAGACATCTTCAGTCGGCAATCGAAGTTTGGTGGTTATACTCAAATTTAATCTTACAGACATAACACATATAATCATTGCTGTCCTCTTCTCAGCTGCACTACCTAGTGTTTAGTGCCTTGATGCCTTTGGGTAAGTGTGCACTCTGATAAATCTCATTACATGTCATTCAAGGCAACAACCAGCTAACAGCAGCTCCAAATGTAACAGCAAAAGGTTCCATAACTTATTTCTTTGCATGGGGACCTTACGTCAGGAAAAATGACATTATGGGTTTGTGTAATGTTATGCTGTTGTGGAGATAGGTTAGTCCTGTGTTGTGTAATGGTCTAAAGGTATGCATAAAGAGTTTAAAAAGGACCATATTTGTGTATTGGAAGCCAGTAGAGCTATCTGAGGTGTGTGTTTATGTGTGAGCCTCATAGTAGCTTATTTATTTATGTATTCATTTATAAAGTTTGAGTGTGGCTGCTGATTTCTGTATGGTGTGGAGATGCCTGCTCAGTTTTGTGCTGATTCCAGTGTAGAGGGTGTTGCTGTAGTCCAGTTTTCTTGTGATGAGGACTTGGGTTAAGGTTCTGCAGGTGCTGGCAGGGAGCCAATTGAAGATTTTGTTCGACATTCTCAAGGTGTAGAAGCAGGAGGCAGTGACCGCATTGACTTGTGTGGTCATGGTGAGTTGATTGTCATTGACTAAGCAGAGGTTTTGGCATGTGTGTGTGGGTGTGGGACTGAGTTCTGCTGACCATGAGGTGGTACTTAAAGACACCCTGCTAAGCACACGTGTTACTGTAGGAAGGGGTGTTAATGAAAATGGTGTTTATCAGATTCTACTATTTATGGTCATTGGTTTGAGAAGAGTTGTGAGAAGAGTTAAGCCTTATCCACTTTACCTACCATGCACATATAAGAGAGAGGTCTGAAAGGAGAAGCTAGTCATTCTCCACAGTCTACTACACACACCTGTACTCTGAGAGAGAGAACTGAAAGGAGAGGCAGTCCCTTCCTACACCCTACTATGCACATGCGTCATCTGAGAGAGAGGTCTGAAAGGAGAGCCCAGTCCCTCCACACCCTATTACCCAAACCTGTTATCTAGAGTGAGAGGTCTGGAAGTACTCTACTACACAGACCCATCATCTGAGAGAGAGGTCTGAGAGGGAAGGGTGGCCCCTCTCAACTCACTACTACGCAAATCCATCACCAGAGAGAGAGATGTATCAGCAAAGAGATCAGTCTTTCTCCACACATCTTACTACACATACCCATCATCTGAGACAGAGGTTCCAGTGGAGAGGCTCGTCACTCCCCACACACCCGCCTGACTATGCAAACCTGTCATCCGAGAGATACATCTCAAAGGAGAGGTCTCAGTGGGGAGGCCAGTCTCTCCCCACACACCCTACTATGCATACCTGTCATCTGAGGGCAAGGTCTCAGTTGAAAGTGCAGTACCTCCACATACACTACCACACTCAACTGTCATCTGAGAAAGAGATCTGTGTTGAGAGGCCAGTCTCTCCCCACACCCTACTACACACACACACACCTGTCATGTGAGATATGGGTCTCAATGCAAAGGATATTCCGTCCTCGGATTACTCTTTCCCTACAACTTTGTCACAATCCAGCGAGACTCTCTCAAGAGCTCACAAGCTTCAAGGAGTGGAGTTTGCTGGATGGATACATGCGATCTCACAAGAGGCTTGTGAGACCCTGATCGAATATTGATGAGCCAGCTACAAGGTGTTTTATGATCCCGCAAGAGTCTTGCAAGATCGTAATAAGGAGAAGTACAAAAAAAAGGGCCAAGGTTCAACCAATACCTATTATTATTTTTACATGGTTGAAGAAATGCTGTGATGTGATTGGGCGCACAATCAGAAATAGTTCACACTGTTCTTGGTGATTTGGAGGAGAAGGAAGCCTATTTGAGTTGTACTCAACATAAGTAAGTGAATTTGTAAGTGTGACATACTGGTGTCTTCAGCTGCTTATAAGAAACTGCTCTTAGTTCAGGTAATTAAAAATATACTTTATGAATTTAATTGAGAACAAGGTTTACTGAGTGAAAATCTGTTTCTAGAAGCTTATATTTGTTAATGTAGCTTCTGAGAGGTAGAGATTGGAATGTGGAGAGATGTGAAAGTTATGCACGATGTGTTGAAAAATGAAATGTTGAATTTGTATGTAGTTATAAGTAAAAGAGTGAGAACTTGCGAAATTACAACAGAAGGAATCTACAATCAATTAGTACAAGGTATAGTGTTTTTATGAACATTAGAGTACAAATATTTCACCCCTGTGAGATGTTGGGGTAGAGATATTGGTATTTCTAGATTAGGACATTGTGCTCACTATTAGAAAAGGCATGTAAATATGAATGTGTTAGTTTGCAAACTGTTATGAAACCATGTTTGAAGACATTTTATAATTTAATTGTGGATAAAAAAAGCAGTGTTTGAGGGTGTGTAATTTTTAAGAGAAAGGAATATGAAGTTAGTGGTACAGTACATATTAATATGTGATTATTGGTGAAAAATGTAAAAGTATTCAGAGAATATAGTGATGCATCACTGTTATCAGTTATTGATCAGTTTGAAACTTTCCATTTTTTGTTTATTTTGTCTTTTTTTAGAAGGGAAATGGAAAACAGAAGCTCGGAAAAACAGAAGTACCCTGTTAGACAATATATGGAGGAGGAAATAAAAAATTGATTATTTTGGAAGAAAGAGGGAACAGTAACTGTATGGAAAGTCAGGTAAAAATGTAACTGCACAACTGATGTTGTTCCTACTGTCGATGGTGACATTTGTATCCTTGGAGAAGCTTATTCTGTATAGCTCTACTTGATTTTGATGACAAAATTATCGGCTTACTGAAACAGCATAAAACTGCCTAATTTACATAAGGAGGGTTGTTTTCTACTTGAGCAGTAAGCGCCTGCCCATCTGCATAGTTTGAACCTGTGGAGGGACAGTATCTCCTGGTGCAAAATATATTGAAGCCCCTGTAGAGTTGTCTACCTCTGCGGCACAAGCCAACTGTGCCTGTGCAAACCTTTGTGGATTCATAGACCTCAGGTGTCTCCACATTCCTTTGGTACTCACACTGTATTGTTTATCTCTGTTCCCCCGGCTCAACTCTTTGCCACAAAGTTCACAGGTCATATACTTCACGGATACCTTCTTGGCACCTGTCCTCATTTTGAAGAATTGCCACACCAAGAATTCCATGGGTGGCTGTGGTGACTGAGGTTGTGCAGAAGCCACTGACTGTTCATCTGAATCAGATGAAGACATTTTATGCACAAAGGGAAGCAGAGCAAGCCAAATATGTCTAGTCTACAATAGTGAAATATTGCAAAAAGGGTGGAATCTTCTTTCTCTACAAAAAGAAATCCATGTGAACTAATCACAATGCTTCCTTAGGGCATGGTTCCTCTCCCGGACCTCCCGCTAGACTCCAATGGTCGTCTTGTGAGATTGTAAAAATATTATTGATTTATATATTTCATGAAATAATTCATAATAATTTTTACAAGCAAATGAACATTTGTAACGTCTTAATTTGTTCAGAATTACAAGGGAACACTGTTATTAACCAATTTCTAAATGTACAATCTCGCTGGTAGATCACGAGAGCCGAACAGGAAGTACAATTCATAAACAATTGTACTAACCTATTCGACTTCTGTAATCTGTTACTTTGTTCAGAATTAATATTACAGGAAAACACTGTTCTTAACTTAATCCCAAACGCACAATTGCACGAGAGAGACATGAGAGCCGACCAGAAAGTACACCCCCCTTGGAGTACACTCAGGTGATTGTGTTTTTTACCCCAGTGAGCGTCTGGTGTTAGTCTACACCTTTAAATAAAAAGATTATTACAACCTTATTTTAATGGCTCTCTTATTACAGATTAATGTTAAATAATAACGGAACATGAAAAAAAGAACTCTAAACAGTAGATTAAAATTAAATATAGAACTCTAGTGAGTAATCACACACTTAAAAAAAGTAGATTAAGGTAATGAAACAACACTATACAGTATCAAATAATGGATTACTCTCTTTCTGAATTATAATTAACTTTAATGTAAAAACACATACAAAGGCTATGAAAAGTATAAATATTGTGGCTTCACTCTGTTTTATTATTCAAACACTATTTTCAGAACTATTTTGCAAAATGTGCACCCTTTCCTTTTAAGTTACAGTATGAAAGTAATTCCCTTTCAGAATAATGTCCACACACAGGATATATTATTCAGTTATTCTACCATACATACAGTTAAAAGAAAATTACTTAAAAACCCATGAAATTCATCAAAAAAACATAGATTATAGTAACGTTAAAGCTAGGTGTGATAAAAAGATCTGTTTTCATGTAAAAAAAAAAATCTGACATTTTCCGAAAAAATACAAAGGTTAAAGTAATGTTGCGGGGGAGACAGTTACAATTAGCTCAGGTAACTTTAACTGCTGAATTTCACAGGTTTTGTACGAATGAAATCTGAGCTTAACTATAACAACCCTCTAAGCTCTGTTTTTTCTTAGTGAATTTCTAAGGTTTTTTTAATTCTATTTCCTAACTATCACATCACTGTAACCTTTTGGTCACCAGTAGGTAGTTATAGCAGGGGACCATGTTTCAATAGAAAAAACGTTTTTTTGACTTGCTGGTATGACGTTGTTTGATGAATCTTGACAAAATTTCCCCCCAAAAAGTGCATAGTGAGTCTTGTTGTGCATGGAAAGTTTCAGGGTGATCCTCACGAGGGGGCTGAGAAAAAGGGGGAAAATGGTGTTTCCCATGTTAATTCCCTTAGACACAGCTGCAGTCCAAGCCACTTGGCAGCATTACACCTAATTTGGCAGAAAACTAGCTTTTGGTCTGCAGACAGTGCTTTTGTTATTTGGTGTAAATCTGTTCAGTAGTTTGTGAGATATTAAAGAAACTCAAATTTGCATATCTACAATCGTGAAGTCTTCACGAATAATGACAAGCTTGTGCAGAGCTCTGATTGGCTGCCAACACTTCAACTAGGAACTGTTGGCAGCCATCTTGGGACTTGGCTTCAGCCTAGTCCCACACAAAAAGCAAAAAAAGAAAAGAGGACAGGGTAGGAATCCCTTTCCCCCCAAGCCTTGGTCTTGGGGTCTTAGAGGGATCACACTAGGGCAAAAAAGCACTTTAAAAAACCTTTTTGCAGCAATATTGTAAAAAATCATGGATTCACAGGAAAAATGAAAAATAAAACACGCATAGTCACCTGCTCTTGCATTTTCTAAAGCCCTCAGATGGGCCAGGCCCCAGGTAACTTAAATGCATGGAGGATGCGTGGACACACGCCCCGGGGACCACCAGCTCTCCAGGGCTGTAACTTAAAAAATATATGGGGTGGCAGCACTGCCCCCCCACCAGGCCAGGGTGCCACAACCTCCCCGGGGTTTTTAATAAAGATGGAGGAGGATTGACTACTTATTATGTGTATGATTTTTAAAAGAAGGCTCCATCTTCGCAAGTAAATTTAAAGCTGCTTCCGAAACAGAACCCACAGGGCTAGGGCTATCACCCCAGTGCAAAAAACACCCCTGCTATCCCACCACACTACCTGGACTTGGAGTCACTATCCCCTGTTGACCTCACCTGTGATTGGGACCCAATTTTCAACCAGGATATGCACCGGGATGTATGACTGCAGAATGGAGCCAAGGGAATGGGGCCATCACCCCAGCGCTAAAAGCCCCTCTTCTATCCTGCTGTGCAGGAGAATACAGTGCATGGACTTGGGGTCTCTAACCACTTTTGACCACACCTGTGGTTGGAGACCCCATTTCTCTCCAGGATATGTGCCAGGAGGAAAGACTGCAGAATAGAGCCCAAGGGGGCAGTGCCATCATCCAAGCACCTAAAGTTCCTCTGCTTTCGAGCCGCGAGGGGCAATACACTACATGGATTTGGGGTCACAAGCCCATTTTACCTCACCCGTGCCCGTGGATCCCATATTCCACTGGGGTACCTGCCAGGAGTCACAACTGCAGAAAGGAGCCCTAGGGGGGGGGGGCATCACCTGAGCGCTAAAAGCGCCTCTGCTATCCCGCTGTGTGGGACAATGCACTACCTGGACATTGGGTCACTAGCCCTTTTTGACCTCACCAGAGCCTGGGGTCCCCATTTTCCATACACACAAGGAGGTACCACGGCAGATTGGATCACAAGGAGGTGAGCCTTTACTCCAGCACTACAAGCACATCTGCTATTCATTGCCAATCAGAAGAGGCCACGAATTTAAGAGCTATTATTTGAAAATGTACGCTTTAGAGACAGACGTTCCAATTTCTCTGATATTTATTTGCACCACAGTTACTCCTAGTACCCTTCTGATCGGGGATGCTCAGTGGAAGACAGAGAGTGGGTACCCATGTAAGGTGGACCAAGGGTGCCATACAGGGATGCCACACCTGCCAGTTCATAACAGGGTCACCTCAATTTATTGACCCCGTTTGTTCCCATGGGAGGCTGTTCTGGGAGAGGTGGGATAAGAAATGGTGCAGACCAAGTGCATTCCATGTCCCATACCCTGTTAAGATCCGAAGACATTTCACATGCCCCCTCCATAATACTTTCTGCCTGCACTCAGGTGGGGGGCTTGGAGGAGGTCAATGATAGAGGAGACAGGTGGCCGCGCAAGATGGCAGGAGAAAACAAACAGGGTGCTGGTTATGAATGTTCTTGATGTCGTTATATATGCGGACAACTTAACCAAACAAAAAAGCACTTACTTCATATAGTTAAAATATCCTTGTTTGATGGAGATTTACCTCTTTGTAGTCTTGTTGTCTGTTCTACAGGAGAATTGATATATTATCCAAAATTTATGGATAAAGATCCACAAGGAACAAGTACATTGCCTAAACGCGCACAAGGTCACTGGAGACATTTGCTGTGGTCCATTATCCAGATGTAATGTAGAATATGCATTGAACATTTAACCAATGAGGTCGTTCTTAGTAATTAACCAGAAGAAAGTACTCCAGTTAGGTAAACATTTTGTTGAAAACTTTGTTCTCTTGCATGATAAAGTGGCAAGTGAGGTTCCGTTCTGGGGCAGTCACTCACACAGCTACTGGCACTCCCACAAATACATTAACACACCCATTCTGCTACTCTCACATTCACTCACAGATCCATACAATCACTACCATCTATTGACTGATCTGTATACCACTCACACACCCACAAAACCATTTCCACACCCTCTTACAGACCCATACAACAACTTACACACCCACTCACAGAGGAATACAGCCTCACACACCCACTAATCAACCTATACAGCCACTCACACACCTACTCTGAAAGGTCTCAGGTTACAGTTAGCAAATAAAATTTAAACAACCTTAGAAATTCATTAAAAACAAACAAACGTTAAAGAGGCGCTTTTGAACCTTTGTTTGGTGTGCAGGAAAGCGGGGGCAGGCGCACGTAGGACCACACGGCCCAGAACCCAGTGGGGCGACCGGCGGACCAGCAGCCCCTCCCCCTTGACACCGGGGGCACTTAACCAGCAGGCCTATCCTGCCCCACGGGACGTGTGTGGGTGGGTGGGCGCCGGGCAAAGCCCGGGCGGGTGGGCGCCGGGCTAAGCCCGGGCAAGACGGGCCGCCTGTGGCCGTCATAGGCCAAAGGAGGCCGGGCCGGGCCATCCCACTAAGCACCAGTGTAAGGTGAGTGACACTAAGCACTATGGGGAAACGTACAGTTATATCTGGCCCAAAAACTTCTACTACCACTACCATCGAAAGCATGCTCGAAAAAGCTGTTAGTATGGTTTCATCGGAGATCGAACTAACTGAAAGGAGACTTTCTATGGGCCAACCGGCACCTCAATTGCACCTGTCTGAAGGAGCAGAGCAGGGTAGTTTAATTGCCCCTCTCCCATTATCACCTAATGTATTAATTACCAGCCCCTGCCAGCGTGATATGTTGCCTGAGGGCTTTAAGATTGATGAGGATGATGAGGACAATTCAGAACGCCAAATACAGCCTCAAGTCAATGCTTGGAAATTTGGCCTCGGTCACTAAAACAGTGGGGGGAAAAAGGAAGAGAGGCATGTCAAAACCCACTAGCAGTAAGAGGAAACAGCCAGCCCGCCTAAAAACTCAACCCACTCCCCTGAGTATGTGGAGACGAGGTTCTACTGCTGTGAAATCGAGCCCAATTGAGCAAATAAATGACAATACCGTAGACTTGACCATATCAGAAGTTGCAGTTAACTCTATTCACACCCAAACTGAGTATATAACTGCCTATGGTACTCGTGAAAGGTCGGGCGATATCCTAATTGAAACCATAATGGACTCTGTTTATGATCATTTAAAAATCTTGGTAGACAAACAATTTAATGCTCTTTTTAAATGTCTGGACAGATTGGAAAACCTGGTTAAGAAACCGGATATGCAGAAAAAGTTGTTACTATTGTTGATAAAACCAGGGGGGATCAGCATTCTAAACCAACGGAGGTAGTTGATCGGGGTATATCAAATGAGAGCGGTGATTGTACACTTTCTATTGTTAATACTGCATGTGACAAGTGTGGCAATCCTAAGAACAGTCCCTTTCTTAAACTCACTCCCAGTTTGATGCCTTTGTTGAATACAGCACTTGGCAATAGGACCATTAGTAATAGTCTGTCACGAAACCTAGTACCAGCCACTCCTGTGCCGCTGGCACCCGTTCCTACAAGTATAGCAACTGCTCTGAATGATATTTCTATTTCTGAAAATCAGGTTAAGAGTCCATCTAAAGATGTCCTTCACCTACCTCCAGAAGCTTGCCCCTATGTTGTGATTTTAGCTGGTGTTCCTCCCCTGAAAAAAAGACCAATCAGAATCCTGGGAACAACTCAAGAACAAGAGTACTGATTGGTTAACAAAGTATAAGGGCCTAGGGATGGTGAACGCCAATGACATTTTAATGGTGCGACGAGTAGGATGGGTGGGACCCTCAGAAAAGAACATCTCAAGTGATTGTATAGTCGTGAATTTTAGACGCCCCCCCGGGTGAAATGGCTACTGCGAGCACAAATTCACCACAATACCGCCCCAACCCTTATACACTCACTACCCTTAGGTTTTTTCTACAAACCTCCTTTGGGCCCACGTAATCCTTCTATCCTGACATACACCACACATAATCGGTTCACCGCTCTGTCCAGTCTGGAGAGTCAGGACTGACTATCGAGTCAATCACCGATTATTACACCAGAGTTAGTGGAACCCTTAATAGTATGTCCGATTGTTACCGAACCCAGAGGCCCAGATCCTATCTTAAATGTGCTAATTTGGAACATCGCAGGATTAAGATCTAATCTGAATTCTACGGAGTGGGTTGATCTGGTTAGCAATTACAATATTCTGATGTTCCAAGAGACATGGTGCACAAATGAATTGTTTATTTAAGGATTTGTGTGTTATAATAGTATCGTACCCAGCCCCAAAATAGGTCCTCCGTGTGGGGGATTATCAACATGGATAAAGATCTTAGCTGGGGGTAGTATAAAACCTGTGTCGACAAACAATGAGAACTTCCAAGCCACGATCTACACACAGGGGGCCTCGATATGCTTAATTAATTTTTATAATAATGATTTTACATCACTACCAAATAGAAATTTGATTAATTTGTTTGAATTTATTGATGAACTAGAAGACAAGCAGAAGTATGGTAAATTAGACGGAATCTGCCTAGGCGGGGATTTTAACGCACGATTGCATAGTGGCATTGACAACACTACCACTACCCCGGTCAGGGTCAACCCATGCAAAAGAGGGGAGGAACTTTGCAATCATTTATCCTCCCGTAATTTAATTAACGTAATGGAAAAGGCTGGTGTTGATTCAAATAAGGGTCCATTGCCTACCTACAGAGGACGTGGATGTTCATCTATTATAGATTATGTTTTTATATCATCCTCATTGGTAAACTTTTTAGCACAGGCTGAGGTTTTATGTACTAGTCAAGATGATCATAATCCAATTTTAACAACTATTAGACTTTCCTCTAAATTTACCATCCAAAGGGAAATAGGGGCTAAACATTTGGTGGTATCCACTGAGAAGCTCAGAGTGATCTGGAAGGGCATAGATAATAAAGCCTTTTTTGCACGCATGGTAAAATTGCATCCCTTATTGGTAGATACGTGTTTATCAAGCAGCACCTCGGGTGGTGAGATTATTGAAGCCTTTAGTGGTTTGTGTGTTGGTATCAAACATATAGGGCCAGATGTAGGTGGCTCATTACCGGTCGGTAACGGCCGAAATTAACGAATTTCGGCCGTTACCGACCGGTAATGGGCTTTTCTTATGTAGGGGGCCGAAATTAAGGATTCGGTAATTTACTGAATCGGTAATTTAAGGAATCGGTAAATTACCGATTTCTTAAATACCGATTTGGTAAATTACCAAATTCCTAATGTAGGGAGCACTTAAATGAGGGCTTATCCCATGTTAGGATTCATTATTTAACACCAACTACAAGTTGGTGGTAAATAACGGGAAAAAAACAAAAAGCAATTTAATGCAAATTGCTTCAGTGCCATGTTGCAGACATACATGCCCTTAGGGCATGTATGTCTGCAACATGTGCACCCATAAACAATTGAGGGGTGCAACAGGGTGTCAAAGTGACACCCTGCCACCCTTCAATGTTTTCCACCTTTTCCCAAATCGGTATTTACCGATTCGGTAATTGGCATTCATTCCTATGGGCCTAGAGGCCCCTAGGAATGAATGGCAATTACCGAATCGGTAAATACCGATTCGGTAAATACCGAATCTTAACGATTAGGTAATTTTTAACGATTATTTAGCTACATAGCATTTACCGATTCGTAAATACCGAATCGGTAAAATTCGGTATTTAGGAATCGGTACGTACTATTTACCTACATGAGGCCCAAAACCTCTAAACCTGTTACCAACTCAAGCAAGAATCCCAGATGGTTCAATGGCACATGCTTGCGGGCTAACAGAGAACAGTGTGAAGCATAAGCGGCTAAACCCCGGGATATAACCCTAGTTAGATCATTAAGAGCCTGCTATAAGAAAGCAACTAAACTACACTCAGAAGAGATATTGAAAGAACGCTGGGACAACCTTGCTAGTGCTGCCTCACTTAAAGATGTAACTGGATTTTGGAAAGAAGTTAAAGGTATGAGGTCCATGGACTCGAATATTACTCCCATAAGTTGTAATATACCTAGTGAACTATGGGAGGAGCACTTTGCTAGAATCTATACAGCTCCTACAAAGACCTCTAGTAGTCATACCTGCTTCCCAGTCCTACAGGTTGCTATAACTGTATCTGAAGTCGAGGATGCCATACACCAAAGTTTAGGGAACAAAGCCCCAGGTTCGGATGGGTTATCAATCGACCTTATAAAACATGAACTGGATTTTTGGGCTCCCCTTTTATGTAATGTTTTTAATAACTTGACTAACACAGCTATCCCGAGTACTTGGTCGACCAGTATCATTGTGCCCGTTTTTAAAAAGGGTGACAGATCCAACCCCAGCTGTTGCCGCCCAATTTCTCTGATAGACAACACTTTGAAGATCTTGAGCAGGGTTATCTTTAATAAGATTAGGAATTGCGCTGAAGACAACCACATTTTAAATTGTTGTCAGCTGGACTTTAGAAGTAATGTTGGAATTGTGGAACATTGTTTGAATCTGATTCTCATTTTGGGCAAATACACGGTCGCTCAAAAAGCTCCACTTTATTTGGGTTTATGGATTTAACCCCAACTTTTGATTTTGTTAATAGATTGCGTTTATGGGAGATTCTTTTAAATTATGGGTTGGACGAGGCCTTGGTTTATTTTTTAGCGTATTTGCACAGGGATTTGAAGGCACAGGTGAGGATAAGCAACGATGGGGAGGTTTCTGGGGACATTGTCATTGGCAGAGGGGTCAGACAAGGTTGTGTTCTGGTCCCTCTACTTTTTATCCTCTATATAAATGAACTACATAACTCCCTGTCTAAACTGACCAGTGACCTACCCAAAATTAATGATAAACTATTCCCCGCGCTTCTATACGCAGACCATGCGGTCCTTATGGGCCGCACCCCCAATGCACTTCGCACTTTAGTCACAGGATTTGTATCTTTTATGGCCGATCTGGACCTCTGCACTAATTTAAAAAAATCTTATATAATAACTTGAGGGCCGAAAAAAAACTGCATTAAGTCTATAACATCGGGCAGTGAATCGCTAACATGCACAAGCACTTTTCCTTATTTGGGCCTAGTTTTTTCAGAATCAGGCTCTTGGCAAGCTCACGTGGCGCACAGCAGAAGCAAACTCTCCAAAGCGGTTAATTCCATCATTAGCCTTCGCCAACCGAAACAAGCAGAGGTAGTGTTACCGTTGATTCAGCTATATAAATCACAATGTGTATCAACGGCCACTTATGGTGCTGAAGTTTGGGGGTATGTGAATTTTAGTGGGTTCCAAATTGAAGAGAATAGATTTTGCAGAAAAATTCTCGGGGTTCAAATTTCATCTCCAACTTACATATGTCATAAGGAATTGAATTTACATTATGTGGAGGATTTTATCAGGTCTCGCCCAGCTTTATTTTGGTTAAAAATATGGCAGAATCCCGCTGCGATTTTAACAAGAGAGATAATTACAGACTGTCTTAAGTGCGACAAGGGTGGTAGCATACCCTGGCTTGCCCCAGTAAAAGACAGCTTAGCTAGTGTGAAGTTGGAGCACATTTTTTTATGCCCCCTAGCATTGGAAGGCATAAGCATGAAATCAGTTAGGGGGGCGTTGTATGACCTGTACCATAAAGAAACTAAGAAAGACAGAACATTGAGCATCATAAATCATCGATTATTAGATATATGCCCCTTCTGGAGGTACTGAGCATTCAACATCACATGCCACAGCAATACCTTAGGAAAAATATAGGGAGATGGAAAAGGAGCTTACTTTACCACCTTAGGGACGGCAGTATAAAATATTCACTTAGCTTTCCGATAGGATTCAACAGCAACCTTGAGCAGTTGAACTGCCCCTGCGGTACTGGTAGCAAACAGACATTGTTACATTTTCTACTCTTTTGTAAATACTATGTCAGATACACAAAACAGTATTTAACTCCCTATTTCAAGGCATGGGCTATTTTGGATTTTAAACTAGCACACCTTGAAATTTTAAAACTAGGGAGTGACGACTTGATTTTTCGTGTAAGCATGTTTTTACAAGCTGCGGTACGCTCACATGATTCCATGAACGAATTTTAATGCGCCACAAATTCTGTAACATCGTCTAGTGAAATGCCCTTTTTATTTTTGCTTCTATGATGGGGTTTAGTTTAATTATATCTGTATTTTGATGCGTACTACTGCCTGACTTATTACACGTTATTGCACTTTATTTGTAACATATTGCTGATTTTGCACAATCTGAATCTCATATTTTGCACTATGATATTAATGCTGCTACATTTTACAGGCCCGTCCAACATTTTTATCGTGATTTTAATACTGTAACTTTGTATTTGTATTGGATGATATTGTATATTTATATGTTTTAAAACGTGTACTGTATTTCTTACTGGTGGTGATGAACTGTGCTTTTATGGATATTTTTATCCGAATAAAGATCATTTGACTTGACTTGACTAAAGACTCTTTAGGAAATAAAATTAAAAAACCTTAGGTATTCGCTGAAAAATGACAACGGTTTCCAGGACGTTACAGTTAAGAGTTAGAATGAAAAAAACCTTAGAAATTCACTGAAAAAAACAAAGGTTACATGGATGTTATATGTAGGCTCAGATCTCACTCATACAAAACTAGGGAAATTCAGCAGTTATAGTTACCTGAGCTAACTATAACTTACACCCTCCATAATGCACTGCTTATGACCTCACATATTAAATCACTCATGAAATGGTCAGTGACATCACTGATGACAACACTGCCACTACAGATGTCATTTGAGATGTCATAAGTGATGTCTTTCGGGCGTGGGCAGCACAGCCAAGATGCAAGACATACTCTAACGGGGCTCCACCAAGTCACACCAGTTATTCTACAATATCCTGCTCCCAGTTAACCATCAGATATGCAGGCAGTCTCTGCCATGTACCTGATGCAGCAATGAACTGTTGACACAGTTCATCTTACGGGACAGATGCTTGCAACCTCCCTGGCTGCTGCCACCATGTTGCTGCCGTAGTCGGCCGCGGCGGAATTGGCCTGCTGGAGTGATATGACCCCACAGCTGTGGAACTGATAGTGGGACGCCAGCCGCAGTCATGGGGCGGAGATACCAGGGGTGTCCTGCTGTGGACCGGACGGTGCAGCCTGCTGTCATAGCGCTGCCTTGATGTGAGACCTGGGGAATGTTTAGTGGCTTATCGAGGCTCTGCTGCTCCTGGCATGAGGCTAATCCTGCTGCACCAATAGACCTTTCTGCTTCCTGGAAGGCACAATGACTTGGGCTACAGGTGAGCAGAGGGACCTGGATGTCTGCAAACACAACTTGGCCTTTTGCACGTCCCCACCTCAGTGGTGCATCAAGGCAGTTCAGGGCCCCCTGGATGCTGTGGGCAGGCCTGCCATTGACTGCGCAATTGGCGGCTCCCCTCAGCTGCCTCCTTTCTGTGAAGCATTCTTTATCTGCCCTACGCAATCCAAAAACAGATGGCCCGCTGGTGTGACCTGCTGCTACTGTATGGCATTGTTGGCAGCCCTTGAGACACTTTTGGGCTGCCTTTAGCGGTTTGGGTATGTTGCCAGGGTGGGCCGCTGTCTTGTGGCGGCGGCACTGGGAATGCGCCACTGAAGGCTGGAGTGTGAGGTGAGGCATGATGCTACAGCGCTGCCTTCAGGTGAGGCCTACTGAGTGTTATGGAACGGGTTCGAGGCACTGCTGTCTCCAGCAAGACATTGGCACTATTGTTCCCGCAGACTTGCTCTCTCCCCTGGGAGTCATGAAGATCTGAGCTCCTGGAGGTAAGCGGGAGGGTCGCTGTGCTCAAGGTTACTGACTACTCTCTCTCCTGCTTCCAAAGTGCCTAAGGCTGCCAAAGATATAACAGAGGGCCATACGTGGATGAAACCTTCTGCCCCTGCATGGTGCTGCTGATGACCCATGAGTTCCTCCTGGGCTGCATCCTCTAACCTGTGACCACCCATAGTCTATCCTGGATCTCCATGGGTGAAAGCACATATGTTAATGGGACAGTAGTTGCATAGAAGGAGAAGTCTCCTTACTCCGAACTGTCTGAAGGCTTTACCCATTGTTCCCTTATTGAATGACACTATTGGGTACACACATGTCTGTGGCCCACTGGGACCTGTCCCTGTCCTGTTACTGTTGTCCGCCCTGAGGGCCCCCCTGGTGTGGGCAGCAACCTGGATGCATCTGGAACAGCTGGGCTGCTCATGCAGCGGTGACTGGGTGGCCCTTAGCCACTAGCAACTGCTCAACCACATAAAAGGTAACTATGGGCCATCTATGTTGAGATACCCAAAACACTGCCACAAGACTTCCTTCTACAGCCACCATGGTGACCATTACTTCTGTCTCCATGTATCCCCCTGACTGTCCCTCATCCTTAGGCAGCAGATTATATATCATCCTGGAAGCTGTAGAGAAGACTCAGATGCCCCTGTAAAACATATGATCGCCTTGGAGAGCAAAATAGACAACATAGCAGCAGACCTCACTCTGCAACATCAAGACCACCCTAAGCTGGCCGACAAGGTATGCATTGGTGAACAAGCCATAGCCAAACTCCTGCTGAAATTCAAAGAAATGGAGTCTACTGTACAGGTGCTTGTGGATAGCGTCCATACCCTCGAGTACAGGGCAGAGGATGCGGAGGGCCGCTCACGTAGAAATAATATCCACATAGTAAACCTTCCGGAGGGAGCCGAGGGGCAAAATGCAGTTAAGTACTTAGATCCCTGGCTGCGCGACATGCTCCCTACAACTACCCTATTGCAGTTCTTTCTGATCGAGCGGGCCCATCGTGCTCCAACACGTAGACCCCCACCTGACTCCAACCCCATAGCACTGATATTTTGCCTTCTTCTCTACAGAGATTGCGACTCTTTTTTACAAGAGACCCAGAAAATTTGAGAAATTGTGGTCCTCATAATGTTCTTTCCTGATTACACGGTGTCAGTGCAGCATCAACAGAACTCCTTTCTGGCTGTTTAGCATCACCTCTCTGACCTGGATCTGAGGTGCACACTCCTGTTTCCTGCGCTGCTGCACATTGTAGATGAAGGAAAGAAGCACTACGTCAACCCCCTGAAGACACCTGAAATGGCTGGAAGCATCAGGAATTACATTGTCTCGCGAGAACCCGCGGGTGGACTCGGCACCTGAAAGACCTGTTGGTGGCCCCTGACCTGGAGCAGGTAATACAGGAAAGAAGATGGGCTCATCAATTGGCAGTAGAGATAAGTGAAGCCAACAGTGACTCCGGCCCTGACAATGACTCTGTAATGTCCTAAAATGAAGACAGTTCCTCTACCATTTGGCCTGCTAACATAGACTCAATGATTACTCCAAATGTCACTCCACAGACCTCTGATGACATTATTTGATCTGTGATCCACCAACTATGGCATCCATCTGTCATATGCTCAGTAGAATTCACATTATCATGTACCTTTGTTTCTCCCAGCTAACTCTTGCTTCCTTTACAGTTGACAAATATGCACAGGGCCTCCATTCCCCTTCAATGTATGCAGCTTACAGTTTGCTGTCACTCCATACCGCCGTGTAATGCCTGGCTGTGACATTGCATATCCTGTGCTGGCTGGCACACATACACTTACACTGCATGAACTGCACCTCTCTTGGCTGTTGCAGCTCCCCCTTGCACCCCCCTTTTCAGGTTTTCAGCTGACTCTGACACACATAGTTCAGCAGTTTGGGCGGAAAACACGTTGGCTCTCTACTCTAATAGTATTCAATGGTTTTACTTGGTTTTCTTTTTGGTTATATCTTTGTTCTCTGAAGCCCTACCCTCACACTCAAAGGCACATGCCACTAATGCCACCCCTTTGCTGGTTTCCCCTGCCACATGCAGTAGTAATCCCCCCTACACTTATCAACTGACTCGTGACACACACTAACATGATTACCTGGAATGTGTGAGGAATGCATACCCCTGTCAGGAGATATGCTGCCTACTCCTATCTCAAATGCTGTCCTGCATAGGTCGCACTTTTATAGGAAACACACTTAACATTCACTGAAGCGAATAGGCTCTTGTGGTGCAGGCATTGTCAGGTGTATGCCACTAACTTCTCTTCCTATGCAAGAGGAGTGCTGCTCTGGATTAGTGCTGGTAACTTCTTCTTGGTGGAGAAGGTGGTAACAGATGCTGAGGGACTTTATGTGCTCAAAAAGGCCAATCAGAAGGCCAACACATTCTCATAGGCGACATTTACGCACCTAAACACAGAGAAGCCCCTGTTCCTCCGAAGGCTGTCCGAGACTCTCTTCTGTTAGAGTGGAGTTCAGTGGCTTATAAGAGGTGACTTTAACTGTGATATGGGCACTGACCTTTACTGATCCTTCCGTCTGCTACCCAACATGCCCTCCATCCCTAACGCACAGGCATTATATGATTGGCTCAAACATTGGTTCCTTGTAGGCATCTGACACCAGCGCAATGCCCTTACAAAGGTGTACTCCTTTTCCTCACCACATCAACTGCATGTTAGAATTAACCGATCCTTTGGCTCAACCAACCTACTGCCCTGTGTAGCACACACCGCCTACCTGGGCCACACCCATTCCGATCATAACCCCCAATACGTGGAGCTCACATGGGACACAGGCCTTTCCACCATTCCCACCTGGCGACAGCAAGCAGCTGCGCTTGAAGAGTCCCTATTTCGTTTGACACTAAATACTGCCATTGGGGATTACTTTGAACACAAACACGATTTGGTACCACTTAAACTAGTTGAGTGGAACCCAGTTAAATTGGCAATCAGGGACCACTGCTTAGGAGTATCCTGGAGCATACACCAACACCTTGACAAGGACATATCCTGCATAGAATGCATGCCCCAGCAGCTTGAGACTAGTACAGAATTCTGCTGCTTGCTGATAGTCCTACACAAGCATGTCTCCAAGCTGGAGGTCCTGCGCTGCCTAAATTACGCAACCCATGCTGCAAGGATACGTGCTACTGCTGACAAATCTGGCTCATTGTTGACATGGCTGATACATTCAGAACAGCCCAGACACCCTATCATGGAACTATTATCCACTACTGACACTCTGTTCTACACTTAACAAGACATACACCTTGAACTGCCTACGCCACTACGCCTCACTATATCAATCAATATCCACTGCCACCCTGCACAACATAGATGCCTTCCTCTCCATGGTACCCCTGCCCCACATTACATCAGACCAATGGGTGGAGCTTGATTACCCTGTGACATTTTCTGAAATATAAGAAGCGATCAGAGCCCTAGCCAAAGGTAAGACCACGGACATGAACTGCTTACCTGCTGAATTTTATAAGGCCCATACCCCACTCCTTCCACCCCCTCTGCACACACTATATGAAGAGGTATTTACACTCATGTTTCCCCACTTCCCTTCGGGAAGCAATATTCATATCTCTTTCCAAGCCAGACAAAGTTTCCACTGACTTGGGCTCTTACAGGTCCTTGGCATTGCTCAACATGGACTGCAAAGTGGTGGCCAAAATCCTGGCCAAAGTCCTGTCTGGCAGGCGGTTGCCTCTTTTCTCAGCCCCGGACCAGAACAGGTTTATAATGACCCATAATATATGCCTAAACCTGCAGCGCTTCTTCCTTGTCTTACGATATGCTCCAGGCCTGTGTTTCCAGGCGGGGTGCCGGGTGCTGGACTTAGCAAAAGCCTTTGAGTCTTTGGAGTGGGCTTTTCAGTTCAATACCCTATCACGTTATGGCATGGGGGATTGCTTTATATGGCAGGTCAAGCGACTATACACTCGCCCACTGGCCAGAGTCAAGATGGGCCTCCTGGTCTTGGACTCATTCCAGATTCACAGGTGCACCCACCAGGGCTGTCTGCTTTCTTGCTAATCTTCTCCCTAGCTAAAGAGCCACTGGCACTTGCCCTTTGAGAGGGGAGTAGTGACTGGGATCTACCTCTGGGGGACAGACTGCACCCCTTCTCCCTTAATGCAGATAATCTGCTTATTTACCTCAAGGATGTAAACAAAATATCTGATCCAACCGCACTGACACTTAACCGCTTTGTGTATCTTTCCAGCTTAAGGGTTAACTGTGCAAAGTCCTGCTTGTTCCCCTTTGATCCTGTGCTACCAGATCCCCGCGTCACCCTCAGATAAACCCAAGTGGCTTGGCAACACTCCCCATTCAAGTACTTGAGTATTCATGTGTATCATACAACTGAGGACCTTTACGATGATAATCTTACATAGTCCACTACGTCCTTGTGGGCATTGATGAATTTCTGGCGGACACTGCCATTGTTGGTAGCAGGGTATGTAGCCCTCCTCAAAATGGTCACCCTCCCCTCCTCCTATATTTACCAACCTTCCCTTCCACACTTCTGCCCCCTTCTTAAGCACCCTGGAGAAACTAATGAGGAAATTCACCTCTACCTACCCACAGTCCAGGACGGGCTTGTGGTGCCAAAATTACAAGCATTACTACCTCACATCCAAACTCCAATGGGTGGCTCAATCGCTGGTGGGTCTACAGCTCGCAGACACAGTGACAATGGCACCTGCTTGGGGTTTGCTGGATACCCTACACTAGTTCCACCCCCGCACACAAGTGCCAACACCTGATCATTTACTTCTGAGAGTGGCATACCACTTCTATTGCAGATCTCTCTACCTAACGCGTACAGTGACTCCTTAAGCCCTGGCAGTGGCTCTACTTGGCATCACCTGGCTGTACATTACAACATCATCGGCAAAACTAACTGCCTGGCATGCTGCGGGCCTTCACACCCTAGGAGACCTCTACAGCGATGGTAGCCTTCTACCTAAGGAGTCCTTGATGTAGGAAGACGGTGTTACACTGGGCCATTTCCTCTTATATAACTTCCTCCCTGGCGGCGTAGTTGGGGCACAGACGGGGTAACTTGCTGCAGGATCACCCAACGTACCTCACCCTTCAGTACTTCCACGTCATGGGGCCTTGCAGGCACCTGATCCATTGGTCTGCAGATTCGCTGTGCTCCCAGGCCGCACTGCAGCATACACCTCTCCATTGCAAGTGGGAAGTAGACCTGACCCACCTCTGTATGGACAAAAAATAGGCAGCCCTTTTGGTAAGCCCAGCCAACATTTCTTGCAATGCCCGTTTTCACCTTATTCAATTTTATATTGTGCACAGAGCATATCTCACCTCTGCCACGGTAAACAATACTTCCATTGGGCAAATATTGCCTGCCCCCATTGTCTACTAGTAGATTCAGACTTCTTCCATATGGTATGGGTATGCCCATCCCTGCAGCATTACTGGCAGGGTGTCACACATCTCCTGTCCAACTGTACGCGCCAGCACTTATGCATGGGAAGTATGTCTTCTAGGCCTATACCGTAGAAACAAGAAAAACAGGGTCACATCCTGCTTCCTTGACTTAGGGTTCTAAATAATTCGTCTCATCACCCGACATTAAAAATCACAAGACCCCCCAGCTCTTGCAGCCTGGACATAATCTCTCATAGCATTGGCCGAGGCAGAGAGCGTCGCCTTACACCGGGAAGATAGTCTAGGGCTATGCAAATACCCTATTGCAACCAACTGGGATGCTATCCTGGTTGATCTGCAAACTGCTATTCAACAAGTCCCAGATGCTCACCCAGGCTCACTAACAGACAGGGAGGAAGTAGAAGTGTTGACCAATCATTGAACACACCTAGGGTGTATCTTGCTTTCCGCACACTAGGATCCCAGACTCCACTTAGCTATTTTACTTTTTTTTTGTTTGAGTCTGTTTTTTATTCGTTTTCAGTAAACAACATGGACTTTTACAATGCAAATAACAGTTTACAGTGGCTGTTAAGTACAGAGGTAAGCAACATGACACAGTGTCAATGCAGCTGGAACATGTGTGCATTTCCAGTTGAGAGACCTGGGTTGTATGCCTGGTTTAGCTATGTGTCGTGGCTTAACTTAAAGTAGGATGGTGGCTCCTAAGTTGCTAGATATAGAGTAATCGTGATGGCAAGGAGCGTCCATTACATGCATAGTAGTCTGATAACTGTGGAGAAGGTTAATAAGTAACAGGGACAAAATAATACATAACAGGCAGTAATGTGTTAAACTAGAACTCACCCCAGCCCCCCATATCTTTGTCATCCTTATGTGGCACGCTTTCTTGGGTAAATTCAGTGTGGATTATGAGACATCTACGACGAGGTGCATGTATATGCTCTCGAGGTATATCTAGGCTTTCCTGTTTTCAGTTTCTATTTTTGGTCAATTTTGGTGCGGTTTTTTCAGTTTTTTCAATACCTTAAAAAACAATGGTTAAAAATTTTCGCGCTATTAAAAACAACAGAAACAGTGTTTTTCCGGTGTTTATGGAATTTTAATTTAATTTTAATTATTACTTGCTTTCTGCACTGATAGTGCATCTGTATAAATAGCGTGTGCATAGGGTATATGAGCCCCAAATCAATTTTTTCTGCACCAGAATGGACTACAACGTCAATAGCATTCTTCATTAACTCTGAAGAATGTAAAGATGCTTTCACCATTCCATCTAGCAAGTGACAAGGATCTCTTATAGGGAAGCACTTCCAAACAGGTATCGATTTTGACAGACCATCATACAACTTTTTCACATACGTAGCTGATTTACTGAAAATACAAACAATATCACTCCAATCTTTATTGAACTTGGTTGGAACTTTTTTCAGCAGCATTCCAAGTGACGCTGCGTTCCATATTTACCAAACGTCTGGTGTCATGTTTCCACCCTTATCTTAGATGCTTGGTGACAACATTATTTTCACAAATACCTGTCACTACATCTTGCATTGAATATTTAAAGCTTAGGGTGTTTGGCAATTCACTTACAATCAATACTGACTCACTAGAAAAGGATGCTGATGGGTAAATGGGATGGTACATATTAGGAAAGAATCTTATGAAACCAGCCATTTTACCTATCAGTGAAATCAAATGTAGCCAACATATCAAATATGATTTTAATATTTCCAGATTATCTACATTTTATAAAATAACTGAATAAGACCTAAAGCATGCCTCTAAACACTCCATCTTTAGACCAAACACCACAAAACTGAAAAAAGCAGAAGGAAGAAGAGACAATGTTCCAGTGACATCCTAAACAGTAAAACTCAAGCAGAATAATGTTAGCCCAGTCTTTCTTGATGCTACCATGTATAACAAAGTTACATTGTATTGGTCCCTTCAGGAAGAAATAAAAATGTCTCTTTCACTCATCTTGTCCTTTCTTTGAATGGCACTTAGTTTGTGGTTGCAAAGGTGTTTTTTCAGTGTATATATGTTTACATCGGGGATGGCTATTTTCCTTTTGGTGGGGTTTTATCAGTTATTATAGGTTTAAACCTAAAACCAAATAGCCTAGGTATATCCCATGATTGTAGTCGTTACAAATTTCTCAGTTTGCCTTAAGCAATTATCCAACAGTGTTGGTATCACTTGGTATTAAAGGATCTACCTCAGTGGCATGAGTGGTGCGCCGTTTGGACAGTATTGTGTTCCAGTGTAAGGCCAGCAGGTTCTGGCGGAGCCCCAAAGTGTCCTCTCGGTGCAGTGCTATACCGTCCCCTGTGGCCCATGTCAGCATAGAGCGCTTCCAGGCTAGTATATGTGGGGCACAGGAGACTTCCATTGTTTAGTAATCAGTCTTTTAGCTACTGCAAACCCTAAGCCTAAAAAGCAGGAGGTCTTTTTCTCTTATATATGTGTAGGATATAAGTCTCCCAGGCAAAAGGAATGTTTAGCTCAGCGCAGTTGGTAAGTGTGTCTGCCACTGCTCGCCAGCATATTTGAAGACAAGGGCATTCCCATAGCATTTGCAGTAAATCTGCATCAACGAGGTGACAGCGAGGGCAGTCGGCATCTACTCGGTGAAAGTATCTGTTGATCTTGGCGGGTGTATGATATGCTCTTTGTGTGATATAGTATTGTATTTGGCGAAGGCGCATATTCCGAGGGATGTGCGTGGGGCCCTCTAATACCGCTGCCCTTTTGGGATCTGAAAAAGGACGGGCAGGACTTCCTCCCAGTGGAGTCTCAGTGGGGACAATGTGGTTGTGGTGTGCTGCCTGAGGGAAGCGACAAATCATTTTATAAGGTGTCCGCCACGCCCCATATCGTATAAGTACTGAATTGTGAGGTGTGTTGGGGGTTTATGGGTTATCTCCCCCAACTTAGCTGCGACCGCTGCCAGGAGTGACAGATGTAGCAAGAAGCAATCTGGATATAGTCCATTCTCTTCTACTAAGTATCGTATGGTATTAAAACACCCTCTTGGTACAGGTCCCCTATGTCTTGGATCCTCTCTTCTCACCAGTTGCATAATTCAGGGGTTGAAGTTATGGTGACCCCCCTAGGTGTGCCCCAGAGTGGCAGGGCTGGGGCCTATGGTGTTGTTGACTGGGTGATGTATAGGCTCCTGCGATAGCATCTATATGCTACATTAAATAGCAGAGGCTTGGGATGGCAGGTCCTGACACATGAGTGAAATAGACTGGTCAGAGAGGCTGGGACCAGGCCGACTGTACAGTTGCTGTATCACAGAGATGGTGGTCCACCAACTATCTGGCTACCCACTGCAACTGTGCTGTTAGATAATAACTGCTCCATCTTCAGCACTGCTAGACCTCCCTGATCTATAAGTAGATAGAGTTTCCTGATAGCTACCATATGGTGTGAATCACTCCAGATAAGGTCCCTTATAATCCTATAAAAAGGATGGGGGGATGAATAGGGGTAGATTGACGAAGTGGTATAGGAGGTCCGGCAGTATCACCAATTTAGTGAGGGCTACTCTTTCCATCACTGACAATGAAAGAGTGGTCCAAAAGGATAACTGAGAGAGGATAGCGGTTAACACCCTTCCCACGTTGCCATCTAGTAGGTCGGTTTGTAGCCTGTAAATGCGTATACCAAGGTAGCGAAAGGTGCCTGCTTGACACTGCACTCATATCTCGTTTAGTGTGTATACTGCCTCCTGACAGATATCTGTGATGGGGTACAAGCAGGACTCAGCCGCTTTGACCCCTATCCCTGATAGGGCTGCAAATTTGCTTAAGATACTTGTCATCGATGGAGGAATCAATCAAGGTCTCTGATGTATATCAGGATGTCGTTTACATACAACGCAATTGTGTGTACTCCATAATCAAGTGGAATACCCCCGGTCCCCCCCAGCATGGATGCTGGGGGGGATCGCTAGGGGCTCTATTGCCAAGGCAAAGAGGAGGGGGACAGTGGGCACCCTTGTCTGGTTCCACGCCCTATCTCGATAGGTTCTAGGATATAGGGGCCCATCCTCACCAGTACTGTTGGTTTCCTGTATAATAACTTAACCATGTTGATGAATTGTTCACTAAGGCTGTACCTGGTTAGTGTTGCGAACAAGAATTCCCATTCCAGGGAATCATAGTCTTTCTCTAGATCTAGCACTAGGCAGCCCGCATGCAGCCAGTGGTGTGGTGCACAGGTAGCAACTCTAAAGAAGCATCCTAAGTTAAAGAGGTGCTTCGCGAGGACACAAATCCATTCTGGTCAATGTGAATAAGGGAGGGTATTACAGGTGCCAAGAGGTCTCCTAGGACCTTGGCCAGTATCTTGTAATCGACGTTTAGAGTGGCTAAGGGTTGGTAGGAGCCTATGCCGGTGGGGTCCATGTCTGGTTTTAATAGAGAAACCAGGCTAGCCTCTCACATTGTTGGGGGTACTTTAGAGTCTTCTAGTGCTGCATTGTAAATGGTGAATAGGCATGGGGTTAATGTCTTGCTGTATGTTTTGTAATACTTCACCAGGAGCCCTTCCAGTCCAGGTGTTTTGCACGTTGTTAATGTTGTCATTGTGACCCGGATTACTTTGGGGGTAATTGGCTCGCTCAGTGTTGTGTGCTGCTCAGGAGTAATCTGGGGACATTTTATTCATAAGGACAACAAGGAGAGAGCAAGGAAGAGCAAAAAAAGAGGGATACGTCCTTTTCCCCTGGGTTTCATAAGTTAAGAACCATATGGACGGACCCAGTAATGAATCCACATGCAAAGATGACTCAGTGTTTTACACTGGTATATAGAAAAAACAACAGGTTTTTAGGAAGAAAACTAAAGCGGGGAGATTGTGAAGATGAAATTGTTCTTCGTTATCCCCCTTAACTGATCGACATGTTTCAGTCTCGTATGAAATAATGAGGCCTTCTTCAGGACCAGAATAGGTCAAGAAGGCGGGCAGATAGCCTTGACGAATGTGTGACTACAGGAGTCCGCCCCCCCCCCGAGATTCATATTAGCTACCTAACTACATAGCTGATTTTAACCAGATGGTGGGAACCGTAAGTACGGCTACACCACTGCATGCACAGCACACCTTAGCGAGTGTGCTGAATAATTCACGTGGCCACATACTCCTTTGCCACACTTCTCTTCTCTATGGTCCTGAAGAAAGCCTCATTATTTCATACAAGGCTGAAAAATGTCAGCCAGTTAATGGGGATGACGAAGACCAATTTCATCTATACAATATCCCTGCTTTGTTTTTAAAATTGCCCTAGGACCCCAGGAATAAACACTACCAGTGGGGGATCCGAAAGGGGGTGGTGAGGGGGATGTCATGTGGTAGGGGGAGTGAGGTTGTTAGGGAGGGTCGGTTTGGTAGGTGGCGGGTGGCAGTGGGAGCCATCAGGGGGAGGAGGAGGGGTCCTGATCTCCCTAGGGCTGTTTGGGGGCATGCCACGTGTAGAAGGGCATGTATGGTTGCTAACGATAACCAGAGCAGAGGGTGGGTTCTGTTGGCAAGTTTGGTTCTTCTGAAGAGGGAGTAGGGGAGGTTGGGGGCTGGGTTCGTGGGATGGTGTATTCCGGAGAGAGGGGAAAAGGGCATTGAAGACTCTAGATTGTCGTTGTTGGCTTGTATCAGGACTGTGCCATTGGCGTAGATGGTCACTGTGGTGTATCCAGTGTGCCTTGAGCGGTACGGGGGTGCAATTGACAATCTGCAGCTATGTGAAGTGTTGGTGGTTTTTAAAATGTTGAGCTGTGATCTGAGGATGGATTTACAAGCTTCTTGTCTTTCAGTGTGAAAGATAAGGTCCATTTTTACCTTTCCTTTGGAGGAGCAGTGGTAGATGTCTTCAAAAAGTGATTTGGGGTGCTGCCTGATCAGTTTCTGCTTGAAGTTCTTCTTCGCTTTAGGTGAGAGGTCAAGCGGGAAACTGATCGTGAGGGAGTTCAGGCCGTGCAGAGTTACATGGTTCACAGAGCGTAGGATGGTGTGGGTTGCTGCGGCAGAGGGCATTGTATGAGAGTGGCACCGTAGAGCTCTACCCCTCAGGAGAGGTGAGGGTGGTCGCAGGATGTGGTGAGGGATGGTCATGCTGCATGCAAGGACAGGTCGTGGTTTGCCGACAGTAGTCAACGCTCATCGACTGCGGGTTCTAGAGGGGTTGAGCCAGGGCTAGAAGTTAGGTCGTAATTTCCCCACAGTAGTTAGCGCACCTCAGCTGAGGGTTCTGGAGGGGTTGAGCCAGGACTTGATGTCAGCATTCAGTGGTGACTCGTCTATGCAGCTCTACTACATCACATACGGGGTAGGAGAGAGCCAGCGCAAAGTGGCGTGGTGCGTAGTAGTATTTTCCTTACTTCTTGAATTCTGCGAGGAGCAGAAGATTTGGCTGTTTCGTGTGGTCACTCAGAGGCCCTATGTGCGGCTAGGTCCACACCTGTTCAGAACCGAGCAACCTTCCTGGGTGTGAATGCTCTCTGCGGATATACAGGACATGTCCGCCAGTGGTGCATGGGAGTATTGCAGAATCCAGTCTGGCACCACGGAGGTATTCTACTGTGAGGAGTCAGCCGTTAAGTAGAGTGGTCTTCAAAGAGAAGGCCAGTAGCTCGTTCCGAACACATCTTGTGTGTCATGGGCGCAGAGGCCGGGGCAGATGTTGAAAGTCTTATGGGTCAGTTTGTGTCCGTCCCCACTATCCCACCGTCTCGGCTGTTACCAGTATCCACCTTTCAGATGCAGACTCGCGAATAGCTGTTGCAAAAAAAAAAGTGTCCGAATTGATCAGGTATTTAACTGCTGGTACTTATTGTTAAGCGTTGCCAAGGTACGAGGATGATCTGCTTATCCTCATATGCCCATGGTGTAGTTAGGTTGAGAGTTCGCGGTTGTATGGGTTAACTGTTGTGCCTATGCTGGCATTGCGGCCATCTTAAAGACAGGCAAGTGGTGGAGGATGTTGCCAGCTCATGGGTTTGTACGCAGGCTTGGGGATTGTTATGCAGGTGGGGGTCTGGGAAAAACAGCTGCAAGTATTCACTTGGTGGCTCTTGTAGTGTGGTCGGTCTGGTATCTAGCTGCTGGGCGGGACGGCCATTTTGAAGTCAGGCAGCTGGGGACTGTGAGATTCTGTGCTGACCTGGGGGTTTGGAGATACTTTTTCATCCATCGTTCCAGTAGCGGGTGTCCTCATTAGAGGTTCAGTGATGAGGTAGGTGCATGGGGAGAAGTTCTGTTTCTTCTCTCCTTTTCCCCTTATTTTTTTTATTTTTTTTAATTCTTTCCTTCCCCGGTCCGCCGTAGGGGTCAGGGGCTGTATTCTCTATGCTGCTGGGCTGTGCTTCTTTGTCAGCGGCGGCTGTTGGGGGACTCAAATATTCTTTGATGTTGTTCTTGTCTTCCTTCTCGATTCCTTTTTCTTTTTTATACCGCCATGATGCCAATGAACGCTGTGCAGGGTGCAGGGAGCTAGCGAGGCCTGGGCCCTTTCACTTTCGTTTCCGGGTCTTTGCTCCCTTCGTGCCAATTCCTGTGGGCTTTGGTTGGCGGCAGAAGCAGTGGATGTTGAAGCGATTCTGCTTCCAGGTGGTCCAATGGAAGACTGGCAGATGTGGCATGAGGGGGGGGGACGAGCAGGGATTTTCACAGTGTGCCGGTGATCTTTGTGTCCGGGACCCAGGCACTTTCAGTTTCAAATTCAGCTCCGATCCTTCCTCCGTTTTCTTTACGATGTTTCGCAGATGGCTGCTGTCAAGATTCATAGCGGCGCCTACCTGACATTCAGTTCAGTTGACACTTCCTGGTTTCGGCGGGGATCGGGTGCGATGGGAACTACATGTCCCATGATCCTCCAGGCCTTAAACGTATATCACGAGATCACGCGCGTGTGCCAGCGCGCGTTATTCTGTTTATTTTCTCGGTTCCTTGTGCTGCCGGTCGCCTTTGGATGAAGGTCCGACCTTGCCTGGAATTCCGATTTCAGAGCGGCAGGTAAGACCGCTTATTGTGAGCATACTGTTTGGAGCAAGGAAGCTGAACACAGAGGTACTCTTGCCTCGTGTTGCAGTATTCCTTACAGGAACTATTGTGGATTGACACGGAGGTGGAATCAACCTCGTGTTATTTGTTTTACGCTGTGCCAGCATTTCTGAGACTGTTTTTGGGAAGCGGAACACGGAGGTATTATCAGCCTCGTGTTACCGTTTTTCCACTTTGCTGGTGATACGTTAAGGAAGCAAGCCTTTCCTTGGGTGTGATTTGCGCTGGAGCAGTTTTGTTTGGAACTTAGTTAGCCGGAGCGTTGGTGGTGGTCGCAACCAGATGCTACCGGTTGTTTTCAGTTTTAGGAATTATTTCTCTAATTTGAACTTTTAAACCTTGTTGGATATTAGGGTGCCAAGTAGCTCTGGAGTATTGGGGTGATCGCAACTCTGTACCACCAGGCAAGTATTGTGCTCTGTGTAGTCCTTAAAGAGCGGAACACAGAGGTGGTCGCAATCTCATGTTACCGTGTCCTTTGGTCTGGTGTATTTATTTCAGCGTGGGTAAAGTGAACTTGGGGCTTGCCTCTCAACTTGCCTACACAGTAAATTTACTTGCTTCCTAGGTTTGGGAAGCTCTGTACACTTTGTTCTTTTACAGTTGGTGTTAGAATAACTCAACATTTCCTCTTGAGCATCTCCTAAGTGTCTTCTGGTAGGTATTATAGAGGACCATCATATAGACCTGTACTGTGTTCACTCTGATTAGGTATTCATGCTATGTTTTTCTTGTTACAGGGAAAGGGAAACTTTATCCATTGTTTTGTTTATTTACTGAAGACAAAGGTTTTCTTCCTTATTGATTTCAGGTATGCATGCCTAGCGAGACTTCATGAGAGTAGTTGTGGTTAGAACAGTGTTACATTTATTGATGTTTCTTTATGTCATTTCAGATCCCTATTCTTAGCTGTCCCTTTCCCTTCCCTTATCCCTCGCCTGATAGCCCGAACACCCTGTATATTTTATGTTCAGTGTGTTGGTGACGTCAGGAGGTGGAACCTTATCTACAACAAGCGGATCCTGCAGAGCGAGTTCTGACAGAATAACGCTCCCACGAATAGCGCTCCGCCGGGTCCGTTTGTTCAAGGTATGGCCTCCATGGAGGACGTCCTACAGGTACTTGTTTTAGTGCAACAGGAGTTAGCTGCTTCTAGAGCCGAAACTACTGCTCTTAGGGACAAGGTGGGCAAGCTGGCAAGGAATCCGTTCGATACCTCGCCTGCTAGTCCTCAGATACAGGTTACGGTTCCTCCACCCATACCATTAGCAAGCCCTGAACGGTACTCGGGGGATCCTGCTAAAACACAGATGTTCTTGACACAAATTCTACTGCATTTCTCATGCAAACCCGCCTCTTTCCCCAATAATCATACTTGTGTGGCCTTCGCCATATCTTATTTGGTGGGAGACGCTGCTAACTGGGCTGTTTCCTTGGTTAGAAACAACAATGCCATGTTGTCCGATTGGTCGGCTTTTAGATTAGTGTTTGAACAGGTCTTTGATAGAAGAACGACCACTTTTAGCGCTGATAGGGAACTGTTGGAGTTGAGGCAGGGGAGAAATGATCTTGTTACCTACTTGACAACCTTTATTCGGTTGATAGCTGAGACGTCCTGGCCGGAGGAAAAAAGGATGTTGATATATTACCAGAGTTTGAGAGTAGAGTTAAAAGATATACTCGCGCAGATTGACCGCCAACCAGCTACATGTGCTGATATGATCAATCTTACTCTGAGGTTAGATGGTAGGATGGCTGAGCGTGGTGGGGAAAGAAAACGGTGGGACAAAGGCTATGTCCGGACTGAGAGTAATCCCCGGAAGACGTTGGCTCCTCCAGTAGATGGTAATGAACCTATGGAAATAGGGGCTGTACATGCCCCTTTGTCTAGAGAAGAGAGAGATAGCCGCAGAGCACAGGGTCTGTGTATGTATTGCGGGGAAAAAAGGGCACTATGTCAGGGATTGCCCGTCTAACCCAAAGTCTACTGGAGGGTGGGCAAAGAAAAGACTGGCTGTATCTTCAACAGGTGGTAGTGATTCGACTACAGACAAGAAGTTGGACACAGAGGAGGTTAAGCAATGGCAGATTCCTTCTTTGTCGAATTAGAAGTTACAAGACATCGTGTCTCACATCATCCTTCCCATGAGTTTAGAATGTGATCACAAAATACATCAAGTCTTAGTGATGATTGATTCAGGGGCCACGGGTAACTTCATAGACAAAGGTTTGGTTTCCAACTTATCCTTAAAAAGGGTCAAGAGGGACACACCAGAAGAGGTATGGGCAGTGGATGGCAAGCCATTGAAGTCAGGGTTGATCACAGAACAAACGGAGCAATTGGACCTCACGGTATCTGTTTCTGGAGGGGAACCCAGAGACTCCTTATTCCTTAACATCATTGAAGCACCCCAGTATGAGGTAATTTTGGGTATGCCGTGGTTAAGTTTTCACAACCCCACCATAGACTGGAAAACAAAGACAGTTGAGTTTCTTTCTCCTGTATGTCAAGAACAGTGGAGAAGCGTGGCTCAGTGGTTAGAGGCGGCAGACCCGGAAGCTGAGATCGACCGTGGACCAGGGTTCGATTCCCCGCCTCAGCGGGTCTCGGGCTCATAAATTCCACGGTCTCGACAATTCTCGCTCCGGTGCCTACTCGACTCACGGGGTCACACTCTGCGACTCTGGGCAATAGCTTGCTTAATCTCCACTACGGCCCCTCGTGGTGGGATGCCTGGCTTTCACCCTGTGGACACCCTGCCGGGGTTTCTCACAGGGGAATACCAGGACGGGTTCCCTAAGCAAGCGCCAGGATGCCCTTTGGGTGACAGGTCTGCGCTATATAAGTACACCTACATTTACATTTACATTTGGTTCTTCATCAATCCTCTCAGGCGTTGGTTTTGTCATCTCCTTTTTTGGTGGCTACAGCAGCCGAGAAGGACATGGTTTTACCCAATGAGTATCGGTCATTTAGTGAGTGTGTTCTGTGAAAGGATGGCAGAGAGACTGCCTCCACATAGAACATATGACTGCTGCATAGACCTGGTGGACGGGGCTCCTATACCCTCTTGTAGGGTGTAGGCCTTGTCGGTCCCTGAAACCCAACATTTGAAGGACTATTTGGATCATTACCAGAGGTTAGGATTCATTAGGCCCTCGAAGTCCCCTGCATCATCCCCTCTGTTTTTTATTGCAAAAGCAAATGGGGATTTGCGGGCATGTGTCGACTATAGACAGTTGAATAAGTACACAGTGCGTAACAGGTATCCCTTGCCTTTGATTACGGTTCTATTGGACCAGGTAAAGGATGCCAAGATTTTCCCCAGGCTGGATCTCAGGGGCGCGTACCATTTGGTGCGCATCCGGGAAGGGGACGAATGTAAAACTGCCTTCAAAACACGTTATGGATTATATGAATACACTGTAATGCCGTTCGGGTTGTGTAATGCCCCGGCGGCATTCCAGTTCTTTCTTAACGATGTTTTGAAGGAGTACGTGGACATTAGTGTTGTAGTCTATATAGATGATATCCTCATCTACTCAGAAGACACTGGCTTGCACACTGCCCATGTCCTGCAGGTATTGCAGCGATTAAGAGACCATTGCTTGTTTTGCAAGTTGAATAAATGTGAGTTTGGAGTGGAAAAGGTGGAGTTTCTAGGAGTCATGCTTTGCTCAGATGGACTGCAAATGGCAGAAAGAAAAGTACTGGCAGTGCAAAACTGGCAGACCCCTAAAACAGTGAGGGAGGTGCAATGTTTTTTTAGGTTTTGCCAATTATTATAGGCGATTCATCCTCCATTTCTCGCAGGTAGCGGTACCTCTGTCCAGCCTGCTTAGAAAGGGTGTTCCCTTTCAGTGGTCTGCAGAAGCAGAACAGGCTTTTGTCTTCCTTAAGCAAGCATTTACGTCAGTACCTATCTTGGCTCATCCAAAACCCGATCTTCCTTTCATTGTGGAAGCCGATGCCTCGGACGAGGCTGTCGGGGCCATTTTGTCCCAAAGAAATCAACATACAGGACAAATGCATCCTGTGGCATATTTGTCTAAAACTCTAAGTTCTGCGGAAAAGAATAACACTATTGCTGAGAAAGAACTGCTAGCCATAAAAAGAGCATTTCAGGAGTGGAGGCAATACCTGTGGGGTGCGGTGTTTCCTGTGACAGTATATTCCGATCACCGCAACCTACAATATATGAGAACAGCCAGGCACTTGACGCAGAGGCAGATGAGGTGGATGCTGTTTTTTGCAGGGTATGACTTCGTCATTACATTCCGTCCAGGGAGTGACAATCAGAAAGCTGATACACTGTCCAGATTAGGAACTGAAGAAAAAGATGTCAGAACGTGGTCCTTGGAGGCGATAGTGGAACCTTCCAAAGTCATTTGCTTGCTAAGCGCTGAGAACTTTTTGTCCAACATCAGGAAACATAAAACACCCATTGCTTGGGTGACGTGGTGTAGCCAGGTGAATGATCGCTCACTGAAACAGGGGTTGCCTTTCGTGAACAACAGACTGTTCTTACCCTCAAAGGAGATGAGGCAAAAGGCTTTTGAATGGTGTCATCAGACACTGGTATCAGGACATCCGGGAGTGAAGAAAACCTTACAGCTCATGACGAGACATTTCTGGTGGGAGGCCATGGCGGTGGAGATAAAGTCCTGGGTGGCAGGATGCGAGGTCTGTGCCCGTGCAAAAGGAGTGAATTGCAAAAGCAAAGGAAAGCTCATAACCATGCCTACTCCTCTGAGGCCTTGGCAAAGCATCAGTCTGGATTTCATAACTGGGTTGCCCCGTGATCAAGGGAAAACAGCTGTATTGGTAGTGGTTGAAAGTTTGACCATGATGGGGCATTTCATCCCTTGCAGAAATCTCCCTACGGCAGGTGAAACAGCCCAGTTGCTGTTAACTGAAGTCATTCGCCTTCACGGAATACCTGAAATCATCGTCTCTGATAGGGGACCCCAATTCATAGCCAGCTTCTGGAAATCATGGTGTAAAGCTTTGCATATTGCCTCCTCCCTCTCCACCAGTTTTCACCCGCAGACGGATGGTCAGACGGAGAGGCTGAATCAGACGCTGAAAAAGTATTTGCGTTGCTATGCTACCGAAGCACAGGATTCTTGGGTTTCGTTGTTGTGGATGGCTGAACTTGCCTACAACAATGCCTGGCATGGTTCCATGGAGCGTCTCCTTTCTGTGATAACTATGGTTTTGATGCAAGGATTCTGCCAATTACCATTCCAGATGAGGTGGCGAATCAACCATCTGTTCTAGGGGTGGTGAAGAGGTTGCATGCCATACAACGGCTGGTGAGTAGACAGTTGTTGAAGGCAAAAAGGGAGTATAAGCGATGGGCGGATGCTCACCGTGCCGATGGACCAGTGTTTCAGGTAGGTGACAGAGTTTGGTTATCTACTCGGAACATCCGGTTTAAACTGAGGAGTGTGTTTTATCCGCGCTTTATTGGTCCGTACACTGTCTTGAAGCGTGTGAACCCTGTGGCCTACAAGTTGAAGCTACCGATAACACTCAGAATACACCCTGTGTTCCACTGCAGTCTGTTAAAACCTGCCCTGGCTGCTCAGAGTCATGCTCCCCCTCCCATTGGCCGTGATGGTGGCTTGGAATTCATGGTGAAGAGCATTAACGACTCCAAATGGAGAAGGGGTGTGTTGTGGTATTTGGTGTCATGGAAAGGGTACGATGCCGAGGATGATTCGTGGGAGCCTTGTTCAAACGTACACGCGCCTGTGTTGGTGCGTTCTTTCCACCAAAGGTTTCCTGCTAAGCCTGGCCCTAGGAGGCGCTAGGGAGGAGGGCATGATGTCAGGATTCATAGCGGCGCCTACCCGACATTCAGTTCAGTTGGACTTCCTGGTTTCGGCGTGGATCAGGTGCAATGGGAACTACATGTCCCATGATCCTCCAGGCCTGAAATGTATATGATGAGATCACGCGCGTGAGCCAGCGCGCTTTATTCTGTTTGTTTTCCGGGTTCCTTGTGTTGCCGGTCGCCTGTGGATGAAAGTCCGACCTTGCCTGGAATTCCGATTTCAGAGCGGCAGGTAAGACCGCTTATTGTGAGCCATACTGTTTGGGGCAAGGAAGCTGAACACGGAGGTACTCTTGCCTCGTGTTGCAGTATTCCTTACAGGATAATATTGTGGATTGACACGGAGGTGGAATAAACCTCGTGTTCTTTGTTTTACGCTGTGCCAGCATTTCTGAGACTGTTTTTGGGAAGCGGAACACGGAGGTATTGTCAGCCTCGTGTTACCGTTTTTCCACTTTGCTGGTGATACGTTTAGGAAGCAAGCCTTTCCTTGGGTGTGATTTGCGCTGGAGCAATTTTGTTTGGAACTTGGTTAGCCGGAGCGTTGGTGGTGGTCGCAACCACACGCTACCGGTTGTTTTCAATTTTAGGAATTATTTCTCTAATTTGAACTTTTAAACCTTGTTGGATATTAGGGTGCCAAGTAGCTCTGGAGTATTGGGGTGGTCGCAACTCTGTACCACCAGACAAGTATTGTGCTCTGTGTAGTCCTTAAAGAGCGGAAGACGGAGGTAGTCGCAACCTCATGTTACTGTGTCCTTTGGTCTGGTGTATTTATTTCAGCGTGGGTAAAGTGTACTTGGTGCTTGCCTCTCAACTTGCCTACACAGTACATTTACATGCTTCCTAGGTTTGGGAAGCTCTGTACACTTTGTTCTTTTACAGTTGGTGTTAGAATATCTCGACATTTCCTCTTGAGCATCTCCTAAGTGTCTTCTGGTAGGTATTATAGAGGACCATCATATAGACCTGTACTGTGTTCACTCTGATTAGGTATTCATGCTATGTTTTTCTCGTTACAGGGAAAGGGAAACTTTATCCATTGTTTTGTTTATTTATTGAAGGCAAAGGTTTTCTTCCTTATTGATTTCAGGTATGCATGCCTAGCGAGACTTCATGAGAGTAGTTGTGGTTCGAACAGTGTTACATTTATTGCTGTTTCTTTTTGTCATTTTAGATCCCTATTCCCAGCTGTCCCTTTCCCTTCCCTTATCCCTCGCCTGATAGCCCGAACACCCTGTATATTTTATGTTCAGTGTTTTGGTGACGTCAGGAGGTGGAACCTTATCTACAACAAGCGGATCCTGCGGAGCGAGTTCTGACAGCTGCGGCGTAAGGTCAGGATTCAAGTTTCTTTATTGCCTGGTCCGGTGTGGAGCGGCAGAAAGAGGTGTGTAGGGGGGGCAAGTAGGGATTTTTACCAGTTGGTGATCCTAGCACCCGGGAGCTCTGTTGAGGAGCTCCTTCCCTTCTCATGTATTTATTATAGACAAAAAAACGATTCAAAGCTCATTCAAATAAATTTGCCGGATTCGCGATGACAACACAGCATCATCATAAATCCCATGTGACAGAGAAAAAATGCATTTGATTGGCTTAAACACCTTTCAACGATTAATAGACAAAGAAAGCTCCCATTTTCTGTATTCTTTAGGAGTGAATTTGATTTTTCACACTTTTCCATCTCCCTACTTCATTTTGTTTTGGATTTGGTGTGTTGGTTGGTTTTTCTTTGAAATAATGGTGTCTGCTCCTCAGATTCATGAGAAGATCAAGAAAGTTCTTCATTGGAGGAGGAGTTGAGGCCAAAAAAGAAAGTATTGCCTGGCAACTGTGGCTAAAAAGGTGAAATGCAACATTTGCCACAATATACTGTCTAGGAACACAGACAAAAATTACCTTTTGTGGTACTTCTAGCATGCTAAAGCACCTGAAGACTATACAATACCTGCTGGAGATGAAGCAGAACAATCAGGCACCGCATCAGTTTACTCAAGTAGCGGCTCGCATAGGGCGTGCTATGGGGCGGTGAGGCGTAATAAATATTTTCCTCTGTTTCTGTCGTATGTCTGAGTGTACTACCGCCCCACCCTGCCCCTCCCCGCCACAATGCCCCGCAGCATGCCCTATGCGAGCCGCCACTGGTCCCCTCAAGTCTCTACAGACATTCCTCTGACTGTCCTGGAGTAAGAGAAGCTCAGGCAATTTTGCCTCAAATGTAAAAAGATTTTGAGCATGGGCAGGAGTCAATCCTTGCTCTGATTGACATTTGTAACACACACAAGTGCTTGCTTGTTTGTGTTCCACCAGTTTTTTGCATGTTTGTGTGCTGTGTTACGAAGCAGTATGTTTTACTGTTCTATAGGAAAAACTGATAAAAACCCCAAAATACCCCCAAATTGTTAGAAAATACAAAAAAAGAAAATGTTAACAAAAAAATAATGATTCTTGTTAGAACCGTATATTCTAGTTTGAGAAAGAAAAAATATATGTTACATATATGTTTGTAAAAATGTCAGTATATCTTGTTTTGTCTGACACTGTGTCAGTTAGTGTATAGATGAGTGAGTGGGTATGGTGGTGTATGTATGGATGAGTTAGTGGGTGTGTCAGTGGCTGCATGGGTTAGTTAGTGTGTTTTAGTACCTGTATCAGTGAATGAGAGTGAGTGGCTGGATAAGTGAGTGAGCGGTTACGTTAGTAGCGATATGAATCAGTAAGTGGGTGTATTAACCCCTTCGATGCTGATGACGGCCGGGAGCCGTCATGGCGCACAGTGCTCGTGTGCTGATGACGGCTCCTGGCCGTCATGGCACCTACCTGCGGGAGGAGGGCTGGTGCTCCCCCCGAGTGTCCTCGATCTTTTTTTTTACCTCGGGAGGCAGGGGAAGACCGTCCCGTGCCTCCCCCACCCGCCCCCTCCCACATCACTGATGACATCAGCGCACGAGCCGCGCTGACGTCAGGACTTGTTTACTTTCTGTTTTCTCACCGGTGGCCGCCATTTCCAAGCTGCGCCTCGGTGGGGAAACAGGTACGCACAGCGATCTCGCTGCATCGTTTTTTGTTTGCGAGGCACCGGGGGACAGAAAAGGGTTTGCCTTTCCCCCGGTCCCTCTTTTCTGCATTCCTGCTGCACGGTCGTGCAGCAGGAATGCAGAATAGTCCGATTTTTTTGGGGGGGGGATTTCTGTTTCGGGGAGCGGCCCCTTGAGCAAGGGTCGCTCCCCCAGGGGTGCATAATGTTTTACCGTGTCTGCCCCCCCCCCAATTGTGGAGCCCACTGGACCACCAATGTATCAGTGTATGGGGAGTGGCCCCTTGGGCAAGGGTCACTCCCCTTGGGGGCATGCTTTTGGCTGTCTGCCCCCGTGGGGGGCAGATCAAGCCGTGCTTTATGTTTTTTGTAGCCCACTAGGCCACCAGGGATGGTTATAAGGAGAGTGTCCCCTTGGGCAAGGGTCACTCTCCATTTTGGCCCACTAGACCACCAGGGATGTGTGTGGGGAGCGGCCCCTTTGGGCAAGGCTCACTCCCCAAGGGGTGCAAATATTTCTACGGTGTCTGCCCCCATATATTTTGTATTTTTCTGGCTGCCTGGACCACAGATTTTGCGGTCTATGGGGAGTGGCCCCTTGGGCAAGGGTCACTCCCCTTGGGGGCATGTTTCTGGCAGTCTGCCCCCTTGGGGGGCAGATCAAGCCGGTGTTTTTGTTTTTTGTAGGGCCCACTAGGCCACCAGGGATGTTTAGAAGGAGAGTGATCCCTAGGGCAAGGGTCAGTATCCATTTGGCCCACTATACCACCAGGGATGTGTGAGGGGAGCGGCCCCTTGGGCAAGGGTTGCTCCCCAATGGGTGCAATTTATTTTGGCAGATTGAATGTTTGGTAATGTATTGGCCCACTGGACCACCAAAGAAGCCATGTGTGGGGGGTGGCCTCAAGGGCAAGGGTTTCTCCCCTTTTACAGTGGTGAATATTTTATTTATACCCCTAGGCCCACTTACCCCTTAGCTTTTTTGGTGTATTGTGTGTTGACTGGTGCATTATTTGAATATGTGATTGTAATGTTTTTTCTTCTCCTTTTTATTGTAGTGTAAAGCTTGTGATTCCTGTTTGCGGTTTCGGCAGTGGTTGTTCTGCAGTTTTGCGTATTTGCATTTATTTGGTAAGAAAAACATTTTTGTAGGGTTTACTTCAAATGAGTATTATTGTTATGCATAAATGTCTTTTTTTGTAAGTGCTGTCATAATGGCTGTATTTCTGTTTGTGTTCTGAGCATGAAATTAATTGTGATGTGTTTTGCGTTGTCTTATGTGTAATTTGTTTTTTTTTCTTTTTCTTTTTTAGTGGGATATTGTTGATCCTTTCTGTGTCTGTGCAGAGTAGGTGGTGCTGAGTCTAGCTGCTTCTGTCAAGTGAGTGGTATAGTGTCGGAGTATATAGGTCTGTGAGATAAAGCAACATTGTGTTTATTTCTTTTTTTTTCCAAAGGATTTGTTGTTCACGTGTTTGACAAATAATCTTTTTTAGTTAGCATTATGGCTAGCCGTAGAATGACTGCTCAGCAGGTGATTGGTTTGCTTCTTGAATCTTCCTCTGAGCTGGATTATGAGACTGACAGTGCGTCTGAGGGAGAGGAGGGAGGGGAGGGAGGGGATGATTCAGGCAGTGAGTTTTCTCTCCACATGGAATCATCGGATGATGAATCCAATCTCAGTGAGGACGAAGTGCCTGTTTTAGAGGAGGAGATTGATGTGCCGATGGTGCAAGAGACATCTGGTGTGCAGCCTGGTGCTGCAAACCTTCCCATTGGAAGTGCTGGACTCTGGGTTGATCCAAACATGGTGCAGCGGGTGTTGTCTGACTTTACTGGTTATGCAGGGTGTAGAGTGGATTGTGAAAGTTTCTTGCCTATACAGTTTTTTAAGTTGTTCATGGATGATGTCTTTTTGGCTGAGATTGTTGAGCAGACTAATTTGTATGCGGAACAGTTTTTGAGGAACAACAGTGCCAAACTTGGGCCCCACTCTAGAGCTACCCGTTGGACTCCCACAAATCTGGATGAGATGAAGAGGTTTTTAGGTTTGACTTTTTTGATGGGCATGATAAGGAAGCCTTCCCTGGCTTCATATTGGTCTTCCAGTCCCTTGATGGCAACGTCTATATTTCCTGCAGTTATGAGTCGTGATAGGTATTTACTTTTGCTTCGGATGCTGCATTTCGTTGATAATGCTTTGGTGTTGCCACGAGATCACCCTGACTGTGACCGCCTTTTTAAGATTAGGCCTGTTATTGATCATTTTGTAGATCGATTTTCAGAGATCTATACTCCAGGCAAAGAAATATCTATTGATGAGTCTTTGGTCTTGTTCAAGGGTTGTTTACTTTTTAAGCAGTACATTCCTAGCAAGAGGGCACGTTATGGAATTAAGCTGTATATGTTGGCTGAGAGTAGGACAGGATATGTCTCCAATTTACGTGTGTACACTGGCAAGGATTCCACTATTGACCCCCCTGGTTGTCCGTCCACTTTTGGAGTGGCAGAGAAAATTGTCTGGGATCTTGCTAGAGGACTGTTTTACAGAGGCCACCATTTGTACCTTGATAATTTCTACACTGCTTTGCCATTGTTTAGGAGTTGTTGAAAGTGGACACTTTTGCCTGTGGCACAATCCGCTCTAACCGTAAAGGTTATCCGAAAGAGCTTGTTTGCAAAAAGCTTCAGAGGGGACAGTGCAGTGCCTTGCGTAGTGATGAACTGCTAGCTGTAAAATTTGTCGACAGGAGGGATGTGTACATGCTGACTACCATCCATGATGAAAGTACTACATCTGTGCCTGTTTGGGGTGAGGTTGCTGAAGTGCGTAAACCTGTGTGCATTGTAGACTACAATAAGCACATGGGTGGTGTTGACAGAGTAGATCAGAGGTTGGAACCTTACACTGCTATTCGTAAGTCTTATATTTGGTATAAGAAGTTGGCCATCCATCTGTTTAATATAGCAACTTTTAATGCTTTTGTTGTGTTCAAGGAGTGCTCTCCTGCATCAAAGTTGACTTATGTTCAGTTTCAGGAGTCTGTGAAAGGCAGCCTTGTTGTTGTGGATCAGGCACATGTTCCTAGAGTCGGAGTGGTGGAGGAAGTGGCTAGATTGCGAGATCGCCATTTTCCTGATTACATTCCTCCCACGCCCAAAAAAAACAATTCCTGTAAGAGATGTAAAGTCTGCTATCGAAGAGATGTGCGGAAGGATACTCGTATGCACTGTGCCGATTGTCCTTCTCATCCTGGGCTGTGTGTGCCCAGATGTTTCAGAATGTATCACACTCAAAAGAAATTTTGGGAGCTACCGTGAGTCTAATGGTCTACTGCCTGGTGTGTAATGGTTTTTATTGGTTATTCAGTTGCACCTGTGGCATTAGTATTTTGTTTTTTAGTTACCGCTATTTGTAGTTGTAGTTTTGTATCTAGTTCCAAATGGTTTGTAATTTTTTTCTTTGTTTTAAAAAAAAAATTATTTGGCGGTGTGCGTGGACTGGTGTTTGGCTGGCGGCGTGCATGGACTGGTGTTTGGCTGGCGGTATGCGTGGACTGACGCATGACTTGCGGTGTGCGTGGATTGGCGATTGGCTGGCAGTATGCTTTGACTGGCGCTTAGCTGGTGGTGTGCGTTGACTGGTGCTTGGCTGGCGGTGTGCGTTGACTGGTGCTTGGCTGGCGGTGGGTGTGGACTGGCGTTTGACTGGATGGTGTGCGTGGAGTGGTACTTGGCTGTCTGTGCACGGAGTGGTGCTTGGCTGGTGTTGTGTGTGTGGAGTGGCGCTTGGCTGCTGGTGTGCGTGGAGTGGTACTTGGCTGGCGGTGTGCGCTGAGTGGTGTTTGGCTGGCGGTGTGCATGGTCTGGTGCTTGGATGGTGGTGTGCGTGGACTGGCGCTTGGCTGGTGGTGTGTGTGGAGTGGCGCTTGGCTGGATGGTGTGCATGGAGTGGTACTTGGCTGTCTGTGCACGGAGTGGTGCTTGGCTGGCGGTGTGTGTGGAGTTGCGCTTGGCTTGCGGTGTGTGTGGAGTGGTGCTTGGCTGGCTGTGTGTGTGGACTGGTACTTGGCTTGCGGTGTGCGTGGAGTGATGCTTGGCTGGTGGTGTGTGTGGAGTGGTACTTGGCTGTCGGTGTGCGCTGAGTGGTGTTTGGCTGGCGGTGTGCATGGTCTGGTGCTTGGATGGTGATGTGCGTGGACTGACGCTTGGCTGGTGGTGTGTGTGGAGTGGCGCTTGGCTGGATGGTGTGCATGGAGGGGTACTTGGCTGTCTGTGCACGGAGTGGTGCTTGGCTGGCGGTGTGTGTGGAGTGGCGCTTGGCTTGCGGTGTGTGTGGAGTGGTGCTTGGTTGGTGGTGTGTGTGGAGTGGTACTTGGCTGTCGGTGTGCGCTGAGTGGTGTTTGGCTGGCGGTGTGCATGGTCTGGTGCTTAGATGGTGGTGTGTGTGGAGTGGCGCTTGGCTGGTGGTGTGTGTGGAGAGGCGCTTGGCTGGATGGTGTGCATGGAGTGGTACTTGGCTGTCTGTGCACAGAGTGATGCTTGGCTGGCGGTGTGTGTGGAGTGGCGCTTGGCTTGCGGTGTGTGTGGAGTGGTGTTTGGCTGGTGGTGTGTGTGGAGTGGTACTTGGCTGTCGGTGCGCGCTGAGTGGTGTTTGGCTGGCGGTGTGCATGGTCTGGTGCTTGGATAGTGGTGTGGGTGGAGTGGCGCTCGGCTGGCGGTGTGTGAGTAGTTACTTTCTGTTGGTCACTACACACACTGCTACTTGAGTGACACTCCACCCAGTCCATCATTTTGTGTAGTTGCAGTGTCAGAAATGTGGGCGTGTGAAAGTGATGGGCCCTTGAATGGCGCTGTCTGCTGGTGTGAGTGTGGAAATGTGAAGGGTCCGCGGCTGGCGGTGTGAATGTTTTGTATGTGTTACACGTACGAAAGGTGTATGAATGGCCTGTAAAGAGGTTGGTGCCTTGACGTGGCTTTACAGCTCACGAGCTGTGAGTTAGTGGTTCAGTTTATCATACTTTCAATTATACGCAGTGTATTTCATTTTTGTGAAATTACTTGCGAATACAATTGTATGTACTGAATCATCACTCACCCTCGTGCCAAATCCAATCAGTATGTGTGTGTGCTTGCTGATTAGATTGCTGTGCAGTAATATTTGTCTTTTTTCTCTTTCTGAAGTAGGGTGTACCTTGTCCCTTATTGTGATTGTTGTAATGTGTTGCTGTTCCTTCTGGATGGTGTCAATGGTCTGGTTTTTATCAGGTATGAAAGGTGCGTGAATGGCCTGTAAAACGGTTGGTGCCTTGTCGTGGCTTTACAGCTCACGAGTTGCGAGTCACTGGTTCGGTTTTTATGCATTTATTTATTGACAGAGCATTTCATTTTTTTTAAATATCTTGTTAATAAAATTTTATGTACTGAACCATCACTCGCCCTCGTGCCAAATCCAACCTGTATGTGTGTGTCTTTGAGGAATAGATAGCCGTGCTTGAATGTTTGACTTTTGAGTAACTCTGTTAAGGTGTACATTATAGCTTTAAATAACTTACTAAATTTAAATATTATTGTTAAACCATGGGAGTATATGGTCATGTCTTTCTGGTGAATTCTATTGTTGATTTTTATCCACAATCTCCTGCAAACTTGAAATTGTCTGTAACAATTTCTATGCAATATTGTCCCAAGAATCGCACGCTCTCAAATTGAATAGTTAATTCTCCACCGTACGATTTGGACCTTTTCCTGTTGCAGCCACTATGCCTACCCACGCAAGTGAGGTACCATTTTTATCGGCTGACCTTGGGGAACGCTGGGTGGGAGGAAATTTGTGTGAGCCCAGTGATGCCACGCTTTCCCACACAAAAATGTGTGAAAAATCAGATTTTTTTCAGCTATAATTGAGATTTGCAAGGGATTCTGGGTAAAGGAACGTTGAAGGATCCACGCAAGCCATACCTCCTTGGAAGCCCCCTGGTGTCTACTTTTCAGAAATGTGTGGGTTTGGTAGGTTTCCCTAGATGGCCGTCTAGCACGGGGCCAAAAACCCAGGTAACCCCTCTTGCAAAAGCTGGTGGTTTTGACATTGTCACCATTGTCAAATCCACCAGCTTTTGCTAGAGGGGTTACCTGGGTTTTTGGCCCCGTGCTAGACGGCCATCTAGGGAAACCTACAAAACCCACACATTTCTGAAAAGTAGTCACCCGGGGGCTTCCAAGGAGGTATGGCTTGCGTGGATCCTCCAACGTTCCTTCACCCAGAATCCCTTGCAAACCTCAATTCTAGCTGAAAAAAATCAGTTTTTTCGCACTTTTTTAGTGTGGGAAAGCGTGGCATCACTGGGCTCACACAAACTACCTCCCACCCAGCGTTTCCCAAGGTCTCCCGATAAAAATGGTACCTCACTTGCGTGGGTCGGCATAGTGGCTGCAACAGGAAAAGGCCCAATTCGTACGGTGGAGACTCAAAAATTACTTTTAGCAAAACTATCTTATTTTTTGAGGGGGTCACCTGAACTTTTGGCCCGGGGCTTGGCGGGCCTCTTTGGAAACTACCAAACCCAAACAGTTCTGAAAACTAGACACCCGGGGGAGTCCAGGGAGGTATGGCATGCGTGGGTCCCCCAATGTTTTCCTACCCAGAAATCCCTGCAAACCTTAAATTTAGGTTAAAAAACCACTTTTCCATACATTTGTGGGTGGGATCTCCCTGCCGGCACAAATGTCCTACCACCCAGCATTCCCCTTGATCTCCCGAGTAAAATGATACCTCACTTGTGTGGGTGGGCCAAAGGCCTGTGACTATGGTGGGGTGCTTAATTTGTCACACCTAAATACTACATTTTTTAAAATTTAATTTTTAGCCTGTTCTGCTTTGGGGCACCCACACAAGTGAGGTATCATTTTACTCGGGAGAACAAGGGGAACGCTGGGTGGTAAGACATCTTTGCCGGCACGGAGATCCCACGCAATAAAGTTTGGAAAAGTGATTTTTTTACCTAATTTTAAGGTATGCAAAGAATTCTGGGTAGGAAAACATTGGGGGACCCACGCATGCCATACCTCCCTGGACTCCCCCGGGTGTCTAGTTTTCAGAACTGTTTGGGTTTGGTAGTTTCCAAAGATGGCCGCCGAACCCCGGGCCAAAAATTCAGGTGCCCCCCCCAAAAATCAAGGTTGTTTTGCTATAGGGTATTTTAAATTCTCCACCGTACGATTTTGACCTTTTCCTGTTGCAGCCACTATGCCTACCCACGCAAGTGAGGTACCATTTTTAGTGGGAGACCTTGGGGAACACTGGGTGGGAGGAAATTTGTGTGAGCCCAGTGATGCCACGCTTTCCCACACAAAAATGTGTGAAAAATCTGATTTTTTCCAGCTATAATTGAGATTTGCAAGGGATTCTGGGTAAAGGAACGTTGGAGGATCCACGCAAGCCATACCTCCTTGGAAGCCCCCGGGTGTCTACTTTTCAGAAATGTGTGGGTTTGGTAGGTTTCCCTAGATGTCCGACTAGCACGGGGCCAAAAACCCAGGTAACCCCTCTTGCAAAAGCTGGTAGTTTTGACATTGTCACCATTGTCAAATCCACCAGCTTTTGCTAGAGGGGTTACCTGGGTTTTTGGCCCCGTGCTAGTCGGCCATCTAGGGAAACCTACCAAACCCACACATTTCTGAACAGTAGACACCCAGGGGCTTCCAAGGAGGTATGGCTTGCGTGGATCCTCCAACGTTCCTTTACCCAGAATCCCTTGCAAACCTCAATTCTAGCTGAAAAAATCAGTTTTTTCACACTTTTTTTGTGTGGGAAAGCGTGGCATCACTGGGCTCACACAAACTACCTCCCACCCAGCGTTCCCCAAGGTCTCCCAATAAAAATGGTACCTCACTTGCGTGGGTCGGCATAGTGGCTGCAACAGGAAAAGGCCCAATTCGTACGGTGGAGACTTAAAAATTACTTTTAGCAAAACTATCTTATTTTTTGAGGGGGTCACCTGAGCTTTTGGAACGGGGCTTAGCGGGCATCTTTGGAAACTACCAAACCCAAACAGTTCTGAAAACTAGACACCCGGGGGAGTCCAGGGAGGTATGGCATGCGTGGGTCCCCCAATGTTTTCCTACCCAGAAATCCCTGCAAACCTTAAATTTAGGTTAAAAAACCACTTTTCCATACATTTTTTGGTGGGATATCCCTGCCAGCACAAATGTCCTACCACCCAGCGTTCCCCTTGATCTCCCGAGTAAAATGATACCTCGCTTGTGTGGGTGGGCCAAAGCCCTGTGACTATGCTGGGGTGCTTAATTTGTGAAACCTAAATACTAGATTTTTTTAAAAATTCATTTTAGCCTGTTCTGCTTTGGGGAACCCACACAAGTGAGGTATCATTTTACTCTGGAAAACAAGGGGAAGGCTGGGTGGTAGAACATTTTTGCCGGCCCGGAGATCCCACGCAAAAAAGTTTGAAAACGTGATATTTTTACCTAATTTTAAGGTTTGCAAGGAATTCTGGGTTGGAAAACATTGGGGGATCCAAGCATGCCATACCTCCCTTACTCCCCCGGGTGTCTAGTTTTCAGAACTGTTTGGATTTGGTAGTTTCCAAAGATGGACGCCGAACCCCGGGCCAAAATTTCGGGTGCCCCCCCCCAAAAATCAAGGTTGTTTTGCTATAGGTTATTTTAAATTCTCCACCGTACGATTTGGACCTTTTCCTGTTGCAGCCACTATGCCTACCCACGCAAGTGAGGTACAATTTTTATCGGGAGACCTTGGGGAACGCTGGGTGGGAGGAAATTTGTGTGAGCCCAGTGATGCCACGCTTTCCCACACAAAAATGTGTGAAAAATCAGATTTTTTTCAGCTATAATTGAGATTTGCAAGGGATTCTGGGTAGAGGAACGTTGGAGGATCCATGCAAGCCATACCTCCTTGGAAGCCCCCGTGTGTCTACTTTTCAGAAATGTGTGGGTTTGGTAGGTTTCCCTAGATGGCCGACTAGCACGGGGCCAAAAACCCAGGTAACCCCTCTTGCAAAAGCTGGTGGTTTTGACATTGTCACCATTGTCAAATCCACCAGCTTTTGCTAGAGGGGTTACCTGGGTTTTTGGCCCCGTGCTAGTCGGCCATCTAGGGAAACCTACCAAACCCACACATTTCTGAAAAGTAGACACCCGGGGGCTTCCAAGGAGGTATGGCTTGCGTGGATCCTCCAACGTTCCTTTACCCAGAATCCCTTGCAAATCTCGAATATAGCTACAAAAAATCAGATTTTTCACACATTTTTGTGTGGGAAAGCGTGGCATCACTGGACTCACACAAATTTCCTCCCACCCAGCGTTCCCCAAGGTCTCCCGATAAAAATTGTACCTCACTTGCGTGGGTAGGCATAGTGGCTGCAACAGGAAAAGGTCCAAATCGTACGGTGGTGAATTTAAAATACCCTATAGCAAAATAACCTTGATTTTTGGGGGGGGCACCTGAGTTTTTGGCCCGGGGCTCGGTGGCCATCTTTGTAAACTACCAAACCTGAACAGTTCTGAAAACTAGACACCCGGGGGAGTCCAGGGAGGTATGGCATGCGTGGATCCCCCAATGTTTTCCTACCCAGAATTCCTTGCAAACCTTAAAATTAGGTAAAAATACCACTTTTTCAATTATTTTTACGTGGGATCTCCGTGCCGGCAAAAATGCCCTACCACCCAGCGTTCCCCTTGTTCTCCAGAGTAAAATGATACCTCACTTGTGTGGGTGCCCCAAAGCAGAACAGGCTAAAAATGAATTTTTAAAAAATCTAGTATTTAGGTTTCACAAATTAAGCACCCCAGCATAGTCACAGGGCTTTGGCCCACCCACACCAGCGAGGTATCATTTTACTCGGGAGATCAAGGGGAACGCTGGGTGGTAGGAGTTTTGTGCCGGCAGGGAGATCCCACCCAAAAATGTATGGAACAGTGTTTTTTTAACCTAAATTTAAGGTTTGCAGGGAATTCTGGGTAGGAAAACATTGGGGGACCCACGCATGCCATACCTCCCTGGACTCCCCCGGGTGTCTAGTTTTCAGAACTGTTTGGGTTTGGTAGTTTCAAAAGATGGCCACTGAGCCCCGGGCCAAAAACTCAGGTGCCCCCCCAAAAAAATCAAGGTAGTTTTGCAATAGGGTATTGTAAATTCACCACCGTACGATTTGACCGTTTCCTGTTGCAGCCACTATGCCTACCCACGCAAGTGAGGTACCATTTTTTTTGGGAGACCTAGGGGAACGCTGGGTGGGTGGAAATTTGTTGATCCACGCAGATTCCAGAACTTTCCACCACAGAAATGTGAGGAAAATGTGTTTTTATGTCAAATGCTTAGCTTTGCAAGGGATTCTGGGTAACAAAACCTGGTGATAGGCAGTCGAGTTACCCCATCCTGAATTCCCCTGGGTGTCTTGTTTTAAAAAATGTATAGGTTTGCTAGGTTTCCCTAAGTGCTGGCAGAGCTAGGGCTCAAAAACAAAAGGTAGTCTCTTTGTCCCAAAAGGGAAGATTTCACTGGGAAATTGAGGTGCGACCATGTTGCGTTTTGCGCTGTTTCATGTCGCAGCCACTATGCCTACCCACACAAGTGAGGTACCATTTTTTTCGGGAGACCTGGGGGAATGCTGGGTGGGTGGAAATTTGTTGATCCACGCAGATTCCAGTACTTTCCACCACAGAAATGTGAGGAAAATGTGTTTTTTTGTCAAATTCTTAGCCTTGCAAGGGATTCTGGTTAACAAAACCTGGTGGTAGGCAGTCGAGTCACCCCATCCTGAATTCCCCTGGGTGTCTACTTTTCAAAAATGTATAGGTTTGCTAGGTTTCCCTAGGTGCCGGCAGAGCTAGGGTGCAAAAACTACAGGTAGGCACTTTGCCATAAAAGGGTCAATTTGTAACTGCAAAATTGAGGTGTGACCACGTTGCATTTTGCGCCGTTTCCTGTCGCAGGCACAAGGCCGACCAATACAAGTGAGGTACCGTTTTTATCGGGAGACTTAGGGTAATTCAGATTTGTAAATCAACTGTTATTACCAATTGAGCTTTCATGCATTTCCCCCTTTCAATGAAAGACATTGTGTAAATAAAATCTTTTTGAAAAATGACCAATAATTCTCATGCTAGTATGAGTATTCCCAATTTTGAAAATGTGCAATTATATACTGTTTCTAAACTCTATAATTTGTACCCAATTCAGAAATACATAGGTGTTTTTCATACAGATTTTTCCATGTATACATTTTCCAAGACAAAGTGCTCTATACCCAGTAAATGAAAAAATACCATTGCAAGTGGCTGCTCAGTTGTTAGATCTGGGTTCGTCGGGTTCTTGGTGAAACTACAAGTCCTATATATCCCCACAACCAGGAAGGTCTAACGGATGTAACGGTATATTGCTTTCCAAGAGCTGTCAAAATTAGAAAAAGTTATAGGTGAAAACGTTGAGACAAAAGGCTGTTTTTTTCAACAAATGTTCAATTATTCCAATATTTAACTGTTAGTTTCTATAAAGAAACCTTCATAGATTTAGACAAATGACCCCTTTCTGAATTCAGAATGTTGTCTACTTTTCGAAAATGTACAGCTTTCCATGATCCATTATTGCTTTCAAACACATTTCTACCATTAACTGGAAGTAGGTGGAAAGCGCTAAACATAGCAAAAATAGGCTATGTCCCAGAAAAATACCAAAACTGTGTGAAAAATGTCGGTTCTCTGACAAAAGACTGTCATTCCCTAAAAGCTGAGAAAATGGAAATTTCAGCCCCACAAAGCCTTTTTTGATAACTTTTTCAGGGAAAAACCCAGAGGCTTTCATTTGCAGCCCGTTTTTCCCATTTTTCTGAAAAAAACAAAAATTTCACTATATTTTGGTTAATTTCTGGGACCCCTCCAAGGGAATCCACAAACCCTGGGCGCCTTTAGAATCCACATGATGTTGGAAGAAAAGGACGCAAGTTTGGCATGGATATCTTATGTGGTCAAAAAGTTACAGGGGCCTACTCTCGCACTACCCCAAAACGCCAAAAAAAGGCTTAGCACAGGAGGGGAAAAGGTCTAGCAGCGAAGGTGTTAATGCCCATGGGGGAGTGAGTGGGTGTTTTAGTGGCTGCATGAGTGAGTGAACAAGTGTTTTGCTAGTTATATGAGTGAGTGACAGGGTGCATGAGTGCCTGTATGGTTGAGTGAGTGCATGTGCAAGTGCCTGTATCAGTGAGTAAATGTGCCTGTGAGTTGCTATATGAGTGAGTGGGTGTGTGAGTCCTGTATGGGTGAGTGAGTGGGCGTATAAGTAGTTGTATGAGTGAGTGAATGGATGTGTGAGTGATTGTATGAGTTAGTGACAGGGTACATTAGTGGCAGTATGGGTGAGTGAGTGGGTACGTGAGTGACTATATGGGTGATTTAGTAGCTGTGTGAATGGCTATTTACATCAGTGAGCTAACTCTGTGGCTTTATGTTTCAGTGAGTGTATCAGTGTGAGAATGGGTATGTCATTGGGTACATCAGTGTATGCCTGGGTGTCTTACTGGATGCATTAGTGTTTGGCTGGGTGTGTCTGTGTGTGCTTTGTTTTTTGCCTGGGTGTGTCAGTGTCTGCATTTGTGTGCCCCTGGGTGTGCCAGTGTGTTTCTGGGCGTGCTATTGCATTCACTAGTGTATGGCTTGCTGCCTCAATTATTACTTTGCTATATACCTGGATGTGTCCGTGTCTACATCAGTGTATGCTTCAGTGTGTTAGGGTATTTATCAATGTGTGCTTGGCAGTGTTATTGGATGCATTAACGTTTGACTGGGTGTATCAGTGTCTGTATTGTTGTATACCTGGGTGTGTCAGTCTGCAATGGGGTGTCCCTGGGTGTGTAAGTGTATGCATCATTGTCTGTCTGGGCGTGTCAGTATATGCATTAGGGTGTGCCTGGCTTGTGCCAGTGTATGCATCAGTGTGTGCCCGGGTGTGTCAGTGCATCAGTCTGTGTTTATATCTGTCAGTGTATGCATTACTGTGTATGTGGATGTCAGTGTGTGCCTGGGTGTACCAATGTATATATGTGTGTCTCTGTGTGTGAGTGTATGCATCAGGGTGTGCCTTGGTGTGTCAATGTATGCATGAGTGTATGCCTAGGTGTGTCAGTGTTTGGCTGGGAGTGTGCGTGTATGCATTAGTGTGTGCCTGGGGGTGTCAGTCTATGCATGAGTGTGTGTGTGTGGGTATGTCAGTATACGCATTACAGTATGTCTGAGGGTGTGCATGTGCACATCTGTGTGTGCCTGGATGTGCCAGTCTATACATGAATGTGTGCTTGGGTATGTCAGTGTATGCATGACTGCGTACCTCGGTGTGTCAGTGTAACCATCAGTGTATTCCTGGATGTGCAGTGTGTCAGTGCTGGCTTGGGTGTGTCAGTGTATGCCACAATGTCTGCCTATGGTCCTATTGGATGTATTATAAAGGGTAAATATGCAATTACTCACCCACAGTACTGCAATAAATATTTCCATTGATCTGTGTAAAAAGAGAGAAAATATAAATATAAGTTATTGTTACATATAAATTTGCATAGTAAAGTTTAAATGTCTGTACTACAAATGTTCATGTTTATCATACACCATTACATAGCTGTAACAATGTAGTGTAATTATACATTTCATTTAAGCATTTAGTTTTCCCTTTTTTATTGTTCTCAGTATTCATACTTAAACACCATAAATTATATGCTTAAAAAACAGTCATAAAGATTGTAGAAAAAATAAGTGACACTATGCATTGCACTCCCTTCAATTATTTAATAAATTCTTTACCCATAGTTAATGAACTAATATAAATAATCATATCTTAAAAAGAACTTGTATTATTAGAAGTGGTATATTACAACTAGTAGATATAAAGCACACTTGGAATTTTGGAGACCCTTTCTAAGAAATCACACCTGGTAGACCGAATGATGTCTTAAACACTGACGATCCATGTAGAACAAATACAGGATACCACGTTTTAAATACTAATCCTACTTAGAACTTTGGTTGAAGAAACACAAGGTAAGAATTTGGTAGTTTGAAAGGCTGCTTTGGTTTGAATTTAGGGTTGATGTCATTACATTCTGTCCATACAGTGCACTCTTTAAATAGACAGTAATGTTCAGATGTTATATTAAGTCCTTAATTTAAGATTGCAGCCAAAGTAGTGTAAATTCTTTCAGAAATTGATCTCTGTCCAGCTTTAAAGTTTTAATTTTGGTTATAAATTCAGATCCATCTTCTCTGCATCATTACAGCATTAATATAAGGTATTTTCCACAACTTCATAAATGGAATGTAGACATAACATCTGATCTACAATTTGGGCAGCTCATATTTTAGTTAGCAGTTTTGATCAATCTGTCAAAAAAAGTTTTGCAATCTAGTAGTGTTAAGTACAGAAATCGTTCAGAATTGATTTGAGTGGTAGACGTAAAAGAACAATCTTCACACTCAAGGTTCCACGTGTAACTCATCTATCAATACTGATTTCTTCTTCTTTTAAAACTCCATGGATGACCATTGTAAATTACTGGGCATATTTTTGAGCGCTGTGAGTAAATACTACTGATCCACTACATATATTTCGAATGGCTGAAGCAGAATGTATTACAATCCTATCAGTATGTAAACGTTGCAGCAAACCACACAGTGCAGAACATAATCTCTTCTGTGGTTTCTGTTTAATTGCATTTATAAGATGTGGTAAATGAAAGCGTACATTGAGAACATCATTTGAGCAGTTGACATCCGAAGAGTTTGACAGTTAGTAACCTACAATATCTCTCTCATTCTCTAGTTTTTTCTTCTTAACATTTTCCTTGTTCTCCTTCTTTTCAGGAACTTCAGTAAATTATTTTCTTAGCTTCCACTTTGGACAGATTATCAATTTTTCATAAATGGAATACTACCCTAAATGAGTACCATACATATTTATTAACCAATTGTACTCATTCACACAGTTTGCATCACCACTAACTTTGCTGTCATCAAATTAAAACAAAAACAAACCAGATAATGTTCTACCTCATGTCAATGCTACATATGACATATCTTCTTTAAATACAGTACTACCAATATAAGAACAAGTTGCATCTACACTTAAATCTTGATAGTTACAGCGTATGCTAGAGAGACTGGAACCCTGCTGTTCTGGATACAGTCAATGAATCTTGCTTGGCTTGCAGTTTTTAATTTAGGAGCACTGTCACACCCTGATGTTCCAGTTTGTATATTGCTGTAAGTTGTAAAATGTCTTCTTTCTCCAATTTTAGTAAGTTTTAATTAAAACAGGAGCACTCTTGTAATGTAGGCATGGGGCAGACTATGGATTTTCCTTCTTCAATAAAATTGTACATTAGCTGTGCTGCTCTCTTGTTTGCAGAAAATAGTTTCTTCACAAGTCTAGTCTCTAAGCAACATCTTTTCTCCTTTGTCAGAATTCCCTACTCTAATATCCTTCCGTATATTTCCATACTCCACATTAGATGCTTGCCACATATACTTAAGTAGTGCGTTGTATTGGAAGTTAGGCCACATTTTTACATTTCCATTACTTCCCAAAGAATCCTGAGTTTTGTCATGGAGAAGTGATTTGAACACAGGCTGTCCTTTGACGGGCATAAGTTGTAGTAAGTCACTAAAGACAATTAAGAGCTTTCCTCCCAACAGCACATCATACTCGTTTTTTTAAATCTTTTGCATTCTCGAGTGTACAAAGGAAAGCATTAATTTTGAGACCATACATACCTCATCAATGATTACAAGTTTTAGTTTCTTCAATACTCTTGAGACTTCATGACAAGCCTCACTGTATAGCTTTTGGTACTCCAGTTTGTTGCCATGTACTACAGGTGGCATACGTTGATGATGTAAAGTAATTCCTTTAATGTTGTGTGCAGCTAATCCTGTTGGTGCTGTTACTACAAAAGACTAATTTGAGTCTGTAGTGCTCGGTAGGTAAGTGGTGAGAACTTCAATGAAGACGTTTTTCCCAGTGCGAGGTTGACCACTGACCTTTTTATAGTACCGGCTTAAATGATGAGCATTTACATTCATTCTTCTCGGCGAGGAAACCATGCTCCATATATATATTTCTTTCTGCTCATCGTTCAGTTGTCCAACTAAGTGCTCCAAATCAACAATTTCTTGTTGCATTGCAGTCTCCACCTCACTCATGGCTCGGGCAGCTTCATTTTTAATAAAAGCAAATGTTTCCTTCTGTTCAGTCTCATCATTTAACATTTTCATGTAGTTTGGAAATACTGAGCACTGAATGCTGTCTTTCACAGCATTGAAAGAATCTTCTAAGCAGTCATACTCTCTGAGTAACTCATATTCACAACACTAAGGCTTGAAGAGTTGTAGAAGTACCAAATAGAAAAACTCTCTTTCATCAGGAGTTTGGCAAGTACATTTTCTGTGGTTAATTTGATTTCCTTTTTAAAAACAACCTTCACAACCAACAACTCCATATTTCCTTTCATCTATTTTTCTGCTACATTTATTCTAGATCTAGACTCCTTGGATAGTACCCATCCAACATATTTGGTTTCACAATGTCTGTACTTTCTATGTCAAACTCTGCTAGGTACTGAATTTCCCAAAAAGAATTCAACATTCTATTTTGCGTGCTTGCGAAACCTAGACTTACCCAAACAATTCCCCTTGACTTTGAATGGAGACTGCTCAAGTAGTCACATCATTCATAAAAACCTATCTCTCTATGTGAAATCATTTTCAAATTGAAGGTATATAGTTGCTTGGTTCAAGTCTTTTTTGCAGAAATCTCCTCCCACATCTCCTTTATCCCTGACTTCTCTGATTTTGTAATGTGAAAAGTGATATAATGAGCAAGAGCATTGGAGTTGTCTGCATCTATTTGTATATCCTTATTTGCATTCCTCATTTTCAGAATAACAGGATCATAGGCAATTATACACTTGGAGGCATCTGTTCTTCTGAGGATGTATGTACATTTTTGTGATTTTAGCATCGGTGTATGTCTGACTGCAGATAAAAAAGTTGTCCACCCTTTCTTTGGAAATAACAGGTCTTGGAAATCCAAAATGACATTTAGTGTAAAATTTTCCTTTTGCTATGTACCTCTGCAGACAGTACTTCCCACATCTATGTGACTGAAAACGCAGAACTTGCTGTTTTACTCCTTTTTTGTCACTGTTTTTTGGGATGGTGCACAAAACATACTGCTCTATGAAAGAAAGTACAGAATCATCCATGTCTCTTCCAACATATAAATACTCCAAAAGAAAACAGTTACTTTGCCAAGAGGACGGATTGCTTTGTGACAGAGAAAAAGATAGTATGGCTTAAAATATCCACAAACATTAGCAGGATCGATAGACCAAAGTTCTCCTGCTGTGTTCACATTGATGTCCTTATTTTTTGAGTTTGCTTCTTTCAAAAACTCAAGTAAGTCATCCTATACGTACTCTGGACAGCGGAGTGTCACAAACCAAGTGGTGCACCTAGGTTTGTCAACATACATTTCAGTTCTCCATGATGACGATGACAATACTTGTTGGTCCCACATTGGCATCCCATCAAAAAGAACAAATTGTATTCCATCCTTCACATGAACTTTGTCAACGAATTCCTTGGCAGAGAGATTTTGTAGATTAACTATTTTCAGTATGTGATTCACAGCATATGATAGTCCAGACAGGTCACTCTCAAATAATAGATGTAATATGTTTGAAATATGATGGCAAAATCTAGGGACCTTTAAATAATCTGGTTGACCTGTATTCAGCTGCTGGTATTTGTATGGGATGGTCATAATACCGGCCACCTGCTCCAGTGAGAAATAGTTGCAAAAAAAAGCGAGCCTCTAAAATTTTCTCCCACACGCTAATTGGAGCTCCTCTTGCTTGTTTCATTTGAAAGTGGTCAATAGTATCGCCAATAACTTCTTTGGAATGCAATGGAAGTAAACTATAGTGTTCATATATTTATTCTGATTTGGATCTATCCACTTTTTTTCAGTCTGTTCACTTGGTGGCAATGTTTCATTTTCCATACAACTTACATCTCTAAGGACATCAACATTGTTATTATAAAAATTATCTAGTTTGAGGTATAATGTGCCTTTTTTAACTTTATTCTCAGGTGACTGGACGAACTGTGAGAGGGGTGGGAATTTCATGCCCCCTTTCTTGGTTAGTGAGCCCTGAAAGAGGTCTTTAATGGTGGATTCTTGCTTGAGTCTGGGGCTGCCATGGTTCCCTTGGTAACAGCTGTTCAGAAAGTCAGTGTCTGCTGATGGGCACTGTCTACTGGGAGATGTGGGTCAGTGGGTGGCCCACCTCTGTTAGAGGGTCAAGTGTTCACAGAGTACAGTTTGCCCTTATCTCATGCACTTAGGGGCTAAGATTAAATCAAGCATTCCATTCATCACTTTTTGCTTACTATACTAGTTCACCATAAGTGGGACGGGTATGACCAGATGTAGGTCTTGTGCACACTGTGTAACTGGAGCCAAGCTATATCTGGCTCATGAGCCCATAACAAGGGCAAACCCAGTCCTGAATTGCTTGTGTTCTGGTTGAAGGAGGACCTGGCTTGGCAGTTCCCATTGTAGCAGACTTATTTGCTTATAGCTGGGTCAAAACTAAGGTGGCACAGTATGCAAAATAATGATGGATTGGGATGCAGCCATCACATTTTTCTATACTGTAGCATGCCACCTTAAGTGCGATGGATATGCCCAGTAGTGGCTTCTGCGCACACTGTCACTGGTACCAAGCTATACCTGGCTAATGAACCAATAACAAAGAAAAAACTGGCCTTGGGTTGCCTGTGTTCTGGTTTGGGGAGAACCTGGCTTCACAGTTTTGGCTGGACCGTTACCATTGGAGCAGGGTCAAGACTGATTTGCATATAGCTTGGTCCAAACTGGGGTGGCATGGTGTGCAAAATAATCATGGATTGGGATGTGGCCCAGAGTAGTTATGAGTGCTGAGATTAGTTCCAGCATTCCATTCACCACTCTTTGCCTACTGTATTATGTCACTCTAAACAACACCAAATTAAGCACAACACTAGACTTTCTAGAGACTTTAGTATGTGCTAAGCCTGAGGGGTGGTGTGGCAGTGGGGGGGGGGGGGGGAGCTGGGGGTAGAGGGGAGTTGTTGGGTACTTATTCAATGTCCACTGATGTGGCCAAGTTGTGCTTTGTGTCTGTCTTGTGGACTGGTAATCTCTATTGTTCAACAAAACGTTTTCAAAGGTAAAAATAATAAAAAAATAAGAAGACACAACATATCTATCTAATATTATTTGGAGGGGGAACTGATTGAGTTGTATTTCATATTTTGAAAACTGGTCTAGTCAAATGGAATGTCTGTAGTTGTTTGAACTGTCCCTCTGTCCACACTGCTTTTTGCCTTCCTCCTCCTATTTTTTTGCTGAAATTATTTTTGCTGGTGTTAGGACTTTGTGCATGTTACCACTGCTAACCAACACTAAAGTGCTGTGCTCTTTCCTAAAAACATGGTAGAATTGACTTATACCTAATGGGTACATTTAATTTACTTGTAAGTCCCTAGTAAAGTGGCACTGTTTATGCACTAATTGGCATGCAGCACTGATTGTGCCACCTACTAAAGTACTGAGAGAAAGGGGGTCCCAGCAATTGACAAACAATTCAAGCACATCAATAAAATTAGAGAGGCATTCAATGAAACTACACTGTATTTATTCACAATGTAGGTATATATTAAATATCATATCCTTAAATAAACACTCATAGGCTGTGAAGTGCCCCAGGGGGTAAGGGAAGTGATGAGGTGAGGATAGTGTGGATAGGGAATAGTGACAGTAAAAAAAACAAATGGCGCAACCGCACTTGTATGTCAATTTAGATATAAACCAACAAAAGACCATAGGTTCAACACATCACTTAATTAGCATCATACTTCACGTAACACATTGAATGTTTAAATGATGGGGTGAAGCTGAAAAACAAAGGACAGTTGTCGACGTTTCAACCCTCTAAAAATTGCAGGAGTTTAGTTGTATCCTTGCTTCGGGGTCTTCATCAGGACGGGGTAGGGGCAGGCAACCTATTTAATACATATCAATAATTGAATTTAATTTTACTTAGTGCAATGAGTCACAGTGAGAGCAACTATATAGCACACTATTACAGACAAAGCATACCTATTTGATTGTTGCTTGTCTTCAAATTGAAAGTTGTAAAGGTGGAATACTTCATAGGGTGTTAACCTCGGATCCTAAGATAAAGGAAATTTTGAAAATATTGGAGAATAAAAACTAGCATTAAGTTGCATCGTTTTATGTAGACTGACTAAGAAAATACTTACATGGTATGCCGATGCTGAAAGGCCCTCAGGTCTAAGAGGGGCATACCATTAATTACATTGCTAATTCGATATGAACTTCAGATTATAGTCAGTTAAATAAAGCATGAAACGGACACATTGACTCACAGTAAAGATGGGCATTCCCGGTGGAAATTAATCAGGCACGCGGTCGGGAATCTAAGAAGGAAAGGCGGGATTTAATGCCTCGAAATCAAGCAGCATTTCGTTAGTGGCGTCAAGGTTAAGGAAAGAAGGCTTACCCGTAGGTAGACTGTTGACTGTATCAATCCCTGTTCGTTTGTAATTTTAATGAAACACGACAATTTAGGCACCATCTGAGGAGAAATAAAACACCGTATTGTAAACCCCGGGCGTGAGCACTAAAATGCCATATGGGTCGTATCAGTCTACAGCTCACCGGAGGCAGAGTGAATCGGCGTTTCTCTCCAGCTCACGTCTGGAAATGGCGATCGGCGCTTCCTGTTGAAGCGGTAACTAGGGCAACCTCATCACGTGATAGCAACTATACGTGTAGATATCGTGAACAGACTCCCGGGAGGGAAAAAGTTAATGGGGAGAAGTCCCGAATGTTGTATAATGAACTGGAGGTTTAGAGGGATCATAAAATTAATACTAGGTGATGAACTACTATTGTGTTACATTATGGGGAATGCCGTCATAAAAATGAATTTGAGGGATATCGACCAATAGAAAAATTGGTTGGTGTTGGATATTATATGAGCCGTGTAATGCATATGTGGTGTACCTGTCACATGACGGTAAAGACCACAGCAGAAACAGCATATTGTCATGAATCAAAAATGTGACTTGTTAAAATACCATAGATTGATCATGCTATTCAAACTAAAGATACAAGATCGTAGGCATTGTTTAGTGGTCATGGAATAACTTCAAGCAGCATATTAGGAAACATGCGTACATATATTCATATGGCTTATCTACCATGATGGCAACATATTGTCATGAATCAAAAATGTGACATGTTAAAATACCATAGATTGATCATGCCATTCAAATTAAAGATATAGGATCGTAGGCATTATTTTCGGATAACTTCAGGCAGCATATTGGAAAACATGTGTACATATATTCATATGGCTTTTCTACCGTGATGGTATGGTTATAATGGATCAGGCAGACTTACTAACTCGTGTAGATTGAGCCATGAATAGAAAGATGACAATTCATTAGAATCCCCATCCCAGATCAGCAGGATGTCATCAATATATCTCATCCAGAGACCGAGCTGGTCTCTGAATGGATTGAGGGTATTTAGGATGGTGTCGTCCTCAAATGCTGACATGTATAGAATAGCCACATCAGGAGCGAATGGGGCACCCATCGCTACGCCCTGGGTCTGAAGGAAGAACTGGTTCTTAAATATAAAAAAGTTTTTGGTCATAGCTATCCTTAGTAAAGTGATAATGAATTCCGTTGGAACTGTCACTGGTGCAGGTCGTTGTTGAAGACATCTGGTTATGGCTAATGAATTGTCATCTTTCTATTCATGGCTCAATCAGCAATCTCCCCATCTTAAATTCACGATCCAGTCTGACAATCATACCGTGAATTTTCTGGACATTACCATCTATGAGAATTCTGGCAGTCTACTGATGACACTCTATCGTAAGCCAGCTGAAAGGAATTCATTGTTACAATACAATAGCCACCACCCTCGAGCCTTACGAGATAACCTGCCTTTCGGGCAGTTCCTACGTATCCGTAGGAACTGTTCCAATAAAGACCATTACTTTGAAGAATCAGAAGATCTCTCCAATCGTCTTCAACAACGGGGCTATCCCAGACGACTTGTTAAAAGAGCAAGGAAACGTGCTTGGTTCTATCCGCGGGAACACCTACTAACTCCAAAAGACAGAACTGATCAACAGCAAGATAGAATTGTTTGTGTAACAACATTCTCAACTAAAAGCAACAAAATAAAGCGAATTGTGAACCAACATTGGGATTTGATTGCAGACGATGTGAACCAAAAGAATACCCCACTACATGCCTTCAAGAAAGCGAAAAGTGTAAAAGATTATGTAGTTCGTTCTCTCTTACCAACCCAAGAAGATCCAACCCTAACTGCCCTATGGAACCTTCCACCGATTGTCGGCCATTTCAGATGTGGACAATGTAAGGCCTGTAATACAACTATACAAACTAAGGAATTCGAACACAACCAACGAACAGTCCAGCTCAAATCTCATAGCAACTGCAATACCTCCAACATAATCTACGCGATAATATGTCCATGCAATTTGATATATATTGGGCAAACTCAGCAGAAGGCTAAATTGAGAATCCTCCAACATATGAGTCGGATCAGATGCGAGGTGCATGGCGCACCCCTTGTTGACCATTTCAAATCGGCTACACATCCCCCAGAGAGCCTTAAATGGGTTGTGCTAGAGAAGGCAATCCTAGGACCCCGTGGGGGTAATGCCACAAGTATTCTTAACACACGAGAGCTAAAGTGGATGCTTTTCTTTGATTCCATTCAAAATGGTCTGAATGAACATGACAACTCCTTTTCACAATTAGCGAACTTACCCTGACTCCACTAAAGTAAATTCTGCTCTGGACGCTAGTTAGTAAGTCTGCCTGATCCATTATAACCATACCATCATGGTAGAGAAGCCATATGAATATATGTACACATGTTTTCCAATATGCTGCCTGAAGTTATCTGAAAATAATGCCTACGATCCTGTATCTTTATTTTGAATGGCATGATCAATCTATGGTATTTTAACATGTCGCATTTTTGATTCATGACAATATGTTGCCATCATGGTAGATAAGCCATATGAATATATGTACGCATGTTTCCTAATATGCTGCTTGAAGTTATTCCATGACCACTAAACAATGCCTATGATCTTGTATCTTTAGTTTGAATAGCATGATCAATCTATGGTATTTTAACAAGTCGCATTTTTGATTCATGACAATATGGTGTTTCTGCTGTGGTCTTTACTGTCATGTGACAGGTACACCACATATGCATTACACGGCTCATGTAATATCCAACACCAACCAATTTTTCTATTGGTCGATATCCCTCAAATTCATTTTTATGACGGCATTCCCCATAATGTAACACAATAGTAGTTCATCACCTAGTATTAATTTTATGATCCCTCTAAACGTCCAGATCATTATACAACGTTCGGGACTTCTCCCCATTAACTTTTTCCCTCCCGGGAGTCTGTTCACGATATCTACACGTATAGTTGCTATAACGGGACGAGGTTGCCCTAGTTACCGCTCCAACAGGAAGCGCCGATCGCCATTTCCAGACGCGAGCTGGAGAGAAACGCCGATTCACTCTGCCTCCGGAGAGCTGTAGACTAATACGACCCATATGGCATTTTAGTGCTCACGCCCGGGGTTTACAATACGGTGTTTTATTTCTCCTCAGATGGTGCCTAAATTGTCGTGTTTCATTAAAATTACAAACGAACAGGGATTGATACAGTCAACAGTCTACCTACGGGTAAGCCTTCTTTCCTTAACCTTGACGCCACTAACGAAATGCTGCTTGATTTCGAGGCATTAAATCCCGCCTTTCCTTCTTAGATTCCCGACCGCGTGCCCTGATTCATTTCCACCGGGAATGCCCATCTTTACTGTGAGTCAATGTGTCCGTTTCATGCTTTATTTAACTGACTATAATCTGAAGTTCATATCAAATTAGCAATGTAATTAATGGTATGCCCCTACCTTTACTCTTAGACCTGAGGGCCTTTCAGCATCGGCATACCATGTAAGTGTTTTCTTAGTCAGTCTACATAAAACGATGCAACTTAATGCTAGTTTTTATTCTCCAATATTTTCAAAATTTCCTTTACCTTAGGATCCGAGGTTAACACCAACTTTCAATTTGAAGACGAGCAAAAATCAAATTGGTATGCTTTGTCTATAATAGTGTGCTATATAGTTGCTCTCACTGTGACTCATTGCACTAGGTAAAATTCAATTCAATTATTGATATGTATTAAATAGGTTGCCTGCCCCTATCCCGTCCTGATGAAGACCCCGAAGCAAGGATACAACTAAACTCCTGCAATTTTTAGAGGGCCGAAACGTCGACAACTGTCCTTTGTTTTTCAGCTTCACCCCATCATTTAAACATTCAATGTGTTACGTGAAGTATGATGCTAATTAAGTGATGTGTTGAACCTATGGTCTTTTGTTGGTTTATATCTAAATTGACATACAAGTGCTGTTGCGCCATTTGTTTTTTTTACTGTCACTATTCCCTATCCACACTATCCTCACCTCATCACTTCACTTACCCCCTGGGGCACTTCACAGCCTATGAGTGTTTATTTAAGGATATGATATTTAATATATACCTACATTGTGAATAAATACAGTGTAGTGTCATTGAATGCCTCTCTAATTTTATTGATGTGTTTGAATTGTTTGTCAATTGCTGGGACCCCCTTTCTCTCAGTACTGCTACTACCCAGGTCCCAGTGACTATGGTTGGGTGAACCCCCTTTTTATACACCTACTAATGTAGCCTGTCAAACATATTGCATGCCTGCCATTGTAGCATGTGTGTGTAGTTTTGAACTGCCATTCCGGCCTGTCAATGTAAACCTTTTACCAGGCCCAAGCCTTCTTTTTTAATACATATAAATCACTCCTAGTGTAAGCATGGGCAGCTCAAAGGGCAGGGTGCAGTGTATTTAAAAGGTGGGACAGGTACATTTAAGTTTAGCGTGTCCTGGTACCGAAACACTCTTACATTCATTTTTCACTGCTGCAAGCCACCTCTCCCATAAAATGACAAAGGAGTTACCTTACTACCTTTAAAAAGCTGTAATTTCCAAATGGGAACATCTTTGGTGTCTTTGGAACTGTATTGAGAAATCCTAACTCAAGGTGAAGTCAGATTTTAAACTAAAAGTCTGAAAATCCCACTTTTGGAAAGTTTTACTTTGTGAAGGGGTTAGCCCTAATACAGACAACTAGATAGGGCCTATCAAATTAGAAAAACATGTTATCTAGCTGTCACATTAAATACTGTTTTTGACTTGAACAGACTCGGACCAATCACTGATGACATTGGTCTATATATTTATTTATTCATCATTCTATGTTTTTTATATAGACCATTTAACATTTGTCTTTTGTTTCAGAGCAAGGGAAAAACGCTGTTTGTTTTCGCAATAAACAATTTAAATCATAATCCAACGCAAAACATGTTGCAAACAATACATATACACAATAATTTGATGAAAAAATTAATTACAATTTTGAACCAGTCATCAATTTCTAAAACTCAGCAACAATAATCATGATTTGTTTTTCAATTAGTCATTCCCTTTCAATGCTGCTGTCCACTGGGAACTATTATTTAGGCTCCTAAGGTTAACAATTTTCAAACCATTCGCTAGAGCAGATTCTAATTGACTACATATGTTTCCTAGGTGGTGAATAATGCCACTATTCACAACCTGGGGGACATATGTAGTCAGAAGTTGATGACTTTTACAGCTGCTCATTCACCTGTTGCAGTATGAGTGAGCATTTTGTTGTGCATTGCAGTAGTTTATTTGTAAAGTTTGACAACACAGGATGACTCCAGAATATGATCACTAGCTTTGCGAGCAGCTTGACCCGGTCCATGCTTTTTACAAGTGTTCCCTGCAGCCAGTATCCATCATGATGTAATTCTGTGTTCGACAGTTTTATGGTGCTTCCAAATGGACCATTTTTTAACCAAGAAGATGTTTCATTCAATTTGTAATTACTGCAAGAGCTTTCTGTTTCATAACATTGATGTATTACAGTTCCAAGCCCCTGAGCCGGCCATAATTCCGAGCTACAGCACAATGGCATTAACTATGCAAAATGGGCGGATGCAACTAAGGACAGTAGCACTTAGTGATTCATAATGGTGTTGGGGCAATGATGGGAAGCAGATGCACAAGAAAACACATAATATTTAACTCTGTTGCAGAGGACGCATCATGGCTGTGCTGAAGATTTCCTACCTCCTTGCCATGATTGTGGTCTTCAAGATTGATAGTTTCTATTGGCTTCTGTTATACCTCAGCCTAAGTCAATACCTCATCATCTCTCTCTCTCTCTCTCTAGATATATATATATATATATATATATATATATATACATATATATATATATATATATATATATATATATATATATATATATATATGTATATACCATATTTCTCTCTCTTAACTCTACCACACAATTTGCCATGTCTTTTAGGATAGTCGTATCATGTATACCCCATTTTACATACATTGTCCCATCCACACGACTATAACGATTCTAAACAGGGGACCTTTTACCTAGTAGCTTGCTCCTATCTCTTCAACACTAGGCTCTTAGTCTTCTATCAGAATCCCTGTACCTGACATACATAAACATGTCCCCAGGCACTGCTAACTTATTCTTTATAAGGGTCACCACTTTTTTCTTCCTGTGGATGATCACACTTGTTTATAGAAGCATTGGTGATTGTTTTCAAAACATTCATGATTGTTTTCACAACATCCATGATTGTTTTCAAAACATATTGATTTTCGAAAAAACCCTGGAGTGACCACTTTATTATAAAACACCCTCACTCCCCCATACACATTAGAGGAGGATTCCTTCCAAGCTGAGATGGAGTCCTGCATGCTGAAACTTCGACAAGCAGTGGTCTGACATCTCTTGTGTGTTGTCATCCTCTACGCAGAGTCGGGGTCCTTCATTCTAAACCATCAGATGAGGGGGCTGGTTCTTCCCTGGGGGTTTCATGGCTACAGATACACATAACTATATGCATATACACCTACACATACAGGTTAGGCTTGGTACATTTAGCAAATTACTTAGGATGCACATTTTAGGACTATGCAAGTGCTACTGTTTTTATCTGAACTTTTCCTGTTCATCTTATTAGCACTATGGTAGAAATGTATCTACTATTCCCTATAGTTGGACTAGCAATCTCTTTCATATGCTGCTGTCTCCTGATTTTCGCAACAATATGTTTTACACAAAGTTGCCTCTGGACCAATACATTCTTATTGAAATGTCCTAATCACCATCCTGTGTATTTTTTGAGAGAAAGCAAGAACGAAAGTCTGAGCAAAATGTACTGTGCTGTTTCCCACGATCACTGAGCAATCAGGGTTGTCATGTTCAGTGGTTGCCAGAGATTACATGCACCACCGTAGAATACAGGGGGGTGGTACTGGCACTGTAGATCTAGCTAATCATATGGCTTACATAGCCTCTGGGGGGTGTCCGGAAGTGGTGGGGACATCAAGCCCTCAGTTTGGGTCATCGAAAATGCGCAGGTCCTGGAGGACTCCTAGGAACTACACAACATGGCGCCACCAACGTTTGTTTGATCCTTAACCAGTTAACCGCGGAAATTCCGCTGCGGTGCGGCTGTTGTATTGAGTGAGCAGGGCCGCGTCGGCCAACGGGCACATTGAAGGGGTTATATTAACAGTGAAAATCTGAATAGTTTAGTCATGCTTTCTCAGAAAGCCCTACTCACACCTTTTCAGAGACATCTGAAGTGGGGAGGGACTCCACCTTAGCTGAGCAGATATACTCTGTGTATTGGCTGAAGGTTTAACAAGCTCATGAAGGATAAAAGGTTCCCCACATTGTGCAAAACTCTACCTTATAACTTTCTCTTCTCCTTCAAAAATGACTGAGCTCATGAGTAGCTTGGGGGAAGATGAAATTGCAAATGCTCTTAACATCACAGTGAATTGTAGGCATGTAGTAACTATGGAATTATTAGAACACAGTGTACCCTTAACAGGTGACTGTGTTTCCTTCATGATTGTGGCACATGAGGTGTTCGGATCAGAGATATTCTATTCTTGGGTTCAGTTTCCTACTGCAGATCTGGTGACTAAATTGTTCCACACATACATTGTAGTTGAACCGCCGGATGATATATTCCATACGAAGACATTAAAGTTCCTTTAACTTACCAGCAGCATACAAACTGGTTTAAAGGCGCCCTACAAAACACATAACATCTGTTGTGAGACTCGGTCCACTCAGCATAGACGGAGCACCCTGGCCGGTCTTAGCGGAAAACCCTCCACATACCAAGATAGATACACTACCCGGGGATAAAGTCCGTGAAATATGCAAAGACATGGTCAGGCTATACAGACACATTGTCCAGTTCGTCATGCGAACATTGACAGTCCAACCTGCGAGAAATGCTCCAGCTGGTCCACATCATGCAACACCTACAAGTAACCTACAGACACTGAAATCAGTAATGGGGACAATACCTTCCAAACGCGACCAAGTTCCTTTCGGGATAGCACAAAAAATTACCCAGCTGGAAGCAGTGTCTCCCCATACGGGTCAGCAGTAAAAACACAGAATGCTAACAATTTGCTTGCCAATGGGGATGGTTAACTCGATTGAGGATTGTACCACTTGGGGAACAACCTTTGATGCCGTTTACATCAGAATACACAGTACCCCTTCCTTAGCAGTTGTTCCAGATGAATTGAAACAGGTACAGAATGGGTATGGTGCAGGACATGCCCTGGACTTGGGAATGAAACTGATGGATAATTTTGCGCAAGTCTCTGAAATCATGCTGAGCAACATAAAGGGGGAGACAGCAGCAGTGGCCATACACAGCTGCCTAACGGAAATAGCACCTATCAATAGGGAGAGAGAATTACCAAAAATTATTGAAGAAACCTATGCTGATTTAGGTAGGGATAATTTGGGAACCAAAGTTGGGAAACCGCAAATAGTAGGTAGTCCCCACAAAGACAATGCAAAGCAAGCACCCGCTTCTTCTAAAAAGAAATGGGAAAATAAAAATTCAAAAAATATCAATTCAGAAAACGATTCATGATCACAGGGTGGGTCTCCCCAACGGGAGTCCTCTGAAGAGAGGTACAACCTTAGGAATAGTCAGACATTAGGAAACCTGAATGGTATCAGGACACTGATACACGTTCCTTTCAGGGTTCATCATAAAAACTCGGCAAGAGACGGGCAATCAGAACAAAAGAAAGAATATCGATCAAAGACAAAAAGGGAAACACATCAAAAATAAGATTATATTATCAAGCAGGAAGAGCAACCTAAAGCAAAGCCTCAAGTCAAAAGAAATAAAGTAGCTGGCTTAAAAATTAGAAATGCCCATGTTACTGAGGACTCAGCTTCTGAATGTGGACTGGGCTCTGACGTTTCTAGTCAGCGCAGAAGAAGTAACAATAGCTCGCCAGAACCTGAAGGATTTTCTGGTGACCGCGGTATTGAATGAACACATCACGGTGGAAACACCTGATACGAGAGTTAGTCTCCTACATAGACTGTATGAAATTACACTTCAAATAGAGTGGGATATATCAAGAAAAATTAAAGTTCTCCTTTGGGAGAAATTGACATATGGATTTGTCATACTGCTAGCAGAAAAAGATTGGCCGCCTGAGGTTGTGATGTATTGGTAAATGGAGAAAGCATAATTATGCCCGCTTTCTCCGAATTCGTTCCAGAATCTTTGAAACATTCATACGCGTAGTAGTGGATGCTAGTGCTAGCTCCGGCACTATGCTGCAACCACATAGGGTGGGACGTGGATGGTTTATTTGAATAATCATTGTTGAAACGTTAAAGCCCTGTTGGTTGACTTTTCCAAATATTTAGCATGTTTTGCAGTAAAGGTGAGGCTTGAGAGTGAGACTGCTGCATTTAAAGTCCGGTTCTGAGTTTAGTTTTTGCACTAGGGTACGTGACAGATCACCTGGGGGGGGGGTTGAAGGTTGATAAATGCAGAGCAGGTTTCAAACAATTGATGCAGCTACCATTGGGAATGGAATGACGTGTGGAGGCACATAAAATGAAAATGGTGTAATTAATAGTGCTACAGAAAGCAGTTGAAATAGAGGAATGCTCTTTCCAGTTTAAAACCAGATAAACATGTCACATGCCACAGTAAGCACTTGGAAGAACATGACTGCAAATAGGGATAAAAGATTGTCAGTAAGGGTGAAAACGAGGTCAAAAGCAATTCAGAATTGTAGGAATTTTTTACTTGGGACATGCAATGGTTTGGATAATCGGGTGCTTTATTATGGGTTGTTGTGGAAATTAATGCTTGTTGAAATTGAACTGCTTTTGAGGCATGAATTTTTAGTGTTTCACAGCACAGTTATTTCAAATGAATAATGCAAGTTGCTTAGCTTTTTTAGTGCTTCAGAGGAGTTATTATTGAACTGATGGTTGTTTATTAATTTTCTATATTCTAGATACCCCTGACGAAGGGAACTTCCCGAAATGCACTGGGTGTTCTTAAATAAAACCGTGACATGAGGAAACATTTAATTCTCCTGTGTTTTCATTAAAATCATAAATTAACATACGAATGAGTAAAATAAATTGATGAAGTCAAAAGGAAAAAAGTGTTAAGCAATGAAGTAATACGTGGATGAAATGAAGGTTGAAATAGAAATTCGATTCACTGGATTCATTTGTAATGGATTTGGCTGTGCAGATTGAAGGGGATCAGATGCGGTTCCCACGTGTTCTATTAATATTGCAGCGCAATTGGGCGGAGCGCGGAGCAAGCGTGCATGCCTTGAGACTGTTGAAGTAATTAAGTACAGCAAACTTGGAGCATAAATATGGAGTCCAGTGGTGTGCATCTCACAACATCTGAATGCTCACGTGGAGTCTACTTACCATGAAATCGCTTTAAAATATACTCCATATCCACAGAAACAGAATTCGTTGTTTGTTAATTAATGCTAATTATTGATTTAAAATTAAAATATGTCAATTGTGTAATTAATTTTTAATGCAAGTTGTGGGGTTTATAGTGGTAAAGGGTGGAAAGTAAATTATTTTATATTAATTAATAAGTTGTTAATTGATATTAATTTGTTAATGTAATATGAGTTATTGGAATTGTGTAACGATATTTAGGTGTGGGTTGTGGTGTTTATTGGGGTAGAGGGTGGAAAATTAAATTATATTTAATTAAGAATTAGTTAATTATAAATATTAATTTAGCAATTGATAAATATTTATGGTAAGTGTTTATTATTATTTTGTGTGTGTGTGTTTATAGGGGTAACGTTTGGGGTAAATACATTTTTTATTTGATTTACTTTTTTTAATGAATAATATTTGTTAAATTCATAATTAATTATGTTAATTATGGCGGTAAACTAAAAAAAAATTAAATGTGGATTGAGAAATATGTGGTGTTATAGGGTAGGAAATAAAACATATTACATTTATGTAATAAAAAATGTTTTTGCTTACAAACATTTTCTATTAAAAAATAGTTTTGTTTTTTTTAAATAATTTTTGAATTTTTAAAAATAATCTTTCTAGGCATTTGTTAGATCTTTTTAAAATTTTTATCTGTTTCTATCTTTTGTAATATTTAAAACTTTTATATATGTTTTTTTTTAAATCTTTGTCGTTGTTAATTTGTTTGTGTTAAATTTTGAACTGAGTCCATTGGAAATATAAATTTTTACCGTCCGCTATCCTTTTTTTTTTTTTTTTTTATAATATTTTTTTATTTTTTTTCTCTTATAAGGGTAAAGGGCACAACACATCATAAATTAAACTTTACAACTTTTGCAATAAAGTGAAAAAAGAAAAGAAACAGAAAAAAAAATTAAGAATGCATCACTAATCAGTAAAAAAGAAAACAAAGCAAGCACAAAAAAACGAGTAAGAGAGCATATTAGGCATCATTATTCTCATCCTTCCACCTAGTTATTGGTTCCCAGATTTCCGCTCCCAATTTCCTTTCCTTTTTCCCCTTTCTTGCATAAATCGCTTTTTCCAGGTTATATATCCTAAGTATTCTGGCTAGCCACTGTTGATATGTTGGCGGTAATAAATCAAGCCACGCTGAGGCAATACATAATCTTAATACAGCCATTGCGACAAAACCCCTTCCCTCTGGGTTCCATCCACGTTCACACCTAACAATATTATTGTGGGTGTCAGATTAACAAATATTCCTAACGAGTTTTGAAGAAAAGCCTCAATCCCTTTCAATATAGGAGCTAGTTGGGGACATGTTGCAAATACATGTTTCATATCCGCCTGCAAACTTCCGCATCTTGGGCAGCTAATACCCGTTACTCCCCCCCATTGCTCAATTTTTGCCGGAGTGTAGTATAGCCGATATAATGTTTTATAATGTTGCGCCTGGAGGGTTGCGGAGCAAAGAACATTCTGACCCAACTCTAATGACAGCTTAAAACATTCTCTTTCTGTCCCCAGTTTCTCTGCCCAACTCCCACTCCATTTTTCTAAATCATCCTCTCTTGTTTCTGTTAACTCATAATAAAGCCTCTTAATAGTGCAATTTACTCCCTCCTGTACCACCTCCATTATGGCATTTTTTTCAAATCCCGCAGACCCCCCCCGTTTTATTTATATATCTTTCTAGGCATTTGTTAGATCTTTTTAACATTTTTATCTGTTTCTAGCTTTTGTAATATTTAAAACTTTTATATATATATATTTTTTTTTAAATCTTTGTCGTTGTTAATTTGTTTGTGTTAAATTTTGAACTGAGTCCATTGGAAATATACATTTTTACCTTCCGCTATCCAATACTTTTCCTACTGTTGCTCCCACTGGAGTGTGAAAAGTAGTTTTTATCCCTCCGCTATCCAACACTTTCCCTACTGTTGCACCCACTGGAGTGGGATTAGTAATTTTTACACATCCTCTATCCAACACTTTTACTACTCTTGCACCATTGTAGTGGGAATAGCAATTTTTACCCCTCTGCTATCCAACAATTTCCCTACTGTTGCACTCACTGGAGTGGGAATAGTCATTATTACCCCTCCGCTATCCAACACTTTCCCTACTGTTAGACTCACTGTAGTGGGAATAGTAATTTTTACCTCTGCGTTATCCAACACTTTCCCTATTGTTGCACTCACTGGATTGGGAATAGTACGTTTTATCCCTCCGCTATCCAACACTTTTTCTACTGTTGCACCCACTGGAGTGGGAATAGCAATTACAACCCATTCGCTATCCAACACTGTCCCTACTGTTGCACCCACTGGAGTTGGAATAGAAATTTTTACCACTCCGCTATCCAACATTTTCCCCACTGTTGCACTCACTGGAGTGGAAATATTAAGTTTTACCCCCTCCGCTATCCAACATTTTCCCTACTGTTGAACCCATTGGAGTGGGATATTAGGTTTTACCCTTCCGCTATCCAACACTTTCCCTACTGTTGTGCTCACTGGAGTGAGAATAATAATTTGTAACCCTCCGTTATCCAAAATTATCTTTACGATTGTACTTACTGGAGAGGGAATATTAAGTTTTACCCCTCTACTATCCAACACTTTCCCTACTGTTGCACTCACTGGAATGGGAATAGTGAGTTTTACCTTTCCGCTATCCAATACTTTCCCTACTGTTGCACCCACTTGAGTGGGAATAGTAATTTTTACCCCTCCGCTATCCAACACTTTCAATACTGTTGCTCTCACTGGAGTGTGAATAGTAATTTTTACCCCTCCACTATCCAACACTTTCCCTACTGTTGCACTCAATGGAGTACAAAATTTAATTTTAAAGACTAATACATATTTTTATGTTTTAATTTATAATATAAGTTTTCTTTTATTATAGTTTATGATGTGTGTATGTAAATATATATGTATATTTATTTGTAAATTTTTACATATTTATACAATTATGAAATACATTTAAAATTATAGTTTAATTCTTTTAAAGGAAATATATATACATATACAGGCTGAAGTACAACTGCTTACTTTGGGACTTTCCTACTGTCCTGAGAGTAATTTTAATTACGAAAACACTAGAGTGGATGTATTCAAATTTATCAGAAAGCTCAAATTGCGTAAATACTATGCCATGAAGGGGGGCCTAGCAAACAAATCTACAAACATAACCCACACACCCAAGAGAAGTGGGCTCCAGGCTAAGGATATACCGTTAATAAAAACGCTACATTCATTACGCAATATGAACACATCCAATCAGAGCACCCAAGACATTGCCCAAGAGGACGATATCAACATAGGCCAAACAACGGCAAGCGCTTTCAAAGTCCCTTCTACTTTCATACCACAAATGCCCAAAGACGCCATAGACACATATGCAGAACTTCTAACGGATGGTCTAAAGAAACTGCACACCCAGGTCAGAAAGCAACAAAGCTTTACCAATGCCAACATGCGGCCTTACAACACTTTGATGAAGAAGCTGAAAACTAACCAAGCAATAATCATCAACCAATCTGACAAGGGGGGGAATGTGGTGCTATGGAGTAAGGCACAATATATGGAAGAAGCTTTGAGACATTTGAATGACACTACCTGCTATGCTGAGATTGATCTTAGAACTGCGAAATCCATTCAACAATCGTATCATAAAGAACTAAATGGGTGGAAACGTGAAGGCCTTTTGTCTAGGGATGAGATGAAATTTCTGCACAAAGACCATCCTGTGCTGCCAAATATATATTTCATCCCCAAAGTTCATAAAAATACTACACCTATCCCGGGCAGACCCATAGTGGCAGCAATTAACAGTCTATTTGAAAATACCTCCAAGTACATTGACCACCATTTACAGGACTTTGTCACCACCCTCCCGGCCTACATTAAGGACACAACTGAATTTTTGAGGGAAATCAACCAATGCGTGTGGTCAGCTGATTTTTTGTTAATGACAATGGACATTGCTAGTCTGTACACTAGTATTTCACACACAGATGGCCTCAAAGCTATCAAGTTCTACTTAGATAAAAGACCGGTAGAGCTTTATAAGCACAATGCCATGCTAATTAGCATGGTAGAACGTTGTCTGAATAACAATGTTTTTTTGTTTAACAACAAAGTATATCGACAACTAAGAGGTGTGGCCATGGGGGCATGTTTCTCCCCCAGCTATGCGGGATTGCATATGGGCTGGTGGGAGGAACATGTCCTCAGGGTCCAACACGCGGAGGCTTGGAACACCAATATTGTGAAGTATATGAGGTATATAGACGATATTTTTATCATTTGGAGAGGAAGTCTGACAGATGCACAACACTTTGTGGATATTATCAACATCAACAAATGTAATTTGGCATTCAGTGCTGAAATAAGTGATAAAAAGATCAGCTTTTTGGACGTGCAGGTAGAAATAATTAACAACACACTTACCACAAGCCTATTTAGGAAGAACACGGCAGGTAATTCTATCCTGCATGCACGTAGCTTTCACCCTGAGCACACCATTAGAGCAATCCCTTATGGGGAATTTCTCAGAATTCACAGAACATGCAGCTCGGTGGAACTCAGAGACCATCACCAAAAGGAAGCAACTCAACGGCTACAAGCCAGAGGCTACAAACTTAGCGCACTCCACAAAGCTAGACTGAGAGCCAATAGAGTAGATCGTAATAGTCTATTAAGGGCACCCATCACCAACCCCCAGTCAGAAAAACCTAACGATAACAATAGTGCCATAAGACTGATCACTAGTTATAGCCGTCAAGCACGTCAAATCTCCAACCTAGTCAGGGGTCAGTGGCCTATTATTCTTACAGATCCTGTCCTTAAAGACATCTTGCCCAGTAAACCAACTGTGACCTATAGAAGGGCTTTCAGTATGCGTAATGAACTTGTCTCAAGTTCACCTGAAGTACCCAAAAATGATGATTGGCTATCACCTAGAAAAGTTTTTTTTCGTTGCATTACATGCCGCGCCTGTAAATTTGGTGTGAACACCAAAACATATCTGACTCCCTTTGATTCTAAACCGGTTACCATCAAGGCCCACTACACATGTAAAACTGAGCTAGCGGTATATGTTCTCACTTGTACGTGCAATCTGCGTTATGTGGGTAGCACGAAACTTCCAGTGCACCAGCGCATCCTCCAGCATCTGAGGGCTATAGTCAATTGTGACCAGAGCTACCCGGTAGCACGACATTTCGATCTATATCACAATAGGAATTTGTCACACCTAAATTACTTTGTGATTGATGCCGTGAAAACCAGCAAGAAAGGTGGCGACTATGAAAAAAGACTTAGACAACTAGAGTCACTTTACATTGTACGACTAAACAGTAAAACCCGGGAGGTTTAAATATGGGAGAGGATTTGAGCAACTTTTTGTAATTTAACGAATTTTTTTACATTCTGTGCTCCAAATTTAGTGAGTATACTATCGCTAGTACACGGAGTTTTCTAATCATTACATTCTGTAACTATTGAAGATATCCCAATCCTTCTTCTATTCATGAATAGTTACTTTATTATGCAGATTCTTGAATTATATGTTATATACTGAAACTCCAATACCAGCCATATGTTATATAGTCCAATTTATTTCCATTCCACTTTGTCAGATTCTGTTGCAAATTAAGATGTGAAGTAACATCTTAAGTTCTAGATTTCAAAGCCACATTTGTCTTCTAATGAACATTATGATATTCTATTGCCAGTTATTCACATTCTGAACACTTCTCCACTTTTAATTTATTTGATTTATGAGTTTGTATATAATGGACTATTGATCAGCACGATTGTTTGCAATTAATTTGCTTTTGACATACTTTGATCTAAATATTATACGCGTTCCACCACGGGGCAACCATTTCTAGGTTTTGTATTGGACACATGTGACCATTTATAAATTTCTATGGCATTTCTCATATATAGAGGAATGCACATATGTTGGATGAATTAACTTTGTGATCACACGTATCGTTACACTGTATTTGTACAGATGCAATCATTTATTAGGCCAAAATTGTTCATGATAAGTATTTGGACTTTATAATATTCATATTGTATGATGAAGTACAAACATCAGAATTGACATTTGATTTTTTGTTTAACGATTTTTTGTTGAATGTTTATCATCCGTGTATATAATCATTCAGTATTTGTACTGTTATAGTTTTTACAATAGGTAACTCCACTCCAAAATGGCCCCCAAAGATTTTGTATACAACATATAGGACACTAATTTAAGTCCCTCGTTTATGTTGATGTATTCTAATTTTGGATTTGGCGCGCGTTTTCAAATTGGTTGATACTTTAGTATGTACATAGTCCATTTTCCCGTCAACAGTGAGCAAGGGCGTTCACGCACGAAACGCGTCTGTCCGACGATCTTTTGCACCCCTGCACTTTATGATTTTGCAAATAAAAAAAATCATATACTGAAGACTGGCTTTGTGACGTGTATTCTGCTGTCTGCGTACTGGTGAGCGTGCATGAGGTTGAATGCACAGTGACCGGTTGGAGTAATGTATATATATATATATATATATATATATACATATGAATCAAAACAGTTCCAACGTGGTTTCACACGCTCTCAGAGACCCACAACACAACGCCAAGCCAGCAAAATCCACCTACAACCTGTTTCGACTTCCACGAAGCCTTGATCACGTAAGTGACAAAAGATGCATGCAAGTTTTAAATAAAGTTTCCGAGCAGTCACATGGACATAAACAAAGGACTAAGGTATCAGTCAGAACAATGGCGGCCATCTTGTAATGGTCAAATGACGTTTGGTATAACAGTTGCTCGCCAAATTGCATGTAAAAAAACACCATTAGGAATAATGTTTTCAACACAATGCACAAACATGAAAGCTTCGTGAATCACATAAAACCGTTCTCAAATGTAAATCGATTTTCACATGGTTGATAAATACACAGAATCACTGGCATGATAATTCCACAAGTTGCAGGTTGCCCATGCATGACGTGTCAGTCCATGGTCCCAATGATTATCAGGACTAAAGAAGAACCCATGTCTCGTGATCTGAGACCTTCATAGTGTAAGTTAAACAAAATTGTGAGAAATATGGCAAACAAATGCCAAACAAATGTGGGTGGTGTCAGCCATCAGATGAATGATTTTATGGCTGGAATGAGCGATCCAGTGAAAGGCCTGTCCGGAAAGGGTGGGATAGAGCTAAGTCAGACGGCCCTAGGGGCAACTGTAACTTATTGTTAGTTCCCTTGTTGCCAAGTTACGGTTACCAGGTAAAATACCTTAAAGTTGAAGCTGTAGCACAGTGTGGAAATAAATTACAAATTACATACGTTGGTAGACAAATGTCCCGGTGGCAAGAAAACAGTCCCAAGGGCTCAGCTGAACCCGGTGCCCACTGTGATGTCTTGATGCCCGAGGTGTTGCCCGTAATGGGCGTGCTCTTAAGGTGCTATCAGGAACATGAATGGCGTGGGGCCTAGTGCACAGTGCCGTGAGGGGCCCCTATCCCTGTTGTGCTCCTGTGAAATCAAAGAACAGAGTTTAAAATCAAACATGACAACATGATATGCATGCAATTAATAAACAAGCTCATAATGCATGGACAGAAGAGTACGACTAAAAACCATCCGTCATCGACGCCCCATCCAGCATCCGCGAGCAGGAGGAACCTCTCACTGTGAGAGGGGAGACCCAACACACGCTATAGCAGCAGCAGCAACAATAACACCAAGGGCTGCCTAGCATGGAAGAAGAAGACGAGAGAAGAGCTGCCGCAAAAATCCTGTTCAAAAGGAAAAAGAATTACTCTGTCATCGCAAAGGTGGCCAAGAGCGGCACTCCACAAACCATTAAAGACAAGATCAGCAAATTGGAGAAACTTAAAAGAGGCGAAATTTCCAAATGGTGGGAGGCCATCTCTCTCCAAAATTACATCGACCAAGAGATGGTGCCTAGAGGGCTGAGAATCTTCACCACTCCCACCTATGAGGCACCCAATCCTGATATGTTGGCTGAATGGTCGGAGCATCTGGCCAACAGTTCTAGGAAGATGCTAGAGATTCTAGTAAAATACGCCTGGATAGACAGGGATGTATTGCTTAAAGACATTGCGGAGCTGATGGATGACATCAAAAAATATGCAGAAGAGGACACTGTCACCAAACTTGTCTCTGACATGAAAGAGCGTCTGAGACAATACGAGGAGGACATTAAAACACGCAAGGAGAGGAAACTTGATCGAGATTACAAGGATTATGACACAGGTAGAATCCTAACCTTCAGCCGCAAATTTGATCACCTATATAACAACGAAGTTATGACAATTCAGCCAGTAGCGGCGCAAGGAGGGGAAGAGAACTCTCTGGTACTAAGCAAGACTGAGTCAGATATATCCAATGTATCCACAGAAGAAAACAATAGAGCGGATAGAACACCTCGTAAGGCTAATTTTTTAGAGGAATATCGTCACCTGCGCCGGAGCAAACGGACGAACATGGAGACTCCGGCCCCCTCGCCCAATGCAACGAGAGGACGAGGACGACCGAGAGGATGAGGAAACGCAGGAACCGGGGCAAGAGGCTCCTTCAGAGGTGGAAAAAGAGGCAATGCAAGGGGCAACATGGGAAATATGAACACTCGCTCCAACAAAAGACAATAATGGATCCCATGATGGTAAATAAAACTATCATGAATCTTTCTAAAAGGACAATCACTAACATTGAAAAAATCACTTAAAGTTTGGGGTTATCATTTTGTCCCTCGATGTCCTTCAACTATAGTGAATCCAGGATTGATCTTTTCAAATATGTTCGAAAATTAAAATTGAAAAAATGGCACAAATTAGAGGTAGAGAAGACAAAACATCACTGTGCCACGAGACAACGAAGCTGATATGTTTAGGATCAGTGATGTAGATGCCCTCATCAATATTGCCCTACTCGAACAAGAAAGTGACAGGGAACTGCCCACGACAGGGCCCTCTCCCTGTGAAGATAGAGAAACTGACAACAATAACACACAGCTTCTTGGTGAGACAGGTTTCATCACTGACAGAAGTACAGCCTCAGGTTTCAAGCCTAAATCCACCTTTATCCCCATCATGGCGCATGATGCGATTGACACATTCGGACTGGACTGTTCCCATGAGGCACAGGGTCAGAGCTGATTTGCATATAGCCAGTGTCTAACCCAGGGTGGTGTGGAGTGCAAAAAACGATGGATTTAGGCCCAGATCCTTGTACTGGGGTGAATGTATGACATTGTTCTACATACTGTCCATCAACTGTGTTTTTTGAAATTTTCACCCCGAGTGGGCTGGGTATGCTCAGACGTGAGTCCCAGGCTCTCCACACCACTGGAGTCAAGCTATCCAGGCTGATGAAGGCTGATAGCCAGAAACCGGTCCTTGGATGCTTGATTCCGGTCTGGGAAAGACATGGCTTGGTAGTTCGGACTGGACTGTTCCCATGAGGCACAGGGTCAGAGCTGATTTGCATATAGCCAGTGTCTAACCCAGGGTGGTGTGGAGTGCAACAAACGATGGATTTAGGCCCAGATCCTTGTACTGGGGTGAAAGTATGACATTGTTCTACATTCTGTCCATCAACTGTGTTTTTTGAAATTTTCACACCGAGTGGGCTGGGTATGCTCAGACGTGAGTCCCAGGCTCTCCACACCACTGGAGTCAAGCTATCCAGGCTGATGAAGGCTGATAGCCAGAAACCGGTCCTTGGATGCTTGATTCCGATCTGGGAAAGACATGGCTTGGTAGTTCGGACTGGACTGTTCCCATGAGGCACAGGGTCAGAGCTGATTTGCATATAGCCAGTGTCTAACCCAGGGTGGTGTGGAGTGCAAAAAACGATGGATTTAGGCCCAGATCCTTGTACTGGGGTGAATGTATGACATTGTTCTACATTCTGTCCATCAACTGTGTTTTTTGAAATTTTCACCCCAAGTGGGCTGGGTATGCTCAGACGTGAGTCCCAGGCTCTCCACACCACTGGAGTCAAGCTATCCAGGCTGATGAAGGCTGATAGCCAGAAACCGGTCCTTGGATGCTTGATTCCGGTCTGGGAAAGACATGGCTTGGTAGTTCGGACTGGACTGTTCCCATGAGGCACAGGGTCAGAGCTGATTTGCATATAGCCAGTGTCTAACCCAGGGTGGTGTGGAGTGCAAAAAACGATGGATTTAGGCCCAGATCCTTGTACTGGGGTGAATGTATGACATTGTTCTACATTCTGTCCATCAACTGTGTTTTTTGAAATTTTCACCCCGAGTGGGCTGGGTATGCTCAGACGTGAGTCCCAGGCTCTCCACACCACTGGAGTCAAGCTATCCAGGCTGATGAAGGCTGATAGCCAGAAACCGGTCCTTGGATGCTTGATTCCGATCTGGGAAAGACATGGCTTGGTAGTTCGGACTGGACTGTTCCCATGAGGCACAGGGTCAGAGCTGATTTGCATATAGCCAGTGTCTAACCCAGGGTGGTGTGGAGTGCAAAAAACGATGGATTTAGGCCCAGATCCTTGTACTGGGGTGAATGTATGACATTGTTCTACATTCTGTCCATCAACTGTGTTTTTTGAAATTTTCACCCCGAGTGGGCTGGGTATGCTCAGACGTGAGTCCCAGGCTCTCCACACCACTGGAGTCAAGCTATCCAGGCTGATGAAGGCTGATAGCCAGAAACCGGTCCTTGGATGCTTGATTCCGGTCTGGGAAAGACATGGCTTGGTAGTTCGGACTGGACTGTTCCCATGAGGCACAGGGTCAGAGCTGATTTGCATATAGCCAGTGTCTAACCCAGGGTGGTGTGGAGTGCAAAAAACGATGGATTTAGGCCCAGATCCTTGTACTGGGGTGAATGTATGACATTGTTCTACATTCTGTCCATCAACTGTGTTTTTTGAAATTTTCACCCCGAGTGGGCTGGGTATGCTCAGACGTGAGTCCCAGGCTCTCCACACCACTGGAGTCAAGCTATCCAGGCTGATGAAGGCTGATAGCCAGAAACCGGTCCTTGGATGCTTGATTCCGGTCTGGGAAAGACATGGCTTGGTAGTTCGGACTGGACTGTTCCCATGAGGCACAGGGTCAGAGCTGATTTGCATATAGCCAGTGTCTAACCCAGGGTGGTGTGGAGTGCAAAAAACGATGGATTTAGGCCCAGATCCTTGTACTGGGGTGAATGTATGACATTGTTCTACATTCTGTCCATCAACTGTGTTTTTTGAAATTTTCACCCCGAGTGGGCTGGGTATGCTCAGACGTGAGTCCCAGGCTCTCCACACCACTGGAGTCAAGCTATCCAGGCTGATGAAGGCTGATAGCCAGAAACCGGTCCTTGGATGCTTGATTCCGGTCTGGGAAAGACATGGCTTGGTAGTTCGGACTGGACTGTTCCAATGAGGCACAGGGTCAGAGCTGATTTGCATATAGCCAGTGTCTAACCCAGGGTGGTGTGGAGTGCAAAAAACGATGGATTTAGGCCCAGATCCTTGTACTGGGGTGAATGTATGACATTGTTCTACATTCTGTCCATCAACTGTGTTTTTTGAAATTTTCACCCCGAGTGGGCTGGGTATGCTCAGACGTGAGTCCCAGGCTCTCCACACCACTGGAGTCAAGCTATCCAGGCTGATGAAGGCTGATAGCCAGAAACCGGTCCTTGGATGCTTGATTCCGGTCTGGGAAAGACATGGCTTGGTAGTTCGGACTGGACTGTTCCAATGAGGCACAGGGTCAGAGCTGATTTGCATATAGCCAGTGTCTAACCCAGGGTGGTGTGGAGTGCAAAAAACGATGGATTTAGGCCCAGATCCTTGTACTGGGGTGAATGTATGACATTGTTCTACATTCTGCCCATCAACTGTGTTTTTTGAAATTTTCACCCCGAGTGGGCTGGGTATGCTCAGACGTGAGTCCCAGGCTCTCCACACCAATGGAGTCAAGCTATCCAGGCTGATGAAGGCTGATAGCCAGAAACCGGTCCTTGGATGCTTGATTCCGGTCTGGGAAATACATGGCTTGGTAGTTCGGACTGGACTGTTCCCATGAGGCACAGGGTCAGAGCTGATTTGCATATAGCCAGTGTCTAACCCAGGGTGGTGTGGAGTGCAAAAACGATGGATTTAGGCCCAGATCCTTGTACTGGGGTGAATGTATGACATTGTTCTACATTCTGTCCATCAACTGTGTTTTTTGAAATTTTCACCCCGAGTGGGCTCGGTATGCTCAGACGTGAGTCCCAGGCTCTCCACACCACTGGAGTCAAGCTATCCAGGCTGATGAAGGCTGATAGCCAGAAACCGGTCCTTGGATGCTTGATTCCGGTCTGGGAAAGACATGGCTTGGTAGTTCGGACTGGACTGTTCCCATGAGGCACAGGGTCAGAGCTGATTTGCATATAGCCAGTGTCTAACCCAGGGTGGTGTGGAGTGCAAAAAACGATGGATTTAGGCCCAGATCCTTGTACTGGGGTGAATATATGACATTGTTCTACATTCTGTCCATCAACTGTGTTTTTTGAAATTTTCACCCCGAGTGGGCTGGATATGCTCAGACGTGAGTCCCAGGCTCTCCACACCACTGGAGTCAAGCTATCCAGGCTGATGAAGGCTGATAGCCAGAAACCGGTCCTTGGATGCTTGATTCCGGTCTGGGAAAGACATGGCTTGGTAGTTCGGACTGGACTGTTCCCATGAGGCACAGGGTCAGAGCTGATTTGCATATAGCCAGTGTCTAACCCAGGGTGGTGTGGAGTGCAAAAAACGATGGATTTAGGCCCAGATCCTTGAACTGGGGTGAATGTATGACATTGTTCTACATTCTGTCCATCAACTGTGTTTTTTGAAATTTTCACCCCGAGTGGGCTGGGTATGCTCAGACGTGAGTCCCAGGCTCTCCACACCACTGGAGTCAAGCTATCCAGGCTGATGAAGGCTGATAGCCAGAAACCGGTCCTTGGATGCTTGATTCCGGTCTGGGAAAGACATGGCTTGGTAGTTCGAACTGGACTGTTCCCATGAGGCACAGGGTCAGAGCTGATTTGCATATAGCCAGTGTCTAACCCAGGGTGGTGTGGAGTGCAAAAAACGATGGATTTAGGCCCAGATCCTTGTACTGGGGTGAATGTATGACATTGTTCTACATTCTGTCCATCAACTGTGTTTTTTGAAATTTTCACCCCGAGTGGGCTGGGTATGCTCAGACGTGAGTCCCAGGCTCTCCACACCACTGGAGTCAAGCTATCCAGGCTGATGAAGGCTGATAGCCAGAAACCGGTCCTTGGATGCTTGATTCCGGTCTGGGAAAGACATGGCTTGGTAGTTCGGACTGGACTGTTCCCATGAGGCACAGGGTCAGAGCTGATTTGCATATAGCCAGTGTCTAACCCAGGGTGGTGTGGAGTGCAAAAAACGATGGATTTAGGCCCAGATCCTTGTACTGGGGTGAATGTATGACATTGTTCTACATTCTGTCCATCAACTGTGTTTTTTGAAATTTTCACCCCGAGTGGGCTGGGTATGCTCAGACGTGAGTCCCAGGCTCTCCACACCACTGGAGTCAAGCTATCCAGGCTGATGAAGGCTGATAGCCAGAAACCGATCCTTGGATGCTTGATTCCGGTCTGGGAAAGACATGGCTTGGTAGTTCGGACTGGACTGTTCCCATGAGGCACAGGGTCAGAGCTGATTTGCATATAGCCAGTGTCTAACCCAGGGTGGTGTGGAGTGCAAAACACGATGGATTTAGGCCCAGATCCTTGTACTGGGGTGAATGTATGACATTGTTCTACATTCAGTCCATCAACTGTGTTTTTTGAAATTTTCACCCCGAGTGGGCTGGGTATGCTCAGACGTGAGTCCCAGGCTCTCCACACCACTGGAGTCAAGCTATCCAGGCTGATGAAGGCTGATAGCCAGAAACCGGTCCTTGGATGCTTGATTCCGGTCTGGGAAAGACATGGCTTGGTAGTTCGGACTGGACTGTTCCCATGAGGCACAGGGTCAGAGCTGATTTGCATATAGCCAGTGTCTAACCCAGGGTGGTGTGGAGTGCAAAAAACGATGGATTTAGACCCAGATCCTTGTACTGGGGTGAATGTATGACATTGTTCTACATTCTGTCCATCAACTGTGTTTTTTGAAATTTTCACCCAGAGTGGGCTGGGTATGCTCAGACGTGAGTCCCAGGCTCTCCACACCACTGGAGTCAAGCTATCCAGGCTGATGAAGGCTGATAGCCAGAAACCGGTCCTTGGATGCTTGATTCCGGTCTGGGAAAGACATGGCTTGGTAGTTCGGACTGGACTGTTCCCATGAGGCACAGGGTCAGAGCTGATTTGCATATAGCCAGTGTCTAACCCAGGGTGGTGTGGAGTGCAAAAAACGATGGATTTAGGCCCAGATCCTTGTACTGGGGTGAATGTATGACATTGTTCTACATTCTGTCCATCAACTGTGTTTTTTGAAATTTTCACCCCGAGTGGGCTGGGTGTGCTCAGACGTGAGTCCCAGGCTCTCCACACCACTGGAGTCAAGCTATCCAGGCTGATGAAGGCTGATAGCCAGAAACCGGTCCTTGGATGCTTGATTCCGGTCTGGGAAAGACATGGCTTGGTAGTTCGGACTGGACTGTTCCCATGAGGCACAGGGTCAAGAGCTGATTTGCATATAGCCAGTGTCTAACCCAGGGTGGTGTGGAGTGCAAAAAACGATGGATTTAGGCCCAGATCCTTGTACTGGGGTGAATGTATGACATTGTTCTACATTCTGTCCATCAACTGTGTTTTTTTAAATTTTCACCCCGAGTGGGCTGGGTATGCTCAGACGTGAGTCCCAGGCTCTCCACACCACTGGAGTCAAGCTATCCAGGCTGATGAAGGCTGATAGCCAGAAACCGATCCTTGGATGCTTGATTCCGGTCTGGGAAAGACATGGCTTGGTAGTTCGGACTGGACTGTTCCCATGAGGCACAGGGTCAGAGCTGATTTGCATATAGCCAGTGTCTAACCCAGGGTGGTGTGGAGTGCAAAAAACGATGGATTTAGGCCCAGATCCTTGTACTGGGGTGAATGTATGACATTGTTCTACATTCTGTCCATCAACTGTGTTTTTTGAAATTTTCACCCCGAGTGGGCTGGGTATGCTCAGACGTGAGTCCCAGGCTCTCCACACCACTGGAGTCAAGCTATCCAGGCTGATGAAGGCTGATAGCCAGAAACCGGTCCTTGGATGCTTGATTCCGGTCTGGGAAAGACATGGCTTGGTAGTTCGGACTGGACTGTTCCAATGAGGCACAGGGTCAGAGCTGATTTGCATATAGCCAGTGTCTAACCCAGGGTGGTGTGGAGTGCAAAAAACGATGGATTTAGGCCCAGATCCTTGTACTGGGGTGAATGTATGACATTGTTCTACATTCTGTCCATCAACTGTGTTTTTTGAAATTTTCACCCCGAGTGGGCTGGGTATGCTCAGACGTGAGTCCCAGGCTCTCCACACCACTGGAGTCAAGCTATCCAGGCTGATGAAGGCTGATAGCCAGAAACCGGTCCTTGGATGCTTGATTCCGGTCTGGGAAAGACATGGCTTGGTAGTTCGGACTGGACTGTTCCCATGAGGCACAGGGTCAGAGCTGATTTGCATATAGCCAGTGTCTAACCCAGGGTGGTGTGGAGTGCAAAAAACGATGGATTTAGGCCCAGATCCTTGTACTGGGGTGAATGTATGACATTGTTCTACATTCTGTCCATCAACTGTGTTTTTTGAAATTTTCACCCCGAGTGGGCTGGATATGCTCAGACGTGAGTCCCAGGCTCTCCACACCACTGGAGTCAAGCTATCCAGGCTGATGAAGGCTGATAGCCAGAAACCGGTCCTTGGATGCTTGATTCCGGTCTGGGAAAGACATGGCTTGGTAGTTCGGACTGGACTGTTCCCATGAGGCACAGGGTCATAGCTGATTTGCATATAGCCAGTGTCTAACCCAGGGTGGTGTGGAGTGCAAAAAACGATGGATTTAGGCCCAGATCCTTGAACTGGGGTGAATGTATGACATTGTTCTACATTCTGTCCATCAACTGTGTTTTTTGAAATTTTCACCCCGAGTGGGCTGGGTATGCTCAGACGTGAGTCCCAGGCTCTCCACACCACTGGAGTCAAGCTATCCAGGCTGATGAAGGCTGATAGCCAGAAACCGGTCCTTGGATGCTTGATTCCGGTCTGGGAAAGACATGGCTTGGTAGTTCGAACTGGACTGTTCCCATGAGGCACAGGGTCAGAGCTGATTTGCATATAGCCAGTGTCTAACCCAGGGTGGTGTGGAGTGCAAAAAACGATGGATTTAGGCCCAGATCCTTGTACTGGGGTGAATGTATGACATTGTTCTACATTCTGTCCATCAACTGTGTTTTTTGAAATTTTCACCCCGAGTGGGCTGGGTATGCTCAGACGTGAGTCCCAGGCTCTCCACACCACTGGAGTCAAGCTATCCAGGCTGATGAAGGCTGATAGGCAGAAACCGGTCCTTGGATGCTTGATTCCGGTCTGGGAAAGACATGGCTTGGTAGTTCGGACTGGACTGTTCCCATGAGGCACAGGGTCAGAGCTGATTTGCATATAGCCAGTGTCTAACCCAGGGTGGTGTGGAGTGCAAAAAACGATGGATTTAGGCCCAGATCCTTGTACTGGGGTGAATGTATGACATTGTTCTACATTCTGTCCATCAACTGTGTTTTTTGAAATTTTCACCCCGAGTGGGCTGGGTATGCTCAGACGTGAGTCCCAGGCTCTCCACACCACTGGAGTAAAGCTATCCAGGCTGATGAAGGCTGATAGCCAGAAACCGATCCTTGGATGCTTGATTCCGGTCTGGGAAAGACATGGCTTGGTAGTTCGGACTGGACTGTTCCCATGAGGCACAGGGTCAGAGCTGATTTGCATATAGCCAGTGTCTAACCCAGGGTGGTGTGGAGTGCAAAAAACGATGGATTTAGACCCAGATCCTTGTACTGGGGTGAATGTATGACATTGTTCTACATTCTGTCCATCAACTGTGTTTTTTGAAATTTTCACCCCGAGTGGGCTGGGTATGATCAGACGTGAGTCCCAGGCTCTCCACACCACTGGAGTCAAGCTATCCAGGCTGATGAAGGCTGATAGCCAGAAACCGGTCCTTGGATGCTTGATTCCGGTCTGGGAAATACATGGCTTGGTAGTTCGGACTGGACTGTTCCCATGAGGCACAGGGTCAGAGCTGATTTGCATATAGCCAGTGTCTAACCCAGGGTGGTGTGGAGTGCAAAAAACGATGGATTTAGGCCCAGATCCTTGTACTGGGGTGAATGTATGACATTGTTCTACATTCTGTCCATCAACTGTGTTTTTTTAAATTTTCACCCCGAGTGGGCTGGGTATGCTCAGACGTGAGTCCCAGGCTCTCCACACCACTGGAGTCAAGCTATCCAGGCTGATGAAGGCTGATAGCCAGAAACCGGTCCTTGGATGCTTGATTCCGGTCTGGGAAAGACATGGCTTGGTAGTTCGGACTGGACTGTTCCCATGAGGCACAGGGTCAGAGCTGATTTGCATATAGCCAGTGTCTAACCCAGGGTGGTGTGGAGTGCAAAAAACGATGGATTTAGACCCAGATCCTTGTACTGGGGTGAATGTATGACATTGTTCTACATTCTGTCCATCAACTGTGTTTTTTGAAATTTTCACCCCGAGTGGGCTGGGTATGATCAGACGTGAGTCCCAGGCTCTCCACACCACTGGAGTCAAGCTATCCAGGCTGATGAAGGCTGATAGCCAGAAACCGGTCCTTGGATGCTTGATTCCGGTCTGGGAAATACATGGCTTGGTAGTTCGGACTGGACTGTTCCCATGAGGCACAGGGTCAGAGCTGATTTGCATATAGCCAGTGTCTAACCCAGGGTGGTGTGGAGTGCAAAAAACGATGGATTTAGGCCCAGATCCTTGTACTGGGGTGAATGTATGACATTGTTCTACATTCTGTCCATCAACTGTGTTTTTTTAAATTTTCACCCCGAGTGGGCTGGGTATGCTCAGACGTGAGTCCCAGGCTCTCCACACCACTGGAGTCAAGCTATCCAGGCTGATGAAGGCTGATAGCCAGAAACCGGTCCTTGGATGCTTGATTCCGGTCTGGGAAAGACATGGCTTGGTAGTTCGGACTGGACTGTTCCCATGAGGCACAGGGTCAGAGCTGATTTGCATATAGCCAGTGTCTAACCCAGGGTGGTGTGGAGTGCAAAAAATCGATGGATTTAGGTCCAGATCCTTGTACTGGGGTGAATGTATGACATTGTTCTACATTCTGTCCATCAACTGTGTTTTTTGAAATTTTCACCCCGAGTGGGCTGGATATGCTCAGACGTGAGTTCCAGGCTCTCCACACCACTGGAGTCAAGCTATCCAGGCTGATGAAGGCTGATAGCCAGAAACCGGTCCTTGGATGCTTGATTCCGGTCTGGGAAAGACATGGCTTGGTAGTTCGGACTGGACTGTTCCCATGAGGCACAGGGTCAGAGCTGATTTGCATATAGCCAGTGTCTAACCCAGGGTGGTGTGGAGTGCAAAAAACGATGGATTTAGGCCCAGATCCTTGAACTGGGGTGAATGTATGACATTGTTCTACATTCTGTCCATCAACTGTGTTTTTTGAAATTTTCACCCCGAGTGGGCTGGGTATGCTCAGACGTGAGTCCCAGGCTCTCCACACCACTGGAGTCAAGCTATCCAGGCTGATGAAGGCTGATAGCCAGAAACCGGTCCTTGGATGCTTGATTCCGGTCTGGGAAAGACATGGCTTGGTAGTTCGGACTGGACTGTTCCCATGAGGCACAGGGTCAGAGCTGATTTGCATATAGCCAGTGTCTAACCCAGGGTGGTGTGGAGTGCAAAAAACGATGGATTTAGACCCAGATCCTTGTACTGGGGTGAATGTATGACATTGTTCTACATTCTGTCCATCAACTGTGTTTTTTGAAATTTTCACCCCGAGTGGGCTGGGTATGCTCAGACGTGAGTCCCAGGCTCTCCACACCACTGGAGTCAAGCTATCCAGGCTGATGAAGGCTGATAGCCAGAAACCGGTCCTTGGATGCTTGATTCCGGTCTGGGAAAGACATGGCTTGGTAGTTCGGACTGGACTGTTCCAATGAGGCACAGGGTCAGAGCTGATTTGCATATAGCCAGTGTCTAACCCAGGGTGGTGTGGAGTGCAAAAAACGATGGATTTAGGCCCAGATCCTTGTACTGGGGTGAATGTATGACATTGTTCTACATTCTGTCCATCAACTGTGTTTTTTGAAATTTTCACCCCGAGTGGGCTGGGTATGCTCAGACGTGAGTCCCAGGCTCTCCACACCACTGGAGTCAAGCTATCCAGGCTGATGAAGGCTGATAGCCAGAAACCGGTCCTTGGATGCTTGATTCCGGTCTGGGAAAGACATGGCTTGGTAGTTCGGACTGGACTGTTCCCATGAGGCACAGGGTCAGAGCTGATTTGCATATAGCCAGTGTCTAACCCAGGGTGGTGTGGAGTGCAAAAAACGATGGATTTAGGCCCAGATCCTTGTACTGGGGTGAATGTATGACATTGTTCTACATTCTGTCCATCAACTGTGTTTTTTGAAATTTTCACCCCGAGTGGGCTGGATATGCTCAGACGTGAGTCCCAGGCTCTCCACACCACTGGAGTCAAGCTATCCAGGCTGAAGAAGGCTGATAGCCAGAAACCGGTCCTTGGATGCTTGATTCCGGTCTGGGAAAGACATGGCTTGGTAGTTCGGACTGGACTGTTCCCATGAGGCACAGGGTCAGAGCTGATTTGCATATAGCCAGTGTCTAACCCAGGGTGGTGTGGAGTGCAAAAAACGATGGATTTAGGCCCAGATCCTTGAACTGGGGTGAATGTATGACATTGTTCTACATTCTGTCCATCAACTGTGTTTTTTGAAATTTTCACCCCGAGTGGGCTCGGTATGCTCAGACGTGAGTCCCAGGCTCTCCACACCACTGGAGTCAAGCTATCCAGGCTGATGAAGGCTGATAGCCAGAAACCGGTCCTTGGATGCTTGATTCCGGTCTGGGAAAGACATGGCTTGGTAGTTCGAACTGGACTGTTCCCATGAGGCACAGGGTCAGAGCTGATTTGCATATAGCCAGTGTCTAACCCAGGGTGGTGTGGAGTGCAAAAAACGATGGATTTAGGCCCAGATCCTTGTACTGGGGTGAATGTATGACATTGTTCTACATTCTGTCCATCAACTGTGTTTTTTGAAATTTTCACCCCGAGTGGGCTGGGTATGCTCAGACGTGAGTCCCAGGCTCTCCACACCACTGGAGTCAAGCTATCCAGGCTGATGAAGGCTGATAGCCAGAAACCGGTCCTTGGATGCTTGATTCCGGTCTGGGAAAGACATGGCTTGGTAGTTCGGACTGGACTGTTCCCATGAGGCACAGGGTCAGAGCTGATTTGCATATAGCCAGTGTCTAACCCAGGGTGGTGTGGAGTGCAAAAAACGATGGATTTAGGCCCAGATCCTTGTACTGGGGTGAATGTATGACATTGTTCTACATTCTGTCCATCAACTGTGTTTTTTGAAATTTTCACCCCGAGTGGGCTGGGTATGCTCAGACGTGAGTCCCAGGCTCTGCACACCACTGGAGTCAAGCTATCCAGGCTGATGAAGGCTGATAGCCAGAAACCGATCCTTGGATGCTTGATTCCGGTCTGGGAAAGACATGGCTTGGTAGTTCGGACTGGACTGTTCCCATGAGGCACAGGGTCAGAGCTGATTTGCATATAGCCAGTGTCTAACCCAGGGTGGTGTGGAGTGCAAAAAACGATGGATTTAGACCCAGATCCTTGTACTGGGGTGAATGTATGACATTGTTCTACATTCTGTCCATCAACTGTGTTTTTTGAAATTTTCACCCCGAGTGGGCTGGGTATGCTCAGACGTGAGTCCCAGGCTCTCCACACCACTGGAGTCAAGCTATCCAGGCTGATGAAGGCTGATAGCCAGAAACCGGTCCTTGGATGCTTGATTCCGGTCTGGGAAATACATGGCTTGGTAGTTCGGACTGGACTGTTCCCATGAGGCACAGGGTCAGAGCTGATTTGCATATAGCCAGTGTCTAACCCAGGGTGGTGTGGAGTGCAAAAAACGATGGATTTAGGCCCAGATCCTTGTACTGGGGTGAATGTATGACATTGTTCTACATTCTGTCCATCAACTGTGTTTTTTTAAATTTTCACCCCGAGTGGGCTGGGTATGCTCAGACGTGAGTCCCAGGCTCTCCACACCACTGGAGTCAAGCTATCCAGGCTGATGAAGGCTGATAGCCAGAAACCGGTCCTTGGATGCTTGATTCCGGTCTGGGAAAGACATGGCTTGGTAGTTCGGACTGGACTGTTCCCATGAGGCACAGGGTCAGAGCTGATTTGCATATAGCCAGTGTCTAACCCAGGGTGGTGTGGAGTGCAAAAAACGATGGATTTAGGCCCAGATCCTTGTACTGGGGTGAATGTATGACATTGTTCTACATTCTGTCCATCAACTGTGTTTTTTGAAATTTTCACCCCGAGTGGGCTGGATATGCTCAGACGTGAGTCCCAGGCTCTCCACACCACTGGAGTCAAGCTATCCAGGCTGATGAAGGCTGAAAGCCAGAAACCGGTCCTTGGATGCTTGATTCCGGTCTGGGAAAGACATGGCTTGGTAGTTCGGACTGGACTGTTCCCATGAGGCACAGGGTCAGAGATGATTTGCATATAGCCAGTGTCTAACCCAGGGTGGTGTGGAGTGCAAAAAACGATGGATTTAGGCCCAGATCCTTGAACTGGGGTGAATGTATGACATTGTTCTACATTCTGTCCATCAACTGTGTTTTTTGAAATTTTCACCCCGAGTGGGCTGGGTATGCTCAGACGTGAGTCCCAGGCTCTCCACACCACTGGAGTCAAGCTATCCAGGCTGATGAAGGCTGATAGCCAGAAACCGGTCCTTGGATGCTTGATTCCGGTCTGCGAAAGACATGGCTTGGTAGTTCGGACTGGACTGTTCCCATGAGGCACAGGGTCAGAGCTGATTTGCATATAGCCAGTGTCTAACCCAGGGTGGTGTGGAGTGCAAAAAACTATGGATTTAGACCCAGATCCTTGTACTGGGGTGAATGTATGACATTGTTCTACATTCTGTCCATCAACTGTGCTTTTTGAAATTTTCACCCCGAGTGGGCTGGGTATGCTCAGACGTGAGTCCCAGGCTCTCCACACCACTGGAGTCAAGCTATCCAGGCTGATGAAGGCTGATAGCCAGAAACCGGTCCTTGGATGCTTGATTCCGGTCTGGGAAAGACATGGCTTGGTAGTTCGGACTGGACTGTTCCCATGAGGCACAGGGTCAGAGCTGATTTGCATATAGCCAGTGTCTAACCCAGGGTGGTGTGGAGTGCAAAAAACGATGGATTTAGGCCCAGATCCTTGTACTGGGGTGAATGTATGACATTGTTCTACATTCTGTCCATCAACTGTGTTTTTTGAAATTTTCACCCCGAGTGGGCTGGGTATGCTCAGACGTGAGTCCCAGGCTCTCCACACCACTGGAGTCAAGCTATCCAGGCTGATGAAGGCTGATAGCCAGAAACCGGTCCTTGGATGCTTGATTCCGGTCTGGGAAAGACATGGCTTGGTAGTTCGGACTGGACTGTTCCAATGAGGCACAGGGTCAGAGCTGATTTGCATATAGCCAGTGTCTAACCCAGGGTGGTGTGGAGTGCAAAAAACGATGGATTTAGGCCCAGATCCTTGTACTGGGGTGAATGTATGACATTGTTCTACATTCTGCCCATCAACTGTGTTTTTTGAAATTTTCACCCCGAGTGGGCTGGGTATGCTCAGACGTGAGTCCCAGGCTCTCCACACCACTGGAGTCAAGCTATCCAGGCTGATGAAGGCTGATAGCCAGAAACCGGTCCTTGGATGCTTGATTCCGGTCTGGGAAATACATGGCTTGGTAGTTCGGACTGGACTGTTCCCATGAGGCACAGGGTCAGAGCTGATTTGCATATAGCCAGTGTCTAACCCAGGGTGGTGTGGAGTGCAAAAAACGATGGATTTAGGCCCAGATCCTTGTACTGGGGTGAATGTATGACATTGTTCTACATTCTGTCCATCAACTGTGTTTTTTTAAATTTTCACCCCGAGTGGGCTGGGTATGCTCAGACGTGAGTCCCAGGCTCTCCACACCACTGGAGTCAAGCTATCCAGGCTGATGAAGGCTGATAGCCAGAAACCGGTCCTTGGATGCTTGATTCCGGTCTGGGAAAGACATGGCTTGGTAGTTCGGACTGGACTGTTCCCATGAGGCACAGGGTCAGAGCTGATTTGCATATAGCCAGTGTCTAACCCAGGGTGGTGTGGAGTGCAAAAAATCGATGGATTTAGGTCCAGATCCTTGTACTGGGGTGAATGTATGACATTGTTCTACATTCTGTCCATCAACTGTGTTTTTTGAAATTTTCACCCCGAGTGGGCTGGATATGCTCAGACGTGAGTTCCAGGCTCTCCACACCACTGGAGTCAAGCTATCCAGGCTGATGAAGGCTGATAGCCAGAAACCGGTCCTTGGATGCTTGATTCCGGTCTGGGAAAGACATGGCTTGGTAGTTCGGACTGGACTGTTCCCATGAGGCACAGGGTCAGAGCTGATTTGCATATAGCCAGTGTCTAACCCAGGGTGGTGTGGAGTGCAAAAAACGATGGATTTAGGCCCAGATCCTTGAACTGGGGTGAATGTATGACATTGTTCTACATTCTGTCCATCAACTGTGTTTTTTGAAATTTTCACCCCGAGTGGGCTGGGTATGCTCAGACGTGAGTCCCAGGCTCTCCACACCACTGGAGTCAAGCTATCCAGGCTGATGAAGGCTGATAGCCAGAAACCGGTCCTTGGATGCTTGATTCCGGTCTGGGAAAGACATGGCTTGGTAGTTCGGACTGGACTGTTCCCATGAGGCACAGGGTCAGAGCTGATTTGCATATAGCCAGTGTCTAACCCAGGGTGGTGTGGAGTGCAAAAAACGATGGATTTAGACCCAGATCCTTGTACTGGGGTGAATGTATGACATTGTTCTACATTCTGTCCATCAACTGTGTTTTTTGAAATTTTCACCCCGAGTGGGCTGGGTATGCTCAGACGTGAGTCCCAGGCTCTCCACACCACTGGAGTCAAGCTATCCAGGCTGATGAAGGCTGATAGCCAGAAACCGGTCCTTGGATGCTTGATTCCGGTCTGGGAAAGACATGGCTTGGTAGTTCGGACTGGACTGTTCCAATGAGGCACAGGGTCAGAGCTGATTTGCATATAGCCAGTGTCTAACCCAGGGTGGTGTGGAGTGCAAAAAACGATGGATTTAGGCCCAGATCCTTGTACTGGGGTGAATGTATGACATTGTTCTACATTCTGTCCATCAACTGTGTTTTTTGAAATTTTCACCCCGAGTGGGCTGGGTATGCTCAGACGTGAGTCCCAGGCTCTCCACACCACTGGAGTCAAGCTATCCAGGCTGATGAAGGCTGATAGCCAGAAACCGGTCCTTGGATGCTTGATTCCGGTCTGGGAAAGACATGGCTTGGTAGTTCGGACTGGACTGTTCCAATGAGGCACAGGGTCAGAGCTGATTTGCATATAGCCAGTGTCTAACCCAGGGTGGTGTGGAGTGCAAAAAACGATGGATTTAGGCCCAGATCCTTGTACTGGGGTGAATGTATGACATTGTTCTACATTCTGCCCATCAACTGTGTTTTTTGAAATTTTCACCCCGAGTGGGCTGGGTATGCTCAGACGTGAGTCCCAGGCTCTCCACACCACTGGAGTCAAGCTATCCAGGCTGATGAAGGCTGATAGCCAGAAACCGGTCCTTGGATGCTTGATTCCGGTCTGGGAAATACATGGCTTGGTAGTTCGGACTGGACTGTTCCCATGAGGCACAGGGTCAGAGCTGATTTGCATATAGCCAGTGTCTAACCCAGGGTGGTGTGGAGTGCAAAAAACGATGGATTTAGGCCCAGATCCTTGTACTGGGGTGAATGTATGACATTGTTCTACATTCTGTCCATCAACTGTGTTTTTTTAAATTTTCACCCCGAGTGGGCTGGGTATGCTCAGACGTGAGTCCCAGGCTCTCCACACCACTGGAGTCAAGCTATCCAGGCTGATGAAGGCTGATAGCCAGAAACCGGTCCTTGGATGCTTGATTCCGGTCTGGGAAAGACATGGCTTGGTAGTTCGGACTGGACTGTTCCCATGAGGCACAGGGTCAGAGCTGATTTGCATATAGCCAGTGTCTAACCCAGGGTGGTGTGGAGTGCAAAAAATCGATGGATTTAGGTCCAGATCCTTGTACTGGGGTGAATGTATGACATTGTTCTACATTCTGTCCATCAACTGTGTTTTTTGAAATTTTCACCCCGAGTGGGCTGGATATGCTCAGACGTGAGTTCCAGGCTCTCCACACCACTGGAGTCAAGCTATCCAGGCTGATGAAGGCTGATAGCCAGAAACCGGTCCTTGGATGCTTGATTCCGGTCTGGGAAAGACATGGCTTGGTAGTTCGGACTGGACTGTTCCCATGAGGCACAGGGTCAGAGCTGATTTGCATATAGCCAGTGTCTAACCCAGGGTGGTGTGGAGTGCAAAAAACGATGGATTTAGGCCCAGATCCTTGAACTGGGGTGAATGTATGACATTGTTCTACATTCTGTCCATCAACTGTGTTTTTTGAAATTTTCACCCCGAGTGGGCTGGGTATGCTCAGACGTGAGTCCCAGGCTCTCCACACCACTGGAGTCAAGCTATCCAGGCTGATGAAGGCTGATAGCCAGAAACCGGTCCTTGGATGCTTGATTCCGGTCTGGGAAAGACATGGCTTGGTAGTTCGGACTGGACTGTTCCCATGAGGCACAGGGTCAGAGCTGATTTGCATATAGCCAGTGTCTAACCCAGGGTGGTGTGGAGTGCAAAAAACGATGGATTTAGACCCAGATCCTTGTACTGGGGTGAATGTATGACATTGTTCTACATTCTGTCCATCAACTGTGTTTTTTGAAATTTTCACCCCGAGTGGGCTGGGTATGCTCAGACGTGAGTCCCAGGCTCTCCACACCACTGGAGTCAAGCTATCCAGGCTGATGAAGGCTGATAGCCAGAAACCGGTCCTTGGATGCTTGATTCCGGTCTGGGAAAGACATGGCTTGGTAGTTCGGACTGGACTGTTCCAATGAGGCACAGGGTCAGAGCTGATTTGCATATAGCCAGTGTCTAACCCAGGGTGGTGTGGAGTGCAAAAAACGATGGATTTAGGCCCAGATCCTTGTACTGGGGTGAATGTATGACATTGTTCTACATTCTGTCCATCAACTGTGTTTTTTGAAATTTTCACCCCGAGTGGGCTGGGTATGCTCAGACGTGAGTCCCAGGCTCTCCACACCACTGGAGTCAAGCTATCCAGGCTGATGAAGGCTGATAGCCAGAAACCGGTCCTTGGATGCTTGATTCCGGTCTGGGAAAGACATGGCTTGGTAGTTCGGACTGGACTGTTCCCATGAGGCACAGGGTCAGAGCTGATTTGCATATAGCCAGTGTCTAACCCAGGGTGGTGTGGAGTGCAAAAAACGATGGATTTAGGCCCAGATCCTTGTACTGGGGTGAATGTATGACATTGTTCTACATTCTGTCCATCAACTGTGTTTTTTGAAATTTTCACCCCGAGTGGGCTGGATATGCTCAGACGTGAGTCCCAGGCTCTCCACACCACTGGAGTCAAGCTATCCAGGCTGATGAAGGCTGATAGCCAGAAACCGGTCCTTGGATGCTTGATTCCGGTCTGGGAAAGACATGGCTTGGTAGTTCGGACTGGACTGTTCCCATGAGGCACAGGGTCAGAGCTGATTTGCATATAGCCAGTGTCTAACCCAGGGTGGTGTGGAGTGCAAAAAACGATGGATTTAGGCCCAGATCCTTGAACTGGGGTGAATGTATGACATTGTTCTACATTCTGTCCATCAACTGTGTTTTTTGAAATTTTCACCCCGAGTGGGCTCGGTATGCTCAGACGTGAGTCCCAGGCTCTCCACACCACTGGAGTCAAGCTATCCAGGCTGATGAAGGCTGATAGCCAGAAACCGGTCCTTGGATGCTTGATTCCGGTCTGGGAAAGACATGGCTTGGTAGTTCGAACTGGACTGTTCCCATGAGGCACAGGGTCAGAGCTGATTTGCATATAGCCAGTGTCTAACCCAGGGTGGTGTGGAGTGCAAAAAACGATGGATTTAGGCCCAGATCCTTGTACTGGGGTGAATGTATGACATTGTTCTACATTCTGTCCATCAACTGTGTTTTTTGAAATTTTCACCCCGAGTGGGCTGGGTATGCTCAGACGTGAGTCCCAGGCTCTCCACACCACTGGAGTCAAGCTATCCAGGCTGATGAAGGCTGATAGCCAGAAACCGGTCCTTGGATGCTTGATTCCGGTCTGGGAAAGACATGGCTTGGTAGTTCGGACTGGACTGTTCCCATGAGGCACAGGGTCAGAGCTGATTTGCATATAGCCAGTGTCTAACCCAGGGTGGTGTGGAGTGCAAAAAACGATGGATTTAGGCCCAGATCCTTGTACTGGGGTGAATGTATGACATTGTTCTACATTCTGTCCATCAACTGTGTTTTTTGAAATTTTCACCCCGAGTGGGCTGGGTATGCTCAGACGTGAGTCCCAGGCTCTCCACACCACTGGAGTCAAGCTATCCAGGCTGATGAAGGCTGATAGCCAGAAACCGATCCTTGGATGCTTGATTCCGGTCTGGGAAAGACATGGCTTGGTAGTTCGGACTGGACTGTTCCCATGAGGCACAGGGTCAGAGCTGATTTGCATATAGCCAGTGTCTAACCCAGGGTGGTGTGGAGTGCAAAAAACGATGGATTTAGACCCAGATCCTTGTACTGGGGTGAATGTATGACATTGTTCTACATTCTGTCCATCAACTGTGTTTTTTGAAATTTTCACCCCGAGTGGGCTGGGTATGCTCAGACGTGAGTCCCAGGCTCTCCACACCACTGGAGTCTAGCTATCCAGGCTGATGAAGGCTGATAGCCAGAAACCGGTCCTTGGATGCTTGATTCCGGTCTGGGAAATACATGGCTTGGTAGTTCGGACTGGACTGTTCCCATGAGGCACAGGGTCAGAGCTGATTTGCATATAGCCAGTGTCTAACCCAGGGTGGTGTGGAGTGCAAAAAACAATGGATTTAGGCCCAGATCCTTGTACTGGGGTGAATGTATGACATTGTTCTACATTCTGTCCATCAACTGTGTTTTTTTAAATTTTCACCCCGAGTGGGCTGGGTATGCTCAGACGTGAGTCCCAGGCTCTCCACACCACTGGAGTCAAGCTATCCAGGCTGATGAAGGCTGATAGCCAGAAACCGGTCCTTGGATGCTTGATTCCGGTCTGGGAAAGACATGGCTTGGTAGTTCGGACTGGACTGTTCCCATGAGGCACAGGGTCAGAGCTGATTTGCATATAGCCAGTGTCTAACCCAGGGTGGTGTGGAGTGCAAAAAACGATGGATTTAGGCCCAGATCCTTGTACTGGGGTGAATGTATGACATTGTTCTACATTCTGTCCATCAACTGTGTTTTTTGAAATTTTCACCCCGAGTGGGCTGGATATGCTCAGACGTGAGTCCCAGGCTCTCCACACCACTGGAGTCAAGCTATCCAGGCTGATGAAGGCTGAAAGCCAGAAACCGGTCCTTGGATGCTTGATTCCGGTCTGGGAAAGACATGGCTTGGTAGTTCGGACTGGACTGTTCCCATGAGGCACAGGGTCAGAGATGATTTGCATATAGCCAGTGTCTAACCCAGGGTGGTGTGGAGTGCAAAAAACGATGGATTTAGGCCCAGATCCTTGAACTGGGGTGAATGTATGACATTGTTCTACATTCTGTCCATCAACTGTGTTTTTTGAAATTTTCACCCCGAGTGGGCTGGGTATGCTCAGACGTGAGTCCCAGGCTCTCCACACCACTGGAGTCAAGCTATCCAGGCTGATGAAGGCTGATAGCCAGAAACCGGTCCTTGGATGCTTGATTCCGGTCTGGGAAAGACATGGCTTGGTAGTTCGGACTGGACTGTTCCCATGAGGCACAGGGTCAGAGCTGATTTGCATATAGCCAGTGTCTAACCCAGGGTGGTGTGGAGTGCAAAAAACTATGTATTTAGACCCAGATCCTTGTACTGGGGTGAATGTATGACATTGTTCTACATTCTGTCCATCAACTGTGTTTTTTGAAATTTTCACCCCGAGTGGGCTGGGTATGCTCAGACGTGAGTCCCAGGCTCTCCACACCACTGGAGTCAAGCTATCCAGGCTGATGAAGGCTGATAGCCAGAAACCGGTCCTTGGATGCTTGATTCCGGTCTGGGAAAGACATGGCTTGGTAGTTCGGACTGGACTGTTCCCATGAGGCACAGGGTCAGAGCTGATTTGCATATAGCCAGTGTCTAACCCAGGGTGGTGTGGAGTGCAAAAAACGATGGATTTAGGCCCAGATCCTTGTACTGGGGTGAATGTATGACATTGTTCTACATTCTGTCCATCAACTGTGTTTTTTGAAATTTTCACCCCGAGTGGGCTGGGTATGCTCAGACGTGAGTCCCAGGCTCTCCACACCACTGGAGTCAAGCTATCCAGGCTGATGAAGGCTGATAGCCAGAAACCGGTCCTTGGATGCTTGATTCCGGTCTGGGAAAGACATGGCTTGGTAGTTCGGACTGGACTGTTCCAATGAGGCACAGGGTCAGAGCTGATTTGCATATAGCCAGTGTCTAACCCAGGGTGGTGTGGAGTGCAAAAAACGATAGATTTAGGCCCAGATCCTTGTACTGGGGTGAATGTATGACATTGTTCTACATTCTGCCCATCAACTGTGTTTTTTGAAATTTTCACCCCGAGTGGGCTGGGTATGCTCAGACGTGAGTCCCAGGCTCTCCACACCACTGGAGTCAAGCTATCCAGGCTGATGAAGGCTGATAGCCAGAAACCGGTCCTTGGATGCTTGATTCCGGTCTGGGAAATACATGGCTTGGTAGTTCGGACTGGACTGTTCCCATGAGGCACAGGGTCAGAGCTGATTTGCATATAGCCAGTGTCTAACCCAGGGTGGTGTGGAGTGCAAAAAACGATGGATTTAGGCCCAGATCCTTGTACTGGGGTGAATGTATGACATTGTTCTACATTCTGTCCATCAACTGTGTTTTTTTAAATTTTCACCCCGAGTGGGCTGGGTATGCTCAGACGTGAGTCCCAGGCTCTCCACACCACTGGAGTCAAGCTATCCAGGCTGATGAAGGCTGATAGCCAGAAACCGGTCCTTGGATGCTTGATTCCGGTCTGGGAAAGACATGGCTTGGTAGTTCGGACTGGACTGTTCCCATGAGGCACAGGGTCAGAGCTGATTTGCATATAGCCAGTGTCTAACCCAGGGTGGTGTGGAGTGCAAAAAACGATGGATTTAGGCCCAGATCCTTGTACTGGGGTGAATGTATGACATTGTTCTACATTCTGTCCATCAACTGTGTTTTTTGAAATTTTCACCCCGAGTGGGCTGGATATGCTCAGACGTGAGTCCCAGGCTCTCCACACCACTGGAGTCAAGCTATCCAGGCTGATGAAGGCTGATAGCCAGAAACCGGTCCTTGGATGCTTGATTCCGGTCTGGGAAAGACATGGCTTGGTAGTTCGGACTGGACTGTTCCCATGAGGCACAGGGTCAGAGCTGATTTGCATATAGCCAGTGTCTAACCCAGGGTGGTGTGGAGTGCAAAAAACGATGGATTTAGGCCCAGATCCTTGAACTGGGGTGAATGTATGACATTGTTCTACATTCTGTCCATCAACTGTGTTTTTTGAAATTTTCACCCCGAGTGGGCTGGGTATGCTCAGACGTGAGTCCCAGGCTCTCCACACCACTGGAGTCAAGCTATCCAGGCTGATGAAGGCTGATAGCCAGAAACCGGTCCTTGGATGCTTGATTCCGGTCTGGGAAAGACATGGCTTGGTAGTTCGAACTGGACTGTTCCCATGAGGCACAGGGTCAGAGCTGATTTGCATATAGCCAGTGTCTAACCCAGGGTGGTGTGGAGTGCAAAAAACGATGGATTTAGGCCCAGATCCTTGTACTGGGGTGAATGTATGACATTGTTCTACATTCTGTCCATCAACTGTGTTTTTTGAAATTTTCACCCCGAGTGGGCTGGGTATGCTCAGACGTGAGTCCCAGGCTCTCCACACCACTGGAGTCAAGCTATCCAGGCTGATGAAGACTGATAGCCAGAAACCGGTCCTTGGATGCTTGATTCCGGTCTGGGAAAGACATGGCTTGGTAGTTCGGACTGGACTGTTCCCATGAGGCACAGGGTCAGAGCTGATTTGCATATAGCCAGTGTCTAACCCAGGGTGGTGTGGAGTGCAAAAAACGAAGGATTTAGGGCCAGATCCTTGTACTGGGGTGAATGTATGACATTGTTCTACATTCTGTCCATCAACTGTGTTTTTTGAAATTTTCACCCCGAGTGGGCTGGGTATGCTCAGACGTGAGTCCCAGGCTCTCCACACCACTGGAGTCAAGCTATCCAGGCTGATGAAGGCTGATAGCCAGAAACCGATCCTTGGATGCTTGATTCCGGTCTGGGAAAGACATGGCTTGGTAGTTCGGACTGGACTGTTCCCATGAGGCACAGGGTCAGAGCTGATTTGCATATAGCCAGTGTCTAACCCAGGGTGGTGTGGAGTGCAAAAAACGATGGATTTAGGCCCAGATCCTTGTACTGGGGTGAATGTATGACATTGTTCTACATTCAGTCCATCAACTGTGTTTTTTGAAATTTTCACCCCGAGTGGGCTGGGTATGCTCAGACGTGAGTCCCAGGCTCTCCACACCACTGGAGTCAAGCTATCCAGGCTGATGAAGGCTGATAGCCAGAAACCGGTCCTTGGATGCTTGATTCCGGTCTGGGAAAGACATGGCTTGGTAGTTCGGACTGGACTGTTCCCATGAGGCACAGGGTCAGAGCTGATTTGCATATAGCCAGTGTCTAACCCAGGGTGGTGTGGAGTGCAAAAAACGATGGATTTAGACCCAGATCCTTGTACTGGGGTGAATGTATGACATTGTTCTACATTCTGTCCATCAACTGTGTTTTTTGAAATTTTCACCCCGAGTGGGCTGGGTATGCTCAGACGTGAGTCCCAGGTTCTCCACACCACTGGAGTCAAGCTATCCAGGCTGATGAAGGCTGATAGCCAGAAACCGGTCCTTGGATGCTTGATTCCGGTCTGGGAAAGACATGGCTTGGTAGTTCGGGCTGGACTGTTCCCATGAGGCACAGGGTCAGAGCTGATTTGCATATAGCCAGTGTCTAACCCAGGGTGGTGTGGAGTGCAAAAAACGATGGATTTAGGCCCAGATCCTTGTACTGGGGTGAATGTATGACATTGTTCTACATTCTGTCCATCAACTGTGTTTTTTGAAATTTTCACCCCGAGTGGGCTGGGTATGCTCAGACGTGAGTCCCAGGCTCTCCACACCACTGGAGTCAAGCTATCCAGGCTGATGAAGGCTGATAGCCAGAAACCGGTCCTTGGATGCTTGATTCCGGTCTGGGAAAGACATGGCTTGGTAGTTCGGACTGGACTGTTCCCATGAGGCACAGGGTCAAGAGCTGATTTGCATATAGCCAGTGTCTAACCCAGGGTGGTGTGGAGTGCAAAAAACGATGGATTTAGGCCCAGATCCTTGTACTGGGGTGAATGTATGACATTGTTCTACATTCTGTCCATCAACTGTGTTTTTTTAAATTTTCACCCCGAGTGGGCTGGGTATGCTCAGACGTGAGTCCCAGGCTCTCCACACCACTGGAGTCCAGCTATCCAGGCTGATGAAGGCTGATAGCCAGAAACCGGTCCTTGGATGCTTGATTCCGGTCTGGGAAAGACATGGCTTGGTAGTTCGGACTGGACTGTTCCCAGGAGGCACAGGGTCAGAGCTGATTTGCATATAGCCAGTGTCTAACCCAGGGTGGTGTGGAGTGCAAAAAACGATGGATTTAGGCCCAGATCCTTGTACTGGGGTGAATGTATGACATTGTTCTACATTCTGTCCATCAACTGTGTTTTTTGAAATTTTCACCCCGAGTGGGCTGGGTATGCTCAGACGTGAGTCCCAGGCTCTCCACACCACTGGAGTCAAGCTATCCAGGCTGATGAAGGCTGATAGCCAGAAACTGGTCCTTGGATGCTTGATTCCGGTCTGGGAAAGACATGGCTTGGTAGTTCGGACTGGACTGTTCCCATGAGGCACAGGGTCAGAGCTGATTTGCATATAGCCAGTGTCTAGCCCAGGGTGGTGTGGAGTGCAAAAAACGATGGATTTAGGCCCAGATCCTTGTACTGGGGTGAATGTATGACATTGTTCTACATTCTGTCCATCAACTGTGTTTTTTGAAATTTTCACCCCGAGTGGGCTGGGTATGCTCAGACGTGAGTCCCAGGCTCTCCACACCACTGGAGTCAAGCTATCCAGGCTGATGAAGGCTGATAGCCAGAAACCGGTCCTTGGATGCTTGATTCCGGTCTGGGAAAGACATGGCTTGGTAGTTCGGACTGGACTGTTCCCATGAGGCACAGGGTCAAGAGCTGATTTGCATATAGCCAGTGTCTAACCCAGGGTGGTGTGGAGTGCAAAAAACGATGGATTTAGGCCCAGATCCTTGTACTGGGGTGAATGTATGACATTGTTCTACATTCTGTCCATCAACTGTGTTTTTTTAAATTTTCACCCCGAGTGGGCTGGGTATGCTCAGACGTGAGTCCCAGGCTCTCCACACCACTGGAGTCAAGCTATCCAGGCTGATGAAGGCTGATAGCCAGAAACCGGTCCTTGGATTCTTGATTCCGGTCTGGGAAAGACATGGCTTGGTAGTTCGGACTGGACTGTTCCCATGAGGCACAGGGTCAGAGCTGATTTGCATATAGCCAGTGTCTAACCCAGGGTGGTGTGGAGTGCAAAAAACGATGGATTTAGGCCCAGATCCTTGTACTGGGGTGAATGTATGACATTGTTCTACATTCTGTCCATCAACTGTGTTTTTTTAAATTTTCACCCCGAGTGGGCTGGGTATGCTCAGACGTGAGTCCCAGGCTCTCCACACCACTGGAGTCAAGCTATCCAGGCTGATGAAGGCTGATAGCCAGAAACTGGTCCTTGGATGCTTGATTCCGGTCTGGGAAAGACATGGCTTGGTAGTTCGGACTGGACTGTTCCCATGAGGCACAGGGTCAGAGCTGATTTGCATATAGCCAGTGTCTAACCCAGGGTGGTGTGGAGTGCAAAAAACGATGGATTTAGGCCCAGATCCTTGTACTGGGGTGAATGTATGACATTGTTCTACATTCTGTCCATCAACTGTGTTTTTTTAAATTTTCACCCCGAGTGGGCTGGGTATGCTCAGACGTGAGTCCCAGGCTCTCCACACCACTGGAGTCAAGCTATCCAGTCTGATGAAGGCTGATAGCCAGAAACCGGTCCTTGGATGCTTGATTCCGGTCTGGGAAAGACATGGCTTGGTAGTTCGGACTGGACTGTTCCCATGAGTCACAGGGTCAGAGCTGATTTGCATATAGCCAGTGTCTAACCCAGGGTGGTGTGGAGTGCAAAAAACGATGGATTTAGGCCCAGATCCTTGTACTGGGGTGAATGTATGACATTGTTCTACATTCTGTCCATCAACTGTGTTTTTTGAAGTAAACAATTCAGCACCTACAGAGACAAGAAAAAGAAGTATAGATCTGGTCGCGACAATTTGTCTGCGAATCAGAGGGATGCCCTCAAATCTCTTATGAATGACAAAACAATTGTCATACGCATCGCCGACAAAGGCGGCAATATTGTCATCCTGGACAGAGACCAATATGTGGTGAAGCCACTAGACAACTCTCTGATGACAATTACTATACGACAAGCACCTCTGACATGTACAACGACAGTGTTGTCGCACTATGGGAGAAGCTAAAGATGTGGAAGGACAAGGGCATTTTGAAGTGGAAGGAGAATAGGTTTTTGAAGAACTATAATCCTACCCTCCCAGTCCTATATCTCCTACCCAAAATCCACAAAAACAAGGAAAATCCCCCGGGGAGACCCATTGTTTCCTCGAGGGGTAGTGTGGCAGAACATGTATCCAAGTACGTAGACCACTATCTGCGTGACTGGGTGCAGGGTTTAGCCAGTTATGTCAAGGACACTAAAGATTTTCTGTCCAAACTTCAAAACCTTGTATGGGACAAGGACTGCCTTCTTGTCACAATGGATGTCCAGGCCCTATATACCATCATCAATCACCAACAGGGCCTGGAAGCGTGCAAACATTTCCTGGACAAATGCCCTCTACGCTTCAGGGAGCACAGCAAAATGCTCCTTGAAATGATGGAATTCTGCCTCCTCAACAATTTTTTTCCTTTTTGATGGCATCATTTACAAACAGGTGACAGTGACGGCGATGGGTTCGTGGTTTGCCCCAAGCTTCGCGAACCTCTTCATGGGGCATTGGGAGCAGAAGATCTTCACGGACCCATCGTTGGTCGACCAGCTGAGCCACATTGTCACCTGGTGGAGATACATTGATGATCTCTTCCTGGTGTGGAGGGGATCGGAGATTGAAGCCTCACGCTTCATCGATCTTCTCAACACCAATGACAAGAACATCAAACTTACCAGCACCATCAGCAACATCAGCGCTGAATATCTTGATGTCAGGATCGACATCACTGACAACAAGATATACACCTCACTCTTTAGGAAGAAGACGGCTGGCAACAGTATTCTCCATGCCCTCAGCAGTCATCCGGAACCGCTCAAATGGAGCATTCCCTACGGTGAACTGCTGAGGGCAAGGAGAAACTGTAACACTGAGGCCAGTTACCAACAGGCCGCATTTGAAATGCTTGACCGTTTCAAACTCAGGGATTACCCGGCATGGGTGCTGAAAAAAGCCAAAGCCAAGGCAGATGCTGTCATATGCAGCGACACGTTGGTTGAGAATACCCCAGATGACACCACACCAGGTGACTATGACAACACCCGACTTATCTTGACTTACAACAAGGAATCCAGGCAGATCCAAAAGATTGTTGCCAGAAACTGGAACATACTGAAAAGTGATTTATTTATTTATTTATTTTATTTATTTCTGACATTTATTGAGCGCGAACGAATACCCGTAGGCGTCTCGGCACTAGACTAATCAGCTGTCTTTCCCCAGATATAAATAACTTCGGCGGATCGATGGGCAGTATCACTGGTTAAACAGCCAGGTTTTTAATCTCTTCCGAAACTGCAAAAGTGAAGGGCTGGTTCTGATGTGTTGTGGCAGGGTATTTCATATCTTAGGAGCCGCGACTGAGAAGCGGCGGTCGCCCCAAGAGACTGTCTTAGAGCGCGGAACCACTAAGTGATTGAGCGTTAAGGATCGGAGCTGTCTGATCGGTTTATAGGGTATGAGCTGGTCCTTGAGGGGGCGTGGTCCTTGATTGTGAAGTGCCTTATAGACTATGCCGAGTGACTTAAACTTGATCCTGTTTTGGATCGTCAGCCAGTGGTATGTCCTTATAGTGTCCAAAATGGGTGCGAACTTTGATGTTATGGACAGCAGACGTGCTGCTGCATTCTGTATTGTCTGCAGCTTTTTAGTTACTCTGGCTTGTGCATTTAAAAAAAGTGCATTGCAATAGTCTAAGGATGATAGAACTAAGGAACTGACCAGTGTTTTGGCTGCAGCATCCGGGAGAAAGGGAATGATTTTCCTTATTAATCTAAGTTTATGATGGGCTGTAGCCGCTACTTTGCCATGAAGTTAAGATGATCATCAAAGGTTACTCCCAAATTCCTGACCTTGGGGGTCGGGCTAGGAGGGGTACCGAAGGCTGATGGCCACCAGGATGCAGACCAACTCGGGGAGAGGGGTCCGAAGATGACCACCTCCGTTTTATCGGAGTTGAGCTTCAGGCAGTTACCTGCCATCCACTCTCAAATAGCCATCATTCCAGTTTGGAAGCGTTCTGCCACCTCCAGTCCATCACCTTTAATGGCCAACACCAGTTGCGTGTCATCGGCGTATGAGGTTAGGCTCATCCCGTATGCTTTGATCACACAAGCAAGGTCCGACACATAGATGTTGAATAGTGTCGGACTAAGGGATGAGCCTTGAGGAACCCCAACACGGTAGTGACAGCTTGGCTGATTGGTATGGCCCCAGTGTGACCACCTGTGTTCTATCGGCCAGGAAGGAGGAGAGCAAGTCTCACCATAGGAGATTTAATCCCAGAGAAACCCAGTATCACATACAGAAAGGGCAGGAATATCAGATATTTGTGTCCGCAGTGACATCACTGATTACCCTGACAACCGAGGCCTCGGACTGTAAGGGTTTTTTCCGCGCGGCCACTGCAAAGCCTGCAAACACAGCACCCTGGTCAAGAAAGTTGAATACAATGGCATAACCAAAGAGATCACCCAATTCCTTACCTGTAGCACCATGTTCGTGATTTATGTGATAGTCTGCCCTTGTGGTTTATGGTACATTGGCAGCACTACTGCCCATGCCAAAAAACGCATCCTGGAGCACCATCATCCACAAAGATTCCAAATATCCTGTGGCTAGGCACTTTAGTGACAATCATTTCTCTGATCCAGCCCTCATGAGATTTTTTATCTTAGAACAGACCAACAGGAACCCGAGGGGTGGCAATAGAGTGCTCAAGATGAGACAAATGGAATCTAAATACATCATCAATTTCCAAACTAAGGCTCCAGGGGGCTTGAATCATGATGAGGAACTGGCAGTCCACTTAAAAGACGATTATTCATAATTGTACATCATTTGGTAATCTGCCAGCATGAATGTGTGTTTATCTATACATATATGGTTTTTAGTCGTACTCTTCTGTCCATGCATTATGAGCTTGTTTATTAATTGCATGCATATCATGTTGTCATGTTTGATTTTAAACTCTGTTCTTTGATTTCACAGGAGCACAACAGGGATAGGGGCCCCTCACGGCACTGTGCACTAGGCCCCACGCCATTCATGTTCCTGATAGCACCTTAAGAGCACGCCCATTACGGGCAACACCTCGAGCATCAAGACATCACAGTGGGCACCGGGTTCAGCTGAGCCCTTAGGACTGTTTTCTTGCCACCTGGACACTTGTCTACTAACGTATGTAATTTGTAATTTATTTCCACACTGTGCTACAGCTTCAACTTTAAGGTATTTTACCTGGTAACCGTAACTTGGCAACAAGGGAACTAACAATAAGTTACAGTTGCCCCTATGGCCGTCTGACTTAGCTCTATCCCACCCTTTCCGGACAGGCCTTTCATTGGATAGCTCATTCCAGCCATGAAATCATTCATCTGATGGCTGACACCACCCACATTTGACTTGCATTTGTTTGCCATATTTCTCACAATTTTGTTTAACTTACACTATGAAGGTCTCAGATCACGAGACATGGGTTCTTCTTTAGTCCTGATAATCATTGGGACCATGGACTGACACGTCATGCATGGGCAACCCGCAACTTGTGGAATTATCATGCCAGTGATTCTGTGTATTTATCAACCATGTGAAAATCGATTTACGTTTGAGAACGGTTTTATGTGATTCACGAAGCTTTCATGTTTGTGCATTGTGTTGATAACATTATTCCTAATGGTGGTTTTTTACATGCAATTTGGCGAGCAACTGTTATACCAAACGTCATTTGACCATTACAAGATGGCCGCCATTGTTCTGACTGATACCTTAGTCCTTTGTTTATGTCCATGTGACTGCTCGGAAACTTTATTTAAAACTTGCATGCATCTTTTGTCACTTACGTGATCAAGGCTTCGTGGAAGCCGAAACATGTTGTAGGTGTTAATAACCACCCTTGGATTTTGCTGGCTTGGCGTTGTGTTTTGGGTCTCTGAGAGCGTGTGAAACCACATTGGAACTGTTTTGATTCATTTCGATTACCGGCACGCTCGGCCGCTCCCTCGGGGCCAGGCAACCTGAAGAGCAGCGTTTGGGAGAATATATATATATATGTATATATATTTATATTACATTTTATGTATGTATATTTAAATCTTTTTTAATTAAATTATTTTGATTATATTTGTTAAAATGAAAATTAAAGCTAAATACTTTTTCTAGTTAATGTTATTATTTAATATATTTAACATTAATTGTTAATTTAAAAAAAATCGATATTTTGTAGATCTATATTTTTCACATCTGTATTTTTGTTTCGATATTTTTGTATTTACAATTTTTTTTTTTTTTTAACCAGTCCGCTAATCACCGTGACCAGTCGATTCACCAGTAGTTTCGCCAATATCTTGGGTTCAGCGTTTAAAAGTGAAATCGGGCGATACGATGAGCAGCGCTCACGGGGCTTGCTGCCGTCTTTATGAATGACTACAATAGAGGCCAGCCTCTGGTCCCTGGGGAGAAATCCAAGGTCTCGCGACGCCGCAAACATACGCAGCAGATACGGCGCCATTTTGTCTGGGCATAGCTTGTACAGCTCAACCGGTATACCGTTAGGGCCCGAAGCCTTCCCTGAACGAAGAGAGCGAATAGCGAGCGCAACCTCATCGACGGAGAAATCAGCCTCCATTAACACCCCGTCTGACTCCGAGAGACTGGGCAATTCAAGATCACGAAGCAGCAAACGCGAGTCCTCCTCCGGCAAGCCCGAAACCGGCACGTACACGACCCGAAAGTGCTGGGCAAACACCTCAACTATCTCAACCGGGTCCACGACTTGCGTTCCGTCAACACTCTCAACCACAGGCACCACACGGTTCAATCTGTCACGCCTATCCAGCCAAGCAAGCAACTTCCCCGCTTTATCACCCACATCATAGAGACGCCCCTGCTGCATACGATGCATTGCCTCAGCTGAGGCAGTCACCAAAGCTCTGTAATCAGATTGCTTGAGAGCCAAAACATGCAGTGTCTCAGGCGTAACCCCAGCCTCCAACCGTTCCTCCAACCCAGTAATCTCAGACTCCAAGCTTACCACCTCTTCTTGTTTACGCCGCTTCTCATCAGCAACCAGGGACAAAGTCTGACCACGGATCACAGTTTTATAGGCCTCCCATAGGGAGACTGGGGAAGACACCGACCCCTCATTTTCGGCAAAATAAAAATTCATGCATTTGACCACCTCAGATCTGATTTTGGGATTCTGAAAGTGCCATGGATTGATCGGGGCAATTCGGCCCCCAGTCCCCAGACAGATATCTAAGTGGAGCCACATCGGGGAGTGGTCTGAGATCCCTCTAGCCAAGTGTTTAATTTCACGCACAGAGATCAACTGCACCATAGGCACTAGGATATAGTCAAGTCTCGAGAGACTTCCATGGGCTCCCGAGTGGAAAGTGTACTGAAGTCGGCCAGGGTGCAGTTGTCTCCAGCAGTCAGCCAACCCAAAGGCATCCAAGAATTTCCCCAACCATAACTGCGATGCAGGGAGGAGCCTGGGGGGGCTACGATCACTCTCTCCATTCGCCACAGAGTTAAAGTCTCCACCCAACACCAGCAAGCCATCGGGTAAACCCAGAATGACCTCACCCAAGTCGGCGAATGTGGTAGATTGCAGCCCAGGCGGAACATAAATAGATAGTATGGAAATCAATTTCCCCTCCCATCTCCCCGTAATGCCAGCATAACGGCCTCTGTCATCCAACACTGTACTATCTAACTCCAAGGGAAGGGAATTCCTGACCAGGATACCAGCCCCTCTCGATCCCGAGGTAAAGCCGGAATGTGCCACCAGACGATAGCCTCTTCTGTTAAGTGCATGACATGTATTGCCCACCAAATGTGTCTCTTGGAGCAAGACCACATCCGGGGAACATCTCTTCAAGTATTGTAGCACAATCCCACGTTTTATTCTGTCCCCAAGACCGTTAACATTCCAGCTCAACACCCTAAGTCCCCCACCCCCCATCCCGGAAGGAGACTGACCGCCCTCCCCATCTCGAAACAGTCACATGTAAGCAAATGTAAAGCAAAGCACAGCCTCGGAACAAACAAAAAGAAAAGAACCCCCCCACCACCCCCAGTGAACCCATCAAATTCAAACCCCCCTCCCTGCACCCCTGCGGTAGACCGAAAAGCCACCCCAACTTGCAGTGTGCCTGTCGCCCCATTAAACTAACCTACAGAAAGAGAGAAAAGTCCCCAGAGGAGAAAGATCCCCTGAACCCCCCCACCCCCGGGCATTCACACCATGCTTGAATCATAGTCTCTAAGCCACTGCAACGGGTTCTGGCTCGTCGATGTAGACTCACTGCTCCTGGGCCTCCACGCCTCCCTCGGCGCCTCTCGAGTCCTCCGGGCCCTCACGACGCGGCGACAAAGTGTCCAACCAGTCACTAACCACCTCAGGGCGGTCAAAGAAGAACACACGATCAGCATGCTCGATTCTCAAGCGAGCCGGGAAAAGCATAGCATATTTCAGTCCCAGGTCTCTGAGCCGCTTTTTCACACCTGTAAAGCCCATCCTTTGTTTCTGTACTGCCTGAGTGAAGTCCGGATAAAAACGAATTGAAACGTTCTCAAATTTAGTGGGCCCATTGGTCCGTGATGCTTGCAGGATAGCGTCTCTATCACGAAAATTGAAGAGTCTAGCAATTATGGGCCGCGGAGCGGCTCCCGACTTTGGCTTGCCACCCGGGACACGGTGGGCCCGCTCCACAGCGAAGAATTTACTTAGGCCTTTCGGTACCAGATGTTTCAGCACAAGGTCCTCCACCAGGATATCAACAGGCATGTCGGCAGAATTCTCCGGGACACCCACAATGCGAACGTTGTTGCGTCAGGCCCGGCCTTCAAAATCTTCCAAACGATTGGCAAACAGGTCACAATTAGCCCGAAGATGGCGGACCGTGGTCTGGAGTTCCGAGACATCCGTGGTCAGACTGGCAGTCTTGAGGTCGAGAGATTTGACACGCTCGTTTGTTTTCCCAAGGTCCGCTCTGATGAGGGTGACATCAATCGCCACCGTATCAATCTTAGCCGCCAGAGTTTCATATTGCTGGCCCATGGCGGATTGAACACTCGCAATAGCGCCCATAACGTCTTTCAATGTTGGCTCCTCGTCATCAGGAGTACCGTCCCCAGCTTCCTCCAGGGCACCACTCGATCCACCCGGGGAGCCCCTTGGACGAGTAAATCGATCAATGGTCTGAGATTGGGCGACCCCCCCCTCGGGACGAACCTCTAGTGCCGCGTCTCTCAACGACTGTTCTGCCCGTCATGACGTGTAAGGAGCCCCAACGGGAATCGTAGAATCCAGTCAAAACGATCTCCGTCGTGGCAGGCTCGGAAGCGCGAGCGGACAGGGACACAGCGCCAGCGACAGGCTGGCAGCGATGGCAGAGTCGGAACTCCAATCTGGAATTGGGCGTTCACAACAAGGATCAGAAACGAAACCGAAAGTACACCAGGGGGAAAGGGCGTGGCTTATCGGCTGTTGTTGTTCGATTGCCACCTGGGTACCTCGGGGACTCAAGCCCCCGGCTGGCATACGATGTAGGCCCCAAAGTCCAGGGCGCAGCAAGTCCAGTATCCGACGGCCAAATCGAGTACTGAAAGGAACGCTGGCATCAGCAGGGCATCAATAAAGAGTACCCGTCGTCATAATCAGGATCATTCACAGGATAGTCGCGGGAGGCGGAAGGGGTCTCGGGAGCCCTTAGCTCACGCGTCCATCTTGGAATCGCGCGAAGCTCCTCCCCCAGTATTTACAATTTTAAATATAGGATCTCGATATTTTTACATCAATATTTTTGCCTCAATATTTGTGTATGGGGATATTTTGGGAAGAGATATTCTATTAGTGAACTGTTCCTGCACTACGAACAAGAATACCCTCTTCCGAATGAAATCATGCCTCTAGAGAAATATGAATACATCACTTATACTAATGGATCTTCTAAGCCTGCTATAGGAAGTAAACAGCAGTATAGCGTTGCATGTGCTCTAGTGAAGGGTCTTATGTAGGACAGCAAGTTATGTCCCAGTAATACGAGTACGCACTCTCTAGGAGATTGTACAGCGCAGTTGGCAGAGCTGAAAACTCTCATCTTGACACTACAGTATACAGATCGGGAATTACACACACTGATAGTCTGCGATTCGTTTTACTGTGTGCAGTCGTACAATGAATGACTTCATTACTGGGGCCAAAATGGGTTTAGAGATTCCAAGGGTTTCGCAAATAAACATAAATTGGTATGGGAACAAGTGGAAAAGCTGAAAGCATGCCTGCCACAGGCTCAAGTTATTCACATCTTGAGTCACCAGCATGTTGGCATACACCTTGCAGGGAATTCACTGGCTGATGGAGCTACCAAGGCAACAGTGCGAACTGCTGCCGTTGCTGCAATCACTTGTTCTAGCATGAGGATAGACAGAGACATACTAAAAGCTCCGAAAGGCTGTCCACTCAAATATTCCTATAAGTTCGATGCACAAAACACACCGTGTGCTCAAATTCCAGGAGTGGGGGATAGAGTTACGCCAAACACTGATCGCAGATTAGGTTTAATTCTAGCTACACAGGAGGGTCTGGGCTCTTCACAGGTGAGAGTCACTGCTACAGTTTTGTTACTGAAGCAGCGATTCTGGTGGGCAAGTTTGTGTAAGCAAACAAAGGCTTATGTCCTAAAGTGTGACATCTTCCGGCAGATGAGAGGTTCCACTGTAGCACGGCCACCACAAACATCAATATTCATTGCAGACAGACCTCTTGCATGTGTCTATTTGGATCACTGCGGTCCTTTAATTTCAGACGTGGCTTACATGTACATCTTGGTGGCAATGGAATCATGCTCTAGATTTCTATGGGTTTGGCCTTAGCGCTCGGCTGACGCTCAAACTGTAATAAAGGATTTTTGAGTCTTCATTGGGACATGTGTAATTGGCACGTTACATTCCGACCGTGGCCCTGAGTTTAGCTCCCAGGCTTACAAGGAAGCCATGGAAAGTATGGGCATGGCCTTGGGGTACTCCTTTCCCTGCCATCCCAAAGGAAATTTGGTGGTTGAGGGGAAAAACCGGGACATAGAGCAATCCTTAACAACAAGGGTATTAGATGCGGGCAGTAGTTGGATAAATCACCTATATGGGGTCCGGAGGGCACTGAATAATATTCCAAGAAAATCCTTAGGAGGATGTACCCCCTATGAGATCCTGTATGGGACAAGAATATGGGCACCTGACCTAGATTGTGCCAGTACAGTGGCAGATGTAAAACCATTTGAATTGAATGATTGTTTGGCTGTTTGACAGAAACTAAATGAATTTCGGGCATCACAAAGCAATGTCCAAGTAAAATGTACTGCCACTGGGGAAGTGAAACCTGTCTGGGTCCCAAAGATTCGGGACCTGGTCAGAGAAAAGAACATGGACAAGAAGGAGTTTGGGCCCTCCTACAGACCACCTGTACCTATCCCGGCGGTTCAAGGAACAAGAACAATACTTATTTTGCCCCTTGCTGGCTGAGAAGAAAAAAGATTTGTCTCCATTGATCTGACCAGACTACACTATGTGGCCGATTTTCAACAGCAGGCCATGTGGAGTCCTAAAAAGCCACAGATCTCCTCTTGCTACTATACAGGAAATTCAGATGGAAAGACTAATAATGTTTCAAGACTTCTCTTCGCACGATGCCGGAGTAACCGATGACGGAGTACGAATTACATTTGTTGAAACTGAAACACAGATTGCAATTATGCCCAACAATGAACTTTACATCAATGTGCCTTCACAAGAAGCAATTGCCAGTTCTACAAATACCGCTGAGCTCCCAAAGATAGATTGAACTGTGTCTGGCTACTTTATCAATTTCAATGACTTCTCTTCAGATCCGAGTCAACCTGAGCAAATGCCACACATCTCTAAAAAATAAAAACTTTGAATATTTTATCTCTGGCTAAAAAAGACGTACTTTGTGTCCCATTGGCTGTATCTGTGGCTTGCATTGGGGATTCTGTTCCTGTTAATTTGGATTTGTATAGTAAATGTATTTTTCCTACTACTGAATGGACATTACCTCCCACAATGCTCTGCAGCACAACCTGTGAACTTGGTCTTGAAACCACATATGTCATCCTAACATGAACTAAGAGACTTGTCCCTAGTGAACATTTCAGCAGTTCTAGTACCGGATGATATAGTTTGGGATAGGGATCCATATCATGTATTTGGTCCCACTGAACATTTGAAAATTCTACACATGTTTAAAATTTCAATTAATGATTTCATTACCCCAAGTACACTCTCTGATGATTGGGACATTGAGACTGTAAATACTATGCTCTCAGATTTAGAACAATCTACTGCATTTTCTTACAGGGAATTGTATGAAGATACACCTGACTTCAACAGTATTTATTGTTACGAGCACTATGGCCATCACTATTTGCCCATAGCTAGTGTTCCACACACTGTAAACACTTACCATCAATGAGAAAATTGCCCAATACCACCAAAAAGTAGTTATGCCACTTTCGCACAGAAATCTGCATACTTTTCAGGGTTCCATACATCAGACCCAATGTCATACCACAATAAGCTAGTACAGAGAAATGCAACTGCAAAGAAAATGATGCTGACTAACGCAAAGCTCATATATTCAGCAACTTTCATCTACCAACGGTCTATACAAGGTTTCGACTGTTGGAGGGACACGATAGACACAAAATCGATCTGAGGGCCGAAAGATTGGCAGGTTCAGGGAACAGTGACTTTATTTAGAGCTTGCCTCATACCATTACAGATAATATTCCTGAACAGAACAGTGCAACAAACTACCTGCTACGGGTTTGCAAAAATGAAAGACCTGACAACACCACTCATCCACTCGCCCATACCTATTAAAGGTATATCAAATGACACACTGATTAGTGAGGAGGCACTGGGTACAATGATACAGAATGGTACATACAATTCTTCAGCTCCCATTTGGAAGGGATGGTTGGTTTGGCCTATCGACACAAATAGGGATCAAGCAAGATTCAAGGGTACCACCAGAGGGGTTAGCATTCACAGGCCTGACCAATGCTATGTACGCAAAAACGACCCAGGGGTAGTGACTGCTTATAGTGCTGGGTAGTTGTGCCTGGAATGGCTAAAAACCTCAACACTACAACAGGTGAAACAACACTTGTCCATTTTAGCTGATAGTATGGATCTTAGGTGTTTCTTGTTAGTTTCAAAGAAACTGCGTAAGAAATGCTGCTTGTATGCCATCTATAATGAACTGTGGAAAGTCTCCCAACAGGATGCTGTTGAGAAATTACACGAAAATGATAGGATTAACCTAGAAAAGGCCCTGGCTGTGGTAGACAACGGTATGACCACACTTTTTTCACATATTTATTCACTGGGCAACATTGTGTCATCGGCAATCAGCATAATGGAACAAGATTTGTCTCTTTTACAAAACAGGCAATCTCAATTGCGATCCATTACGCTGGACGCTGCAATCATTGCGTTCAGGCCACTTGCCATGGTGATACATTAACAGCACAAGTTTGTTCTCAGTTTACAATCTGACCAACAGACAGCTGACTATGGGATGCAGAGACGCAAAGTACACCATGCTGCTCATTGATAAACTAGTAAGGGCGGGCAGAGAACTCCGCTCCACCAGCGGAGTGTGCATAATTGTCCCTACTCTGTGCTCTGCTGAGAACACAGACTTTAGGCAAAACTCCAACTTCGCAGCAGAGTGGAGTTAGCCAGCCCCTCGACAAAAAAGGCTCCCTGCCTCAACCCCTTAATTAAAAATATTAAAACACAAATTAAAAAAGAAAAAAGTCACTCTCCGAGCTGCACTCTTCCTCCTCGCCGTGGTCTTTCTTTGCATAGTTCTCGCAAGATGTAGGTCAGACGTAGGGGTTTGCGGGATTCACCACTGTAGAATACAAGGGAGGTGGTAGTGGCACTGTAGAGCTAGCTGGTCTCATTGCTGACATATCCTCTGTAGGTGTCCGGAAGAGGTGGGGACACCAAGTCCTCAGTTTAGGCCATCCAAAACACTCAGGTTCCGGGGGACTCCTAGGAACTACACTACAAATTATCTTTCCAACTTAATCAACCTATTTCTAAACTCTATCACTCTCTCTCTCACTCTCTCTTCCTATCTCCAACTCTACCTTTCTCTAACCCTCTTTCCTTCTCTATCTCACTCACTATCTCTGCCTTACTGCTCTCTCTTGACTCTGGCTCTTACTTATATATGCAAATTACTCTATCTCAATATACCATCTCCCTCTTGTTTTCTATCACTTTCGCAATCACTCTCTCACTCTCTCAGTCTCTCTTTCTACATCTATACTTTATTTATTTCTAGTCAATAATCCTCTACATTAACGCTCCAAATATCATACACCAACTTTGGGGTCGATTCCGATTCGGGAAAAAAAACGTCCGTACGATCTGTATCCGGAGCCCTCTCCGTACGAATCGTACCCGTCCGTCCGAGTCGCGAAGTACGATCCGTATTCCGTGAATCCGTCCGAATCGTCGCGATCCGTACATATTGCAAGGCTGAAACCGTGAACCGTACGACTCGTACACATACCGTACGACTCGTACACATGCCGTACGACCCGACGAGTACGATCCGGACCGGGGTATGAGGACGTGATTCGTACGGTCCACGTCAGGTAAGGGCGAGTCGTACAGAAAAGCACACAAACACATACACACCGTACGGTCCGTACCCCCCATAATCGCAGGGGTACGCACCGTAACCCTGCGATCATGGGGTGTACGAGCCGTACCCCCATTGTACGATCGGTGTACGAGCCGTACCCCCATTGTACGATCGGTGTACGAGCCGTACCCCCATTGTACGATCGGTGTACGAGCCGTACCCCCATTGTACGATCGGCGTACGAGCCGTACCCCCATTGTACGATCGGTGTACGAGCCGTACCCCCATCGTACACCGATCGTACAATGGGGGTACGGCTCGTACACCGATCGTACAATAGGGGTACGGCTCGTACGCCGATCGTACAATGGGGGTACGGCTCGTACACCGATCGTACAATGGGGGTACGGCTCGTACAACGATCGTACATGGGGTACGGCTCGTACGCCGATCGTACACCGATCGTACATGGGGTACGGCTCGTACGCCGATCGTACATGGGGTACGGCTCGTACATCGATCGTACATGGGGTACGGCTCGTACACCGATCGTACATGGGGTATGGCTCGTACATCGATCGTACAATGGGGGTACGGCTCGTACACCGAGGCGCGAACTCTGCTTTTACGGCTGTTTTCAGCTCCCGTAGAAAAAGGGTCGTACGGTGCGTACCCGACACGTATCGTACTTTCTGGGTCGTAAAAACCAGCCGCGAACCGTACAGATGTCGCGTACAGCGGGTTCCGAGGGAGAATCGTACGGAAATTAGAGTCGTACGGTGTCTTGTACGACTCGTACGGAGTACGGCTCCTGGTACGAATCGTACTTCGTCGTACGTACGGGACGTTTACAGGTACGATTCGTACGGGGAAAAAACGCTCCGTACGACGATTCGGAGCGCATTTTACCGGATCGGAATCGACCCCCTTGTGTTTATTTAGTGCAAACCTGCCGAAATTTCTCACAGTAGTCAGTAATATACTTTCATGGCCTCGTTGACTGCTCTTTTATGTGATTGTACTCGTTTTTTGCAAAATAACTCATGGATCGTAAGCATTTTGAATACAGAGAAAAATGGAAGCAGTTTATACTCGTCATCTTGAAGGTAAAGTTCTTATTTGGTATGATATGCACACTAGAGCAATCCACAGAACAATATTCTATTTAAGCTGTCAGTACTTCTGTGTTGTCATATCACAATTGTTTTGTGGACGAAGGACCAACTAAAAGAGCCACGATGATGAACTCAAACTTTTTTGTCTAGTTTGCTTCAACGATACTAACTTCCCCCAAAAAATTTTGTCGAGATTCTAGTGCACTTGTCTAAGGCATTTTTTTCGGAGCAGTAAACCTAGTTTTAACATGTTTGTTTCTTTTTTTTAAATTTTTTTACTCGCGGCTTGTTTTTTAATGATTAATATTTCAAGCGCACCCAAGCCTCATTGGCAGCATTACAATACTACACTACTTACTGCCAGTATGAATACATACCGTTAGAGATAGGTCAAATATCTAAGTTATTCCAATGTAAACAAACGAAGAATGACTATATCCTTCCACAATGTATGTGGACGTCAAAGTAACAAACAGTAGCAAATCTCACAGGCAATTCAGATAAACATTACAAGTTTTTGCAAAAATCAATGGCATCCAGTTCATATTAAATCTAAATGCTGCTACACGATCTGATACATGTGTCAATGTTGCTTCATGCTAGAGCAGCTAGTTTATTTCCAATACTAAAGTTATAAAAATATAAATCCCTAAAGATAGAAGTTAATTTGTAGTCCTAGGAGCACAGCTTCATATATATTATTTCATGCTTTCTCATTCTTGCCCGTGCATTCTCTTATTTCCATGATGTCAATTCAATTTCTTCAATCTGTGCGTGTGTTTAGCAAAGAGAACCTACTGGCACAGATGCAGATTCTTACGCTACAACTATTTTTTTCACAGCAGTTTGTGAACAAACTATGGGGGATATGTACAATAAAGTGGTGGAGCATGTCATTAGCCGCATGGGCTTAACGACACACTCCGCCACTATAGAAACGCAAGGCTGAGCCACATTTACAAGCATGTGGTGCAGCCTTGCGTTTCCCCCTGCTATGGCACTAAGTTTAACAACTTAGCGCCAACGCAGGCACCCTTGCACCAGAGTGCAAGGGTGTCTGTGTGCAGGGGAGGATTGGTTATGGGTAGGAAAATGTCACTTCCTGCACATAAACAATTCTAAAAAGCCAGATTGTTATGTTATGTTATGTTATGTTACTGGGTACTTATAAAGCGCACGGCTACTCCCTGGAGTGTCCCGGCGCTAGAAGAAAGAGAACCAGTGACAGAGCCAAACAGGACGCCCCAAGGGCTGCTGACCTATTTTGAAAAGAGCCAAGTTTTTAATCCACGTCTAAAGCTAAGGAGGTCCTGCACCTGATGTAGGGCTGGCGGCAGGTTATTCCAAAGCTGCGAAGCGACCACCTGAAAGGACCGCCCGCCCATCCGAGAGGGGGAGAAATTTGGGATTTGCGAAAGCCGCTGATTTGAGGACTTCAAACTTCTGGGAGGAACATAGTGCTGGCATCCGTTTCTCAGATATAGAGCCCCAATATTATGAAAGGCCTTAAAAGCCAGAACCAAGGCTTTGAAATGTGTCCTCTTACGTACTGAAAGCCAGTGCAAGGACTTCAGGTGAAGAATCATGTGTGTCCTAAGATCCACCAATAGTATGGCTCTAGCCGCAGCATTTTGCACCACCTGTAGGTGGCCAAGAAGGTATTCAGGAAGGCCTAAATAGAGAATATTCACATAATCTAGGCGGGACAGAATCAGTGCTTGTACTACTGTTTTCCTATGGGAAACCGTGAGTAATGGGAGGAAGTTTCTCAACATTTTCAGTAGGCCAAAACATGTGCCTGCCATGGCCTGGACCTGGGATTTCATGGACATGTCCACGTCCATTTTAACCCCAAGATTCTTAACAATTGTAACTAGGGTGGCAGGAGGGGACATATTCTGTGGCCACCAATCACGCCACTCCTCCCCCGGATTATAACCAAAAAAGATAATTTCTGATTTTTCAGAATTGCACAGTAGTTGATTCTGTTTCAACCATTCAAAAACTGCTGACAGGCAGGTGTTTATCTCATTCCCATTCAGGGCCTCATCCTTACCGCATGTGAACAACAATTGTGTGTCATCGGCGTAAGATATGACTTTGGCGCCGTATTGTTCTGCCAACGGCGCCAATGGGGCCATAAAGACATTAAACAGAGTGGGCAGCCCCACATTCAATGGTAGAATGGGGGCTGCAAAAGGGGGAGACCAGACTGTTTGCTGACGATTCTCCAGGTAAGATGTAAACCACCGCAGGACCGTGCCCCCTATGCCACAACCTTGGAGTCTACCCAAAAGGAGGTCATGGGGCATGGTATCAAAAGCTGCTGAGAGGTCCAACAGAATCAAGACAGCCTTCCTTCCTTTGTCAAGTGTGGTTTTAATAGATTCAGAGATTTCCAGAAGGGCTGTTTCGGTACTGAAATTGGCTCGAAATCCTGATTGGCTGGGATGTAATACACAATTGGTCTCAAAAAAGTCCGCAACAACTTTATTTACGTATTTCTCCAGGACCTTGGAGAAAAAAGGCAGTAACAAAATTGGCCTGTAGTTTCTGGCTACAGAAGGGTTGACGGAATATTTTTTTAGGAGGGGGAGAATTTTCCCATACTTCCAGCTATCCGGCATCACTCCATCAGCCACAGAGAGATTCAGGACCCTGTTGACAGCTGGGTTTATCACCTCTGCAACAGCTGCCAATATTTTAGCGGGGCAGGGGTCTGAGGGTGAGCCTGATTTTAATGATTTCATTATTTTCAGGGAGTCATCTAGCCTGATTGGAGGGAAATGCAGTAAAGATCCGCCACCGTTGGGTAAGGCAAGGGGGAGCTTACCAATAGTGGCTGCTAAGGCAGTCTGTGCTTCCCCAAGCGTAGCTTGAATGGTAGTAATTTTTGTATAAAAATAATGTGCAATGCGGGTCGTCCATTCATTAGTGGGAGTAAAAAGACTCTTGGTAGCACAGGGGGAGGAGAAGTCTTTAACAATATTGAACAGTTCCTTTCTTTTGTTGCCTGCTTTCTCTATTTTTAAAGACAGGAAGTTCTTCTTTTCCAAGTGGATTTTGACGTAATGGGCTTTTAATGCCACTTTGTACACTAACTTATCCCTGGAGCTGAAATTCTTCCTCCAGACTCTCTCCAGACGTTTGCATGTACTTCTGCTTTTCCTGAGAGTCTCCGTAAACCATGGAGCTGAGGCTCTACCATCCTTAGCTACACAGGACTTTTGAGGGGCAAGCTCATTCGCACGATATTCCAGCCAACTTTCTAGTGAGCTTACGTCCTACATTAAGTTGCCACTATAACAGATAGGATGAGTTTTAAGTGCACTATCAAGTGCAGCCGCAGTCATCTGATTAAAAGATCTAAAACTTCCGGTGAGAGGCCTACAGTGTGTTTGAGACTGAGGTGATTTCTTGCTTACTCTGAAATTAAGTAATCAATGGTCTGACCAAACAATAGGGCAGGGTGGGTCCGTTTCAATCTTATCCGTTGAAAAAACCTGATCAAGGATGTGGCCCCTTTCGTGCGTGGGGGAGAAAATATATGGGGTCAGGTTTAGCATGCTAAGAGATTCATACAGTTTCAAAGGCTCGGGGTCAGTACATTGATCCATATGGATGTTAAAGTCTCCTAGTACCAGACATTGTTTATAGTTTGCCACCATAGGTGCAATCGTGTTACCTAGTGACTCCAGGAAACGGGTCGCCGGCCCAGGTGGCCGATAAATTACAGTACCTGCAATTGACTGGTGGGCAGATACCCGTAGTAAGAAACCGAGAATCTCGGCCCCTTCTCGGCCCCTTCTAACTCTAGAGTGGGTAGATTTGTGCAAGAGAACACATTTTTATAAATTATGGCTACTCCTCCACCCCGACCACCCAGCCTGTCCTTTCTTAGTAACAAGTAGCCGGAGGGAATGGCGTTTGCAACAGTGGGGTTGGAGCCTTCATGAAGCCATGTCTCAGTTAGAAACATAACATCAGGTTTAAGCTCAGTGATAGCGTCAAAGATTTGAAACTTGTGCTGTTTCATAGAGCGTGTGTGAAAAAAGCATAACTTTAAGGTCATTATTGGACAGAGCATTCTGCAGCAAAGGGGGGGGGTGCCCAGAGTTCGAGAGCTCGCTAACCTTCCTACGTCTGAGGGGGACAAAGCTACCCAATTACAGACATTACATTTGAGGTCCTTCGTACCGGCCACAGAGGATGAATGGGGATGGCAACTCACACACTTACCAATTGCCAACAAACATTTCCTGCTGTAGCATACGCGGCTGTCCCTTGGATACAAGTTCTTGGTGTACATGAACTAGAGTTTCCAGCACCGGACGCTGACGGGACGCTGACGGGCGCAGACGGGCTTGCCTTTGGCGCTCCAGCGGCGCGTTCCCGCAGCGTCCTGTTTTAAAGGCCCCAGGGTGAGCAACTAGACCGCGCCTTAACTAAAATGGCGGGTCGTTCCGTAACTTTCATGTGTACAAAATGGCATTTTTTTTTAAAAGGTTTGTTTATGTACAGGAAGGGGCATCTTCCTGTACATAAACAAACCATGGCATTTTGCTTTTTCCATGTGCGCTGCACAAGGCAGCAAACATGAAAAAAGCAAAAACAAGGAGAAATAATGCATTTCTCCTTGTTTCATCAACTTAAGACCAGGATTTTCCTAGTCTTAATTTTGGTGATGCCTCCTGTGAATGCCACCCTTGTACATTGGTGGCAGCATCAAATACAATGTGTGTTGCGGGGGAACCCCCACTGCATGTCCCTTTCATGCTATACATAGCGTGAAAGGGTGCCTTATATACAAGGCAGCATTAAGTCACATTAATTGGCTTAAGACTGCCTTGTACATAAGGCAAGGCCCATATCCCCACAGGAACGTCACAAAAAGTTACGTTCCCATGGCGATAGGGGCTTGTACATATTCCTCAATACATACCAAATCACAACGCATTTTGACTGGTTCTTCTCCATGTCTTTTGTGGCAAGCACAGTAATGCATGATGTAGATGCTTTTTTACTATAGTATGAAGAAAGCAGCTTGTAAAAGTGGTTCTGTGTGACTTGAAAATTTGTGCTTATTGCAATTTGTTGTTATATGATTGTACTATTTTATTGTTTTGGTGTTGCATTGTGTGTGGCTGTTGTGCTGCTTTCATCTTTTGCCTGTTCTGTCATGTAGTACGGCGTGCCCTGTTATGCATATGTTGTGTTATTTGTGACGTTACATTATTATATTGTGTTATGTAATTACCTTGGAGATGTCCAACAAATGCTGCTACATTTCTGACAAAAAGCAGCTCTTTCCGTCACAGTTCCATTGATAACCAATAATTTACCAGTGTGAAAGGTGGTACAATACACGTCTTCAATGATTTAAGACAGTTGCCAACTCAAAACTGTTGCAAGATGCTATTTCTTAAATTATCACAAATTTAGAGACATATTTATCAAAGTTTAGCTTTACCCTAGCACCACACAAGGTAGTGGAAGGGCGGTACTAGACCTAGAATGATGTTTACCAAGCCACGCAAGGCCACCTTAGATGGCCCTGCATGGCTTGGCACATCTTAATTAACGCAAGGCAGCACAATTTGCCGCTATGCGTTACCCTGCCTCATGGAGACATTCCATGGGTGAATTGTGGGTGTTCCCATGCAGCCACCCATGGATTTTGCTGCATTCCCAGATTTACCAAGACTGGTAAACCTGGGAATGCGTTAAAATGCTACGCCTTCCCAGGAGATGCATAAAAGATAGAAATATCTTATTTCCTCTTTCCACATGTTCTGAATTCTTCAAGGGTGCCTGGTTTGCTCTAGGAAGCAGTTTGTGCACCAGTGCAGGCAGAGAGCAGGAATGCGCCATATCGTAATAGATATGGTGCATTATTGCCCTCTCTCTTTCATGCACAACACAGCAAGATGTCTTGCTGTGCTGCATTGTGTGAAATAATGATACATATGGCCCTTAGTTTGCCAGTGGAGTTCCTAGAAATCACTGCTAGCTGAAATCCAGTGATACATTAATATTTCTGAAAGGTAACAGACATTTCTCTACGTAGAAATAAACAACAGGCTCTGATTAATTGAATAAAGGCATTAATACATAGCTATACTGAGCAAATCAGAACATAACTGTAAACATCCTCCAAATAATTTTAAATACCGTTTAGCATCACATTTAAAATATCATTCATATAACTCAGTGTTCTGCAACTTTTCCTTTGTCGCAAAAAACAACTTTTACCATGTCTTTTCTAATCAAATATCTCCGACTTATTGACCGAAAGGTTAGTCAGGTGGTCACAGAATTCCCACCAAGTGCTTACAATTCACAGTCACCAGAAAACAGCCTGCATGCAAAGTGTCCAAGGAACGGACTCTTTTTCACACATCATAAACGATTATGCCTGCGTGTAAAAGCACACTGAACGTATTGAGGAAACTCATGCCCTTTAACCCTAAATCCAGTACCGGTCGGTGGTGGGAGTGCTGCTGGGCGGTGACGTGGGGCGCGCAGGGTGGGGGGTAGTAAGCTACGGAATACGGCCAAATACAGGTAAGTAAACATATAAATAAATAAAACGAAATTCGATGTGCGCACTGCATCACCAAATGCGACGCATTGCACGCAAAGAAATTCATTTTTATTTATATGTTTACTTACCTGTATTTGGCTGTATTCCGTAGTTTACGTCACCGCCCGGCAGCACTCTCACCACTGACCGCTACTGCCTAATACACTTAAATACCGGACACACGCTGACTTGCTCTGATCCTTTTTGACTGCTGCATCTGACGTACATTGGCTATCGGGATTCTGTCTTTCATGCTTTGCGCCATGTCCATAATGTTGTTAGTAGAATGATGGTTTGCCTAAATATCTGAACCGTAGTCACATCAAACAACACCAGCTCCAATGCTTGAACAAAAGCTCCCTAATACAATTTGAATGTACAATTCATCATCCAAAAGCAATATAGGAAAACATCAAACCAAGTCCAAAAATTTACCACATTCAGTTATACTTGCCAACTAGAACTACCATGTTGATCCTGCTACCCAGGTGGCAAGCAAACATACTTAGGAGGATGCTGAATCACAATAGCCCACCCTATAGATCTTGCTCTCCCCATGTAGTAAGTGCAGACAAAAGCTTCTTGCCTTCAGGAATCAGCTACAAAACTACTTCTTACAATGGTTCTACATCTCAGGAACAGTTTCGAACCACCTAGTGACAAACTTAAAAAAGCAAATACTTCTGCAAAAAAAAAACCTGTCTGCATCCCCAAATAAAATAATGATTATGTTTTTTCATCCTAAATATTAATTGGGTGTGCTAGTACTTAGTAGTTAGTTAGATGTAGTTAGAATAAAAAGCTAGGGGCTGCTGGGCCTTACTAATGTTCTGTTTTGAAGAACATATCTTCGCAGTCGCAAATTTCTAGGGTTCGGTAGAAGAAAATGGCCCCCAACATTTGCATGAATTGGTAGGCTCTACATTGCTGACTATGGGCAAACTTACCATAGATGGTGATTTAACTGTATACAGTGCAATAAATTATATTCATCTTCACAAGGCAGGAAACAGGATAAATTACAAATAAATCAGGTCCTCAAAGATTTAAAGTCAAATTTTGGTTTTTATTATCTATTTTGTTTTGTCCTCGTATCACCATGGCTTCCGCAAACTCAGGCTATCTCGCAATAGTTGTCCAGCCCCCAGACTGCTGCATTTGCGTTGGCCGCACCGACCTGGACCAAACATCCATCCCCTATGTCAATGACTAGGTGGAATTATGGGTTCTACTGGTGCCGACAAGCCACCTTGCCTGGAAAAATCGGCCAATATCCCATTCGTCCCTCCAGTCTTACTGTCAGTGTCCAATGTACAGTTTCAGTGCACCACTTTTAACCAGTCCATTGGAGGAGGAGATAATGGAGCTGTCCAGCTTTTACAGATCTCTGTCCTGGCAAGGGGTATGAGATAGAAAAACAAGCCCCTCTGAGATCTACTCAGAAGACTGTGCAATGTCATATCCACCCCATAAGAACCAGCATGAAGCTTAGATTATTTCTGACCCACCAGGATCTCATCGAATACATTACCCACATTCTTCCAAAACAAATGCTTGTCGTTAGTGTCTTGATGGCCACATCACCAACATCTTTGTGTTGGATTTTGTACAAACCTTGCAATCTTTTGAGGGGTTAAGTATAGTCTGTTAAGGGTAAAAAATTATTTTGCTTCAAATTAGCTGGTTTAACCACAGAGTACAAATGCCTCAGAGATACATGCCACATAAGCTGTAACTCTGACCCTGGGATAGTCCCCTCTCATACAGACTTTAGCACTGCCGTATTACTATCCTTGGTATCCAAAAGCTTCCAGTACCAGATGGCAACCTCTTTGCTCTCAGGCCTCACATCGTGCAATAGCGACTCATTTTCCCAGGCTCTCCTCCACCTCCCAATTGACAATTGCAAACCAGGAGTAAAGTTGCAGGTATTTAAATCTTGATAGTGAGCCTTCATTCCTGGCTTTTAGCACTTCTCAGGGTAATCCCCCCTGTACTGAAAACAGGTTCCCCCAAAAAGCGATTCCGGCCTTCCTCAAGGGAAGGCTAAACCCATACTGAAAGCACTCTGTGGTGACCAGGAAATCCCAGATAGACAAAAAGTCTGAGAATAAACCAATCACCATGGTCCTCCTGACTCAAAACCATAAACTCTACACAGTCTTTAAATCTTTTAATTGCACTTTTAAAAAAAGATTTGGAGCACCAAACTTATATAGAGATCCTATAGATTTCAACTCACTGGTCATCTCTGCTAAAATCAACCCCCAAGTTTAACTATCTGGGGTTCCCAGAAGCATCTCACAATTTTTCAATTGAAAGGCCATACAATACAGATTCAGGTCCAGAAGAGCTACACCACCTTTCAACAGTCTTCGCCTAAATTGTTTTCATGCAAGCTTTGCCCTACCCGAAGTCCATATGAACGATGTAAATTTCAAAGAGGAGAGGAGACAGGACAGCCCTACCCGCGCATGTACAAATTCTAAAACTTCTAATCAATGACCTATTAAACAGAATTCGGACTGAAAAATTCTCGTACAGCCTATGAAGGGTCAGAATGAAGCAAGGACTGAAACCAAATACTGCCAAATCCTCCCACAAGTAAACCCAACATACTCGGTTGAATACCTTGGCAGCATCTATTGTGACCAAGGGATTCCAATAGGCGGTGGCCAGATCAATGAATTCGATCCATTGCTGAGTAAGCTCATGATTCTGTCGCTTTGGTACAAAGCCCATCTGATCTCGATTAATTAACTGAGGGACTAATATAAGGCCTGGGCAGAGTTCTCAGTTCCGGAAGCAGCAGAGTCTATTAAGTTACACAGCTTTCACTGATTTTAAGTGCCGAAAGTTTGTCCCGCGCTGCAAAATCAGAGCAAATTGCACTCCACACTGCACCGGATGGTGCTGATGCTTTCTGCAGCTCACGTAGACATTCTACTCGAACAGTAGCTTCATTAATGTAAGCAGCAGATTTCTCAACTTAACTTTGGCAAGCCGCATGAGAGAAAAACTCAATTCTACGGAGTGGGCAAAACTCCACTCATTCTGCATGGCGGAACGGAATTCCTTGCCCACCCCTAGCTAATATGGCCAACCTTCTAGCCAAAATACTCATGAAAACTTATAGTCTGCATTCTGTAAAGAAATTAGCCAATAAGAATCGACCTTGTCTTTAGCAGGCTTTAAAATCAAGACAATCACGGCTTCTTTCCATGAGTTAGGAATATGAGCATTCCCCAGATATATTTACTTGAACAATGTCTTCCACATCAGTACAATCTTTTCCTTTAAGATCTTTTAGAGCTCTGGGAGAATGGCATTGGGACCTGCCACCTTCCCATTCTTAATATGTGATAAACGCTCCCTGATTTTCTCCTCAGTAATCTGTGCCTCCAAGCACTCTTCACCTGATGTTGTAAGCCCAGGCAGGTCAATACCCCTCAACCATTCTCTGAGCCTATCCAAATCCAGAAATACCTCTTTTAAAAAAAAAAAAGAGAGACCAGGTGCCCCTTCACTTACTCAACCTTATTAGAAATGTCCCCCCGAGATGACAACCAGCTCCTTAATGGTATTCTTGGACCTCTCAGCTCTCGCCTTCCATGCCAGCAACGCACCAGATCGCTCTCTATACTCAAATTATCTCATGCACCTGGACTGCCACCTTTCTCTACACTTCATATCAAACTTCATTTTAAAGTTTAGCTGTGCCTCGTCCAGCTGCTTCAATACTCTTTCCCTATCTAGTGGGGTGTTTTGCATCCACAGGGCAGCCTCCAATGTCTCAACTTCTTGCTCAAGTCTGGCCAGTTCCGCCTTCTCTAACTTAAAAAAAAATGTGCCTGACTCCACAAAACCCCTCGAATAAAAGTTTTGAAGTGTTCCAAATTATCTTGAGAGAAGCTGAGCTGGCATTGTCATTAAAGAAATTAGCACCAGCTTTTGTCAAGACAGAAGCAACTCCAACATCCAGTAGGAGCTCGATTTACCATCCACCTTAATTCTGTCTATCTCCTGTACATTGAAGAATCATGGTAACAGCAGAGTGGTCAGAGATATGCCCTGGCAGATGATTGACCTCTTTCATTTTAACGGCTAGGGCTCTATCAAAAAAGAAGTAATGAAGCCTTGAATAGTGGTCATATTTTTTGCTGTGAAATGTATACCCTCTCATCAGGCCCTTTAGACGGCGCAAAATGTCAACCGACCCCAAATTCTGTGAAAATATTTCTAAGAGGCTGCCTGGTCCTAGGTGTTTGGGTGCTCTCTCTCCTTTTGGATTTATCTCCCTCAAGAATCAATTGGAACAATGACTCCACCAGGTTCCACTCCAAATTCAATGTATGCTGGGTATCATCTGTGTTTGGACCATAGTATCCTGCACACAGAAATTCATACCCAGCGCATCTCATGCCTGCCAGGCCCCCCATGTCTGAGCTATCTGTTTTTGAAGGTATGACCTCCACCCCAACTCTCTTCCTTAACAGAATCGAAACCCACTTACGATACTCTGCTTAGTCAGAGACCATATAGCTCTCCAATCATCTGAATTTAGAAAAGTGAGCTCGACTCTCAATCGCAGCTAGATGAGTCTCCTGCAGGATCATAACATGGCTCTCCTCGAGGAACTACAGCACCACTCTCTGCCACCCTCAAAACCTAAGACCATTGAAATTCCAAGTTAAGAAACATAACTCCTTACCACCCCCAACTGGTTCCAGCGTGATTCCATCCCCTTCTCCTATAGTGTATCTGGGGCCAGTGCACGGAAGGGACTACTACTTGGTGAAATTGAGTAATTTATTTTTTATTTTTACCCACTGCTCCCCACCCATTGCCCATCCCTCACCCTCCCTGAAACCCCACCCTGGCAAACCCTCCCAATACTAATAGCATAGAGTGTCCCCGGGGTACATACGTAAACAAAATCTGAATGCTTAACCGCAGTGTGCCCCCTTCCCTTCTGCCACCAGCATCCAACCACATGCTCTAACTTCAGGGATTCAAAAGATCAAGAGTTTGCCCCCCTTTTTAGTAGAACCGACCAATGCATCCATGACCTCCAAGGCACAGTAATTAAACATCTGATTGTTTCACATGATATGCAGCATTGCCAGGAATTTTAATTGCACCTTAGCCTCCAATTTATGTAGCTTCCCCATTCTCCTACTAATCCGCCACTGCCAATTGTCTGTTGCCTTACACACATCGGACTGATGGTAAAGGAGAACCCTTTAGCAGTAAAGGAGCTGCAGTTCAAGGCAGTACCCAGAATAACCTCCTTTACTGCATATGAGAGGAAATCTACCAAGTCCTTCCTTGGCTTCTGTTTTTGCGGGTTCCTTTTAAAAGGGGCTCTGTGTGCTCTCTGTATCTCCTGATCGAGGTTGATGTCTGGCTTATCTTTTAAAACTATATCCCACAGTAGAGCAGTAATGAAGGCCTTCAAAACTGTGTTTCTATTAGACATAGAGGAATACAGTCCAACAAATATAACTGTTTTATAATGTCTTCACAAATGAACTGTTTTTAGTTCCTCAGACCCTTTTCAGTTGTAAAGTTACTAACATCTGAAACAATTTTCCAGCCATGTTTTCATTTAGATATTGGTTAAATTACAAAATTAAATTAGGAAGCTAAGGGCTAGCAGTTTAATTAATTGTTACTTTAGGGGGAGCTTCGGGTAGTGGTTACAAGGTGGTTTATCGTTGGATTATGAGAGCAGTATGAGCATTCTGTCAATGCAGCAATCGCCTAGGATATTTTTAAGACCACCCTACATGGTGAGGTCATTTTCATAGCTTTTCTAGGAAAATGAGGGACAAAAGTTACACTCACGCAGGTAAAACATCTAAAACAGGCAAAATGCTAGGTAATTTGATCAAATATCAGTACAAATAGGTGAGTGGATTCTTAATTTTCTTTGCATGAGGTTTACTTTGCAAAAGAGTCTATCAAGATGTCTGTTGTTGGTAAACTGCTATGAGGAGGATCAGTATATGGAGTAACTCCTAATTGGTTCTGCTAAAGTGAAGTTCAATCAAAATAGGGTTGAAAAACATGAACACCAACAGATATGTGGTATCACAGTCGATCTCAAGGGCTGTCAAGAAATATTTTTGCAACATTATAGGATGTTATACCAGGATGATAAAATATTACAAAAGTCTGTAATCAGTAACTAGTTTGCAGATACAGATTTAACAAAACTCTCTGAAACAAATCACAGCACAGGTTTTATTAATGATTTGTTTCAAAATGCCCAAAGTGTAGAGACCATTTGGTAAAGATAGGATACTGGCTGAAATTATTTAAACCTTTTTAGAGGTTCTAGAGAAAACACTATGGGGCCGATTAGGATGGAGGATTTTCCGCCTCCTCCGGGCAGGCGGAAGCCACCTCCGGCCCGGAGGAGGCGGAAAATCCTCTGCGGAGTCACCAAAGACCCACCGCCGCATTATGATGGCTGGTGGGTCTTGGTTTCTGTCCGCTGCTTTTCCGCCGCGGTCGGATTACAACCGCGGCGGAAAAGCTCTCATTTGGCTGGCAGTGTCTATCAGACACCGCCAGCCAAATTAGGAAACATTTGTAAACATGCTTTTCCGCAGCGGTTTTTCCGCCGTGGAAAAGCATGTGTACTTTTGATTTTGGGGGCCCGTTGCGGGCCCCCAGGGTGTGGATGGGTGGGGGGTGCACATGGGGGGTACCCATGGTACCCCCCAGCATTTACATGCACAAAGCGGCAGGCACCGCGCGGTGCCTGCCGCTTTGTGCATGTAAATGTAAAACATGCACTTTTAACATTGCGGCGGGTGCTGCTTAAAGCAGCACCCGCCGCAATGTTAAATATCCAGGATGTGACCGCCACGGTGGCGGTCACATCCTAATTTGCACGTAGGGACCGCCGCAGCCCATGCGGACGGTCCCTCCACCTCTGGGATGGCGGACGGACGCAAGTCTGTCCGCCATCCTAATCGGCCCCTATGTGCACTAGTAAATCACATGGTAAATGAAGGTGAGGTTCTGCTGACTCCTCAAGGCAGGATTCTATTTATCTTTCTGAAACCAGGCAAGTCAGCTGAGGACCCTGGATCTTACAAACCTTTAACTTTTCTTCATTCAGATTATAAATTATTAGCTAAGGCTTTACCTCTTGGAGAATCAAGTCAGACCAAAATAGGTTTATTCATGGTCTTCAAATCTCTCCCAAATGCATTACTTAATCCAGGTATTGCATTTGCTGTCAAAATCAGCATCCATGCAGTAGCCATAATGCTCAATGCGGAAAATGACTTTGACATTTATAAACTGAAAATTACTTTTTAGCATCTTGGATAGAATAACTTTACTAACTCAGCTCATGGGGTTATTTTTGAGGCTTTATTGAGATCCCACTACTACAAGAATTCATTCTGGTAGTGAAGGGAATAGAGGGCTAGATGTACAAAAAAATTAGTTTGTGATTTCCGAATTGTAAATTTTTGCGATCTCAGCAATTAGGAAATCGCAAGCACACATGTACAATTATGCCATAGACACATTTTGCGATTCCCAGTGAGTCGCATATTACCTACCTCATCAATATTCATGAGGTAGGTCTTGCGTTGAGACCCATTGGAAATGGCATGCATTCACAGGGATGGTGGCCTGCTGGGGTCAGCAGACCACCATGTCTGTGATTGCTTTTTAGATAATCTATTTTTTTGTAATGCATCCTGTTTTCCTTAATGGAAAACGGGATGCATTTCAAAATAAAAATGAAAAGCTACATTTTCAGTTTTTAAGAGTAGGAAGTGGTACATGGAACCACTACCTGCTCTTAAAAAGTTTAGGCACCCACATTGACAAAGGGGAAGGGGTCACTTGGGGCCCCTTACCACTTGCGAATGGGTTACCACCAACTTGAAGTTGGTGGTAACTGTGAATGTTTTGCGACCCCATTCTCTGTTGCAAAACAGTGTGACTTGCTATTAGGAAGGGACGCCCTTAACACACCAATTCCTAATAGCGACTTGCAAACCCTATTTTGCGAGTTTTAATAAGTTACCGACTCGCAAAATTGGGTTGGTACATGGCAAAAAGCATTTTAATGGTTGCAAACGGATCGATGGGCCTTTTGTGAGCTGTAAAATGCTTCGTACATCTGGCCCATAGAGATCTCAAGATGCCCACGTAAGTCCTATGTCACCCACCTATTTGCTTTGTTTGTTGAACATTTTGCATTTTCTATACAGCCATATAGGGGTGCAATTATACCAATGACCACTTATGCTAAATTAAAGCTATATGGAGATGATACAATTCTGGTTTTGAGAGCGTATAGATACAAGATAGAATAGGGATTAGATCAAATTGAGAAGTTAACTGCAAAGGGGCTATTTCAATCTGCATAACACTTCAATCCTATTACTCAATATATCAGCTGTGATGTTGCACAACGTTTTGCAGATGAATTATCCTGATGGCCCAAAATATTGTCTTGGTGTTTGTGCCACTGGGTAAAAAATGTATGAACTCTATGATTTAAATTACTTTTTGGCGTTGTCACACTAATGAAAATGTCAGTACTTCCCATCTTCACTCTCTTGCTTACCTGTAATCATTATCTTTTACCCTTAACATTTTTTAAGCAGTTCCAGATGATGGCTCTTGCTTCTCATGGGCAGATAAGAGACCTTGAATGAATGAATCTAAGAAAATTATATTCAAGATACTTCATTGCACGAAAAGACACAAAGAGATTATCTTTTGCAATTTAAAATATTATAGGTACGTGCCAAAAATAATCAAGAAGACTGTAGAATTCTGTTTCCCCTGATGGATGCCAAAGCTAATAAAAAATAGTCAAGGGTGCTCTGCTCCCTCCCATTCAGGAAATCAGCAGATTACTCTGAATTGGCAAACAAAAAAAGTTGTTCTCTACAGTGCATTGAACCAATGTCAATATTGCACCGCATTGCCACGGATATCAAAATGCCAACATTGGAAATGGGCTTCACATGGCCTCCAATTATTCAAGGTTCGAAGGCTATTGGACTGACATTGGATGGGGGTTGTTGACCGGGCGGGCACTTGTTTAAATGTTAAAATCAAACCCCTGCCGAAAACATTTACGGACTATGTATGTGGTAAAAAATGTAATTTTGTTCCGATGTAAGTAGCTGGTTCTATCAACACCACTGCATAATTTCTCAATCTACGAATATTGGAGAACGGCATAAGATGACCAAGGTGAAGAGCTATGAATATCTTTAAGCATTAATAAATTATACCAGGAGAAACATTTGTGAAAAATGCAATAACTTTCTGAGCAATACCAGCATGTAGATCAATCTAGGTGTTAAACCGAATTGCTATCATTTTACTTTGGTTTGTTTATAATTTATCACTTATATATTGTAATAATAATAATAATAATCCACATTTGTAAAGCGCACAATCACCCGTTAGGGTCTCTAGGCGCTGGGGGCCGTCGGGAAGATTAAGCAAGCTATTGCCCAGAGTCACATGGTGCTGGGCTAACCTGCCGCCGGAGCCGGGGATCGAACCCTGATCCCCAGATTCCAGCGTCAGTCGCCCTGGCCGCGGCGCCACACCTCTTCCGCTATTGTGTGAGCACTGGTCTTGATTATGTATAATGAACACCTAAAAAAAACCCAGAGTAGGCACCTGCCTAAGGATCTTCCTTGCCTCATGTATTAGGGCCACTCAGAATCCACTTGTCCTCATGAAACAGCTACAATAGCACATTTTCCTACAATGTCTCTTCTTCTCAGCACTTGCTTCACTTCAACTTGGTTACCAACTGGAAAATGAATTGCTTCTACAAATGCTGCATCCCCAAACCATTGATGATTGTAGATTTTTCCCCCTTAAATATTACGCTTGAATCTAATCATACGTTTACATTCCCTTTGCAAGCAGGGAATTAGGCAATGTTATTATGTTAAGTAATGTTATTTTTTGTATCCCAATGACTGTTTCAAATCACTATATTACAAATACTATTATGTGCATTTCCCGTTCTGCCTTCGTCATACAGATAAATGTATAGTTTTTGATATTGATTAATCAACCAAGCTATATAGTACTACTAAAACTTGACCTTCAAAATATCATGGTACACGAATTTCGAGGGCAGAATATCAAGAACAAAATATCAACATTTTAAGTCCACATAGTTAAGTATATATTTACTATTACCAACTCCCCATTTATGTACCTTGAAGATATAGGTACCACATAGGTACAGCTATGTGGAGTTAGGTCATGAAAATCTAGACTTACTTTTATGGTATCCCATCGATATCCTGTGGTCGATATTGTGAGAGATATTTTTAGATTGATAAATAATGTATGCTCTGCATCATGGACATTTTGCATCAAAAGCAATTTTACAGCACTATTTAGAATTATATTTCCTGGGCTTGTCCAAACTCTATCCAAACTATGCCTGACTCCATCTTTTATTTGTGTGTGTGTGTGCATGTGTTCACTTCTCCTCTCACGTCATAAAGTAAAATGTGCACTAATGAAATGTTGTGTTTACACGCTGCTATCAAAGAACTCAGGAGGTAACTTTCCTCTCAAATGTAACAAATGTTCAAGGCCTTTCCTCTCTGTGCCTCAGTAGGCCTATTCATTGTATGATTTTGCCATTGTTAGAGTGTAACTAGAATCTCAAGTTCACATGAGAAGACACCCCACATCAAAACTGCAGTATTTCAGAATAATAAGCAACATCGTATATGTCGAGTTAAGTAACAGAAGCGTACATCACTGGTAACATAATATAGCATAATCAAAAGTCATTGAGCTAGTTTCATAGATATAGGCACATCAATATCACACTTGGCTGCCACATCACCTGTGTAATGATACACACATCAATCAGAAGTCATAATCCTTCATCCGAGCCGGTATCCGAGCCAGAGCTCCCCTTATCATTACATTTAGTGAGCAGAAGACCCCCCATCATTATCTCTCCTGCAGCCCCCTCATCAGAGTGCGAAAGGTGCATATGATGTTCCTCAGCCACCAACCATTCAAGCAGGTCCATCAGCCATTGGGATGCCGTCAGTACTCTGGTTCCCAACCACCTGATGGCCACACGTCTCTTAGAGAAGAAGTGCAAGCTGAATAAGTTTATAGGGGATCTTATGCCCTTTAGGCCTCAACACCACTCCCAGAAGACAGATCACCAGGGTCAGGGGGATCACTACACTGGCAGCCTCCTCAATTCGTGGCACTATCGCCCTCCAGAAATTCAGAACCTCAGTACAGGCCCAGGCAAGATGTAAAACGGTGACACTCACTTCCCCACATTGCATAAATTTTTCCGCACTTTAGGGGTCCATTCTATTCAGTTGACAGGGAGTCACATAGGTGCAGTGTAGGATGCTGAAATGTAATAACTTAAATCTATTATTACAGGATACCATTTGCACTAACTCGGTTGTGTGTGCCCAATCATCATCTGTTCTTTGCTCTTCTAGTTCACTCTCCCATGCCCATTGTACTAAGTAGGGCTTTTTCAACATGTCTGTCGAGCATTTTTTTAGGTTAATGTAATCAGGTGCCATCCCTCCTCCCACTGGAGCAAACCACGAAGTGCCTGGGAGTGCTGCGACACTGCTGGTAAGTCATCCTTTTAACTTGGCGTAATGAAGAAAGTGACCTGGACCTATGCCAAAGGTCTCTTGCATATCTTGAAATGCAAGTAAAACCTCACCAGGGTAAAGGTTGCCCACCATCTAACACCCTCCAGTCCTCCATTGTTCCAGAGACATATCTGCATTGATTGCCTTGAATGGTGCAAGAGCCCAGAGCCTCAACTCCCTATCAAAGTGAACCCTGTGATGTAATTTTTGACCACGGTTTCCCAAATCGCAGCTGTATGCCTCACCAGATATGGGACAGGGCACTCCGACCTACCTTCCCACGTCAATAAGCGTGCCAATGTGTCATCCCAAGCATATCCCTGAACAGCCATTTTTCTCAATTATTAGGATCTGCGAGCCACCTCATGGCATGCTGTAACTGTGCAGCAAAATAGCAAAGTTGCATATCTGGGAGAGCTAGTTCTCCATCTTCCATATCCCTCTTAAGTGCTGATACTGCTACTCTGCAGTACCATCCAGACCAGATCAACAAGATTAACAAACTATGTAATTTACAAATGATCTGAGGCTCGAACAGTAACATCTAAGTCTGAACTAGGTAGAGGCAGCGTGTGAGGAAGACTCTTTTTCGCCACTGCCGCCCTGCCCATCACCGACCAGGGAAGTCTGTTTCAGAACCCAGTTGAACTTTCAAGACCTCCTACAACCTGCCCACTTTCAAGCGCCTTTGAGCTGCTTCAGTAGGCGTGACCCATATGCCCAGATAGAAAAATCCCTCCATCTCCCAGTGGAGCCACAGATTCGTGAGTTTGGTGGGCGGCATCCCCATCCACCCTCCAAGGAGAAATAACAGTGTCTTTCAGACATTGACCCTGAGGCTGGAGACCTCACCAAAGGCAGCCAGCAGCCTCATCTATATTGGTAGCAACCGGCCGGGAGAGCGAACATAAATGAGTGCATCATCACAATGAGATAACAATGAGATGACATGCATTGAGCCACCCACTTGAGTCCCCCATGGTTCCAGCTCCATATGTAGAAGCAAGGCAAAGGGTTTGATCACAAGTGCAAAGAGGAGCGGCGAGAGAGGACATCCCTGCCCGGTCCCTCTGTCTACCAGTCACACCTATGAGATCTTGCCTACTACCTTATTGGAAACTGAGAGCTCTGTGTACAGGTGTTTTACCCAATCATAAAAGATAGGCCCAAACCTCATGCTCCACAGCACAGCCAACAGGTAACTCCACTCTACTGTATCAAAGGTTTTTTCTTGGTCTAAGGAGTCCAGAGTAATTTCCAGGTGATCAGCCATGGTTTCATGTGGTATGTTTGTTGATCTACATAATTTGAAAGTTTTACTACATGCTGGCATCAATTCACACTGATCCTTATGGATCAGGCCTCAAATGAGCCCCCCAGTTTTGTCACTAGGATTGATCATAGCAGATTGACATCTGAGTTGAGCATAGTGAGTGGCCTATTCGAGGAAGGGTCCGCCAGGACTACCCGGGCTTCAGCATAAGGCACACAATCCGTTCCCGCATGGTGGCCAGGAGAAGCACCCTTGACTCAAGTAGGAATTCCAACTATTTTTCCTTGAGCACAGTGGTGTAGGTTTGGTAGAACTCCACGGGTAAGACATCCCCATTGGGGGCCTTAGACATATTGAGGGCACCATAAGCCTTACCCACTTACTCCAGGGAGAGCTCCTCCTCCAACTCTCGCACACATTCTGGGGCTAGGCAAGGTAAGCCAACCCCCTCAAGAAGTCCCTCAATTGCTCCTGCTGGGCCAAGCACACTGGCTTGGTACACAATCTTAAAATGTTCTACAAGAGTAGACAGAATGTTCTGCTGACTGGTCACCAAGGCTCCATCGGGAGCTTGAAGATGCAGTATGGGTGAGACCTCCAGTTCATGCCTTAGGATCCATGTCAGGGACCTGCTGGATTTATCCCCCTACCTGTGCAGTCGTTGATGATGTGCCTTAAGTGTATACCTATCTAGAGTGTCCCAGAGCCGCTATATTATCCCACTGCACCTGCAGCACCTCTGCAAGTGTTTCTGCTGAACATGCCTCTGATCCATGCAGGTCTGCCAGGAGCCTCTCCTATACTTTGGGATCTGCCTCTAGCTGTCTCCGAACCCCACAGGTGGTCCACACACACGCTCCTCTCACAACTGCCTTTACCACCTCCCATTTGGTAGCTCTGGTATCCATGGTCTCTAGTTCACAGTTTAATAATCCGCAAAATAGGCTGCCAATGAGCCCTGACCCACCATGTCTATCAGGAGATTGGGGAACATCCGCCAACTCAAAGCACTGTGGGGCACATCTCCCCACCATAAGCTGAGCAGCAGAGGTGCATGGTCAGAGAGGGACCACCCCAAATGCGTCACGGTGACCAGTCGTGCAGGGTACCCCTGTTAGAGGCTGTCCAGGTGACTAAATGTCTTGTGTGTCAGAGAGTGGTAAATATACTCACGGCCCTCTTGGTGCACCACATGCTACCCAACCAGAAGGCCCAGATTGTGCACAACCGCGGCAAGGGCACCTTACCATCAGGGACTTAGTACCCCATTTTGTGGGTGGCGCTCTCTTTCAACCTCCAGAATGCAATCGAAATCACCAGGCCAGATTACGAGGGACCCTGTACTACCCTCCAGGAGGTTCGGAATTCTCTTTTAAAATATGTCTATCTTCTACATTGAGTATGTATTCAGGATTGTAATATATTTACCATACAGTGTAACCAGCAGTAGGAGGTAGCGCTCCTCTACATCCGCCTCACTGTAAGTATGTCGAAATGTGACCCCCCTGCAAACCAGATTGCCAACCCCAGCATAAGAGGAATAAGCAGCAGTAACACTTCTTTGCTAGTTTTGGGAGTTCCCCACCTATTAGATGTGTTTTTTTGTAGGCAGGCTATCTGCACCTTGTTATGTTTTGGAAGTGAGTGCACTCTATATTGCTTGGAGTAGCCCTTTAGGCCCCTGCCATTCCATGTTATGGCATTTATGCACTCAGCCATGAAGCCCTATGATCTTATCTTTAAGAGATGGCCATGTTACAACTCACAGTCAGCCATCGCAGAAAACCCAGGTGAGTAATCTGAAATCTCATTTGCACTGCAACCAAAAATAGTGCACTCCCCAACAGGAGGTACATACACACTGCAGATCCATTAAGATTCCTGCTGTCAGGACACACAGTCTAATCCCTTGGTCCCCACTGAAGGCCTACCACTAAACATGGAGGGCACTCCCCTGGACCCCATACACAATATAATGCTATTTCCAATAACATATCACAAATAGGCTCCAACACATAATCAACATAATCATCATATACATTCCCTAATGCACCCTGTACAGGATGTATCCAACCGCCCAGAAAGGAAAATGGGAACAGACAAGGTAGGGTCAGTGGGAGACAGCGCAGGACTAAAAGTCAGACAGCAAAATCATCCAATGGCATGGTAACTGCCAGGGTATGCAGGTCTCCCTCCGGTCCTGATACATTTTCAGATGAGACCAATGCCATGGTACCATCACCTTGAATAAAAATCCTTGTTGGGCTCACCCGCTAGGCACAGAACCCCCTCCAGATGCTGGTTCCTCACATGCCCTCTAGTTTGGACTGCAAGGCCCCCTGGTGCTCCGGGCTTCGGCTCGCTCGGGGTTCATCCTCTCCCTGGGGACCTTGCCCCAAACCTCCAGCCACCTCCACCTCCGGACATCCTCCGGTGTATCAAGGAAGTGGCATTTACCCCCAACAAAACCCATAATTTGGCAGGAGACAGCCACTTTTAGGAGAGGCCCATTGCGCTCAGCTTAGCCTTGACTTTAAAAAGCTATTCTGGGACCCCTGCACTTTGTTTGTGTAGTCGGGATAAATGGAGCTCTTGTGGTTCTCAAAGCGGCATTGTCCACCTCCCAAGCTGCATGGACAATACAGTCTCTGTCTTTATAGATCAGAATACTGGCTATGATAGTTTGTGGTGCTGCCTCCGGCCTGGGGAGTGCAACCAGGGCTCAATGCACCCTCTCGATTGCAAAAAGGGGTAAAAGCCCACTCTGCCTTAGGGTGTCACAGATCCATCCTCTCACCCTAATTATGACAGGATATCCCCTCCACATTCTCCACTTGAGCCTCCAGGGCCCTGGTTTTGGATGTAGTCATTGCCTACCTTTTCTGTAGTGAGGCCATCTGAGATTGGAGCTCAGCAATACATCCCTCAGCAACACAAACTTTGTCAGAAGAAGGTTCACCTCAAGTGGTACTGTTTTCATTCTTCCCTCAAATAATGTCCTGAAGCCCTGAATAGCATCAATCAATTCTGCCTGCAATGGCTCCCCAAACAAATGATGGATGGAATGCTGAATTAATCATACATTTTCCCCAGTGAATATATATCTGGGTTGAATCCATTGTTCTTTTGCTCACTAAGCCACCCCAGTTTAGACCCAGCCATATGCAAATCAGTCTTGACCCTGTGCCTCATGGGAACAGTCCAGACCGAACTGCCAAGCCAGGTCATCTCTGGACCGGAAACAAGCATCCTGGGACTGGTTTCAGGGTATGTGACCCTTCTTCAGCCAGGCTAGCTTGAATCATCCAGTGGCACAGTGAGCAAGGGACCCACGTCTGGGCATACCCATCCCACATAGGGCGAAAAGAACTACGCAAACAAATGATGGACGGAATGCTGAATGAATCATACATTCTCCCCCAGTCAAGAGCTCTGGGTTAAATCCATCGTTCTTTTGCTCACCATGCCACCCCAGTTTAAACCCAGCCATATGCAAATCAGTCTTGACCCTGTGCCTCATGGGAACAGTCCAGAACAAACTGCATAGCCAGGTCCCCCCTGGATGGGAAACAAGCATCCTGGGACCAGTTTCAGTGTATGTCACCCTTCTTCAGCCAGGCTAGCTTGAATCCAGTGGCACAGTGAGCAAGGGACCCACGTCTGGGCATACCCATCCCACATAGGGCAAAAAGTGCTAGGCAGACAAATTATGGACGGAATGTTGAATGAATCGTACATTCTCCCCCAGTCTAGAGATCTGGGTTAAATCCATTGTTCTTTTGCTACAAAATTCCAATTCTGCCTCTTCCATACTGGGTGCCTTTCCATTCACAGACTTGATGCTTTGAATAGTTAATAAAAAATGGAACCAACCAAAAAAAACAGTAGTATGCAGTGGCGTAGTGGTCTGCACTCACTAGTGATGTACACCAATGACTGTGGGTCTAGTACAAATACAAGTTCAAATCCCACTGCTGACCAACAATGTTAGAACTGGGGGTCTCTAGTTGGCAGAGGTAGGTACCACTGTCCAAATAGGGACCCTTGCTTCTAGTCAGGGTAAGGAGGAAATCCCCTGAGATAACCCCTGCTCACCCCCTTGGTAGCTTGGCACGAACAGTCAAGGCTTATCAAAGGCAATGTGTAAAGTATTTGTACCAACACTCACAATAACACAGTGAAAACACCACAAACTGACTCCACAACAGTTTAGAAAAATAAAGGTATTTAATCTAAACTACACAAGACCAAAATGACAAAAATCCAGCATACTCAATCAAAGGAGGGAGGAGGAATATAGTGTCCAGTTAATTCCCCTTGTCAGATATCAAAAAATCAAAAGAACAGGACACTTGTAACTACGTTACACAAGGTTTGTATCAGACTCCCCTCATAAACGCTATGTTAATATTTGGTGCGGTTTATGTTGTTTATCCGCCCCATATAGTCGTTGTGGCATTTATCATTGGGTTGTCTGAATGTGCTGTATGCCAGCCTCAAACCTGAGGCAACCTCTGGTGCTGCGTAGTAGTGTCCAGCGATATGCACAACTACCCCCGTTGGTGAAGGTTAAGGTAAAACACACATCCACATCCTAAAAACTCTTTAATTGATACAGGATGTGATCTGTGATTAAAAAGGAAAAATGGGTATGCACTGCAAACAAGTTACTGGATCTATGCATATCACTTTATCGTCAACATGTTTCTGCTCCTTTGTGCCCAGCCGGTACTGCCCCTCTGCCCCTGGACCGGGGTCAGAGCCAGCACTGAACGCGGAAGTCGCTTCCCATGCGGCCTGGGACCGAGGGTCCAATTTCCCCTGACGACGAACGAAGCCTACGAATGAAAGGTAAATTTAACCTCATCAAATCTGTGGGTAATTAAGATTACTCAGTGAATACTGCACAAGTTGTGTGAGTACTTTTAAGCGTATTTTTTGTTTTGTCTTGTCCTGACGAATGCTCCATAGACCCGGCTGGGCACAAAGGAGCAGAAACATGTTGACGATAAAGTGATAGGCATAGATCCAGTAACTTGTTCGCAGTGCATACCCATTTTTCCTTTTTAATCACAGATCACATCCTGTATCAATTAAAGAGTTTTTAGGATGTGGATGTGTGTTTTACCTTAACCTTCACCAACGGGGGTAGTTGTGCATATCTCTGGACACTACTACGCAGCACCAGAGGTTGCCTCAGGTTTGAGGCTGGCATACAGCACATTCAGACAACCCAATGATAAATGCCACAATGACTATGTGGGGCGGATAAACAACATAAACCGCAACGAATAATAACATAGCGTTTATGAGGGGAGTCTGATACAAACCTTGTGTAACGTAGTTACAAGTGTCCTGTTCTTTTGATTTTTAAAAATCCAGCATACACAGATGAAGAATATGGTTTCAAAAGAGTTCTTAAAGTTGCAATAAATTAATCCACAGTTGCGTGAAAAGTTCACAGTTGCGTCGTGATGCGGTCCGCAAGCAAGCGGTGCGACGATCTCACCCAGTGACGACGGGCTCTGCGACGATACTCGCAGCGATGGTAATCTTCCCGCACCGGACTGGGGTGTCCCGCAAGCGAAGGATGCACTGACTCTGGCAGCGGCAACAGGTGCTGCGACGATCTCGGCCTTCGTAGCGGCGGGAAGTTCCTCACACTGACGGGGATGTGTCCCGCAAGCGAGCGATGCGACAAAACTTGTAGAAAGTCTTTACAAGCTTGGTTTCCAGCTTCCCAACACAGGTACAACTTCCAGAGTCACCACAACGGGCCCAAGCACTCTAGGAAGGACAGAACTCTCTCAGCAGAGTTCAGGGAAGCAGGGGGTAAAATCCTTTTGTTCCTGGGACTTCTTAACAGGGAGCCAGCTCTTCTCAGGCCCTTGGAGATTCCTTCAAGCAAGGGGACACAGCACCAAAAGCAAAGTCCTTCCCCTCTCCTTGGCAGCAAAACAACAGCAGGTCAGTCCAGCAGAGCAACAGCAGGACAGTCTTCCTTCTTCAGTTTCAGCTTTTTCCTTGGCAGAGGTTCCTACTTGATTCCAGGATGATCTAATTTTCTGTAGTCAGGGGTCCTGTACTTATACTCCTAAAAGTCTTTGATCCCTTTGTGCAGGAGGGCTCTGAGCCCGGTCTGAACCAGTTATAGGTGTTCCTTGAGCACTTTGTTTTCCTGGCCTCTTCTTTCCTTTCAGGGAGAGGGGCAGGGTCATCAGCCGCCCAGCAGGAGGTGAAGCCAGCATTGTGGAAGGCAGGCACAGCCCTATTCAGGCCCAGGTGCTACACCCTCCCACCACTCTAGATGCAGATGGAGCTATTCAGCCCAGGGATGGCCCACTCAGACTCTGGGAGCCACCCAGCCCCTGTCACTCACAAACCAGACAGTCAATTCACAAACAGGCCAAGGCACACAGAAAGGTCATACAAGAGAACAGCAACTTTCTAAAAGTGCTTTTCTCAAACACAGGATTTAAAAACAACCTTTCCTAAAATTTGTGTTATTAAATTCTGAGTTCAGGGATACAAGACTTTTGTGTCCTATCTTGCTCATATGGGAAGATATGCTGGTAGCCACTGTAGCCAGCATTCCCCATGATAGTCTATGGGGCAAGATAGCCTTACAATAGTGAAAAACGAAAATGGCTGTAATTCACTACCACAGCATGTCACCTGCACCAGTACATGCTCTACCTTTCACATACACTGCACCCTGCCCAAGGGGGTAAATTGGGTCTTCCATAGGGGTGACCAATGTGTACAGAAAGGGAAGGGTTAGGCCTGGCCAGTGGGGGCACTGACCAGGAAGACATGGCAGTTCACAGACTGCACACAGGCACTGCGGTGGGAGGCCTGAGACACCATTTTAGGGCCACTCATGTGGGTGGCACAATCAGTGCTGCAGGCCCACTAGTAACATTTGTTATCACCAGCCCTGGCACATTCAGTGCACTTTACTAGGGACTTCTTGGTGACACAAATATGCCAATCATGGATAACCAATCATAATAACAATTTACACAGGGAACACTTGCACGTTGACACTGAACAGTAGTGGCAATGTGCCCAAAGCATCTAAACCAGCAAAAACGAAATCCAGCACAGCATCAAAAATACAGGAGGTAAAGGCAAAAAGATAGGGGGAAACCACACCAAAGATGCCAGGTCTAACACTTGTCCCCTCCAGCTGAAAGTGGGGAGAACTACCCACCCTCTTGGGAGTTCTCTTCACTAAGGCAGAAAAACCTGTACAGACCATCAGCATTGGTGTGTTCTGTGCCTGGGCAGTGTTCCACCGTGAAGTCCATTCCCTTTAGGGAGATGGACCACCTCATCAGTTTTGGGTTCTCACCCCTCATCTGCATTAACCATCTGAGGGGCCTGTGGTCTGTCTGAACACAGAATTGAGTCCCAAACAGGTAGGGCCTTAGCTTCTTCAGAGCCCAGACAACAGCAAAAGCTTCCCTTTCAATTGCACTCCACCTCTGTTCCCTGGGGAGTAGCCTCCTACTAATGAAAGCTACAGGTTGGTCCCAGCACTCGTCGTTGATCTGTGAGAGTACTGCTCCCACACCATGCTCTAAAGCGTCTGTCTGCACTATGAACTCACTGGAGAAGTCAGGTGCCTTGAGCACCGGTGCTGTACACATGGCAGTCTTCAGGGCATCAAAAGCAGTTTGGCAGGCGTTGGTCCAATTTACTTTCTTGAGCTGCTTCTTGGAAGTCAGCTCTGTCAAGGGGGCAACAATGGTGCCATATCCCTTGACAAACCGTCTGTAATACCCGGTGAGACCTAAAAAGGCTCTCACCTCTGTCTGGGTCTTGGGGGGCTCCCAAGCCAGAATGGTATCAATCTTCACCTGTAGGGGCACCACCTGGCCGCTCCCTACCTGGTGTTCCAAGTACATCCAGATCCCTGCCCTATCTGGCATTTGCTGGCCTTGATAGTGAGGCCTGCTCTTTGCAGAGCCTTCAACACTTCACAGAGGTGTTGCAAGTGTTCTTCCCACGTGGAGCTGAACTCAGCAATGTATTCCAGGTATGCAGCGCTGAATTCCTCTAGCCCGGTCAATACCTGGTTAACCAGTCTCTGGAATGTGGCAGGGGCATTCTTCAATCCAAAGGGCATGACTCTGAACTGGAAGTGCCCCTCTGGCGTTGAGCATGCAGATCTCTCTTTGGCTCCCTCAGTTAAGGCAATCTGCCAGTACCCAGATGTTAAATCAAACGTACTGAGGTACTGGGCAGCTCCCAACTGATCCACAAGCTCATCAGCTCTGGGGATTGGGTGTGCGTCAGTCTTCATGACCGCATTTAGCCCACGGTAGTCCACACAAAACCGGAGTTCTGTAGTGGCACCGGGCACAGCAGCTTTTGGTACTAAGACCACTGGGCTAGCCCAGGGGCTGCTGGAGGGCTCAATCACCCCTAGCGCCAACATCTTGGAAACTTCTTCCTTGATGCTGGCCCTGACCTTGTCAGCTACTCTGTAAAATTTCTGTTTCACAGGCAGGCTATCTCCAGTGTCCACATCATGGACGCACCAATTGGTGACACCTGGGGTCAGGGAGAACAGGGAGGAAAACTGACCCAACACCTGGCGACAGTCCCTCTGCTGTTCTGGGATCAGGGTGGGCGAGAGGACCTCACCATCCACTGACCCATCTTGCTCCTTGGCTGCCAAGAGGTCAGGGAGAGGATCACTATCCTCTTCCCTTCCATCATCTGTAGCCATGACCATTGTCACTTCAGACCTCTCAAAGTGGGGTTTGAGGCGGTTCACATGCAAGACTCTCAGGGGCTGCCTGGGAGTCTTCAAGTTAACCAGGTAGGTTACTTCACTCTTGCGCTCCACCCCCTCATATGGCCCAGTCCACTTGTCTTGGAGCGCACAAGGCTCCACTGGCGCCATCACCCGCACTTTCTGCCCAGGTGAAATTCGACCAGAGTGGTATTCTGGTCGTACCATCTTTTAATTTCTTCGTGGCTAGCTTCTAGGTTCTCCTGTGCGAGCTTCCTGAAGCGTTGTGTCTGGTTGCGGAAGGCCAGCACGTAGCTGAACACATCCTAGGGTGTCTTCCCACAGGATTTCTCCCACCTCTCCTTCACCAATGTTAGAGGTCCTCTAACAGGGTGGCCATACAGGAATTCAAAGGGATTGAACCCTAAGGTTTTCTGAGGCACCTCCTTGTAGGCAAACAACAGGCATGGTAGAAAGACGTCCCACTTCCGTCTCATGGGCTCCGCTAGGCCCATAATCATACCTTTCAGGGTGCGGTTGAACCTTTCAACCAACCCATTTCCTTGAGGGTGGTAAGGAGTGGTGAACTTATAGGTTGGCCCCATGCAGAACCCGTATTTTGGATTCCCACCCATGTATCCCCTGGGACCAATGCCACTCTTCCCGGGCAATCCCGGCCCCCACAATCCCTTTTTAGGACAGGGCCGAAGATCAAGAGGCAGGAGAAGACAAAACCAACAACAACCGCAGGTGCACTGGGCCTAAGAGGTAAATCCAGTGAGCTCCAATACCCGCCAGAAGACGAAAGACCAACCGGGCACCAGCAAACAATAACAGACTCAAATCAAACACCATTGGTATTCAATTTATCCAGCACGTCCTTGACACCCAAAGAACAAGCAGTACTGGAAAAAGGCCTTTCATTCACCCCCACATCAAGACTTGACAAATTCAAGTTACACGTGGAACTGGCAGAGTTCTTTAGAAAGCTTAAACTCAAGGCCTTCTTTGAGAAATCGACAATGGACGACCAACCTGCCAATGAGAACCCAAATGTCACAGGCCTAAGTACTAAATCCACCTTCAACCCGCCACCATCCACAGTGCCCCCTGAGATCAGCACTTTTGAGTTGGCATTATACAACGATGATAAAGATCAATTTACAATGGTCAGGCGATTTCAGTAGTTGTTTCCTAAGTTAAATTTGCCCGGCGTAAAACGCCTCTAATACCATACGAAGTTATTCAATAAAGAGGCAGGCGCTGGAGACTGGAAGACAGGAAACAAGTTTTATTCCGACGGAGTAGAACACGTCAGATCGGACAACAAGGTATCGTCTCGAGGTGCTCTCTCTACCTCTCTGAGACCTGGTCTTTTATACACTGGTTCAAGACATGTGGACGCTCTTTATTACAATAAGAGCATTTATGAAGCATGAGAATGACATCAGAACGATATCCCCGACACCCCCCAGTTCCAGCCCATTCCAACACATGACAACAGTAGAGACCCTTTCCCCTCATATGATTGGGAGGGGCTATCACGCAGCTGAGTGTTCTGCCGATCTCTTTGGAATGTGTGCGCCTGATCGAATCTCCGGGGGTGGGGATGTCATGATCAATAGTGGCCTCTTTCAGGAGAGGCGAGTGCATACAGTAATGGGCAATAAACTGTATCCTGGGCTAAAGGATGACCAGCAGTCAGTGCTGACGTTCAGGCTCAGAGGAAGGGGTCATCAAAGGAGGGGTATTCATGGACGGAAAGGAGGTGTTGGTCAGGCGCGGGGTGCGATTCTTAGGGACAGAGTCATGCGGGAGGGGTGGGCTCATGACTCGCGCATGTGGGAGAGGGGCAGCCAGGGTGCATGGGGAAGGCTTGCATGGTCAGGGAAGTGTGCTGACGGGCGATCGTGAACAGGGAGACCATGGTACCTAAAATGGCTGTCGTGTATGCTCGTACGTGGGTCTGCAAGATGGCGTAGATGATGTTCAATACACGAACTAAAATTCCACAGTCCTCCCTTTAACATGTCTCGCCAGCTTGTCAGTTCGGATCGATCCCCATGAGACCACGCACCTCTACCTCGTATAGGGGACTCATGTGCTCAGGTTTAAAGTTCAAAGTCTTCGGGCACATACAGTTGGAAATGAGTGCACATAAAGATGGTAAACATTGAATACCTAAACAACACCCACATAGTATCATCATTGGTATTAGAAAAAACGTGAACAGTCTCCATCCCCAGTTCTTTAAAGTGTCCCAGAACCAGCCTCCAAGCGACCATCCTTCCTGTTCCTGGTGAACCTCCGAGGACAGTCTGTGGAGGTGTTCGATTGCTTTGTAGACTGAAGGTGAGTTATCTGGCACGTAGGTGCAACAGCTGGAGCCGATGATACGGCATGCACCTCCACGGTCGGCCAGAACCACATCTAGAACAAGACGGTTTTGAAGAGCCACGAGGCGGACTGCCTGAAGTTCAGCCGTGTTGTTGGCGAGGATGCCAGCGGTGATATTAATGGTTGTTTCTAAGGCCTGAGTTAGGTGTCGGATTGCGCGGCTATTGGCCATTGGTCCCCACAGAGGAACAAGTCCCTTTGCTGCATCCAGGAACTGTGCTCCGGTGGAGTCGGCTTGTTCAACATCTCCAGCGCGCTTTTGCCGGTGGTGGTTGGCTGGAGCCACATACGTGGGAGGAAGAATGAAGGCGATGTAGCACGTACCCTTCCAGCCTTTTGGGAGCCACGTGTAAGCTTTGGTGCCACAAACAAAGTACATATTCGGGGAAGCAACAAAGGAGGGGGGGTCAGCTGAGGCCAATGTTTTGGTGATGCGGCATGAACTGTGACCCACCAGCTGCGTTCCTTGTCCTTCGAGGCATACGAGTCCTGTGACATTGATGACAGACAGGGCCGCAGTCAGGGTGGCAGCCGTTTGTTTCCGCAGGTGGGAGAAGGTGGATCTGGCTGGATTGTGGAGCACCTGCATTTCGACCCTTTCTTTGGCAGGGATGTTCGTAAGGAAGGTTGAACCTGAAATTGCGGGACAAAAGGGCTTTCCTGTGTTGTTCAGCCAGAACCCATAGTAGAAGTGCGACACTGTCTGACCAGAAGCGGCGTTGTCCTTGTGGCTTTCTTGCATGAGGATCAACCAGGCGAGGCAAGAGCCGTGAACTGAGAAAGGTGAAGGAATAAAGGGGATGGAGTGTCCGGTAGCATGTGGGAGCAACCCACAGATCCAGCAGTTTGTGGCATTTGCAGCAAGGTTGTGCTGGTGCAACAGTCGTACAAAGGAATTGTTCCAGAATTCCCTACGCCTTTCTCGAAGCTGAGGTGAAAGGGTGATCAGGTGGTGCTCTTTCACGGTGGTTGGCTGGACAGTGGTTGGCAACATTTGGTGAGCGGGTGTGCTTTCCTCCAGGATCCAGAAGGAAGTCAGGAGGAGGAGGCAGAACAGGGAGATAATGAAGAAGGCGATTGTCTTTGATTTGTGCAAATTGTCAGTTTTTGGATTCATATAGTGGGTATTTCCTGTTGCTTTCGACGTCTTCTTATCTGGCGCTTCCATCATCTTCTTATCTGGCGCTTCCATCATCTTCATCTTCAAGGTGCTCGGTAGTGGGCAGAACCACAGACTTAGTTTAGCTTCTCTCCAGGTAACCCTTGGTTGCTTTGGGTCACCGTTCTGAGATTTTTAACTTAGTCAGTGGCCTACTTAGCCGAAGCTCCCTCCTTTCGACGCAGGAAATACCCTTCTCGAGATGGCACAGTGGGATCAGAGTGTTTTGCAAGTTCAAGTGCCTCGGTATCAGGATAGCAGTTCAATGATGGTCGGTCTTTGTTCAGGAGCTCTTCCTGGGTGCTGACGTTGTCTGTCGTGGCCAGGGTCGAGGAAATCTTCTTGCAGTGGTGCGCATGCAGCCAGTTCTTTTTCCCCTCCACTCGAAGAGCCGTCCGAGTGGTGATCAGTACTTGCCAGGGGCCCGTCCACCGGGGTTCCAGACTCTTCGCTCGTTGAAAGTTCCGGATCAGGATATAGTCCCCCGGTTGGATATTGTGACCGGGACCCCTGGAAGTATCGGGGATGGCCTGCTGCACCTGTTGATGAATGACAGACAATGTCTTAGTTAACTTGTACAAATAATCTGACAGCAGGACGTCGGGGACGTCATGAATGGAGGTTGGTTTGGGGGCAGTCCAGAGGTTCATAGGCCGTCCAAACACAACTTCGTAGGGGGTCAAGTGATGCTTAGTGGGGGTGGAGCGCATCGATAGTAATGCCAGTGGAAGGGCATCTGGCCACTTAAGTCCTGTGGTGGCCACTATTTTTGACAGTTTCAGTTTCAGTGTAGCGTTGTGTCGTTCAACCAGGCCAGCGGATTGGGGGTGGAAGACCGCATGGAACCTTTGTTTGACCCCCAACCCCTTCAGGATAAGTTGGATAACTTCAGCTATGAAGTGGGGGCCATTGTCGCTCCATAAAATTCGACAAAGGCCGTAGCGAGGGAAAAACTCCTTCAGTAGTACTTTGGCAGTAGTCATGGCAGTGTTATCACGGGCCGGATAGGCTTCCACCCATTTGCTGAAGGCACATACAATGACTAATACGTACTTCAAGCCTTGGCACCTCTCTAATTGGATGTAATCCATCTGGAGGACCTCAAAGGGGTGGTCGGGGATCCCAAACCCTCCCCAGGGTACCACAGTTCCTTTCCCGGGGTTGTGTTGTAAGCAGATAAGGCACTGTTGGACTAGGCGTTTGGCTGAGTCGGGGATCTTGCCGTTGTGCCAGACTTTGGAAATGAGTTCGATCATGGGGGCAGAACCTATGTGTGCAGGGGAATGTGCCATTGTCAGTATGGGGATCAAGTATGCATCAGGCAGCAACCATTTGTTTGTGTCCTTTGTCCGCCAGCAGCCTTCATCGTCCCTTAGACCCACCCGTGCCCACTCAGTCAGTTCGTGTGGTGTGCTGGTCGATTGGATATCCCTGATCGTTTCCCTAGCGTTGGTCCATTTCTCTGCTTGTGACCTGGTCACATACATGCGTGTCGTGGCCCTATTCTCAGCTGTGGTTCGGGCAGTGATGTCGGCTAGTGCGTTTCCCTGTCCAACTAAATCTGTCACCTTCTTGTGTGCCTGACATTTGATCACTGCTAATCGTGTGGGGAGAAGGACTGCTTCAATCAGGGCGGAGACTAAATCTCCGTGAAGGATGGGTGTACCATGGGACGTCAGGAATCCCCTTTCCCTCCACAGGATCCCAAAATGATGAACTACCCCGAAGGCGTACTGGCTGTCCGTGTAAATGTTCGCCGTGGTTCCTGTTGCTATGATACATGCTCGTGTGAGGGCAATTAGTTCTGCTGCCTGTGCGGATCGTTGTGTGATGCAAGCAGTTTCAACTACTGTTCGAGCAGTCGTTACCGCATAGGCAGCAGAAGTGGTGCCGTCTGGGATTTTGATGCAAGAGCCATCTACCCATAGTTCTCCGTCAGGATCTGTGAAAGCAACGTCTCGGAGGTCAATTCTACTCCTAGTCTGCTCGTCTGTGAGAGTCACGCAGTCGTGTATAGGGGGCACATCTGGGTCATTTTCGGGCAAGGGTAACAGTGTAGCAGGATTTAATGTCGTGCATCTCTTCAGAGTGATGTGGGGCGCAAGCAAAGTCAATTCGTATCCTGTCAGTCGTGCACTAGTCAGATGTTGAGTCCTTGTCTGGTTCAAAAGCGTGTCAACTGCATGGGGTACTAATACTGTGAGAGAGTTCGAAAGTACAATTCCCTCACTCTGTCGGATAGAGACAGCAGCAGCGGCTACTGCTCGAAGGCAGGCTGGTAGAGCTCTGGCGACTGGATCAAGAGTGGCAGAGAAGTAGGCACAAGGGCGCTGTTTGGTGCCGATGGGCTGGGTTAGAACGGACAATGCGCATCCCTCCCTTTCGTGAGTGTAGAGGGAGAAGGGCTTGGAGTAATCTGGTGTTCCTAGAACGGGTGCCGAGCAAAGGGCATCTCGCAACTCCTTAAAGGATGCTTGGCATTCGGGGGTCCACGGGAGTGGGAACGGAACATCTTTGGCCAACAGGGAAAGTAGGGGTTTTATAATGAGACTGAAATTTGGTAGCCATTGTCGGCAGAAAGAAGTAAGGCCTACTAATGAACTGACTTGCTTCTGTGTTTTTGGAATGGGGTGTCTAGGATGGTTTGGATTCGGTCGGGTGTAAGTTTTCTCCCTTCTTTGGACAGGAGATGACCTAGGTATGTTACTTGGGACTGACAGAACTGCAGTTTCTTTTTGGAGACTTTGTGGCCATTCTCCGCGAGAAAGTGCAAGAGTTGGATAGTGGCTGTGATTGCAAGTGGAGTGGTGTCGGCCGCCAAAAGGATATCATCGACATATTGGATCAACACCACTCCATCTGGTAGCTGGACGGCGTCCAGCTGCCTTTTCAGGGCCTGGCTGTAAATGCTGGGACTTTCAGTGTAGCCCTGGGGAGCTCTACAAAATCGGTATGAACGGTTTTTTAAAGTGAAGCCGAAGAGATAACGGCTGTCTGGATGGATGGGGATAGAGAAAAATGCATTTTTAAGATCTATAACGGTGAAGGTGGTGGCAGTGGACGGGATGAGGGTCAGAATGGTGGCGATGTCTGAGACTACGGGGTACTGTGGCACCACCACTTTGTTGACTTCTCGCAGGTCGATGATGAAGCGGTACGCTTTCTCATCCCCCTCACCTTGCTTCTTAACAATGGGTAGGATAGGACTATTGCAGACATTACTAACCACTTCCTCTACCACTCCTGCATTTACCAAGGACTGAATAATCGCTACCAATGCCTTCTCGCCTTCGGGCGATATCCCGTACTGTGGGAGTTTCGGGAGTATTGCATCTGGTCGAACAGTTATGTGTACAGGATCGATCATCATTCGTCCTACATCCGAGTCGTTTCTGGCCCATAGGTGCAGGGGTAGCGAATCGAGCAAGGATAGGTCAGCATCTGTTAAAGTGTACATATGTCGTGCGGGGTAGGGTCCGGACATGTTCGGGTTGTCGTACAGGATAACTCGGACTCCTTCCGGGGAACACCTAATAGTAGCTCGGAAATGTTTCAGTAAATCAATACCCATAATAGCGTCAGGGGAGTTGGAGGAGAGCAGAAACGTCGTGTCAGTGGGATTGTTTCCTAGGTCAAAGGAGATAGGTACAGACAGGGGATTAGTGGAGGGCGTCCCATCGAAACCTATCGAGGTAATGTGTGAGCCAGACAAGGGTGCCCTTGGAATCAGTCATTTTGATAACACACTACGTGTCGCTCCAGTGTCTACCAAAAATGGAGACTTTGTACCCAGGACCTTAGCAGTGACATAAGGACCTTGCTGGTCAACACAGAGCTCGACTGGATCCCTCCCTTGCCCCTGGCAGTCCTATGCAGAGTCGTGATCATTGTAGCCATCGGACTGTTGGCACTGATTCTGTCGGGGGCGGTCAAATGTGTTTGGTCTACCAGATCGGTCATTGGTGGTGTCGTGGGTCTGTCCTCGTCCCTGCCCTCCAGTTTTGGGGCCATTTGCCATGTCCCTTGTCTCTTTATTTGTAATCAGTTCCCGAAGGGCTAGGCATTGAGACTTCCAATGTCCAAATTCTTTACAAAATGCACATTGGTTCTCATCAAGGTCGGTTCGTGGAGCGCCAGGGGTGGGGTTGCGGTCTCTAGGGGTCGAATTCCTAGGGGCATTTGACTGGTAGTTTCCCCTATACCGTTCCCTCCCTGTGGTCACTCCCTGTAGTTGTGCAATCATTACTCGTTCCTTTAGGTCCTTTTTCTTTTTCTCAGTTGCCCTTTCGTTCTCGTTCTTTTGGTGTTCGTAATACTGAGCCATCTGAAGGATAGCTGCAGGTTTAGAGGCTCCCCAACTACTTTCGCTAGTCTGTAACTTTTGGGAGACCTCTTGCGATAGCCCCTTTACGTAGTTCTGCACGAATAGGTGTTGTCCGGTTGCGGTGGTCATGTCTTGGCCACTGTAGTTGGAGAACACTGTTTCAAATCGTGAGAAGTATTCTGATACGTCCTCCTGAGGTTTCCGGCGGCAGGCCGTGACTATCGACCAGTCTACCTTCTTTTCTGGGATCAACGTTTTTAGCTTCTGCACTATTTTGTCGGGGAGTTCCAATATGTCTTTTACAGGTTTCTTTCCGGGCTCTCGCTGCCTATCTAGTTCATCGAGTTTTGTCCAGGTGTGTCCGAACAGATCTGTGTGGTCGGCTCTCCGGATTTGCTTCCACACATCAGCCGGCAGACACAACCCGAAAAACAAATCCATGTCCGCTAGAGTCATTATGGTTGAGCCCAAGGCTGTGCCTAATTCGGTATAGAATGCTGTAGGGTTCTTTCTTAAATCGGGCAGGGTTTGTCTAAAAGTTAAAATATCTTGCCGATCCCATGGTTGGTAAAGCCAGTTGTACACAACCCTCCCTTTGGCATCTGCATGGTTGATATCATCGTTTGTTCCCTGACCTCTTGGGGGAACCCAATAGGGGGCGGCTTCTCTGATAGGCATCATGGTGTTGGCTGCTTCTAATGAGGGCTCAATCGTCTCAGGGACTGTGATCTTGACCTCTGGTTTCTGTTCCGCGAGGTGGCGGAAGACCTCAAGCGTTTGCATGAAGAGGTCCGTCACATCGCTTTCAGCCCCATCTCCGACATCAACCCTTCTATATAGAGCCGTCACTTTAGCAGGACCCTTAGTCTGGTACCTATCCTCATACGCGTTCAGGGTGTGGTAGCTGAACCGTAAAATAAAATGCCGTCTGTGACTACCGGCATGCGAGTTGTGCATATTCATCGTATATTCTTCGCTTTCCTTTCGTTCTACCAGGGTTTTTGCTATTTGGTCGATTCCATCCCGCTCATCTTTGCTCAACCTGTTTGGTCTGGCTGTTAGATGCCTGCTGATCTCATGCTCATCTGCTGTTGTTACCAACGCGGTTGGTGCGAAGGCCGTAAGAGCCGGGGCACTAGCGCTAGGGTTACTCACACCTGCATTTTGAACTGGTGAGTGTTGTGCTAGAGGTTGGCTGGGAGCATAAGGAGGAGGCATGTAGATAATTGGAGGACCGAGCAGTAACTCGTCATTTGCTCGCTGTTTGGAGGGAATCTCCGGGTAGAGCGCAGCGGTGGTCCTGACAGGGCATTGACCTGTGAGTCCTGATTCTTGCGTTTGTTTAACTTTCTCTCTTCTTCTTTTTTCTTCATCTAGTTCTTTTGCGGCTAGATGGGCTGCTTTTCGTAATTCTTTCACTGTTTTTACTTCCTCTCTTTTCCTGCGATGGTCTGCTTCTTTGCGCCACATGCCAATACTAACGAGCATAGTGGGCGTTACCTTATTTATTTTTACAGCTGCTTCTAGTGTTTTTATTTTATTTTCATCAAAAGAACCTATCAGTGGCCACTGGTTTTTAGGATCCCTTTTTGTATATTTATGCCATAACTTACTATAAGCTATAGCGACTAGTCCTTGCTTAGTAAACATGTCCTTATTAGGGGTGCCCTCCAGTGGAGCTGGATGGTTCATCTCTAATAAGCGGTCCGGGTTGACCCAACTATGAGCCAATGGGGAGAAGATAGGCATGACGGATTACAATGGGGGGCAAAAGCCTGCACTACCTATCTTTTCACTATTTGCAAAGACTGGACAGAATAGTCTATTCTACGCTATTTGCAAACAGAGAATACCTCCAGAAAGAACCAATTCCAAACAGTCAATGTTTGGGCAAACAATCAATCAATGAGGAACGAAATAGGTACGACGTGTTAAAGGTTTGCGTTACCTACCCTTCACTCTCTGCAAAGGGAGAGAGAATATTCCTATTCTTCCCCGTTTGCAGGCAGAGAAGATCCCTAAGAGAACCAACTTCGAACAATTCAATGCTCGATTCAATCAATCAATCAATGGGGAGAAAAAAAGAATAGGCACGACGTGTTAAAGTTTTGCGTTGCCTACCCTTCACTATCTGCAAAGACTAAACAGAGTATGGCGATTCTGTGTTTGTTTGCAAATAGAGAATTTCTCAGAAACGGTTAATAAGTAATACTAGTATTTTCAAACAATCAATCAATCAATTTCGCAATTTGTCGTGTGTCACGACCTTACCCGGACCGCATGGACAGTTTCTCGTCTTCCGCTTCCAGCGCCCGATCGTCCTCTATTCTCTGTTGCTATCGCGGCACTCCTGGTGGTTCCCAGTCAGGACCGTAGATCACTCGGGAGAGGTCTGCTCGGAATCAGTGAAGTTCAGATGATCGGCTGTCAGACGAGGGTCTATCGGACAGGAGCTCTTCCGATCGTTGCAGTCGTTCACTCTGTCGTCGGGACCTCTCCCACTGGATCCACGTGTCGCTGATGGGCCCCGCGTTTGGGACGCCAATTGATAAAGATCAATTTACAATGGTCAGGCGATTTCAGTAGTTGTTTCCTAAGTTAAATTTGCCCGGCGTAAAACGCCTCTAATACCATACGAAGTTATTCAATAAAGAGGCAGGCGCTGGAGACTGGAAGACAGGAAACAAGTTTTATTCCGACGGAGTAGAACACGTCAGATCGGACAACAAGGTATCGTCTCGAGGTGCTCTCTCTACCTCTCTGAGACCTGGTCTTTTATACACTGGTTCAAGACATGTGGACGCTCTTTATTACAATAAGGGCATTTATGAAGCATGAGAATGACATCAGAACGATATCCCCGACACCCCCCAGTTCCAGCCCATTCCAACACATGACAACAGTAGAGACCCTTTCCCCTCATATGATTGGGAGGGGCTATCACGCAGCTGAGTGTTCTGCCGATCTCTTTGGAATGTGTGCTGAAGGACTGGACTTTTAACAGTACCAGCGGTGCCAGGGAACAACACCTATAACCTTCATGGGATACCTGTTTCGGCGCACAAACTACAGAGACATGGGACACTTCCTTCGGCGTCAAAGATCAGCTTTATTACTGCAGGGAAACAAGAGTCATAAGAAGTACATGGAGTAGTTCTGCGAGTCTGCTTCAAATTGCATTTGTAGGTCGCTCTCTTTTATACAGAATGTTGCCATTGCATAACATGTGGACAAAAGATTACAATCCGGTTCCCACAGTAAACTTCAAAGAGGTCGCTTTCATGTGTTCAGAATCCCGGAACATATTTACAATAGCAATGCCGGTTCCCAACTGTAAAAGTACATCTTCCCACCGTTAGGCACACCCATTAGAGTTGTAAATGACAGAGAAGAAGAGACAAGAGCAGCTGCAAGGAAGTCAGACACGTGTAGAGAAAAGAGTGTGGGGGTAATATCGGAAGCATGATCGTAGGATCAAAGAGTTGGATCCCATCGCCTGCAAGGCTGTCACAATAAGCCGGCACGACCAGATTACCCTCAAGCTGTGCCATCTGCCTTTGCTGTGTCATTCCTCCGGCCATAAAGATGCATGAAAGGAATATGCGTCTTCCGCAAGGCTTGGGAACTAGAGGGTCAAGGGGCGAACAGTTACCTGCTCGCTGACTACGTGAGGGCAAGAAACAAAATGGATGCCGTATCTAAAATGGAACCCGAGGGTTCAGATGAAGAACGCGTAATATTAGACGAACCCTGGCAGGTAGCGTAGCGAAACTTCGCACACTTGTCGAGCTCGTCATTTGCGGTTCGTAGATACCAAACTCGTCCATATTCGGCAATGCCCAGAACATCGTAATAATTTTTACGGAACCTCAGACGGTCCTTTTGCCCTCATGTAGGCAAGCACTAGTCGGAATCATAATCGATTTCGATACTCATCAGATCATTCAGATGTTGCTGATACATTATTCTATCCTTCAATGCCTCTTTGGTGACAACGGGCTGTCTTATACACGTCGTAGCACAAAGGCCACATAAGGCAGGACCACATTGCACACAAAGACAACACGAGAACAGAAGTGTCACAACAACCCCTATGATCATCAGAATCTTCCAACCCCAAGTCGATATCAGACCCCAAAACCATCCCAGAAGCGTCCAATTTCCCTCGTCCACGTGTATGGACTCCGAAATTTTGTGCAACTTAGAGATGGCTTGATAAACCGTTGGAGCGTTATCAGGTATGAATATGCAGCAGCTCGAATGGATGACTTTACAAACCCCACCTCTATCTGCTAGCACGATATCTAGAACCATATGGTTCTGTAACGTCATCAGTCTATCCGCCTGGAGTTCGGCTGTCAAATTACCAAGGGCATTTGCAGTTATGTTGGCAGTTGATTCTACTACACGAGTTAACTGCCTCAAGTTCCTGCTATTAACCATCGGTCCCCAGAACGGTAGGAAACCCTTAAAGAAGTCTCCCGCTTCTTGTCCGGAAGTATCTTCTTTGCTAATCACACCTCTTACAATTCTATTTCTGTGATAATCGGAGGCCACAGTGAAAGTGGGAGGCAAAAGATTCGCAATATAGCAGGTACCCGAGAAGTCATGAGGTAACCACGTATAGGCTCGATCATAACATACAAAGTAGGTACCCTTGGCAGGCAGGAAAACAGGGGAAGAGAGCGTCGGTAAGACATACGTCTCGGTACAAGCACTCTCCCCAAACTGAGCTCTCGGATTTCGACCAAGACCTTTCAAGCAGAAATTACCAAGGTGAGGTACAATCCATATCGGTGGCGAGCTTTTAAGCTGCCTCTCACCCACTGATAAGCTGTACTCAGCCTCACTTAGTTCCTTATATGCTCACACCTCTTCCTCTGGGATGAGCGATGCGTCAAAAATATCTCTATCTAAGTCTGCAATAGCTCTCGCCAGAGTCTTGTGGTACGGGCCAGGACCAGAGTTTGCTGAGCGTGGTTCTCGATGGGGGTAGGAATCTAGTGCGCTACGGAACATAGTTTGTAATGCTCGAGCTGACCCTTGTGCACTATAAGGCAGAACTAAGTACGGAATACCCTTATCCATGGTATGTGGCATTAACCCACACACCCAACAATTGGTAGTGTTTACCACTAACTGATGCTGATGCAGGAGTTGGATAAAAGAGTTGTTTCTGAATTCCGCACGTCTGACTTGTTCGTGTTGAGGCAGAGGATAAAAGGAATGTGGAGAGACAGTAGAAACGAAATATTGATCATGAGATGGAAGAGTAGGTGTAGCAGAAGACAATAAGAACTGAGATCCATAATATACTCCTCCTACCAATAGCATAGATATGGTGAGAAACAGTATGATTACTTGTGAGAAAAACCATTTTGTATGACATATTTTATGCACTGCAGATTTTTTCGCCAAAATTTCTTCTCTTTTCGCCAGCTCAGACAATGATGATTCCATCCCCTAACAACCGTCCGCGACGTTCTTGACGCACTTCGTTCTGAGTAGCGGTTATCAATTCCCAGGAGTTCCCAGAAATCGATAATAGAAACCAACCTTGTGTCGATAGCTGCTAAACAGAAGGAAGTACCCGCACGGCCTTACGGTCAACCTGGATGGTAGGTTCTAGCTAAATAATGTTCTTGGCTGTACGAAAAAGAAAAAGATACACAATATATAATGTCCACTGTTTTCAGAGCAATGTAGAACCTAGAAACAAAAAAATCTTTTTATTTGTGGCTTATTCGTGGACGAAGAAAATATCGGCTACTTCCAGGGCGAGTCTGATCTTCAAACAGTGGATTGGACGGCAAAGGAGTGTTCAATTGTTCAGGCGATTGTTCAACAGTCAAATTTTCCAAGGTTGACGTGGAGGAAATTGTTTGAGGGGGATCAACAACGGTGTCAGATACAAGCCGAGCTTCGCTGAATGGAACGAAGCGTTGCGGAGTCTCGGTCTCAGATGAAGAAAGACCTCTTCTCGTCCAGGTGTCCGACGGCAGAGGAAGCGGGACTCTTTTCGTGTGGGTAGCGTGTGCCCAGTTCCGACGTCCGTGTAGTCGAACCGCCGTCCTCGTAGCCAGCTGAACCTGAAACGGGCCCACAAATCTTGGTTCAAGGTTTCGTTTTCGTCCGTAGTTTCTGACGAGGATCCAGTCTCCTGGTTGAAGTCGATGACCAGGACCCTCTGTTTGTGACGGCAGAGCCTCAAAGACCTGTTGGTGAATCAAACTCAATTTAGCAGTCAGATCATAGAGATAATCGATCAACATAGGGTATTCAATTCTATCAAATTCCTTGGGTCTTGGGACTCCCCATACATTGGCAGGACGGCCGAACACAATCTCATATGGGCTAAGCCCTACTCGAGAGTGTACAGTCGCCCTGGTCGACAGGAGAGCTAGAGGCAAAGCGTCGAGCCATGATAAACCAGTTGTTGCCTGAATTTTAGCCAATTTCAGTTTTAGAGTGCCATTATATCCCTCAACCAATCCTGCTGATTGTGGATGGTTTGCACTATGAAATTTTTGTACTATCCCTAAACCGCGACACACACTCTTCATCACACTCCCAACAAACTCACTTCCGTTGTCCGACCATACGACCCGAGGCATTCCGTAGCGGGGAAAATATTCTTTGAGCAAAATTTTTGCCGTGGATAAAGCCGTATTATCCTTAAGGGGGTAGGCCTCAATCCACCTAGAGAATGCACACACCACAACCAACACATACTTCAAGTTATTACATCGGTCCATGTGGATAAAGTCCAACTGGATGACTTCGAAAGGGTATGTAGGAGGGGCAAAATGGCCAGGTGGAGTAGGGGTGCCCTTACCAGGATTGTGCATCAAACACACCATACAATTCTTGACCACTCTCTCGGCACACTTAGTAATCCCATCATTCTTCCATACATGAGACAACAACTTGCATATGCCTTTCGTGTTGATGTGTGCCATACCGTGAGCCATTGTAACAACAGCGAGCACATACGCATCCGGTAACATCCATCTCTGCTTCTCTGATAGATCCACCCAACATCCATTCTCATCCAATCTTCCCGTGCTCTCTCTCCATTTAGTCCTTTCCGTCTCAGTGGCTTCATTCTGTATTCCTTTCACACTTTCAAATGTGTCTTCACACATACCAGTCTCTGTTGGCCATTTCACTGAGCTCGTAACATACATTCTGTTCGTCAAATCTTTAGCCGTCTCTTTAGCCGTTTCATCCGCAAACGCATTTCCACGACCCACATCATCTGTTACTTTCTGATGTGCGCTACATTTGTCTATGGCCACTTGTTTAGGCAATGTGAGTGCATCTAAAAGATCATTTACAAGCTGACCATGTTGAATCTTCGTGCCATGCGACGTAAGGAATCCTCTCTCTCTCCACAGTCGTCCAAAACTATGTGCCACACCAAACGCATACTGACTATCTGTAAACACATTCACCCGTTTATCTTTAGACAACACACACGCTCTCGTCAAAGCAATTAACTCGGCAGCCTGAGCCGAATTCTGACTTAGTCTTTCGCTTTCCACAATCGTTCTCAATGTAACTACAGCATACGCAGTCGTCACATCACCGTTCGGCAACTTGAAACAAGAACCATCCACATACAAAGTACCATCGGGATCTGTCAATGGAGTATCTTTTAGGTCAATACGACCCTTAGTTTCCTCTTCAGTTCTGAGATAGCAGTCATGTACTGCTTCACCACTTGATTCTGTGTCGATCGGCAGCAATGTTGCTGGATTCAACACATTACATCGTTTTATCCGTATGTGACTGGCCAGCAACGTCAACTCATATCCAGACAATCTTGCGCTCGTCAGATGTTGAGTTTTCGTTCGATTCAATAGAGTGTCAACTGCATGCGGAACCATTACCGTGAGCATATTATCCATGACTAGACCTGCGGACTGTCGAATGGACGCCGCAGCTGCCGCTGTAGACCTTAAACAACTCGGCAAGGCCCTTGCTACTTGGTCTAAAGTCGAAGAAAAATAGGCACATGGGCGTTGCTTACCACCAAAAGGTTGTGTTAGAACACTCAACGCACAACCATCCTTCTCGTGAACGTAGAGTGTAAACGGCTTACTGTAGTCAGGAGTGCCCAACACAGGAGCCGAACACAACGCATCACGTAATTCAGAAAAACTTTTCTGACACTCTTCAGTCCAAGGCAATGGGGATGAAACATCCTTGCACGTAAGGGCTATCAATGGTTTCGCCAACAATGAAATTTGGAATCCATTGTCTGCAATAGGACGTAATACCTAAAAAGGCGCGAACATCTCTCTGGGTTTTTGGCACAGTCATTCGGTTAATCGCTGCAATTCTCTCTGGGGTCAACCTTCTCCCTTCTCTTGACAATAAGTGACCTAAATAGGTAACTTCTTGACAACAATACTGTAGCTTTGAAGGCGATACCTTGTGGTGTAAGTCATGTAGATAGTGTAACAATGATACTGTAGCCGTTTTGCAAATAGCTTCTGTATCAGCTGCCACTAAAAGATCATCAACGTATTGAATCAAGGCTGCACCCGTTGGTAAAACAAAGGCATCAAGCTGACCTTTAAGTGCTTGGCTGTAGATTGACGGACTCTCACAGTAGCCCTGTGGAGCTCGTTTTAGCCTAAAACTGCGACCACCTAATGAGAATCCGAATAGGTCTCTGCTTTCCTCTGCAATTGGGATGCTAAAGAAAGCATTCTTTAGATCGATCACTGTGAACCAGGAGGCAGATGCCGGAATCATTGTTAGTAAAGCCGTAATGTCGGGAACCACAGGAAATTGTGGAACCACTATTTTGTTCACCTCTCTTAAATCTATTACAAAACGATACACAGGAGGTTTAGTTGGGTCAGTTCGTTTCAGAATTGGTAATACAGGGCTATTACACACATTTCCATGAGTTTCTTCAACAACACCTTTTCCAATGAGATCATGAACGATTGCTAACAGCGCTCGTTCGCCCTCAAGAGAAATACGATATTGAGGCAAACGCGGTAATCGCGCATTTTGTTTCAATTGAATCACATAGGGTGGAATGTCTAACAGGCCCACATCGTTGGGACCTGTGGCCCATAGGGACGCAGGGAGGGAACTCAATTCAGGTGGGAATTTATCGACCGATAAATACATGGGAGAGATCACTCTCCGTCCCAATGTAAGCTCCACTCCTTCGGGGGAACAATACAATGTTGCATACAATCGTTTCAACAAATCCAGGCCCAAAAGATTTTCACCACAACCTGTGGATAGAATCAGTGGAGCCGTTAGCTCACGAGGTCCAATCATAAGAGGCAAAGGATTAGAGACTGGGTTACTAACAGGGGCGCCAGAGAATCCAACGGAGACGTTCGTTAAGCCAGACAAAGGTGCGCCAGGGAGTTTCGAATGCATGATGGAACTTTTCGTCGCACCAGTGTCTAACAGAAAAGGCTCAACTACACCCGATGTAGCCACTGCAACGTAAGGCCCACTCTGATCGACCGGAACTGACACTACTCCCTCTCTTTGTCGTTGGCTGTCCTAGTAATGGTCATTTACAACAGTCTCATGCTCTACGTAATAATCGTCCACATTATACTGTGCAGATCGGGCTGACCCCGCATTTCGCTGGTCGAAACAATTATTCACGTCCGATTGATTTTGATGACGATCAATCTGATTGTGGGATGAACCACGACCTCTACCACGTGATGTCTGTTGGGGACCACCACCACGGTTTCCTCGTGTCGACACACCATTCAGGCGGTCCCGTAAGGCAAGACAATCATATTTTAGGTGTCCCTCTTTCCTACAATATGCGCACTGATTATACCCAAGTGAAGATCTATAATCAAAGTTATCAGAACGCGGCTGCATTCTATCAGGCTGTGCTCGTGGTCGATACTGCTGTTGTGAATCATTTTGGTTTGATCGTGGAGAGTATGCTTGCTGTAACAAAACCTTCGTTTTGAGCTCTTTTGTTTTCTTTTCTACACGATCACTTTCTTCCTTTTCCCTATTCTCATAATACTGGGCCGTTGCTAGTATTTGTGCAGGGGTTGAAACTGCCCACGCACTCTCTGAATTCTTCAGTTTGTTGCTTAATTCAGGCAACAAATTCGACACAAATTTGTCAACAAATAACCGCTGGCCTCCCTCAGTTCCCATGTCCTGGCCGCTGTGGTCGACAAACGCTTCCTCAAACCTTGTAAAGAAATCCGAGACACTCTCGTCTTTCTTTTGCTTACAAGCTGATAACTTATCCCAGTTCACCTTCATCGCTGGCATGAGAGTTTTCATGAGCGTAATTATTTTCTGAGGCAAATCCAAGATCAACTGGTCAGGTTTAGCCCCACCAACTTGTAATGCATCAGCTGCTAGCAGTGCAGCCCAATCACCCCCTAATTCAACTGCGTGATTGGCTTGACGAATTTTAGCCCAAACTGGTTGCGGTACAACATTGCCAAACAACATGTCGATGTCGGCAAGGTTCATAATAGAAGCTTCCACCAGTTGCGATAACTCCTTATAATAACCAGCCGGATTTTTACGCGGATCGGGTAAGGATTACTTCACTTGCAAAACTTCCGATCGTTTCCATGGAAGATGTATCCACACTCTTCGAAAATGCGGTAAAACCACAGGGTTTGCATTAGGATCACCAGGCACCCAAAGTGGCGGAACCTCTCTCATAGGATACTGACCAGGAGCCGCTTTCCAATTCTCAGTGGTATCATCTGAGGACACCCGAGAATGTGCTGTGGATCTAAACGCTAATAAGCGTTCCACGGCACGTCGTACATCTTCACCTACGATCATACCGTTCGAAAAGTGACTCTGAAGTTCAATTACGTCGGACGGTACATTATCTACATCATCATTATACCATTCTTCCCTCAAAAAGTTACACATCTCTTCAAACACGAATCTCTGCGTAGGCTCATTAAACTGAGAAAACGTGTCAAAGACCACACGAGGAGTGTAGTTAGCAGGATGTCTTATCCACCTATGTGCCATGGTTACTAACGTCTCTTTCTCCCTACCACTAGGGATCTGACTCCGTCTTTGAGGAGTTTCAGATAAATTAGACGAAAATAATGGACCAGAAAGAGGTGAATAAAGGGTAGCAACAGAGTTAGGAACACGCTTACGAACAGAAGGGGAAAGAAAAACAGGGGAAACAACACTGGAGGTGAAGGAAGGCATAGTAGGAACGGACAAGGTAGTCGGAGTAGCAGAAACAACAGTCTGCGAAGGTACAGGTACAGGAGCAGTAGGAACAAGGACAGGTGGTGGAACAAACGTAGGGTTAACAACGGGCTGGCCCGCAGCCGCTGGAGCAACAAGGGGTACAACAGGAGGTACTACAGGAGCAGCTACAGGAGCAGTAGCACCCTGTACATAAGGAGGTGGAGATTTCATCAAATATGATAACAAGGAATCCTCTTTCAAATCTTCTTCTTTCTTCTCTAAACTATTCGGTAAAACTGGGTAACATTTATCTATTTTCATGTGATGCAATCTAGTAGAGATTTCCATTTCCTTTTCTTCTTTGTCTTGTTTACATTCTCGTATAGTTTGCATTATAGGAACGAACCCTTGCTTTTGATCCTTTTTAAGTTGTTTGATTTCTTTCTGCTTGGCCTCTTTACGCCATATCCGAAAGGAATCAAACATAGCTGGCCTAGCTTTCTTTAAAAATAATTTAGCCTCAAGATTAGATAAAATCGAAAGTTCAAAAGTTCCATGTGGTGGCCATCTAAGGTCACCGTCTTTCTTTGTATAGCGGACCCAGTAATCATTATATATTATAGGACCTACCCCATGTTGACTATAAAGATCATGTATCGGAGTTCCAACTGGAGGTATCGGACACGAGTCCTCCAACCGGGAATCCATTGCGCAACATTGGAAAATACGAAACAAACCACTATGGCTAGGCATCGTGCACACTAACCTAGTATCAAACTTCAAGGATTACCGAAGCAATAAAACCTCGTGTAAGTCAAAACCCTCGGTTTTTGGCAATTGCAACTGTCAAATAATACTAAGAACCAATACTAAGAACCACAAATGCAATGGAACCATGCAATACAACAAAGCCTTAAGGCTATCACAAAGCTCGGAGAGCTAACAACAAAGCCTGAGGAGGCTATAACAAAGCTCAGTGAGCTATTACAACAAAGCCTTAAAGGCTACAACAAAGCTTTCGAGAAGCTAGAACAACCACTAAGGACTGGGAGCGACCCACAAAATACTTAACTCAGAACTTCAATGGCGTCACCAGGAAGGCCCGTCTAAATGTACAGGAATTTATATAGCGCAAATCACCAAGCGGTCTCTAAGCGCTTGCTTAGGGAACCCGTCCTGGTATTCCCCTGTGAGATAACCCCGGCAGGGTATCCACAAGGTGAAAGCCAGGCATCCCACCGCGAGGGGCCGTTGTGGAGATTAAGCAAGCTATTGCCCAGAGTCGCAGAGTGTGAACCCGTGAATCGAGTAGGCACCGGAGCGAGAATTGTCGAGTCCATGGACATTTTAGGACTCAAGACCCCGCCGAGCCGGGAATTGAACCCTGGTCCCAGGCTGACCTCTGCTTCCAGGTCTGCCTCCTCTAACCAGTGAGCCACACTTCTCCACCGTCTATCGTCTCGCTTGTACGTAAGGTCTGCGCCGGGCGTCGAAGACAGGTCGACAGTCAGGGCATCGGTCCGTCGCAGCCGTCAGGAGGCGGGAATCTTCGCAGGGAAAAACTTCGGGCCACTTATTTCGACAACAGGATCGATGAAGCGGGGTGCACCTTCCCTCAGAGATTTCACACGAAGTTCCTCACGATCATCAGGCTTTGGACCGGTACCGCTGAAGTCGCCCCACGTTGGGCGCCAACTGAAGGACTGGACTTTTAACAGTACCAGCGGTGCCAGGGAACAACACCTATAACCTTCATGGGATACCTGTTTCGGCGCACAAACTACAGAGACACGGGACACTTCCTTCGGCGTCAAAGATCAGCTTTATTACTGCAGGGAAACAAGAGTCATAAGAAGTACATGGAATAGTTCTGCGAGTCTGCTTCAAATTGCATTTGTAGGTCGCTCTCTTTTATACAGAATGTTGCCATTGCATAACATGTGGACAAAAGATTACAATCCGGTTCCCACAGTAAACTTCAAAGAGGTCGCTTTCATGTGTTCAGAATCCCGGAACATATTTACAATAGCAATGCCGGTTCCCAACTGTAAAAGTACATCTTCCCACCGTTAGGCACACCCATTAGAGTTGTAAATGACAGAGAAGAAGAGACAAGAGCAGCTGCAAGGAAGTCAGACACGTGTAGAGAAAAGAGTGTGGGGGTAATATCGGAAGCATGATCGTAGGATCAAAGAGTTGGATCCCATCGCCTGCAAGGCTGTCACAATAAGCCGGCACGACCAGATTACCCTCAAGCTGTGCCATCTGCCTTTGCTGTGATTCAGAAAAGGGGGTGGTGATGAACAGCCTTTGCTGTGTCATTCCTCCGGCCATAAAGATGCATGAAAGGAATATGCGTCTTCCGCAAGGCTTGGGAACTAGAGGGTCAAGGGGCGAACAGTTACCTGCTCGCTGACTACGTGAGGGCAAGAAACAAAATGGATGCCGTATCTAAAATGGAACCCGAGGGTTCAGATGAAGAACGCGTAATATTAGACGAACCCTGGCAGGTAGCGTAGCGAAACTTCGCACACTTGTCGAGCTCGTCATTTGCGGTTCGTAGATACCAAACTCGTCCATATTCGGCAATGCCCAGAACATCGTAATAATTTTTACGGAACCTCAGAGCGCCTGATCGAATCTCCGGGGGTGGGGATGTCATGATCAACAGTGGCCTCTTTCAGGAGAGGCGAGTGCATACAGTAATGGGCAATAAACTGTATCCTCGGGCTAAAGGATGACCAGCAGTCAGTGCTGACGTTCAGGCTCAGAGGAAGGGGTCATCAAAGGAGGGGTATTCATGGACGGAAAGGAGGTGTTGGTCAGGCGCGGGGTGCGATTCTTAGGGACAGAGTCATGCGGGAGGGGTGGGCTCATGACTCGCGCATGTGGGAGAGGGGCAGCCAGGGTGCATGGGGAAGGCTTGCATGGTCAGGGAAGTTTGCTGACGGGCGATCGTGAACAGGGAGACCATGGTACCTAAAATGGCTGTCGTGTATGCTCGTACGTGGGTCTGCAAGATGGCGTAGATGATGTTCAATACACGAACTAAAATTCCACAACGACGTTGAAAATCTTAGTCCTACCAATCATTTCAACAACCTATCCACAGATGAAAGAGACATCATCCAACGTCTCAAGACCAACCCCTCAATCATTGTTAAACCAGCTGACAAAGGGGGAGGTATTATCCTTCTAGACAAAAAAGATTACGACACGGAATGCCGCAGACTGTTAAGTGACACAAGAAATTACAAAAGATTGGAACAAGATCCCACTGACACTCTTCAGAACACTATCCAGACACTAATAAAGAATGCCTGCGATGCTGAACATATTTCCAAGCAAGAAGCAGAGTACCTCTGCCCCCAGAAAGTTAAAATACCATACTTCTACACTGTACCCAAAGTACACAAAGGCAAAATCCCCCCACCGGGCAGACCCATAGTGTCTGGTATCAAATCGCTCTTAGAGCCCCTGTCAAGCTACTGCGACTTTTTTCTCAATCCGCTAGTGCAACAAACGCCCGGCTATATCAAGGACACCAAACACTTACTACAAGTGATCAACAACATGGAGTTTAACACTGAGACCCAACTCCTGGTAGGGCTGGATATTGAGAGCCTCTATACCAGCCTACCCCAAGACGCCACAATAAAAGTGCTCAGGGACATCCTCAGGGAGTCGCCATGGCCCTACCACACCCCCAGAGAATTCATCCTCCAATGCGCCACACTGGCACTAAAGGAAAATTATTTTGAATATGAGGGAACCCTCTACCTCCAGACCAATGGAACATCCATGGGCAGCGTTTTCGCCCCAAGCGTAGCAGGTCTTTACGTCCACCAATGCGAACGCACGCGCATTGCTGACAGCGCAAACCCCTATCCCAACCACATCTTCGCATGGCGCCGTTATATTGACGACATCCTTGTGATATGGGAGGGTCCACAAACAACCCTAGATCAATTCCTCATCTGGCTTAACGGCAGGGACCCATACTTGAAGTTCGCCAGCACTATCAGTGCAAATCAACTTGCTTTCCTGGACCTAAATATAACAGTCAAAGATGGTAGACTCACCACGACAACCTACTATAAACCCACGGCCAGAAACTCTTTACTCCACTTCACAAGCTTCCACCCACGCCCGCTAAGGGAGAACCTTCCCTTTGGGCAGTTCTTACGTATACGCAGGAATTGCAGTGATATAGCAGACTATAAAAAACAGTCCGCTGAACTATCTAAGAAATTGGAGGCCCGGGGCTACCCACCAGCCATCATCTACAAAACCTGGAAGAGGGCCAGGAACCAGAATAGAGAGGCCCTCCTTGAAACCATACCTAAAGAAGAGCAGGAAAAACCTATCACCTGCGTTACGACGTATAACACAGCCTCCATTGAGGTAGCCAAACTCATTAAGAAGAATTGGAAGATCTTGAATTCTGGCCAGAGGCAGTGGGACATACCACGTTTTGCTTACAAGAGAAGCAATAACTTGAAGGACCAACTAGTTAACACCCGTCCCAAAACGCAGAACACACAAGAACCGAACATCATTCTGAACGCATGGGGCCTCCCAAAAGTAACTGGACACTACCCCTGCAATGATTGCAGTGTGTGTCAGTTAACCACCCACACCAAAACTCTAACCCTAGACCCCAACAAAGTGTGGACACAACGCAGCCACACCAACTGCAATTCATGGAATGTGATCTACCTCCTCACCTGCTCCTGTGGTCTCCGCTATATCGGCATGACCACCCGCAAAATACGTACTAGGGTCACTGAGCACAGAAGCACCATTAGGTGCAAGAAAAACATCAGTAAATTAACCAACCACTTCATCACCCATGGCCATACCCCCAATGACCTCACATGGACAGTCATCGAACAAATGCCTGAGCAGGCATTAGACAATGAGAGAAGACTGATGAGCAAAGAACAGCGTTGGATCTACCGCCTTTCCTCACATACTAATGGCCTGAACTATGCGATCCCTTGGAACTCGGTCACATCCTGACGTAAACCTCTACACAGAGGTTTTTACTAGTACCCATTCAACCCAGTTGACCTATGAACTCCCACTCAACTGAGGTTACCTCTCCTAATCGTACCCAACCCACATCGGGGTGTGACAAGTTGCCATACCCAGCCATAGTCTCCCGCTCCTGCGGCACTCTGTGATGATCCATTACACTATGCCCGAGCAAATGCATCTAACCAATTACTGATCACTATCTCCTTGAAATTCCAAGCCCGCACTATTGATAGTGGCAGATTGCATACTACTACAACGGTTCCCCCCGTTCAACACGGCACATGCTCTGCCGTGTTAGACCCGCACCCGCACCCGCACATGCGCAAATAACTAGTGTCTCACCTCCGCTCATGCGCAATAGATACAAACAGACCCGCGCATGCGCTAGAAACTAGTCTCTTTCCACCGCCCATGAGCAGTCAGCTAGGGACACACCCGGGGAAGTCTTTCTACTCTTACTCCCCGCTACAGGTGCCGATAGTTAATCCAATTAGCAAGCATATAAAAACGAGGAAGAAACTCCAGCTCTTTCTACCGGAGTACGAGGACGGTGCAACAGGTACAAGGCAGGCTCTGACCAGAAAAGCTGTGAGTATGACAACCTCCAAGCAACAATCTCTGGGTAAGCGCTTTTCCCTCCTTACAGGTCTCTAACTCCCAGTGGCCAACATTATTTCCCTACAGGGTCAACCCCTTACCGCTTCACTCGTGGAAGCATTGGCTGCAAAATCCAAGCGTAAGAATATTTACTTACGCCCCATCACACTTTGTACCTCATGCATATGTGTGATACTCGTGTTTTAGCGACACCACCCCCAATTATTTGCGATTCTCACAATAATGGTACCACCAGTGCCATTACACTTTTGCCGACTGTAGTCTACCCACTGAGCACTGTAGATTTGGCATTCTATGTATAGGACTATGTGGCGAAGACGCCAATTTGACTCTCCTTTTCTTACATGTTTTGTCTATGTCTTCAATGTTGTCGGTACAGGCATATATGAGAAGGGAATCCCCTCTCACACTTAGAGAAACACCTTAGTGAGTGTAACACATAGCCTGGATTACACTCCTTTTTAACCTGCACTACACTCTTTCTTTTTTAAAAGGTCCTGAGGAATGCCAGATTTAATTTAAGGCACTGGCTGAAACATGTCGACCAACTGATGGATGTAGGGGGTAGTAACTTGCCTCCCTTAAACATCCCCAAGCCTTATTTTAACCGCTGACGGGGGACCAGTTATTAAAATGTAATTTACCCTCGGGTACTGGGACCCTCGCCAAGCCGTTTTAACTCATACTTCACTTTACACCTCACACTGCACTCTCAGTAATAATACCAGCTCCGCTGTAATCAGGCGTCGCAGCACACCCGGGACACATTAGGTGTCACTGGGTGGGCCCAATGATGAAGCATGCCACAAACTAGGTTGGTGGGTGAGGGCATCATGAACTCACCAACGAGGTGCCCATGACAAATCTAATCAGAGTCCTAACAATATTGGTCATATTTAAGCTAGTCTCTTTTGATAACACATATAAACTACGGGGACTCGGACTAGCTTTCTAGTCCTCTCTCTCTCTCTCTTGATACGCGCGAACGTATAAGTTACCCCACACTCCGACCACAGAGACTTCATGTACCTAGAGATGAAGTTGGTACCCCGGTCGGAGACCACCTCTCTGGGGAACCCCACTCGGGAAAAGATCCCCATCAATGCACGGCCCACCACGGGTGCTGTGATTGTCCTGAGAGGGACTGCTTCCGGGTACCGGGTGGCATGGTCCACCAAGACTAGGATGAACCTGTTGCCTAAGGCTGTCTTGGGGTCCAAGGGCCCCACAATGTTGATGCCCACCCGCTCGAAAGGGGTGCTCACCACAGGAAAGGGTTGGAGGGGTACCTTGCACTTCCCTCCGCTCTTGCCACTGACCTGACATGTTTGGCAAGTTCTACAAAAGGTACCAACGTGCTTCTTCATCTGGGGCCAGTAGAAGTGGGTGACAAGCCTTTGGAAGGTCTTGTCTTGCCCCAGATGTCCTGCAAGAGGCACGTCATGAGCCAGACCCATTAGGAAGTTCCTGAAGCGCACAGGTACCACCAGCACACGGGCTGCACCGGGCTCAGCAAACTTAGGCTCACTATACAACAACTCATCTTCTCAGTAAAGGAAATTATCTTTGGACGCTCCACCTGCTGCCTGGTCTGCGGCCTGTTGCCGCACACCAATGAGGGAAGAGCACTGTTTCTGCGCCTTGCAGAATTCCTCTCTGGAGGGCCCACCTTCTTGCTGCCAATGGGTCAGCTCAGGCAGGTCGCCCAGTTCGGTCACCTGTTCCCCTGTAGGTTCCAGGGAAGCCCCCTCAGGTTCTGCTTCTTCCTGGTCTGTGGGAATGGCCGGGGTTGGTTTCCCACGCCCCCTATCTCTTCCTCTCTTGGCAGGTCTCTGGGTCACTGTTTCGGGCTCCAGTTCTGCTGAATCACCCCTACTGCCTGCCATAGCACGCGTGGTCACACACATCCACGCAGGCAAACCCAACATCTCCAGATGAGTTTGGTGCTCCATATCCTTCCATGGAGAACTCTCCAGGTCATTACCTAGCAGTTAGTCTACAGGCAAGGCATCTCTGACAACAACTTCCAAGAGACCAGAGACCCCTCCCCATTCAAAGGGAACACGCACCACTTTGCAGAGGCGCACTGAGCTGTCAGCTGCCACTACAGGGCGGAGTACATCGGGAATGACCTGCTCTTCATACACCCACTGACACCTCACGGATGTCACACTGGCTCCTGTGTCTCTCAGAGCCTCTATCTCTCTCCCATTGATGATCACTTTCTGCCCGTATTTCTTAGTGTTAGGGGGCAGTAAGGTTTCCTGGACCATCTCTTGGTCTCCTAAAGAGACAAGGGTCATAACTGCTAGTCCCTCCTCCCCACTAGAAATCAAATCTCCTCCCAAAGCTACACTTGCTAACCCTGGGGCTGGAGCACCAGTGGGTGCTGGAGGTTTCTTGGGACATCTAGGAGCAAAGTGGCCCACCTCATTGCAGTGATAGCAGGTAGGGGGACCCCTGTTGTTCCTGTTGTCTCTATTGTCCCGCCTGCCCCTAGGGGGCCATGGCTGTCTAGGTCTGGGGGGTTGGGATTCCTGTCCCTGGAAACTATTTTGGGGCCCATGAGAGAACTTCTTTTGGTTACCCTTGTCCCCCCCACTCTTCTGCTAGGGACCCTGCCCACCTTTGGCTGTGGTACCCACAATTCCTCTGTGGACCCTGGTACTGGTCCAGCGGTCCACCTTCTTAGCAAGCTCAATTGGGTCTGTCAGCTTGCTGTCTAAAAGATGCTGGTGCAGCTCTGGAACACAAAGACTACTCAAGTGCTCCCAACTAATTAAATGCAACAATCCCTTATAATCAGTTACTTTGCTGTCCTACATCCAACCTTCCAGTGCACATGAGTACAAATTCACACACTCCATCCAAGTCTCAGACTCTCTTTTCTTAGAGTGCCAATACTGCAGTCTTTAGTGCTCTGGAGTAAGTCCATACCTGACATAAGGCCTCCTTCATATTGGGGTAGGTCATGGTACCTGCTAACTCTAAGAGCTCTAGAGCACTCCTCCCAGAAGCCTCAAAATGTTTCCACAGGCCCGCCCCCAATGCTGTTCAGGCACACCATTCATTCTCAATGCAATCTCATAAGAAGTAACCCAGGCATAAATATCCTCACTCCTATGGTAATTCTGTACCAGATCCTTGGGAATATATACTTTGCCCCCCTGCACTGGCTGTGCGCTGCCACCATTTGAACTGGAATCCATCTGCTTGGCCTTGATATCCAGTTCTCTCATGCTCACTTCATGAGCCAAAAGAAATTTCTGCTCCTCCAGGACACGTGCATTTTTGCTCTCCTCCGCTGCCCTTTCTTTTTCTACCTCCAATTGCTTCATTTTCATTCTCAAGATTTCAATTTCATGATCTCTCACTTTTTGATTTTCTTCTAACTCTTCTGGGGTCAGACCCCGGCCGGAGTGGTTGCTGCCGGCCCTTGAAACCCCCCCTTTCCACTTGCACCATTTCCATCTTGGGCCTCCCAATATGCCTTCAAGATGCTCTGTAGGTCCTCCTTCCTGAGGCTGTTCTTTATGGGGCACTCAAAGTGGCTGCAGAATTGTTTAAGCTGTGCAACTTTGTAGGAATACAAATCCTCAATACAAAATTCCAATTCTGCTTCTTCCATACTGGGTGCCTTTCCATTCACAGACATGATGCTTTGAAGAGTTAATAAAAAATAGAACCAACCAAAAAAAACAGTAGTATGCAGTGGCGTAGTTTTCTGCACTCACTAGTGATGTACACCAATCACTGTGGGTCTAGTACAAATACAAGTTCAAATCCCACTGCTGACCAACAATGTTAGAACTAGGGGTCTCTAGTTGGCAGAGGTAGGTACCACTGTCCAAATAGGGACCCTTGCTTCTAGTCAGGGTAAGGAGGAAACCCTCTGAGATAACCCCTGCTCACCCCCTTGGTAGCTTGACACGAACAGTCAAGGCTTATCAAAGGCAATGTGTAAAGTATTTGTACCAACACTCACAATAACACAGTGAAAACACCACAAACTGACTCCACAACAGTTTAGAAAAATAAAGGTATTTAATCTAAACTACACAAGACCGAAATGACAAAAATCCAACATACACAGTTCAAGAATATAGTTTCGAAAGAGTTCTTAAAGTTGCGATAAAATAATCCACAGTTGCGTGAAAAGTTCACAGTTGCGTCACGTTTAGCCTACAGTACCTTTAAATGCAACAAAGTTCCAAAACAGAAGCTGGTACGGTGGAAAACAATCGATGCGTCACTCCTGAGACCTTGGGGAGGTGATGCGACAACCCCGCTGGATGTAGAGGGCATGTTGCGGGGACTCCGGTCTGTAAGGGGAGGGATGCGATACCTTGTATGGATTCCGGTGCGGAGGTTCCGTAGTGAAAAAGCTCGCAAAGGCACGATGCGATGATCTTTGGAGCTGCGACGATCTCCGGGGCGACAATGCGCGGACCAGCGGTGATCTTCCACTCGCAGCTCCTCGATGCGATGGCTCTGCAACGACACTCGCAGCGACGTGATGCGGTCCGCAAGCAAGCGGTGCGACGATCTCACCCAGTGACGACAGGCTCTGCGACGATACGCACAGCGATGGTAATCTTCCCGCACCGGACTGGGTTGTCCCTCAAACGAAGGATGCGATGACTCTGGCAGAGGCAACAGGCGGTGTGACGATCTAGTAGCGGCGGGAATTTCCTCACACTGACAGGGATGCGCTCCGCAAGCGAGCGATGCGACAAAACTTGTAGAAAGTCTTTAAAAGCTTGGTTTCCAGCTTCCCAACACAGGTACAACTTCAAGAGGCACCACAACTGGCCCAAGCACTCTAGGAAGGACAGAACTCTCTCAGCAGAGTTCAGGGAAGCTGGGGGTGAAGTTCTTTTGTTCCTGGGACTTCTTAACAGGGAGCCAGCTCTTCTCAGGCCCTTGGAGATTCCTTCAAGCAAGGGGGCACAGCACCAAAAGCAAAGTCCTTCCCATCTCCTTGGCAGCAAAGCAAAAGCAGGTCAGTCCAGCAGAGCAACAGCAGGACAATCTTCCTTCTTCAGTTTCAGCTTTCTCCTTGGCAGAGGTTCCTTCTTGATTCCAGGATGATCTAATTTTCTGTAGTCAGGGGCCCTGTACTTATACCCCTAAAAGTCTTTGATCCCTTTGTGCAGGAGGGCTCTGAGCCCGGTCTGAACCAGTTCTGGGTGTTCCTTGAGCACTTTGTTTTCCTGGCCTCTCCTTTCCTTTCAGAGAGAGGGGCAGGGTCGTCAGCCGCCCAGCAGGAGGTGGAGCCAGCATTGTGGAAGGCAGGCACAGCCCTATTCAGGCCCAGGTGCTACCCCCTCCCACCACTCTAGATGCAGATGGAGCTATTCAGCCCAGGGATGGCCCACTCAGACTCTGGGAGACGCCCAGCCCCTGTCACTCACAAATCAGACAATCAATTCACAAACAGGCCAAGGCACACAGAAAGGTCAGACAAGAGAACAGCAACTTTCTAAAAGTGCTGTTCTCAAACACAGGATTTAAAAACAACCTTTCTTAAAATATGTGTTATTAAATTCTGAGTTCATGGATACCAGACGTTTGTGTCCTATCTTGCTCCTATGGGAAGATATGCTGATAGCCACTATAGCCAGCATTCCCCATGATAGCTATCCCATGATAGCTATGGGGCAAGATAGCCTTACAATAGTGAACAACGAAAATGGCTGTAATTCACTATCAGAGCATGTCACCTGCACCAGTACATGCTCTACCTTTCACATACACAGCACCCTGCCCAAGGGGGTACCTTTGGCCTTCCATAGGGGTGACCAATGTAAAGGGAAGGGTTAGGCCTGGCCAGTGGGGACATTGACCAGGAGGACATGGCAGTTCACAGACTGCACACAGGCACTGCGGTGGCAGTCCTGAGACACCATTTTAGGGCTACTCATGTGGGTGGCACAATCAGTGCTGCAGGCCCACTAGTAGCATTTGTTATCACCAGCCCTGGCACACTCAGTGAACTTTACTAGGGACTTCTTGGAGACACAAATATGCCAATCATGGATAACCAATCATAATAACAATTTACACAGGGAGCACTGAACAGCAGTGGCAAAGGGCCCAAAGCAAAAACGAAATCCAGCACAGCATCAAAAATAGAGGAGGTAGAGGCAAAAAGATAGGGGTAAACCACGCCAAAGATGCCAGGTCTAACACATGGTGAGCAACAAAACGATGGATTTAGGCCCAGATCTCTGTACTGGGGTGAATGTATGACATTGTTCTGCATTCTGTCCATCAATTCTTCTTTTTGCATTTGTTACCCCGAGTGGGACGGGTATGCTCTGATGCTAGTCCCGTGCTCTCCATGCCACTGAAGTCAAACTATCCTGGCTGATGAGGGCTGAAAGCCCTAAACCGGTCCTAGGATGCTTGTTTCCAGTCCAGGGAGGACCTGGCCTGGCAGTTCGGGCTGGACTGTTCCCATTGGGTGCATGGTCAAGACTGATTTGCACATGGCTGGGTCCAAACCGGAATGGCATGGTGAGCATCAAAACAATGGATTTAGGCCCAGATCTCTGTACTGGGGTGAATGTATGACATTGTTCTGCATTCTGTCCATCAATTGTTCTTTTTGCATTTGTCACCCCGAGTGGGACGGGTATGCTCAGAGTCAAGCTACCATGGCTGATTAGGGCTGAAAGCCTGAAACCAGTCCTAGGATGCTTGTTTCCAGTCCAGGGAGGACCTGGCCTGGGAGTTCGGGCTTCCCTGGGAAGGATGAAAGGTTGAGCTCCATCTGCTGCGAGTCAAACTCGTGCTCTGCTGCTTCTTCAAGAGTACTGCAGGATGCCTTAGCCCGCTAGGCTAGCGTGAGAACGTTTTCATCCCTGTTAGTTACTGGATATATAATTTGGTGTCACAATTGTTAGAGCATACAGAAATGAATGTGTTGTGTTTTGTAAAAGCTCAGTAAGCGAACCAGATGTGTAAGAATGTAGTTTAAACATAATATGCTGGAACGCACACCATGGTCGTGTAAACATACTCACTTTTGTCTTCTGTGGACCCATGTGTTTTTAAGAGAATGGCAGGCATAGTAGCTCTTGAAATGGTTACTTATTTGGGTTTACATTTCTGCAATTGTGAAAGTCCGCAAAGTTGGCTTAGGATGTGAAACTGTGACCGCAGTCCTAGTATCCTGCGAGTGCTGATGAGTTAGAAGGCATGGGCTACATGTGTTCATGTTCACACCCTCCAATGGAGGAAGAGGGGGCATTGGTGGAGGAAATGTGTGTGAGAGCAGGGATCGCAACGTACCAAGGGAAGGACTCATGAAGGAGCTATGTATTGAGGCCAGGTAGAAGTGTGTGCAAGCAGAGAGCAGACTGGAGTGCTTGTGTAATCAGAACCAAAGATATTTTGGGATTAGAAACTGACGAGCAAAAGAAATTTGAAAAACAGACCCACAGAGCGTTTCCCTTGCGGGAGCGAGCAGGGGCACCATCTGTTTGCAAGTTAATTACATACAGATGTCGACAAAGCTAACTCCCGCAAGGGAATTGCCAAATGTGCACGTGTTGCCATTGCAAGCAATGCAATGCGTACACGTTTTTGGCCTAAAAAGTGAATCGATTTCAAGAGGTCTCTTCTCATGTAGCGCATGCGCGCTGCTTAGGCAATACCTAAAAAGGACAGAAAAATAAATTAACATGTACCAAGGTGACTAATAGGAAATTAGAGGTGGACGAGCCAATAAAAGCTCGAGACAGGTTTGAGCTTGAAGCCTGGCTGTGGCTCACTGCGAGGTCCTCTTGGAACCTCGAGCCTATTAGGAGCAGACCTTTCATGTGGATTATCTAGCTAGCTCCCTGTCCCATGTGGCGTCAAGGACAGAGTTGCCGACTGTGGAAGTGGGGAACCAGGCTCGAGTTTGGAATTGGCTCAACACCACGTAATTCTGGGCAAATCACTCAATCACTGCATGCCTATAAACAATGCAAGTGTAACCTTTCTAATACTGGTGCTCATTTAAACTGCTCCATTACTTTCAGGTCCAGTTCACGCTATATTTTAAAACTGTAGAAAAATACACTAAGAGTTTAAAACAAAGCCGTTAACGTACGGAAAGACAAATAAAGTTGATGCTGTATTGAGTACCAATACAGCATCAATACAATCCACATAATATCACTCAGTGAGACATATTAACACGCCACATAATTACACTCTACTCAACACAATATAAATACACTCCACACAACAACACTCAAAACCACATAATTACACTACATAATTACACTCTACTAAATGCAACATACACCCCACATAATACCACTCAATACCACATAATTACATGCCACATTATTACACTCTACTCAATACAACATAAATACAAACCACACAATATCAATCAGTGGTACATAATAACAAGCCACATAATTACACTCTACTCAATACAATATAAATACACTCCACACTACAACACTCCAAACCACATAATTACACTCTACTCAATACAACATAAATACAAACCACATAATATCAATCAGTGTCACATAATAACACGCCACATAATTACACTCTACTCAATACAATATAAATACACTCCACACAACAACACTCAAATCCACATAATTACACTCTACTAAATCCAACATGCACTCCACATATTACCACTAAGTACCACATATAACACTTTTTAGTAGAACTTTTCTACATAAAACACATCACCCACAATACTCTACAACATAGCCAAAACTTCAACATAAACACATAAGGTCCCAAAAGCGAGACCTATTGGCTATGCCACTGCTTGTTGTTTTTCCCATTGACCTCTTTTTGGCTTTCTTTGTGTCTCCTTTGCTCTAGTATTTCTTCTAGTCACTTTATTTTGCCACCTGTCATTGTGTCTCTGTGTGATACATCATTTTCTCAATATTTTCTTTCTTTCTGTCTCTTTTAATACATGTTTTACATCATTGATCTCTTCTTCCTTCTACAAGCATTTCCAGCTCTTTGGCTTATGTTTTTATTTCTGCGAATGCATTTTTTCTGCTTTTCCTTTTTTCAAATATCCCTGTCTGTTTTTGCCCAACTCTGTTTTCGTTTTATATCTTTTGTTGAATGTGTATCTGTCTCTCTGTTTTTGAGCTTCTGTTTGTCATCTTCGTCCTCTTCTTTCAGGTTCCTAGCACTTTCTTTCAGTTAGTCTGTATTGCCTGTTGCCTGAATTTGGTTTGTATAGTGTTCCTGTCTCTGTGTTGTCTGTTTCTCTTTCATTCATTTACATCCACACATATATACAACTTCGTTTCTTTCTCCAGTTCTGCATCTGCCATTGGAGTGTGTATTCCTGTCCTTTGTTAATTTTACGTTTTTTGTTAAGTGATTTTGATGTTATTGCACAAAAATAAGCGTCCTGTGTAATGTACAGAGGATATGGAGCAGCATTGCCAGACCACATGGATTTATAGACAACACCCCATGTGTTAAAGGTTATCAGCTTAGAATAAGGACTCAAAAATGAGCTGTGTGTTTGAAAATATTGAAAGGAATGCCAATTTCGTGCCTTATTTGGTCTCGTGCAGAACATTTGACAAATGGCAAGAGTTTATATGAAAAGTGAGATGGAGTTTAGAATGGAAAATCTTACACTGCAAGGAAAGGAGAAAGGGTTAGTATCAATATTCAGGCTGATTTATGATGGCACACATACAAATAAACCAACTATTAAATGTATAATGCTTTCATGACAGAGTGCGTGACGGCAAAACACTATATTACACTGTAATAAAATACATTTAAGTATCCCTTGTTAATAATAGCAGTTTTTTTATTGCTGTTGGGAAGTGCAGTGGATATTGATTTTTGTGGTCATTTGTGAGGCCTATCAAGCTCTGAGTAAACAATTCGATATGAGGCTGTGTCTCTTCCTGGATTTCAGCAGTACCTACGAGGTGGCAGGGTATTGATGTGTGATGTCTTCACTCTTTCATATTATTGTGTATCTTTGTATGCCACACAGGTAACGACTACAGTATTTCAGTATCCTAATGAATATGGAAGTTTCAAAGATTTGTCTCCATTGTAGAACATGGGCATCTGGGTTTCTTTTTTGTACATTGATAGACATATGCTGGAATCGCAATGCACAGTCTGTACTGAGATGAATGACTAGGTTATTTATGTGCACTGCTGTTGCACTTTATTGAGCTTTGTACAATTTGTAAAAGACAGTTGTGTTTTTATAATGGAACTTTTTAATGGAACTATTATAGGTTCGTGCTTTGTTGCTAGTGTTTACGCCATCGCCTCAAGTAGAAGCTGTATGTCAATCTATTGTTCATTGTTGAGTGTGTTTAGTATGGAGATCTTGTCTACTTTCAGTCTGGATTTTAATTGCTGGGCTTTTAATGAATTGATTCTTGACTAAGTGGTTATGTTATATTTATGTAACTATTGCCTGAACTGATAGGATTCATTCTCGTAAGTGAGTGAGTGGTGTTTTGCATCTTAGTAAGTCTCGTACAAGTTTATTCACGTAATTGGTTATCGTACCAGAGTTACCCAAGCCTGATAACATGAAATATACGTATTGTTACCTCTGAACCAGGGTTTTAAATACATTTTATTCCAATCTTTGAAGGGACTATCTGTGAGCTCCCTTTGCTTATATTTATGTAGGGTTTATCTCTTCTTCTTCTTCTATAAGGCCTATTTACTTTTATGTGATGTACTTATTATGTGTGTTGTACTTTTATGACCCTGGAGATAGAAATAAAGTTTATGATGATGATGATGGTTTAAGTTTCAGGAAGAAAGATAGGCCACTTTAGACTAGAATGTTTGCAAATCTCAATTTTGGTTCAAGGTGCAACTGCTCTCCACTCTCCTCACCTTATACAGACACTTGTTACCAAACACCTCTCCTAATTAAATAAATAAAGCATTTTTTAAAGTGTATGGGTACACCCAATGGCGTGTCTCTGTGCTAAGTCCTGACCTGACCAGAGGAGGAGAGGAACATGGGAGGCTCATCAAGAAACAGTTTCAGTCGACTTAAAAAGCCAAGATTGAAGTCCTATACGAAAGGCATTTTCTGATCTTGGCCAGTCAGGTGCATTGGGAAGGAGTTCCCTATCTTAGCCGCCAAATGGCTAAAGGAATGGGCCCCCAGCCTGACCCTCTGCACCTGAGATACCTGCACTGGATTTGCCCTGGCAGATCTTAACTTATGTGAGGGTAAGTTGGGTTGCACCATAGAGAGCAAGAATTTGGGGCCCTTGCCCTTTAGAATGTTGTGGTAGTAGCACATACCCTTGTAGATGATTCTTTTTCCCACTGGCAACCAGTGGAGAGAAACAAGGGTGTCCAAGATCGATGATTTCGAGGCAGTTTCAGAACTAAGAGAGCTGCCACAATTTGTATCCTTTGAAGTTTCTGCAGGCTTCCTTTAGCAGCCCCAAGGTATACAACATTGCAGTAATCTATTTGAGAGGTTACTTCGGCGTGCACAATGGTTTTCCTGGCCGCTATAGGGAACAGGTCCTGGGTCTTTCTCAGGATTTTAAGGATCTCGAAGCATTTCCCCGTTACACTATTTATCTAATTCTCCAACAACAGTTTAGGGTCAAACCATACACCCAGATTTTTGGTTGCAGATTTGGGAATGGGTGTCTGACCCAGGAGATCCAGTCACCAAGTCGATGTCTAGATGGAGGGGGTTTTTCCGACTATCAGTACTTCCGTTTTGTTACCATTTGGCTTAGGACAGCTATTTGCCATCCGAGAGGGTAGTTCTTCCAGACACGAAGTGAACTGTGATGCAGCAGTATCCTTGCCCTGAGAAAGTATAACAATAAGATGCGTATCACTAGCATATACCACAATGTTCACATTGTGCCTTTCCACAATCTCAGCTAAGGGGAAGATGTAACGATTAAATAAATTAGGGCTCAGGATCAAGCCATGAGGTACACCTTGAGACAAAGATAAAGTGTTTGACATGAACGGTCTTTGGCCAAGTTGAAAACTGCTGGAATGGAGAAAAGAGGCAATCCATTGCAGTGCAATTCTTCCTACACCACACCACATGAGCCTATGGAGAAGTAGGCCATGTGATATGGCGTCAAAGACTGCACTGAGATCTAGCAGTACCAGGGGAGCAGTAATACTGCTGACTCAGTAGAATGAGAAGCCCTGGAACCAGATTGAGATGGATGTACCAAATTGTTAAATTTAATAGAGCTCGTTAGTTGGATGTTCACAAGATTTTCGGTTATTTTCACAAAAAAGGACAAAGTGAAATAGGTCTGAGATTTTCTAGTTGCGTGGGATCAGCTGCAGATTTTTTTTTCATATCGGGACCACAAACGCATGCTTCCATTTTTGAGGGCTTTACCTAATAGGAATAACATAGAGATGAGCTGCTGTAGTTGGGGAGAATAACATTCATTCCATGTGTTAGGATTTTTGGCGACAATGGGCCTAGAGGGGATCCTGATTTAATTAGCATAAAGAGTACTTTTAATTCCTTGAGAGAGGGGACAGTGAATTTAGTAAGACTATTCGTGGTAGCCAATTCTTCAAGAGGGGTTCCTAAGCCCCTGCAATTTGGATCCTCAGCAGGGAAGGTGTCATAGATTGTAGCTACTTTTGATGCAAAGAAGGAGGCAACCTTGTTGCAACTTTCATTGGATGATGTTGATACTGCTGTGACACGTTCCAGAGAGGATAATGGGTTTACAATAGAGAATAATTATTTAGAGGAATTATTCACACTCTCCACTTTCTGAATGTTGAAACTCTCTGTTAGTTTTCCTGACAAGTTTATGATATTGATTCAACGCTGTTTTATAATTGCCTCGATTGGCTATGCTATAGTAAATCCACCAAAGGCACTCAAGGTATTTGCAAGATTTCTTAGCTGATTGACTCATTGTACCACGGTGCAGAGCCAAGGCCCTTGATTTGTGCCTGGTGATTTTTGGGTCCATACTGCCTAATGCTCCTGTTATCCAGTTCACCAAATTAGTATTGGATGTATCCACGTCTTCCCCCACAACAAGACTCAGAGCTAAGAGTGCCTTGGATAATGTCTCTGGGCTGATCTCCGCACACTTCCTAGTAGTTACCAATTCATTGCTGCTCCTGATCGACGTGGATTTTGGCAGTGGTATATTAAATGCAATCAGATAGTTGTCAGACCAAGGAACTGCTATAAGAGTTTCAACCTCGAGTGTGGAGAAATTTAAAAAGATAGGATCTAGTGTATGACCCAACACATGAGTGGGTCCTGATTCCCGCTGAGCTAATTAGACCATTTCTAGCTCCCCGCTTAGAGATATGCCTCATTGTTGAAGCTATCATCAAAATGTGTCCACTCATAAGCCATCAAGAAATAGCCTGCCTCAAAAGGGGCGTGGGAGTTCAGCAGTCTCTCCAGAACAAACAGGGCACTAACCAGGGCCTACCAATTACTAGTGCATCAGGAGAGCTACCTCTTCGGTCCCGCAATACTGGTACAAATACTAAACATTGAAATAAGAACAGTAACTTAAGTGCCACAAAGAAAAACATAAAAATAAAAAAAATAAACATAGGGGCGTCTGGCACCACCCTGCACACAAGTACTACAAGTAAAGTAAATGTGCAGTAAGAAACTCCAGAAAAAGTGACAAAATGCACTTAAAAAGGAGTGGGTGCAATATACAGAATTCGGTACGGGTGAACTCCTACCAGAGATCAGGCCCAGCACGTCCACTCATCAGCCATCAATAAATAGGACATCTCAAAAGGGGCATGGCAGTTCAGCAGTCTATCCAGCACAAACAGGGCAGGCAACAAAGCACTAACCGGTGCCCAGCAATCCCTAGCACATCAGGAGAGCTTCCTCTTCAGACCAGCAATACAGTTAAAATATTAAATTCTAAAATAAGAACAGTAACTTAAGCGTGATAAAGAAACACAGGCAAATATAAAAACAGAGGGGAGCCAGGCACCTCCCTGCACACAAGGGCTACAAAAAAAGTAAATGTGCAGTAAGACAATCCAGAAAGAGTGATACAATTCACTCCATAAGGAGTGGATGCAATGTACCGAATTTTGTGAGGGTGAACTCCTACCAGAGATCAGGTCTGGCATGTCCGCGCATTGGCTCCTTTGCTAAAAAACCATCACAGAACACTCTGAGCACAGGAAAGGAATTGTGGGACTCCACTTTTAAAATCTAAGCTACGTGATTCTGCCAACTTTAGGAAGTGGCAACTAGAAACTCTTTGTAAATCTCAACCAATTCTATAGAACGTACCCAGGAATCCACACACTGTTTTTAATGCTGTGTATTCATTGAACAATGAAGCAATGAAGTATCATGAAAACCTTGCAACCATTAAGCTATTGTAACTAACATGAACCCCAGGAACCACAGTGCCTGTGAAAACAACGGGGAAGCACCAGGATATACACACTAGCATATGCATCCTGCAATCTAAATGATACTACCCTAATTTGCAGAGTCTGAATCTCCCTCTCCTCCGCTTATCACTGTGGTGTGTGGCTTGAACAGGGGAATGATACATGCAGTGGTTGAGGGAGTGCAAGAGTGTTGGCAGGGGACTATGTTCCCCTCTTTGTGAACACCTAAATTCTGATGAACTATTGAATTCTCAGCGGTGATCTTCAAAGAACACTACATTACCTCCTCGTAAGTCTTCCTCGCCACATGAATAACGAAGGTGAGCTTCACTCCACACCAGAACCCTCCAAAGCAAAAAAAGTTAGCCTCCCATACCTCCCATCCCTTCCCAATATGGCCGACCCATGTCACCCTTGACCTCTATAAGAGGCAGGCTGGCCCAACCCTTCAGCTTTTTTTTTGGCTCTGCGCTGACTCTCCATGTATGCTGTCAGGGAAGTGGGTTCCTGCTATAGCATGACCTTGGGTCCTTGGGTGGAGGCCCTGCTCTTGCTGGCCCTTGCGCTTGGGGATCCTCCCCTTCCTTCCCCCGATTCCTCTCTTTAGGGGTGGTTAGGCTCTGCCATAGCGTGTCAAGGGTTAATGGGATTTTTTGTTGGGAAATGCCCTGCCCAGGGGCCCCCGTCTATGTCTTCTGGAAATGCATGACCTTGCTCAGTTGATACCGTTGGTTCGGGCTGGCGCCCGGCGGGCCGTTCTCTGGCTCCGGGGCGTGCTTTCCGCTACTGCTGTGTTTGGCTGCGGGGCCCGCAGGGGGCTCGCTTCGCTGTCTACTCCCGTCTCGGGTTGCTATCTATGATGCCCGTGGGTTGTGGTGAAGCCCCCTTGATTTTAATTAGCTCCGAGGAGCTGCGTGGGCTTACCTTATGTTACAATCTGGGTGGTGCTCGGTTTCCAGCACCGTCTTCTGTCCTCCTGGCCTCGTCCGCCCGTGCTCATGGTGCAGCATGGGCGGTTGTTGCAATCTTCGCTTGGCGATTGCGTGCGGGGGACGCACTTCCCACTTTTGGTTTCCGGCCTGCTGTGGGACCGGTTGGGGCATTGCACCCTTCCCATAGAGTGGGTTGCATTCCGACTTTGTTTTGCTGTAAGGCACTCGATTGTTCCCCGGCCAACGGTTCTTCCCGCCTCCAGTCTCCCACTGGTTTTCAATCATATTTGTTTTGCAATATTATAATTATTAAAAATTTTCCTTCTATTAAATATAATCTCAGTTTCTTTGAAATAATTATTTTTAATATAATTGAATGTGCACAAGGGTATGTCCTCCAGCTATAGTTGATGACACTAATAGTGAACCCAAAATTGACGCAGAAAATAAACTTAATGCATTTAATTCTGCACTTTAAAATCCTGTAGAATAATTGATAGAACGTTTGGAATATTTAAATCCAGATTTCCTCATTTACACCAGTTTGTAAGACAACAACTATAGATAGCAGACATGGTGTCCAAAATAATTGCTCTATGTACAATCCATCACATCATTCTTGTACATTCTTCTATTCTAAAATAGTTTGTATTAAATTGTGAATCTGTATGTTTTTCTAAAATGTTGATATAATTTATACATATTAATTGAATTTTCATAAACAACCTAAACGTATATATATTTGTAACATTTTGGAAAAAAAACAATGTAAAAAATAAAATAAAAAAAACACAAATACAATGGGAACAGTCCAGTCTGAAGTGCTAGGCCAGGTTCTCCCTAATTTGGAACACAAGCAACCCAAAACCCATTTTGCTGTTATTAGGGCTCATCAGTTGGGTAAAGCTTGGTTTCAGTTTCACGCTGTGCAAGGGACATATATCTGGACATAACCACCCTACTTACTGTGTCACACTGAAGTATAAAAATAGGTAATAGGTTGAGACTGATTTGCATATGGTTGCCAAAGAAGGGTGGCATGGTGTGCAAAGGACCGATGGGCTGGAATAAGGCCAGAATAATTACCAGTGGTTAAGATTAATTGAAGCATTCCATTCATCACTTTTGTGTATACTTCAGCCCTGCTCTGGGCATCCATACTGTAGGAAGGTGGCTACCTGACTATGGTTACCCCAGATTTTTTGCCTTGTGTTTAGCTGGTTTTCGACTTAGTTGGCCTGGTTCCCTGCTAATCAGGGCCCCAGGCCATCTGCTATCTCTGTAAAATGGATTCCATGTACCCTAGGTACATACCACAATTGGAAATGGACTCCTTGTCAGCCCCTGTACCATGCACTATAGGTGCTCAGGGCATAGGTGCCACCAAGGCCTACCAGGGGCTGCAGCATATCTTTTGCCACCCCTGGCTGGTTCTTAAATTGACACAACTGGCTGATCACTCAGCTGGGGTAAGGTGGAGTAATCACCCCTTGCTTAGATATAGTATACCTATATCTAAACCTATATCTGGACACATATAAACCTGTGAGCCACTCCTATGGAAGGCCTCATCAATCCTGGAGGCAGAGTGCGTGGTTTAATGTGAGATGGAGCTCTAGCATGAGCTGAGCCTGTCTGCAGCCGTCGGGAACAAATCCCTAAGCTGTTTCAGGATAATGCCATACCATATACTCTTAAGTGCATTATAATCCTCGCGGTTATATAGCAACTTTGGTTTGGCTTTATCAAAACATGTCGTGTAAGGTGTCATACGATTTGAAATACTATCCCCTCGCCAGTTCTGGCGACGGGGATAGCATTCCACCCCTCTAGAGGGAGAAGACATGTTACTTTACTTAAATGCGGTTAATTTCTAACAGGACCTCGGATCCACAAAATGGATGCTTCTGCCACAGACACAAGTCTGACCCCCTGAAGCTGACCGAAACTCAGCCAAAGGGGCCTGCACAAAGGGTTTCCTGTCGCAGGGAGGTGTCACACCCCCCCAGACAGGAGATAGTGGATTGTAGCAGGGAGGTTTGAAAGAAACCAGACACTGCATGGGGAGCACAAGGCTTCCCCTTGCATAATCCGGTCAAACCGGTTCTGGGGCACACCAGCCCCAGTCCCAGCGCGGCCTGGATCAAAGGAAAGGGGTGTATCCACCCCCTTCCTGGGTCCCACCCATAGGAGGGGACCTAGCAGGTAATCCAGCCCCCTAGATTGGTATAAGAATGGGAGCAGTGCCAAAGCACTTCAGATTATCCTGATGAAACATAAGAAACGAAACTCTGGACCCTTCGACATCCTACTCAACGTAGAAGACTGACGAATCTCCCTTGTGGTCAAGGAGTGACCACCCTGTGCAAACAGGCACCATCCAGCACCTCGATGTCTGCTTTGTTGCAGTTCCCACAGGAACTCGAGCGACAGAGATCGACGAGATTAAGCTTGCCTGCCTTCTAACAGCCCGATCCACAGTCCCTGCACAGCTGAGACCCGTGGAGGTGACCGGAAGTGTGGGGCATGCCATCTTGGAAAGACCACGAGACGCTGACCGTGCAGCCCACGAGTGACCCTCGTAGCTGTACACCGGGGTTTGAGAAGCCCCAACCCTGAGCCACTCCTGCACCGAAGTTCACCCCTCTACACTCGACGAGTGCTGCGTGGGGCCCTTCTGCTTCTTTTGGCTCAACGCGTTGGCCCGGTCACTTGCCAGCCGGCTTGTGGCCCCTGTGCTGACGAAACTTGAAAAACGACTTGCGATTCTGGTTGCTCCAGATTTGCACCAGCTCCCCTGAAAAGGAGCCCCCACTCTGACCCTCCTGGTCCGAGTGAGAAGCAATCTTCCGGTTCCGCGTGGATTGCTTTTGGCAAGTGTTGTTTGCTCCAATCTTGAAGCCGACAGCTCCGACGGCGAGAGCCTGCGTGGGACAGATCGTGACCTGCTCCTGGATTTCGTAGATGCCCCAGAGCCCACGTGACAGCGGAGAGAAGCTCCTCAACAATCACCTGATTGCGCCCGACATTGCCTGGTTCCGTCCTGGTTCCACCCTGGTCACTGCTGAGTGACCCAGACTCAGGTACTTTTCGACTTCGATCCACCCTTGGATCCCACCGGACACTTCTCCTTCACAGCGCCTGCAGCCTCTTCAGCTTCAAGCACCAAGAATCAGCGTGACGAAACCCGACACTACTTCGACCCTATGCACCCGCTTCCTGTGGGTGAGGTAACATTGCAACGCCGGTGTTCCCACACTGGTACACACCTCTAGGGTCTGTGTCTTAAGTTTTGTCCCTCTAGGTTCAGCGGAAGTGTCCTTAAACTCTATTTGTGTAACTTTTACGCACCATTGACTAACATTGGTGCATGCGTGCGCTTTCAGCACTGCACCCGAATCCCGCGGGCTTTTCCCGACTTCAGCATTGCTTGTCCCGACTGCTCCCAGCGATTCCCTAGGCCCTAGGCCTAACCACTGTTCGATTGGTATCTCTTATACCACTTGTTTAGTATATGGTCTGAGTGGCCCCTCGCCCTCATCCATAATTATGCAACTTTGTATGTTATACTGTGCTTTTGATTTAACGCTTGTGCCCCTTTATTCATAAAGAGTACTGGGGATTATTGTGAGTAATAAATACATATATTTTTATAATATATACTTGTGTGGTGTCTTTTCATTTGATATTACAGGATTGTGATTGGTAAAACAGCTCGCTTAACACAACCTCTTGAGTTAAGCATTTAAGGCTGCTTAGTCTATGCTACCATTAAGATAGCTTGTCTATAAGGTTGACTTACAACCAGACACCATAAGGGGATATTTGGACTGATACAAGGTGGTTCCAGAATTGGAAACATCATATATCAGGCCAACTTCTCACACATACATGAATATGCGATGATGACCAGGCAATGGTAGGCGCACAACAAGATTATGGCTATTTGTACACCTTTCACGTATTACAGTGTGCTTCAAGCAAGGAATGGAAGGTCACCTTTCTTCCATACACACTCAGAATAGATTCCAAGAAAACAGTTCACAATTGTTCCTCGCTGAGCACCACAAAAAAGTAAATATTTTTTTAAATATAACACATGTTTTTCAATCCTAGTTCCCAGGTACAGAAATGTAATCAATTATAACACCAAGGAGAGTCTCTATATTCCATATGCGCAAAGTCTCTTCAATTATCACACCACCGTCAGGTTGTAATATTGTTGTGTTGATCCAATTTTATTCATACAGCCATGAACGTCCTTCCATCAAAAATGTATACAGCCACAGCCAACACGTGTTTCGTCTGGCATTAATGTCATGCCATTTGACTTCTTCAGGGCAAATCAAAAGATTGCTTCTATCCTTTATCTTATTTATGAGATTTCTGTACAAGTCACCAGTTGCTGCGCTTGCAAAATAAAAAGGAAATGCGAGGAAAATCTTCACTCGCTAGAATCCAAACTCATATCCAAAATCCATTAAATTGTACTCCTTCACGTTATTTGCAACCTATAGTAAATCTTCCCACTGTCAAAATTAGGTGTCAGGACTATATATCCAATTTGTCGATGTCAAGTATCCAAGCACAGTTATCAATCCAGACGTCTCAAGTTCTCACTCCATAAACAAGCGTGTACGCTTGTTCGGGCATACCAATCAGCTACTACTTATTTTGCAAGCGCAGCAACTGGTGACTTGTACAGAAATCTCATAAATAAGATAAAGGATAGAAGCAATCTTTTGATTTGCCCTGAAGAAGTCAAATGGCATGACATTAATGCCAGACGAAACACGTGTTGGCTGTGGCTGTATACATTTTTGATGGAAGGACGTTCATGGCTGTATGAATAAAATTGGATCAACACAACAATATTACAACCTGACGGTGGTGTGATAATTGAAGAGACTTTGCGCATATGGAATATAGAGACTCTCCTTGGTGTTATAATTGATTACATTTCTGTACCTGGGAACTAGGATTGAAAAACATGTGTTATATTTAAAAAAATATTTACTTTTTTGTGGTGCTCAGCGAGGAACAATTGTGAACTGTTTTCTTGGATTCTCACACATACATATCACAATCTTAGTCATAAGTTGATTTTGTGGTGTGGGTATTGCATTCTGGCAGATCACTAGGACAGTGCTGTCATCATTGAATGATATGATCATTGAGAGTTGAGCTAAATTATGTTTGGACTACTGTGGTCATGTTAGATTAATTCATGGCAATGTCTTATTCATTTTTGTTGGGTGTGAGTGATTTGAGATGCACGTAGTTGCATGTCTTTATCATTTGATTATGTAGGCCAGAGGTTCCTGAGGTTCCCTATGCCTAGTATTTAGAATTATTCTAAATGTTTGTATGTGTACAACTAAACTGTATTTGATGTTCTTTCTGTGTTTTGTTCTGTATGTGATATGGGTACATCTTCAATGCATTTATTAACTGCATGATTTCCTGCTGTCTGGCATATCTCCAAGGTGTTGGATGCATGTGCAAAAGCCTGTCTGATTTGTTAATTATTATGTGTAATTGCTTGAATAGTTAGAAGAGTATATCTGTGTCTTTTGTTAAATATGAAAATGCATATAATTGTTTAATTCTTCCGAAGTAAAAGGCTTATTGGCTAGGAGGGTTTTCTGAGCTGTGATATTGGCATGTATGTATGTTGCCCCTCCAGTGACTTCTTTGAGGATAGTGTTGTAAGAAATGAAAACAGAATGTAAAAAGCAATGGGGTGATGACTAGATTGTAGCTAATTATTGACATAATTTATTAACTCATAGGCGTCTTGATACAGTTGCCTGAGCTTGTAAGGTCCTCCAGGTCCCAGGATCTTGCTGTGCGAAGAAAAGGGGATGTGCTGGGCCCGCGCATCAACTAACGCTGCTTAGCACCACCATCACTCCTGCTGTGCAGGATGAATGAGGGCCCAGCCCAAGCAAACCCAGGGCCAAGGGCAGGTCCGTCATCACCCAGAATCTGCTGGGCTGAGCAACCCCTCTTGGTCCCACAATAAATCAAGGTACTGTTTGCTAGAAATTGGGTTATTGGTTGAGGGGGTGGAAACCCCATACAGGCAACAACCACAATCCATGGTCCGTAATTGGAAAACGGCGACCGGGAACCAAAGGAGGAGGGATACCACGTCCTTGACACTTCCGGATTTAAGTTGTACCCAAGCGAACCGGAACCTGCTTGTGGATCCCCTCCCGGTTTGAGCTTAATGTGCACACTCATTAAGCAAGTCCGATGTAGCACTCTGATTCCGTGTGCTCATGAATGCTTATTCCGTGAGGAATCTACCACGTGAAGATCGAGATAACCCTGCTTCGGTTACCACTCCGATTGACGGAAGGTGCCACCACACCTGGAACCTCTCAAGACGCTTTCAGATTTTATTCTTCTCCTTCACTCCAACACACGTACCCGGCTGAGACGGGTAGGATTACTAATCTTATACGCTATCAGATTCTGTAGAAATATCACCCACACCTACACGATTGTAGGTTGTGTCTTAAGCCCTGAGGAGTCGCAGTGATTTGTTTCCCACGCGACAAAACACGTGTCGGCTGGTTGTTGAACCAATAAACTCATATCCATCTTCCAAGAAACGGAACTGAATTGCAATTGTCTTAATGATTGGCTCTATACATAGAATGTTGTCTATTTCATAACCACTCTTTTTTACACCTTGATTGTTGTGTGCGAGGGCATTGCTGTTTCACACAATCCATGTCAGGATGAACCACAAAAGTCACTAAATTAGCCTATGCCTAGCCCTCCGGTAGCTTGACACAAAGCAGTCAGGCTTAACAGAGGCAATGTGTAAAGTATTTATGAAGCCCACAAAGAGTAATAAAGTAAAAACACACCACTAAATAATTGCACACCTATTTTTAAAAATTGAGTACATTTTGATAAATGAAATTATACAAAAACAATAAAAAGCCAATCAGTAGAAGCAGAGATATGCAATTTCAAAGTTTTAGGTAAAAATAGCACCTAAAAGCACAAAGCGCAACCCTCGGTCTTGTTAAACTGGTGGAAAGTGACAATTCCAGGCCAACTGCGATGGAGTGTGGGTCAGATAGAGGGACCAGGTTAGTAATGCTGAAAAGGTTACCTTCTCAAAGTCCTGTGTAAAGATTTCCCTTTGTGGCAGTGGAGGCTTCAAGGAGCACCGAGAGTGTTGTGTGGATGGAAATAGCTATAGTGTGAGGAGCAGGCCTGGCGTCGGGGGCAATCATTGCTGTAGCACAAAGAGCTGGTCAGGCATCGTGGAACTGTCAATGTTGGAACTTCACGTTGGCAGTCACCGTGGAGTGCTGTTGCTGTAGAGCAAAGTGCGACTCCAGCATTACCGGTCCTCACTGGCGGTCGTTGTAGCAGGAAGAGCAGGTCTCACAGGAACTTTGCATTAGTGACCGGAGGATAGTCTGAGGATGCGATCAGCAGGTTGGGCCCGCATTGTGAGGGAACTGGCCCCAACTCACCATTAAGGACTGCCAAGATGCCGTGGATGACATCGCACCCTAGCTGGCTCCAGTCGGTAGCTGAAGAAAGGATTCTCTCCACCATTGGGTAAAAGCCAACTTATCCCATCTTCGTGAGCTGGGAGCTTCTCTCACAACTGAAAGACCTCCAGCAGTGGCACTCAGGAGAGAAAGCCTGCGCAACGGGGTGCTACAGTGTGGCCTGTGAGCAGCCCGACTTCTCTGACCTGAACTAGCAGGGTCTGGTGGCTTAGTGGACTAATGTGCACACTGTAAGGGCCTGCATTCAACCTCATGGTCACATATTCTTATCCCAGCAGGTCCACTCAACCTTTCATCATTCTGGGGCTGATAAAAGGAGTACGATTAAGTTTTGTAACAATAAACAGCTGTTATTTAGTACCAAGATACCCTTGGGTGAATGTGCGCTTTACAAATGCACATGTTATGAAGGACTCATGCATGTGTGTTGAAGCCACCCGCTGAACTCTACATCTGGTCCTGGAAAGTTCTTCCCCTGTCAAGGATCCAAGCTGTGTAGGGTGGAAAAGGACAAGTCAGGCCTGGTGTCAGATTCCTTTGTTTGTATTTAAGGCAATGTTCTTTGAAGTGCAAGTGGGGCAGGGGGCAGATCCTCCCCAGTCATCCTGTCAGGATAGCTCATCATTTCCACACCTAAGCCCCCTTGGTGTCAATGCTTGAAAGGAGTACACTAACTCCAACAGTAAAGCCATTCACATTCACGTGACCCAGGACACTGGCAGAAGGCACAAATGGTTAGAACGTGAAAATGGCAACTTTCTAAAAGTATTCAAACTTTAGGGGTTGGGCCTGTAACTAAGCCTAAGACAGACCACATCAATGGTATAAACAGCTTTGTTTTGCTTGGCTGGAATTATTTACAACTTTAAACTTTAGGGTTCAGGATTTTTATTTGCCATTAACCTTGGTACTTATTTCCAATTTTTTGGATTCTTTTGTGAACATTCCTTATGTCAAACACATTAGATCACATAAAACACATAAAACAATGGTATCAGGGGCCCTTGGGCCCTAGACCATAACAACATTACATATAAAACATTAAGAAACAAGTGTTTTTAACATTTAAATTAGACATAGCACAACCATTTCCCGAAACGACACCTGTTGCCACACACAAAAACTAAATAAACCTAAAAAACAGTCTTGTATTTTCATAGGCACGAAAAAGAGTAGATATTACTTTTCACTTTTTTTAGATGACTCTTAAATGCCCGCAATACCCAGGGGTTGTCTCAGCTATTGACTATCCGGGGCACCAATCACCGTCCTTTGGTTGCCCAAAAGAGATTAAGGGGCATATTTACAATAGGTGGCGCATCCCTGCATATCAGCAGGGATGCGCCAGTTATTGTGCGCCATGCCTCCGCCACAATGGATGCGCCGCATTTACAATGCAGCGCGCCATGAGGCAAAAACAGCACAGATGCGTCACGCATCTGTGCAGTAAAAGTGGCGCATTGCTGGAGTTGCGTCGCAAGCGCGACGCAGCTCCAGCAAGGCTCCTGGGTGCCCTATCCTTCAAATGCTGCGTCAATCCTTACGCCTGCTTCAAGCAGGCGCAGGGTTTTGAGGCAGCACGGGCCCCAAAGTGACTGAGTGAAATCTTGTAGATTTCACTCAGCCACTTTTAGGAGGCGTTCCTGTGCGGGAACGCCCCCCCCCCTGCACCGGAATGCCTCCTTCTGGAGCAGGGCTTCACAACGTGACGCATCTCCCAGATGCGTCACGTTGTAGATACCCCGCACCATGGCGCATCTTTTGCGCCGCCGCTGCGTCACAAAAGTGACACAACGGCAGCGTAAAAGAGGCGCAAGGGGCTTGTAAATCTGCCCCTATAAGTGATTTATTCAACTCCCTTTTTGCAGAAAAAGTCGACTCATTCAGACCTCTTCTAGTTGAGGCCTCTTAAGACCAAGGCCAGTTTTTAAACTGAAAAAAAACACGTTTTAATTCAAAACACTGTGGAGAGTTGAAAGCTTCTTTCAAAAATACTTATTTTCAACAAACATGACCTTTTTGCTTTCTTCGCCGTACCTTCTCCAAGTAAACTCAGTTGTGAGTCTTGTATTTTGGGTGATATGAAGGCTTCTCACTTATTGTATCTTCAATTACGTTCTTGGATTTAAAATTGGCACTTCGCTTCACTCTCCTCGATATTTTGAATGGAGACAAATATTTTGTATATCGGAAACCCGTCACAATCATCCTTCACTGTTTATTTCCTTGATTATCACTGTTCCACTGGTGTCAATATACACTATGGTCAGCATGACTGACCATAGTGGCATGACTAGATGTTTTTTGCCCGGTTAGAGTCACAAGTATCCTATATACCACATGTTTAGCACCTTCATCTTTGTCTTTGCCAGGACTGCTGACATACTTTCAGCCTCATCTGAAAAGGGGGGGCCCTCGGCCCCCCCGCACGCATGGCGGCGCGGCGACCGTCGCCCCCACTTTTTCCTTGTGGTCATTCGGCGGTGGGGGCGTGCCCTGGGGGGGTGCGGCCCACCGCCGATTGGCCGGCGGCCCTCCTGACCCGGATTCAATTTAGTGGTTCCGGGTCAGGGGGGGCGGGCGATAGGAGGGGCCGACCGGCCCCTCGGGAATAAGAGGTAGGGAGCGCCCAGGAGACCCCCTTGTCCCTGGACGCTCCCTCGCTGAACGTTGTGCCCCGCGTTCGGGGCTTCTTTGTTTTTGATAATTCTCTCGCTTTATTTTTCAGATTTCCGTTCGACGGCGTTGCGGAGGAGCAGGACCCCGCTGGATCGAGCATCGGTACCAAGGACGTCGTGATCTCTTTCCTTTTTGTGTCCGCAGGCTGAGGGAGCCGCGACCACGTGTGATACCGCCTTTCTCCGAGAACATCGCCTCGCCTGTTGCGGGAGCATTGCCACGCCGGTTGCGGAGAGCCACACAAGGGCGCGGAGGCCTCGGGGAGTGCGGGGCAAAGATCGCTTTGAGACACGGTGAGGTAGCATGTGGGTCAGGGGACGGCAGGCGGGAACGGTTACGCCTGGAGCGGCTTGGAATTCAGCTAAGTGTTCGTGGGGAGGCTCCGGTGGGCTGATAAAGACTGGCGCATGAAACAAATGCTATTTTCCTCTTGAGGAGCGACATAAACAGGCCGGGGTCGGCAATTTGCAACTGAATTAGACCGCGCGCCATGTATGTAACTGTTATCACGCTACATTGCAGGGTCTAGTTATAATTCACTGTACGCCTTCCGCTTTCCCGCGCTTACAGTCACAGGCCGGGGTAGAGACGGTATACGGCGCAGGGAAGTGAAGCAGGGTCGACCAGGGCAGGACCTGGATGGGAGACCCCATTTCGAGTGTAAAGCGGTAATAAGAAGGGGAAGAATTTGCAATTTAACAAAGTGAATGAGTTCTTATAAATTGGCTGCAGAATTGTTTTACAATTATTAGAGAAAGTGAATTGATGTTTATGGATTTTTCTCACAAGGTCATTTCCTTCCCTATGAAGCAATTTTTTGATTACTATCGTTACATAAGTACATCTATCTAATTCTTTTTGCACGCTACTTATTTATAATTCTTTCTATTGGGTGGGACACAAGTGTGCAAATTGCTGAAAACAAGGTGACAGTTTGTTAAGTTTTTTACGACTGTAAATGTGGTAATTTACTGTTTATGTGATTTAGTGTGCATATCCCTACAGTTCTGGGGACTAAGTGCAGGTACAAGTTCAGAATTGTCCTGCCCTTGGAAGGAGTGTCATTTTGAATCTCGCTTATACACGGTGATAACACTAATTTTAATTCCAGGCAATTTACCGACGTTATTGGGGGCAATCACTAGCGGACAGGACGTAAGAGCATCCAACGCGCAAAGTGGTGTGGACCGGAGCCGCAGAACAGTATCGCGGGCGGGGACAAAGGACTGGTCGGTAAGAGGGGTACGGGGGGCTAGCACTCATCGCTCCAGGTGGCCGCCGGGTGGGTCTACATTAGGTTTACTCACCCCCTTACATAAGCGGACAAGCCGCTAGTGTTGCGGTTGCCTGTTGCATGGTGCTGAAAGCCCCCTGGTGACCCTCCAACTGAAAGGTACAAATAGTTGACCTGTTGTAATTTAAGAGAGTAGGCTGCGGTTGTTTGGGGTAGCATCATGCCAGGTCCACGGGGTGGAAAAAGGGGGTCCAGCATGGAGGCTATGATGCGGGCCATGATGAGGGAGATGAGTGACATTAAACAACAGCTAGGGAAAGTTAATGAGCTGGAAGCACGGTTTAATGAGAGAGAGGGTGATGCCCCGGGCCCATCCGGGAGGCCGATCCGCAAGAGGGTGGCACCAGCGCCAAAGGGGGATTTTGTCACCCCGTCCGGGAAATCTAGGTCCAAAAGACCCAGGGGGCGGGCATCATCCTATGGAGGTTCCCGCCCGGGGGGAGGGGCCTGCGGGCCACTCCCAGAACTCCAGGGGCAAGGTAATAGGCAAAGGAGCGCGGGTAGGAGTAGTTCACGCTTTCCTTAGGCTGGTAGCCACCCCGCGCGCGTGGACTCATGACGCCACCGGCGCAGAGTAAGGGCCCTCCTTTAGTGGGTAAATGGAGTTTAGGGCGTAGACCGGGCAACTCCCGGGGTAACACTGCGCATGCGCACTTCTAGGGGGGAGGCGCAGCTTGTAGGACCTGACACCGGTAGTGACCCTGCCATATGGCCAGAAATGTACAAAAATCAAGTTTAGGATGTTTAGTTTAAGCTAGGTAACAACATGTATTAGAGTTTTGTTAAGGTCAGGCTCTCAAACTTGTTGATAAGAATTGTATAACTGAATGTCCTGTTGATTTTTGTATTCATTGTTGATTATGCAATTAAAACCTTTTAATTTCATACTTTAATAAATACGGCCGGGCGACTAGCGCCCACCTTCCAAAAAGTAAAACATGTCTCGTGTCCACGTTCCTGGGTGTTGGGTGCCGGATTGGGGGGGAGGCGGCAGCTAGTCGCTGACCATGTGAAAAGGGGGGGCCCTCTGCCCCCCCGCACGCATGGCGGCGCGGCGACCGTCGCCCCCACTTTTTCCTTGTGGTCATTCGGCGGTGGGGGCGTGCCCTGGGGGGGTGCGGCCCACCGCCGATTGGCCGGCGGCCCTCCTGACCCGGATTCAATTTAGTGGTTCCGGGTCAGGGGGGGCGGGCGATAGGAGGGGCCGACCGGCCCCTCGGGAATAAGAGGTAGGGAGCGCCCAGGAGACCCCCTTGTCCCTGGACGCTCCCTCGCTGAACGTTGTGCCCCGCGTTCGGGGCTTCTTTGTTTTCCCACCCACCATCCCTTGTAACAAAGTTTGGAGCAGTGTTATGTCTGGTTTAATGGTAAGTTTCGAAGGTACGGACCACAGGAGAGAATGGTCTGTTGGTGTATTTTGTGATGCGTTTTGTTTAGGAATTTTTTCCCCTTTCTTAGCAAATATGTGTGAAGTGAATTGTATTTGAAGCTATGTGTCTTTAGGCCTTTTTTCCCTTTGTAGCTATACATTGATATTGTTATTTGGCGAAACATGTGTGAAGCGAATTGTATTTTAATACAATGTGTCGTTAGGCCTTTTTTCCCTTTTTAGCTATACGTTGATACTGTTATTTATTAGCCAGTGTAGCTGTCCTTTAGAATTTTTTCCCATAGGTCGTCGTATTTATTAGGTATGGGGCATGCGGTAAGGTCATTATCGGTGAGCACATATTTGAGGTCTGAGGGGGCGGGCATCATCCTATGGAGGTTCCCGCCCGGGGGGAGGGGCCTGCGGGCCACTCCCAGAACTCCAGGGGCAAGGTAATAGGCAAAGGAGCGCGGGTAGGAGTAGTTCACGCTTTCCTTAGGCTGGTAGCCACCCCGCGCGCGTGGACTCATGACGCCACCGGCGCAGAGTAAGGGCCCTCCTTTAGTGGGTAAATGGAGTTTAGGGCGTAGACCGGGCAACTCCCGGGGTAACACTGCGCATGCGCACTTCTAGGGGGGAGGCGCAGCTTGTAGGACCTGACACCGGTAGTGACCCTGCCATATGGCCAGAAATGTACAAAAATCAAGTTTAGGATGTTTAGTTTAAGCTAGGTAACAACATGTATTAGAGTTTTGTTAAGGTCAGGCTCTCAAACTTGTTGATAAGAATTGTATAACTGAATGTCCTGTTGATTTTTGTATTCATTGTTGATTATGCAATTAAAACCTTTTAATTTCATACTTTAATAAATACGGCCGGGCGACTAGCGCCCGCCTTCCAAAAAGTAAAACATGTCTCGTGTCCACGTTCCTGGGTGTTGGGTGCCGGATTGGGGGGGAGGCGGCAGCTAGTCGCTGACCATGAAGTTTTTCTGCTCACTCAAAGCTTTTGGCCAATGCACATTTTTTAATCGGTTCATCTTCCTGTTGAGCATTTTTTCATAAATAGGGCACTATTTTGAGTTAGGGTAGCAGTCCATTCAGTATCTACACTTTAAGAGCTGCAGTTATTTATTTCCCAGTGCACTTTATCTCCGCCTTTGGTACGTGCCTTTGAGGTTCTGATATGATATCACAAGGGATAGCAGATTCCAGGAGTTAAGCTTGAAACTTTAATAGTTTGTGTGAGGATATTCTTAACTGTGATTTCTAGTCCTCACAGTATTAGTTGGCCTAAGTTTTGGAATCTCCGTCCACCACTGTATTATTTCTTCCATTATCTCATCTCCTGCATTGTTCAAAGTTCAGATACTTGAAAAATCCCTTATTCAAACTAGAAAGTCAGCCTGGGTTCCTTTTCATCCTAAACTGTTTGTTTTAATAAGAATCTCTCGAAATCAGGATTCACAAATGATTATTCCCTCGTCTAGTGGTGGGTGGTATAAGCAACTCTAGTATTGGAGTTGATTTCGAACCTATTTTGTTTCCACGTTTTCCTTTTAAGTGCCTTGTTTGTATTACATCTTCCCTTCTCTTGGTCTCTTAGTTTTCTTTTTGATGAGCCACATATTTGGGTTTCTTCTGCTTTTATTTCATAATGTTCCACACATCTCAGAGTGAGATGCTGAACCCGTCATCATCTGCCAATGTCTGGCTGCAGCTGGTGGTGCAAATAACACAAACTAGTTAAATCACAAAATCTGCTTATGCATGCTTCAGTCGAACCCTTATATTCATGCCACGCATTACCTCATCGATGAGACCATTAACACGTTTAAACAAGAGGTTGGGCTGAACCACCTGCACAACCGCCCCATCACATAATAATAAAAATACTTTCTGAGATGCAATGCAGTGTAATATGTTTTCATTACATCAAATTGGTCCAAGCTCTAAGCACCCCCACATTTCTATACAGTGAGGACCTCTGTATAACGTCAAATCACACTCAAGTGTGTGTTCAATCTTAAAGCTCAAAATGCAATGAGAGATTGAGAGCATATATTATAAAAAATTTACTAATTGACTGTGAAACTCAGTATTTTACTTTCATATTAAGAAGAGTGTGTAATATGAAAAGGATGCATGATGACTGACTATGAGGATGTATGAACTCTAGGCTTCTTCGCAATCACCCACAAAACACACATGCTACTTAGTGTATGTGTATATGGCCATCCAGACTTTGTACACATCAAGCATCCTGCTATGTCCTATGCATGTTCACCTGTTCACTTTGTTCATTATAAGAGCCATAAAGTTGACCAAATGTATACAGAAACGCCAACTTAGACCCTCATTACCAGCAGCCTGAAATGTTATGTGATATTTAACATACCTGATAAAACATGATACCATCAGTTTTCTATTTATCAAGTGCAATATACAGTGTCTAATACAAGTTTTTCCACTACAATGTAGAATAATATGCGACTGTTGGTACTTTGTGTACCAAAATTATCATTTTCCAGTATTCACTGGCCATTTTCCCCTGATAAACATAAACAGATTTCACCTGCCGAAATGTATCTGGAGTAGAAGTTTTTAGCACCCCCTGGTATTTAATGGATGTGATATAACCCCCCAAACGAATATTCCACTATGTGTGTGGTCAAGTGATACCACACATATTGTAATGTGCGGGTTACTTTTATTGAGGGCCTAAGACTGAGCCATTGTCAGTGATGGCGGGGCACAGCAGTGGGAGGGTTCACCCGCCACATCATGATGATGTCGGCCAGTGTATTCAGAAATAGCATGGAGGCAGTCTGTGCTCTGCTGCAACCAGCACAGCTCATAAACAGAAGTAGAAGGGAAGTCTGAGTCTGTCTTTTTGAAGAAATATTCTGCTCTCCTTAGAGACATTTCATGCACAAACAGGCACCATGAGGGATTACAGGTGTTAACATAGGACCTATCTGCTGTTGGTGACGCACACCCAGCACAGACATAAATGTTTCTCGAGAGAACAGGCTCATAGCTAAATTGTTTGGGCCACATGTACTAAACGGGACAGGTATTTTTTACAACCAGGGTTGTATTTTGTGACCCGACCTATGTACTAATAGGCCGGTTTGCAAAACAATTAACTGTAGTGGGTCACAATTTGATGTACCTCATGAATTTTATTGAGGTAGGTCATAAACTGTAATTTGCTGCTCTCACAGTAATGGTGGCCTGCTGGGGTCAGAAGACCAACATGTCTGTGATTCCTTTCTGATAAAGCAAACTTTTGGGGAAACTTTTTTCTTTAAAGGAAATCGGACTACCTTTAGAAAGAAAAGTTTATTTTTTGTTTGTTTAAGAGGAGGCAGTAGTCTTATGGACCACTCCCTCCCCTTAAACAAACTTGTTTGTTTGCAAAGATCAAGGGCTCACAAGGCCACCTGTTCCCTTTGTGAATGGCTTATCACCAAGTTTGAGGTGTTGGTAAAATACCAATATTTTGCGACCGGATTTCGGTCGCAAAACATTGATGCAAAGCATACCGATTCTGTATTTGGAAGGAACACTTACAAAACATATTTAGTGATTAGGGTTTTAGCATTCACAGACCCTCTGAAATACTGATTCGTAGCGTTTGCAAATCTTAAAACCCTTTTTGCATCTGGCCCTATGTCTGTTTAATTCCACATTTCATCCCAATGCAGCCCGAGAAATGTATGCGTGAGTCACAGAGTAATTTGTTTCAATCCTCAAAGTATATTACTAGAATATCTTGGTCCAGGGGGCGTGGCTAAGCGCCCGTGACGGATGGCAGCAGCGGGGTGAGGCTCCGTCTCCATCGGGGGATTTCGGCGGCTCCAGCCCCTCTCTACCGCAATGCTCACCTACAAACGACAGCGGACCCCTTCCGGCGCCTGATAAACCACACGCTGTGCACCAGCTCCTCATCCCGGCAAGGCGGGCTCCGTTTTCCTTCGGTCGCGGCTCCACCACTGCCGCGACCGCCATTTTGATGCCTCAGCCGGCGCTTGCCTAAGGAGCGCGCCTGACACGTCGTTATCGGCAAAACAGTGCACAGCTCACGGCAACATCCCATAATTGCAGGAAATGACGGCGCTTCATGACTACATGGCCAGGTGACTTTCTTTTTCTTCTGGAATCATCCTCTTTCATTTTTATTCGAATTCCAGCATTCTCCTCAGTTTTGGTGGCCATTTTGCACTTTCCACTGCTTTGTTCAAATGCCACCTATGCTATTCATTTCATATTGACCGGAATGCGACCATTTCTTCTCAATTGCTCCTGACTTGGGTTGGATTTCACCCCACCTCCTCCTCTCATTGACTTTGCTGGGTTTTCCTCATTCTTGCGCTGTATATCTGCTCTACCCATTATTGGAGATTTCTTTTATTGTCGCTTCTATGGCGGAGGGTCCAGGCAAAACCCCTAAACGCAACTTCGTTAAAAACTCAAAGCTATTCACTGCGTTGGCTCAATTAGAAGCCTCTGCAGGCACCTCCAGTTGCGACTCTTCTCTCAACATGGACGCCCTTCCCCAGCCTGGAGCGAAAACCACTCCTAAGAGGGTGAAACATAATCCCCCGTCGCCCCCAAAATCACCGACAGCTATTTCCATGGAACTCCTTCTTGAGGAAATACGAGCATTGCGCCCATTTATGGAGGAGACCAACTCAAAGCTGCAAGTTCTAACTGACAATTGGTCGTTAATGGATACCAGAGTTTCTCATGTGGAAAAGGCTGTATCTTCTCTCCAGGAAGCGGCTACCAAATCAGTACATATGGATGTGAGGCTTTCCACTCTCCAGAAGCAGGTGGAAGACCTTGAAAACAGGAATAGGCGCAATAACCTGCGTCTTTACGGCCTGAAGGAAGGTTGCGAGGGGAATGACGCCATTGCCTTCTTCAAATCCTTCTTGCCCAAGCTCCTCCATCTTCCTGAAGGTACTTCTCTTAACATTCAGCGCGCACACAGGCTTGGTAGAGCTCCTTCCAATACTTCTCCTGCGACAAAACCAAGAGGCGTCATAATGTACTTTCTTGAGTATACGGATCTGCTGAAGGTTCTTTTTGCGGCTAAAGCAATACCTCACTTGAAATGGTCGGATTCCACCTTGTTTATTGCTCAGGATTATGCCAAAGCTACTGCCTCTCGTCGCAAAGAATTTCTCGATATGAGACCAGAACTGCGGTCCATTGGCGCCAAGTATGGACTTTTTCATCCCTGTTTATTCAAAGTTACTTATAATAACAAGACAATGACTTTTGAAGATCCTCTCCGACTACGCAGTTTCCTCAATTCCTGCGGTCCGGCTGATATGGAATTCTCTGGCCCTTCTTCTTCCTTCCCGCCATGACTCTGTTGCTAACATTTCCGGTCTTTCTTGCTATTTATGATATTTTGTTGTTTCTCCAACGTTATGATATTTCTTCCACTGGTTCCTCAGTTACTACATGACCCTGTCGATCTCAGTTTGTGCTGGCTTATTCTTGTTCTCCAGCTGTTTAATCTACCGCTTTTCTTCTGTTAGTTAGTCGTTTGCTTGTTCTAATCTCACTGTTTTCTTTTTCTCACAGATCATCTCATTGTGTGCCGTCGTGTCTCTCCGATGGGACGTCCCGTGACCCCGTTTGCTTGTCCTCCGTTGGTTGGCCTTTCCCCCCTCCTCTCGTCTCTCGTCTCCACTCCTTCCCTTCTGTTTCCTGTTCTTGAACATCCATCCCCCATCATTTATTGTAAGTACTACCCCATGTTTTTCTTATCACAGTTTTTTCTCTCATGTTCTACCCTTTTAGTACTTCTATGCCTGTTTTCTTCTGTATACTTTCCTACCTTCATTCCTTTTTTCACTCTTTTCCTTTTCAAATTTTTTGAGGCTTACCTTCACTTCTGCTCTGCACTTTCCCCTTTCATATTTTTTTAATGTCAGTTCGTATTGTCTCTTGGAACGTTAAAGGTTTACATTCGCCCATTAAGAGGCAAAAGATACTTTCTCACCTAGCTAAATTCAATGTTGACATTGCCTTTTTACAGGAAACCCATTTATCCAACAGTGAGGCTGCTAAACTCCAAAGAGGTTGGGTGGGTACGGTTTTTTCTGCCCCTGGTGATGGCAAGAGAAATGGTGTTGTTTTGTTAATTCGTAAATCTTTTACTCATTCAGTGTTACACTCTGACTTTGACCCTGAGGGCAGGTGGTTATTTGTCAAATTATCCTCTAAAGGTGTCCCTTTCTCCTTGCTTAATGTGTATGCGCCCACAGGTGGGGATCCTATTTTTTGGAAGGCGTTTGCTTCCCGTATCGCCGATTGCATAGATGACAATTTCATTTTTGCAGGTGACTGTAACCTGCCATTGGACCCCTTTTTGGATAGGCGCTCCAAATCTTCATTTGTTCCTAACAAATCACATAAACTTTTTGCCCACGCCATTTCCCAGCACAAATTAATTGATGCGTGGCGACTTTGTCATCCAACCGACGAAGAGTTTACATTTTACTCCCCGGTTCATCACTCCCAATCCCGTATTGATTATATATTTCTTTCCCACCATCTCTCCCAATCCCTTACCCAAGCGGAGATAGGTCCCATAGTTTTTTCTGATCACGCTCCTGTCCTGATCAACACTGATTTTCTACCGAAATCTAGTGGTCCTAAAAGATGGCGCTTCAACAATACCCTCCTCACTGATCCCAAATTTACCACCTCCTTTACTGAATTTACCAATGAATTTTTTGTTATTAATGAGACCCCATCCTTGCCTGCTCACACTGTCTGGGACGCTTTCAAAGCAGCTGCCAGAGATTTTATCCTCAGACATGTAGCGGCAAAACATAAAATTGCTCGTCAGCGCACTAACGATCTGCTGTCTCAGATTAAACTCCTAGAGCATTCCTACTATACCTCTCATACTCCGGAGACTCTGACAGCTCTCGTTACTGCAAAAATGAATTATAATAAACAATCCACTGATGATGCTTCCCTGTACCTACTGAAATCCAGCTAAAAATTTTATGGTGGGAAAAATAAGGCGGGGAAAATTCTCGCCAATTATTTGAAAGTCAAACAAAATAAGTTAAATGTGGAGTCTGTTTTTGATATCAATTCAGTACTGCAACATAAAGATGCTGACATCCTGGAGGTATTTTCTCACTTCTACTCTGTACTTTATTCTTCTGGCACTCAACCCTCTGCTCACTCTATTTCCACTTTCTTATCCAGCATTCACCCTCCTTCCACCTTCCCTGTTGATTTGACCTCCCTTGAAGCTCCCCTTACCATTCCCGAACTCCGCACTGCACTTCATTCACTTAAAAAGGATAAAGCTCCCGGCCCAGATGGCTTCACCGTCGAATTTTACCAACACTTTGCAAACCTTCTCTTACCCAAACTATTCCACCTTCTTAATTCCTTCAAGACTAGCGATGCCTCCTCAGGTACTTTCTCGGATGCTTACATATGCATCATACCGAAGGAAGGCAAGGATCATCAACATTGCAAGAACTATAGACCGATTTCCCTTGTCAACATTGATTATAAAATATATGCTAAATCTTTGGCCATTAGACTTGATCCTTTTCTCCCAGATCTCCTTGGTCCTGAACAATCGGACTTTGTTAAGGGTCGTTTTATCTCCGACAACACCAGGCTCCTTTTCAATGTCTTATCTAAATCCCCACGCTTCAATGGTTCCTTAGCTGCTATTGCCCTGGACGCCGAGAAGGCGTTCGATAGAGTAGAATGGTCCTTTCTTTTCTCCGTGTTAAAATGGTTTGGATTTGGCCCTAACTTCATTTCCCTTATTTCCCTCCTTTATGCAAACCCTAGAGCAGCGGTATGTGCCAATGGTCTCATTTCTTCATTTTTCCGTCTCGGTAGAGGAGTTCGGCAAGGCTGTCCTCTATCCCCATTTCTTTTTAACCTAGCCCTGGAACCTTTCTTATCCAGAATACGTCAAAATCCGAACATTCATGGCTTCCCTCTTGCTCAATCACAAGTTAAACTTGCTGCCTATGCAGATGACATTTTACTCTTCCTATCGAATCCGTCGGTTTCCGTCCCCGCCTTCCTCGCTGAAGTCCACACTTATTCCCATCTCTCCGGTTATAAGCTCAATAGTGACAAGTGCGAAATCCTGCCTCTCACCAAATTCACCTTTAAACCCGATTTTGCTGCATCCACATTCACTTGGAGTCCGGCTCATATCAAGTATCTCGGTTTGTACATTACTCCTTCTGTCCCAGATACTATTTCACTATGCCTTACTAAATGTTCTCAAAAATTGTCTGACCTTACTTCTAGATGGCACCCCCTATACCTTTCTTGGTGGGGACGTCTCGACACTATTAAAATGATGCTCTCCCCAATTATCCTCTACACCATTTCTAATCTACCGATTTCCATTCCTGCCAAATTTTTCACTAAAATAAATTCCATACTCTCTGTATTTTTATGGTCTGGTAAGAGACCGCGTATGTCCTTATCGCGTCTACGCCTCCCCAAATCGGAGGGTGGGGTTAATTTCCCTAATTTTCCTGCTTATCATAAAGCTTTCCTACTGAAACAGGCAGCCGTTTGGCTTACAGACCCTGCTGACCCCCTTCCTCTATGGGCTGAACTTGAACGCCTATCTCTTTCTCCCTTTACCTTTGCTGAGTACTTATCCTTCTCGCGCAAGCCCCAATTCCTGTCCACTCCAATTCATAAACATACCGCGAAACTACTTTTAGCCAAGACTCCGGCCCCTCCCTCCTCTATTACAGAACTTCTAACCACCACAATTTGGTATAATAATAGCATTCTTATCAAATTGAAACCCATTTATTGGAAAACTTGGCGGCAGCGTGGTTTAATCTGGGTTTCCCAACTTTTCACGGGATCTGCCTTCACCCCTTTTCCAGTTCTTCGTCAACTCTTCTCTCTCCCTGCCTCCTTTGTTCATAAATACACCCTACTCAAACATGCAGTTATGTCTGCCTATGACTCTCTCTCTAACTCTAATTCGACTACATCCCTTATCACTCCCATCTCTTCTCTACACACTCAACTGCGCTCTCACCCATCAGCATCCTCCATATACCATTCCTTTTACGATCCCCCATCACCTAGGCCTAAATCCAACATTGAGGAGCAATGGGAATCTGATCTTGATGTCTCGTGGCCCACATCCCTGTGGGACAAAATATGGACCAAAATACGCAAATCTTCCAGGGCAGCCTCTCTCACGCAAACCCTTTTTTTCCTCTATAACCGCCTTCTTTACACGCCATCTCTCCTCCACAAACGTTTTCCCCTGACCTCCGACCTCTGCTGGACTTGCTCTAACCCCAATGCCTCACTCTTTCATATGCTTTTCACATGTCCTCCCACGCATGCTTTCTGGACTAAAGTCTGGAATCAAATTAATTCTATCTTTCATACATCCATCCCCTTTTCTATCACTGACATTTTCCTTGGTTCACTTTCCTCTTCTTGGATTGATGTTGATGCAAATGTTCACATTGTTGATTTATTATTGGCTGTTGCGTTCCAGCAAATTACTGTTAATTGGAAAGACTCCAAGGGCATTACTTTTAAAGCTTGGTGGTTTAATGTATGTTACAACCATAGACTAGATACTGCATTTGTTTACCCTACCTCCCTGGCTCCGAAAAGACTTGCATTATGGCTCCCCGTTACCCTTTACCTAGATGCATGTGCCCAGCGCTCCGTTCACATATCCCCAGTTCAACAAGAAGTTTCAAAACCCCCTTGAACCCCCTTGAATAACCTTTTGTTCCTTCTTATTCATTAGTGATTATTTATTTGCATATTTGTGCATTGCCTCTAATGTTATGTAGATTCAATGATTGTACTTTTAAAGTTTTAGCCTCATGGTTATCTCTCTGTATTTTTCTCCTCCCTCTCCTCCCTTTCCTTTTTGTCCCTCCCCTCATTTTATTTCACCGCACTTCTTATAATGCTCTCAGTTAATATTCATGCTATTCTTATAGTTTTCTCTTTGTATATTATGTTGCCATTATTCAATTATTTTAATAAACTTTTCTTTGAACTAGAATATCTTGGTCCAAATATCGTCTCGCAAGAATATTGTGTACTAAATATCATTTACACAAACATGCCCATTGGAGCTAATAGAAAATTAACACCTCGCATAGCGATATTTTCTTAAACAATTTTTATCCCAAATTATTCATGTCAAGACAACATTTTTGTGGCTGATATTCTGGCATACAATCGTAGTCCAGTGCATTTTAGAAACAGACATGCTTTATCTATTAAGATACGGGTATCAATATTTTATTTAGTCTTCATTTCAAAACGGTTGCTAATGTAGAATTCCAAATCATCATGTGATTAATATTTATGTCATCCTTGCGTTGCCCTTTAATTTGTTTTTCCTGACACAACTTGTTCGTCCCCAATCTTACTGATATTATTCGACTAACGTATAATACAACAAAGTGCATTCAATAGCAACATTTTTGTTGCAGATTCTTTAAAGAAGACATTATACATTTTTAAATGTTGTACCACAGATAATTTACGGAATTTCTTAACACATTTTTTTTCCAGTTCTATGAACACACCTGGCCAAAATGAACAACTGCACAAACGAGGCAAAAACAACTTTAGCTATGGCGGAATGGGCTCACAAATAACATAAAGTTGTTAAAAGGCCAATTACAAGAAAATGAAGCATTACCATTCCTACTCGACATACACCGCCCTCAAATTACACCACAGACCCCGACCAACATCAAACGCTCTAATTATATTTGAACCAAAAAACGACTGCGCACGAAAGTCTCCCACAGATGCTGAAACATGTCTACACAGAACTTCCCACCTTCCAACACCCAATGTAAAGAACTTGTCATCGTTGTAATGAATCTTTCGCGTGGAATGTCAGTCGTGCGCAGACTACAAAGGTGGTATTAGCAAATTCAAAACAAACACATGTACCATGAAATTAAAAGGTGCAGAACGAAAATTCTAACAGAAATAAGTAAATACTGTGCAGTAGTTCTGTTGCCTTCTGCGCCCATGGCGTTTTAAGCATTTCATTCAGTTGTGACATTATTTTTTTTGTACTTTTTTCTTATAACAGAGTTTTCTTTTGTATAGTGTCATCTGTGCTGGAATAGCCTGTCAGCTTCTCTGTAATTCTGACTCTTCGAGATGAGCTGTATTTAAAGGGCCAGTATGTGTGTCCTTGTTAACATGGCCCACGGGACCAAAACAAGCCAGCCTCCACCCTGGCACTGTCCAGTGGGCCTCTCTGGCCACTTCTAGGTGCGCAGTACGTACACACCACATAAAGAGAAGTGAGAACAATCATAGGGCTTCAGAGAGCACCTGAATAGAAGGACTAGTTAATGGTCTGGAATTCCTCAGTATCCCCACTTGTGTTGGCAGGTATGAACAGTTCTGCTTTGAGGAGTCATCTGAGTTAGAGACTCACATTAAGTTGCTTTCGTAATTTTGACTCTTTTTTTATTGAGATCCTAAATATGCCTACAATTCATAACGATTCACAAATATTGTTCATGCATCTGTCATCAATAAAAAAATCTAAAGACACACCTGGGCACGGTATTTTACAAATTATGCGGGCAAAAAACACTAGGGCAATAACAACGACAATTAAAAAGAACGAAGAATTATGACCATAACTGATATAAACAAAATATTTATTTTTCATTTTTTTCCAAATTTATCGGAAACATTTCTTTTCCGTGAATAAATATATTTGTTATACATATGATTATTTTGAATAGTTTTTAAAGGGGCCCCAGTTCTTTCCCAGATATCGGTCATCAATAAATACACATTACATAATCGAAGATACATCCCAGGTTAATAAACAGAATGGAACTTGCTAAAAAACCACATAGAATAAAAGCATAAAATGAATGCTTCTAGAAGCCTGATTAAGATAAGTGATGTCAAGTGCTTAAAGTGCATCTGGAGCTAAAATGTGCAAAATAGCAATATAGCAATCAAGTCATCTGCTCTGATCCTTATTTTTACTCGAAATACCGCCCCCCATAATTTATCAAACTTTTTAGTTCCCCCCATTTCGCATTGCAAATAGCCGCTTGCTGTTTCTAATTTACTTAATTTTTCGCAGCCAATCCCCTATTGTTGGAACCTGTTGTGATCGCCATTTTTGAAGCAGGAGGGATCTGTCCACCACCATTGCAATATATGCTAATTTTACCCATTTGTTACTCAGGCCCAAAGTTGGATCGTATCCCAAGACTTTCAACCAGGTACTAGATACCAGTCTGATTGCCATCCAGTCTCCAAATACAGAAATATTTCATTCCAGAACCCCTGGATAAAAAGACAATGAAAACAGTGACTATGGAGGTTAGGGTTAACTTGTGACAGAAAATACGTGGTTCTGTATAATAACCACTTACTAAAAACATAACATCTGACGCTAATTGGCACCTCTTAACACACTGAAATTAAGTTTATTAACTACATCCCACATTCTAGATTGAATTCTAGGCCTATTTATTTTCCACATTTTTCAATTGCTCTTGGATTGAGATCTGTTTTTTTTATAGAAGCCGGCAGTCTTTTCCATTTCCCAGGGTTTTATTCTTGACCAGCGTCAAATAATACAAATACAGTGTTTTTACTACAATTTATCTTGCCCAATTCCAAATTGCTGAAAACTGTATACAACATTCTATATGAGCCAAGGTGGAGATAATCTTTTTGCATTAACTCGTAGGTTTGTAAAATAGTGAGCCATCTTTCCATCAGAAGGAAGTCCGATATTTTCTTAAACCCTATTTTTGCCCACTTTTGGACTATATTGAGTGACAACTTAGTCCCTGTTTCCATAGCAAGTTCTGACAAGGGTGTTGCGGCATTGATATAGTGAATAGCGTGTCTCCTAAAAAAAAAACTACCTTTCCGAAGAAACCACTGCATACTCTTATATCAGACTTTTTTGGGTAATTTCACAATTTTGAGCACATTACCTATCTAATGTTACTGAGTATGTACTTAATTGTTTAACCATAGTACTAATATGATTTGTACTACTTGAAGTATGTTGTCCATGTTCACTGTGCTATACGTCACTGCCTGTCTCCTCCGAACATTCGGAGGGTACATATGTGACGTCATGCGAGATGCCCGGTCAGATGCCATCTTAGCTCCGACCTGGGCACTTCTCTTCCTTCAAGCCTCTCGTGGGCCTTTGTGTTTTATTCTTAATAAAACGTCTTTTTTATAGCAAGGCTCGTGCTTTTCCTTGCCACAACAGATGTCCTTTTAAAATCAGTTGCATAAAATGATTAAAATATCTTCCCATGTGGGGCTTTGCTTTACACCTGGCCATGTACTGTGCAAAGTAAGCAAAATACAAATCCTTGGGATTGGGGAGCTCCAACCCAACTCTCTCCGGTTTCTCAAATAAAGTGCTAAATGCAATTCTCCCTATTTTTTTTTGCAAGATAAAAGAGGTTAACATAGACTCCACCTTTTTTGAAAAGGTTCCAGTTAAGAAACACGGGATATCCCAAAATAAAACAGTTAAACAACGGAAGAATAGACATCTTAATCAAGGAGACCCTCCCCAGAATGGTCAAAGGGAGCGAGTTCCAGCGAAAAAATAGATCTTGTATTTTTAAAAGGAGCGGAGAGAAATTGAGATCATGTGGATCCTCGATCTGTGATGAGAACTTAATTCCCACATATCTTTTTGGATGCTAATTCATGCTTTTTTTTTTTTTTTTGTCCTCATACGCCACTTCCCACCTCTTCATATCTTGTAATGCCCTTGGGTGGTTTTCAAACTCAACTATGAGAGGCTATTTCCTACTGCTTACACTGCATACCTGTAGGCTTGAGAGAAGTGGGAGGTATCACAGCCATACTTGATGCAGAAAAGCATATAGGTTGCATTAACCTCCAAGAGCCTCCGAAGTGACTTAATCATTGGACCTTATTTTTCTCCCATCATCAAAGTCAACAGTTATTTGGCTTCCATTTACCTCACCCATAGTGATTTAAAAATAAATTCCAAAACGGGTGCTTCCTGCTATTTTGCCCAGCCATATCCAACTTAGCTATTACTCTCATAGCTCTAATCCACATTAGTCCTGTCGGAGGCTCTGACGAAATCCAAAGTTTACATATTTCTCTTCGAGCAATCAAAATGGCATAGAAAAACAGCTTAGAATTATCATCAAGGCCCTTACCTTGTATATCCAGTCTGCCCGAGATGATCTGTTCAGAGCTTACCGTGATATTTAGCTCCAACATTTTTGATAACCTTTCACTTACAGCTGCCCAAAAATCTTGAATCTCTGAACAGGTCACAAACATGTGAATGTCATCTTCATTTGGGCTTTTACACTTTGGGCATAACACCATGCCCCCATCCTTGAATTTTGCAAGTCTCTTTGGAGTCCAATATGCCCTGTGGAGAGTAAACAAGTGATTCCTCCTTAAATTTGCAGGTTTTACCACTTTGTAGAGAATCAACATATCTACTTGCCATTGTTCTTCTGTTGCGATCTTCGGCAAGCACTCTCCCCACAGGAGTTCTGGAAGTAGGAAAGGGCCATCCTCCATCTCGACTATTTCCCAATACCACGTTGCCACTTCTTTTTTCATCCGAATGTTTGAAATCAGCTTCTCTTCGAACTCATTATGTCGTCCAATTAACTTTCCCTTACCTACTACCCAGCTTTGGATCTGCAAGTATTTAAATTTTGCAAAGTTACGGCCCCATAGTTGTTCGCAAACCGCCCAGGGTAGGAGGGCTCCTTCACAAAACAACTCACTCCAGACCTGTGGGCCCTCTGTTTTCAATACCCTCGCTAAAGCATCTTCCGTCCAACTTGGGGCCCCCGGGACCTCCCAAATTGGTGCAGCCACGCTAAAATATGGAATTTTTGTCACACGTCTAATACGGTACCACACCGTGGCTAGGTTTCTTAAAACCTTCAGTCTAACTTTTTTGAAGTATTTTGGATCTGCAAATCCATATAGAAAGCCGGGCTTGTAACATTTTTCTACTTTCAACATGGCCGCAAAAAGGACCCCTATAGATGAACTATTGGGAGTTCCAAGAAGCATTCTACAATTCTTAAGCAAAAAAGCCCAAGAATAGAATTGAAAGTCTGGGGCTGCTAAACCTCCCTTAGCATACTTTCTCTGAATTTTTTTCCAAGATAGCCTTGATCCCTTAGCGCCCCAGATAAATGAACCAATTTCGCTCTGTAGCTTAGCTAGGCCGATGTTTCTCAAACATGAGGGGAACTGAGTCAAATAAAAAGGTCAACTTCGGAAGCACCATCATTTTGACCAGATTTACCCGGCCAATCATAGTCAATGGTATTGAGCTCCAGTTTCTTAGTAAGGCTGTAATATCTTTCTTTGCTTTGGCCAGATTCACTGATGTTAACTGTTTTATATCTTGAGTGATTTGTACCCCCAAATATCTAATCTGTTTTTTTGCGATCCCAGGCTCTATTGCTATGTTCCAAGCCATAATTTCAGTTTTGTCCGAATTTAATCGATATCCTGAAACTTCTCCAAACTTTTTAGTAATGCTTTCGATTTGCACCAATGATTTTGTCAGATTTGATGTTAAAATTACAATATCATCTGCATATAGCCCTATCTTCTTTGACCACCCTTGGAACCTAAAAGCAGGAATATTCTCTGAATGTCTTATTTTGCAGGCCAGTGGTTCAATATAAAGGTCAAATAGGAGTGGGGATAAGGGGCATCCCTGCCTAGTTCCTCACGCAATTCTGATTGATTTTGTGAGAACCCCATTAACCAAGACCTTGGAGTTTGGCATATGATATAATTGTGACATCGCTTGAAGAAAATTTTCCCCTAGCTGAAGATGTTCAAGTAATAATTTCAAAAACTCCCAATTGACACGGTCAAAGGCCTTGGCGGCGTCCAAAGCCACCACTGCCAGGGGAAGCTTTTGCTCAACCGCAACATCTATGCTACCTATCAGGGAATATGTTAATTCATTCAAGTGTCTACCTTTCACAAATCCTTTTTGATCTTCATGGATAAAGTACGGAATCACTTTACCCAGCCTCTCTGCCAAGATTTTGGTAAACAGTTTGTAATCACAGTTCAAGAGTGAAATGGGTCTATATGAATCCATGTGTGTTGGAGATTTACCAGGTTTAGGTATGATGATTATATTTGCCTGGTCCCATGATGCCAGAATCTTCATATTTCCCAAAAACACCTCATTTAACACCTTTGTTATTAATGGTGCCAGCCCTTGCATCTAAGCATGGGCGTAAAATCCGCTCCGCTCGCGGATTTTTCGGATTTTCGGCAAATCCGCAATCCGCGAACGCTCGCGAATTTGTCGAAAATCCGTGAATCCGCTCGCGGCGGATTTTTTGCTTGGTTGCGGCGCGCGGCGTGGTGCACGGCGTTCACTTTCCGTCATTTTAGCGTTTGCCGAGTTGTTTTTCTTTGCGAGTGACGCGCCATTTTAGATCTTGCTGCGTGTTCCCGCGGGAGTTTGTCGCCCGCGAATACGTACTCGCGGCTTGCCACCTTGCACAGCACACCTCGCGAGAGTTCGCAATTGCGAACATGTAGTTGCGGCAGAAAGGAACAATCTCGCACTTGCGAAATAGAGATTTTGCAATTTCGCACAAGAAAATCACCAGCAAACAGGATAAACCTTCAGAAAATTATGATTTTTATCAGAATCACTCCTCAGGTTGACATTTGCATGGCCTTTTTTTTTGCAAGGAGTCCATTTTGGGGGGGGGGGGAGGAAGGAAGTGCCCCACAGTCTCCAACTTCCTGTTCCTGTCCAGCAGGCTCCTCCCAGTGCTTTGTCCATCTCCTGGTCACTTTCATTTGGATCTGGAGCTGGAAGGATTACTTTTTGTGGGTGCTGCTGGATATTTGGATTTGAGGCCTTTTTGACTGTCTTTGGATCACTTTTGGATTAGAAATCAACTTTCACAAGTAAGTTTGTTTGGGGCATTACAGTTGCTGCAAGTACAATTTTGGAACTTTTTCAGAAAATTAAATAAATTATATTGTGGGTAGCCACAGTATCCAGTAGGACCAGGGTTGGTTATGGGTGCATGATACAACTGTTTTGTTGAATTTAAACACCATTGAGGCCATGGATGGGCTGGGATTGTGCAGATTTTATTGTTTTTTGTCGTTTTTTTGGGCCTGCTGGTGTGGCCCTTTGCCCAGGGGTGGTGAGTGTTGCATGGGCCTAGTCTTTCTGTGGGGTGTCTTCTTGAATTTAAACATAATTGAGGCCATGGATGGGCTGGGATTGTGCTTATTTTATTGTTTTTTGTCGTTTTTGGGGGGCTGCTGGTGTGGCCTTTTGCTTGCCCAGGGGTGGTGGTGGTGCATGGACTGAGTGTGCCTGTGGTGTTGTCTCACTCTCTTTGATGTAAACATCATGGATGGCATTGGATTGTGGTGATTTCTGGCTGTTTTTCTGTTTTTTGGGGGTGTACTGTTGATGTGGTCTGGCCATGTGGGTGGTGGTGGTGGCCATCTTGAGTGCTGGCTGGTACAGGCAACATGTGCTTGGGGTGTAAGGGGGCCATTTTGAGGAGAGGCAGTGTCTGAGGCCTGCACTTATTTTGCCTACTTTTCATCCCTTATGCCCAGGGGTAGTGAGTGTTGCATGGGCCTAGTGTTTCTGAGGGGTGTCTTCTTGAATTTAAACACCATTGAGGCCATGGATGGGCTGGGATTGTGCAGATTTTATTGTTTTTTGTCGTTTTTTTGGGCCTGCTGGTGTGGCCCTTTGCCCAGGGGTGGTGAGTGTTGCATGGGCCTAGTCTTTCTGTGGGGTGTCTTCTTGAATTTAAACACCATTGAGGCCATGGATGGGCTGGGATTGTGCAGATTTTATTGTTTTTTGTCGTTTTTTTGGGCCTGCTGGTGTGGCCCTTTGCCCAGGGGTGGTGAGTGTTGCATGGGCCTAGTCTTTCTGTGGGGTGTCTTCTTGAATTTAAACATAATTGAGGCCATGGATGGGCTGGGATTGTGCTTATTTTATTGTTTTTTGTCGTTTTTGGGGGGCTGCTGGTGTGGCCTTTTGCTTGCCCAGGGGTGGTGGTGGTGCATGGACTGAGTGTGCCTGTGGTGTTGTCTCACTCTCTTTGATGTAAACATCATGGATGGCATTGGATTGTGGTGATTTCTGGCTGTTTTTCTGTTTTTTGGGGGTGTACTGTTGATGTGGACTGGCCATGTGGGTGGTGGTGGTGGCCATCTTGAGTGCTGGCTGGTACAGGCAACATGTGCTTGGGGTGTAAGGGGGCCATTTTGAGGAGAGGCAGTGTCTGAGGCCTGCACTTATTTTGCCTACTTTTCATCCCTTATGCCCAGGGGTAGTGAGTGTTGCATGGGCCTAGTGTTTCCGAGGGGTGTCTTCTTGAATTTAAACACCATTGAGGCCATGGATGGGCTGGGATTGTGCAGATTTTATTGTTTTTTGTCGTTTTTTTGGGCCTGCTGGTGTGGCCCTTTGCCCAGGGGTGGTGAGTGTTGCATGGGCCTAGTCTTTCTGTGGGGTGTCTTCTTGAATTTAAACACCATTGAGGCCATGGATGGGCTGGGATTGTGCAGATTTTATTGTTTTTTGTCGTTTTTTTGGGCCTGCTGGTGTGGCCCTTTGCCCAGGGGTGGTGAGTGTTGCATGGGCCTAGTCTTTCTGTGGGGTGTCTTCTTGAATTTAAACATAATTGAGGCCATGGATGGGCTGGGATTGTGCTTATTTTATTGTTTTTTGTCGTTTTTGGGGGGCTGCTGGTGTGGCCTTTTGCTTGCCCAGGGGTGGTGGTGGTGCATGGACTGAGTGTGCCTGTGGTGTTGTCTCACTCTTTTTGATGTAAACATCATGGATGGCATTGGATTGTGGTGATTTCTGGCAGTTTTTCTGTTTTTTGGGGGTGTACTGTTGATGTGGACTGGCCATGTGGGTGGTGGTGGTGGCCATCTTGAGTGCTGGCTGGTACAGGCAACATGTGCTTGGGGTGTAAGGGGGCCATTTTGAGGAGAGGCAGTGTCTGAGGCCTGCACTTATTTTGCCTACTTTTCATCCCTTATGCCCAGGGGTAGTGAGTGTTGCATGGGCCTAGTGTTTCTGAGGGGTGTCTTCTTGAATTTAAACACCATTGAGGTCATGGATGGACTGGGAATGTGCAGATTTTATTGGTTTTTGTCGTTTTTTTGGGCCTGCTGGTGTGGCCCTTTGCCCAGGGGTGGTGAGTGTTGCATGGGCCTAGTCTTTCTGTGGGGTGTCTTCTTGAATTTAAACACCATTGAGGCCATGGATGGGCTGGGATTGTGCAGATTTTATTGTTTTTTGTCGTTTTTTTGGGCCTGCTGGTGTGGCCCTTTGCCCAGGGGTGGTGAGTGTTGCATGGGCCTAGTCTTTCTGTGGGGTGTCTTCTTGAATTTAAACATAATTGAGGCCATGGATGGGCTGGGATTGTGCTTATTTTATTGTTTTTTGTCGTTTTTGGGGGGCTGCTGGTGTGGCCTTTTGCTTGCCCAGGGGTGGTGGTGGTGCATGGACTGAGTGTGCCTGTGGTGTTGTCTCACTCTCTTTGATGTAAACATCATGGATGGCATTGGATTGTGGTGATTTCTGGCTGTTTTTCTGTTTTTTGGGGGTGTACTGTTGATGTGGACTGGCCATGTGGGTGGTGGTGGTGGCCATCTTGAGTGCTGGCTGGTACAGGCAACATGTGCTTGGGGTGTAAGGGGGCCATTTTGAGGAGAGGCAGTGTCTGAGGCCTGCACTTATTTTGCCTACTTTTCATCCCTTATGCCCAGGGGTAGTGAGTGTTGCATACTTGCATGTCCCTAGTCTTTCTGTGGGGTGTCTTCAATGTAAACATCATGGATGGCATGGGATTGTGCTCATTTTTCTGTGTTTTGTCGATTTTTTGGGGTGTATAACTGAACTGATGTTCCTCTGTCTTCCATTGCTTTTAGGTGCACAAGAAGACTCAATAGAACCACCAGTGCCAGGAAGAAGTCCTGCAGCGGTGTGTGCAGCATAACGTCACGCGACGTCACGTCTGGACACAGAACCCTCTGCAACTCGTGCAACTGCTGCCTGCTGACCTGCTCTGAAGAAGATGGCCCCAAAAAAAGTAACCCGTAGCTCCTCTAGCAAGAAAGGTGCCAGTAAGGAGCAGAAGAAGCAAGTTACCAAGGACACTGGTGTGCCGCCCGCCCCTTTTTTTGGGAGTAAAAAAAAAAGTATGCCTGCAGCAGCTGCAGGGGGATCTGCTGGGGACCAAGCTGGCAGCAGCACCCCCGCTCCATTGGGCTCAGTGCCACCACCACCACCACGCCAACTTAAGTCCAAGCCCTTGAGTGCTGCAGAGGCAGCCAGTATACTTCTTCAATCACCATCGACCAGTGATGTTGGCTCATCGCAAGAAAGCAGCAGCAATGTCCCTCAATCAACACAGGTTGTTGTAGCTCATCTGACGAGTGTTGAACAACCACAGCGGCAACAACAATCACATGTGCAAGTACAAGCCCAAGTACATGTGGAAGGAGAGGCAGCGCAAGGAGATGCGCATGCAGAGGTGCATGGAGGGTCACAACAAGTGCCCACAATAGTTGTTCCTCCCGAAGTAGGGGCACATCAGGAAATCGACAATCAAGGCGAGGTATCATTTGAGGAAGCCACTCCTCCTGATGATCCTTCATTGTCTTCCACAACCCTAGCAAGGAAGAGATCAAGGGTGGTGTCTACATCCTCTTCAAGCACACCTCCTTCTGATGATACGGATCAAACTTGGGAACCAGCACCACAGCCGTCTGAGAGTGAGGCACACCATGATCCAACAAAGGTACTTAAGCGTAAAAGGAAGCTCGTCCAAAGTCTCAGACTTATGGAGTGTGATGAGGCTCAACAAGAAGTGGCGGATACTGCTGCTGATGAAGACTCTGCCAACGACGACCCAGTCATCATAAAGGTCACTGCAGCCCCAGCGGGCATGCAGCAAACAGACATTTTGACCCTAGCCCGAAGAGCTGCTGCGCGTGATGATGATGATGATGATGTTGTCGATGAGGAGGCAGTGGAAACACCACAATCATTGGAGTTAAGTAGTACACCAACTCGTCCCGCTTCCATATTTCTTTCTGGCAAGAAGAGACCTGCGTCAACCTCGACCTTAATTAGTGGCGGTGAAAGTGGAAAACGTACAAAAGTTGGCCAATCCAGATCCTCCACTTCATCTGGCATTAGCTTCATGACCACCACCACCACCAGTATCGCCGCCTCCTCCAGGTCCCACAGACACTTCAAGTCCCCAGTTTGGGACTTCTTTACTGTTTGTCCCAAAAATCCAAGGTTTGCCATTTGTACCCTTTGTAAGCTTGCAGTTAGTCGTGGTAAGCCAGGTAGCAACTATGGTACCGGCGGCCAGAGTGGTCATCTTGACAGAAAGCACGGTGTCCAATGGTTTGCGCACCTAGCTGCGATCAAGAAAGGCCAAAATCAAGGAAACGTTGATGTTTCATCTGATGTTGACGAGCAGGAAGAAGACGTGTCAAACACTTCCCTTACACCCAGTACCCCTCTGAGCAGCACACCCAATGTGAGGCACACTAAGAGTGTTGGAGCGAGTGAGACACCAACGCACAAAAGTTCACCAGCGAGCAAAATTGGGTCAACGAAGTCATTATCAGCCCGTAAATGCTTGGTCCAGGCCAACATTAGAACAATGCTTACTTCAGACGTGCCATATGAACGCAACCACCCACTGACGCGTCTGTATAACACTAAGCTGGCTAAAATGCTAGCTGTGGACCTTCTACCTTTTTCTTTTGTAGAAGCGGTAGGTTTTCTTGAATTAGTTGCAACGCTCTGCCCTAAATGGAAGGTTCCGAGCCGGTTCTATTTTGCCAGAGTTGCGGTTCCAGCACTACATGAAGATGTGCTGCAGGCGATTGGGGCAGCTTTGCAGAAGAGTGCTGTTCACACAATACATCTGACAACAGACATGTGGACCAGTGGCCCAGGCGATGATTACATGTGCATCACTGCACACTGGGTCTCTTTTTCAGGTGTTATAGCAAAGCTAAACGCAGGTGTTGACCCGGACCAAGTTTTCAAAGCTGCTCGGAAACATGCAACACTAGCCATGTTTGCCTTGGAGAAAAGTCACACAGCAGAAAACCTTTTGGAAGAGTTTGACAAAAAGGTGTTGTCAATGCTATCCCCCCTAAAACGCAAGATTGGTTATGTTTCCACGGATAATGGCGCCAATGTAGTTAAGGCCATGTCACAGGGTCACCATGTTAGAGTGCCGTGTTTGGCGCACTGTATCAACCTGGTAGTTCAAAAATTCTTGAGTGATAAAGAGAGTCCAGCGTTCGAGGTAATGGCCACCTGCCGCAAAATGTGCAACCATTTCAGCCATTCTTTTAAGGCCCGGAAGCATCTGCGGAGACTGCTACTTCAACGTGGAATGCCAGTGAAAGCACTCATCCAGGAGGTGGCAACACGTTGGAACTCAACCTTCTACATGCTTGAGCGTCTGCATGAGCAGTATACGGTACTCGATCACTATTTCTTGACAGAGGCTACATCTCAGAAGGAGGACCTGCGGATGAGTAAGGCGCAATGGGCCATAGTTAAAAGCCTGACAGACATGCTTCGTCCTTTTGAGTTCTTCACGCGTGCAGTCAGCCAGGAGGACTGTAATTTGGGAAAAGCTATCCCATTGTTGTGCATACTGGAGCACCAACTGATGGCGGTTTCTTCTGAGTTTGAAAAAGATGAAAAAAAAAAAAACCATTTCATTTTGTCTGAGAAATTATTACATCGCCTACGTGGTGATGAACGTCTTAAAAACATCAACTCAGATCAGCATTACATTTGTGCTACTATTCTGGATCCACGCTACAAAAAGGCGCTGGCAGACAACGCATTCTTTCCTTTCGCTGATGCAGATGTTCAAAAGTACAAACATTGGTTAGCCTGGTCAGCCAAGAGGTTTGAAAAAGAACGGCAGGTTATTGAAGGAGAAGCCAGTACATCAGCATCAGCATCAGCAGGCCATCCGCAGTCACAAGAATCCACTTCTGCACCTGTGGCTGGGGCACAAGTGACCTCTCAGCCGTTAAAGACACCGGCAACTGGATCATCTGCACCACACACAATGACAACACTAACAGTGGCTGGGGAGGAGGATTGGCTAAGTTTGATGGGGTATGGTTCTCTAAAAAATGTCACAGGCACAGCAAAAAGTAAGCAAAGTGGAGGAACAGTTGATGACCTTGAGTCGATGGTGCAGGACTATCTGAATGACTCAACAGTGGTCTTTCTTAATGAGGAGCCATTGCAGTATTGGCATGGCAAAAAACAATTGTGGCCACAGCTCTACAACCTGGCTATAAACTATTTGTCTTGCCCACTCGCAAGTGTGTCTTCTGAACGTGTTTTCAGTGCTGCTGGTGGCATTGTAACTGCCAAACGGAGCCGCCTATCGCCCAAAAATGTGGAGCGGCTGACAATGATCAAGATGAATCAGCACCTCATACCACCAGATTACAAAGTGCGAGAAAGCACGCCACATGAAGACGATGAGGACAGCAACGTAGATGAGGGGATTTTTTCTCTGTTCGGTGCCACTGACCTCATCCAGCCTGAATTCGCAGAGTATGATGACGAAATCTTGTTCTTATTCCCTGACACCGAGCCCTGAAAATGAGACAATCAATCAAGAACTTTCTTTTTCGTCCTTATTCACTTTTATTCCTGTGTGCTTTGTGTCTCTCTTTCTTTGTTTTGCACAGTTAATTTAATTCAAACTTTAATCACCTAATCCCAAAAACAAGACCATCATCAGAACTGTCTTCACTTGTTTGCTTATTGATTTGAAGGTGCCGCAGTCTACATTCCTCAGGTTCACAAGTTCTGAAGAACATGCTCCTCTATCCTCCTCCTCCAGACTGCGATTTCCCTCCAAGCAGAGTGCTGGATTACGCACAATGAAGAAAGACTCAGCACTTGTGGGGGTGTTGTACTTCTTTGCGGGTGAGTTGACGGTTTTGGGCCCATTGCTGTGAAGCTCTAATAATGGACAAAAGTGTTTTGGACCAAATATGAGGTGGAAATTTCTTGCCGTTTTTGCTGACTTGCTTGCCTTTGAGGTGCTCTTTGGCGGGGTTCCGGGGGTTTGTGTGTAATTTTTGGTGTCTGTCGAAGCACTGCTGCGACAGTCTAATCTTGATTGCATTTGCTTTTCAGGAAATCCGTGGTGGAAAACAGGAGTTATGATGATTGATGATGACCTAGCTGCACAGCGCGTTACTTTGGACCGAAGGCCGAGAGATATTGTAAGTATGAGATTTAGCTTTTTCGCTGTTTGGGGGTGTTGTCGGGTGTTTTTTTGCGGGTGGGTTGGCGCCGGCGGGTCTTGCCTGGGGCATTCCTGGGAAGGTCTAATACCGGATACAAGTGTTTTGGACAAAATCCATAAGGAACAGCCTTTTTTTTGCCATTTCTTCAGACATCTTGCTCAATGTAGCCTTTTGGGGGGCTTCCTGCTGTTCGTGGGTGGGTTGCGGCCGGGGTCTCTGTCGAAGCACTGCTGCGACAGTCTAATCTTGATTGCATTTGCTTTTCAGGAAATCCGTGGTGGAAAACAGGAGTTATGATGATTGATGATGATGACGACCTAGCTGCACAGCGCCGCGTTTGGACCGAAGGCCGAGAGACATTGTAAGTATGAGATTTAGCTTTTTCGCTGTTTGGTGGTGTTGTGTCGCGTGTTTTTTTGCGGGTGGGTTGGCGCCGGCGGGTCTTGCCTGGGGCATTCCTGGGAAGGTCTAATACCGGATACAAGTGTTTTGGACAAAATCCATAAGGAACAGCCTTTTTTTTGCCATTTCTTCAGACATCTTGCTCAATGTAGCGTTTTGGGGGGCTTCCTGCTGTTCGTGGGTGGGTTGCGGCCCGGGTCTCTGTCGAAGCACTGCTGCGACAGTCTAATCTTGATTGCATTTGCTTTTCAGGAAATCCGTGGTGGAAAACAGGAGTTATGATGATTGATGATGATGATGACGACCTAGCTGCACAGCGCCGCGTTTGGACCGAAGGCCGAGAGACATTGTAAGTATGAGATTTAGCTTTTTCGCTGTTTGGTGGTGTTGTGTCGGGTGTTTTTTTGCGGGTGGGTTGGCGGGTCTTGCCTGGGGCATTCCTGGGAAGGTCTAATACCGGCTAGAAGTTAGTTGGACAAAATCCATAAGGAAACACCAGTTTTGGCACTTTTTGTAAGTTAGGGTTCGTTAGGGTTAGCCCTAGCAGCAGGATTGCATGTGTTTAGGGGGGTTCTATTGCAACGCGGTTCTGTTGTTGTAGAGCACTGTTGGAGCGATGCTGGCTATGGATACTTTTGCTTGCAGGCAAGTGGTTTGAATACAATCCACGGTCTGTATTTGGGTCTACTGTTACTTTCAAAGTACGTTTTGTAACCATTTTTCTGCTAGGCATCGTTTTTGGAGATATGATTGGGTTCTTCTACATTTTTGCGACTGGCTTTAGTAAGGGTCTTGGTGGGAGCATTGCTGGGAAGGTCAAATTTTGTTCTAAAACACAGTAGTACACCCACCTTGAGGGGAAAGATCCGCTATAATATTTTGGCCATACTTATTGATCCTTAAAAAGGTGACTCAGACAGAGCACGCAATTTCAAAAATATTGTACTGTCTATTAGGGAAATCAAAGTGTGACTTTTTGAACCACACAGCGTACATACCTTTTATTTATTTATCAGTGGTATTGTAATAGCACTTCCTGTTTTCCGTTCAATAATTACAGGCCGGGTTTCAGTCAACATCCGCCAGGCAGGCAGTGGACAGGGTGTCTCTTCTGTCAGTGGTCACCACCACATTGATGGACGAAGCGTCAGCTGGAATGGAGGAGTGCCGCCAATAAGAGGAATTGTTTGCTGCATGCAACTTACTTACCAATTTCAACAGGACAACTCCAACAACATACGCAATACAGATACAGTATCCATTGTTGTCTTTTATTCTATGAGTGTGACTGCATGTGCTTACCTTTACTTTGTAACCAAAGATTGTCTGTAAACTCTGTATCTTCAATTATTGTTTGTCCATGCTCTGCTTTTTTTTTCTTCTCTCAACAAAACCTACCCAAAAAGAAACCCCCATTCCCATCCATTTTACAAACCCTAACCCTCTTCCCCCGGGCTGTGTTGTTTTGCTTGATGTCTGACTAAAATGACATCAATAATTCCACACACTTGCTGGGGAGGATAAGGTGATAGCAGCAACAGGCTGGTGAAGGAATACGAGGATATCTTCTAGACTTACTCAGCTTCAGTACTATATCTTCTAGTAGTAGTAGCCAATGTCAAATAAATTCAACGCAAGTACTAGTTATACTTGCAATACTTTACCATTTGTTAGGCTACATTATGGCACTGTTCTAGTGTACTGTCACCTGCTATTTTCTCGATCGTACCGTAACCGTTGTAATGCTACAGTAAGGAGTACAAACAAGGTTTCGTTTTCTTTTTTTCCATAGGCATGCAACTGCCACTGTGTCACACCACTAGTAACACCGCAATGAGGAAATGTCACCCGCCCAGGAATGACAACGTTAATCCCCATTTCACCTGGAGCCAGCCCTGGGCCTAGCCCTAATTTCTAACACAAATTACAGGTAAGATAAGCGTTTGGTGGGAGGTAGTATAATGGAGTATTATTTCGGAGTAGACAAGAGTTTGACGGTTGTACTACTAAAGTCCTACGACTGTTCAGGAAAACAAAGTTACTGTTACACCCCCGCCCCCCACCCACCAGACTGAAAAGCAGTAAAAAACAGGTATGGTCAGATAAAGTAGTTGAAAAATATATTTATTTATCCCTAACAAAATAATCTCCCTCACCCACCCTAACCCCAACGATTGTCTCTGAAACGTCCCAAAACGATCCCAACTCCCAAATCCCACCCCCCAAAAGTCTATAAAAAAGGGCAAGGGACACTCCACTACTGGAGGGTGCTGGTGCTGGTGCATGATGCGGCATGGGCATCATACTCCTTGCGGAGGGTGGCAAGCTCGGAGCGGAGGCCCTTAACCAAGGTCTTATACCTCAGGACCTCCTGCTCCAGGTTGGACATGCGGACTCGTAGGCGGTGTTGGCGTTCCTTGCAGCTCCTGTGGGGGGCAGCTGGTGTTTCGGGTGCTTGGCGGTGGCGGTCGGCTTTCTTAGCCCGGCTCGGTCCCGCTGGTTTAGTCACGGAGGAGGATGCAGTGGTCACAGTCGAAGATGTTGCCCCGCTCGACTGCGTGTCCTCCTCCTCCTCCAGGGCCACCAGCCGCCGATACTCGGCGACTGTGGCCTCCAGCCTCCGTTGCCGGGCCAATCTAGCCTGCTCCCTCCTTGTTGTTGATTTGGAAGGAGCAACTATATGAAGAAAGAAAGACATAGTCTGTAACCAATGCTCCTTATTAATAACACAAAGTGATTGAGCCGAAAGTTGGGTCACAGAGTACAAGTAGCAAATTGAAAGCACAGTACATAACTATTGAGGACAGTATCTATGTAACCCTCCCACTTCTGCATCCTTGCTCTAACAGTAGTGGTAGTTTAATGAACTAATTCTACGACCACTATGGACTTCCATTACAGTCGACTATGACAGTACACCAGTCTTATTCTTCTTCTTCTCTCTTGTTTAGGGAAATGGGTACGTTATCTTATGCAAGCCGGCAGAATGACATGGACACAGCACAGTGAAGTTGCACCCGAGAAAAAAAGTTGCACACCATGATGATGGAGACAGACTTGCGTTACTGTACCGGTCCAGTACATGCAGGTGGTGAAGCTATTACTTTTCTATTACGGGTGGCACTGAGAATACTCTGTTACAAGGGCTACTGCTTAATTAATTTACCTTTCACCCTACAGTGCAAATGAGTACTAGAAAAGGAAACTGAAGAAGCTAACTAATTTGATTATCTATCACTTCACATGGGACGTATTTAATGACAGATGAGATGACTTTAGGTGCTTTGCTTAATATTGAGTGAACACAGTGATACACCCACACATGAATGACGTACTACAAGTAAACTAAAGTTATTAAGAGAGGTACGGAGTGTCCACCGTAATAACCAGATATATGCTGTGAATGCAAACGCAATACAAAGTACTGCTACTATTCATGGTAGTATTGGACACATTTACAATTTCTTTTCCTTGCCTTCCCTGCACTGGGACGGACGTGCGGGTGCGGTGGTACATGCTCTTCAAGGTAACACTTACTTCACCTGGCGACCATCTACTCTCTCTAGATACACATTTGCTATGTAAGAGTCAGAGAATACCATGCTCCAGGCATCCATTCATTCAAAGTATACGCACACATACAGTTTCTGTTTCACCCACCCAGGCTGCTGTCCTTCCACCCATCCTTGCTTCATCATTGACCCAGCCATGCACCATACCATATTCTTTCCTTCCCAGCCACCTCTGGGTCCAAGCAAACACATATCGTTCTTCTTTGCCAGCCATCATACAAGTTCGCGTCCCACTTACTTACACCCTTCTTTCGCTTTTCGTTCATCCCATCCATCACGTTCGTCTAAGAACTTATTGGGATTCTTCTCACCAAAAACTTCACAGCTAAGTCGAAGTACATTTCGAGGAGGCTACTACCTGGTTGATTTGTAATTGTAATACACCCGTGCAGAAAGCACACTATGCAGTCTTCAATCTCAATAAGTAAGGAATATATAGCTTACCTGTTTCCGCCACCACCGTTTGATCCCCCACAGGAACGGCCACCAGCTCTTCTACCGCCGCATCCTCCCCAGAGGCCTCCGAGTCCAAGTCCAACACATCAGCCACCTCCGCGCTGGCCCCGTCACCAGATGTTACACCTACAAAGTACATTTAAGAAAGTTAGAATACACCACTCACTACTATATAATATTTGGTCTAGGAGAAATGTTAAAAAAACAGAATACAATGTAATAATTTGTGACTGTCTACTCCATAGTTAAAATGTCCCATTTTCCAGGGAAGGCTGTTGTCTTGCTGCACTTTTATGCACAACTGATGAATGCTTGCTTTTGATTTTTAACACGCACCACTTTTTCTCCTAACAGACAGAAGCTTGACTCCTGAGTCCTAAGAACACGACCAGGATCAAGTTCAAAGTAGGTGAGAGTTCGGCTCGACCACAAGAAATGTGTCCAATTAATCGTCAGCACTAACCACTTTTCCGTTTACAGTTAAATAGTTTTATGACAAAGTAGATTTCAATAAATGTGTTTACTTTTAATAAAGCTTTTACACTTAAATAGACTCTGTGGTTTTTGTTCCTCTAGACTAGAGTGGATGAGCTAAAGGTTTTGGAATTTTTGCAAGCATGAGTGCCTCTGACACTTCTTGACTGTGCTGTGACTCCGTACTACTCTCTTGTCCTGCGTACGATAATCTAGAGATCATTGGGGATCTATAATCGGTGACTTCGGGAGCTGAATGACTCTGCCACACTATCTAGTCAGTAAGGAGACAGTGCATAGAGGTATTGCTGAATATAATGGGAGTCCAATGGAATTGCCAAATGTCCAATCTTAGTTAGCTACACAGACAGACTAATAAGAATAGTCTAGTAATACCACAGGGAGTCATATTCGAGGCAGGATAAGAATTTATATCCAGTCTACAAGAAGATCAAAGACGATTTAGAAAAAATCGAATGAGGAACGCTAGGAAAAAATAGGTACTGTTTAGTAAAATGTAAACTTACTGGGGCCAGCAAAGGAGCCCTCGCCTGCCCGATCCTGGCCTGCATCCTCAGCACCCTCCTCCTGTGTCCTCTTGCCCTTGGGGGGAGCTGATGTACAACATGAAAGAAAGAAAAACCATAAAACATGGATGAGATTTTTCAACCAAATCAAACATTTCAAAAGAACAATAACAACATATTTTGGAAAAATAGCAAATAGATAGACAACTATTCCACGGGATCTATCTCATGTGGTATACTACGTTATTCGTATTGCCTGATTTGCGGAACGTTGACTTAGAAAGTTCCTATGTAACTCAATAAACAGACTACTAAAGAGGTTTGCCTAGGCCTGGCACTGCAGGCAGTAGTGCACAACACGTGACAGACAAAGTCCATCCTGCTTGCAGATCAGTGAATACTCAAACTATCAATCCACCCGCCACCAACGCCACTATTTCTTCTGATAGCCATGTGACTGTCTAAAGGAAGGACACTGGACTTCAGTCTGTTGGGGCTGATTTATAAGTCCCTTGCGGAAGTTGCGGCTGATTTTCCTCCATTGTTGCGTGCCTTTTCTGACGCAGCGGCAGAACAAAAGACTCGCCATGGTGTTGGTGCGGCGTATATATTAAAAAAAAAAACACATATGGGCATATGGGCGATGCATCACGTTGTAAAGCCCTGCGCCATCAGGGGGCGTTCCGGCGCAAGGGAGGGCGTACCTGCGCAGGAACGAATCCTAAAAGTGGCTGAGGGAAATCTACAAGATGTCAATCAGTCATTTTTATGACAATGATGCATGACTCAAACCCTGCGCGCTTGAAGCCGACGTACGGCTTGATGCAGCATTGGGGAGATAGGGTACCCCAGAGCATTGCTGGAGCTGCGCCATCGTTGGCACGCAACTCCAGCAATGCGCTGCCTTTACGGCACAGATGCGTAAGGCTTCTGTGACGTTTTGGGCCAATGGGTGGTGGTGGCATGGCACACAATTACTGCCGCATCCCTGCTACTTTGCAGGGATGCGCCGGTAATTGAAAATATGACCCTTACTGTCTAGCATTACGCAGTTCTTTTCTTTACAGTACACTGATACATAATTTCTCAGGCCAATGAAATGCTTCTGAACACAACATACAAAACAAAGAAGCATAGTAGCAAGCAAGGCTACTGAGAAGGAGAGCAGTGCACCTGAAAATGAAATGCATAGAAGATTTTGAAATATAATTTACCTCAATGTAATCGGCAGCATTATTGCTCTTGGTAAAGAACAAAGATTTGCAAATAACAGAGCAGGATAAAACAGAGTAGTAAATGTACTACTACTACTACTCACCAAGCCCGGGGACCTCTACGCCGAGCGCGTCCAGCAAGTCCCGCTCCCGGTCCATGACATCGGTCCAGCGGTGGGTGGCCTGGTTATATGTGCGCCGGACCCCAGAGATCTTGTACATGGCCCGGCACACCTTCTCCCACCGCTGGCGGCGCTCCCGGATGCCATAGCCGGTCGCGATCTTGCCGCCTCCCAGGATCGTCTTGGGGAGGCGGCGCTGGACATGGAAGATCAGTGCCGCCACTTCCTCCGCGCTAAAGATCTCCCTCGGGACCACTTGCTCCCCCCTTAAACGCCCGCACGGGAGCCGGGCACGGGGTGCGGGACCCTTCCCCTTCTCAGGGTGCTTCCCGGCTCCCTTTACCATGGTCTGGGCAGAAATAAACTTAAATGATAAAGAAGAAATAGAATAGTGAAGAAGAAAATAAAAGAGTTTAAAAAAGTAGTTTAAAAGTAACTAAAAGCTGCAGAAAACACAAAAATATAGAGCTAGAAAAATAGAGGGTTAGATAATAAGTAAAATTAGATCAAAAAAACTTCAAACAAGCAAAGGATGGCAGAGATTGAGAGAGGATAGAGAAAGCATGCCCAGAACCATAGCAATGAATGAGAAACAAGATGGCCGCGCCCGTTCACGACCGCGTGGGTAAGTTCGCGCGAGATTTTCCTTGCGAGTACGCGCGAACTTGTACTCGCGAGCAGCACACTTTGCGAGATTACACATAGCGGGCGGAAACGGAATTACGTCACGCCAACAAGATGGCCGCGCCCGTGTACGACCGATAGGGTAACTTGGCAAACGAATAGCTAGAAGCGCCTCGCGAACACGCGCAAGATCACGCGAATATACACGTCGCAACAAAAACAATTTTGTATTCGCACGTATTCGCGGCTTCCGAAATCGATCTCGCACGGATTCGCGCCCCAAATAACGCGCGAAATTGCAAAAAAAACGATTTTAGCTAAAATGAAAGCAATGAGCAGGTGCAAAAGTTCAAACTTAACATTAGTAACATTCAAGGTAGTGCTTCCTGATGGGCCCCTCCAGAGTTTGCAACAATTCTATGACCCTGCTATGACCCAAACAGCAGGCTCATAGAATAGCACCATAAAGGTCCTGTAAAAAAAAAATTCACTGCAACAAAAAGCAAATTACAGATAAGGAAGGAAGCAGGTGCCAGCCAGACTGGAACTTTCAAAATTACTGACACATTAATGAAACACAAATTAATTGATGGCAGTTGAAGAAGGGCAGGTGTGCTAGCTTTTTTCAACCACCATAATCTACAGTAATAAATAAACCTAATAGGTGCCTGTGAGGATGTACTAGAGGGTGGCATGGGTGTCCCAGAGGGTGGCAGTGGTGAAACAGAGGGTGCTGTGAACCTGTGATGATAAACCAGACGTAGAAACAACATAGTCGCGGCCGTTGCAAGCCGAAAAGTAAGTTCGCAATTGCGAACTTGTCCCAAAATCGGCGCGAACACGCGCCAACACAAAAAACGGAAAAATCCGCAAGTCCGCTAGAGTTCGCGGATCTTCGCGGATTGCGAATCCGTAAATACGCAAGTTCGCGGATTGCCAATCCGCAAAATCCGCCCATGCTTACTTGCATCAGACTTTTGTATACTTCTTCCGGAAGGCCGTCAGGGCCAGGTGCTTTGCCTTTTTTTGCCTTCCTAATACCTTCCTCTACCTCTTCCTGCCTGATCTCTCTGTTCAGGAGTCTTCGGTGTTCTTCTGTAGCAGACTTTAGAACGCTGACCCATTCTTTCATCTCCTGCTTGTCTGGATGTAGCTCTTCACTGTACACTTCCATAAAATAGTTGTGAAATTCTTCCACAATCTCATTTGTGTTTGAGACTACTTTTTCTTCTGCACCCACCTTAACCTCTTTTATCCTATTTTTAACCCGATCTTTTCTAACCTTCCAAGCTAGAAGTTTACCTGAATTTTCCCCATATTCAAAGTGGTCCTGCCTAGAAGCCTCCCATCTTTCTTTCACTCTTTTATTAATCACAGCAGTCAGTTGTTCCTTTAACCCTTCCAACTCTTGAAGAGTCTCCTCCACAGGAGCTCCCCCTGAATTTATAATCGTAATTTCATTTTTTCGGATGTTCTGCTCCAGACTCTCTACTTCCTGATAGTATGCCCTCCTTCTCTTAGCTCCCAGTGCTCCCAGCCTGCCTCGAAGGAAGGCCTTAGTGGCCTCCCAAACAATATCTAATTTGGTTGATCCTATTTTGTGTTCAATAAATACCTCAAGCTCCTGTTGAAGGGACTGCATTGCTTCCTGGTCATACAGAACTGTACGATCTAGCCTCCAGACTGAATCCACAACACAGGACCCAATTTCCAGTTCTAGGGAGACCGCTGAGTGGTCGGACAAATGAACCCCTACGTGTACCACCTCCTTCACATTGTCAATTAATCTTGCATCTAACAAAAAAAAGTCTAATCTAGATCTATGACTATATTTTTTGTTATAGTATGTGTATCCAAGCCCAGACCCGGCCTGCTTCCTCCAAATATCGCAGAGCCCAAACTGCTCTATTATGTTTTTAATTCTAGCTGCCATTTTACAGTTTCCCTGGGCTCTGCTGTTAACAGATCTATCAAGCTTGGCATCCAGTACGGTGTTAAAATCCCCTGCAAGAACTATATATCCTGAAAGGCCAGTCATCTCTTGTGCAGCCGCGGGCCGTGGAGGGAGTTACGGTGGGGCAGGGAGGCGGGGAGGGGGAGGGGCAGGGTGGAGAGGGCTAAAAACTGGCACCTGGATAATTACAGGTAAGTAAACAATTTAAATAATAAAACGAATTTCGTAGCGCGCACTGCATCGCAAAATGCGATGCAGTGCGCGCTACGAAATTCGTTTTATTAATCAAATTGTTTACTTACCTGTAATTATCCAGGTGCCGTTTTTTAGCCCTCTCCACCCTGCCCCTCCCCCTCCCCGCTCCACCGTAACTCCCTCCACGGCCCGCGGCTGCTCTTGTGTTAGTCCCAGCAGCGGAGCAACATCGTCCTGATTAGGACCATAATAGCCAATGATATTGTATAATGAGCCCACTATCTTTAAAGTCACAATCAACCATCGACCTTTCTCATCTGCTATACTACTCTCTACCTGACAATCTAACCCGTTTCTAATTATCACCAATATTCCTCTGGTGACCCTTGTTTGTGGTGAACTGTAAAAATACTTTATCCACCGAAGTCGACCCAAGAATTGTTTACACTCATCCCCAGTTAAGTGAGTCTCTTGAAGGATCATTATATTGGCGGGAGAATCCCTTAAGTACTTCAGAATCCTGTCTCTTCTTACTTTTACCCTTAAACCATTGACATTCCATGACACCCATTTCACTATTTGTGTTTTTACCCTCGCACTCTTACCCTCCACCATCATATACTGATCTCCAATTCCTTATCCTCAAGGTGGTCCTTAGCATATGAGAACATTTTTGTTTTTCACCCCCCCTTCTTTCTATCCCTCCCCCCCACCTCTAAGCCCTAACCAGCTCCCCCCTCCCCACCCCCCCCCTACCTGGGAAAACCCTTCCAGCTTCCTAAGGCCCAAACCTAGGCCCTTTGAGTGCCGGTCCCCAACAAGCGTGCTACCCTAGCTTCTATACATAACCCATTTTTTAAAGTTTTTTAAATTTTTTATTTTTATTGATTTTGGTATTCTATTCTATTTACAATTTGCCAATTACAAATAACAGAACTGCACGGTTAACTATGCACCACCGCCTTGGCAGTCCTCTAAAAAGTTGTCTACATCCTCAACAAATTTAAAGGAGTACATTTTGTTATTCCACATAACTTTAAAAAAAGCTGGGAATCTTAACTGCACTGTCGCCCCCAACTTCCTTAGGTTTCAATTCGCTTCCCCAGCTCCCACTGTCTGTTTGCAGTAACTACCGAGAGGTCAGATCTAATCTCAATTTTTGCCTCCCCTGCCGTAAGAGAGCCCTTTTTCAATGCCATGGCAAGGATCTTTTCTTTTAGACTATATGTAAGAAAGTTAATCAAGACCCTTCTAGGCTTGGACCAATTTGACTTCAGTCTGAAGGGATTGCGATGGATCCTCTGTATGTCAGCAGCAATCTCTTCTTCAGACTCCTCCATCTGCAGCTCAGATTTTAATAAGTGGACTACAAAACCTTTTAAATCCTCCCCCTCTTTTCCCTCTGGAAGCTTCAGAACTTTCAGGTTATTTCTTCGCTGCATGTTTTCCAACCTCTCTAACCGATCCTCGTATGCTCTTTCTCTGCTTTTAACCTCATCGAGCTCCTTACAATTATCTTCCACTGCCTCCTGTATCTCCTTGACCTCTTGTTCAAGTTTTCTTGTCCTTATGCGTAACTCATCGAACTTAGCCTCCAGTAAACCTACTGCCTCCCTGATTCCATCCTGCTTATTTTTAGATTCCTCAAACCCCGATGTACATCTAAATCTAATTTTCTCAATAGAGCGATAACCATGCTATCAGAGTGTAACGCCTCATCTCCTGCAGCAGCCCCCTCTTCTTCAAGCCCTTCCAACTCTCCCCCGTTTTGGTTAACACTTCCTTCCTTGCTATTTCCTGATTCTATCGGGCTTTTTAATGGACCCCCTTCTATTAAAGTTTCTGACATACTGTCCACCTCAGGCTTCATCTCTCCTGCTTCTGAAACCGCAACCTCCTCCACCTCCAAAATTTTGTAACGATTTGGGGTCAAGTGATCTGCCCAGTCCTCAGTTATTAACTCTCCTTGCCTGCAGTCTCTTGCAAGAACCAATGTCTTAGGAACAGGTTTGAAGAAGGAATTTAGAGATGGATTAATGGAAATGTTCTTCTTCCCAAGTGTTACTAACCTGCTTGTTTGCTAATTCATGCATGAAACGATATCTGGGTGCAGGCCATCTGGGTTACAGCCAAATAATATTTCAGTTTTCTTCTTAATTTTGTAACCTCCCAATCCCTCGAACTATGCAAAAGTCTCAAAAACCTTCTCTTGAGCACCCTTACTACTGTCGAGGATTAACATAATATCACTTGCCTATATTTTTATCTTCCCCCTCTGTGGCAGACGGGAACGGATAGCGACATTTTCTCTGATCGCTATTGCCAATGGTTCAATAAAGAAGGCAAATAAGATAGGGGATAATGGGAAGCCCTGATGGGTTCCACTCAAGACCTTTATTTTCCCCACCTCCATTTTATTTTACAATAATAGTGGCTTCTGCATTACGATACATCCTTTGTACCAACCCCATGACCTGGGGTGGTATACCAAATTTAGGCGAAATGCAAAGTCATTTTGACTGTTGATGAATTTGTTTACAGATGACTGGTTGCAAGTTCCTCTTCATGCCTAAGAAAATGCCAGACAGTGTTTTATGTGGTAGGCGCAAAGTGGATGGAGGACAACAGGAATGAGGCCTGGAAGTGCATCACAGACATCTCCACAGTGGCTTGGCCTATGTAGCTAAGGGCGTGGCTTAATACATTTGAAATGCAATCTTCTGCATGACATATTCATAGAGTATTACAGAAGAAAGAATTGCTGACAACATTAGGCAGTAAGATATTTACAGTGTATGTAGCATTATTATCGTGCTCCGCAAGGAAAGAAAATCACTGACATGGTAAAATTAAAAGTGAGCTCCGATAACTTGATTATTCAATTGGAGGTACACAGTAGCTGTGATGCTAATAATAAAGTAAAGTATCCATCATGTTTCTTCATCCACGTACCACAAAAGGGAAGTACTGAGATGATACATTCCAGCTACCCCATGTCAAGCATTTATAGTTCTTTTTTATCCACTGATGAAGGACAAATATTGATCTCCCCAGAAGGTCCACATTCAATGTCTATTTTATTACTTTGAGTTGGCTTAGCCCTGGCAGGCTTTAGCTTACTAAGAACACTGCTGCCAGATTCAGGTGACAACCAGGCCAAGTGTGCTCATTTGAAATAATGCATCACACAGAAGGGGCTAATCACAAAGGTAAATTTACACATGTTGATATTCTTATGTGTAAATGTGCTACTACACGTAGGAGTAACACTACTACTTTTGCTTTCCACCATTTCTGAGTGTAGTGACTTACAATTCATGATAAACCACAATGGCTTTACAATAATCAATATGCTCTCTCTCCCATTCCAGAGCAGATCTAACTTTATGTTTTATGACAGATTTTGGATTTTTAATAGAAACCCCAGGGTCTGTAGTAGTCAACATTATTTTCATACTCTTGAGCCATTGCCTAATAAAGGTCAACCAGAGGATCCTAAATGCATTATTAAGAGATAAGCAGTCTGCAACTACAGCCATTGAACTCCATTTGATGTTTGTTCCAAATTTTGTGCCAATGAAGTAGAGGATGTGATTTAATAATAACCCCTAGAAATGGAATAGCCAGCTAATTGTCATGGAAGTGCTTTTTGGAAAGGCTAGCAACACCTTGATAAAACTATTCTTAGGTGTTTGAAGGCTGTGAGAATCTATATAGACCCAATCACCATTTGTTGAAGCAGATGTGCATTTACTTGAGTAAATCATACACATCACTTTGATTGGTTTATTACCCAATGTGCTGCAAAACTAAATACACCTTCCACATTTGTTTTCAAAATATGGTCTTTTAGTGTACTAAGGTGTTTCAGGACCCCAAGATAGGAGAAAGTATCAACTTTAGGAATTAATATAACATTTATCTCAAAATTATAGGGTTTGATAATTCCATTCCCACACATCATCATAAAAGTTTTAGAGATGTTAACTTTCAGATTCAAGCCCTCCTTGAAGTCAACAAAGGTGTCTAACAACTTCTGTAAACCCAGAGGTGTTCTGGCAAGAAGAGCGGCATACAGAAGAGCCGGTATTCTGTGTGAACCAATCTTTGGTATATCTGCATTCATTTGGAGTAGAGCTCTCTCCAAACCATTTATATATAGATTAAAAAGAAGGGGGTCCAGAAAAAGAACCCTGTCTGACTTCCCACTTAATCTTATAAGGCTTTTAGCATTACCCACTAGGGTCCATACGTACTTGAGCAGTGGCATTTTGAGATAATTGGCTTAGAAAGACATTAAATGTGTGATCCACGCCCATAGATCTCAAGATATTCCAAAGTTTAGGGCAGTATATGCAATCAAAGTCACTGCTGAAATCCATACGGTCCAGATAGAAAAAGCCCTACTTGGCCCTAGTATACTTGTGAATTATTAATTCTAAATTTAGACACTGCTTTTCTGTTACTAAACCTTTCCTGAAACCAAATTGGATATCTGAAAGGCCAGCATTTCAATCCACCGGGTACACAAATTTCTCCAATATGGCACCACCCAGTATCTTACCGGAAGAATCAATAAGGAAAATTGGGCAATAACATTGGGGATTTGCCCTGTTCCTCTTTCTAAAAATTGGTACAATGATGGACTCAGCCCAAATTCGTGGAATAGGCCCTTTCTTACTGAGTTTAAAACATTTGTAGCAGAGGCTCTCATAGATCTAAACTTCCTTTAGATACATATTTAAAGGAGCCCCATCTGTGCCCGCTGCCTTAGCTGAGGGGATTTTCCTTAGGGCCGAATGTATATCATCTATATTACATATAAATAAAGCCTGTTCCTCATCTCCTAATGTGTAGGGGTCGTGTTGAAGATTATCCTTATAAAAAATAGCAGAAAAATGGGCAATCCATTGTGTTTCTGTCACCTCTGCACTGCAGTGTTGGGTCAGTGCCATCTTTTAGAAAACAAAATTAGATGTAATCATTAGTGGCACTAGTTATTCCATGTTTCTCGCCTAAATCTCACTTTTCTTTCAGATGAAGCTATTTTATAAGATGCTCTTGCCTCAGGGATTGCACTTATTGGTTTTGGTGTGGTCTTTAAAGTGATTTCTAGTTTATCCTGGGCTTGCCTACATTTTTTGTCAAACCAGCCTCTCGGCTGACATATATTAGGTTTTTTTGCTTTAATGAGCAGAAAATGTGTCAATCTACAAATATTCTCAAAAGATGCAATGACTTGTGAAGAGGAGGAATGTTCTTGGAGTGTTCTTGGTGCCAAATGTAGCATCAGCTCTATCTTGAGAGGGCATTCCCTCATTTGGATGGGGGCGTGGCCCCATGCACTTGAGGGAATCTCTTTGCCTCTGCATCCACACCACATTATGGATGTGGAGGAAAAGGCAAGGAAGCTGTCAGGAGGTGCACTGAAAGTGTGCCACAATAAGATGACACCTTGTTAGAGCGCCCCTGATGCTAGCCCTCTGGAGGGGGAACGTGGGTCCCATGAACCCTCCAGACATCCCCTTGCAAGTGAGTGCAGTCACTCACTACACCTGCCTGCAAAGGGATGTCTAATCCCTCCTCAAATTGCAGATAAGTTGCCGCCTGCACAGTGAAACACGGAGTGGCTTTGAAGTAGCCGCTCCATATTTCACTTGAAGCCCAAGTTTGCGGCTGTCCTGATGTCGCCACATTCTCCGTAATAGGGTGCACTTTCCCTCTTTGCACAGGGTGTACCTATTTAAAGGTGTGCCATGGCACAAACTGGAAAAGTGTGCCCTATGTGTGATAAGGGCCTGGATGTACACAGTGATTTAGCATTTGCAAACCCTACAAATTGCTAAATTACAAAGTTTGTGACCAGTAATTCACTTTTTTCTATGTTCCAAACCCAAAATGGGTTTGAACGTATTACTGATTCACAATTTGGAGGACGTTCTTTTCAGTGTTCTTCCCAAATTTCAGAATCAGTAATGTATATCAATGTTTACAACTGTAATTCCATCCACAAACCATTGATCAGTTGCTGTGTTCCAAGTTGAGATGGTAACTGGTTCGTAAAGGGGTAGGAGTCCCCATTGAACCCATACCCCCTTGGGCATCAGTGTGGTAATTTTGGAAAGAGAAGGCAGTGGTCCAGAGGACCAATACCAACCCTCACTGACATTATTCTAGATTGATTTCTTTTTTTTTCTGTTTTAGGAAATAGGGTGACTTAAAAAAGGTTTCCATTTTGAAATGAAATAAGAGCAATGGTAGTATGCTTTTCCTTTCAGGTCACCACCCCTTTCATCTCAGTCAGTTGCAAGGGTTCGTGAATTGTGGCATACCTAATGAATATACATAAGGCAGGTAGCTCTGCCACCCACCACGATTTCTTCTTTACAATCCTATCTATTGGTACATAGATCCGTTTGCAAAATAAAATACTGGTCTCAAAACGTTGGTGTGCAATTTACAACTGCTTTTTGTGGTCATCTGGCGCAGTATTCAGAAACCAGATGCACATGTCTGAGACCATCTTGTGGAATGAAAACTATTGCTTCTAAATCACTAATAGTGTACCTCTTTCTTTTTTAGAAAACACAGTAAATCCTTTTAAACAATTTGAAAGCACAACATGTTAGAAATGTTATCCGTTTATGATCACACTGTAAAAGTACTTAATGCTCTTGATATGAGGAAGTTCATATTAATGTTCACTTTTGTAAATATCCAAAAAGAAAAATTAATTCGTGGAAAATTAACATTTTGCAGTGTTGTCAGAGTGACAGAATTGATACTCACACTGGCGGTTGGTGAACTTTGATTCTGGTAAGGCGTAAAAATCGACTTTGATTTTAACTTAGCATTAGCAAAGAATTGAGGTAAACTTATTCAGGTGGGTTCGGGGGTGCTCTTCAAGACACTTTAGGATAAATACAGCAAAATTCAGTATTTTACATCACAATTTTCCCATACAATGATGTAAAAAAGTAGCATTCATTGGCATAATAATGAATTATTTCAATACTTTCGTAGGCTGCCAGGTACACATCCCATGGGGAAGGAGATTTACTCTTCACAGGAACACATTGAAAAAGGCAAAACAATTGATTTTCACCAAATGTACTTAAAGTTCTGCTAAATATCTACCCCTTCCTGGCCATTATGCAAGGTTACATAATTTTTCAAAATGTACATAGCGCCTTTCTCCACTTTGCTTTTCCACCCAGCATCTTTAAATAAGATTTTTTGAGTTATGTATTGTGACTGAGCATCTACATGAAAGGGGCAGTGTGGGTAAATCAAAAACGCACTACACAGACGGCAGTGCTGATCTTACTAGCTCATAGAGCAATGTTACTACATATTACATAGAGAGCTCATTAGAAAGTAGACCAAATGCACCAATGTTACATGCTCAGTCAGCAGTAGTGACCATATATTGAAAGCCTTGTCAGTACTATAGATTAGATAAATTCAGAATTACAAGTCCTGAGCTCACCATAAATGCACACAAATATAAGCTTCAGATATATTTCAAGAAGTACATTCCTTTTGTTGGGAACATTAGCTTATCAAAAGACAGACATTTCACAACGAAATGCATCATTTTCATATTAAATATAATCAGTTGCCCAGACATTTGTCCTAATTTTCCTGAAAACGTATATTGGACAAAATTAGCAGATTTTGAAGCTTAGTAACTAAACATTTATCCTCAAACAGCAGCTTGTGATTTTCAGTAAGCACTCACATCTTGTAGTCACATATGGCCAAGATATTCCTTTCTTTCACACAAAAACACATACATTCACACACACACGCACATACTCACTGAAATGATGCTTCTAAGTGGGAGAAACATGTAATATTTTGCCACTGTAATGCCATAGTGAGAATAAAGCTGCTGTAGCTATTATAGTCAGTAATGTCCTTTCCACCAATATACAGTCTGGTGCAGACCACCTAATCTTTATGAAGGAACTGAAAAGACAAGTCATCTATGAGAACAGTGGCAAATACCAAATTTAGTTTGTGTCAACCCCAGATCAAAAGGAGCAATTAAGAAGGTCAACCTGCACAGTTTATTGTAACTGTTGCAAATTGGGTTTCTGGTTGACGGTGGTATGAACCCCGTCCCAACAGGAACCACGATCCTCTTTGGGATAAGACACACACCCTGAATTAACCTGGGCTCACCCTCAGGTAGCTTGGCACAGAGCAGTCAGACTTAACTTAAGCGGCAATGTGCAAAGTTTTTGTGTAACTCTTCAAACAGTAAAAAAGTGAAAACACCACAGAAAGTCCCCACACCCAGTCAGAAAAAGAAATTATATTTTTACGAACACAACAAGACTAAATTGACAAAATTCCAATTAGTAGTAGTCAAGGTATGAGTTTTTAAAGAATAAACTATTTTGCAGTGCTTAGATGTCATTGCCGCCAGCTGAGGCTATCTGGTCACACTAGACTTGGTCAAATACAAAGGTCCAGGCCACCGCGATGGAGAGCAGGTCAGATACAGGGGCGAGCCTTGGTCTGCTGAACAGTACCTAGTATGATTCGTGGAGCAGTGAATGTGATGCATCGTTGTTGATTCTACCAATGGAGGTGATGCATCAGTTCCAGGCTGTGCACTGTTGAAGATGCCTCAAGGGAAGAGATGCAAGGAGTACCAAAGTGAAGCATCATCATCAAACAACTGGGTTGGATGTGATGTGTTCAGCATGAGCGATGCATCGGCGCTGAGCCTCTCAAAGTTGAAAATGTGTTGGAAACTGGTGGTGATGAATCGCACTGTTGGCGATGCGAAGTCTGCGGTCCAGGCAGTAGCAGCGATGCATCAGTGTCAAAGAAGATGCACCACCAGTTTCGATCAGTTCAACATCGTTGATGCCTTATTTTAGTATTTGCAGCACTTTATACCCACTTCCAAAGTCCCAAGACTGGATTGGCATGACTTTGCAGGACAAGACTTGCAGCAAGCAAAGTACAGGTGCTGTTGCAGGCAATGAAATGTCTTTGATGTATGTCCCTGAGACTAAGAACAGGGGCCTAGCCAGCATGTCCTTGGAGTCACTCTGGGTTCAAGTGAGATGGGTTCAGTCCTTTCCTCAGCAGGGTAGAGGGTAGCAGGCAACAGGGCAGCAGAGCAGAGCAGAAAAGCAGTCCTTCCGCAGGAACAGTCCAGCAGAGTTGCACGCCTTGTAATGGCTCAGCAATCCTTCTTTCTGGCAGAGTTATTCACTGGTCCAGCAGTGTCTTATTTGGTGGGGTCAGAGACTCAGTCCTAATAGCTAGTTGTGCCTTTGCAGTGGAGGTGACTTCAAAGAGGGACTTTGGAGTGCACAGAGGTCCTCCCTCCAAGCTCTGAATCCAGATTCACTCCAGCGGGGCAAGAAGCCCATTGTGTGGGGAGAGGACACAGCCTATTCAGCTATATGTGTCAGCTCTTCCCTCCTATCCTGCTTAGAATGATCCATCAGGATGTGGATGGCCCATCAATCTCCCTTTGTGTGTGGCTGCATAGAGGGAATGCACAATGTACAGCCGTCTTTCATCCCAGACGTGTATTGGAGACAGGCTACAAGCACGTAGGGCAAAGAGCTGAAAAATGCAATTTTTCTAAAAGTGGCATTTTTAAAAGGGTAGTGATAAATTCAATTTTACCAGTAAAGAGATTTATCTCTACCATTCCTCCAAGGATATGAAACAGGACTGACCCATTCCTTCTCCATCAGGAACTACAACTTATAAGTGTATGTAAGGAATTCCATATGCTAACTTAGGAGAGGGGTGGTCCTCACAGTAGTGAAAAACAAATTTGAGAGTGTTTCACTACCAGGACATATAAAACTTAAAAGTACATGTCCTACCTTTTGATTACACAGCACCCTTCCCCATAGGCTACCTGACGCCTAACTTAGGTGTGACTTATATGTAATAAAAGGGGAGTTTGAGGCATGGCAAGGGGTTTTAAATGCCAACTCGATATAGCAGTATAAACTGCACCTACAGGTTCTGCCCTGGCAGGCCTGAGACAGGTTTAAAGTGTAACCTGTATGGGTGGCACAGTTAGTGAAGGGGCCCACTAGTAGCATTTATTTGGCAGGCCCTGGCCACATGTAGTGCACTCTATTAGGGACGTATAGCTAAATCAAATATGCCAAATGTGGATAAATCAATCAAACCATGTTTTGATTAACGTGCACTGCCAACCAGTGCACGTTAGCACTGGCTGGCAGTGGTAAAATGTTTAGAGTCCTACGGCCAACAAAATGAAATCAGCAAAAAGGGGAGAAAAAACAACAAAAACTTTGGAGAAGACCACCCTAAGGCTGTCAGATCTAACCATAACCCACTTAGAAAAGGTCATTCCCATTTTTCCTGACCATATAATGCTTTAATGTATCTGATTCGTATATGTAATAATTGGCATCAATAACTCAGAGTGGTATCTATTTGCCTTGGCTACCATGGACTAGAGCTTATTCTCTGCCCTACTTAGTAAAACATGACATGTTTTTTGGGTTGTTAAAACATTTGCAGAACTGACACATTTAGCATGTTTCTAGAGTGCCTGCTAGAGGCAGGTTATACATCTGCATGGTCTGCTAAGGAGCACATTTCTAAAGCAAATGCAATCTATGAATAGTAGACTCCTGGGAATGCAGGACCTGTTAGAAAACTGTCTCTATCACTCACCCAGCACTCAATATTTTCAACATTTTTGTAATGGCATGCACTTTTTTAATCATTTCGGAGCAAACATGAGATCTCTGCTTAACTGGTCAATTTCAATGTGTCATTTTAAGTAGGCACATGTTTGATGGCAGCTACCTCTGTTTTCTGCTAATACGAGAAGTATATGATAAATAGTCCCGTTGGCCTTATGCATCATAAACGGATATGGCAAAGCACATTTATGAACAAGTGCATAAAACCCACAATGCAGAGGGCCTGAATCAATAGACCTTTGTGCAACCGTGGGATAATTCAGAGTTATTGACTTGGTTCTACAGGTACCTAAAAAAGAGAAAGATATGAGCCAATGTGTATGATCGGATGGGTTTTGTTAATATCTGATGTTCAACAGTCGCAGCCCTAATTAGTGCTGAGTTCAGCTGAAGGCAAGCTTGAATAGTCTTGTTTTAAACTTTTATTTTTTCTCGTGATGGTCAAGCAATTGGATAGCAGGTGTTTGTATAGTACATGTTTTGTTCACGTTAGGCTATTATTACACGGGGTCTGTTACACTATGTTGTCAATAATATACTTGAAGATATATTTCTACACCCTACAAAAGATTTGTGGTAGTTTAAAACAACAATATATATGTTAGGACTTTTACAACATCGCAGAATGAAGGTAACATTCTAGCAGTTAAAAAAAATTACCTTGCGCCTAATTACGTTAATATACAGTAAGCAACTATCTAAGCCCAACCCAGTGTCTTTTGCGGCAGCCGATATAAATCATGAGAATGCCGAATATAGGCACATTGCCAAGTCACAAAACAAGCATTGGCAAAACCATTATGTCTCAGCCATGGAACCTATTGGCTTACCAATGCTTGTTAGCTCGTAGGGGTGAGATCCTAGGCTCAGACCCGGCTAAATTAAGACTATAGCTGCGAATGCAAACACACACACCTGCCGTGGCAATCTTAAAATGCATTTCGGTGATGATTTAACTAAATGCATCTATAGACGTTCAGTGCATGTGACATATTCAAAATGGGAATCTTTGAATGCACTTTGTTAATGCCTATTAAAATACATTAAAATGCAGCTGTCACTGATGTGTGCACATCTGTGGTGGCCATCTTTAAACCACATTTTGTAAATGCTTTAATAAAATGCATTCAATGACGTTTGCCGTGGATGCATGCGCATCCGCGGCAGCCAGCTCTGAATGTTATGTTATGCTACTTTCAGTAGCGGTCGGCAGTAGGAGTTACTGCAGGGCGGTGACGTGGGCAGGGGGGGGGGCAGGGTGGGGGGTAGTAATGTATGGATTACGGAGTTTTACAGGTAAGTAAACATTTAAATAAATAAAACGAATTTCGTTGCGCGCACTGGAAAGGTATCTCGACGCGAAACCAAGACAACAGTTAAAGAGGGGCACCCTTAAAATAGGTGAGTCTTAAGAAATTTCCGGAATTGGAAGTGGTCCTCACTGATACGTAATTGCTGTGGCAAATTATTCCAATAAAAGGGAGCAAGAAAGGAAAACGACCTGCCTCCTGATCTGGACTTTCTGAACCTGGGGACCTTAATCAATGCCTAGTCACATGATCGTAAGAGTCTGTAGGGGGTATTGTATTTTATAAGTATTTTCTAGAGCATTAACAGAAGTTATATCAATATTCCTGGGGCGCATGCTTGAGCATTGCAATTCATGGCAGGCCTCTGCAATGATTTAAGAAACATTTTATAATGACTGCCTGATAAATGGCACTCAGAGTATGAGGAATATATGACGTTACAACGCGAACAATTACAACACATGCTTTTACAATGCAGTTTTTACACCGCAACTACCATTACATCGCATGCTTTTACAATGCATGCCATTACAAAGCATTTTGTAAAACTACCATTACAACACATTCCATTACAACGCATACTATTACAATGCATACCATTACAATGCATAATACTTTTAGGGCCACCGTAGGGTAAGTGTTGGATAGTGTTGGGGTAAAACATTACTATTCCCACTCCAATGAGTGCAACAGTAGGGTAACAGTAGGGTAAGTGTTGGATAGTGTAGGGTTTAAAATTACTATTCCCACTCCAGTGAGTGCAACAGTAGGGAAAGTGTTGGATAGTGTAGGGGTAAAAATTACTATTCCCATGTACTCCAAAACCCACCCTAAAACTAAAAGATCTCCATTAATTACCTTATAGTGCATTGTAATGGCATGTGTTGTAATGGCATGCATTGTAGTGACATGCGTTGTAACGGCATGCGTTGGAATGGCATGCGATGTAAAGGCAGTTGCATGTAAATGAATGTGTTGTAAAGGTAGTGCGTTGTAATGACTGAGTTGTAATAGAGGTTCACCGAGTATGAAGTGCCTGGGGAGGTGAGTGGGTGCTGGGGGTGTAGAGGGTGGTTCTGTAGTGTTGTTCCTATATTCCCAATAGGCTTTGCGCATTGGAATAACATAAACGATAGTTTAGACGTAGGACTGACTGAGGTTGACAAGGTCTCTATTGAATATGTTAGACTTAATTATGAATGCCAGCTAGCTCAGAGGTCACTAGAAACTTTCTCGAGTGAACAGAAAGGTGTTAACTTTCCTGAATAGACAAGAAGGGATTCGTTTCTGACAACCGCATAAACATGACAACTTTGCTCCCCAAGAATAAGGAGTATATCTCCAGAGTCGCGGAAACAATAGATGGCTATTTCTCTCAGTCAATCGTGCATGCTTAGTTTCACCAGAAATGCAGATAAAAGTTGACTAAACGTACTCAACTGGTGTTTCTGAAATACACCTACTTCGGTGTACCTAACCTAAGCCTAGTACGTGGAAAGGAGTAAATGAGTTGTAGTTTGAGTTAGAATTCTCTAAGGGTCTAATCAGCTCCGTACCTTGGCTATAGAATGAAGGAGGTCTTGTATCTCTCTCTCAGGACTCGATCTCCCAGCAGCCCGCGAGGGTGACAGGGAAACACTGGAGCTGGATTTCTCGGCAGGAGAAAAGACAGCGTCTCTCTCAGTGCGTCAATGGGAGGGTCGGCTTCCTTCGGCACTCGTTTCAGCAGGGCGTTGGGTAAGTAGAGAGCCGATCTGCTCCAAACCACCGTGTGTTTTACTAGGGCAGATGCTGGTATATTTATACCTGGAAGGTGCCGGGTTTGACGTAAGGTTGGACATAAGACGTCACTAAGAACTCGCAGTTCTTTCAGGACTCCAGGAGTTCTAGGACAAATCAATACAGAAGCAGGGGGATTTCCCGGGCTGCTGGAGGCTTGGTTTGTTTAAGAACGCGTTGTACTTTCTAGGAGTCTATGGGAGTAGCCTTGCTGTATTTGGACTGCATTGGCTATGACTAAATATGGATATGATTCTTATGCCTTTATAAAGATATGATTTGTTATAACCACATAAGGGCATAAAATCGGGAATATTTAAATAGGGTCCTAGATTCGTTTACAACACCCACTCCACGTATAATGTCCATCATTACTAAATACTAAGCAATTTTTAAACATTTCTATGCATGTGTTTTCCAGCACACCCCAAAATACATAAAAATGCATTTGAAATGGTATATACACGAAAAATGAGTATTATACTGTATGTTTTCAAGCAGTGGTATCATTCAGATAATGTAATTTTAGTGCATTGTAATCTTGACTGAATGAATCACGAAATTTACATTAATGAAATGGCTCTTAATACAGAAGAGAAGGTTGAGACCATTTCATCACATATTTATACAAGACTGTACATTTGCTAGAGACTAGGTCAAAATGTTGTCTCTAGAGATTCTAAAAATAGAAATCTTGTTCTCTAAGAATAGTTCTACTTTAAGCAGAGTATCTTGTGCCCAAAAAAAAAAGTAAATCTTTTTGGGAACGGAAAAATTAATTTCGCTTTCAGGGAAGAAAAAAATTAGTTCCAATGTTTTTCAGAAGTTATGTTTATCAAAACTGAAGGCCGACTTCAGAGTTCAGGGAACGCTGTGTGCTCATGTTTCGTTCTTAAAAGTTATTCTCGTTGTTAGGGGAGAACATCAACTCAGATAGGCTGGCAAAGAAATCGTCTACAACAGTAGGTGAGAGTTGGACCAAGTCCGAAAAAGTAGAAATAGTGCATATGTGCGAAGCATTGCCATCATCAGTGTCTAGATCAGCAATGGTCACAGAAGGTTGTACCTGTGTGCCGCTTTCATCTCGTACCTCACCGCCACCTAATCGTAATGGTGAGGTCTCAACGAATGCCGTCATCAGAATAGGTAGCCGCTGGGGACAACACATTGCATGAGCCGTTATCGAACCAAGCAAAGTATCGATATCCATGGTAGTGTGAGACAGACGTCCAACACGCATTCTTCTCCGCATAGCAGGCATCGTAGAACAGGTAAGATGCAATCTTGACAGATTGGTCTGAATGAAAGAAACCAGGTAGTTTTCAGATCTCTTAGCCGAGCCAAGCCTAGGACTATAGTAATCTGCTCTCGGTATCGCATTGCTAGGTTCGTGTCTTCCATTGTAGCCTGAGTTTTGTCTGTGACTTGACTTGCCATATCGGAGCAGAAGGAACAAAAATAAGATTCCTGCTACGAGTCCCAAGATGAGAGGCAGGCCGCCAAACACAGAGTGCACGAAATTCGGGAGGATGCTTAGGACTGCTTCAAAGGGTGCTAACAGCCCCGAAAAAATTGTCTTAAATACATGTGCGATGCCACTGGTATCAGACATGTTTAAGATTTGGCTTAACATTTCTACGAAATGTACGGGGCAATTTGTCGATAATAATGTATGTATCTCTGCTGCTGTCTTTGCAACTTGCAGATCATACGTTTCTCTAGACGAGGTTAAAGGCACAGTCGTTTGTAAAAGAATAGACTTCATTCTGCTTAAAGTATCAATTCGAATAGAAGAGATGTTCAGAGAAGGCCATATTGCTGCCTCCTTGTCTGGTTTGCTGTTTGGATACAATACTTGCATACAGCAAATGACCCTGGAAGTCACGCTCACCAGATAGGCAGTTCCTGGCACCATGCCACAACAGCTGTGGTCACTTATTATAACATAACTGCAGTTGGAAAGTTGTCGGAAAAAAGACTCTATCTGTGTAGCAGGGGTGCCGTGCAGTTGACATGAAAGGTTATTTGATGAACCTTCGCAGGCTCCATGCAAGTAATACCTTGACACAGAAGTGTACTGCTTAGTGCATTTTTACAGTTGTTACCACTAAGAAATACTTATTTTTTCCCTTCACTACAACATTTATGTGTATAAGGTAAATTCCAGGATGACTTGATGTATCCTTTACCCAACCTTTCATACAGGCCTGCTGGTATATACTTTTGGCGATATTGAAACTGAAAAGTCGTTATCGGAATTGTAATTGTACCATGTATTATCCATTCAATGACAGGTTGTTCCGAGATTGTAATCTTTCTAGTTTTCCAATGCTCAGCACCGTATAGTCTACTCCTTTTTGTGCCAACGAGATTTGTTTATCTGTAAGGTTAAAGATAGAAAATAATGACGTTGTGTTGATTAAACGCCATGGCACGTGTCCTGAACGGAGGTTTTGTAACGTCCAGCTTAACTGTACAATAGAACGTAATTGGGGATGGCCATGTTGTAACATTAGCATATCCTGTTCTATTATATCAATAGCAGATGATACAATGCTATCCAGTGAATAAATTCTGGAGGACAGAGTCGTTAACCCATTGTCCACTACAGACAGTGTTTTTTCCAAATTTATACGATCAATTTCTCGTATTTTTTCAGCAGTTTCAATTTGCATTACTTTCCAAGCTTCGTTTTAAGCAGCGTATATACCGGCGTATATGAAACGTTTTTTGACGCTGTTTGCGAGGTCCCATTAAGAAATCTCTCAAGTCAGCACCTTCTTTAAGTAAAGTCAAGTGTTGCTTAATTTCAGGTAGTGTGGATTTCTGTAGCCATTCGAGGCATAGTTTTCCTACACTGTATGTTGTTATTATCCCTGGATGTTGTCTCTGGGAATATCTTGGGCCTGGCCTGTTCTGTTTGAACCCCTGTATTTTTTCCAGGAATCTATCATGACAGTTATTAGTTTCTGTGGGCCAGATCAACCATTTTTTCCAATCAGGATTTGTTCTGTTTTGGTGTAAAATATGGGATACGTCTATCTCCACATCTATAGTGCTATTACTATCAGGTATGGGCTTTGGAATAGACGGTTTGTTTAAGTCCTTTATCTTGGCTAGGCCAAGACAGGTTGTTTGTTGAATGGTGTCATTCAGGAATATTATCTGTTCTGGGATCAGGCAGGCTCTGAATAATGATTCTAAACCTTGTACCTGCCAGTCTTTTATACCCCAGACTGTTTTGGTCTCAATGTTGTTTTTCCAAAATTCAAAACCAAATGTAGACATTTTTCATAACATTTTTGAGAATAAATCAGTTTAGTATTTGTCAACATGTTTTTCATTCCTGTCTAATTCATAATTTTAAAATAAAACGTTTCTGGATCAGTGTTATTAAACCCTGAGAAGTACGGGAATTTCTCATAAAATGTTTTTGAACTGCCTTTTGGCGGTGTTGGACAATGCTCCCATTGATTGTAAGTAAAAACATTTCTAGGATTAGCAGATTTATGCAAATAGTGATGCCCATATTGATCAAAACAATACATTTCTTCATAATCTGATGAACCTTGTAAATAATCATGTTCTGTAAATTTTGCTGACATTTCTAAATCTGACATCATATTGTTAATATTTTCCAAGTCCCAATCATCAGAGAAAGTACTAGGTGATACAAAGTCACTTAAAGAAACCTTGAACTGATGTAGATATTTCAAGAGTTCAACCGGGCCATAGATTTCGTAATCAGTTGTGTCCCATGCTACAGTACCAGGTATAGGAATGGCTGTGATGTTCACTGAAGACAGTTCTCTTTTTTCGATGTGAGACGATCTGTGAGGTTTTAGAACCAAGTTGATGTTCTGACTTGCTGTGTCCATCGTACTATATTTTCCATCAATAAATCTTCCCAAACTTAAAACCAATATGAGCCAAAGTAGGAGGAAAAGTACTCCTAATACAATCCACAATTCAATCCATGGTGAAATCAGATATGTTTCTCCAAGTTGATGAAAGAGTTCTGTAATTTTGTCTTTGAAAGTCTTGTTTGCTGGCTCGTCCTCATGTTCACTTGGATCTTCAGAAAAGTCATCGAAATTGATGAAGTAGCCAGATGCAGTTCTGTCCATTGTTGGAATTGCTTCCGGATTTTCGTTAATCTTTGGATTTGTATGTTCAGAGGCTACATCATTGTAGACAGATGTTTCTTGACGAACTGTTGCAATTTGGGTTTCAAGAGGCACAAGTTCCATGGCTTTGTTGCATAGTCCTTTTTTATTTACTGCAGGTTTATCAAATGTGATTAGTCTCTCAGTTTGAACCTCTTGGATTGTAGCAAGGTTTGGTCTTCTGCTACTTCTTGGGAGTCCACTGGGCCTACTACTTATTATTGGCCACATGATTGTGGTTTTACCAGGTCGATTGATACAACTCTGTTCTCCTTTTTACCAACATGGGGCGGTAGTATTACTGATCTTGTTCCGCTGATTGCCAAGACAGGTACTGCTTTTCTGTAAGAAGGCTCAAATTCCTTCTTCACCGCAATCTTTTCTCTGACCAGATCGCCAATCTTTGGAATCCGGACAGGTCTTGCTGGGACAGGTGGTTTTTCTTCAGTGGTCGTTGGCTTTAGCTTTGTATTACTTAGACTTCTTCTTGTTTCGTTTAAGTCCTGTAAAACAGCCAAAAGATCTTTGCTATCAAAGGTTTTTTGTTTCACCACTGAAGTTTGTTTGACCCACCCATCACCCGGACCTAATACCCTCGTTGTTATAGATTGCTTTATGTCACTTTTTTTCTCTCCACTACCGCATTTCCCTCGGGATGGAATGGACTAGAGTACCTCAATGTCGTTTTATATTTTTTGCGCACAATGTTATTCATTAGTGCTGCACTGTGTGAGTTTTGTACTGAAAATGTTTTGCAACAAGTGTTTAGGTGTCTGTAATCCAAAACTAGACAATAAGAATCGTCTGGTTTGGAGACAGGAAACAAAGGATTGTTCATTTGTGAGGTGAATGTTTCAATCACCCCCTGGTATTCAAGTTGATCTAAGATCTCCCTGACTTGTTTTTTTAGCTTCTTGCTTAACAGGATACTGCCTTTGGGCAGTAGGTTGATTTTTAACTGAATTTTACGGTGAGGAGAATCCTCATCCCATCCTACATGATTTTTATATAATGCAGGGGCTTGGGCCACTGCCCATTTTCTAGCATATGTGTATTTTTTATGAATTGGAATGTGATTTGAGAAGGCAGGCATAATCATTTCTTCGCCATGTGGGCACTCCCTGACAAACTCTGGTGGCCAGTCTTTTTCAGCTAGAAGGATTTCATAGCCTTTACGTAGGTTCTCCCAAAAGAGACCTCTTATTTTCCTAGTTTGTCCCCCTCTATACGTAATGTTATTTCATATAATTTATGGGGTACGCTAACTCTGGTGTCTGCAGTTTCCACTTGAATGTATTCATTCGTGTCCACTGTCTCCAGAAGATTCATCAGGATCTTGCGAGCTATGGTCACTTCTGCTGCACTGTCTAGCATTGTCTGGGCCCATTCTCCATTCTTGAGTTGTGTCCTCAGAATCCTTGGCATGTTTTATTTTAATACTAGCTACCTTCTTTTTGGGAAATTGTATTTTTTTACTTTGATGAGCAGCTTCCTTGTCTTTGGACTTGACGCGCTCTTCTTTATGTTCTGACCGTTCTCTTCTTTCCGATTTCTGTGAGGAAGTCTGAAAAGATCGAGAGGGACGTGTATCAATATCTTGATATCTGTCAGGTTTTATCAAATTGTCCCTATTTCTAAGGTTGTATCTTTTTTCAGAGGGCTCCTTTTGTGGAGACTTGCCTCCCCGTTCTGGAGATCTATCTCTCCGTTGAGGAGATCTACCTCTGTACTGAGACTGTTTTTCTCTGGGAGTGGTTTGTTTATTCCCCTCCCACCCCTTTTTTGGAGTATTTAGATTATTCTTAATAAATGTTTTTTCAGGATTCTCAGTTAGTTGTGGTTTGAGTGGTTTCCCACCCAAACTATCTCTACCTAGTTCTTCATAGGATTTTTCAATTATTCTGGCAAGTTCATAAGGTTGTTCTGCTATATCTGTTTCTTTTTATTTTTGGCGGATCGCCACACCGTAAATTGTCAATTGAACTAATCGTCTATATGCTTTTGTTAATTCTTGTAGCTGAACTAAAAGTTCTCCGCTTGACATTTTTTCAATGTCAGGATGTGGCGTGTAGCTGGCTAGAACCGGCCATGTGGCTCCTGGTCTACCTAGTGGACCGAGCCTGGTAATGTGATTTTGATGTTTTAGGGTGCCTTTAAACCAGAGCTCATGCTCTTGGTATGTTAGTGGAAGTTCAACGTCCTCGAAAGGGGCGTATTCCTCTGGAGATTCATCTATTTTGTAATAGTGGAACTCGCGTGTCACAGCATTTGCTGCTGGAAAATGTATCCACGAATAGAATACCTCTGTCTGCCGATATTCATGTGCCTCTACCACAAGTATTAGTGTACCACCTCTTGATGATACTCCATTTTCTATAAGTTTCATAGTTATGGTTTTCCTTATATTTACCAGGATGAGTATTGCATCCAGGGTCATTTTGTTGGAGAGTTGTGTCTTCCGCTAAGTGGTTATTTATTGAGCAGTCTTCTTTCTCATGCGAGAAGTGAATTGCCACAATTGCAATACTTGTCATAAAGTAAAGTGTGTACAGTAAAGAGAGTATTATGAAATAATACTGTAAAAGCATTTATATGGTTTCTAAGCCATAAGATACTTAAAATGGATAAAATACATACAATGATAAAAGTTGACTAAACGTACTCAACTGGTGTTTCTGAAATACACCTACCCCGGTGTACCTAACCTAAGCCTAGTACGTGGAAAGGAGTAAATGAGTTGTAGTTTGAGTTAAGATAGTTTTTTGCCAAGAATCTGAATCAAGAATTCTCTAAGGGTCTAGTCAGCTCCGTACCTTGGTTATAGAATGAAGGAGGTCTTGTATCTCTCTCTCAGGACTCGATCTCCCAGCAGCCCGCGAGGGTGACAGGGAAACACTGGAGCTGCATTTCTCGGCAGGAGAAAAGAGAGCGTCTCTCTCAGTGCGTCAATGGGAGGGTCGGCTTCCTTTGGCACTCGTTTCAGCAGGGCGTCGGGTAAGTAGATAGCCGATCTGCCCCAAACCACCGTGTGTTTTGCTAGGGCAGATGCTGGTATATTTATACCTGGAAGGTGCCGGGTTTGACGTAAGGCTGGACATAAGACGTCACTAAGAACTCGCAGTTCTTTCAGGACCCCAGGAGTTCTAGGACAAATCAATACAGAAGCAGGGGTATTTCCCGGGCTGCTGGAGGCTTAGTTTGTTTAAGAACGCGTTGTACTTTCTAGGAGTCTATGGGAGTAGCCTTGCCGTATTTGGACTGCATTGGCTATGACTAAATATGGATATGATTCTTATGCCTTTATATGGATATGATTTGTTATAACCACATAAGGGCATAAAATCGGGAATATTTAAATAGGGTCCTAGATACGTTTACAACAGTTCTTAATAACAAAAGGGAGAGATAAAGAGGTAGAGAAAATAGTCTGTCAAATGCAGTGCAATGCTAGGTCTGATGTCAGCAGTAGAAGACTATATGCCATCTACTCAAAACACAGTGAGACCAATTTGCTCTTGGGAGTAACAAACAGACGAAAAAAATGGAAACTATTGATGCCAGGGCAGGCATTTAAGATACACAATAAAGCCAATATTCATTCAAAAAGGAAGTGAAAACAATCCATATGAACACGTTTCTGCCCTAAAAGACCTTGGCTCTATTGTTTACTTACCTGCCCTATATTCTGATGCCCTGATTGTCTACTACACTTTTGTACATCTGTGAAATCCAGCTTTACCATGCTATTTACCTATATGTAATGGATGTTCTTTCCCTACAAATGCATCCTACCTACCCTAAATGTGAAGCGCTCTGATACCCTCTAGAGTCATGTTTGTGCTATACAAAACCTTATAAATAAATAAATAAAATAAAGCGAAGCCATCCAATCAAGAGCAAGGGGCCGACCCAAACCTCACCCGAACTGCCAAGCCAGGTCCTCACTGAACAGAAACACAGGCAACCCAGGAGTGGTTCTGCTATGAGTGCTGATGCCCACCTTACTAGCAACAGTGGTCTACAAGGGGCCGAGACTCACACATGAAACAACCAGTGCTGGTTGAATTTGTGGTAGGTTGTCAGTCTGGATAAGCCTAAAAAACGAATACAGGTGTGGCTTATGCTCCAAACCCCCCATTGTGAAGTGTTAAAAGACAAGGGGACATTGAGAAAATGGCAAGAATAGACAGGCTGACATTATATTAGGCTTAGAAAATGAAGTCATTTGAAGACCTTAGCAAGGAGTACAGGCTATCATCTGGGCAGCTAATCACCTACAATTGGCTAACTGACATTATGTACAAAAGGGGGTGGTGATGGACGGAGCATCTGAATCAATCAAACACTCACACCCAGTCAAAAGATCTGGGTTTAATCCATCACCGTTCTTTAGCCCACTCTGCCACCCCAGTTCAGACATGGCTATATGCAAATCAGTCTGACCCTGTGCCTCATGGGAACAGTCCAGCCCGAACTGCCAAGCCATGTCTTCCCTGGAGCGGAAACAAGCTTCCGGGGACCGGTTTCTGGCATTCCAGCCGTCCTCAGCCCGGCTTGCTTGAATCCAGTGGCAAAGTGAGCAAGGGACTCACGTCTGAGCATACCCTGCCACACTTATGGCGGCCAAAAACGGTACAAAAGGGGGTGGTGATGGATGGAGAATCTGAATCAATCAAACACTCACACCCAGTCAAAAGATCTGGGTTTAATCCATCACCGTTCTTTAGCCCACTCTGCCACCCCAGTTCAGACATGGCTATATGCAAATCAGTCTGACCCTGTGCCTCATGGGAACAGTCCAGCCCGAACTGCCAAGCCATGTCTTCCCTGGACCGGAAACAAGCTTCCGGGGACCGGTTTCTGGCATTCCAGCCGTCCTCAGCCCGGCTTGCTTGAATCCAGTGGCAAAGTGAGCAAGGGACTCACATCTGAGCATACCCTGCCACACTTATGGCGGCCAAAAACGGTACAAAAGGGGGTGGTGATGGACGGAGCATCTGAATCAATCAAACACTCACACCCAGTCAAAAGATCTGGGTTGAATCCATCACCGTTCTTTAGCCCACTCTGCCACCCCAGTTCAGACATGGCTATATGCAAATCAGTCTGACCCTGTGCCTCATGGGAACAGTCCAGCCCGAACTGCCAAGCCATGTCTTACCTGGACCGGAAACAAGCTTCCGGGGACCGGTTTCTGGCATTCCAGCCGTCATCAGCCCGGCTTGCTTGAATCCAGTGGCAAAGTGAGCAAGGGACTCACGTCTGAGCATACCATGCCACACTTATGGCGGCCAAAAACGGTACAAAAGGGGGTGGTGATGGACGGAGCATCTGAATCAATCAAACACTCACACCCAGTCAAAAGACTAACTGACATTATGTGCCCAAGCTCGAACTAAGAATCCTAGGACTCCACTACAAATAAGGCACAAGAGTTACTATTTACAAAGAGAATGGGAATCCAAGCAGTGACTCACATATATGAAATGCTCAAGACTGTGATTTCACCCTCAATTATTCCACTAAGCCCAGATGGGAAGGGCAACTTATTAAAATATAATTTTCCTAAAGCTGGCGTCCAGTAGCGGCAAGTATACACTTGAATTTTCTCCCTCAAAGTTACGTGAAGCCCAGAAGACTGCACCATATTTTTCCCAGCAAAGAAGATCCATGCCCCCAGATGTGGGGTGGGAGAAGACTCATTTTTTATACATGGTGTGGTCATGTCACAAGCTGATGGAGTACTGTTAGGAAGGTCTTGACAATTGTAGCCACTGTTAAGGGTGGAAACACTTTATACGACCTGACGACTGGTCTGTTGCGGCTATACTGAGACCCAAAACAGCTAAAGTTGAAGGTACATTCATCGGCTTATTGATTTTCTTAGCAAAATGTCCGATATCGAGGAACTGGAGGGCACCCATGCTGCCAAAGATGTCAAGGTAGATAGCTGGCTGAGACATTAAAATGGGTGGAGGCAGGGGTTAATAGAATCAGAAAAGTGAACAGGAGGTAGGAGCCCACTGGCATAGTGCAGGCATGGAATGCACTACTGATATAGTTCCCCACAGTGATTATTTGCCCTCATGGATCATCTGACAGGGGGAGGAATGCAAAAATCAAACATCTCGAAGTAGGACGTGTGAAAATTGGCTAATGTTACTAGAGCTCTATCAGAGAATGTGCAGGCAAATCTGTGGATAGAACACTGAGACCAACAGCACATTATGAGCTGAGTGCAAAGTTTATGTGGCACATATCACTAAAGAAACAGACAGATTAATTCTTATCGGGGTAATGGGGTGGCTGTAGGGAGAAAGGGAACCCAAAATGTGCTATAAGTGATAAAATGCAAAAGATCTCTCAGAAAATGCTTACTAAGAAAGGACAGGTGTATCAGACAAGTTACACATGTAATTTAAAACATAATGTTTTGGTTGAAAAAGTGTGTCTGTATCTCTCAGAATGTGTATTTATAAAAGTGCAAATGCACATACAAAATAGGTCTACAGTGAATGGATAAGGATGCAGAATTGTGACTAACATTTAGATTCTATGTTTTATTAGTACCAATGCTAGCATAATGTATTTATTTAGTATTTGATTAGTGCGCAATCATCAAAAAGGTTTGCTGGTGCTGAACTATTGAGAAATGTAATGGTGAAATCACTTAATCTGGTGGTCAAGAAAAGGAAAAAGTACCTTAGAACATCTGCCCTATTTACATTGGGCGGAAGGCTTAGATACCTACGCTGATGACTAGACGCCCACAGGGCCATCTGTGTTTTTTTCCACCAGAGGAGTCAGCGAGGGCACAGCCAGCAGAAAAATAATGGTCCACACAACTGAAAATTGAACGGGATGACCATCGGGTTGACAGACAGGATATCCTGCCACATTTGTGGTGATGTACCCGGGTCATCGATTTCTAAATGAGAGCCTTTTTTCAGAAACCTTTGTTGGTTTCTAGGAGCTGATTTGAACCTCAAAATCTGATCCACTACCCTGGCTATCTCTAGTTCTCACACAAGCCCTGATTATGAGCAGATACGAGGGGAGGTGCAATTTATTCCACCAATCAAAATTAGACTCCCCCAGGTTTTAGATTTTGTCAGGTGTGATAATTTGCACTTATTACAAGTTTTTGGGAATGGAGTTTACTGTCCCAAAATCCACTTGTCCCCATAAATCCTATACTTTTTTTTGCCTTTTAAATCCCGGCAGGTTAGACCTGCAGAAATGTAATTAAGAGGGAGGACTTCGTAAGTAATTACTGGGTTCAGTAAATTGCTCAAACAGAGGCTTTTGCATGGAGTCGAAATATTCGAGCCGACTCAGAATCCGACATTTATAGAGAATCAGGTTTTCTGTTAAGACTATTGCTTCTTCATTGGTTTTTACAAGGGCATTATTCTGTTAATGTGTTTTGTCAAGAATAATGTTCGAAAACTGACAATCTCATTAATAACAGTGAACCTTCCTTTCATAATCTCCTCACAGATATCTGGGCACTTTTGTGGAGGAATATCATGTTCCACAGGTGAACAGCAACTTACTGTGAATAGGTATGATGTTCAAGGGCATGGAACATCCACAAAGGGTTAGACAAAGTATGCAAGTACATACCCAAATCTCACTTATGCATACCCCTATCACATGTGAATATTTCTGGTTGTGCGTTGAGTATAAGGTTTTAAAACTGAAGCTGAGGTTATCTGCCTTCTCGAGATTTCCACCAGTCTGCCACAGGAAGGATGTCAGTTTTGCCTCAAGTCTCACTGTAAATCTCTTGGTACACTTCCTGCCTATACATGAACAGCTTAATGAAAGAGCCTGCTGTCCCTCATAAATAATGCAATGTTTTTTTTTTTCAAGAGCTGCATGCCAGCCACTGATGTCTAACAAGTCTCATAAGCACTTTGAGAGTGCCATTTTGATGTGATACCCAACAAGAATATCATCAAAGTGATCTTCTGACAACAATATTGGGTTAATTCCATTGTATTTCTTTCATAGTTTGTAGAGTGCTTGAGGACATATAATCGAGAGTATTTGTCCTGGATACAATACTGCTATTGCATTCCTAATAACACACATGAAATTATTATTTAGCATAACAACTCATTGGAATCACCTTGAAATATTGGGAGGTGAGCAGTTGCTATGTTTGATATGGGCCGATTCACTACATTCTGATTGGAAAGGAAAGTAGACCAACATGCATGAATATTTGTTTTGCTTTTCAAGCAGCTCAGAAATATGCATGCACCAAATATGCACAAAACAGATCTTTCATCTGCCATTTCTTCCGAACAATATTCAAGATCAGGGGGGTTTGGTAGAGAATCTTTGATATTGGTAACATAAATTGGAACTACTAAAGATTGGCTTGTGGGCTACTCCATCTCCTTGGAAGAACTGCTGCTATTTTCAGGATTTTACTTCTACCACTGGCTTTTCATGTCAGGGTGCTGGAAGAGAGAAATTCTAGTTCTATGGAATGACCCTTCTGCCCATGTTACACTGGGGGTTTGATCAATGGTACTGTCAGCAGAATTTGTAAATGCATTCATTTTTTTCAGTTTGAATGTGTTACAGCACCAACAACATGGAAAAGAGCTGAGTCTGAGTTGTATGACAATGACATGCTGAAAGCAAAATAGGAAGTCATCAAGGTCCTTAAATCTTGTTTTTGTGTGCATGTAAAAATCCCAAAATAGAGGAAATTATATGTCTTGGGCTAGTGTGCGTCCCATAGCTTTAGAGGTTTGGTGCCACTTTTTAAAGGTGTTGAAAGCAGTTGTCCTTGGGTAAGACTTGTTCACCATAAGTTGGCAGACGTGAGTCCCTTGCTCACTTTGCCACTGGATTCAAGCAAGGCGGGCTGAAGACGGCTGGAATGCCAGAAACCGGTCCTCGGAAGCTTGTTTCTGGTCCAGGGAAGGCATGGCTTGGCAGTTCGGACTGGACTGTTCCCATGAGGCACAGGCTCAGGCTGATTTGCATATGGCCATGTCTGAACTGGGGTGGCAGAGTGGGCTAAAGAACAGTGATGGATTAAACCCAGATCTGTTGACTGGGTGTGAGTGTTTGATTGGTTCAGATGCTCCGTCCATCACCACCCCCTTTTGTACCACTAAGACTTGGACGTGATCCATTAGTTGCCTCACTTTGTGTTAAAACACACATTATCCCAGATGTTAGAGCCAAAAGTGTACAAGTGATGGATTTTTTTGGCAATCATCTTTGAATCATACAAGAGAGCGAGGTGGCAGAATGTCACAGTATATGCAGGAAGGGCGCATCCTTCCCATTTGTATATGCCTCAAGTTCATGAAAATTAGCCACAATAGTTCTTTTTGTAATAGATCACTCTCCTCCAGCTGCTCAATTCTTCTACAGTACAGTCACCAGAGTTCCTAAAGTTTAAAAACTGCCGTAGTTATTCTGCAACTCAGGATCTTTATTAATCCAGAAGAAACATCTCTGTTCTTATGTCTCATGATTGGAAGCACATTTCTCCTTTATAAATCGACCAGTCAAAAGTGTTTTGTATTTAGTTTCTGATATCTGTGCATTATTAGACCCAGCAGTATCATCTTGCTTACTTTTCTTCTTATAATGCTCAGTTAGTATACTCCACTTCTGGCTTATTGTAGCACAAAGTTGTGTGTAAATTGGTTTTAAACTGGACGAGAGTGGCTTTAACTACATTGCTATCAATAAGGGGATCTAAAATTTCAGATGTATATGCTAAACTACTTAATGATTCAAGAGCCTGAAGATTGTCCTCTATAGTTTCAAATCCTGCCAATGAGTAACTATTAGCATACTCATCAGCACGTTAGTTTCTCGAAAACATGTTCTTACTACATAGCTGACCTTCCGTGTGAATTGGACTATCACTTTTCACTTACTTAAACCTCTCTTTAAAGTTTTGTAAATAAGCCCCTCAGTTTCTAGTTAACAAACATTTCATACAGGTTCAGTTCCCTAAAAATCCACTATTCCTGAAAATGGGTTCTTGGAGTCTTGTTAGATCTGTGAATGCTCAGAACCATTGACATCACTTAAGTTATATTTTTCTACACTTTAAAAAATTAGACTGTAGCAAGGCAATTAACTCCTTATATCTTCACTGTGAAACAAATTTGAGATACAGTGGCGTGTCATATCATCGCATGTAACAACTTGTTGTATGATTATATTAGAGAATTGACCACTTAAATCAAAAAAATTAGCTGACAAGTTATGTGTAAAATGTATTTTGTTGGCCATTTTCTCAATGTGGTAGCTCAAGGTTGCTTGGGGTCAGTGCCTACAGTACTTTAAATTAGGATCTGGGCATCAGTCTGCCTTATTCTGAGTATCATCACATTAACACATATTTGTGTTTATCAGAACAGGTGAATGCGACTGTAAGCTGTAAAATGCTATGACCTTGACCTCAATGGCAAACCATGAAAAACACATAAAAGCCAATCAGTGGGCGAAGAGGGCTGACACAAAAACAAATCTCTAAATATATTTTTTACACTTTTATTGTATTAATGCACTGAGCTCTTGTAACAGAAAGCTAAAGGTACATGTAGCGAGGAGTTAAACATTCCTCCTTCATTACAGGGCGGTGCGAGCAGTGACACCGCATCGGGCTCTGACTTGGGGGGGGGCGTCATTTTTGCAAGAATATTAATATTTTAAAAGTACCTGCTGCCGTGTTCCTGGCCCCCAGCAATTTCCCGGCATCAATTAAAATGTCTAGATAACTCCGGTGATTAATTTTCTTCCTGGAAAGAGACGGAGGTTTGTCTAGTGGAAGTTTTGACTCATCCAAAGGAAGCGCAGTGGGTTAAAATGCCTGCTGCTAAGAACGTGTACCATGCAGATAACAAAGTGTATGTAATTTAAATAGGTCAGTGGGTTACTGCTTCTGTAAGAGAGCTCCTATTGTTACTTGTGGTTTGTAAGTCTAAATCCTAATATAGAGCATTGAGCTATTATTTGTCATCAAACAGCTTCGCGTAAACTGCAAGTAATATGTTAGGACAATGTTTTTTTGCCCAGACTGTCATTATCCTAATCTTGCCAAAATGGTTAATTTGGGTAGAAAACAATTCTTGTTATTAAAGAGAACCCCTAACAATGGTTATATTTTCAATTCTGAACTTGTGCTGTTGCAGAATAAGGACTCTTAACCTATATTGCCTACCAGTACCGATGACATGTTATTCCTACACTACACCTTCTAGTCCTGTCTGATGTAACATTTCCCATACACTTATTTAAACACCTATGATTGTCTCTGTGCAATGTGTGTGTGTGGTGTAAAGTGCTCTGCCACCTTACACTGGTATGAGTGATGCTATAAAACTAAATGAATCCGTGAGACAGTGGTTCTGGAGACTGGAGGGGCACTGTTGAAGGGCGGTGGTGAGTGAATCCGTGGCAGAGGTGATCATTGGGGGGGGCGCCAAAAAACATAGTCGCACAGGGCGCCACCAACGTTAAAGACGGCCCTGCCTGAATATTTATATTTATTGACTACATGTGGCATAGACTTCATATTGTGGCATTGGGTAAAAAGTGTTATGCTCTTGATGACTAGGTTGGAGCTGATCTTATATTGGATCATTATAATTTTCATAATGTTGGACGTTTTTGCGATGAGGATTACTTGTCGTAATGCAGTTTCTCCTAGGCATAATACATGTATTGCCTAGACATATTTTACCACCAGACAGTGGTGGGGCTCATTTTACAGTAGTGAGTTGTTCTACTTCTCCTCGATTGCTGGTTTGTTCCCCCATCTTTTATTTATCTATCTATGTGTGTATTTATGTATTTATTTGTTATTTACACCACATGAATTTAAGGGTTTCAACATAGGACATAACAACATAAAACATCATCAATGCTCACTAAATCAATTGTTACAGCACGGCTAGAAATGATTAGTAAGGACCAAAAGATTGTCCGGCAATACTTTCTTGAAAACCGAAAAGGTAGGTGCAGAACGAATGAAAAAAATGAAAAATGCATTTCATAAATGAGGAGCATTTGGAATGAAAGAACAGGATCACGAGGAAGCCTAAGGTTGTTGAGGAACTTCAAGTAGGATTTGAGAGTCAGTGAGAATAGATCATACTGGGGTAAAGAAAGAGACCAATGAACATAGATAACCTGGAGCAGAAGATAAAAAAATACTTGGAAATAACACAAAGATAACGGAATTTAGACAGTAGTGATAGTGATAATCAGTGAGTGTGAGTCAAATAAGAAGTATCTGTACCAAACTTAAGAGAGACGAGAAGAAGAACACCAGAATTTTGAATTGCTTGTAGGGAATAAACAGAGCTCTCAAGTTTAGGAAATTATTAGGTATGAGAAATGATTAGCATATTTGATGACCTCAAAAGAAGTGATGTCACAGATGCTTTGACATCAGTCAGAACATAGAAAGTGGCATCAGTAAAATCATAAAAAATCCAAATAAATCTAAAATTAATAGAACAGCACAACATTAGTGGATCATGAGGAGAAGCTTATAAAGACTGGCATTGGCCTACAAGAGTCTATAGAAGCTCCTCATCATGATGTCAATCAATCAACTAAGTCAAGTGGGGACCCGCGTCCTTGGAACCAGGTGCCATAGCATGATCATGTCCCTGGAAATGTTTGGAGGGTCCCATGTTGGTGGTACTCAGGCGACTGTAATTTAGTGATAGAGGCCAAGGCACTAGTTATACAATTCCATTTAAGACGATCCTGCTCCAACGATGTCGGATCTCTGCATAGCATGTCGCTGTAGGCTTTTGACAGCGGCAGCTAATGCCCATGGAGCTGCCAGAATTCCCTGGCAAATTGCTGATGCAGACCGTTGCACTGAAAATAACGACAGACCAAATAGTGCATTTTCGAGCCAATCGATGGTCCACACCATAACCCCACATTTATTCATACAGCAGTATCTGAAACACCTTGGCTATACCGTGGCTTTAACTGCCAACATGTGTGTAAAACATGGTTTTGAATGCTGTCCAGCGACATCATGCCACACAGGGCATCATCCCATAATGTGGCCAACACTTGTGTTGGCACCCAACCTCAACAGAGCAAAGGTGTTACAAGCACACATGCAGTACAGGATATCATGGGATGATGCCCTGCACTAACAAGTGCTTTTATCCAAAGCAGCCCACTCTGATTGGTTGCAGTGTCAGCAATCAGTGCTTCTGCCAGCCAGTATGCTACTTCCAATTGTGGCAGCATTTCAAAACATTAGTAATGCTCAAGGTGTGTGAGAATCAGCTGTTTAGGTGTGACAGCTGATTCACAGACCAATTTACATTATTCTCACTTGCAGGGCCAGACTTACCAAACATTTCACGCAACGCAATGAGGCACCTTGCTGCGCTGCATGAAATGGAGCCGGCAGGAATGCACCATATTTAAGATTATATGGTGCATTCCTGTCCTTTCCTTGTGCTGGCACACAGTGTGCTGCTTGCGCCAATGCAGGCATCCTTGCTCCATAGTGCAAGGGTGCCTGAAGTGCAGGCGGGATTGTTTTTGTAAAGGAAGGGGCACCTTCCTGCATGAAAAGAATTAGTTGAGACTTTTTCTTCTTTCTATGTGTGCTGCACAATGAGAAAGAGGAAAAAATTAGGAGAAATAAAGCTATTTCTCCAGGTCATGCCTCCCCTGGGAAAATGGAGCATTTTGAAGCATTCCCAGGACTTGCACCAATGGAAAATCTAGGAATGTGCAAAATATCATGGGTGGATGTGTGGGTAGACCAAAGCTCCAACCATGAAACTCATCCCTGGGGCAGAGTAACGCAAGCCAGCAACGTGCACTCCATTGCATTGGTACAGATTTACCAAGCACTGCAAGGTTGGTTTTTAAATCTGACTTTAGTGTTGCTTTGCCCTTGCATTACCTTGTGTGATGCAATGGCAATGAAATACTATGATAAATCTGTCCCTAAGTATTTATGAAGACCAACACAGCAGATCTTCCAGAAAAAAACTTCCTCTGCAGCAGTACTTTAGTAGACAATGAATAATTGTGCATTTATGTCATAATATATGTAAAGCTAAAACCTTGCAAAATATATTGCAATATTATTAATGGTTAATCTAATCACATTTTCGTTATTTCTTCTAATAATTTGTCTGTAAAGCATCTAATTATTTTCACCACTTGTGGAGTATTGTACTAAAAATCTGACTATTTATATTTCCTTACTTGTGATTATTTTAGATTCTTCTGCAAAGGATAATGCAATTCTTCTGCTATCATTTTCAATGTACGTCATATTAATTGACTAAGGATTGCAAAGCAAAAATAGAGCAAATACAAAAAGAGAAATTATGTAAATACAGACAGCTGCATTATGGAAAACCTCTTTGACAAAAATAGACAGATGGCACATGACGCTTAAGGCTTGCAGACCGAGATAGATTGTAACTGTAGCAACTGCAGTGATAGTGGTTTATTTTCTCTACAGTGTTGCAGTATTCAATAATTCTATGATATGAGCAATTGTGTCGCGTGAGTCTAGCTATAAAGGTTGTTACTATTACCACACAAGGCTGGTGGGGTGGTGCCAAATCCATTTCACAAGCTGGCCCACTGCTCCCATCTGCTGAGAAACTCGAGCAATGCTGCCATTTCACAGCTACTGCAAAGAATTGTTTGTGTGCCTTGGTGTGTAATGGAGTGGAAAAAGAGTGAGAAGACAGGATGCCTAAGATTATAACAGTGATGTATTTGGGTGGAAGAGTGAGGTAATGTGTTGTGGCCAGTTACCATGACATTGCTAACTAGGGGAGGTATGGCTAAGGCAACCTAGAAGATTGGTATTCCTCAACTTAATCTTTGAAGAAGATGGTTTCTAATTTAGGCAGCTGCCTCAAAATTAAAGGTCTTTTCTTTTCAATCGAACTCATGTTTCTAGTCATTTCCATTTTAACCAGTGTTACATCGTATATGTTTAAACTTGATAATGTTCTTCGATACTGCCACTGTCAGGGGACATCATATTTCTTTATAGACTAAAGATTGGGGGGTTTATTTATGGGAAACTAACGCAACCCGGTGCTGCAAGTCATTTAGCTGTGCCATGGTGCGTTAATATCCAGGCACAGGGATGCGACATAGTTACAGCAACAGTGGAGAAGTGTGGCTCAATGGTTAGAGCGGCAGACCCTGATGCAGAGGTCTAGCCCGGGACCAGGGTTCAATTTCCCACCTCGGCGGGTCTTGAGCTAAAAAATTCCACGGACCTGATAATTCTCGCCTCGGTGCCTATTCCAATCATGGAGTCCCACTGTGCAACTCTGGGCAATAGCTTGCTTAATCTCCACAACGGCCCCCACAACGCTAAGGATGCCTGGCCTCCACCTTGGGGTTCCCAGGAGTGGACACCTCACAGGGAAAGCCAGGATGGGTTCCACAGCGGTATTCGTACAAGCGCCTTGAGACCCTTGCGGGTGAGTAGTGCGATATACAAGTATCAATTTACATTTACATTTTACATTTACATTTACATGTTGCATCTTTGTGCCTTTCCCTGTGCTGGTGCACAAACTGCTGCCATGCCCTGGAGCAGGCACCAAGGGTGCCTGCATTGTGGGGAGATTGTTTTTCATTGAGGGGCACCTTCCTGAACAAAAACAATAATTTGAGGGGATTTCCTCTTTCAATGCATGCTGTAGAAAACAGCACACACTGAAAGAGGAAAAACGAGGAGAAAACATTTCTCCTCGCTACGCCTCCCTGGAGGTGGCGTAGCAGCCTGACGCAATTCCAGATTTACGATAGCTCGTAAATATGTAAATGCATCAGCCGACATGGATTTTGCATGGGAACACCCACAGCAACACCCATGTCAGGCCCCTAACATGCAACTAGTTACGTGAAATAGGGCAAGATTACGAGCACAAGTAAAGCCCCGCAGGGTGGCTTTAACGTGTGCTTGTAAATTTCATGCGGCAGGTTCCGCCATCGGTGCTTCACACAACGTGATTCACAGACGACACAAGGGGCTCATAAATAAGCCCTTGGATTCCACAAACGGTCTAGAGTGGCACTATTTTCTTTTTAACTGTGCTAAGTTGGTATTTGATACTATCCTGCATGTTGGTTAATGGTTTGCTATTTTTATTCAATCTATGTTTGAAGATTTAAATGATGCATGGCTGGACCACTCCCTTTACCTCAGCAAGGTTTGCAGTAGTGACATCTTCCTTTCCAGTGCATGATAAACATCTGTCAGGCTGAGGAAAGGTCTGCCTGACAGATGCTCATCATGCCAAGGCCAGGCAGCCAGGTGCTTCACATGCACTAATGTGCAGGTGCAAGGCAAACAAGGTTTGATGGGCTAAAAAATCCCATCCCTGGGAGCAGTGACATTATCAGCTTGCCAAAGCCTTATGTGGATCCTTTCCCTGATGACCAGAGGGAGTGTCACTCATAGTGTCATCAATGGGCGTTATAGGTTTCTGCCCTGAAGTGTGAGTGCTGACTGTCAATCAGCAAAGCCTCCATGCCACCCTTTCCCAGCTTGATCTGAATATGGTAGGAGCAGCAAGTTTCACTGATCCAACCCAATGGCAAGGTGGAAAATATTCTCCTCTCATGCTTGACAAGGTTAGCCAATGTGAGGAGGCAGCAACATCTTCCTGTTCCTGATGCCTGAGGGTGGCCAAAGCCTCTAGCTCCCTTATGGCCCTTTGTACCTCTCCCTCCAGTCACCCACTGGTCCTGCCTCTCCACTTTGGCACGCTAGGTAGGTACTACATGTGTGTGCATATGAATGTAAGTGTATTTTTATGTGTGTGGCTGTTTGTGGGTGGGTGTATGTGAGTGCACATAGGTATTTGTAAATCAGTGGGTGTGATAATGTGCACTTGTGTGTGCGCTTGTGAATAGATGGCTCTGAGTATGTGGGTGCCTGTGTATGCTTATTGACAGGTGTAAGTATGCATGTACATGAGTGTGTCCACCCCACAACGTCTACAATTATGCAGCCACCACTAGTTTGCATTATAGAAGAACACAGACAATAGGACATAAATAGAACAAAAAACATTGATTTTAGTGGCTGCATAACAGCATTGGCTGGGCGAAATGGAATCACATCATAAATTGCTTGCAAATCTTTAATAAGAGGCTAAATAGCATTGTCATTCCAGCTTGCACAGACCAAACACCACTTAACATTCAAGCAAGGCCTTGAAGTTTTGTTGTGATTTGAAAAGACTGATTGTTTCTCATCATGAAATAGTTTTGGATTTTGATGCCTTAATACTAGATGACGTAAAGGCTCCTCTAGAGGCCAAGCATGGTGGTAGAAAACAGATGGTGTGAATGCGATTGCATGGGTGATTGGGGGAGATGTCATGCCTCAAGGATCTTCTTCCACACTTTACTTTGAGATTTAAGCCACATCCAGGCAAATATGCATGCAGCTGTTTTTTTTAATTAAGGGTTGCTTTGTACAGCAGTTTGTATCACATTTGAGTCTCCTTAAAGCTCATTGAGGAGGGTGGCATAGGTATTCCAATACACTTTCAGAATCAATAAATGCTTTCTTGAGTTGCAAGTTTAGATAGAAAACCCTTACATTTGGGGTTCCTGAATGTTAAGGAAAAGTTGAATGCCATTTGAGAGGCTGTGGAGCAGGGGCGGCAGATGAATGCAGAATGGATATAGAGTACTTTTCTCAAAAAACATAAACATTGTCAATCGGTTTGAGAGATGACTAAGAACCTTATTTAGATTTTGGCAGGTAGGATACCCCATCACAAACATGTGGGATGTCTCATTCACCTTATTACAAGTGCACTTTAGCCTATAGAATTATAATACAGTAGACTGGTTGCCCATCACATTCCTGACTTAAGGGGATTGCGAGCAGCCTGCAAGTAATGGTGAGGCATCACAGCCTCTGTTTCTCTTTTGACTTCTATCTGAAAATGCATGGTCACAGAGCAATATTTATCAAGTTTGCATCACTTTTGCACCACGCAATAGGGTGCAAAAGCGACACAACTCTTGAGATGCAATTTATCAACCACACAAGGTCACCTTATGTGGCCCTGAGTGGCTTGATAAATATAGAGTCAATCAAATTGCTGCTTTGTATTACTCTGCACCAGGGAGGTGTTCCATAGGTGGTGCATGGGTGTTCCCATACAACACCATTGGATGTTGACACATTCACATATTTACCATAAGGAGTAGGCCTGGGAATGCACCAAAACTTCTACATCTCTGCATTCTGCAGCACACTTAGAAAGAGGAAAATTCCTCAGGGGATTGGTTTTGTCCCGGAAGGTGCTTCTTCCTGCTCAAAAACAATCCTGCTAACAACGCAGGAACCTTTGCAGCATGGTGCAGGAGTACCTATATTGGTGCTAGACAACCCATTGTGCTACAGCACAGGAAATAGGAAGAAACGCGCCGTACAATGTCAAGTGTGGTGCTTTCCTGCCCACCTCTATCATGCGAGGATGTTTGACAAACCTTCATGAAATTTGCAAAACTACTTTGCCACGCACTTTAGTTGCTGTCTGGAAAGTTTGAGGTGATCTGCATAGTGGGGGTCGAGAAAAAGGGGGTCCCAAAATATATTTACCCCATGCAGTTTCAAAATTTGGCAGAAAGCTAGATGTTGCTGCAGAAAAAGGGCTCTTTGTAATTTGGTGTACATTTGCTCAGTAGCTTAGGAGGTATTACAGAAAAAAGATTTATGCATATCTATAGACTTGGGGCCAGATGGATGATGCATTTCTCCTGTCGCTAACAGCCCATATGGTCATTTGAGGCAGGTAAAACGCATTATTCTATGTACAAACCCTATTTTGTGAGTTGGTAACCTATTAGAGACTCGCAAAATAGGGCTTTTAAGATTCTCAATAACAAAGGGACTGCCAAGGTCGTCCGTTCCTAATACCAAGTCGCAGAGGGATGTACAATCGTTTTGCAACTGGAATGCCGCCACAAAGCAGTTGCAGTTTAGCATCTACTACAAATAGGTGGTAAGCCAGTCACAAATGGAAAGGAGTCGCCAGGGGGACCCCCTTACCCTTTGTGAATGGTAACAGGATTATTTTTTAAGAGCAAGCAATGGTCCCACGGACCACAGTCTTCCCTTAAAAAATAAAACAGAAACATTTAATTTTTCTTTTTGAAACACACCCTGTTTTCCTCCAAGTTGATTTATCAAAAATTAAACACAGACATAGTGTACCCAGCAGGCCACCATCCCTGTGTTATTGCCCATTCCCAATAGGTCAGAAATTGCAAACTGCCTCATAAATATTAATGAGGCAGGTCCCTTGCGACCCATTTGGGAATCGCTAATGTGTCTGAGACACATTACTACATTTTGTTTTGCGTGTTTCTTATTGAGAGTCGCAAAAAATCACTATTAGAGACTAGGAAAATGAAGTGTTCATATATCTGGCTTGCGGATCCACCATAGTGGATCCACGGACCGATGCACCAACAGCAATGCCATGATTGGCTGGCCACAACCAGAACAGAAAGTTGTCGCTGCCATTTTGAGTATCAAGACTCGGTCCAGGGGGGGGGGGGGGGGGAATAAAAGTTAACATTGATAGAAGGGATCAGGCTAGAGGCACCCTGACCCCATAGGACTGATAGAGGCGTCTGTGAGGAAACCCTCATGGGTCAGAAAGTAGCTAAAAAAAAAATTGGGGGGTATACGAGGATCTGCAGATCCACTGCACCACTCAGAGTGGCCCCTCACGTGCATCTGCAATGGATCCATTGATCCAGAACTCAATTCAAAATAAAAGTACACCAACTCACAGACCCACTCACAAATTCTCTCACACCCATAAAGTCACTCATACACCCTCTCACACATCCACTCACTACCCAGAGAACTGCTCACAGACCCACACTGGCACTCACACAGCCACGTACACACCCAGACAGCCACTTGCACACCCTCTCACAGACCTACACAGCCATACAGCAAAACCACTGATACAACTACTCACTCACCCATACAGCTACTCACACAGCACTCAGAGACACACACAACCACTCACACGCCCACTCAAAAGACCCAGAAAACCACTCGCTCACACACCCATACAATTATACATAAAAAGGGTAAAACCAATGGTACTGGGACCTGGGTGAAAGGTAGTACAATATAGAGTGGTCCCAGTAATGTTAGGACTAACTAAACTGTTATACAATCTAACACAATTCAACAAAAATAGCAATAAACCATAGAACGTGAGTGGCAAATGTTATTTAATCACAGTGCCGCATAAGGAAATTATGTTATACACTTATCAAAAATAATTCAATACGCAATGGTGCCCAATAGGACATGCACTGTTTCTTCAGCAATCAGCGAGTTGTGACAAAGCACCGCTTGGGTAGTAAGGCATTTCCTTCACCGAAGATCGATACGGTGCGTCACGCACTTTTGCAGTTTACTGACAGTGATCAGATATTATCCACTGAACTTTTATCAAGCCGTGAATTATGTGGCAGGAATTACATTAAATGTAGAATGCATGTTCGGAAGGGACACGCAGGATTCTTTCGCATTTTATGTTTTGCTGATGCACTCTATGCTTAGGAGCCATTTGGCCCTTAACCCCTATTGGAGGCCTCATTGTAGGACCCTGGATGGTGCCCTCCCTCTATCAGAGTCCTGATGAAGACCCTGGTGTAAGGTGTCAATCAACCTACAACATAATTTGGGGTCAAAACGGTGACATTCTCTCTGTTTTACGCCAGCCTTTCAAAACAACAGAGACTGAATTAATTGTGTTTTAAAAATAGGGTCTCGCAAACTGAATTAATGTATAACTCTTGTATCGTTCGGCTTGCAAATTGAGCCTGAGTTTCTTCGAAATTGGCACATTTTCTTGCTGTCACTGAATTTCCATGTTTTTTCACAATCGCATATCCTCACCAGATTCACTTACCCCTTTCCTTTTTCCCTGTCCTATTGGGCACCATTGCGTATTGAATTATTTTTGATAAGTGTATAACATAATTTCCTTATGCGGCATTGTGATTAAATAACATTTGCCACTCAAGTTCTATGGATTATTGCTATTTTTGTTGAATTGTGTTAGATTGTACAACAGTTTAGTTAGTCCTAACATTACTGGGACCACTCTATATTGTACCACACACCCATACAGACACTAACACACCCAACAACACATCCATACTGCCACTTACGAATCACTGACAGAATATCGACATCAAAAATATCGACCTCAAAAATATCAGAGGCAGAATATCGATTTTAAGAATATCGAAGTTCTATCTACATTATGGTGAGTACAAAAATGTCGAAAAAAATATTGTCAAAAATATCGTTGTTAAAAATATCGTTTTTTGTAATGTTTAAAAATAATGTAAAATAAAATAAATAATACATATATTTCAAATAAACATAGTTAAAAATATGTTTAAAATGATAAGTGATACATATATTGTAAAATAAAATGAAACATATAAATATACAATATAATATATATACTTAATAATATTTACAATTAATTATTATAATAACTTATACATTGTTAAAGGAAAAATTATAAATTTTAAATACATACATACACATACAACAATAATATAAATACAAATATAAAAACTATACATAACGAATAAAATAAATGTTTTAAAATAAATAATACACTACATTAACTAAAACAGTAAATATTGGATAGAGTAGGGGTAAAAATTACTATTCCCACTCCAGAGAGTTCAAATGTAGGGAAAGTGTTGGATAGTGTAGGGGTTAAAATTACTATTCCAACTCCAGAGAGTGCAACAGTAGGGAAAGTGTTGGATAGCGTAGGGGTAAAAATTACTAATCCAACTCAGACGGTGCAATAGTAGGTAAGGTGTTGGATAGCGTAGGGGTTAAAATTACTATTCCAACTCCAGACGGTGCAACAGTAGGGAATGTTTTGGATAGCGTAGGGGTGAAAATTACGAATCCAGCTCCAGAGAGTGCAACAGTGGGGAAAGTGTTGGATAGCGTAGGGGTTAAAATTACTATTACAACTCCAGAGGGGGCAACAGTAGGGAAAGTGTTGGATAGCGTAGGGGTTAAAATTACTATTCCAACTCCAGACGGTGCAACAGTAGGGAATGTTTTGGATAGCGTAGGGGTGAAAATTACGAATCCAGCTCCAGAGAGTGCAACAGTGGGGAAAGTGTTGGATAGCGTAGGGGTTAAAATTACTATTACAACTCCAGAGGATGCAACAGTAGGGAAAATGTTGGATAGCGTAGGGGTGAAAATTACTATTCCAACTCCAGAGGGGGCAACAGTAGGGAAAGTGTTGGATAGCGTAGGGGTTAAAATTACTATTTCAGCTCCAGAGGGAGCAACAGTAGGGAAAATGTTGGATAGCGTAGGGGTTAAAATTACTATTTCAACTCCAGAGAGTGAAACAGTAGGGAAAGTGTTGGATAGCGTAGAGGGTAAAATTACTTACTAATAAATAAAATATAAAAAAAATAATATATTAATTTAATTATTAAATACCAATAAATTATTAACAATACCAATAAATAATTACTTAAAAAAATTACCAATTAATAATGAATTAACAATTAAATTGACGATAAATACAATTAAATCATAATTATTATAAATGAATTACCAAATAATGATTACATAAAAAAAATTTAATTTCCAATACCCAAAAACAATAATTATTAAAAAATATTTAGCAATTAATAATTAATTTCCAATACATTATTGATAAAGAACAATACATTATAATTAATAACATTTAATGACAAATTATAAATTAATGAACACTACATTCATTTCCCCAAAATATTAATTATTAAAAACGTATTACCAATTAATAATTTATTAACAATAAATTATCAATACTCAACAATAAAATAAATAATTACTTAATTACAATTAAATTACTTCCTACCCTCCCTATAACCTCACAACACACTTCAATAATAAATTAACACACTTAATATAATTGCTAATTAATCAGTTAATAAAAATTAACTACCATTTATTAAAAAATAATTACCAATTATTAAACATTAATTACCAATTAAGAAATATTTAACATAAAATTAGTCATCAATACCTATAATTAAAAATAAATGATTACTTAATTACAATTAAATTACTTCCCACCCTATTCCCCTATGAACCCACAACCCGCTACAACTCTAAAATGCAACATTTATTGAAAAATAATTACTAATTACTAATTTTTTTAAATTAATTTACTATAATTAAATTACTTCCCACCCTATTCCCCTATAAACCCACAGCCCGTTACGGTACATAAACGCATAGGGGTCGATTCCGATCCGGTAAAAACCGCACCGAATAGCCGTTCGGAGCGTTTTTCCCGTACGAATCGTACCCTGCAACGTTCACTGTACATACGGCGAAGTACGATTCGTATCAGGAGCCGGACTCCGTACGAGTCGTACAGAGACCGTACGACTTGAATTCCCGTACGAGTCTCCGTCTGAACCCGCTGTACACGACATCCGTATGGTTCGCGGCTGGTTTATACGACCCCAGTAAGTACGATACGTGTCGGGTATGCACCATACGACCCTTTTCCTACGGGAGCTGAAAACAGCCGTAAAAGCAGAGTTCGTGCCGAAACAGGTACAGGACGCCCCCCCCCGGGTACGGTGCGTTCCCCCCATGATCACAGGGGTACGCACCGTACCCCATGTATGCTAGGTGTACCGTGCGTACCCATGCGATCATGGGGGGTACGCACCGTACCCCATGTACGCTGGGTGCACGGTGCGTACCCCTGCAATCATGGGGGGTTCGCACCGTACGGTGTGTATGTGATAGTGCGCTTTTCCGTACGAATCGCCCTTACCTGACGTGGACCATACGGATCGTGTCCTGATACCCCGGTCTGGATCGTACTCATCGGTTCGTACGGCGTGTGTACGAGTCGTACGGAGAGGGCTCCGGATACGATTCGTATGGACGGATTTTTTACCGGATCGGAATTGGCCCCATAATGTACTTAAAAAAGATATTACTAACTTCTAAAAATGTAATACATATATTCTAAAACTAGTACAATAATTAACAAAAAATATAAGCACAAACATATATAATACATAGCACTAATATTAATATCGATATTAGTAACATCAATATTTTTGTTATCGATATTACTAACTTCGATATTAACAAAAACAATTTTTCTTAACTTCAGGTCAATATTCTAGTCGTCGATATTCTTGATTTCGATAGTGTGTCCCTACGATATTGCCAACTCAATATTCTTGTAGGCCAAATTAAAAAGTCGATATTTAGACTGTTCACTGCCACTTACACACCCTAATAGGCACTGATATAGCCACACAGAAAACCATTCACACACCCAGTACAGACCCACACAGGCACTCACATGCCCACTCACACAGTGGCACACCCACTTACACACCCAGTCACTCACCTTTACAGTCATTCACACACCCACTGTATTAAAAGTGTTGTTGGTTTATATTAAATGTGTGCTTTTCGTTGGAGAAGGATCCACAGATCCATTGTAGATCCACTCACAGCATAGCCGACAGAATCCTTATTTGACAGAGGATCCATGGTGGATTTACATATCCAAGTAAGAAATTGCAAAAAAGGATTTGGCAAAAAAAAAAAAAGTGTTAGAAAAGAGCCTTTATGTTTATAGTATGTAAATGATAATTACACACAGAACAGGATGCAATCTTTTAAGTTGTTGAGGAACACCATGTTGCCTGTGCTATGAAATGGACTCCATCTTTTTTTATATATTCCATCCATGTCGAAGCGTAAGTTCTTATGATCTAAGGAGCTTGTGTAGTGGTCTCAGAGAAATGCAGAAACAGTTTTATTGAGATGTGTCCTGGATTTATCTAACTGTCAAATTTGGGTTGATCACTGCCATTTCTGTATTTGGCAAATGTTGGAGAACACCAAGGTAGTAGGTGGGAAAAGTGACATTCATCACCAAGATATCCCAGTAATTATGCCTAGATCATTGTCGCCAGAGTGCATTAGCATGAGGTCTGGATGTTGGCAATCCTCAATGCTTTCCACCAAAGGCAGCAAATGATGCCACTTTAACCCTATCTGGGTAATCCAAGTAATATCTACTTTAGGTACACCTAGGTCCCTGTCAATGCAACACTTTCCAGCACACTGTCTGGGCCAAAACACAAAACTATGGCCCACAATCTAGACCCTGACAATTCTGGTGACAAGCAGAAGTAGTACACAGGAAAAGGCTGCAGCAGAATGAGACAGTTTCAAAGATGAAAGTCAGCTAAAATGGAGTACAGAAAGTCAAATATAAAAGAACATATTTGATTGGATGAAGCAGGTGTGCAGGAATCTAAAATTAGGTAGCGTCTTTAACTGAAAAAGCAACTACCTCTGTGGCTGGCTTTGGAAAAATTCAAAGAAGTTATTTTGTTTGGGAAATCCTTGCAATTCCTAACAGTCAACCATATCTGTTAAAGGTAATATGAAGTTAGTATGCTGTTAAGCGGTAGGCAGAGACTACTAGAAACATAGTTAATATGGATACAGTGATAAAAGAGTGTGGGGGGAAGGGAAGAAAAGAGACTGCAGTGTGAAATCGAAAAGCAGACTGGTGTACATACATTGCTCAGTAGGGAGTGTACATTTTGTAAATGACAATAGTTTATAAAATGAAACATAAATGAAAAACATTAACAGCAGATTGTTGATTGCTTTTAATGGCTTCTGCGTAGATCTGAGGATTAATTGCAGATTCACATGGGGGGCTGCTCTGAGTGCCGTGGTGGATCTGTGGGTCCGTAATTATCCTACCAAATTGGGCTTCTTTTCAGGAAACATGGAACAGGATAATGAATAGTCACCATTTAGGAGTAGTATAAAAAAATAAAAGATGAAAGGAAGTCTGTGAAGGATAGGAGTATGAGTAAGAGCACATGCGGAATGGTACTTTTCTACTGAGCGGCCGATTCCGATGGCGGACGGACTCAGGTCCGTCCGACATCGGTCAGGAGCAGTAACCCACCGACCTGCTGTCGTGGGTTACAGCCCTGCTAATATGATGCAACCGAACAGGGTTCGGTTGCACTCGTCTACTTCACAATGCAGGCATGCATTCCGAGCGGAATGCATGCCTGTATTTAGAAAAGCAGGGGGGCAGTTCATCCCTGCATCCTGTAGCCGGCACCCCAAGGTGCCTGCCACCAGTTGCAGGGATCCACAGAGGGGCACCATAAGTGCCCCCAGGCTGCCATTCGGCTGTCTTGCACCCATGGGGGCCCTGCTGGGGGCCCCCGAAGACAGTTTCAGACTGCCTTTTTGTGCCGGACAGACCGGCACAAAAAGGCAGTGAAATCTGTTATCATCGTACTCCCTCGGTCGTAAAGAGGCGACCAGGGGGGTACTGAAGGATTTCCGGATGGCAGACGGGCTCTCCGAGCCCGTGGTAGGCCATCTGGAAATCCAAGTCAGATTCGATTCCGACCGAGCCCATTGGAATGGCTCGGTCAGAATGGAATCCGGCCGGCACTGACCGATTCGGTCGGAAGGGCTCCGAACATGGTTCGGAGCTTCGGAGCCCTTTCGTCCCGAATCGGAATCGGCCCCTGAGTGCGAAAGGGGATTGACATCGTTCTGCCTTGAGATTTGCGGTGGAAAAAAAATGTTAACACATATTACACCAAAAGGTGGACAACAGTAAAGAGATTTTACAGGTATGGTAATTAGGCTGTACTATAAAAAAGTATATTTTAAAAAAGTGTTAGTGTATATAAGCTGAAAGAAATGTGTAGCTACTAGACACTGCAGTAAAAGGCAAAGTAGAACAGAGCTTAGATGAGAACATAAACTACAAATATAGTGAGCAGCAAAGGAGGAAGAGGAATTGCTTTACTGAAAATAGAATTAATTATTTAAGCCAGTATGAATGATTGCATTAGAAATGAGATGTTGGTGCTTGTTTATAGTATGTAATTTGTAAACGGTCAGGCAGGCATGTACACACCCAGTTGCACTCCCATAAAAATCACTTATGTACCCACCAGACAGTGACTGACACACTCATAAAAACCATTCACAAACCCATTTTTTTTCAGAGTTTTATAAAGCACAAACTTGACCCAAATGGGGTATCAGAGCTCTTTACATAACAAAAGTTGCATTAAAGGAGGACACATTCATTTCTGTTAGGTACGGGAGATTAAGTGATTTGCCCACAATCACAGAAAGTTCAGCGTCATTGCCGAGACTCGAACCCAGTTCCCCATATTCGAGGTCGACTGCCCTAGCCGTTAGGCCAACTCCTCTCCCCATCCACTTACATATTCATTCACACACACATACATTCACTGTCACACCCACTCACACACCTATACAGCCATTCATGTACCCAGTACTCAGACAGTCAGTTACACACACACTTACACAACTATACACCCAGTAATACTCAGTCACCAACCCATACAGCCACTAACATACTTATTTACAAAACCATACAGACACACACACACAGTCAGACAGCAACAGAGGCACTTACACATACATTCACATGCCCACACAATACTTACATATCCACCACTAATAGAGCCACTTGCACACACAGTTACACACCCAAACACTCACTTACACAGCCAGTTTCCAATCCATACAGTCACTTACATACACATTTAGACATCCATACAGCCACTAACACACCCAGTCACACACCAACATAGCTACAGACATCTAGTGACACACTGTAGGAAGCTGGCTCTCTATATAGCGTACTAAAAAGGAGCTGTGCAGAGTCCAGAGAGTTCCCAAATGGTACACAGAGGTAAAAGCAGATATATACAATGCTCTATTTGTGGTACTGTGGGCGAACAGTTAAGCTTAGCAGAGGGTAGTGCCAAGCATTTGTTGTACTCCACAAAGGCAATAAATGAGTCAGGCACTCAAGAATAAATCCAAGACCAATTCATAAAAAAGTATAATTTGTTTAGAATTTTTAAGACCAAGAACACAGTTATAAGGTAAGTAATTTCTGAGTTATGGTTTTTCAGAGTGCGGAAAATGTATCACTTTTTATGTGCAATTACACACCATAGGAAAGAATGGGGAAAAAGAAGAAAAATACATAGAAAATAAGGTTCTGCTTTCACGAAGTTCACCTTCTCGCTTTAGGTTGATGTGATACCGGGTCCAAAGTTACAGCAGGAGAAGTTCAGGAGCATTCGAGATCGATACTGATGGTCTTGGAAACTGGTGCACAAAGACAAAGGGAGCCACTTTAAAATGCACTGCACAGGTGGACTTGCGGGTAAGTTGTAGGGGCTCCTTTGAAGGAGGAGGTTGCAAGGGCCTGGGGAACATGGGAGCTCAACAGTTTAGTCAATGGTGGAGCCAGAGGGGCTGGGCGCAGAGTGACAGGCTAGCAGGACAATGTGCGTCTTGGAGTCCTCACCGTCAGGAACAGGCAACTTGGAGAGGTGAATTCGGGACAGCTGGGCCACTCAGGAAGTGCATCTCAGGTGTCTTGATGTCTCTTGGCTGGTGCTTGCATCTGGTGCTTTGGGAGTCCAGTGTGTACTCTTCTTCTTGGTGTTTTCCGTTGGGGTCCGGTACCCCAGGAATTCAAACGCTGCGGCTCCGGTAGGTCCTGGTGCCTCCAAACTTGGTGAAGAGACACCCCGGAGCTGTTGTATCTTTACTTGTTTAGGTGCTGTGTCAATAAACCAAAATTCATGGGATCAATGAATGCAGTGTATAGGGGAGTGACACCCTTACTCCAAGGGAGCTTCTTGGTGATTCATGGAAGACTGGAGGTGCTCCAGGGTTCTTGGAGTCCTCCCAGGTTTCAGGACAACACAATAGCAGTGATTGTCGAGTCCTGGGAGCAGCAGGCAACCTTTTGCACCTTTTTCTTCTGCAACAGAGCTTCAGTTCTTGAGCAGCAGGTCTACTTTTCCTGGTCATCTCTTGTCCATCTAATCTGATGTGCAGGTCTCAGGCTGCCACCTAAATGCTTAATTTAGGGGTGTTTCAAGGGGAGACAGGTAGTAGTCAATAGGCTACCTACCATTAGGCTGTCTACATCCTCTAGAAACCACTTCCTGTGGGAAGACGCACTACCCTAGCCCTGATAGGTTGTTTTTCCACCATTCCAAGATGGTGGAATTTCTGGAGAGGGGTTCACATTGCCTGTCTCACCATAGGGGTGATGTAGGCTAAGTGGGGACCCTCCATCTAATCTAACTAATTTTCCTGCCTTTCCTCCTGCCAAAAGTAGAGCAGGAAAAGGGGCTGGCTTCCCAAACTATCTGGAGGTTCCTGGGCTGTATTCAAAGGCAGCATCACCTTTGAAGCTTCCTGCCCAGGAAGCCCATTCTGTCTTGGAGGAGTAATGAAGCACCTCCGGCCAGAGCATGTTTTGTCTCTGTCATCTGAGAGCACCGGCCGTCACCCCAGGAGGTCAGAAACATGTCTGGTGGTGGCAGACTGATCGTAAAAAGTCAGAGACCATATCAGCGCTTGGTAGGCTTTCAGGGGACGCTCTAATAGGGGCTCCATGGTGAACCGTTTAATAAATCCAAAACTGGCATCAGTGAGGTTTTATTAAGACAAGATGTTTGGCATCAAACATCTTAGAAATCAGTGAAGCCATCACAGAGCTAGGAATCCCATGCTGACAAGTAGCCAGCCCATGTACTCTCTATGGCTTCCCTGTGCACTTACAATATCTCAGAGTAGACTGGGCATTGGATAATCATATCTGCCATGCTGATATGCCCTCTGTTAGAAATGGGGCAATGGTTTGCACCTTTGTCCAAATAGGGACCCTTCCTTCTAGTCAGGAGAAGGGTGATAAACTACTGAAATAACCCCAGTTAACCCCCTGGTAGCTTGGCATGAGCAGACAGGCTTATCTCAGAGTCAGTGTGTGAAGCATTTGCACATAACCTACAGTAATACAGTGAAAACACTACAAACGGACACCACACCAGTTTTAGAAAAATAACCAATATTTATCTCTGCAAACAAGACCAAATCGATAAAAATCCAACTTAATCTGAAATATGCACTTTGCAAAGATGACTTTAAAATGCTGCTCCTTGAAGTCAGTGGCTCCGTCCAGGTCTACCACGATGCTGAAAACAACAGAATCCAGCAGTTCTGGCGGACCGCGTCGGTGTGGGCAGGCGTTAGTGTCAGCAGACTCATAAACTGTACCTTAGGTTGGGCCTATCACGTTGGTGAGGGCCTGTCACAGTAACCATTGTGTTTGCAGGGTGAAACGTAGCAGTGCGGCATGTAGTGTCCTCAGGTCGCAGTGTAAGTAATGCCTAGGTGATGGTTGTCCAGCGGCATCAATGAGACCAGGGCTGTGGTGCGAGGTGAGGCAATGCTCTTTGCAGTGCTGCAGGTCATGGTGCAAGCGGCAGTGCTGATTGATAAGTATGGTTGAATTTTGCGGATTCGCGGTATGCAAATTCGCGCGAAAGCGTACTCGCGGTACACAAAATCCGCAAACTTTTGCAAACTTGTGCATTTTTTTATTTTTGCTTGTTTGCAGGATTTTTTCCAGCGCGACTACCTCAAAGTTACCCATGCGGTCGTACATGGGCGCGGCAATCTTGTTTTTCAGTGTTCGCGTTGCGTATTACCGTTTCCGGGCATTTGTTGCATGCTCTCTTTGTGCATATCATACGTGCGGGGTGTAATTGCGTGTTCGCGTCCGTTTTTGCGTGCTCGCAGGGGAAATATCGCGCAAACTTACCCACGTGGTCGCAATGGGCAAGATCATGTTGTTTTTCATTCATTGCTATGGTTCTGGGCATGCTTTTTCAATCCTCCTTCAATCTTTGTAATCCTTTGTTTGAACTTTTTAAAAATCTTATTTACTCATTGTCTATCACTCTATTTTGTACATCTATATTTTGTGTTTTTTTCTACTTTTTGTTACTTGAAAACTCCTTTTTTTAACTCTCTTTTCTTTTATTTACTTTTTCCCTATTCTTTCCTATTTTATTTTCCTTTCACTGTCCAGGACCATGGCAAAGGGAGCCAGCAAAAACCTGAAGGGGAAGGGTCCCGCACCCCGTAGCCGGCTCCCTTGCGGGCACTTAAGGGGGAAGGCTGTAAGTCCTAGGGAGATCTTCAGCGCGGTGGAGGTGGTCTTCGTGCAGCACCATCTCCCCAAGACCGTTGCCGCAGGCGGCAGGCCCGGTACCCGGTACGGCCTCCAGGAGCGTCGCCAGCTATAGGGGAAGGTGTGCCGGGCCATGTATCGGGAGTCTTGGGTCTGGTGCACCTACAACCAGGTGATGCACCGGTGGTCGGACATACTGGACCGGGAACACGACCTGCTTGGCGTGAAGATCCCTGGGCTTGGTGAGTACTAGTAGCTATTTAATCACTACTGTGTTGTCTTCTGCTCTGTGTTATGATATTGCAAATATATTTTTTTTCCGAAGAGCAAGAATGCTGCCGATTACATTGCAGGTAAATTATGTTTCAAAAGCTTCTCTGATTGCAGGTGCTCGCCTGATCACTGGCGGTGCTACTATGCTTACTTGTTTTCAATTTTGTGCTCATTTGGCCTGAGTGATTATGTATGAGTGTACTTTACAGAACTGCATAATGCTAGACACTAGAGATTACATTGCAGGTAAATTATGTTTCAAAAGCTTCTGTGATTGCAGGTGCTCGCCTGCTCACTGGCGGTGCTACTATGCTTACTTGTTTTCAATTTTGTGCTCATTTAGCCTGAGTGATTAAGTATGAGTGTACTTTACAGAACTGCGTAATGCTAGACACTAGAGACTCCAGTCCAGTCCTTCCTTTGTACTCCTGCCACTAAGAAGAGATAGTGGTGGTGGATTGATAGTTTGAGTATATTATGACTGGTTATTTAGTAGGAAACTTTTTAGTGGTCTGCAATCATGACGGACTGTGTCTGTTACTTCGCGTGCTGTGGAGTGCTGCCTGCCAGTCCTAGTAGAACCTTTTTGTAGTTGGTTTAGTGAGTTACATAACTTTCCAAGTAGACGGTCCACGAATCCAGCAATACTAATATCCTAGTAGACCACATCAGATAGGCCAATACATTTAGTGCAATTGTTGTCTATTTCCCCGAAATAATTTTTTATTGTTTTTTTGAAATGTTTGATTTGGTTGACAACAATCAAACATGTTTGTGTCTTTCTTTCATGTACATCCGCTCCTCTCAGGGGCAAGAGGACAGAGGAGGTAGCGGCGCCGGTGGAGCTGGAAGGCCAGGATCGATCCGTCGAGGGCTCCTCTGCTGGCCCCAGTAAGTTTTCCTGTTAATATTAATAATTATACTTCCCTAACTTTTACAGCACCTATTTATTCCAAAAGTTCATCATAATTCTATTTTTTCCTAAATCGTCTTTGATCTTCTTGTAGACTGTTTCTAAATTGTTATCCTGCCTCTACTATGACTCTTTTATTAGTCTGTCTGTGTAGCTAGCTAAGCTTGCACAGTTGGCAAAAGGTGTTAAAACAAAACTCCTATTCGGCAATAGCTCTAGGCACTGAGTGCAGTCCCCTGGGTTGTCCATAATGTCTATTGAAGTCTTCTTAATGTTTATGCTTTGACAATTACCTACAATAAAATGTCAATAGCCACCTAGAATAAGATACTAGTTTACTTTTTGATTGGATAGGAGGACATACTACTACTGTTGCAGGGACTATTCTGCACAAACAGAACTATGGACAAGAAATAGGGCATTGGTGACTATAGGCGCAGTTAGACTTTCCACATACCTCAGTCATAACAGAAGTTGAACCCCCAATCTCCTTACTGACTTGCTAGTGTGTCAGAGTCATTATTTAGCTCTCAAATGCAGCGATGATCCCCAATGATTATACAACCCAGAACATAAGACTAAAGAGTCAGAGTCCCGACCTCTCAGAGTCAAGGACTCATGCTGGCAAATTGCAAACCCTTTCGCTCACTCACTCATGACCAAAAACCAGAGTCTATGTAAGTTTTAAAGCTTTATTAAAAGTAAAACAACTAGCTCTGTGTGTACTATATTAAATTTTAATAGTGCATTATATAAAAACATTTATTAAAACCAACTTCATATAAGATAAACGGTGAACTCTTGAAAACTCAACAGTGGCTGATTTTACACATTAATTGTGGGAGAGCCCTCACCTGGTTGGAACTTGAAGTCTTGGTGGTGATGATGACGACTCCGAGTAACATGTTGCTCTTGTTCGTAGAAGGGAAGCTTCTGTCTGTTATGAGAAAAATGGTGCGTGCTAAAAAGCAAGCATTCATCAGTTGTGCCAAAAAGTGTAGCATGTTGCATAAATAAAAAACACCCTCCCCTTACAAAAGGGACATTTTCAGTTTAGACTAGAGAGTCACAAATAATTAAATTTGTTTGTTTAGTAACATATTTTTTCATTCCTAGACAAAATAGGGAGTGGTGTATATGGCATCTAAAAATATTAAATGTATTTTCTAGGTGTAACACCATCGGCACAGCCCACCACCAGTGCCGGGGCCAGCGCGGAGGTGGTCACTCCAGGGGCGGATGCGGTGCCAGCAGGAACTGCTTTGGGGGATGCCACGGTAGTGGCGGGCAGTGGTAAGCTATTATATTCCTTACCTATTGAGATTGCAGAGTAGGCTGGCTGCAGGGGTGTATATGTTGTACAGTACAAGTACACTTTACTGTTAAGAAGACTTACAAATTTAGAACGAAGTTTTTGTCAACCAGGTAGAAGACAGTAACCCTTGACTTCGCATTAGCAATAGCATTAGCGGCGGGAGTTGACGAGTAACCAATGGCCTCCTGTAAATTTGACTTCAACTCAGCTGTGAAAGTTTTATCGAGAAGCCAAGTCAGATCAGAGATGAACTTGATGGATGGGATGAACAAAAAGGGAAAGAAGGAAGGACGAGTGAGTTAAATTAATGACTGGCAAAGAATGATACGTGTTTTTGAATGCAGGCACAGGTGGCTGGGAATCTGATGCATGGCCGGTTGAAGGCTGAAGCAAGGATGGGTGGAAGGAGAAAGAAAAGAGGACTGCCTGGGTGGGTGAAACAGAAACTGTATGTGTTCCCAATATATCCTTTGGTTCAAATTCAAATGCAAGTCAAGCATGGATGCATGGCTGGCGGTTTACAAAATAAAATAAAAAGGATGTTTTTCGGTGAGAAAAAGTAAGGTTTTCCAGTTGAGACATTAAGAAGAATGATTGACATTTACTTTGAATAGATGGATGACTGGATGGTATCTTCCTCATAGATAGCATAGGTGTATGTAGACAGAGTAGACGGTCACTGGATGAAGAGTGTTACTTTGAAGAGCATGTAACACCGCACGTCCGTGCCAGAGTAGCAAAGCCGAGCAAAGTTGAAGTTGTAATTTTTCAGAATACTCCCTTGACTAACAGTAGTTTGCAAGCACAGCATATATTGTGTATCTATATTATATGGTTCACATTATCAAGTCAAGTCACAACTCACAAGTGCCTTCCTCCGGCGATTACGGGGACCACTCACTACCTCTGTTAATAATTTTTTTTCAACTGTCATTCATGTGTGGCCTATCGGTGTTCACTCAATCAATAAAAACGAAACACCCAAAGTCATCCCTTATATAAGCAAATATCCTGTGAAGGGATAGATGATCATAATATTTATCTTCTTCATTTTCCTTTTGTAGTAGTCAGGGGCAGGGCAGGGTGAAAGGTAAATTAATTGAGCAGTAGCCCTTGTAACAGAGTATGGCAAGTGCCACCCATAATAAAAAAGTAAGAGCTTCACCACCTGAATATACTGGACTGGTAACAGTAACACAAGTCTGCGTCATCATGGCTTGCGTCAGATTTTCTTGGGTGCAAGCTGACTGCGCTGACATTATGCAGGCTTCCACACGTTTACGTACTAATTTTGCTAAACAAGAGAGAAGAAGAAGACCGGTGTACTGTCTGAGTCTAATGTAGTGAGTCCATATAGTGCTAGTAGAATTCCTCAAACTCCCACTAATGTTAGAGCAGAGGCCGACGAAGTGGGAGGTTAGATAGATAGATGCCATAAATGTTATGTACTGTGCTTGCAAGTTGCTAGTGCTACTGTGACACAACTTTCTGTTGAATTATTTTGTGTTAATCTTAAAGAGTATTGGTTACAGTATGTTTTTCTCTCTTCATATAAATACTCCTTCTACACTAACGAGGAAGGAGTTAGCTATCCGGCCCTGGCAACGGAAGCTGGAGGCAATTGTCGCCGAATATCTGCAGCTGGTGGTCCAGGAGGAGGAGGAAGACTCGCAGTTGCAGTTAACATCCACGACAGCTGCATCCTCCTCCGCTGCCCCTGGGTAATACAGTCAGCGCAATCCTTCAGCGGTATGGTGCCGTGGTCCGGCAAACACACACCGCTGCCGAGCAGCAAAAACAACAGCTGCCCCCCACAGTAACTGCAAGGCGCGTATGCACCGACTGACCCTGCGAGTGGCCTACCTTGAGCAGCAGATGGCGAGGCAGAAAGCCCTGCTCAAGGACCTCCGGAGAGAGCTGCGTGACCACCTGGCCACAGGAGGACACCGCTGGCGAAAGTAGAGAGACTGTCCCTTGCCCCCTTTTTTTTTTTATGGTGTCTTCTTTTTTTTTTTTTCTAACATAATATTTTATTGAACAAAGAGAAGCAGAGTAGCCCATGCACAGTATAAGACATGAAAGGATTAAACAGGTGCTCGATTCCCTTGTCCCTTTTTTAAAGACTTTTGGGGGGGAGGGAATTGGGCGTTGGGGTTTTTGGACTTTTGGGACATTTGATTTCATGGACATTGGTTAGGGTTAGGGAGGGGGGTGGGTCGGGTCTTGCGGGATAGTTTATTTTTGTTAGGGATCAAAATAATTATTTAGCATATGCGTTTTTACTGTTTTGTGTGGGAGGCGGAGGGGGTTAATGGTACATTTGTTTCCCTGAAACCTAACTGGGTGCTTGATTCAAATTGTCTAAGTAATCGGCCACATTTGTACAAAAGTGCCACAGACAGAGTTAGTGAATTCAATTGTCCTACTACTTTACTAGTACTACCGTCAGTCTCTCCTCTCCTCCTACTCCATTATTCTTCCTCCCCAAAATACTTATCGTACCTGTGATTCGTGTTTGAGAATAGGGCTAGGCACAGGGCTGGCTGCATGGCAAATGGCGATTAAGGTTGGCTATGGAATCCTGGACGGATGAAATGTCATCGTTGTGGTGGTAGTAGTAGTGATACACACTGGCAGTGACAGCATATTAAATAAAAGGAAATGAAACAATGAGTGGCCTGAGAGGAGCATTAGAACAATACAATAGATAGTACAGTACACAAGAACAGTGCCATACATTGTAGCCTAAGCAATACTAAAGTATTCCATCAAAATGTAACTACAAGTTGCGTGGAGTATGGCTACTACAAGAAATAGTACTGAAGGACACAGCAGCGTAAGCATTCGTCACGTGTAGGAGGAGGATGTTGCTGATGATGAATCCACTCGATGGCGCACATGAAATTATGATTTGATTTGCAAATACTCATGGGTGTGTGTCAAGCAGGATAAGAATGTATCCTCGGATTCCTTGACCTGCCTTGAAATTGATTTTCTGTTGCTTTTGACCTTATCCTCCCCAGCAAGTGTGTGGAATTATTGTTGTTATTTAGTCACACCTCAATGAAAACAACTCAGCCCGAGGGAAGAGGGTTAGGGTTTGAAAATTGGATGGGAATGGGTTTTTTGGGAAAGTTTTGTGGAGAGAGAAAAAAAACACAGCATGGCCAAACAACAAATGAAGAACAACAAATCTTTGAATACGAAGATATCCATAAATCTTTTAAGGGACATAAAGGAAGTGCATGCATGAATTTGTTTGCTAAATGGATGGTTAGGCTACTGAAAAGTACTACTTACAACTTACTAACTATGAATAAATAATTTGACAGTACAGGGCTGCAGTAATTACGCGATTTCACTTGCCTATCTGCCCTCAGAGAGAATAAACACTTATTAGTACATTATATTAGTTTTAAAAATAGCAAAGAAACGTATCAAATAGCTGTAGGGATGGATTTGAAGCAGAGAGCAAACGTACAGAGTCGCACTCATAGAAGTTCACAATAATAACAGTATTTAAAAGATAAGGAGAAGTGAAGAGGATACCGTAACTGTATGTTGTAGTTGTCCTGTTCCATTTGGGAAGTTGCATGCATCCAGCCATTCCTCTTATTCGCGGTACTACTCCAATCCATCTGACGCTCCGTCGATCAATCTTGGTGACCACACTCTCCACTGCCTGCCGGGCGGATGCGAAATTACGGATTGCTATGGTAAGCCTGAGTTAATGTTTTTCCCATCGCACAGGGTAAAAGCTGGCCTGTAATTGTCCATGGAAAAACAGGAAGGGATATTAAAACACCCCGGAGGAAAAATATAAGGTACGGTGTGTGGTGCAAAAATAACACTTTCACTTTCAGAGGCGACAGTATTACATACAAGCATCATTACTAAAGTGCGTACTCTGAGTCTCCTTTTCAAGGATAATAATTAGCACACAGCAGGCCAGGAACATGCAGACGGTCAAGGCAGGCACCACTGAGTGAACCAACCTCCATGTAGCATACCTCTTTGGCACAGACAGACAAAGCAGATCTAATTTTATACAGCAAGCCACATAGCCGCAATTTTACATGAACTGCTGTCTTGACTCTGGCATAACAGCACTACACTGGCTCGACCACTCCATACCACGACTAGACAGACATGTAGTTCTGCTGTGGTTGTTGTTGACTTGTTTACCTGTTTGTCACTCACGAAATGGCCATAGTTCTTCCGTAAACAGACGATGATGATCCATCCATCCCAGTGAGTGACTGTAAAGATATTATGTAACTTTGATCAGATTCAAGACTCATCATCATCAACGTGGTATTGGTAAACTCAATATTGTTCATGCAGTCACAGTCTACACACAGGGAGTCCAAAGACATTTTCCAAATTAAAAAATGCAACGTAGAGGCCTCTGAAGTAGAAGTACAAACTGTATTAAACAAGGTAAAAACAGAGTAGACTTGAGTTACATTTAGTGTGTAAAAGATTAAATAATAACAGAACACATAGGATTCATTTCATGCACAACAAACAAACAGCAATTGCTTTCATCAGAACCAGACAGCCAGTGTTGTCCACTCTGCATGTCATCTCATCATTCATTACCTGTTCCACTTTTTGTCAGCATCTTATTCTTAAGTGAAGGGCCACAGGGCAGCCTCTCTTGTCAATTTCAGAAGTAACAGTCAGCATAGCGACAGTTTCTTGATTCTGCGTAATCCGGCCATCTGCCATGAGGGAAACAAATGGATAGGGGGAGTCTGGAGGAGGAAGATAGAGGAGCATGACTGAGTTGTGAACTTGTGATCTTCAGGAATGCAGACAGTATCACCTTCAATATGGAAATAAGACGAAGACAGTGCTGCTGATGGATTGGTTGTGATTAGAGTTTTGTTGTGCTAAAAGTTGCAAAACAAAGAAAGAAACACAGAAATAAAAGTGCTTAAGGATGAAAAAAAAGTAAGTTTCAAGCCTAGGTGTCAGGGAAGTAGAGCTCATCCTCAAACTCTGTGAATTGAACCTGGAGTAGGTCAGCTAACAGAGAAGACCTTACGTCACCTAAGTCGGTGTCCTCTTCTTCCTGCGTGGATTCACGTATTTTGTAATCTGGTGATATGAAGTGCTGATTCATCTTGATCAGTGTTAACCTCTCCCAATTTTTGGGCGAGAGGCGGGTCCTTTTTGAAGTTACAATGGCACCAGCAGCACTGAAAACACGTTCAGAAGACACACTTGCAAGTGGACAAGCCAAATAATTTATAGCCAGCTTAGTGATCAGTGGCCATTGAGGCCTTTTCTCATACCAATACATCAATGGGTTCTGATCAAAGAAGACCTCTGTTGGATCATCCAGATAGGCCTGCACCATCCACTCAAGGTCCTCCATGGGTGGTCCACTTTGCGTACCATCTGTTGCCTTTGCATCAACACTGGAACTAGCAAACCCATGGTGAGTTAGCCAATCCACTTCCAACAATATTATGGCTGGGCCTGGTGCAGGTGATGATGATACGGTTGCTGCTGTCGGTAACGGCTGTGAGGGAACGTTAGAAAGAATAGGCGGCTTAATAAGCTCTCCGCCAACTGATATGCGTCTTATTTTTCAGCATCAACTTGGAACGTTGAAGACACCGCCTTCAGTTGGTGCTCTAGCATGCGCAACAATGGGATAGCTTTGCCCAAAGTACAGTCCTCCCTGCTGACTTCACGCGTGAAGACCTCAAAAGAACGGAGCATGTCTGTCAGGCTTTTAACTAGGTCCCATTCATCCAACTCTAGCCTCACGTCATTCATAGAAGCACCCCGTGTGTTAAAGACATACTCATTGATTACCAAGTACTGCTCAAACAGACGCTCAAGCATGTAGAGGGTTGAGTTCCAACGTGTTGCCACTTCCTGGATGAGTCCTCTGACTGGTATTCTACGGTTACGTTGAATGATCCTCAGCTGCTTCCGGGCCTTAAAAGAATGGCTGAAATGTGTGCAGATTCTTCGGCAAGTGGTCAGTAACTTGCTGACTGTGTTTTCTTTTTTCAAGAAATCTTGAACAACAATGTTAATACTGTGCGCCAAACACAGCACTCTGAAATAGACACCATCAGACATGGCCTTAAATATATTACTGCTATTATCCGTGGAAACATAACCAATCATGCGCTTTCTTGGCTGCAGCCATTCAAAGACCTTACTGTTAAACTCCTCCAAAATGTTTACTGCAGTATGGGATTTCTCCAGGGCAAACATGGCTACTGTTGCATGTTTCCGAGTAGCTTGAAAAATTGTGACGCTGTCAACACCTGCAGCTATCTTGTCTCTAACCCCCGCAAAAGAGACCCAGTGTGCAGTGATGCACATGTAATCAACGGTTTGGCAACTGGTCCACATGTCTGTTGTCAGGTGGATAGTGTGAAAAGCACTCTTCTGCAAAGCAGCCCCAATCACCTCCAGCACATCGAGATGTAGTGCTGGAACCGCAACTCTGGCAAAATAGGACCGGCTAGGAACCTTACATTTAGGGCAGACTGTTGCCACAAATTCTAGAAAACCCACCCCTTCCACGAAATAAAAAGGGAGAAGGTCCAGCGCTAACATTTTAGCCAGCATTGCATTATACAGACGTGCCGTTGTATGGTTGCGTTCAAATGGCGCCTCCGACCAAAACATACTTTTAATGGTGGTCTGGACTGTTTTCATATGTGATGACGATCCAGACTTCTTCAAACCAGTTAGGCTCATTGATGCACTTTTTCGCATTGGTGTCTTTACCAAACTACTGTGCCTCCTAGATTTTGCTGGGGTAGAGGAGTGTGTGGGCGCTACCACTGCAGTGCTGCTGCCAGGGGTACTGTGTGTACCAGAAAAAATGTCTCTTGGTTCTTCACCTCCCCCCTGCACGATCAGCTCCTTGTCATCAGATGCAATATCAATGGATAAATTTGGATTCTTACTTTTGGCTTTCTGGATGTTACTTAGGTACGCCTCCCACTGGATAATGTGGTGTTTTTTTAGATGACCGTTCTAGCCTCCGGTACCATAGTTGGTACCAAGCTTACCCCGAATAACTACTTGTTTACAAATTGAAAAAATGACTAGGTTTTCTGCCATTATGCTAATACTAAAGAAGTCCCAAACTGGGGACTGGAGATTTCTGGTGGTGGTGGAGGTGCTACTTTCAGTTTCAATGCCAGATGAAGTGGAGTATGGGCGTGGTGGAATTTGACTATGTTGTGCACTTACAGCACCACTACTTGAGGTAATGGAGGTCGAGCTGGATGGAGGTCCCTGCCGGCCCTTCTGACGACAAAATATGGAAGCTGTAGGTCGTGTTGGTGTAGTAGTTAGTGTCACCTGTGTTGGTGGTGGTACCAGTGGGGCCACGCCGCACACATCCTGCACAGCAGCATTTTTGGATAGGGTAAAAATGTCTGTCTGCTGCATGCGCGCTGGGGCTGGAGTGATGACTGGGTCGTCATCGTCAGACTGTTCATCAGCAGCAGAATACACCACTTCTACTTCTTCATCATCACCCATAACTGAAAGCCTTGCGGGAACCTTCCTTTTACCTAGCTTTGTCGGCTCATGGCGTGCCTCCCTCTCAGACTGCATTGGTGGCTGCCAATCAAGATCTAGATCATCAGAAGGAAGGGGGCTTGAAGAAGAACTTGTACTCGCCCTCCTTGACCTTTTCCTTGCTGGGGATCTGGAAGACAATAGATCATCAGGAGGAGTGGCTTGCTCGGCTGATACCTTCGCATGAATCTTGATTTCCTGATGTGCCCCTACTTCTGGAGGAACAAGCATTGTGAGCAGTTGTGCCTCTCCATGCGCCTCTCCATGCGCCTCTCCATGCGCCTCTACTTGCGCCTCTACTTCCGCCTCTACTTGCTCCTCTACTTGCGCCTCTACTTGCGCCTCTACTTGCACCTCTCCATGCGCTTCTCCATGCTCCTCTCCTTGCACCTCTCCTTGCGCCTCTCCTTGCGCCTCTCCTTGTTGGACCTGTGGTTGTCGTTGCGGCTGTGGTTGAACACTCGTCAGATGAGTTACACCCTGCGTTGATTGGATGCTACTTAGCGATGAGTCAATGCCAACATCACTGGTCGATGGTGAAAGAGCAATTAAAGTGGCTGCCTCTGTGGCACTCATGGACTTGGGCCTAACGTGGCGTGGTGGCAGTTAGACCAATGAAGCGGAGGTGCTCCCCCCAGCTTGGTCCCCGGCGGACACCGCTGCTAGAGGTGTAGCTTTTTTTCCCCAAAAAAGTGTCTGTCGGCACAGCAGTCTCCTTGGTAAGTAGCGCCACTTGCTTCTTCTACTCCTTCTTACTGGCAGTGGCACTGGCAACTTTCTTGGTAGAGGAGCTATGGACACCTTTCTTTGGGCCCATCTTCTTCAGATGTCAGAACAGCAGGACGCAGTTGCACGAGTTGCAGAGTTGTCTGTGGCCACACGTGACGTCACGTGACGTTGTGCACACACCACAGCAGGACTTCTTCCTGGCACTACAACAAGTGATGATGATGAGGATGATTCCTGGTTCTTCTCAGTCTTTGTGCACCTAAAAGCAAACGAAGCCAGAGGAACATTAGTTAAATAAATGTTGCATATGTCGTGCTTCAATTAATATTTGCAACTAGGCATTTATTATTATTAACACAACACACCCAAAAACGGATATTTAAATTAATAGTAGAGAGACCACACAGAGAGAGTTGTTCCATGCACCACTGAGTACCCCTGGGCATAATGGATGAAAGCAAGGCAGACTGGGTCCAGGCCTATGGCACAAAGCACACTGCCTGGCTTCAAAATGGCCCGTAGACCCCCACCCACATGGCCAGGCCCTGGATCAGGCCCCAACAACATCCCAAAAATCTAAATACACACAGAAATCACCCCAATCCATGCCCTAAATGATGTTTAAATTCAAGAGACCCCACAGAAAGATATGACCCATGCATCACTGAGTACCCCTGGGCATAAAGGATGAAAGCAAGGCAGACAGGGTGCAGGCCTGTGGCACAAATCACACTGCCTGGCTTCAAAATGGCCCCTAGACCCCCACCCACATGTCCAGGCTCTGGACCAGACCTCAAAATGGCTCCCACCCACATCGCCAGGCCCTGGACCAGGCCCCAACAACACCCCAAAAATCGAAATACACACAAAAATCACCCCAATCCAATGCCATCCATGCCCTAAATGATGTTTAAATTCAAGAGACCCCACAGAAAGACTTGGTCCATGCACCACTGACTACCCCTGGGCCTACTGGCTAGTGTGGCTTTAACACGCACCCCAAAATAAAAACAAAAACGTCCACATATAACAGTAAGCTATTCCATGCCATCCATGCCGTAAAGGATATTTAAGTTCAACAAAACTCACAGAAACAGTTGTATCATGCACCCATGACTAACCCTGGGCCAACTGGATACTGTGACTACCCACAATATATATTTTTTAAAGTTGTGAAAAAGTGTATAAATTGTAGTTGCAGCGACTGCAATGCCCCAAACAAACAACACCAACTTACTTGTAAAATCTCAAATCCAAAGTGATCCAAACAAAAAGTCCTCAAATACAAATATCCAGCAGCAGCCACAAAGAGTAATCCTTCCAGCTCCAGATCCAAATGAAAAGCGACCAGGACATGGACAAAGCACTGGGAGGAGCCTGCTGGACAGGAACAGGACGTTGGAGACTCTGGGGCACTTCCTTCCTCCCAGCCCCCCAAAAATGGACTCCTTGCACAACGAAAGTGCAGCCAAATGTCAATCTGAGGAGTTATTCTGATCCAAATCATCAATTTCAGAAGGTTTATGCTGCCAGCGATAGATTTCTTGTGCAGAATTGCAATTTTTGCGATTTCGGGAAAGCGAGATGTTCAAATCTTCTGCCGAATGTCAGCTTCGCGGCGCATCTACGTGTTCGCAATTGTTTACTCTCGCGATGCGTGATCGCGGGCCCTTATGACGTATTCGCGTTCTGAAAGTCTCGCATTGCAAGATGGGGGGACTCCATGATGTACTCGCGGTCAAATAGTCTCGCCCGATCACGCCATGACGTACTCGCGGTCAAAAAGTCTTGCGCGATCACGCAGCAAGATCGAAAATGGTGCAGTTCACGCAAACCGGGAGGAAAACAACTCGGGCAACTCAGAATCACGGTCAGCGCCGTGCGCGCGAGATTGTGTTTTTGAAGCGCGACCAAGCAAAAAAAATCCACCAACTCGCGGATTGCAAATTCTTTGACAACTTCGCACGATTCGCAGACCGCGAAATTGTAAAAAATGCGCAAATTCCGAGAGTGGAACGGATTTTCAGCCCATGCTTACTGATTGATGGGCACTGGGGTCAGTCGGCCCAGACTACAGTGTGGGGCAGGGAGGTGCATTGTGTGACTTACGAGCGGTGCCCCCAAACCATGGTGCAGTCATGGGTGTCAAAGTCAGCGGGCAGCAGCATTGTCGGTGAGACCAGGTCGGCAAAGTGAAGTGGGGCAGTGCTGAGTGCGGTGTCCACTGGTCACGTTGCATGCAGTGGCTCAGTGGCGGTTGTCATTAACGGTGATACCAGAGTTGCAGTCAGAAGTGCGCCGGTGCATCCTGCGATGACCTCAGGACACAGAGCCAGCAGCGGTGTCGGTGATCATGTCGGCTGCTTTCCCCCTCTGTGGCAACTGAAACCCATGGTTCCAGAAGAGGTACCCAGAGGTAAGTGAAGTCTTTGCTGGACCCTGAGACTTTGTAAACAGGAGGCAAGCTCTATTTCAAGCCTTGGGGATACTCAGCAACAAGTGAAGAAAGTTCAGCCCAGTCCTTTCACTGCCCAAGGCATAAGCAGCAACTGCATGCCAACCCAGCAAAGCAACAACACGGCAAAGGGGCAGTACACCTCCTGGCAGTTCTTCCAGCTCTCCTTTGTAGCAGATTCCTTGATCAAAGCCATTTCTCTGAAGTCTTTTATCTCCGTACGACTTCCAACAGGAGGTAAGCTCTATTTCAAGCCCTTGGTGTGAACTCTTAACAGCAGGATGATGAAACTACAATCTAGTCCTTTACCTGCCCAAGACAGAACTAGCAAGCAGAGTATGCAGCAAAATGGCAGTTCTTCCTGATAGCTTTTCCAGCTCTTCTTCCTGGCAGGTTCCTTAGTTCAGCAGTAATATGAAGTTCTGGGGTATGGGTCCCAATATTAATACTCAGTTTCTCTTTGTTCCTTTGGGCAGAGAGTGTCTGTGCTCAGCCCAAACCCGTTCTGTCATCTCTGGTCCAGCTTCCCCATAGGAGGTGGAGACAGCATTGTCTAAGGCAGACCAGGCCCATTCAGATGCAAGGGAAATCTACATCAACCACTCTAAATGCAGACCAGGCATATTCAGGTGTCAGGGAAATCCCCTCCCACCACTCTAAATGCAGCCGAGGTCTATTTTAGCCAGGCCTGACTCAAATAGGAAAGGCGGGACACACCTCAACCCCCCCATTGGCTGTCCACAGTGAATGCACATCCCCAGCCCCTATCACTCCAAAGTCAGACAGTTAATCCACAACCCAGCAGAGGAACAGAGGATGGCTAAGCAAGAAAATACCCACTTTCTAAAAGCGGTATTTTCAAACACAGAACATAAAAATTATCTTTACTAAAAGATGAATTTCTACATTCTGAGTTCAGGCATACTAAACTCCATTTCTCTATCTTGTCCAAATGGGTAGATATACTCGTAACATGTTACCAAGTATTACCCATTCAATCCTATGGGACAAATAGCCTTTCAACAGTGAAAACAAAATGTACTGGATTTCACTATCAGGACATGTCACACACACCAGTACATGTCCTACTTTTCAAATACACTGCACCCTGCCAATAGGGGTACCTTTGGCCTATCTTAGGGATGACTTACATGTAACAAAAGGGTTGTTTATGGCCTGGCAAGTCGGTGCACTTGCCAAGTTGACATGGCAGTAAAAATTGTGCGCAGACACTGCAGTGGCTGGTCTGAGAACCCTTTAAAAGCTGCTTGTGTGGGTGGTACAATCAGTACTGCAGGCCCACTAGCAGCATTTGATTTACAGACCCAGGCGCTCTCAGTGCATTTGACTATGGACTTGCCAGTAAATCAAATATGCCAATCATGGAAACACCAATCCATAACATAATTTACCAGGAGAGCAGATGCACTTTAGTACTGAATAGCAGTGGTAAAGTGCCCAGAGTCCTAAAACCAACAAAAACAGAGGGTCAAAAAGCAAAAAGTCTGGGGGCAAAACCACTGAGAAAGCCAAGTCCAACACCCTGACATAGGATATAGTGCACCCTGCCTTAGGGCTAAAGGCCTGCAGTATGGGTGACTTACCTATATCTTATGAAGTGTATGGGTGGCATGGCACACAAGACTTTTTGCCATGTTGACTCTTCTAATTTCACTGCATCAAGACATGCAGACTGCAATAACAGAAAGCATAGCCTTGGTGAGGTGTCTCTGAGGTTGTACAACCAGTGCTACAGCCCCAGAGGACGCCTCTTCAGTACCCATGCCCTAGGTACAAGGGGTACAATTTACCAGGGACTTTAAGGGGCAACTGAAGTTGTGCCAATTATGGTACAGTGTTTAGGAAAGAGATCTGGTGTTGGGGAACCTGGTTAGGAGGGAGCTAGTGCACTAACTGTTCAAATAAACAGCAGACATCAGGCAGAAAGTGGGGGCTAACTATGCAAAAAGAGGCACTTTCCTACAGTGGGTATGAGAGAGACTGTATACATGAGTGAGTGGTTGTGTGAGTTTTTGCATGGTTGAGTGAGTGGGTGTATCAGTGGGTGTATGAGTAAGTGAGTGGCTTAGTGAGTATCTGTAAGGGTGAATGAGTTGGTGTGTAAGTGGCTTTAAGTGGTAAATGAAAGAATGCACGAGTGGCAGTATGGGTTAGTGAACAGGTGTACATGTGTCTGTGTGGGTGAGTGTGAGGGTACATAAGTGGCTGTATGGGTGCATGAATGGGTATGTAAGTGGGTGTGTGAGTTACTGTATTGAAGGAACCAAAATATTACACTAATGGACTATACTCACCAATAGCCCATACACCTTAATTGTAATAATAAGTCAGTCGGCAATGGAGAAGGTTCAATCGTTTATTCTGCAAATACAAACCCTGACAGCGGAGCCTCAGTCTACACGACCCTCAGAGGTGCGCAGAGGAGACTGCCTAAATACAAATGATATATACATTTCACACATAGCACAATGACACCTTACTAGGAAAGATACAACTTGTCAGTGAGCCAGCAGGAAGACCCATTTAAGGCACAATTGATTGTTGGTAGCTAGGCCCAAGCTATTCCGGGGCAGGTCAGTAAGGTGCCTCCCTTTCTATCTGTAGCTCGAGGAGTGCAAGAACGGGATCTACTAGAATGTGCGCATCCCACAAGAAGGGCAGGTGTGACCTTGGGTTTCCCTGAGCTACAAACTAGCAAGTTGAGCAGACAGCTAAGTCAGCCATCGTGGTTTCGTGCAAAAGGCTTAATCACGTGAATTCAGGGAAACGGCACAGGGAACAGAGAAACGAAACGCGATGGGCCTGGTCACACCAATAGGTTTAAGCAGACAGAAAGTGCATCATTCCTAACTACAATAATACAATGTGAACAATGCAATACTAACGTGTGGTTATGAGGTTATATTGTATATATTAGGCCAATAACATGTATTTATTGATTTTATATCCCATCAGTATGGGTTAGTGAGTGCCTGTATGGGTGAGTAAGTCAGTGTGAGAGAGCCTCTATGGGAGGCTCAATGGTTGTCTCAGTGACTGCTTAGGTGATTATGTACATGTGGTAATATCTGTATGAGTAATTGAGTGGGTGTGTGAGTATCTCTATTGGTGAATGACTGGTTGGTTGAGTGCCTGTATGAGTGACTGAGTGAGTGGATGTGTGATTGCCTCTTTGCATGATTGAGTGGGTGCTTGAGTATCTCTATGGGCTTGTCAATGGGCATGTGAGTGGTTGTGTGGATGTGTGAGTGGGTGTATAAGATGCTGCATGGGAGTGTGAGTGGTTCTGTTAATGATGTCATCAGTAATGTCATATGAGATGTCATCTGTGATGTCATCAGTGATGTCACTGACCATCTCATGAGTGAAGTAATATGTGAGGTTATAAGCAGTATATTGGGGGGCATAAGTTATACTTAGCTCAGATAAGTATAACTGCTGAATTTCACTGGTTTTGTATGAGTGAAATGTAACCCTAACTATAACGTCCCTGTAACCTTTGTTTTTTTCAGTGAATTTCTAAGGTTTATTTAAGTCTATTACCTAAGTATAAGGTCCCTTTAACCTTTGGTTTTATTAAGTGAATTCCTATGGTTTTGTAAATGCTATTTGCCAAGTATAATGATCTGTATAATCTTGAATTTTTTGATTAAATTAGTGTGCTTTTTTAGTGTTAGTTCCTTACTATAATGTAGCTGTAACCTTTTGTTTTTTTTAACAAATGGTACTTTAGGTGGGTGCACTAGTGTCTGAATGAGTTTATCAGTGTGTATGAGACTGTATGACGAGGCCTGTGAGCGGATGTAGGATTCGCTCTATGAGTGGGTGTGTCCTTTCTTTACAGAAGAAGTGCTTCAACTGGGACACCTTCTACGTGTACATATATAATTAGTTCCTGTTGTGGTTTGATTTCCATGATTTGTCCACCAGGAGTAGAGCAAAAGTTCCATTACCTGTTGTTTTTTTTTAAATGCACAATTTTACACAAAATATCTCCCTAAGTTAATTAATAATTTCTATTGATTAGACAGCAATTGGCAGCTCGCTGGGTGAGAGTTTGGTGTGAGTTCTGCACTATAGTTGGGTAATGGGGTATGTGGAAATCTTTTGTGATATTGTGTGCATTTAGCAATGTGATTATTCTTTGTCTGCCTTCGTGCACAAATATATGATGACAAGAGTCTTGCTATGGAGAGGGTAAAGAGACTTCAAAGGGGGAACTTTCCACTAAACAAGTAAACTTCCAGTTAGGTATATAAAATAATTCCTTTTTGTTTCTGGTGGTGATATCGCGTTATTGGTTTGTATGAGGAACACACTGTAAAAAACTGCTGTGAAAAGTTTTAGTGGGCCTTTTTATCAGCTGCCCATACTTTCTCAGAAGGTGCAAGCAGCATTGCATGTGAGGTTTGTTAGTGTCGCTCTAACCTCTGTTAAATGGTGTATTCTTTTTAATAATATATATCTTTTTTAAATGTGGGAGCGTGGTTTTCCCAGAACTTAAACAGGTATATACACCATATTTTAGGTTTTGTTAAAGATAAGTGGTTTGGTAATATACTAATAAATCGAATATAATTATAGAGAGAAACTATTTTAAAGGTAGTTTTGATAGTTTTGGGGGAGTTGCAATGCCTCTGTGCACCATCATGGCAAATATTTCCAGATCTGTGCTGGGTACAAAACTCCTGCAGAATATTTATTGTAGTAAAATACATATATAGATACTTTAAAAGTTTTGTTTACAGTGCCAGGTTCATTATGAGAGTTTCAAAACTAGTACATTTACACTACAAATACATTTTAAACATAATGTTAGTGTATTTTCTGAAGTTGCAACAGCACAGTGACAGAAGCGCGAAGGCATTGCACATTCCACGTGACTCATAAACCAATGTATTTTATTGGTTAAATATGTTTCTATCTTTATAGAAGGAAGATCCCACTCCTGTTCCTCCATCCTTTTGGTGGAGCCCTTACCTTTCACACCTTTTGTATAGGCATTGTGAATGTTATTATTTTTTTGGTGTTTGTCATCCATTTTTGCACAGCTGCAGATGACATCTGGTGGTGCAGCAAGTCTGGAAGACATTGAAGACATCCTGGAATATGAGGAACCAGCAGGGGAGATGAAAGAGACCGCTGTCTGGTCCTTTTTCAGCATTCCTATGGGGAGAAGAAGGTGAATGCTCCTAGACGCACTCTACGCCCAAAACCTTTGGGGTAGATTTTAAAACATTTTCTGCTGGGTTAGCGTTACAAAAAAGTGATGCTAACCAGCACAATTTTTTTTTTTTAATTTAAGTTTTGAACTGGAAAGCACCCTATAAGTAGCGCAAACCAGTGATTGCATTACTTAGCACCAAGGGGGCGTTACATGGGTGGTACATGGGCGTTCCCATGCAACCACCCATACCTTTTGATACAAAACCCTAGCTGCAATGAATAATAGACCCAGTTTAGGGCCAAAAGTTTACTCCACTCCAAAGGAGGCATTAATAGGAGAAATGTTTTAATGTCTCCTTTCTTTTCTGACTTTTCATGCATGCTGCAGCACACATGCAATGTAGGAAAAGCTTTTAAACTTGTCTAGGAATGGTATTTTGTACAGGAAGGGTATGCTTCCTGTACGAAATCTATGCTAGACTCACACACGCACCCTGGTGCTATGGCGCTAAGGTGTGCGTGGTGACCAGCAGCTAAAATCAGTACCAGCACTAAGGAGAGGGGAGGAGAGACCCATTTCTCTGTAGATCTGGTGCTCTCCTGCACCCTGTCTGTCATTAAGCGCAGCCTCTTTGGCTCTTAGTCGCATGTTTCTGAAAAGAAGTATACATGTGGTACATCTTCCATGATTAGGCACCTGTGAACCATGCCTTCAAAATATCTACTTAGAGAGGAGAAAGAACGGGAAAGGAGAGATCAAGGAGCAAGTGGAGGTGGAGCACAAGCAAGCACTAAAGCAGCTGCTGCATTGCTGATCGAACCACATGTAATTTTCTAAGTTTGCCACAATTGGGCAGCATTGTTTAAAGTGCCAAACTATTTTATGTGTAGGGGAACGGTTAACCGTATCGCTGCTAGAGAGTTTCCCCTGCTGTGCTGGACAGCAATAAAAACGGGTGTGGTCATGACGAGCTCAGCTCGTCATGAGCACACGAGTACTGTGCTGCATGACGAGCTGAGCTCGTCATGAGCATGGAAGGAGCTAATTACTGTGATTCTTGAAAACAATCAAGAATCACAACTCTAGGGCCCACCACCCCGGGGCAAAATCTAAGAAAGGAGGGAGGATGTGCGGCCCCACTCCTGGACTCATAGATGCCCTGGGGATCTACAGCTTTACAGCTCCCGCCAAGCCACAGCAAACACTCCACTTCTGGCAAGCTAGGGCATAAAAAATGCAGAGCAGAATTGCTTTCACAGAGAAGGAGCTGCATGTTCAGCAGCTCCCTCTCTGTGAAAGCAATGCCAGCTCCTGAAAGAGGCAGGGAGCTGGAAAGGACCGCAGGGATGCGCTTTCCATTGCAAGCACTTCTCCGAGCAGATGCTACTTTTCAGGATAAATTGTAAGCAGACTCCTAAATCATTAATATTAATTTGAGGGTGAATTGCAACCTGATTGTGGCAAGCTGACTATCCCTCGCTTCAAAAAGTATAAAACGGCTTGAAGCACATCATAAGGCACTGCTCTGCGACCAGCCTCTCAGTGCATCAGACCAGGAGTCTTTTTATCTTCTGCTCAAGCTCATTGTGAAGCCCGATAGCTCCAAACAGTTCTGTTGTATTCCTTGACTTGGGTTTAGGCTCAGAGTCGCTCAAAGCGATTGGTCAACAAAAAAATGTGTCGAAAAAAATATTAATACCCGAATTCAGAAATGTAAATGTGTTTCTTCTGCCATTTCTGTTTAGTTGGGAAAAACACACAAAACCAATCGTTTTCTTGATTATTTGAACTTGTACAAGGAGACAATACCGGATTTCTTAACATTTTTACTATCATATATAAAAGGGGAAACGTGCACCAGCAAAGAAACAAACAAAACGATCAGCTGCTTAAAATAGTGCAGAAACTTGCTAGCGCTTAGAATTTGAGGAAATTGGTCAAGTGCCTAAAATAACCATGCTTGTCTTAAAACACAACTATCTGCCAAGAAGAAAAAAATAAGTAAATGTCAACATCTTTACCAATTGCTTCACACAGTTTGTGCCACCGAGTCAATGTATATCATTTCTAAAAGTAAGGGGGGAATGCGTTTTGCAGAGTGCATAGCCAAGCACTTTTGTTTTGCATTTGAGATTTCTTAAGTACATACATATCACTCAGAATTTCCCTGAGTTAATGCATGATATGTAGACACCCGAAATTACAAAAAGTGTGCAACGATTGGCTTTCGCTTTTTCCCACTTCAGCTCCCCATAGTTCATGCACTAACTTGGAGACATTTTGAGTTATATGATAAACTTAGGGGCCTGATGCATTGAGCAACAATTTACAAGAATTGACTTCAAATTATGCATAAACGTTTTGTGACCTTTATCTGATGTTGTGATCTGACCAATGTATGTGCTGTGCGGAAGAATCTTCATTCACAGGGAGTCACAGAATGACCCACTTAGTGATTATTGTGATAGGCTACAAACACAGAGATGGTGACCTGCTGGCAGTAGCAGACCACAAACCCTGTGTCTGAATTACCAAAATGGGAACCTCTGTTTTTTTTTTTAAAGTAGCTCATGTTCCTTAAAGGAACAGGTGCAGGTTAAAAAACAAAGCTTTATTTTGCCGCATGGCAGTGCCTCAAGCCTTCCTGCTGTGCTTCCATGGGTCAAAAAAAGAGCAGGAATGCACTGCATCTACAAGATACAGCACATTCATGTCCTTCTCCACTGTGCCAGTTCACAAACAATAGTTGTGCGCCAACGCACACACCCCTACACCATGTTGCAAGGGTGCCTGCATTGCCGGGATGATTGTTGTAGTGCAAGAAGGGTCACCTTGCTGCACATAAACAATCATTATTGTTTTTTTGCTCCTATGTGTGCTACAGAATGCAGTACACATAGAAAGAGCAAAAAACAAGGAGAAATACAAGTATTCCTTCTCGTGGTGCCAGTCCTACTCCTCCCCTGGAGAGGAAAAGGATTCTGATGCATTCCCAGGTTTACAACACTGTAAATCTGGGCATGTGTCAGGTTCCATGGATGTTGTGTGGGAACACCCACAGCAACACCCATGGAATGCCCCTTTCACTCAGAGTAATGCGTGAAAGGGGCCCATATTTACAGGGCCATGAAAGTTATGCATGGAGACTTTACGTAGCCTTGCAAATATGGGCAGGCACATTGCGCTGCGTCTCAAAAAGTGACAAACCGACAGCGCAATGGGCTTGCAAATGAGGCCCAAAATGATTCTCATTTTAGAATCCAGTAAGAGGAACAGGAAGTAGTCCCTATTATTACAGCCTGCTTCCCTGTGGTCGATTGAAAGGATTCACAAAGGAGAAGGATTCTCTATGGATCAATAGTCTGTCACAGGAGTTGCAGTCATAAACTATTGATACATACCATTGCCACTGCAGTTAGAATAGGAAACACTCTCATGCTCCCTCATAACTGACAATCAGAACGGATTGGAAAAACCATTTTGCTAGTCAGAAAGGTTTTTATGACTCACAAAATTGCTTTAATACTGAGAAAAATGCCATTATGCTGTTGCAAACCATATGATTTTGGAAGTTGCAAAATGGATTTGTAGATAAGGCCCTTACACACCTCAAATGCAAAAACACAGGCAGTCAGCTTTGTGCTGAGGGCACATGGTCATGATATAGCCCCAGTGAGTAAATCCACTTATGCATGCAACACTAACGTTTGAATTAGAAAATGTGTTTTGCAGCTATAACTGATGCATTTCGTGCATATAGTTTTGAGCTAACATTAAGTAGTGTAACTGATGGGAGGTGTGCCAGCTGCACACAAGCCCCAGGCAGCAGCGGCCTGTGCTGGTAAGAACGGTGGGACGTTGGGGGCCGAATTGGAGGGATTTATTTAATTTAACCTCATGGTCATCTGTCGAATCCCCCCCACAAGGTGGCCCCACCTCTCTTACCTGCATGGGCTGGTCCTGGCCCCAGGTAAAGTGCACAAGGTCTGTGTTGCAAGAAGTAGCTCAATGGCTTAAAAAGCAGCTTACTTCCTTGACATTTTTGTTGAACTGTAGCCAGAAATGCTTCCAAATTACATAGAAGTTAAAAAGCACAGCATCATGGAAGCAACTTTCAGTTTCATGCTGCCACTCCAGGGCCGGACTCATAATGTTTTGATTCTGCCATTTCCCCTGTGGGCTGCAAGCTAAGGGACTACTTTCAGAATCCCATGGGCAGCGGAAATCCAGTCATGCCCAAATGACATAACTCTAATCGAAGTTCACAGCAGTGTGAGGCTGGTTTGAGCATTTTTCCCTGGGCTGATTTTGGTTTCCAGTCTGACACAGCTGTTCTCTTTTTTGAACTTGCAGCCATATTCCCTGTGTGTGCTGGCAAAGCATGACATCTGAAGAAAATACTGAATCGAAACTTTGGAATGTGATTTTGTTGAAATGATCTATATAGCAATCTTCCCCTTGATGTGTCCAGGCATCTGAACCTGAACTTCATTACACCAACTGACCTGGTCTTGATAAGTGCCTGGTTTTAGTGTCTTTCTGGCTCTGTCAGGGGATGTTCAATTGGGGTTATGACCCATGGCTGCAGACCATATCCTTGGTCAGCTAAAGGTAGAGAAAAAACCAACTGTTAAAGTAAATATACCAACACATTCATGTCCATGTGTACTGACTGACTCATGCACATTTATTACAGTATTTGAGAATATGTGTGATATATCTATAGTTGATCATTGGTTTAGACAAGTTTCTTCCAATTATCTGTGTCAGAGCAAATGTTGACCATGCCTTGCTACTTTGGACACTTCTACATGCAAACGTTCATGTTTAGGCAGTAGATTACTGTGGTGTTGGGTTCAAATCAGGCCTACATACTCTGCTAAACTCTCGAACACCTTAGTATAGAAGTTGGCACGGACACTGGAAAAGGCAAAAGACAAGTTTATTAAGACCCCATGGGGTGGTGATACATTCCTACAGCACCCTTCGACAATGTAAGAAGTAGCACACCGAACATCGGTGCGCGACCTCTTTTATACAGTTTAATAGCAATAAAAAGATAGGCGGTTACAAGTTACACATTTTCGGTACATATAAGGTCATTTTTGGAACACAGCCAGCATGTGGGAGGGGTTCAATAGCACTGGTCAGTTAGTGCTAACATTCTTAAAGAGTGACCAGTTGATGCATAGTGCGCATGTGCGTTTGACCAGTACTAAAAATAGCCTGTTACCGAGCAGAATAGGTGACCATGGGTATCGAGGAAGGACGAAAGGGCACACTGACCACGAGGCAGTGTGTTCATAGAAAATGGAAGCCAGAAGGATTCAAAATGGCCCCCGTTCGTTTTGGTCAAGTTAACGAGAAGACCGTGTAGCTGTGCTAAACGCTAACTTAGGAGCTGCCAAAACACGACAGACGGCCCTTTTAGCGTTTAGCAAAAGCTACCTCATAGTGAACGTAATCAGAATGTTCATCATCAATGTTAATAGCCATTATTTTCAATACTTCATCATTGATTAGTTTCTCTTGCTTGACAATAGCTCGTTTAGACGGAATACAGGCTGTGATACATACAGAACATAATGTAGGGCCACATTGAATACATAGACAAAGGAAAAATAGTACTCCAATAAAAACACAGAGAATTGTTAATAATTTCCAACCCCAAGTACTAAGCAGGGTCCAGAACCAACCAGAAAAGGTCCATGTTCCATTTTCTGGGTGGATCTCAGCAGCTATCTTATGTAATTTCGTAATCGAATCATACACGGAAGGTGAGTTATCTGGTACGTATACGCAACAACTACTTCCGATGACGTGGCATGCTCCGCCCCTATCAGCTAGTATCACATCTAGAACCATTCGATTCTGGAGCGCTACAATTCTGGTAATTTGTAATTCCTCAGTAATATTCCCTAAAGCAGAGGCAGTTTCATTAGCGACAGCTTCCACTACACGTGTAAGCCGCCTTATCTTTCTGCTATTCAGTGCAGCTCCTACAAATGAAAATAACCCCAAGTTGAAATCTACATATTGTTGTAAAGTGGTATCAGTCTGGTCAATTTCATCAAGATCTAATGTTCGTTTAACTCTGTTCAGTATGAAATCATGGTACAGAACGTAATCATTGTGGTACATGGGAGGAGCAATAAATACAGGTGGTAATACAAAAGCTATGTAACATGTTCCTAACCATCCCAATGGTAGACGATGGTATCCCTTATTTCCACAAATGAAATATGTGTTACGTGAAGCTACGAATGCAATTCCAGTTGGTGTATCAAAGGTAAGTGTAATATTACATTCACTGCGGCCTACAGGGATTGTACCTTTATTTCTAATACACAACTCTGCTTTTGTATCAATGACTGTTACCATATACAAGCTCGTCACATTTATAAGTCTTTGATTCGTATATACACGAGGTGTAGAGACATTGTCCGGACGATACTCTTCCCATTCAAATTTAGTTCCTTCAGCGTGTGGATAACCATCTTTGTCGTTATAGCATATTTTATTCAATCGAAAAAGTAGTCCACCTTTCGTTGGCCATCGCAGGGTGAAAAGAAGAGTGTACCAAGCATGACAAGAACCATTATGAGAAAACGGGAGAGGAATGAGTGGAGTTCCTCCCCTCTTCTGATGTCCGGGCAACATTCCACATACCCAACAATTGGACGTGTTGGTCATGTTATGAGTATGATGCAAAATCTGAATAAAGCTGTTATTCAAATAAGTCTGCCTATGTCTTTCCTCGTGAAAAGGCAAAGTAAAATGAAAATGTTCAGATGGACTCGGAGTGGTGGGCAGCAAATGTTCTCGTACAGGAAACAATAGTTCTATAGTCCAAGCTAATACTGCGATCACCACTACGGTCAAGACAAACAAAACAGCACCAAGAATTCTCCCTTTTCGTGTTGAAGGAGATGCCATAGTTCACAAAACAATACTCTTCAAAAGCAACACTAAGCGAAAAAAATAAATAAACGATGGTTCTGGACCGAGGCTGCCGTTGATTTGTTCTCCGGGATTCAAGACGGGTGTCGCTACACTGGGCAGAACTGATCCCCCCCCTTGATATTCCCGGCTTCCGTTTCACAAACCTCAGAGCGGTTACCAACCAGTTCAAAAATACAAAAAGGAATCTTATTTCCTGGGACGTAGATTGTACTTCACTTTATCAGAAACAACGTGGTCCGGGAAGGCTCCCTCCAATTCATCAGGCGTGACAGCTGGGCTCTTTTCTGTATCCAAAATCTTTCTGTAGTCGGATAGCACCACAGGGCTCACCAGTTCCGGAGAGACACGTCGGCAGTGCGTTGAATGTATCCACCGCTTCTTGTTGGTGACTCTCACAGCAGTCCGCGTCGCTAGCAGCACTTGCTCAGGGCCATGCCACCTCGGTTCCAAGCTGCTGGAGCGCTCAAACACCCGGATCATAAAATAGTCACCAGGACGAAGATCGTGAGCCTCACCAGTGGAGTTATCAGGGAGCGCCTCTCGAACCTGTTGATGAATAGAAAGTAAATCATTTGTTAATCGTGCCAAATAATCGTTCATCATTATACAAGGCACATCATGTATTAAACGAGGTTTTGGAACTCCCCAAATATTCATCGGCCTTCCAAATACCACTACATAGGGTGTGAGGCCAGATCGAGAATGTGGCACCGATCGAATGGACAGCAATGCCAGAGGCAAAGCATCCGGCCATTTCAGAGATGTGGATGCCACTATCTTTGCTAGCTTTAGCTTCAGAGTTGCATTGTATCTTTCTACCAAACCTGCTGATTGCGGATGAAAAACAGCGTGGAATCGTTGCTTGATTCCCAATCCTTTCAGGACGTACTCCACTACTTTCCCAATGAAATGAGGACCATTATCACTCCACATAATTTTACAAACACCATAGCGCGGGAAGTACTCTTTCAGTAACACCTTAGCTGTTGTCAATGCTGTATTGTCTTTCGTAGGGTAAGCCTCAATCCATTTACTGAAGGCACACACCACCACTAGGACATACTTGAGATTATTACAGCGCTCCAGCTGGATGTAATCCATTTGTAGTACTTCAGACGGTGTAGTAGGTGGAACAAACCCTCCTTTAGGAGTATGAGTCCCTTGTCCAGGATTGTGCTGTAAACATATCAGACAGGTCTGCACTACTCTCTTAGCCGTGCTAGCAATGTCAGCATTTTCCCAAACTCGTGTAAGCAATTTAGTAATTGCGAAAGCTCCAATGTGTGCCAGCCCGTGTGTCATTTGCACCATTGTTTGTAAATAGGCCATGGGTAGTTTCCATCTCTCCATATCTTTACTACGCCAGCAACCCTCATCATCCAATACTCCTTCAGTGGCCCATTTCGTAAGTTCTGCCTCTGATGCTGACTTCTGTATATCTAGTATTTCTTCTCTAGCATCATGCCACCGCTCGGCTTGTGATTTCACCACGTACATGGGGGAATTATTTTGTAGCATAGCGGTCTCTCTCGCAATGCGATCTGCGAAAGCATTGCCTTGTCCTATTTTGTCCGTCACCTTTTTGTGTGCACTTCATTTCACTATTGCTACTTTCTTTGGACATAATAGTGCATTCAGGAGATCGCGTACCAATTCTCCATGCATGATGTGTACTCCGTGTGAAGTCAAGAATCCTCGTTCCTTCCAGAGTAGGCCAAAATCATGCACTACTCCAAAAGCGTAACGACTATCCGTGTAAATGTTCACACATAATCCAGCACTTAACTCACATGCTTTCGTTAAGGCTATCAATTCAGCTGCTTGAGCCGATTTCTGGGGTATTCGTGCTGCTTCTACCACTGTCTTAAGTGTCGTGATCGCGTAGGCTGCGGAAGTCGTACCATCTGGTAACCTCACTCACGATCCATCAACCCACAGTTCCCCATCTACATCTGGAAATGGTGTATCCTGTAAATCGATACGACCCTTTGTCTGTTCCTCAGTCAGAAAAACACAATCATGTTGTTCTTCCTTCTGGGTCTCAGCAACAGGATCCGGCAGTAAAGTAGCAGGATTCAGTGTCGCACATCGTTTTAGTGTGATGTGCGGCGCCAACAACGTTAGCTCATATCCTGTCAGACGGGCACTGGTTAGATGCTGTGTTTTCGTTTGATTCAATAACGCATCTACCGCATGGGGAACTAACACCAACAATTTGTGTGACAAAACTAGTCCCTCACTTTGTCGTATCGCTACTGCTGTTGCTGCGACTGCTCGAAAACATCCAGGTAATCCTCGAGCCACAGGGTTGAGTACCGCCGAGAAGTATGCACAAGGCCTCTGTTTGTCTCCGTGTGTCTGCACTAACACTGACAATGCGCACCCATCCTTCTCGTGTACATACAATGTGAAAATCTTCGTGTAATCAGGTGTACCTAACACTGGTGCAGAACAAAGAGCTTGTCTCAATTGTTCAAAAGCATTCTGACATTCATCCGTCCATTCAATGGGGATCGGTGTATCTTTAGACAACAATGCCAACAATGGTTTAACAATGTGTGAAAAACCCAATATCCATTGCCTACAAAAAGACGTCAACCCTATAAAGGCACGAACATCCTTCTGAGTGCGAGGAACTGGTGTGTCTAAAACTGCTTGAATTCGATCCGGTGTCAATGCACGGCCCTCCTTAGACAAAAGATGACCGAGGTAGGTCACCTTGGGTCTACAATATTGCAGCTTTTTCTTCGAAACCTTATGATTATGTTTGGCTAGGAAGGAAAGCAAGGAAAAGGTACTCTTCTCACATTGTTCTGGTGTGTCTGCAGCAAGTAAGATATCATCTACATATTGAATAAGAGCCACTCCATCTTGTAATTCAAAGGAATCAAGCTGTCTTTTTAATGCCTGACTATAAATGCTAGGACTTTCGGTATAGCCTTGAGGAACTCGACAAAATCTGCACGATTTATTATTTAATGTAAAGCTGAATAGATATCGACTGTCAGGATGTACAGGGATCGAAAAGAAGGCATTCTTCAAATCGATGACTGTAAAAGTAGTGGCCGTCGATGGGACCAACGTAAGCAACGTGGTGATGTCAGACACCACCGGGTACTGAGGCACTACTATCTTGTTTATTTCCCTCAAATCAATAATGAAACGGTAGACCTTAGCATCTGTATCTCTTTTAAGGATCGGTAAAATTGGGCTATTGCAAACATTGTAGGGGACTTCCTCAACAACTCCTGCCAAAATCAAATCGTTCACAATGTGTATCAAAGCAAGTTCACCTTCTCTCGAAATCTTATATTGTGGGACACGTGGTAGAGATACTCCCTCCTTTACAGTGATACGTACTGGAGGAATTATCATCTGCCCTACATCCGTGTCTGAAGTGGCCCACAACGTTTTTGGTAAGGAGGCCAACACTTCAGATTCATGAAGAAAACACACTCGCTCAAATTCTGGGTAATTCTCATTCAACACAACTCGCACTCCTTCTGGGGCACAGCGAATAGTAGCTCGAAAGTGTTTTAACATATCGAGTCCCATAATATTATCTGGTGTATTTGGAGACAACAAAAAGGGACAAGGGGCAGCAAATTTATCAACATGAAATGCAACTGGTTGAGATAGTGGGCTAGAAGTAGGTGTTCCATCGAACCCTATAGCTGTAATTACCTCGCCAGACAGGGGAGCCCTTGGAACCAAGTATTTGGACAAAGCGCTACGAGTAGCTCCTGTATCGACCAGAAATTGATCAGTAGAACCCAAAACATGTGCTTCTATATATGGACCCCTTTGATCAACTGGTACCTCAACCGATTCCACACCCCATCCTACGCAATCCTATGCATAGTGCTCATCCCGTGGCTCAGCAGAACCACCCTCATTTATCTGATATTGATTGCGATTATCAAACGTATTATAATCTGTCTGACCACGACCCCTTGCTCCATATCCTCCACGATCATTCGTGCCATAACCTCCTCGATCATGCGTTCCCCATCCTCTTGGCCCTCCATAATTATTCCTAGACCTTCCACTTCCTCGTCCCCTCAAATTACACTGCTCTCGAAACACCGGACAGTCTGCAATCCAATGCCCAAACTGTTTGCAGTATGCACATTGATTCACAGAAATGTCAGAACGAGGGGGAGGAGCATTATTGTACGATCCTCGCCCTCCTCTGTTGCTTCCTCTCGTAGCCTGAACCTGAGCTAACATTACCTTCGTCTTCAAATCCTTCGCTTTCTTTTCACTACTTTCTTTTGCCTCCAATTCCTGTCGTTCATAATATTGAGCCATAGTCAATAAAGAAGCAGGGGTTGCTGTGGTCCATGAACTTTCACTCGCTTTTAATCGTTTCGCAATCTCCGGTAGGAGATTAGCCACATACTTATCAACGAATAAATGCCTGCCTGTATCTTCTGTCAATGATTGACCACTGTAATCATGGAACGCTTCCTCAAAGCGAGAGAAAAAATCGGAAACCGATTCATCCGTCTTCTGCTTACAAGAGGCTAATATAGTCCAATCAATCTTTTTAGCGGGAGCAAGAGTCTTTAATTTTGTTAGTATGGCCCCTGGAAGGTCTAATATTAATTGACACGGCTTACATGCTGGTTCCCTATCCAAATCAGCTTGGACAAGATCTTTCCAAGTGGCCCCGAGAGTCGTGTGGTCATCAAACTTACGAATCGCTCTCCACATATCAGGGGGCAATATCAACCCGAAAAACCGATCAATATCAACTAACGTCATAATACACGAAGAAATTGCACTTTCAACACTTTCATAAAAAGCCGCAGGATTTTTACGGGGATCAGGCAAAGCATTTTTAAGCGCCATAACATCTGCTCTATTCCAAGGCGTATAAACCCAGTTATATACAAAATACCCTTTCGCGTCTTTAGATCTTTTATCATCATCTGTGCCATCTCCTTTATGAGGGACATATAAAGGCGCAGCTTCTCGCATAGGTCTAACATTAATCGCAGCGATCTTATCTGTTCCAAAGATAGGGCATTCTTTGGATATCCCCGTCGCTCCAGACGCAGGCGGATTCTTCGACTTTTCCAACTCCCGTAGTCGTGTCGCCTCATTCCGTAGATGAATCAAACGTTTGAAGAATTCAACCGCATCTGAAAGAACAAAAAGACCTTTACGAAAATTCTCACGACCCTTGCATATATCCTTGGGTTCTAACTCTAGAGAATATTTTCTGAACCGGTCAACGACCTCGTCTCCAAAATGATCTAAGAAATACAGTCGCTCCTGATCAGACCACTGTTCCATTTGTGCAGTAATTTCAGAAACAGTAACAGTATTAATATTTAGCTTTCGTGCAAATGAACGTAATTCCGCAGTTCGTTCCGCATGTAACCTTGTACGCTGTGTACGATCACTATCCTCATCTGATTCCTCGTTCGGAGCCGTAGGTGCGACGTACGGAGGCGGACAGCGATCTAGTAATGAAAAATCATCTGTTTCATTAGTAAGGACCGGATAAAGAGGACGCCTGATAGGGAATTGACCATTAACCTGTAAATTATTTTCTCGCGTCTCTCTCTCTTTCTTTTCCTGTAATTCCTTCTCCTGTAGCTGTAAAGCTTTATCATGTGCAGCCTTCCGCTGCACCTTCTCCGCCAAGGCTTCCTCACGCTTCACTCGTTCACGCACCTCTTTCTCCCACATACGCACGCAATCAAACATATCTTGTCTAGACCTTCGCTGAAACAAACACTGCTCTACATATTGAACCTTTCGAAGGTCAAACGACCCATATAGTGGCCACTGTAATTCACGATCAGTTTTAGTTTACTTATGCCATAACGTGCTGTACATTATTGGTGGAATACCGAATTTGACATACATCTCACGATTTGGAGTCCCCTCTGGGGGAGCCGGCTGTGATTCATTTAATCGATAATTGGTACCATTTTCAAAACAGCACATCCTTCGGAGTGTGCTAAAAACAGGCATGTTCAAAAAGTACCACGAAAACGCGATACTACACAAAATGGCACCTAACACGGTGTATCGTTCAAATGAAATAAATCAGAGAAATATCCCTACATGCCTGCCTATGTGAGGTGCACTTCACATATTCAAATTCAAATTCAAAGATTCAAACGTTAGCTAACTTCAAACAAATTCAAATTCAAATTCAAAAAGCCACAGTAAGTGTCAGTAGACTACCTCACCAATCAAAAGCTTACCAACTATTTTCAAACGTCCAAGGTCCAACTGCCAAGTTCTGTGGTCGAATCAGCCAAAACGGCACATCACGACAATCCAAGATCAGAATCTCAGTCGAAGACCGGCGCCACCTGGAAGGTCAGATCGGAAGGAAGGAAAAACACACCGTGGGTGCCAAGACTCGGGTCACTCAGTGGCAGCGTACGCGTCCATGGCGAGTTTCCTGACCTTCGTCACGACCTCTCCTTCGGGCATCCGAGTCGCCGATGAGTCCCTTCGTGGTCGCCAATTGTGGTGTTGGGTTCAAATCAGGCCTACATACTCTGCTAAACTCTCGAACACCTTAGTATAGAAGTTGGCACGGACACTGGAAAAGGCAAAAGACAAGTTTATTAAGACCCCATGGGGTGGTGATACATTCCTACAGCACCCTTCGGCAATGTAAGAAGTAGCACACCGAACATCGGTGCGCGACCTCTTTTATACAGTTTAATAGCAATAAAAAGATAGGCGGTTACAAGTTACACATTTTCGGTACATATAAGGTCATTTTTGGAACACAGCCAGCATGTGGGAGGAGTTCAATAGCACTGGTCAGTTAGTGCTAACATTCTTAAAGAGTGACCAGTTGATGCATAGTGCGCATGTGCGCTTGACCAGTACTAAAAATAGCCTGTTACCGAGCAGAATAGGTGACCATGGGTATCGAGGAAGGACGAAAGGGCACACTGACCACGAGGCAGTGTGTTCATAGAAAATGGAAGCCAGAAGGATTCAAAATGGCCCCCGTTCATTTTGGTCAAGTTAACGAGAAGACCGTGTAGCTGTGCTAAACGCTAACTTAGGAGCTGCCAAAACACGACATTACTGTGATGAGTATTTTTAGATGTTCTTGAGCTGTCTATATGTTCTTGAGCTCTCTATATTATGTGCACTCACTACTTGTGCAAAGTGACAAATTAGTGATCTGATTTTCTGCCATATGTTCATCCCTATGTAGGTTGTGACAGTGCCAACATGTTTGACACTCACACATACATATGTCCTTGTGAAACCACTGATGTTGTTGCTTGCATACATGACATTGACACAGCCTTTGCATTGTTCACTTAATTTATCATGGCAATTTTCCCCGTAAATGTGGTGCATTTCCATCATGTAACTTGGATACGTATAACATTTTTATCACTCTTCAGCTTACGCTTTTTGGCAGACATGTAGTCATGGTGCACTTGGATTGACACATAGGTCTTGCTATGTGGGTCATCTTTATGTACGACATACTGATATTGCTTCAAGTAGGTTTCTACTACAGACCTGGATACAATACTTTAGGTGTTCACATGTATGTGTATGATTGTAACTTGTAGGGGATTCTGTACTTCTATACCTTGATTCTGTAAGCACTGATGTGGCAAGTGAGTATGAGATTGATATCCTGACTACACTTTGATACCTTGTCCTGGTTGCTTTTTTTTCGAATGTAATTACTGATGTATGCCATGTTTGACATTGCGAGTTAACGTTGATGGATTCATATGTAGGAAATGTGGCACTCTTACACCATAAAACTGGTGATCTATCACATTGGTTACCTAAGTCAATGTGGCTTGATACCTATATGTATGTGTGCACCTAGACTGTCAGTATGCCTGAGTCATATGTGTTTTTTGGACAGTTAGTATCACATTATTACCCAATATGAACATATGCACGTGAATGAGGCCTCCACTTACATTGCATACCACAATGGGACGTGCAACTACTTCTTCTAGTGTTGCTCCAGAAACTTTGGACAAAATACAAGTATTCTGCCATGTGTAACACAGGATCTGATCACACACCATTGATTTTGTGCAACTTCAACTGATCCCAAGACTAGGTACGCCATTGACTTATCTATTCTGTACCCTTTGTACTCATATTGACTCGTCTGGAGAGAGGATGTGGTGCAACAGCCAGCGATGCCGACTCAGGAACTGGGGAACTGGGTTATAGTCTTGGCACAACATTCTGCGATTCTGGGCAAATCATGCAATCTCCTGCCAAGTTTTGCTTCAGGGGATGAAGGTCCATTTATTTTAGGTGGAGGTTTCATAATGTAGTAGTTTTTGATAAGCCACACTATTCAAGTCTACAAACTTTAACATTAACTTTGTGAAGCACATGATTTGTGTCTTGATTTGTTAACCGGTGCAGATGATGTGGTTCCATCCATTCACACAGTGGGTGATGACACGGTACTGCACACAGATATTCTGTTGCTACTGCCATTGCAGGATTAGTGAGGTGCAGTACATTGTTCCCACTATGTGCACATAACACAAGGGGCCAGATATTTTGCTTAGTGGCACAGTGCAGTACAGCAAGTCACCTTGCTGTCAATCCATCAATCAGAGGAATTTATAAAGCACGCTACTCACCCGTAAGGGTCTCAAGGCGCTGAGGGGGGGGTCACTACTGCTCGAACAGCCAGGTCTTGAGTTGCTTCCTGAAGGAGAGATGGTCCAGGGTCAGCCGTAGGTGAGTGGGGAGGGAGTTCCATGTCTTGGCTGCCAGGTAGGAGAAGGACCTTCCTCCGATGGTGGATTTCCGAAAACGTGGGACGGAGGCGAGGGCGAGGCTGGCAGATCGGAGCTGGCGGGTGGGTGTGTAAAATGTGAGGCGGCTGTTGAGGTACTTCGGGCCCATGTCGTGGAGAGCCTTGTGTGTGTGGGTGAGGAGTCTGAACGTGATCCTCTTGTTGACGGGGAGCCAGTGCAGGTCTTTCGGGTGGGGTGAGATGTGGCTGCGGCGAGGGATGTCCAGGATGAGTCTTGCTGAGGCGTTCTGGATGCGCTGGAGCCTTTTCTGGAGTTTGGCTGTGGTTCCAGCGTAGAGGGTGTTCCCGTAGTCCAGACGGCTGGTGACGAGGGCCTGGGTGACCGTCTTCCTGGTTTCGGTGGGGATCCAGCGGAAGATCTTACGGAGCATGCGCAGGGTGTTGAAGCAGGAAGATAAGACGGCGTTCACTTGCTTGGTCATCGCAGGGGAGGAGTCCAGGATGAAGCCCAGGTTGCGTGCGTGGTCCGTTGGTTTGAGTGCGATGCCCAGGGCAGGGGCCACCAGGAGTTGTCCCAATGTGGAAAAGTAAATTTTGCCATGTTATATGTGCCTACGTGTTCCCCATCCTATGTTATATGTGCATGATTAATATGCATATGTATTCCCTTATGATCGATTAAAGACGCAATTATAGTTGTGTCCATCTCTAGTATGTCAGTTTCCAGTTCTCGTGAAAGCTACGAGTATTAGGCCTATGTAAACTTATGTTGCCACGTTTCACAGTGTGCACGTTAATTCAGAATAAAGTCCCCGTTTCTAGGCCTCAAAATGGCCCGGACACCAGATTCAGCTCCTGTCTCCTGAACCCTCGCTGAGGAGCGATACAGCCCCCACCTGCATCCCTGACCCTTCACTTACTTCCTGCCTCACAGTGCCCGGCTCGGCCTGGCTCTGCCTGCCAGTCTGCCAAGAGTATGTTATGATTCTAGTTATCAGTCCAGCTCTCCTTCTCTGCATTCCTAAGCTACTGAATCGCATCAATAGTTTCAGTCATAGTCTAGCCTTTATGTCTTCATGTAAGAGAAATACTGTATTAATGTTCATAGAATATTCCTCAACACGCACTACATGTAGAATAATGCATGCACCAGTCTTAGAGTCTGTTAGCCTTTACCCTGATAACTTTTGGATTCTATCAACATGTTCTCTAAACATCAGATACCAGATAGGTTTAGGTACATGTCGCTCTGACACTCCAGACTTTCGTCTCCTCTTTTAGTGCAGAAGTCATAGCCCCCAGTTCTCCCTAGTAACACGTCATTGCCAGCTTGCGCGCACCACTAGGTTAGAGGTCCCGGCTCCTTAGGTAGCCCCCTCCATGTTTCCGCCCCGTTCATGACATATTCTGTTACGTTTACATCACATGTCTATGTACACGCCTCTTGTTACACCCACTTTATGCCTTATCTTTCGCGACTGCTACAAACCCCGCCCACTGCTACGCCTACTGTATTGACTGTAATGCAATTGTTTTAGTATATATATGTTATGCACTGTTATTAAAGTTAGCGCGCTCATCCCAGATCCTGCCCCGGCAGCTGCCGGGCCCTGCCATCCCATTCCCATGCAGGCTGTCCTGTTCCTGCCCTTTATGCCTGATTAAAACCTGCAAACTCCAGCTACCTCGAATCTTGACTCTTATTTATTGAGCTATCTGTTATTTGTATATCTAGTCAAAAATAGAACAGGTATTTAATTATTTATTTACCACATAATGGCGCCCGAATAGGAACTTGCCCTTTCCCCACGCGCCGGAGAAGCCACGCAAGCCCCCTGACCCTCTGCAGCCGTGACGGAACCATACCGTGCACGTGCAGATATTTCTGCTTCAAGTATCCCTCAGGCCCACGGAGGAGACGGAGGTTGCGGTCCAGCATCCAGACGAGGCGGTGGAGGAACGCGGCGAGTCCCGACCAGAGCCCAAGCCGAGAGTCCAAGGTCCGAGGTATCCGGAGGCCCACCCGTAACTGAAGTCCGAAGTTCGTAGTCCGTCGTCGTAGCAGTCCAGTCCAGTCCGAGGCCTTCCGTTCTTGCTGCCCGGTGAGTACCGTTGCTGGGGTAGTATCTAGACAGGGTCAATTAATTTGTCTCTGGTCCGTGGGTTTGGGTACGCAAATCCAACACGAAGTGTCCACCTAGGTGGATGCGGGTCCTGACGTGTCTCTTTATGGGACCGGTATGTTTCGTACTGTTTCAGCAGTGCATCTAGTAACTCTAGTAAGTTCCGTTCTCGAGAAATTCATGTGTTCTGTTCTCAAGTATTCCAGGTAATGTTTCTGTCCGAACTGTTATTTTAATGTATTTCAATGTGTTTTCAATGTCGTGGTATGAATGATTTGTTTTCTCGTGTATTGTATTGTGTTCAGTATTCCAGTCTAAATCATGCCTCTGTTCTCCAAGTTACGTCAGTTAAAAACTAGGAAAGGTCTGCTCGAGGAAGCAGTTCCTGTCCCGCCTAGGGACAGTCCAGGTCATTTCATGTATCATAAGCATGGCATAAGTGCCATATTATATCTAGACTTATGGGTCGAGTATACTAAAGATCTAGAAGAGAAATATAGATGGCCTGTATCAGGTACATGGGATGCCGAGTGCATCATGCGAGTAGAAGAAGCATTATGGAAAAAGAAATCCAGACAGTCCCAGAAAGATGCCATCGAGTTATGGCGCAAAGAATCTCATAAAAGAACCGAAAAAGAATTCAGAAAAGCAGAATTAAGTAGAGAATCCTCAGAAAGAGCCCAAGAAAGGGAATTAATCGAAATAGGTGAACGAGTTAAAGCCGAACAGTCAGACAGACAGAGGAATGCCCTTATTAAGGGTATGTACCCTCTTCTTGCCGAGGGCTTGCCAAAAGCAACCCCGGAGGCATCCAGTAATTTTCCGCCGCCACTAGTTCCGACTAAGCTACGTCATAAACCGACCGCAGCTGACATTTTTCTCTCGTCCTACTTGGACGACACAGTCCCCGAATATGCAAATCCTGCTCCGCCAGCTCCTGTAAATAATGTAATTCCTGTTCCTCCAGCCACCGGGGCACCCGTTACAGCACCTGTTACGGTACCCCCGGTCCAGCCTACAGTATAAGTACCCGCTACATCGGTCACTCTGCCAGCACGAAGAGTATCAGTCGACGATTCCAGTTTAGGGGCCGCGGGGGGAGGTCCTCCTGGTACCCCGCCGCCACACAAACGTGTAACGTCAGTCGAGTTACATGAACGTGCGTTACAGCGTACGCCCAAACATCAGTCCGTTGCAGATATCAGGCGAGCTCTCACCGAATGCCGTTATGATTCAGTTCCAGGTGATGATAATATGGTTATATATTCATTGCGTGTAAGACGGGTGACCGAGTATTTGGACACCCTACCGAACATGAAAGAAGATCTAGACAGAATATATCGTTTCATCCGTACAGGAGAGGACCCAGAAAGTATTGGCGAAGCCATGTCTCAAAGGAAAGCTGAGACCCAGCTCATGCTTTTGAAGTTTCTAATTAATTGTTTAATAAGGGAACAAGATTATCCAGATAAAGATCCGACCGAAATGAGAGTTCTGACAAAATGGAGTGATTATATAGCCGAGGGAAGACACAGGACACTCAGTTGTATAGAGAGTATGTACAAGAAAATTCGTAAGGAAATAATAAGGTTACACGAGAAACGCAAAGCAGCACAAGTAAGCGGGAAAGAAGACGACTCTCCTACCGAAGAGGTAGACGACGAGAATCCTTCCAGAATAGCGTATGTAGGTAGAACTAGACTTTCCGACCGACATTCACGTCTAGAACACAAGAAAGTTATCTCTCTTCCAGCACCAGAACAGTGTTCTCTAGAACAAGTATTTCAAGCTACCGATCACATTCTGAAATCACGAATCGGTTATAGCGAACTTAGTACCATGCATGAACAAGAACTAGCCCGATCAGCAGTCCGATGGGCTACTGATTCTACCACTTTTCCAGATGAAATAGTGGCACAAATGTTTCTGAAACTGCCCCCAGCCGAGCAGCGACTGGTGGGTATGTATATGATCCAGCACCTCATTACACTGTATGAGGGTCAGCATTCCGATCCAGGTCCGTTACATGATGTTCTAAACGAGCTACTCCAGTATAGATGGAAAGGTCTAGGTACCGATTTAATTAGTATCATTCTAGAACAGCGCCACAAATATAGAACGTTCCTGAATCCGCATTTTGTTCATGTCTCACCCCCAGAAAGTAAACCGTTTTACATAGATAGACAACATCCGTTACGAGAAGTACATCCAGTTAGGACAGAGGGTGGTGAAATGCAACGAGTATTTGTTTACACCCCGATTACAAAGATGGAACTCTTAGAGATGAAAAAGTTAATTCCCTGTCACGATAAAGATCCAGCAGGGTTCCACCGAGAATTAAAAGACATGCTCCGTATGGGAGAATACACATATCCAGATATAATTAAAATGTTAAAGGTCCTGTTGCCCGCAGGGGTATATGAAAAACTCAAGGAAAAAGAATGGGAGGTGGGGAGAAAAAGATTGATTGGACAGCTCTAGAAGCTGAAGATAAAACACGTGTACCAGGTACCGGTCTAGGAGAGAAATGTAAAGAATTACCTGAACTATTAATACAAGTTTTGCCAAGATTACTAGCCACGAAAAAGGAAGACTGGGATGCAATCTCAGCCTGTAAACAGAAACCAGACGAAGACACTAGTGATTTTTATTCTAGATTTGAAAAATGTTTTATTATCAACAGTGGTTTGAAGACAGGTAGCGAGTCATACCCTCATCTTTTTGTTACTAAACTAGTCGAAAATTCAAGTCCACAAGTTAAAAACCGAGTTCTGAAAGTCAAAAGTACCTGGCAAGCTAATACCCCGTCCCAAATGCTCCAGATGCTCCAGTACCACCAGAATAGAATCAGAGAAGAGCAAGAACACGAAAGGAAACGTATTAAAGACACGAAAATGAAAGTATTAGTTGCACAAACTGTTCCACAAGACAGTCAGAAGAGGGGTCCGAACCAAGCCAGTCATCCTGAAGTTCCTGTTAAAGGGACCTGCAATTATTGTAAACAGCCAGGTCATTTTATAAATGAGTGTGCAGTTCTGAAACACAACATAGCTACCGGTAAGACTAAAGAAAGACCACGTCCGCCTAGACAAGAACAAGTTTCACAGACTTCTCAGACACCACAGAATGCACCACAGACAGTTACAGCCCCGCAGCCTATAGCTGCAACACAGCATGTTACACAGCAGATGTATCAGTATGCACAGTCCGAGTATCCAGAGTACCAGCAGTATTCATGAAACAGCCTAGAGAGGGAGGTAGGCTTGCCTCTCATCGAGATACCTGTAGATCAAGAGGGTCCCTATGTTCACAGTCAAGTATTAGGGAAAGACAGAAAGTTTCTGATTGATACAGGGGCAAGTAGGACTACTATCAGTCATAACGAGGTTCAAGGGGCTCCGCTCTCAGGCTCAAGAAATGTTTCCCTTGGATTTTCAGGAAAACCCATTGTTAACGAGATTTCAAAACCAGTTAGTCTAGAAGTAGGTCCATTGTCCCGAACTACTGATTTGTTACTCACGAAGTCATGTCCAGAAAATTTGTTAGGCATTAAGACATTAAAGGAATTAGGTGCAGTTATTTGCTGCTCCCCAGAAGGAATACGTTTGTTTTTAAGAGACTTTAAAGGTCACTATGTATTACGAGATTTTGATCCAAGATTACTGAATGTCCCGCAGCATCTATGGGCACAAGGTCCAACTGATGTTGGTTGTATGCAAATCACACCCCATCGTGTGACTCTCAAGCAAGGTATAGTTTTACCACGAATCAGACAGTACAGATTGCCACCTGAGGCTGTAGCAGCCTTATCCAAAATTATTGATGAGCTTATTGTTCAAGGAGTGGTTGTAGAAACCGACTCCAATGTATGTAATTCTCCTATCATTCCAGTCATGAAACGTACTGATCCAAATGCACCTCCAGTATATCGATTAGTGATTGACCTTCGAGAACTTAATAAATGTATCATTCCCCAGTACCCAGTTGTTCCAGATATTTCTTCCCTATTGACAGCCATTGATTCCGAAGCCACGTTTTTCACTGTCATAGACCTCAAAAATGCATTTTTCAGTGTCCCGATTCATCCAGACAGCCAGTTCCTTTTCGGATTCTGTTTAAATGGAAGGAGCTATAAATTTACACGAGCTCCTCAAGGTTTCACAGAAAGTCCTAGTATTTACAGTCAAGCACTTAAGAGACAACTAGACGATATTCACATGCCAACTGACACTGCCCTGCTCCAGTATGTCGATGATCTACTGATCACAGCCCGTTCTGAACGTGACTGCGAGCGGGCGTCACTTACAGTTCTGTATTTCCTAGCCGAAATGGGGCACAAGGTGTCCCCTTCGAAGCTCCAATTCTGTGTCCAGCAAGTGGTATACTTAGGACACTTACTGTCCAAGAGGGGTAGGCAGTTGACACCTGACCGTATCCAGTTAATAGCGAGTCTTCCTCAGCCCAAGACCCAGAAAGAGGTACGAGCTTTTATCGGCCTCACTTCTTATTGCAGACAATGGATTCCTCAGTATGCATTTCTAGCCAAGCCACTGATACAGTTAACGACACAGGAGGCAGCCGTATCGACTGTCCTCCCTTGGACATCTGAACATACACTTGCTTTTAATGAATTAAGGAAAGCCTTATGCCAAGCACCTGTTCTAGCTACACCGAACTACAGTAAGCCTTTTACACTTTTTGTCACAGAACGTGATGGTACAGCATTATCTGTTCTCACACAAGATCAAGCCGGACAATACAAGCCTTGTGCTTATTTTTCAAGCACATTAGATCCAGTAGCCCAGGCTCTGCCTGCGTGCCTCAAGTCAGTTGCAGCCACAGCACTAGCTATCAGACAAAGTGATTCCATAGTGTTAGGACATTCCCTGACAGTACAAGTTCCACACTCCGTGGAAGTTCTTTTAAACCGAACCCAGACTCAGCACTTGACAATCGCACGTTTAACAGGTTATGAACTGACACTGTTCCAGCCACACATAGAAATCAGACGCTGCAACGTTCTAAATCCTGCTACACTGTTACCGTCAGTTACTTTAAATCCTGCCACACATGACTGTGTGGAAGTTGTTAACACTATGACAAAGCCAAGACAAGACTTGACAGACATTCCATTACCAGATCCCGACCTGACACTTTATGTGGATGGTTCATGTATGAGAACAAGTACAGGAGAACTAGTAGCCGCGTATGCAGTGACTACTGACACTGAAGTTATAGAGACACACCGTATTGACACCCTGTCCGCTCAAGCAGCAGAGCTAGTCGCTCTGACCCAAGCCTGCATACGTGCCAAGAACCTGAAAGTTAATGTATACACAGATTCACGTTATGCATTCGGAGTCGTACATGACTTTGGAGTGCTCTGGCAAGAAAGAGGTTTTATGACTTCTCATGGAACCAAGATTCAGCATGGTCTCCTCATTCAAGCTCTGTTAGATGCAATACATTTACCGACAGCTATCGCTATCATGAAGTGCAAAGCACATACGAAAGTCACTGACATCATCTCCCAGGGTAATGATCTAGCAGATCGAACAGCCAAGCTTACAGCTCAGACTCCAGACATTCCAGTTAACACGACACTGACACACACTCCAGATCCGACTACATGTATGACAGTTAAGGACCCTACACAAGATGTCATAGATATACAGTTACATGCTACTCCCGATGAAATGAAGAAATGGTCCGAACAAGGAGGGGTCCAGACAGATCAGGGATGGTTGACGAAGGGAAAAGCCACATGGTTTCTCCCCGACTCTATGGTTCAAGTCATTATCAATACCGCACATAGTCCTGCACATTTAGGAGAAAAAGCTATGTTAGACAGTATTCAGAACATTTGGTTCAACAAGCATTTACGAGCTGCAGCCAAGCAGAAAGTCCGTACCTGTATGATATGTTGCCAGTTCAATCCAGGTAAAAGTGTCCCGGTGGAACAAGGGGGATTCCAACCTCCTGACCACCCTTTTGAGGTCCTCCAGATGGATTATATTCAGATGGAGCGATGTCGAGGTTTCAAGTATGTCCTTGTAGTTGTATGCGCTTTGTCCAGATGGACAGAGGCATATCCAGTCCCAGATTACACAGCCGCGACCACTGCCAAGCAGTTGGTTCGTGAATTCTTTCCCCGCTATGGACTCCCTAGGGTCGTGTATTCAGACAACGGCCAGCCATTCTCATCTGAACTAATGAAGCATGTGTCCCTTCTGTTAGGGTACCAGTGGAAGTTTCATTGTGTACGCCATCCTGAAGCAGCAGGTCTCGTAGAGAGACATAACCAGACTCTGAAAATCCGCATTGCCAAAGTCTGTAAAGAGAAAGGTGTAGATTGGCTGGTAGCTCTGCCAGTCGCTTTATTTTATATGCGCATGGTTGCACATTCCAGATCAGGTCTGTCCCCTTATGAGGTCGTATTCGGCCGCCCCCCAAATATGTGGGGTACACCTAGACCCCACAGTATTACAGATGTTTCCAGTAATATGTTGACAGATTACCTAGCTTCCTTGATGTCTGCCCTACACTCTTGTCGTTCACAGGTTGCCGCCGCATTTCCAGACAATACTGAAGTAAAACCGCACGAGGTCATTCCAGGAGATCTAGTACTCGTCAGGAACTTTGATCGTTCAAGTCCGCTGGAGCCTCGTTGGAAGGAACCGAGACTAGTCCTCCTGACCACCCGTACGGCCGTGAAGTTGGAAGGCCGCAAGGGTTGGGTCCACCTGTCGCATATCAAGAAATTTCATGGAATCCGGGAAAAGACTTTTAATGACAATTCCAAAGACTGTTCCATTTCTAAAGACTGCCTAAAACAAGACATTAATCTAAATCCAGATTTGAAAGTTCCTCTGTTAGAGAAAACTCCACAGCAGGAGTATAAGTTAAAACTCCGGTCTAGTAAAATAAGTCAGCCAGTTTAATTGTCTAAGTCCCCCTCGGGTGAAACGGTTAGACAGGTTTCTGACATGTATGAGATAGACCCCCATAGTGAGAGAGTTAGTCAAAACTCTATCAGATGTATCGTTTTTCTAAGTTTTATATTGTTTCTAAGTCTCATGGTTACCTGCACAAGTTATGCATTACATTTATGTTTTCCAATTTCTCATGTAAATAAGTTTTCTAATGCTACAGTAGAGCACACATTTAGTGATCTGCCTCCTCACGAGCTATCCTATCGTCTTGCTATGAGAAATAATACATTCATCAGAATGTTACACTATTCACACCAGACCAGCAATGCTACTAATTGTTGGGTGTGTGGTCGACTCCCCCCTTTCCAGACACCAAAGGGAGTTCTGCCACTCTTTCCTTATCCGTTTTCACATAATGGTTCGTGTGGAGCATGGTCCACGTTAACGTCATCCACAACTGATATGTCCCTTCTGAATAGTACATGTTATCCAGACAAGCAAGGTCTCACCCATAGAACAGGGTTAGATCTAGAAAATGAAGTATATGATTTAGGTAATTATTCTTCGAATTTTATGGTCCTGAATGTTCAGTCCGATACTACTCCAGATTTACCTGCTATTTCAGTACTACCAGTCAAGGGCGAATTATGTGTCCGAAAGAATGGTTCCGCACATGTAGGACATAGTGATTGTACTACTATTGTCAAGTATAGTGACAGTGGGAAATCTATTTTCAAAGCCTCACGTCATTCTTATTTTGTTTGTGGTCAGACCGCATATGTTCGTCTGCCCCTCGATTGGGATGGAACATGTTACATTGCCTTCCTACTGCCACCAGTTTTTCTAGCCCCATCTGATTATCACAGAAACACACATCTAGTACACGTCAGACATAGAAGGGAGATCGAGGCCCCGATTGTCGATCAAACTGAAACTGCTCTAGAACAGTATACAGACTTCAATAAAGGCTTCTTCTTCTTTATAGGACCTATCCAGAATAGTAAGTTAATACGTAGGTTAACCAGAACCCTTGAAGCAGTAGTGAATGAGACTACTTCTGCTCTAGGTAACTTAACCGAAGAGCAATCTGCTATGAGATTTGTCGTGCTCCAAAATTGTCTCGTTCTTGACGTCATACTGGCCGATAGAGGAGGAGCATGTAGAGTCATCGGATCTAGTTGCTGCATTTTCATTCCTAATAACGCGCCGTCTGTTTATTCAGCTATAACCAGACTTCATAAAATTGCCCATCAGTTACACCAGAATCCAGGCACCTGGACATGGTCCGGTTGGCTCTGGAGTATAATTTCTGCCTGGGGATGGAAAGTATTGTCATTCCTAGGTATAGCAGTAAAGATCATTTTCAGTTGCTTCCTCTGTTTACAATGTGGCCCTGCGATTTGCGGCATTTGTGCTACCTCTTGTATTCCTAGTCCTAAGTCCCGTTCCAAGCCAATTCGAGACGAGCAAATGATGCTATATGAAATGATAGATGGTATCATGAATATTGATGTTTCCTGATGGAAACGTAGGGCACAAGGAGGGAATGTGGAAAAGTAAATTTTGCCATGTTATATGTGCCTACGTGTTCCCCATCCTATGTTATATGTGCATGATTAATATGCATATGTATTCCCTTATGATCGATTAAAGACGCAATTATAGTTGTGTCCATCTCTAGTATGTCAGTTTCCAGTTCTCGTGAAAGCTACGAGTATTAGGCCTATGTAAACTTATGTTGCCACGTTTCACAGTGTGCACGTTAATTCAGAATAAAGTCCCCGTTTCTAGGCCTCAAAAGGGCCCGGACACCAGATTCAGCTCCTGTCTCCTGAACCCTCGCTGAGGAGCGATACAGCCCCCACCTGCATCCCTGACCCTTCACTTACTTCCTGCCTCACAGTGCCCGGCTCGGCCTGGCTCTGCCTGCCAGTCTGCCAAGAGTATGTTATGATTCTAGTTATCAGTCCAGCTCTCCTTCTCTGCATTCCTAAGCTACTGAATCGCATCAATAGTTTCAGTCATAGTCTAGCCTTTATGTCTTCATGTAAGAGAAATACTGTATTAATGTTCATAGAATATTCCTCAACACGCACTACATGTAGAATAATGCATGCACCAGTCTTAGAGTCTGTTAGCCTTTACCCTGATAACTTTTGGATTCTATCAACATGTTCTCTAAACATCAGATACCAGATAGGTTTAGGTACATGTCGCTCTGACACTCCAGACTTTCGTCTCCTCTTTTAGTGCAGAAGTCATAGCCCCCAGTTCTCCCTAGTAACACGTCATTGCCAGCTTGCGCGCACCACTAGGTTAGAGGTCCCGGCTCCTTAGGTAGCCCCCTCCATGTTTCCGCCCCGTTCATGACATATTCTGTTACGTTTACATCACATGTCTATGTACACGCCTCTTGTTACACCCACTTTATGCCTTATCTTTCGCGACTGCTACAAACCCCGCCCACTGCTACGCCTACTGTATTGACTGTAATGCAATTGTTTTAGTATATATATGTTATGCACTGTTATTAAAGTTAGCGCGCTCATCCCAGATCCTGCCCCGGCAGCTGCCGGGCCCTGCCATCCCATTCCCATGCAGGCTGTCCTGTTCCTGCCCTTTATGCCTGATTAAAACCTGCAAACTCCAGCTACCTCGAATCTTGACTCTTATTTATTGAGCTATCTGTTATTTGTATATCTAGTCAAAAATAGAGCAGGTATTTAATTATTTATTTACCACACCAGGCAGAGGGAGATGGTCCGAGGATGAGGACTTCCGTCTTGTCTGAGTTCAGTTTCAGGCGGCTGATCTTCATCCATTCTGCGACGTCTCTCATTCCTTCCTGGAGGTTGGCTTTGGCGGTGGCGGGGTCGTTGGTGAGGGAGAGGATCAGCTGGGTGTCGTCGGCGTAGGAGATGATGTTGAGGTTGTGTTGGCGGGCGATGGCTGCGAGGGGGCTCATGTAGACGTTGAAGAGGGTGGGGCTGAGAGAGGATCCTTGCGGGACGCTGCAAATGACTTCTGTGGCCGCGGAGCGGAACGGGGGGAGGCGGACTCTCTGGGTTTCTTCCGTCGAGCAACAAGATGATCCACTTCAGGGCCGCTCCTTGGATTCCGGTGTTGCTGAGGCATTGTATCAGGGTGCGGTGGCATACGGTGTCGAAGGCTGCTGAGAGGTCTAGGAGGTTGAGGGCAGCTGTTTCCCCGTTGTCGAGCAGGGACCTGATGTCGTCGGTGGCTGCGATGAGGGCGGTCTCGGTGCTGTGGTTTGCCCGGAAGCCGGACTGTGAGGGGTCGAGGGAACCGTTGGTCTCGAGGAAGGCGGAGAGTTGTCTGTTGACGGTCTTCTCGATGACTTTGGCTGGAAACGGGAGGAGCGAGATGGGGCGGAAGTTCTAGAGGTCCGTGGGGTCCGCGGTGGGCTTCTTCAGGAGGGCGCTCATCTCGGCATGTTTCCAGCTCTCCGGGAAGGTGGCGCATGCAAAGGAGCTGTTGATGACGTTCCGGAGTTGGGGTGCGATGATGGCGTCGGCCTTGTTGAAGATGTGGTGTGGGCAGTGGTCAGTGGGGGAGCCGGAGTGGATGGTGTTCATCAGGCGGGTGGTGTCTTCGGTGCTGACCGGGGTCCAGGTGCGGAGGGTGGTGGTGGGGGGCGCTGGTTCGGTGTTTGGGTGCGTGGTTTGTGCGCCGAAGCTGTTGTGTATGTCGGCGATCTTGAGGTAGAAGAACGAGGCGAGAGAGTCGCAGAGGTGTTGCGAGGGAGTGATGTCAGTGTTGCAGGCGCTGGGGTTGGAGAGCTCTTTAACGATGCTGAAGAGCTCCTTGCTGTTGTGGGTGTTGCTGTCCAGTCGTTCTTTGAATGCTGTCAAAGTTCAAAGTTCAAAGTTCAAAAGATACTTTATTCGGTTTAAATCACAAAAACCATAAAAGTGTACAAGCATTAAAAAATCCACAAGCCACCAGGCTGGATGGTAAGTAATAAAATATAACATAGATACAAAACAGGGGGTAACCCCTGAAATATACAGTACATGGTGGCTAGAATTTAAAAGCAACAACATGAACAAAAATAACCTAATTGGGGGATACATACAGTAGTTGATATTTATAAAAAGTCCTCTAAGACCAAGCGATCTTTTTGCCAAGTCTCACTGCTATAGTTAAAAATGTTGCCACATTATAAATGACCCATATTTCTGTCAACAGTTGGAGGTACAACAAAGCTGGCTTCACTTGCCTAAAGCCTTTTCCTTTTAACAATGGTATAATAAATTTTAGTCTAATACCCTTGAAATGATCACAAAAGAACAGAAAGTGAGCCGTGTCCATAATTGAGCAGCCATCACATTTGCATAGAACTAAGTCCATGCTCCTGGTCCAAACAGGGCGGCCAGAAATTAAAAGATGAATTTTGTTCAGTCGGAACCTCGTTAGCAAATACCTATGGTTGGCATTATTCACAACTTTAAGATACAGTTCCGGTTCGGGGTCAGGTGAAACGATCAGCTGATGGGTCCTAACAGAGGGTTTAAGCAGCTCCCTGCCCTCTCTGTCCATTCCTCTGTTCAGCAAGAAAGTGTTTTTGACCCATTTCAAATCCCCTTTCACCAAGTTTAAGGGTTTATCGAACAATTCGGGCCGTCCCAGTTTTTCACACATTTGTTGCACGTACTTCAACCAGGGGAACTTTTCCCAGTGGTCCAGCAGTAAACAATCCTTTAAAATTTCATGGTTTACCTCAAGCTCTGGATTTAACCAGACTGCCAACCATTTTAGTAAGGGGGCCATGGCAATTTTATCCTCCAGGTAACCCATGCCACACTCCTGATGAACTATATAGTTTGCGGTGGATTTTGGGAGGGAAAGAAGCGTTTTAAAAAAATTGTCCTCTGTGACCTGAAGCGATGAGGCCTGCTTAAAGCCCCACAGGTCGGCCCCATACATGGCAATGGCAGTACATTTGGAAACGTATACTTTTAGAACTGTCTCAATGGGCTTCACCCCTAATTTGCGGGAGAAACTTAGCACTGCCGAAATTGAACGTGCCAAGGATGTTTTTTTCTCCACCAGTTGGGGATGCCACGTGGAGCCTTCATCGAAGACCACCCCCAGATAGGGAAATCTAGAAACTCGTGACAACTTGTGTTTGTTACAAAATAATGACATCACTTTGGACTTTGCTTTGTGACCTACTACCATAACATGGGACTTGCCAAAGTTAACGCTTAGATCAAGATTATCCATAAAAACATAAAAGGAGTTCAGCAGGCATTGGAGTCCTACTGCAGTTCTAGCTAGGAGGGCAGCGTCATCCGCGTACAGTAGGGCAGGCAGTAAATATTTCCCAGCCCTCGGGATATCCTTGCAAACTACACCCAAAGCTTTACCTAGGTCATTAATATATAGTGTGAAGAGTAGGGGAGCAAGGATGCACCCCTGTCTCACACCATTAATAATGCTAATTTCTTCCGTGCAGTTCCCCTTTCTATCGTAACGGACCGTTGCAGTGAGGTCCCTATGGAGGTCTGCTAGGAAATATACTATGTTAGGGTCTATTCCGATGTTAAGGAGCTGACCCCACAGTTTGGATCTGTTTACCCGGTCGAATGCCAAGGACAGATCCATAAAAGCAATAAACAGTGACCCTTGCTTAGCTAAGGTGTATTTCTCGATGAGCAACTGTAAATTTAAGCTTTGGTCGATAGTACTGCGTCCCTTTCGGAATCCATACTGTAGAGGGGAAAGTGTATTAGTTTCCTCTAACCAAGTAGTCAGTTTGCCTAAGACCACCCTCCCTAAAACCTTGACTGCAGAATCAATAAGGGATATAGGTCGGTAATTGCCAGGGTCCCCCCGATCCCCTTTTTTATAAATGGGAACAATTACCGACTGTGTCCACGACTCAGGAATGCCTGTCTTAGAAACTCTGTTAAAAACATTAGCTAAAACTTTGGACCAAAATAAAATATCAACTTTAAAAAGATCAGAGGGGACGCCGTCTGGCCCAGGAGCTTTATTGCTGGTCATCATACCGATGGCCACTGCCACCTCCTCCTCGTTCACAGTTAAAATATAAGGTGATTGGGGGAAGGCGGTCATACCTTCTACCACCAGGGTCTCTTCTTCGTAAACAGAACTAAAGTGCGTGTGCCATCGCTCTTCTTGGATTCCACAGTCCAGTTCACTATTACTGGAATCCGAGAAGTAAGGTTGGTTTACCACCGCCCAGAACTTGGCACTACTTTTTAACACATCTGTGGAAGTCAGATCAGCCCAAGCGTCCTCTCTAATTTCACGCCGCCTTTTTCAATTGCAGTCTTGTATTCTCTCCTGAGGATAGCTACAAGCCGTCTGTCAACTGGGTCGGAATTAAGGGCAGCCTTGAGTTTGCGGTTAGCCGCTGAACAATTTTTGTCGAACCAGCCTTCCTTCCCTTGTGTTCTGCCTTTACCATGACCAGTCAGGTTGGAGAAAATATCAAGGCAAACCTTTTTATACGCCTCCATTACTTCACCATCCCCAGCCCGATCATCCATGCACAACATCAACTCATCCCTGCTACTATGACACAGGTTACAGAAGAACTCTTCTGGGATTACCCTGCACCAATTGATTCTGCGTGCTTGGTCTGTCAACCGCATGTCATGCTTATCTACCATGTTTTTACAACTATCCTTAATAACAAATATATTCTTGGCTTTTAAAACCACAGGGTTGTGATCACTAAAATGGGACCTTAAAACTGAATAGCTGCTAATTTGGACTCCATTTGTACTGCTGAGGAATATATAGTCAATCACGGAGCCACTGCCGTGGCCTATGAAGGTAGGGATGTCCCCATCACACCCCTTTGGCAAGATAAACCCATGTTCAGCCAACATTATTTCCAAGAAAACACCCTGCTCCGAATGTTCGAAGTGGGTGTTTTCTTCATCCGGGGTACCAAATAACACATTGGGGGGGCATTTATCCTGACATCCGTGAATGTTAAAATCTCCCATCAACAAAATGGTGCAGTCATGCTCTGCAGACTCTTTAAAATTAGCCAGAAAAGCACTTAACATCATCAAATTACTAACTGGACTGTCCCTGTCAAATGAGTTATAAAAATTTATAACCAAGACATTGTGATAACTCCTATAGGAAATTAAAACAGCAACACAATAAGGGCAGCCAGTAGCTACCTACGTATATGTCCCGGGGATTTTAGCGGAGATCAGGGTTACCAAACCCCCTCTGGCGCGCCCCCTCGTTGATCCAACTGCTGGTATAGAAAATGTAGTAAACCCGTCCATGGTCAATAAGTTTTCAGTGTCCCAGGTCTCCTGCATAGCTATTAGGTCCATAGATCCTATTAAATCCCGCCAGATCGGATCATCCACTTTATTTTTGAGTCCCGCAATGTTCCAAGTTGCCATAGTAATGTCCTTACCCCTCCGAAACCCATCTGTTTTTGATTTCAGTAACACCCCACCTTCCGCACCCTTACCATGAATAGGAATTGGGTTTAACATCTGCCCGTCCAAAATACTCTTATCCATTTGCAAAGAGATGGTGGGGTTGTTTTTGGGCCTTTGTGTACCTGGAGAGACCTGTATTTGTCAGTCGACCCCATCCAAGGTTGACAGACAATCATAACGATTAGCAGTGGGGAAATTAAAAGGGTTATCATATCCATGAACAGGCTGTTGATAATAAGATGGGTGACTGTTATAGGGCCCTGCCGCAAATCCCCCATAAAGCGGTCTTCCTCTTCTTCTCTTAACCTGGTTCCAACCCTCATGACCACCTTCCTCCCAGCCTATGGGGTATACCTCCCATGGGGGGGTTTTGCCTCTGGGTTACTTTTGGCTCATGTGGTCCCCTTAACCAGCTCCATCTGTTATCTGTTTGGTTCCCAGGTAGGTAGAAATAAGAGAGGGGCCTGGCGGTAACAGTGCTAGCTTGATAACTGGGGGACCCTCTACATATAAAATCTACCACCTGTGTATTCTCAAAGGTGACCACCACACAGTCCCCTTGTAGGTTTTTTCTGTTCCCTCCCACCCATGGGGTTCTTTCCACCATTAAGATGTTACTTGGCATGTTAGGCGGTAAGGGATAATTTTTAGAAAGCCAATGGCACACTTTATTTTTTAAGGCCTGATGGGATTCAGTTTCAGAAGATGAAATTTCACTGACCCCAGTCAGGATCACTACGTAGGGACAGGCATCTGGGGGAAGGTGAATGTTTCTTCGGGCCGCTGCTTTAGCTCTGGGTATCAGGTCAGGGTTTGGGGTCGGTGGGGTAGGATCCTTTGATTTGACCTGGGGAGGTGGCTTGGATTTGGTTGGGTTCTCAGATTGTTTAGACTCAATGGCGTTAGCTTTAGTACCTCCCAAGTTGGGAGTATTACTAATGTTGTTAGAGACATTTTTATTGACCACAGTAACACTTTTACCAGCCGATGATGACTTAGTGGCTGTGTTGGTGGGGTGGGATGTTTTAGGATTCATAATAAGGCTAGGGGCACTGATATCCTTATGGATGTTCTTCAGGATAGTTTCTAAACAGCGCAGTCTAACCTCTATGGGTTCAAGTAAAGATTGTAATGTGTTCAAAATGTTGTTATTATTAGACGTACTTGACCCACACCCATCCTCACTGTGTTTAACTGAGTTAGTGACTTCTCCACTTAATTCCATGATTTCCTCCAGACTTTTATCTATGATGGTATCATCAGGAAGACTTAAGGGCGGGCCGGTATTTGTCAGGTGTACCCCCCCCCGGTATCAATTACACAAGCTGCCACGTTGTTATTTGCAATTTGTGGGTCTAGGGTGGAATTATGACGGTTATGGGCAGTTTGTGCTCTCTTCCCTTTAGCGGAGGTAGATTTTTTTACCTTTTGTTTGGGAATTGCCCCTTCTTTTAAACCCTTTTGATGTATATCACTAGCCCGGGAAGGATTAACTGACTCAGTCCTGTCTGGGTCACTTTCTATAGTAATGTTCAGGTTCGGAGTGGCTTCCAGATCCTGTTGTGAATTTGGGACATCAGATTCACCAGTGTCCCCCGGGTTATGTACCAGTGCAAGGGTATTAGAACGAGTCTCGGGGTTGGGCGTACGGGCCTGAGCAATTAGGCCTAAAGAAGATCTCTTGGCCATAGCCAGATCTTGCGACACCCTCCTGTCCATTAATATTATCCCCTCATCAATCAGTGCGTGGGTGTGAACAATAAAATCATCTAGAGTCCCAGTTAATTTTTTTGCACCTGCAACTGCCATGCTTCTGGTTTCACGACAATTCATGGCACTCCCCCACACTAATTTCTAGATGACCTCAATACTCAGAACAGTAAAAAAAAAGCCCATGCATGAAATGCTTAACAATTAATTTCAGCTAACAACTCAGTGTCTTGTAAATGGATATTTAGACGACTTACAGTTTATGTGTCCATTGATCTATTGGGCAAGGAAAAAACGGGCAGGAGTGGTGGCACAGGCCAGGCTCCTCAGGCCTCTGAGGGCCACAGAGGGCCCGCCCTTTGCCCAGGCTTAGCCCCGGGCGTCCCGCGTAGCGGGGGTCAGCCGTTCCTAATAAGGTGATGAGGTGGTTGGGGGCGGGGAAAGCAGGGAGAGCGTCCAGGTGCAGGTGATGGCAACACAGGGACTCCTGGGAAATGGAGTCCCTGTCCCTCACCTGGCGCTCGCAGCCCTGAAGGAGTGTTCGTCTCCCGCCCTCTGGTACAGCAAATATCTCCAGCGATGATCCTTTTCCTCTGTTGGACACCCAGCAAGACGGACGATGCGGTACCCGCGCAGCGGGTACCGCGAGGTGCAGCGTTGACAAAGGTGATTTCTACAGCAAGCACGTTGCAGGGATTACACGGTGAGCTCCCTGGTCAGCAGTTCACAGATTAGGCGTCTCCCAAATGTCCTGGGCTGGCAGCACCTTTAGGTCGGCGGTCGGGGGCGGGGCAAGCAGGGAGAGCGTCCAGGTGCAGGTGATGGCAACACAGGGACTCCTGGGAAATGGAGTCCCTGTCCCTCACCTGGCGCTCGCAGCCCTGAAGGAGTGTTCCTCTCCCGCCCTCTGGTACAGCAAATATCTCCAGCGATGATCCTTTTCCTCTGTTGGACACCCAGCAAGACGGGCGATGCGGGACCCGCGCAGCGGGTACCGCGAGGTGCAGCGTTGACAAAGGTGATTTCTACAGCAAGCACGTTGCAGGGATTACACGGTGAGCTCCCTGGTCAGCAGTTCACAGATTAGGCGTCTCCCAAATGTCCTGGGCTGGCAGCACCTTTAGCTCGGCGGTCGGGGGCGGGGCAAGCAGGGAGAGCGTCCAGGTGCAGGTGATGGCAACACAGGGACTCCTGGGAAATGGAGTCCCTGTCCCTCACCTGGCGCTCGCAGCCCTGAAGGAGTGTTCCTCTGGTACAGCGATGATCCTTTTCCTCTGTTGGACGCCCAGCAAGACGGGCGATGCGGGACCCGCGCAGCGTTGACAAAGGTGATTTCTACAGCAAGCACGTTGCAGGGATTACACGGTGAGCTCCCTGGTCAGCAGTTCACAGATTAGGCTGTCTTCTTGGTGGTGCGGATCAGCTGGTGGTGTTTGCGGGTGGCGTTCTTGAGGACGGTCATGTGTTCTGCGGTCAGGTCGTGGCGCCAGGCTTTCTCGAGGGTGCGGCAGGTTTTCTTGGAGTTTTTGAGGTCGTTGGTAAACCAAGAGGCTTTCCTGCTGCCGGGTCTGTTGGGAGGGTTCTTCAGTGGTGCGAGTTCGTCGGAGCAGTCGGTGAGCCACTGTGTGAGGTTGCGGGCTGCTTCGTCGGGGTCCGTCGTGTTGGTGGGCGGGTTTCGGCTGAGGGAGGAGGCGAGCTGGTCGGGGGTGATCTTGCTCCAGCTTCTGTGCTGCACTGAGTCAATGGGAAAGGGCAGGAGTGCACAGTATTTACACCTTACAGCACATTCCTGTCTTTTCACCCTGCGCTGGCACACAATGAGGTGCCTAGCACAAACACAGGCACACTTGTACCATGGTGCAAGTGAGTCTGCGTTGCATGTATGATTGTTTTAGTGCAGGGAGGAGCACCTTCCTGCACATATGCAATCCTTAGAGGCAAATATCTCTATCTCTGTGTGCAACGGAATGCAGCATACTTGGAACACTTAAATTTTCTATCCATGTTACATGACACCTGGGCAGGCATTTTTAATTTGAATCATTCCCAGGTTTAGCTGGTTTGGTATACTTGACATGCATCATAAACCATTGGAGTTGTGTGTATATACCCACACAATGTCCATGGAACACCTCCCTTGCACACAATAATACAACACATCAATTTGTGCTGTGCTGCATTACTCCTGATTTTAAACACCATTCATATCCACGCAAAGTAGCTCTGCTAGTCTTCATATAGCTGACTTAGGGGTTTCCATCACGTATGTACCACGAAGCATGGTGCAAGTATGAGCCACACCTCTCATACATATGCCCCTAGCTCCCTTGTCAGGCAGAGAGATGGCTACTATGTCATGCATTAAAAACTTTTAGTTGGTATTTTGTATACTTCAGATTGCTTTACCAACAAGTATACCATTCCCATATCGCCCATTCTGGAAGTGCTCATTGATTATACTGTGCTGGAAGATTTAAGCATCATGTGCACTTCCAAAGTATTTGGCCAGCATATTGTTGAACATCCCCAGAAGGTTCACGATGGTCTGGACATTGATGGATTAGGTTTGCTTCCGGTTGCGGTACCTGTGTGATGTTTCTGCAGGGAGAACCAATTGTACATGTGTGCAATCAGTGGTACCTAAGACATGGGGAAATTCCGCAATGACATTGGTGTCCATCTGTTGTTGTTGGGTCTTGAGGAAGAGGAGGTGCTGGGGTGTGAGCCTGATGATCGCATCCACGACATAGGATAGTTAGGCAGAAAATGATGGCTGCGATATTCCTGCTATTTTGGCATTTGTGACCTGGGAGAAACCAGAAGCCAGCATGTGGAGCACTGCCCTCAGTTTGAACTGTGGAGGGATGTTATTGTCCCTAGCAGCTGATGGCTGGAGACTTGGTCCAATCTTGTGGAGTAGCTGAATGATAATCAAAAACAAGCGAGGGTCCCTGGAATAAACAATACTAGGAGAAGGAGGCAGGGAATGACTATCAAAAAACACAGAAAAACCTCTCCTAGAACATTATAAATCTGAAGGTAATGTATCCATTAATTTATATGTATCATCATTGTCCCACACAAGCAAAATTATTTAGAAAAACATATAATTTTATTATTTGAAATCCATCAATGATAACTGTTTCATTAAAAAAAATATATATATATGCAATGCAGTTCAGTCAAATAAACACATCATTTAGCCCCCAATCATTCTCACACATCCAGACATCCTCTCAAGCAACCACAACGCCATACACAATAACACAAAAACAATACAAATATAACAAAACAAAATTACAAGGAAAAGGAACAAGATAATACAAGCAAAAAAGCGCCGACGTGGGTTTTGGAAAGGACAAATATCCACAGTTCCTTCGTCAGGGCGCAAGGAAAAACATATTATATGTACAATTTCTTCAAAAGCGTGGATTTCTTCAACTTTCAATTAATCTGTCCTTAATAGGAAATACCAAAATCACAAGGGCTATTTCTTGAGGCTGGTGATAGCGAGTATTTTAACTCTCCAGAGGTCTAGATCAAACCCACCTCTTATCAGTGTAGCCGATTGCTACCTGAAATCCAGGGGAAAGTGCCCTCAAAAAAACTCTCTCAAAAGGACACAGGGGATGCCAATTTCGATAAGGTGCTAGTCAATTAGGACTGGAAGGGGAGCTAGAAGAGACCGTGGTGCTGTTAGAAAAGATCACAGGTGGCCAGAAGGAATGCGTAAGCCCTCCGATGTACCCAGCAGGTCCCAAGCGATCAAGAAAAGGAGAGCTCCCTCCAGAAAAACGGGGGCTCTAATCAATGTGCAGAGTCCCGAAGCGGCAACACGTCTGTCCGCAATTCGCCGTCGCTGAATGATAGCCTACCTCCTGAGTCTTTAGAATTTGATGACCTCATCTTCCCTGAGTCAATGAGGGATATGCACTATTGGAACACACGCTCCCTTCTCCTTTGCTGCCTACGTGGTGTTCTCCTTCTGACTCCCAACTACAGAATGACCCCCTCCATGGTGTAGTGTTGTGTTGTTTGTCTTTTTCTACCACACCACTGCGTCATTTCCTATGCCTGAATTGCCAATGCGCAGGAATATTGATTTATTCCAGACTTTGAGTGCTGCTTGCTGAATGTTAGACGTGGCATCATTGGCATGGGTTTTCCCTGTATTTTAGCCTTTGCTTCCTGTTATTTTCCTGTGTGTTGGAGTTTGTTTTGCTGGTCTAGATGATTTGGGCACTTTGCCACTGCTGTTCAGCGCCAAAGTGCAAGTGCTCCCTTTGTAAATGATGGTTATGGATTCGTGATTCCATTATTGGCATATTTGATCTACTAGTCAGTCCCTTGTACAGTGCACTGTGTGCGCCCAGGGCCTGTAAATCAAATTATGCTAGTGGGCCTGCAGCACTGATTGTGCCACCCACATAAGCAGCCTGTAAATGTAACTCAGGCCTGCCACTGCAGAGCTTGTGCGCAGTCTAGTACTGCCATGTCGACCAAACCTTCCTTTTTCGTACATGTTAGTCACCCCTAAAGTAGGGCCAAGGAAGATCTGTGGGCAGGGTGCAGTGTATGTGAAAAGTAGGACATGCCTTGATTTGTGTGGCATGTCCTGATAGTGAAATACTGCCAATTTCGTTTTTCACTATTGTAAGGCTATCTGTTCCCATAAGATAGAATGGGGAGCTTGCTTATAACATCTTATAAACATAACTACCCCTGGGAACAAGGTAATACAGTAAAGGTTACTATGCCTGATCTCAGAATGTTAAAATGCATCTTTTAGTGAGGGTGATTTTTACACTCTGTGTTTGAAAACAACACTTTTGGAAAGTAGCTATTTTCTTGCTTAGCCATCCAGTGTGCCGCTGCTAGGATGTTTATTGACTGGCTGGCTTTGGAGTGAAAAGGGCTGGGGATTTGCCGTGGCTCCAGAAAGGCTGGGCTGAATAGACCTGGGCTGCATTTAGAGGTGGGGGAGGAGATTTCCTTGCAAAAGAATGGGCCTGGTCTGCCTTCCACAATGCTGTCTCCGCCTCCTGCCAGGAAGCTGCACCAGAGAGGACAGAACTGGCTTTGACTGAGTACAGGTTTTCTCTGCCACCAGCGAACAAAGGATTTTTGCTGTATAAATATTGCCTGGCTGATGAAGGGTGATGCCCTGAAACTGGTCGCAGGATGTTTATTTATGGTCAAGGGAGAACCTGGCTTGGCTGGTGTGGTGAGCAAAAGAATGATGGCTTAAACCCGGACCCTTGTGACTGGGGGGTGAATACTTGCATAGTCCAGCATTCCATCCATCAATTTTTTCTTTTGCATATGTTGCCCTGGGTGGGAAGGGAATGCCCAGATGTGGGTCCCGTGCTCACTACACCACTGGATTTAAGCTAGCTTGGCTGATGAATGGTGCTGCTCTGAAACAGGTCCCAGGATGCTTATTTCCAGTCCAGGGAGGACCTGGCTTGGCAGTTGGGCTGACTGATTTGCATATAGATGGGTCCAAACTGGGGTGGTGTGGTGAGCAAAAGAATGATGGATTAAACCCAGGTCCTTGTGAATGGGGGTGAATGCTTGTATTATCCAGCAACCCGTCCATCAATTGTTTATTTTGCATATGTTGCCCTAAGTGGGAAGGGTATGCTCAGATGCGGGTTCCGTGCTCACTACACCACTGGATGCAAGCTAGCCTGGCTGATGAAGGGTGATGCCCTGAAACCGGTCCCAGGATGCTTGTTTCCGGTCCGGTGAGGACCTTGCTTGGCAGTTCGGGCTGGAATTTTCACATAAGGAGCAGGGCCAAGACTGATTTTCATATGGCTGGGTCCAAACTGAGGTGGTGTGGTGAGCAAAAGAATGATGGATTAAACCCAGATACTTGTGACTGGGGGTAAATGTTTGCATTGTCCAGCATTCTGTCCATAAATTGTTTCTTTTGCATATGTCGCCCTAAATGGGAAGGGTAAGCCTAGACATGGTTCCTGTGCTCATTACACCACTGGATTCAAGCTTGCCTGGCTGACGAAGGGTGATGCCCTGAAACAGGTCCCAGGATGCTTGTTTCCGTTCCAGGGAGGACCTGGCTTGGCAGTTCGGGCTGGACTGTTCCCATAAGAAACAGGGTCCAGATTGATTTGTATATGGCTGGCTCCAAACTGGGGTGGTGAGATGAGCAAAAGAAAGATGGATTAAATCCAAATCCATGTGACTGGGGAAATTAGGTTCCATTGTATCAGGGCATGTGGAGTTTACAGATCTACGTATGTGGGGAAAGGGATAAGTGCACAGCTGTAAATTCTACAATTGTATTTATCCGTTTTGGGTGCTCCGTGGGTGGCGGCCAATGTCCCTGGGCGCCTTATTAGATCCACATTTTGTGTCTTTAATGGAACATTAAAGACATCCCTTTGGGCACACCTAGTTCTCCTCCATAGAAACAAGAGGATTCCACACTCTTTGTATCTTTGTTTCTGTGTATGTTTATTCTTATTTTTTATTGTGATTTTGTTGGTATTCTACGTATTCTTTGTAAACATTCTGATCATATTCAATCTTACGTCATGTTCACATCAGCGACAAAATTACATTTCTATCCAATGCATTTCGGGCGTGTCCATATCGCCCTTCATCAGGGAATCAACACTATAAACAAAAAAAATGATTACAATCATGAGTCGAAGTGTGTTGAATTGGTATCATGTGCAACTGTGCATCATGTTCGCTACACCAATGTGTATCTAGTTTACTTCACCTCATTCACCTTATTTGCCCGTGCTACCTAGTTCAATCCTGACTTAAGTAAAGCCACTTATGTGTCGCTGTAATCAACCTTGAAATGAATCACTGTAACCAAAAATCCAAGTAACAAAAAATCAGTAAGGTCTCTAAGGGGACCAGCTTGGATTAGCGCTGTGTTCAACCGAAAAACTATCATAACATTCTGGTTTTGAAACTGACCTGATCCGTGCTATCTCGGCGTTCTAACTCATTCTTCATCCCGTACAACACTCCTCCATTTCGACCGGATGTTATGGTTATGAACAATCCGCTCTCCTATAGGCTACAATTCCGGTCATGTGATCACGGAACTAGCCGATATACTTCGTTTAAACCAATATGTCAGGCAACATGTTAATCGTCTCTCACGGTTCATATCAACCTCTATAAATAGACAAAAACGTATTTGAGCCCTAAAAAATAGTCAATGTAACTAAATAAAACCACAGCTTTACACTACCAATATTTGAAAAAAATGCCTATGCCGTGTGGGCCGATAACAAACGAACCTAACCCCCTTTCTTCTCGGAACTACCAATGACTTCGGTTGACTCGGTGTGCTATAGTGTTAGTGAAGTGATACAAGTGAACAATAGTTACATAGCGAATGGTTGATAAACTCATGATTAAACATAATAATAAACAATAGTGTACATTTAAATTCGCAGGTTTCCCTTTCAGAACAAGGAAACAACAGCCCCCACTTTCAGTCTATTTATAAATAACATGATAGTTCACTTCGTTCATTGAGCCCGTTCGGGCTCTGTGTGCCCAGTTTGTGTATCCAAAAGTTCTCTCGCTGCAGCATGAATTTGGTATTGTCTCTTCCTTCTTTTATTTCAACAGTCTCCAATACCATATACTTTAATTGTGAGATGTTGAGCTGCACCTCCGTGAAATGGGTAGCTACTGAAGATTTAATGTTTTTCATCCGTATGTTGGACTTATGCTCTGTAAGTCTTATCTTTATACTTCTTTCTGTCTTCCCAATGTATAATTTACCGCATGGACATTTTAATGCGTATATTACATTTTTGGAGTTACAAGTCGCATTTACTCTCACTTTGATCTCTTTTCCTTTCATTGGGTGGTTTATTACATTACCTCTGATAATGCTGTTGCAGTTTCCACAACTTAGACATGGTTTTGTATCCTTATACTCTTTGGTAAGAGGTTGGTGATGTTTTAGTATTTCTCCCAAATTACGTGCTCTAGTGTGAGCAAAGATAGGAACTTGATCAAAACATTTTTGAAAATCCGGTTCCAGTTTGAGCATTTTCCAATGTTTGGTAATTATTCTCTTGAAATTATGACTTTGTGTTGAATACTTGGATACCGCTACTATTCGAGCTTCCTCATGTTTCTCTACAGGTTTCAAAAGTTCTTTCCTGTCTGTGGCGTCCACTCTCTTTTTGGCGTTTTCTATAATTTCTTTGGGCTAACCTCTATTCATAAATGTCATTGACATTTCTTCCAATGTGGTGGCTACTTTAGTGCTGTCCGATGTGATTCTTTTAGCCCTTGTCATCTGTGAGTTGGGTAAATGTTTCTTTAAACTTGGTTGGTGAAAACTAACAAAATGCAACATATTGTTTCTGTCTGTTTCTTTTCTATACATGCTTGTTTCAAATCCTTCATTTGTAATGGTTATCCTCACATCCAGAAAGGTTACTGTAGATTCAGAGATATCCCAAGTAAGTTGTATATGACTGTCTGTATTGTTGAACTCACTTAGAGCATGTTCCAATAGTTCCTTAGAGGATTTCCAAATGATAGAAATATCATCTATGCAGCGTACAATGAATTTTAGGTTTTCTTTCCAAATTGGTTTCGAGAACAAATTGGTTTCTTCATAGTCCTGCATAAAGATATTGGCGTATACCGGCGCCGCCGAATTTCCCATAGCTGTTCCTGTGAGTTGTTGATACCATAGGTCCCCGTATCTGAAGTAACTCTGATACAGAGTGAATGTAATGAGTTCCATTAAGAATACCTGCAGTTCAAGTTTCAAATTAGTGTTCAATAAGGCTTTCTCTATTGCTTCCATTCCTAGGTGATGTGGTATTGACGTGTACAGAGAACGTACGTCTGCTGTACACATGATGATTGGTTCATCCAGGTTTATGATGATTTTATCCAGTTTCAACAAGAAATCCGTGGTGTCTTTGACATATGTTCTCATGTTTTTCACTGTGGGTTGGAGATGTTTATCAATGAATTGCCCAATGGGTTCATGTAGACTTCCTCGGGTCGAAACAATCGGCCGAAGCGGTGGATCCGTCAGGTTCTTGTGAATCTTCGGTATCATATAGAATACCGGACTTTTTGGATTGGGTTTAGTTAGAAAGTTCTTGGTTTTCGTGTTGATGGTGCCCATTTCATGTGCTGTGTTGATAATGTTTCCTAGCATTCTTGAGAATTCTGCTGTGGGATTGCCATATAGTTGCAAATAGGTGTTTTCATCAGAGATGTGTTCTAAGACCTTCTTTTCATACTTAGAATTATTCATAATTACTAGGGCACCTCCCTTGTCTGCTTTGGTGAACCTTAAGTTTGTGTTGGTAGCCAATTTTCTCAAACAATCCAGATCCTTTTGGGTCATATTTCTTTTTATGCGTTTATCACACTTCAATTGAGATAGGTCTTGTTTTACCATTTTTTTCAAAAAGATCCAGAGTTTTGTGGCTCACTGGTGCTTGAAAGGTACTGGTTGTTCGTAATCCACACAGTTGGTCATCCGGCTCTTTATCTTGTTGAGGAAGAATATTATCAAAAAAATGACGAAGTCTTAGTTTCCGCATGAGCTTAAAAAAACTCACTTCTAATTCCAATGTGTCTGTGTTGGTTGTCGGTACAAATGATGTCCCTCTCTGTAATAGGTTGAGTTCATGTTTGCTCGGTTGGTAGTCACTAATGTTAATAACCAGTTGGTTTACGTTTGTGTCTTTTTCTTGTCCTTGTCTTTCTTCGGTATCGTTGTACTTCTCGTGTTCGGGTGTTCCTTCTCTTTGTCTTTTTCTTTTGTTTATTCCTCTCCGGGGTCGCCTTTTAGGGCTTGGCCTTGTTCTAAAAAAGGATTGACTACTGTTGGAATTCTAGTCGTTGGTTGTTCACTTTGTGTGTCATCTTGTGTCCTTCCTTCTGAATAAGATCTTGGCCCCGTCTTGGCTTGTTCTTGTTGTTTCGAACTTGGCTGTGGTCTTTGAGTTCTCTGTGAAGTGTCGCTTCCTGAAGATGATGTGTCTGTATTAGGTGAATATGGACGGTTTCTTCTTTTCTGGGCGTAAATGTCGGCCCATGTGTATACTTCCCCTATCTTATAGTCAAGGGTATCCCTTTTAAATTTTCTAATCTTTCTTTCATTAATGTCCTTTGTATGTTTTTCCATTTGATCTTTTATGTCTCTTAATGTTTGCGATAGTTCTTCCTCAGTTAGCATATTAGATAATTCCATTGAAACCTCAGCGATTTATTTTGTTAGATCCTCTAATATTCCTGATAGTTCCTCTATTATTAGTAAAATGAGGTCCAGAGAACATTTATTGAGAATTGCAAACCACTTGTCCTGGAATTGTTTAGAGTTTTTACAAAGCAACGGTTTTAGGGAGATTCTTAGGCCTCTCAGTATGCGCTGGGCTCGGTGATATTTGATAAGAGTGCTTGCATGAAGCTTTTGATTAATTTGTCTCTTGGTTAAATAGATTAGTTGTCTAACATTTTGTTCCTTGTTCCGGGTAGAGGATTCCTGCGATAGTTCTTCCCTTATTAAGGCGTATATACGATCTGCTTCTGTTTCTTTGAAGGCAAAAGTCTCCGCCCTAGCTTCAGTACTTTTTGTTATTTCTTCGTAGTTGCTCATTGTTCATTTGCGTGCTACTATTTCCCGGGGACTGAATCAGGATTACGTATGTGGGGAAAGGGATAAGTGCACAGCTGTAAATTCTACAATTGTATTTATCCGTTTTGGGTGCTCCGTGGGTGGCGGCCAACGTCCCTGGGCGCCTGATTAGATCCACATTTTGTGTCTTTTTTTTATTTCAAAATTTTTTATTGAATTGAATAAGTTTCACATGTACATTGCATACAGTTGTCTTTCTTGGGCTGCTTTTACATGTATACTCGGCCCAGTGGTACCAAAGAGAGAGAGAGGAAGAAGGAAGAAAAGAAAGGGGAAGAGAGGGGGGGGGGGGTTATTGCGTCAGATACTCGTCTAGGGCTGCCCACATGTCCTCTTTGGCTGTGTGGTTCGCCGCCTTGTGTTTGGCGGTGATGTTGTCTGCCCCTCGAAGGAATGTTACCCAGTTGAACCAGTGCTTGAAGGTAGCTTTGCTGGAGTTCTTCCAGTACCCTAGAATGGTTTTTACAGCCGCCGCCAGGAGCATGTCGACTAAATCACGTATTTCTTTGGATTGGAGTTGTGGCTCTAGGAATCCGGTGACTATCCCTGCTAGCCCTCGTTGTATCTGGCATCCCGTGATTGAGTCTATTATGTTGAATACTTTACTCCAGAACGCTTTGACTTTGGGGCAATCGTATATCATGTGGGCTAGGTCCCCCCTTGCTTTGTGGCAGTTCCAGCACACGCTGCTGTTGCTTGCCCCAACTCTTTCTAGTTTCGCCGGTGTCCAGTGTAGTCTGTGTAGTATCCAGTATTTTGTTTGTGCTAACTGTGGTGTGATCTTGTTTTTGGACGCTGATGTCCATAGTCTGGCCTTCTCTTCTTCATTTAGCGGTCTCTGGATGGTCTCTTCCCAGAAGGCTATTGTTTTGTCATTAAGAGTGGTGGTGCGTGGTGTGATTATTTTGTAGATCTGCGCTGTTTGATGACCTGTCGTGTTTAGGTTCTGTGCATACTGTATGATGGTTGGTTTGTGTTTGGAGAGGTTTGCTTTGGTGATGGCTGCTTTGATTCTTAGGAACTCGTAGAATTCCTTGTCTGGTAGGCTGGTTGTCTTTTGGAGCGTCTTGTAGGAGAGTGGGTTGTTCCCTGCCTCTAGTTGAGCCGGCGTTGTTATGCCCCTGCTGAGCCATTCTTTGCTGTCTATCGTTTTGCCTTTGTATGTGAATTTGGTGTTGTACCATAATGATTCCCATTTGGTGCCTCTGTTGCTTACTTCTAGCTCTTTATCTAATCTCAGTAGTGCTATTTTTGTGTTTCATAGTATTGAGTTTTTGGCCTCTGGGTGTCTATTTGCCGTGAGGGCCATGATCGGGTCTGCTCCTACTAGAATGCCCCTTTCTAGCTCCAGCCATACTGGCATGTATTCTGGTGTTGGTGCTACCCAGTGTAGCCCCTGCTTGACTAGGCATGCCGTTTGGAAGGCCTTATAGTTTGTGAGGTTCAGTCCCCCTTGCTCTTTTTTTAGCCTGAGCTTTGCTAGACTTATTCTAGGTTTTTTACCTCCCCATAGGAACAAGTTAATGGCTTTGTCAATTTGTTTATGGAAGTCTATCGTTAGTGATAGTGGCAGCATGGACAGCAAGTAATTTAGCATTGGGGTGATCATCATCTTGACCGTCTCTACTCTGTCCCACCAGCTGACGAATTTGGGTCCCCATGTGTCTAGCTTCGTCTTGATCTTTTTCAGCATTGCTTCCTCATTGTGCTCTAGTGTTGATCTGAGGTCCTTCCCAAAGAGGAGTCCCAGATATTTTAGGGGTTTTGTTTGCCACGCCAGGCCTGACTTGCCTAGTACTGCTCTGGTAGTGTGGCAGTTCATTGGTTTGCATTCTGATTTATCCCTGTTCAGTTTATACCCTGAGACGTTTGCATATTCCTCTATTGTTTGTACCAGTGCCTCTATTGACTCCCGTGGGTTGCTTGTGGTGATCAGGATATCGTCCGCATAGGCCGCGAGTTTGAAGGCTTGACCTTCTACTTGCACACCTGTGATCTGCGTGTTTGTTCTGATCATGTGGAGAAGGGTCTCTATCGCCAGCAGGAATAACCCTGGTGACAGGGGGCAGCCTTGTCTCGTCCCCCTACTTAGGGTGAGTGTTTCTGATGTTGCTGAGTTAACCACCACTCGAGCTCGGGGGTTCTTGTATAGGGACATTATCATTCCTCTGTATCTATCTCCAAATCCGAATTTGTGCATACATTCGTTTAGGAAAGGCCACGAGACTCTGTCAAAGGCTTTTTCTGCGTCTAGTGCGATCATTACAGCCATCTCTGTGCTGTTTGCCGTGCGACTTATTAGGTGGCAGAGCAGTCTCGTGTTATCCTGTGAGAGCCTGTTTTTCAGGTATCCCACTTGTGTTTTGTGTATGAGGGCGTATAGGTATGTGTTTATTCTTGCTACCATTACTTTAGCGTAGATTTTGCAGTCTACGTTTATTAAGGAGATTGGCCTGTAGTTTTGTGGGAATTGGGGGTCCTTCCCTTCTTTGGGGATGACAATAATGTTTGCCTCTGCCATTGAGTCTGTCATGCTTCCTTTCTCTGCACATGTCTGGAATACTCTCACTAGTATGTCTTTAAGCAGCGTTTGGAACTTTGTGTAAAAAGTCACTGTGGATCCGTCCGGCCCTGGGGCTTTGTTGGGTTTTAGTGCGTCTATGGCCATCCCTACCTCTGCTTTTGTTATGTTTTGGTCTAGCGCCTCACTTTGCTCGTTGCTTAGCTTGGGTAGGTCAAGTTTCTCGAGAAGGTTCGCCCCTCCGTCCGCCTTTAGTGCTTTGTCTGCGGTGTATAGGTCTTTGTAAAACCTCCTGAAGGTCTAGAGGATTTGTTTGTTCCCTGTGTGCGTTATGTTGTCTGTGTCGGTGATCGCTGCAACTGAGTGCTGTCTCTGTTTGGCTTTTAGGTACCCTGCGAGTGCCCTGCCTGCTTTGTTGGCTGAGCATAAGTTTATGGATTTGTATTTGTTTATCCATGTCGTGGCCCTCTCGCTTAATAATCTGTTGAGTTCGTACTTTTTCTTTGTTAGCGCTGTAAGTGTATTCCTATCTAGTATGTTTGCGATGTGGTTGTTCTCTAGTTCCTTTATCTGTTCTTCCAGTTCTCTAATATTTTTGTTCCTCTTTTTGTTCATTCTTGCCTTAATGCTTATGAGTTTCCCCCTTATTGTGGCTTTGAGTGCTTCCCACAGTGTCCCTTCCTCTGTGTCTTTTGTGTCATTAAATAGGAGATATTCTTTGATTGCCTCCTCTATCTCCACGGCGTTGGCGGGGTCTTCTAGTATGTCGCTATTGAGACGCCATCCCCTGCTCAGGTAGCTCATTGTGTTTCCCGCTTATGGAGAGGGAGATGTGGGCATGGTCCGAGACTGTTATCGGCCCTATCTCCGTTCTGTCCGTCAAGTGTGTGTGTGTGAGCTTGACATGAGGATATAGTCTATTCTACTGTACGAGTTGTGTGGTGCTGAATAGAATGAGTACTCCCTGGCACTGGGGTGTTGTAGTCTCCATGGGTCTGCTAGTGCAAGCTTGGTGCAAAGGTTTTTGAGTGTGTTCTGTTCTTGTGTGGCGTGGCTTGGCCTGTGCGGGTGCCTATCTATGGCATTATCCATCGCCTGGTTCATGTCCCCTGCCGTTATCAGTAGTTCTCCCAGTGGGATCTTGCTGAGCTCGCTTTCTACCTCCTCCCAGAACTTTTTTTTTGTGGCATTCGGCCCATAGATGTTTGCTATGTGCATTATTTCCTCTCCTCTTTTGATGCTAGTGACTAGTCTCCTGCCTTCCGTATCTGGTACACTTCCCAGAATCTTGAATTTCCCTTTCTTGCTTATAATGGTGATCACCCCTCCTTTTTTGTTGACTGCTGGTGAGCATGCTATCTCGCTTATCCAGTTTGCCTTAAGTTTGTTAGCATCCTCTGTGTTCACTCTAGTTTCTTGGAGTACGTATACATCGGCTTTGAGCCTATTCAGGTAGTCTAATGTTTTCCGTCGCTTGACGGGGTGGTTGAGGCCTTTGACGTTAAGTGACATGATCTTGATGTCAGATGTTATCTGTGCTAGGCCTTGAGTGTTATGAGTGGTCATGGTGTCCCTAATGGATAGCTGTTCTCTGGGTTGTGACCTCTGTTTGATCTCTGCAGTCGGTGTGGACCCGCCTCTCGCCACCCGTCTTTGGGCCCCCCCGGGGTCTGGTTTGGGATAGGGAAGTGTGTGTAAGTAGGAGATGAAGAAGTAAGAAAGAAAAAAAAGAGTTGGTAGCCCCACCAAGCTAAGATTGTCCGCGCTACATGGCCTCCCCCCTGCCCTCTCCCCCCTCCCCCTCCCCCCTGTCAAAGTACTGTAAACATGCGACAGCAGCGGTTCTCCGCCCTCCGCCCCCCAGGTACATTAGATCTTCCCCCGCACCCTTCCGTGCTATGCGTTGATAAAAGGATATCTTGCCGATCCCTGTTTCCAGGTCCGGCTCAAAGTTCTGAGGGTTCTTGTGTTCTTGGCTGGATCTCTTGCATCTCCCGTGTCCTATTCCCTGAGGTATCTATCTTTTTGTCATAGCTCTTTAGTTCTCATATCCCTTTATCATGAGGTAGGTGTGTCCTTCCAATTGAGGTAGCAATGTTCAATTTAGGTAAGTGTCTGATCGTCCCCGTCTCTTGACAGTGTCTTTCAGCCGTGACCTGCTGTGCCCTTTTCGCCTGTCTCCGAGCCATCTGATGAGGCTCTTCTTTTTGCCGTTCCTGGGCTTCTTTGTTCCATCTCTTCTTGGTCTGGCTCCTGAAGGTATCTGCGTAGCTCTGCTGGATCGTCGAACATTTGAGTGCCTTTCCTGTCTGTTATCTTCATTCTTGCTGGACCAACAAAGCTGCATGTTATCCTAGCCCTCTTCATTGCTTCTCTTAGTGCCAGGAACGCCTTCCTTGTCTCTACTGTGCTTTTAGAGAAGTCTTGGGTGATGATAATCTTCTTGCCCTTCCAGTTGAGGGGTTGACCTTTACGTGCAAAGGCAAAGATGGCGTCAGTGTGGTTAGCTCTCAGCGGTTTGCAGATGATTGTTCTCGGGCCTTTCATGTGCAGCTGTCTTGTTGCAGGCACTCTGTACGCTTTGTCAATTTCGAATGTTCTTTCGAAGTTTCGCCCAGTCAGCTTGGGTATCAAAGTTTCGAGTAGCGCTGCGCATGAGCCTGCTGCTTCCTCCTCTTCTTCCGGTACACCTAGGATTCTGATGTTCCCTTTCCTGTTTTTGTCTTCTTGTTCTGCTAGCGTTCTTTGCAAGTCGCTGGAAATCTTGGATATGTAGCGAACATCTTTTTCCATGGTGCCTGATTTGTCTTCTATTTCGCTGATTCTTCTCTCCGTTTCGCCTACTCTGCTCACTATTTTACTCTGGTCGGCACGTATGGCTGTGAGCTCTAGTTGGACATTGTCCATGGAGATCTTTGTGGCTTTTGCTAGGTCGTTGGCTTCGGTTATTTTTTTTAGGAGCAGGTCCATCGCTGTCTCCGTGTTCTGTAATGTCTTCAGTTTGATTGGTGAGTCTAGATCTTTTCTAATCTTTTTGATGTTGTTGGTCGTCATCCCGCCAAAACCTCTTATTTCTTGATGCGCGGACAGCCTTCCCTTCTTTTGCTGGCCTGCTTGTTGCGCGCCTTGTGTTGGGCTGGATTTAGCGTAGGTCGTGACTTTCTCTGTCTTTGCTGTGCTCCCAAACGTGAACCTGTTGGGCCACCTTATTGTCCTTGTTCTAGTTCGCCCTGACGCCAGGGCTACTGTCACGTTGTTGCTGCCGCCCTTTCTGCTACACTCCGGCTTCCCGCCGGCGTTTCTGCCTCACCCTGTTTCTTGTTCTTTCTTGTGGTGCTGGTGAACTCAGGTGTGTGTTGTTGGGCCTAGCTGCCCTTCCCAGGGCTTCCCTGTTGCTTGCCTTGTTCTTGCCGTTTGCACCTTCCGCCCACCACACTCTTGCTGTGCCTGACTGAAGCCGGGTTTCCTTTCCCTTTTTTTTCCCCCGTTGGTTATTGGTGGGGTCGTTGTCTGTCTCGGGTGGTGTGATTCTTCTGCGATCGCCTCCCGCTCTCCCACTTCAAGATGGCCGCCGTTGGTCTCCTATCGCGTGTGCCGCCCCCTAGCGTCGTGTCTCCCTGTGTGGCAGTCCGTTCTAGGGTGCCGGCTTCCGATGATTGCTGGCCTCTGCCGCACCACGCTCCAATCGATGCTTTTGTGGTTGTGTGTGGCTCGCCCCCTCCCAAGATGGCCGCCGTTGATTTATTGTCGTCTCCGCCGTGTTGCCTCGCTTAATTATCGCTAAGCTCGGCGACTTGTGATTTCTGTGCTGGGTGCTTGTTCTCCCTGGCTCCTCTTGGCTTGGTTCCTAGCACTCCGTTCTCGTGCGTTCTAGCGCGCGCGTTAGGAGCCCGCTCTAGCTTGGCTGCTGCCCCTCCTAAGATGGCCGCCGTTGTTTTCGGTAAGCTGTTTACGCTAAGGGCTGCGGATTTGTAAACGCGAGCGGCTTACTTGCTGAATCTACAGAATCTACAGTAACCTTTCTGGATGTGAGGATAACCATTACAAATGAAGGATTTGAAACAAGCATGTATAGAAAAGAAACAGACAGAAACAATATGTTGCATTTTGTTAGTTTTCACCAACCAAGTTTAAAGAAACATTTACCCTACTCACAGATGACAAGGGCTAAAAGAATCACATCGGACAGCACTAAAGTAGCCACCACATTGGAAGAAATGTCAATGAGATTTATGAATAGAGGTTATCCCAAAGAAATTATAGAAAACGCCAAAAAGAGAGTGGACGCCACAGACAGGAAAGAACTTTTGAAACCTGTAGAGAAACATGAGGAAGCTCGAATAGTAGCGGTATCCAAGTATTCAACACAAAGTCATAATTTCAAGAGAATAATTACCAAACATTGGAAAATGCTCAAACTGGAACCGGATTTTCAAAAATGTTTTGATCAAGTTCCTATCTTTGCTCACACTAGAGCACGTAATTTGGGAGAAATACTAAAACATCACCAACCTCTTACCAAAGAGTATAAGGGTACAAAACCATGTCTAAGTTGTGGAAACTGCAACAGCATTATCAGAGGTAATGTAATAAACCACCCAATGAAAGGAAAAGAGATCAAAGTGAGAGTAAATGCGACTTGTAACTCCAAAAATGTAATATACGCATTAAAATGTCCATGCGGTAAATTATACATTGGGAAGACAGAAAGAAGTATAAAGATAAGACTTACAGAGCATAAGTCCAACATACGGATGAAAAACATTAAGTCTTCAGTAGCTACCCATTTCTAGGAGGCGCAGCACAACATCTCACAATTAAAGTATATGGTATTGGAGACTGTTGAAATAAAAGAAGGAAGAGACAATACCAAATTCATGCTGCAGCGAGAGAACTTTTGGATACACAAACTGGGCACACAGAGCACGAACTGGCTCAATGAATGAAGTGAACTATCATGTTATTTATAAATAGACTGAAAGTGGGGGCTGTTGTTTCCTTGTTCTGAAAGGGAAACCTGCGAATTTAAATGTACACTATTGTTTATTATTATGTTTAATCATGAGTTTATCAACCATTCGCTATGTAACTATTGTTCACTTGTATCACTTCACTAACACTATAGCACACCGAGTCAACCGAAGTCATTGGTAGTTCAGAGAAGAAAGGGGTCAGTTCGTTTGTTATCGGCCCACACGGCATAGGCATTTTTTTCAAATATTGGTAGTGTAAAGCTGTGGTTTTATTTAGTTACATTGACTATTTTTTAGGGCTCGAATACGTTTTTGGCTATTTATAGAGGTTGGTATGAACCGTGAGAGACGATTAACATGTTGCCTGACATATTGGTTTAAACGAAGTATATCGGCGAGTTCCGTGATCACATGACCGGAATTGTAGCCTATAGGAGAGCGGATTGTTCATAACCATAACAACCGGTCGAAATGGAGGAGTGTTGTACGGGATGAAGAACGAGTTAGAACGCCGAGATAGCACGGATCAGGTCAGTTTCAAAACCAGAATGTTATGATAGTTTTTTTGGTTGAACACAGCGCTAATCCAAGCTGGTCCCCTTAGAGACCTTACTGATTTTTTGTTACTTGGATTTTTGGTTACAGTATTTCATTTCAAGGTTGATTACAGCGACACGTAAGTGGCTTTACTTAAGTCAGGATTGAACTAGGTAGCACGGGCAAATAAGGTGAATGAGGTGAAGTAAACTAGATACACATTGGTGTAGCGAACATGATGCACAGTTGCACATGATACCAATTCAACACACTTCGACTCATGATTGTAATCATTTTTTTTGTTTATAGTGTTGATTCCCTGATGAAGGGCGATATGGACACGCCCGAAATGCATTGGATAGAAATTTAATTTTGTCGCTGATGTGAACATGACGAAAGATTGAATATGATCAGAATATTTACAAAGAATATGTAGAATACCAACGAAATCACAATAAAAAATAAGAATAAACATACACAGAAACAAAGATACAAAGAGTGTGGAATCCTCTTTTTTCTTTGGAGGAGAACTAGGTGTGCCCAAAGGGATGTCTTTAATGTTCCATTAAAGACACAAAATGTGGATCTAATCAGGCGCCCAGGGACGTTGGCCGCCACCCATGGAGCACCCAAAACGGATAAATACAATTGTAGAATTTACAGCTGTGCACTTATCCCTTTCCCCACATACGTAATCCTGATTCAGTCCCCGGGAAATAGTAGCACGCAAATGAACAATGAGCAACTACGAAGAAATAACAAAAAGTACTGAAGCTAGGGCGGAGACTTTTGCCTTCAAAGAAACAGAAGCAGATCGTATATACGTCTTAATAAGGGAAGAACTATCGCAGGAATCCTCTACCCGGAACAAGGAACAAAATGTTAGACAACTAATCTATTTAACCAAGAGACAAATTAATCAAAAGCTTCATGCAAGCACTCTTAGCAAATATCACCGAGCCCAGCGCATACCGAGAGGCCTAAGAATCTCCCTAAAACCTTCGCTTTGTAAAAACTCTAAACAATTCCAGGACAAGTGGTTTGCAATTCTCAATAAATGTTCTCTGGACCTTATTTTACTAATAATAGAGGAACTATCAGGAATATTAGAGGATCTAACAAAAGAAATCGCTGAGGTTTCAATGGAATTATCTAATATGCTAACTGAGGAAGAACTATCGCAAACATTAAGAGACATAAAAGATCAAATGGAAAAACATACAAAGGACATTAATGAAAGAAAGATTAGAAAATTTAAAAGGGATACCCTTGACTATAAGTTAGGGGAAGTATGCACATGGGCCGACATTTACGCCCAGAAAAGAAGAAACCGTCCATATTCACCTAATACAGACACATCATCTTCAGGAAGCGACACTTCACAGAGAACTCAAAGACCACAGCCAAGTTCGAAACAACAAGAACAAGCCCAGACGGGGCCAAGATCTTATTCAGAAGGAAGGACACAAGATGACACACAAAGTGTACAACCAACGACTAGAATTCCAACAGTAGTCAATCCTTTTTTAGAACAAGGCCAAGCCCAAAAAGGCGACCCCGGAAAGGACAAAACAAAAGAAAAAGACAAAGAGAAGGAACACCCGAACACGAGAAGTACAACGATACCGAAGAAAGACAAGGACAAGAAAAAGACACAAACGTAAACCAACTGGTTATTAACATTAGTGACTACCAACCGAGCAAACATGAACTCAACCTATTACAGAGAGGGACATCATTTGTAGCGACAACCAACACAGACACATTGGAATTAGAAGTGAGTTTTTTTAAGCTCATGCGGAAACTAAGACTTCGTCATTTTTTTGATAATATTCTTCCTCAACAAGATAAAGAGCCGGATGACCAACTGTATGGATGACGAACAACCAGTACCTTTCAAGCACCAGTGAGCCACAAAACTCTGGATCTTTTTGAAAAAATGGTGAAACAAGACCTATCTCAATTGAAGCGTGATAAACGCATAAAAAGAAATATGACCCAAAAGGATCTGGATTGTTTGAGAAAATTGGCTACCAACACAAACTTAAGGTTCACCAAAGCAGACAAGGGAGGTGCCCTAGTAATTATGAATAATTCTATGTATGAAAAGAAGGTCTTAGAACACATCTCTGATGAAAACACATATTTGCAACTAAATGGCAATCCCACAGCAGAATTCTCAAGAATTCTAGGAAACATTATCAACACAGCACATGAAATGGGCACCATCAACACGAAAACCAAGAACTTTCTAACTAAACCCAATCCAAAAAGTCCGGTATTCTATATGATACCGAAGATTCACAAGAACCTGACGGATCCACCGCTTCGGCCGATTGTTTGGACCCGAGGAAGTCTACATGAACCCATTGGGCAACTCATTGATAAACATCTCCAACCCACAGTGAAAAACATGAGAACATATGTCAAAGACACCACGGATTTCTTGTTGAAACTGGATAAAATCATCATAAACCTGGATGAACCAATCATCATGTATACAGCAGACGTACGTTCTCTGTACACGTCAATACCACATCACCTAGGAATGGAAGCAATAGAGAAAGCCTTATTGAACACTAATTTGAAACTTGAACTACAGGTATTCTTAATGGAACTCATGACATTCACTCTGTATCAGAGTTACTTCAGATACGGGGACCTATGGTATCAACAACTCACAGGAACAGCTATGGGAAATTCGGCGGCGCCGGTATACGCCAATATCTTTATGCAGGACTATGAAGAAACCAATTTGTTCTCGAAACCAATTTGGAAAGAAAACCTAAAATTCATTGTACGCTACATAGATGATATTTTTATCATTTGGAAATCCTCTAAGGAACTATTGGAACATGCTCTAAGTAAGTTCAACAATACAGACAGTTGTATGCAACTTACTTGGGATATCTCAGAATCTACAGTAACCTTTCTGGATGTGAGGATAACCATTACAAATGAAGGATTTGAAACAAGCATGTATAGAAAAGAAACAGACAGAAACAATATGCTGCATTTTGTTAGTTTTCACCAACCAAGTTTAAAGAAACATTCACCCTACTCACAGATGACAAGGGCTAAAAGAATCACATCGGACAGCACTAAAGTAGCCACCACATTGGAAGAAATGTCAATGAGATTTATGAATAGAGGTTATCCCAAAGAAATTATAGAAAACGCCAAAAAGAGAGTGGACGCCACAGACCGGAAAGAACTTTTGAAACCTGTAGAGAAACATGAGGAAGCTCGAATAGTAGCGGTATCCAAGTATTCAACACAAAGTCATAATTTCAAGAGAATAATTACCAAACATTGGAAAATGCTCAAACTGGAACCGGATTTTCAAAAATGTTTTGATCAAGTTCCTATCTTTGCTCACACTAGAGCACGTAATTTGGGAGAAATACTAAAACATCACCAACCTCTTACCAAAGAGTATAAGGGTACAAAACCATGTCTAAGTTGTGGAAACTGCAACAGCATTATCAGAGGTAATGTAATAAACCACCCAATGAAAAGAAAAGAGATCAAAGTGAGAGTAAATGCGACTTGTAACTCCAAAAATTTAATATACGCATTAATATGTCCATGCAGTAAATTATACATTGGGAAGACAGAAAGAAGTATAAAGATAAGACTTACAGAGCATAAGTCCAACATACGGATGAAAACCATTAAATCTTCAGTAGCTACCCATTTCACGGAGGCGCAGCACAACATCTCACAATTAAAGTATATGGTATTGGAAACTGTTGAAATAAAAGAAGGAAGAGACAATACCAAATTCATGCTGCAGCGAGAGAACTTTTGGATACACACCTGGGCACACAGAGCCCGAACGGGCTCAATGAACGAAGTGAACTATCATGTTATTTATAAATAGACTGAAAGTGGGGGCTGTTGTTTCCTTGTTCTGAAAGGGAAACCTGCGAATTTAAATGTACACTATTGTTTATTATTATGTTTAATCATGAGTTTATCAACCATTCGCTATGTAACTATTGTTCACTTGTATCACTTCACTAACACTATAGCACACCGAGTCAACCGAAGTCATTGGTAGTTCAGAGAAGAAAGGGGTTCGGTTCGTTTGTTATCGGCCCACACGGCATAGGCATTTTTTTCAAATATTGGTAGTGTAAAGCTGTGGTTTTATTTAGTTACATTGACTATTTTTTAGGGCTCGAATACGTTTTTGGCTATTTATAGAGGTTGGTATGAACCGTGAGAGACGATTAACATGTTGCCTGACATATTGGTTTAAACGAAGTATATCGGCTAGTTCCGTGATCACATGACCGGAATTGTAGCCTATAGGAGAGCGGATTGTTCATAACCATAACAACCGGTCGAAATGGAGGAGTGTTGTACGGGATGGAGAATGAGTTAGAACGCCGAGATAGCACGGATCAGGTCAGTTTCAAAACCAGAATGTTATGATAGTTTTTTCGGTTGAACACAGCGCTAATCCAAGCTGGTCCCCTTAGAGACCTTACTGATTTTTTGTTACTTGGATTTTTGGTTACAGTGATTCATTTCAAGGTTGATTACAGCGACACGTAAGTGGCTTTACTTAAGTCAGGATTGAACTAGGTAGCACGGGCAAATAAGGTGAATGAGGTGAAGTAAACTAGATACACATTGGTGTAGCGAACATGATGCACAGTTGCACATGATACCAATTCAACACACTTCGACTCATGATTGTAATCATTTTTTTTGTTTATAGTGTTGATTCCCTGATGAAGGGCGATATGGACACGCCCGAAATGCATTGGATAGAAATGTAATTTTGTCGCTGATGTGAACATGACGAAAGATTGAATATGATCAGAATGTTTACAAAGAATACGTAGAATACCAACGAAATCACAATAAAAAATAAGAATAAACATACACAGAAACAAAGATACAAAGAGTGTGGAATCCTCTTTTTTCTATGGAGGAGAACTAGGTGTGCCCAAAGGGATGTCTTTAATGTTCCATTAAAGACACAAAATGTGGAGTTTACAGATCTCCCAGACTGGGCTCATATGGCCGGGATGCCCGCCACCCCCTCCCAACACACATCCCCAAGGATGGGAAGTCGGACAATCGTTGAACTTTTGGAAGACGGGAGGGAGTCACCCTCCCGGCCGTATTTATTAAAATATGAAACAAAATTTAAAACATTAAATTAAAAGTTTCATCATTATGCATTATGTACAATTTGACATTTATTACATTTCGATGCAGTCATGTACTTTTGGCTAACATCCTGAAAATGCATACACTCTAATTCAAATTGTACATCCTAGCATTAAGGGCCAACGGCAAGGTCTTAACCGGTGTCAGATCCCTACTACAAACTCCCGCCCTCACCGTGTGAGCGGCGCATGCGCAGAGGGCTCTACCCTCATTGCCAACTGTAACTTCCCTTGTCGTGGTGGGGGCCCCCTTTATACTCGACGCCATCTTAAGGGTCGTCCGAGTTCCCGTATGAGGTCTCTGTAGGAAGGACAGCGTGGACTCTCCCCCCCACCCCATACTCTCTATCCGCCGTCGCGGATATCCGGCCCCCGGGAAATTAGTCAGGAGGGGCATTTAACCGCCTCCCCCCCTGGGAGGGGCCCATGGCCATCTCCCCCTAGGCGCCCCATCCTTAGTGGGTGCCGCCTCCCCGTGGAAGGGGCCAATGGCCGTCTTCCCCCGGGCGCTCCCATCCATTGTGGGTGGCACCCCACTCTAGGGACCTTTAAATTCCTGCTCACCGATCATGACCTTACCGCCCGACAAATAAATACGACAGTTGTTTACCTACTAAAAAGAAAAAATTCCACATCATCTTACTGCTATTACTGATCATTCCTGCAAGAAGAAATTTCTCCAATGCAAACCATATTTACATTCTCAACATTCCTTTATTCACTCTACCAAGGAAAAGGAAAGGCCTATACTTTCATCACTCAGAAAACTTTATTTTCTCCAAACATTTGCTATCAGGGGCTGGTGGGTGGGTCAAAATTGCTGCTTGTTCCGTCGAGGGCTCATGAGCAACGAGTGGGTGCAGCCTACCGATCCGAGGAACAAGAGGACGATCTTCTGGGTTCCCGCTCCTTTATCCTTCTGCGGGACGGCGTGTACCCGTCCCTGATACGCCTACTGGGCGTGGTCTTCCTTCGAGGTGTCTAGGACAACCCCTCTCGGGCGGGGGAAGGCGCGCTCCGGCTACGCCGCTTTGGGCATACCAGCCGGGCCACGCCCACCCCGCCCAAAATGGCTTCCCGGGAGGTTCGGGCCCCCATCCATACGTTCGGGGGGACCGAGCGGTCGCCCCTTTCCATATGGCCGGGATGCCCGCCACCCCCTCCCAACACACATCCCCAAGGATGGGAAGTCGGACAATCGTTGAACTTTTGGAAGACGGGAGGGAGTCACCCTCCCGGCCGTATTTATTAAAATATGAAACAAAATTTAAAACATTAAATTAAAAGTTTCATCATTATGCATTATGTACAATTTGACATTTATTACATTTCGATGCAGTCATGTACTTTTGGCTAACATCCTGAAAATGCATACACTCTAATTCAAATTGTACATCCTAGCATTAAGGGCCAACGGCAAGGTCTTAACCGGTGTCAGATCCCTACTACAAACTCCCGCCCTCACCGTGTGAGCGGCGCATGCGCAGAGGGCTCTACCCTCATTGCCAACTGTAACTTCCCTTGTCGTGGTGGGGGCCCCCTTTCTACTCGACGCCATCTTAAGGGTCGTCCGAGTTCCCGTATGAGGTCTCTGTAGGAAGGACAGCGTGGACTCTCCCCCCCACCCCATACTCTCTATCCGCCGTCGCGGATATCCGGCCCCCGGGAAATTAGTCAGGAGGGGCATTTAACCGCCTCCCCCCCTGGGAGGGGCCTTTGGCCATCTCCCCCTAGGCGCCCCATCCTTAGTGGGTGCCGCCTCCCCGTGGAAGGGGACAATGGCCGTCTTCCCCCGGGCGCTCCCATCCATTGTGGGTGGCGCCCCACTCTAGGGACCTTTAAATTCCTGCTCACCGATCATGACCTTACCGCCACAGACCGGATAGTTGACCGACTATCCGGTCCCCCCAACTCCAACTCCTCCTATAGGTCATACTTCCTCAAACCTCTCAGCCATGCAACCAAATCTCCTATTAGTAGATCATTCGCCTCCCTGGACAGGTGAACCCCATCGTACAGATACATGTGGTCACCCCGGATACACCCATGAGGAATGACATGCAACTGTGCAGAACGGAACAGTCTATTAATCTTATTATTGACCCGTTTAACTGAATGGTTCAGAGCTGACACCGAAAGGCCCCCTTGCCACCTCCTTCTAGGAATCATGTGGGACCAGGCAATCGTGCACCCCGGGACTCTTTTAGCCAACCAGCTAACAACCGACAAGATTCGTTCAAGTAACACTCGTCTACCCAGTGTCACCAAATCGTTGCCACCCAGGTGTACTATGACTATAGATGGCGGTGACCTATGCCGCCCTAAAAGTCCCTCGAAAAATGACTCAAATTTGTCAAAAACGAGCCCACCTTTCCCATGGAAAGCCACTCTGAACCCGTATTCCCCAGGTGCGTGAATCGCGTCACCTTCCTTGAATACGTCACCGGCGCGCCTCACGTATGAGTGGCCCACGACCCATACCATCCTCTCCCCAGTCGGTGATCTCTGACCGCTGGTCTCTTGATGTAGGGTCGACCTCCAATTCCGCCCTGCATGGCAGGCCCGCGAAACTGCAAAGTAAACAAAAGACAGAAAACGTGAGTGCATGTCAATTGATCACTTACAACATGTGCAATCGCACATACCTCTTAAAGCAATTCGAGGACCAACGGCCCAATTGTTTCACTTCCTCGGCACTCTGACCCCTGGCTGTAGCCTCAGTAGCAGCCCCTATCCTAAAGGAGTGGGTCCCAAAATCGCACGGGTCCATGCCCGCGTCAGCGATTGCCAGTGCTAGCACCCTCTGAAACTGAAATCTCGTCAGTGGGGTGCCATCCTTGTGTCGGAGCAAGCTCCCCCCCCAAGCGGCCGCTCTCAGCGCCAAATAGTCTTCCACACACTTCAACGGGCAGACGGGGGACGACCACACTATCTCCCATAGCCCCCTGGTCGGTCTTGGACCTGGCTATCATGATTACCATCGAATCACCCCTTATCTGGATGTGATCCCTGCACAAACCTCCCTCCATATCTCTCTTGTTCCTTGCGACAAGCTCGCTCACCCTCATGGCCCCATGGAATGCCAATGTGAATGCTGCCCGGAACAGAACTGCTTCGTAATGGGAGGAACACGTCTCGTCCAGCTTTGCTAAAAGCAGAGACAGTCTGTCTAAGCCAATCGGGTGCCTCGTATCTCTCTTGCAACCCTCAAGGCGCTGCCAGCCGCGAAGGGCTTTCCTCACCAAAAAAGAACCTGTAGGGTCTTTTATGCCGTGTACCTGGGCCATGAATGAAATGGCCGCCCTATGCCTACCGGCCGTTGCCACTGATCGGCCCTCCCTGTGTAGTGCAACCAGGTACCCCAGGAAGGATTCCTCCTGCCCCAATGCAGACTCCCCACAGGACCCAAATATGTGCAATAAGAACGAAACGCTCCTTCGTATGCTTTCCTTGTCCTGGGGGCTAGACTCGCTGCCAGGAGGTCTTGTAATCCGAGGCACCGATTAGCCACATTGCTTCTGGTAATGGTGCTGCCTCTAAGTCTGCTGTGGGCAGATAACCCCTGAATGCCTGCATACGTGAACGAGAGAGTGCATCAGCCGCATGATTCAGTACACCTGGCACATGTTTCGCCCTGAACAGTACATTCAATCTCATGCGCAGCAGCACAATCTCTTTCAACAATCTCAACATCATTTTGCAGCGTGCTGCCTGTCGGTTAATGCAATCTACGACAGTCATATTGTCGGACCAAAACACCACTGAGCGGCCCCTGCAGTCATCGGCCCATGTCATCAGAGCAACCCAGATGGGGAATAACTCCAGGAACCCAATGTTACCTGTGAGGCCGTCGGAGTGCCACCATGTTGGCCATGTTTGTGCCGACCATCGATCACCCAAGATGGCGCCAAAACCCACGCTCCCTGCCGAGTCGGTCCATAGACCCAATTCCTCCGAAGACTCTGGCGGGGAGCTCCAGACGACTCGACCGTTGAAGTCCGCCAGAAATGCCAACCAAATACGCATATCCTGGCGAACCTCTCCAGACAGTCTCGTACGGTGGTGAGCCTCTTTGAGATCACCCATAGCCTGCGCGATAGAGCGCGAAAACGGGCGGGCCATAGGAATCACCCTTAAGGCAAAATTAAGCTGACCCACTGTTCGTTGTAACTGGTGCAGGGTCACTTTCTCCCCACCCAGGCATTGCCTCAAGGAAGCCCGGAACTTGGTCACTTTGTCTACTGGTAGTCGGAAACACCCCTCCACAGAATCGAGCTCAATACCCAGAAACTCCAGTGAAGTAGATGGTCCAACCGTCTTACCTGGTGCCAATGGGACACCGAATTCATTCATGAGGATGCAGAAATCATACAGCGCCTGTGCGCAATTCATATCATCGGCTGCCCCCAAAACAGAAAATCATCCAGATAATGCATAACATGTCTATGCCCTGTGGCCTCTGTAAATGCCCATTCCAAAAAACAGCTAAACATCTCAAAATATGCACATGAAATGGAACAACCCATGGGCATGCATTTGTCCATGTAATAATTTCCCTGAAATGCAAAACCTAGCAGGCGCTGATCCTGCGGGTGCACCGGAAGCAACCGGAATGCTGATTCGATATCATATTTCGCCATCAGCGCCCCAGGGCCTAGGTGGTTCAACATGGCCACGGCATCGTCGAACGATGCGTATCGTACCGAACAAACTTCTGGGTCTATGGCATCATTCACCGAGGATCCCCTGGGAGCAGAAAGGTTATGTATGAGTCTAAACTCCCCCGGATCTTTCTTCGGGGCAACCCCTAAAGGGGAACATATGAAATCGGCCAACGGCGGGCAGGAAAAGGGGCCAGCCACTCGTCCGAAACTGACTTCTTTTGCTATTTTCTTTTCTGCCACGCTTGGGTTGTGCTGTACCGATAACTGGTTTCTACAAAAGGAATTCCCCCGAACTTCCCCCACCGGGATGTGGAAGCCATGTAAGAATCCCTTCCTCAACACCCCAGCGGACCCATGATCAGGGTATTTGTTTAACCACGGAATCATAACCATTAGATCAACTGGTGTAGGCAATCGGTTACAAAGGTCCACCTCACTCCTGCTTAGGTCCTCCTTTTCCACCCGTCCCGCCATTCTTTGATCTACATGCACTTTCCGGGTGTGAGGAATTCCCACAGCCGGCACACACATGCTTAAACTTGCATGTCCCCTGTGGTCTGTTACAATTGCCTCGATTGAAGCCCCAACAGACCCCTCCTTGTCCGCCCTTCCCGCCAACTCTAGGCTGATAGCCCCCACCTGTGCCTGCTCGAAAGGGCACCCCGGGATTTTGGTGGACAACTCCGGACCCGCTCCCGCCTGGCGAGGACGTACCTGTCGCCCCTGGCAGGAGTTGCTTGTGCCATGACACCGAGTCCAAACAATCCCAAGACAGAGAAGCATCATATTCCTTTGCTTTACGGAACTTCATGTCATAGCCTTTCCATTCTTCCCCCTCATACATTGAATAAAAATCCATAATGCGATTCTGATAGCAAACCAACTCAGTCATAACATCAGGTTTACGTTCCCCCATAACTGCGGTAAATATAGAGAAGGCCTTAACCCAGTTCGTCACTGTCTCTTCCACCCTGAACTCGGCCATCTTGGCGCGCCATACACTAGGGTGCCACAAATCTTTCTGCGTTTTAGCATACTCCATCTCACGATGGTCCGTTAACAATGAAAACATGTTGACATACTTGTCTCCCCATATTAACTCTTTCGTGGCCAAGGGAACGTGCTGTGCAACCTTTTCCCGCCTAGAGGGTATTGAGCCCTCCCCCACCATTGGCAATGCGAGCTTACCCGGATCGGCTATTGTTGCCGCCACCTTCTCTTGACCAGCTGCTGGTACTCCTGGCGCCACCTGTGGGGGAACAAGAGGAACACTCGCTTTCGCGACATCTCTCGATTGCCGCAACTGCTTCATTAACACTCTGGCCTCTTCGGCCGGATCTCCCGGGGTCGCTGTGCCCCGCACCTTTGTTTTAAGCCATGCGGTCAACTGAGCGGCCAATTCTGGGGGCATTTCATCATCCTCGGTCGAGGTGATCACCACTGGGATAGGCTGGCCTAAAACTGGTTCCTGAACCGGGTTACCAGCCGGTACTAGGGGAGCGATGGGCGGCACCACTGGTGCCGGGACCCCCCCCCCCGAGACTGCCCTTTCTTTGACCCGCTTCCCTCTTAACCCGGGAACCACTCCCGGCAAGGCCGGGCCTATTACCTTTTTTGGCTGACCTGGGTCGTTCATTGTAGCCAATTGCTTCTTTACCTCCGCCAAACCTCTACCGAGCGATTGGACTTGACCGAGCTTTCGGTCCATACACGCCATCCGGTTCGACAACAGGCGTAACATCTTCTCCATCTCGGAACCCTTTCCTGCTTGCTTGCTAGGCATGGTTTCGAGTCCTCCGCCTTTGGTCGATCCACGAGGTCCTGAAATCTGTGTCGAAACTGAAAGATAAAAAACAGGATTACCACGTTCAAAATTGCTGCTTGTTCCGTCGAGGGCTCACGAGCAACGAGTGGGTGCAGCCTTCCGATCCGAGGAACAAGAGGACGATCTTCTGGGTTCCCGCTCCTTTATCCTTCTGCGGGAGGGCGTGTACCCGTCCCTGATACGCCTACTGGGCGTGGTCTTCCTTCGAGGTGTCTAGGACAACCCCTCTCGGGCGGGGGAAGGCGCGCTCCGGCTACGCCGCTTTGGACATACCAGCCGGGCCACGCCCACCCCGCCCAAAATGGCTTCCCGGGAGGTTCGGGCCCCCATCCATACGTTCGGGGGGACCGAGCGGTCGCCCCTTTCCAAATGCTTGACTAACAAAAAATGACTACTTATATTACTACTTATGTTGGTTGGATCTTTTCCACACCTCTGACTTTCTAATCTATATCGGAGTCTTCAAAGAAATGGCACAGTTCTGCTTTCCCTTTGCACTGGTGCACTATGTGCTCACTAGCCTCAATGCAGGTACCCTTGCTCCATAGTGAAAGGGTGCCCTTAAAATAGTAAAAATAGTTTTTTGTGCAGGAAGGGGTAACCTTTCTGCAGAATGCAGCACACACGCAAAGAGAAAATAACGATGAGAAATAAAAGAATATATCTCTTTTTTATGCCAGCCTAAGTTAGATGCACCTTTTTGACACAAACCGATGCCTACAAGACTTTGTAAATATGGGATTGGGTCCAAATCCATGGATTGATACATGGAATGACCATGCACCACAGAGTAGGGTGACCAACCGTCCGTAAATTTCACGGATAGTCCGTAATTTGGGCCTCACGTCCGTTGTCCGTGAGGAAACCTTTTACGGACGCCTTTTGTCCGTAATTTGGGCCATCACAGGGAGCAGCACTGCTCCCCTGTGAGAGGCCTCACCTTCCTGATGGGGCGCCTCGCGCTCCTCCTTGAGCAAAAGAGCAGCCCCTCCCCGCCCATTGTCATTCTGTATGGGGCTGATGATTGCCACATACAGAATGCCACATACAGAATGTCAATGGGGCAGTCTGGGCTGGTAAATCATGTGGCGGCCTCCTCCTGCCTCAGTGTACAGCAGGGTATTCTGTAAAATAAAAGGCAAAACGCTAATGCTGCAACTAGGCATGGGCGTAAAATCCGCTCCGCTCGCGGATTTTTCGGATTTTCGGCAAATCCGCAATCCGCGAACGCTCGCGAATTTGTCGAAAATCCGTGAATCCGCTCGCGGCGGATTTTTTGCTTGGTTGCGGCGCGCGGCGTGGTGCACGGCGTTCACTTTCCGTCATTTTAGCGTTTGCCGAGTTGTTTTTCTTTGCGAGTGACGCGCCATTTTAGATCTTGCTGCGTGTTCCCGCGGGAGTTTGTCGCCCGCGAATACGTACTCGCGGCTTGCCACCTTGCACAGCACACCTCGCGAGAGTTCGCAATTGCGAACACGTAGTTGCGGCGGAAAGGAACAATCTCGCACTTGCGAAATAGAGATTTTGCAATTTCGCACAAGAAAATCACCAGCAAACAGGATAAACCTTCAGAAAATTATGATTTTTATCAGAATCACTCCTCAGGTTGACATTTGCATGGCCTTTTTTTTTTGCAAGGAGTCCATTTTGGGGGGGGGGGAGGAAGGAAGTGCCCCACAGTCTCCAACTTCCTGTTCCTGTCCAGCAGGCTCCTCCCAGTGCTTTGTCCATCTCCTGGTCACTTTCATTTGGATCTGGAGCTGGAAGGATTACTTTTTGTGGGTGCTGCTGGATATTTGGATTTGAGGCCTTTTTGACTGTCTTTGGATCACTTTTGGATTAGAAATCAACTTTCACAAGTAAGTTTGTTTGGGGCATTACAGTTGCTGCAAGTAAAATTTTGGAACTTTTTCAGAACATTAAATAAATTATATTGTGGGTAGCCACAGTATCCAGTAGGACCAGGGTTGGTTAGGGGTGCATGATACAACTGTTTTGTTGAATTTAAACACCATTTAGGCCATGGATGGGCTGGGATTGTGCTGATTTTTGTCTTTTTTTTGGGACTGCTGGTGGGGCCCTTTGCCCAGGGGTGGTGAGTGTTGCATGGGCCTAGTCTTTCTGTGGGGTGTCTTCTTAAATTTAAACATAATTGAGGCCATGGATGGGCTGGGATTGTGCTTATTTTATTGTTTTTTGTCGTTTTTGGGGGGCTGCTGGTGTGGCCTTTTGCCCAGGGGTGGTGGGTGGTGCATGGACTGAGTGTGCCTGTGGTGTGGTCTCACTCTCTTTAATGTAAACATCATGGATGGCATTGGATTGTGGTGATTTCTGGCTGTTTTTCTGTTTTTTGGGGGTGTACTGTTGATGTGGACTGGCCATGTGGGTGGTGGTGGTGGCCATCTTGAGTGCTGGCTGCTACAGGCAACATGTGCTTGGGGTGTAAGGGGCCATTTTGAGGAGAGGCAGTGTCTGAGGCCTGCACTTATTTTGCCTACTTTTCATCCATTATGCCCAGGGGTAGTGAGTGTTGCATGGGCCTAGTGTGTTTTTGAGGGGTGTCTTCTTGAATTTAAACACCATTGAGGCCATGGATGGGCTGGGATTGTGCTGATTTTATTGTTTTTTGTCGTTTTTTTGGGCCTGCTGGTGGGGCCCTTTGCCCAGGGGTGGTGAGTGTTGCATGGGCCTAGTCTTTCTGTGGGGTGTCTTCTTGAATTTAAACATAATAGAGGCCATGGATGGGCTGGGATTGTGCTTATTTTATTGTTTTTTGTCGTTTTTGGGGGGCTGCTGGTGTGGCCTTTTGCCCAGGGGTGGTGGTGCATGGACTGAGTGTGCCTGTGGTGTGGTCTCACTCTCTTTAATGTAAACATCATGGATGGCATTGGATTGTGGTGATTTCTGGCTGTTTTTCTGTTTTTTGGGGGTGTACTGTTGATGTGGACTGGTCATGTGGGTGGTGGTGGTGGCCATCTTGAGTGCTGGCTGGTACAGGCAACATGTGCCTGGGGTGTAAGGGGCCATTTTGAGGAGAGGCAGTGTCTGAGGCCTGCACTTATTTTGCCTACTTTTCATCCATTATGCCCAGGGGTAGTGAGTGTTGCATGGGCCTAGTGTTTCTGAGGGGTGTCTTCTTGAATTTAAACACCATTGAGGCCATGGATGGGCTGGGATTGTGCTGATTTTATTGTTTTTGGTCGTTTTTTTGGGCCTGCTGGTGGGGCCCTTTGCCCAGGGGTGGTGAGTGTTGCATGGGCCTAGTCTTTCTGTGGGGTGTCTTCTTGAATTTAAACATAATTGAGGCCATGGATGGGCTGGGATTGGGCTTATTTTATTGTTTTTTGTCGTTTTTGGGGGGCTGCTGGTGGGGCCCTTTGCCCAGGGGTGGTGAGTGGTGCATGGACTGAGTGTGCCTGTTGTGTGGTCTCACTCTCTTTAATGTAAACATCATGGATGGCGTTGGATTGTGGTGATTTCTGGCTGTTTTTCTGTTTTTTGGGGGTGTACTGTTGATGTGGACTGGCCATGTGGGTGGTGGTGGTGGCCATCTTGAGTGCTGGCTGGTACAGGCAACATGTGCCTGGGGTGTAAGGGGCCATTTTGAGGAGAGGCAGTGTCTGAGGCCTGCACTTATTTTGCCTACTTTTCATCCATTATGCCCAGGGGTAGTGAGTGTTGCATACTTGCATGTCCGTAGTCTTTCTGTGGGGTGTCTTCAATGTAAACATCAAGGATGGCATGGGATTGTGCTCATTTTTCTGTGTTTTGTCGAATTTTTGGGGTGTATAACTGAACTGATGTTCCTCTGTCTTCCATTGCTTTTAGGTGCACAAGAAGACTCAAGAGAACCACCAGTGCCAGGAAGAAGTCCTGCAGCGGTGTGTGCAGCATAACGTCACGCGACGTCACGTCTGGACACAGAACCCTCTGCAACTCGTGCAACTGCTGCCTGCTGACCTGCTCTGAAGAGGATGGCCCCAAAAAAAGTAACCCGTAGCTCCTCTAGCAAGAAAGGTGCCAGTAAGGAGCAGAAGAAGCAAGTTACCAAGGAGACTGGTGTGCCGCCCGCCTCTTTTTTTGGGAGTAAAAAAAAAAGTATGCCTGCAGCAGCAGCAGCGGGATCTGCTGGGGACCAAGCTGGCAGCACCCCCCCCGCTCCATTGGGCTCAGTGCCACCACCACCACCACGCCAACTTAAGTCCAAGCCCTTGAGTGCTGCAGAGGCAGCCAGTATAGTTCTTCAATCACCATCGACCAGTGATGTTGGCTCATCGCAAGAAAGCAGCAGCAATGTCCCTCAATCAACACAGGTTGTTGTAGCTCATCTGACGAGTGTTGAACAACCACAGCCGCAACAACAATCACATGTGCAAGTACAAGCCCAAGTACATGTGGAAGGAGAGGCAGCGCAAGGAGATGCGCAAGCAGAGGTGCATGGAGGGTCACAAGTGCCCACAATAGTTGTTCCTCCCGAAGTAGGGGCACATCAGGAAATCGACAATCAAGGCGAGGTATCATTTGAGGAAGCCACTCCTCCTGCTGATCCTTCATTGTCTTCCACAACCCTAGCAAGGAAGAGATCAAGGGTGGTGTCTACATCCTCTTCAAGCACACCTCCTTCTGATGATACGGATCAAACTTGGGAACCAGCACCACAGCAGTCTGAGAGTGAGGCACACCATGATCCAACAAAGGTACTTAAGCGTAAAAGGAAGCTCGTCCAAAGTCTCAGACTTATGGAGTGTGATGAGGCTCAACAAGAAGTGGCGGATACTGCTGCTGATGAAGACTCTGCCAACGACGACCCAGTCATCATAAAGGTCACTGCAGCCCCAGCAGGCATGCAGCAAACAGACATTTTGACCCTAGCCCGAAGAGCTGCTGCGCGTGATGATGATGATGATGATGTTGTCGATGAGGAGGCAGTGGAAACACCACAATCATTGGAGTTAAGTAGTACACCAACTCGTCCCGCTTCCATATTTCTTTCTGGCAAGAAGAGACCTGCGTCAACCTCGACCTTAATTAGTGGCGGTGAAAGTGGAAAACGTACAAAAGTTGGGCAATCCAGATCCTCCACTTCATCTGGCATTAGCTTCATGACCACCACCACCAGTATCGCCGCCTCCTCCAGGTCCCACAGACACTTCAAGTCCCCAGTTTGGGACTTCTTTACTGTTTGTCCCAAAAATCCAAAGTTTGCCATTTGTACCCTTTGTAAGCTTGCAGTTAGTCGTGGTAAGTCAGGTACCAACTATGGTACCGGCGGCCAGAGTGGTCATCTTGAGAGAAAGCACGCTGTCAAATGGTTTGCGCACCTAGCTGCGATCAAGAAAGGCCAAAATCAAGGAAACGTTGATGTTTCATCTGATGTTGACGAGCAGGAAGAAGACGTGTCAAACACTTCCCTTACACCCAGTACCCCTGTCAGCAGCACACCCAATGTGAGGCACACTAAGAGTGTTGGAGCGAGTGAGACACCAACGCACAAAAGTTCACCAGCGAGCAAAATTGGGTCAACGTAGTCATTATCAGCCCGTAAATGCTTGGTCCAGGCCAACATTAGAACAATGCTTACTTCAGACGTGCCATATGAACGCAACCACCCACTGACGCGTCTGTATAACACTAAGCTGGCTAAAATGCTAGCTGTGGACCTTCTACCTTTTTCTTTTGTAGAAGCGGTAGGTTTTCTTGAATTAGTTGCAACGCTCTGCCCTAAATGGAAGGTTCCGAGACGGTTCTATTTTGCCAGAGTTGCGGTTCCAGCACTACATGAAGATGTGCTGCAGGCGATTGGGGCAGCTTTGCAGAAGAGTGCTGTTCACACAATACATCTGACAACAGACATGTGGACCAGTGGCCCAGGCGATGATTACATGTGCATCACTGCACACTGGGTCTCTTTTTCAGGTGTTATAGCAAAGCTAAACGCAGGTGTTGACCCGGACCAAGTTTTCAAAGCTGCTCGGAAACATGCAACACTAGCCATGTTTGGCTTGGAGAAAAGTCACACAGCAGAAAACCTTTTGGAAGAGTTTGACAAAAAGGTCTTGACAATGCTATCCCCCCTAAAACGCAAGATTGGTTATGTTTCCATGGATAATGGCGCCAATGTAGTTAAGGCCATGTTCCTTGGTGACCATGTTAGAGTGCCGTGTTTGGCGCACTGTATCAACCTGGTAGTTCAAAAATTCTTGAGTGATAAAGAGAGTCCAGCGTTCGAGGTAATGGCCACCTGCCGCAAAATGTGCAACCATTTCAGCCATTCTTTTAAGGCCCGGAAGCATCTGCGGAGACTGCTACTTCAACGTGGAATGCCAGTGAAAGCACTCATCCAGGAGGTGGCAACACGTTGGAACTCAACCTTCTACATGCTTGAGCGTCTGTATGAGCAGTATACGGTACTCGATCACTATTTCTTGACAGAGGCTACATCTCAGAAGGAGGACCTGCGGATGAGTAAGGCGCAATGGGACATAGTTAAAAGCCTGACAGACATGCTTCGTCCTTTTGAGTTCTTCACGCGTGCAGTCAGCCAGGAGGACTGTAATTTGGGAAAAGCTATCCCATTGTTGTGCATACTGGAGCACCAACTGATGGCGGTTTCTTCTGAGTTTGAAAAAGATGAAAAAAAAAAAAAACATTTCATTTTGTCTGAGAAATTATTACATCGCCTACGTGGTGATGAACGTCTTCAAAACATCAACTCAGATCAGCATTACATTTGTGCTACTATTCTGGATCCACGCTACAAAAAGGCGCTGGCAGACAACGCATTCTTTCCTTTCGCTGATGCAGATGTTCAAAAGTACAAACATTGGTTAGCCTGGTCAGCCAAGAGGTTTGAAAAAGAACGGCAGGTTATTGAAGGAGAAGCCAGTACATCAGCATCAGCATCAGCAGGCCATCCGCAGTCACAAGAATCCACTTCTGCACCTGTGGCTGGGGCACAAGTGACCTCTCAGCCGTTAAAGACACCGGCAACTGGATCATCTGCACCACACACAATGACAACACTAACAGTGGCTGGGGAGGAGGATTGGCTAAGTTTGATGGGGTATGGTTCTCGAAAAAATGTCACAGGCACAGCAAAAAGTAAGCAAAGTGGAGGAACAGTTGATGACCTTGAGTCGATGGTGCAGGACTATCTGAATGACTCAACAGAGGTCTTCCTTAATGATGAGCCATTGCAGTATTGGCATGGCAAAAAACAATTGTGGCCACAGCTCTTCAACCTGGCTATAAACTATTTGTCTTGCCCACTCGCAAGTGTGTCTTCTGAACGTGTTTTCAGTGCTGCTGGTGGCATTGTAACTCCCAAACGGAGCCGCCTCTCGCCCAAAAATGTGGAGCGGCTGACAATGATCAAGATGAATCAGCACCTCATACCACCAGATTACAAAGTACGAGAAAGCACGCCGCATGAAGACGAGGAGGACAGCAACGTAGATGAGGGGATTTTTTCTCTGTTCGGTGCCACTGACCTCATCCAGCCTGAATTCGCAGAGTATGATGACAAAATCTTGTTCTTATTCCCTGACACCGAGCCCTGAAAATGAGACAATCAATCAAGAACTTTCTTTTTCGTCCTTATTCACTTTTATTCCTGTGTGCTTTGTGTCTCTCTTTCTTTGTTTTGCACAGTTAATTTAATTCAAACTTTAATCACCTAATCCCAAAAACAAGACCATCATCAGAACTGTCTTCACTTGTTTGCTTATTGATTTGAAGGTGCCGCAGTCTACATTCCTCAGGTTCACAAGTTCTGAAGAACATGCTCCTCTATCCTCCTCCTCCAGACTGCGATTTCCCTCCAAGCAGAGTGCTGGATTACGCACAATGAAGAAAGACTCAGCACTTGTGGGGGTGTTGTACTTCTTTGCGGGTGAGTTGACGGTTTTGGGCCCATTGCTGTGAAGCTCTAATAATGGACAAAAGTGTTTTGGACCAAATATGAGGTGGAAATTTCTTGCCGTTTTTGCTGACTTGCTTGCCTTTGAGGTGCTCTTTGGCGGGGTTCTGGGGGTTTGTGTGTAATTTTTGGTGTCTGTCGAAGCACTGCTGCGACAGTCTAATCTTGATTGCATTTGCTTTTCAGGAAATCCGTGGTGGAAAACAGGAGTTATGATGATTGATGATGATGACCTAGCTGAACAGCGCCGCATTTGGAACGAAGGCCGAGAGATATTGTAAGTATGAGATTTAGCTTTTTCGCTGTTTGGGGGTGTTGTCGGGTGTTTTTTTGCGGGTGGGTTGGCGCCGGCGGGTCTTGCCTGGGGCATTCCTGGGAAGGTCTAATACCGGATAGAAGTGTTTTGGACAAAATCCATAAGGAACAGCCTTTTTTTTGCCATTTCTTCAGACATCTTGCTCAATGTAGCGTTTTGGGGGGCTTCCTGCTGTTCGTGGGTGGGTTGCGGCCGGGGTCTCTGTCGAAGCACTGCTGCGACAGTCTAATCTTGATTGCATTTGCTTTTCAGGAAATCCGTGGTGGAAAACAGGAGTTATGATGATTGATGATGATGACGACCTAGCTGCACAGCGCCGCGTTTGGACCGAAGGCCGAGAGACATTGTAAGTATGAGATTTAGCTTTTTCGCTGTTTGGGGGTGTTGTGTCGGGTGTTTTTTTGCGGGTGGGTTGGCGGGTCTTGCCTGGGGCATTCCTGGGAAGGTCTAATACCGGATACAAGTGTTTTGGACAAAATCCATAAGGAACAGCCTTTTTTTTGCCATTTCTTCAGACATCTTGCTCAATGTAGCGTTTTGGGGGGCTTCCTGCTGTTCGTGGGTGGGTTGCGGCCGGGGTCTCTGTCGAAGCACTTCTGCGACAGTCTAATCTTGATTGCATTTGCTTTTCAGGAAATCCGTGGTGGAAAACAGGAGTTATGATGATTGATGATGACCTAGCTGCACAGCGCGTTACTTTGGACCGAAGGCCGAGAGATATTGTAAGTATGAGATTTAGCTTTTTCGCTGTTTGGGGGTGTTGTCGCGTGTTTTTTTGCGGGTGGGTTGGCGGGTCTTGGCTGGGGCATTCCTGGGAAGGTCTAATGCCGGATAGAAGTGTTTTGGACAAAATCCTTAAGGAAAAGCCTTTTTTTTGCCATTTCTTCAGACATCTTGCTCAATGTAGCGTTTTGGGGGGCTTCCTGCTGTTCGTGGGTGGGTTGCGGCCGGGGTCTCTGTCGAAGCACTGCTGCGACAGTCTAATCTTGATTGCATTTGCTTTTCAGGAAATCCGTGGTGGAAAACAGGAGTTATGATGATTGATGATGATGACGACCTAGCTGCACAGCGCCGCGTTTGGACCGAAGGCCGAGAGACATTGTAAGTATGAGATTTAGCTTTTTCGCTGTTTGGTGGTGTTGTGTCGGGTGTTTTTTTGCGGGTGGGTTGGCGGGTCTTGCCTGGGGCATTCCTGGGAAGGTCTAATACCGGCTAGAAGTTTGTTGGACAAAATCCATAAGGAAACACCAGTTTTGGCACTTTTTGTAAGTTAGGGTTCGTTAGGGTTAGCCCTAGCAGCAGGATTGCATGTGTTTAGGGGGGTTCTATTGCAACGCGGTTCTGTTGTTGTAGAGCACTGTTGGAGCGATGCTGGCTATGGATACTTTTGCTTGCAGGCAAGTGGTTTGAATACAATCCACGGTCTGTATTTGGGCCTACTGTTACTTTCAAAGTACGTTTTGTAACCATTTTTCTGCTAGGCATCGTTTTTGGAGATATGATTGGGTTCTTCTACATTTTTGCGACTGGCTTTAGTAAGGGTCTTGGTGGGAGCATTGCTGGGAAGGTCAAATTTTGTTCTAAAACACAGTAGTACACCCACCTTGAGGGGAAAGATCCGCTATAATATTTTGGCCATACTTATTGATCCTTAAAAAGGTGACTCAGACAGAGCACGCAATTTCAAAAATATTGTACTGTCTATTAGGGAAATCAAAGTGTCACTTTTTGAACCACACAGCGTACATACCTTTTATTTATTTATCAGTGGTATTGTAATAGCACTTCCTGTTTTCCGTTCAATAATTACAGGCCGGGTTTCAGTCAACATCCGCCAGGCAGGCAGTGGACAGGGTGTCTCTTCTGTCAGTGGTCACCACCACATTGATGGACGAAGCGTCAGCTGGAATGGAGGAGTGCCGCCAATAAGAGGAATTGTTTGCTGCATGTAACTTACTTACCAATTTCAACAGGACAACTCCAACAACATACGCAATACAGATACAGTATCCATTGTTGTCTTTTATTCTATGAGTGTGACTGCATGTGCTTACCTTTAGTTTGTAACCAAAGATTGTCTGTAAACTCTGTATCTTCAATTATTGTTTGTCCATGCTCTGCTTTTTTTTTCTTCTCTCAACAAAACCTACCCAAAAAGAAACCCCCATTCCCATCCATTTTACAAACCCTAACCCTCTTCCCCCGGGCTGTGTTGTTTTGCTTGATGTCTGACTAAAATGACATCAATAATTCCACACACTTGCTGGGGAGGATAAGGTGATAGCAGCAACAGGCTGGTGAAGGAATACGAGGATATCTTCTAGACTTACTCAGCTTCAGTACTATATCTTCTAGTAGTAGTAGCCAATGTCAAATAAATTCAACGCAAGTACTAGTTATACTTGCAAGCAAATACTTTACCATTTGTTAGGCTACATTATGGCACTGTTCTAGTGTACTGTCACCTGCTATTTTCTCGATCGTACCGTAACCGTTGTAATGCTACAGTAAGGAGGACAAACAAGGTTTCGTTTTCTTTTTTTCCATAGGCATGCAACTGCCACTGTGTCACACCACTAGTACCACCGCAATGAGGAAATGTCACCCGCCCAGGATTGACAACGTTAATCCCCATTTCACCTGGAGCCAGCCCTGGGCCTAGCCCTAATTTCTAACACAAATTACAGGTAAGATAAGCGTTTGGTGGGAGGTAGTATAATGGAGTATTATTTCGGAGTAGACAAGAGATTGACGGTTGTACTACTAAAGTCCTACGACTGTTCAGGAAAACAAAGTTACTGTTACACCCCCGCCCCCCACCCACCAGACTGAAAAGCAGTAAAAAACAGGTATGGTCAGATAAAGTTGAAAAATATATTTATTTAGCCCTAACAAAATAATCTCCCTCACCCACCCAAACCCCAACGATTGTCTCTGAAACGTCCCAAAACGATCCCAACTCCCAAATCCCACCCCCCAAAAGTCTATAAAAAAAGGGCAAGGGACACTCCACTACTGGAGGGTGCTGGTGCTGGTGCATGATGCGGCATGGGCATCATACTCCTTGCGGAGGGTGGCAAGCTCGGAGCGGAGGCCCTTAACCAAGTTCTTATACCTCAGGACCTCCTGCTCCAGGTTGGACATGCGGACTCGTAGGCGGCGTTGGCGTTCCTTGCAGCTCCTGTGGGGGGCAGCTGGTATTTCGGTTGCTTGGCGGTGGCGGTCGGCTTTCTTAGCCCGGCTCGGTCCCGCTGGCTTAGTCACGGAGGAGGATGCAGTGGTCACAGTCGAAGATGTTGCCCCGCTCGACTGCGTGTCCTCCTCCTCCTCCAGGGCCACCAGCCGCCGATACTCGGCGACTGTGGCCTCCAGCCTCCGTTGCCGGGCCAATCTAGCCTGCTCCCTCCTTGTTGTTGATTTGGAAGGAGCAACTATATGAAGAAAGAAAGACATAGTCTGTAACCAATGCTCCTTATTAATAACACAAAGTGATTGAGCCGAAAGTTGGGTCACAGAGTACAAGTAGCAAATTGAAAGCACAGTACATAACTATTGAGGACAGTATCTATGTAACCTCCCACTTCTGCATCCTTGCTCTAACAGTAGTGGTAGTTTAATGAACTAATTCTACGACCACTATGGACTTCCATTACAGTCGACTATGACAGTACACCAGTCTTATTCTTCTTCTTCTCTCTTGTTTAGGGAAATGGGTACGTTATCTTATGCAAGCCGGCAGAATGACATGGACACAGCACAGTGAAGTTGCACCCGAGAAAAAAAGTTGCACACCATGATGATGGAGACAGACTTGCGTTACTGTACCGGTCCAGTACATGCAGGTGGTGAAGCTATTACTTTTCTATTACGGGTGGCACTGAGAATACTCTGTTACAAGGGCTACTGCTTAATTAATTTACCTTTCACCCTACAGTGCAAATGAGTACTAGAAAAGGAAACTGAAGAAGCTAACTAATTTGATTATCTATCACTTCACATGGGACGTATTTAATGACAGATGAGATGACTTTAGGTGCTTTGCTTAATATTGAGTGAACAGTGATACACCCACACATGAATGACGTACTACAAGTAAACTAAAGTTATTAAGAGAGGTACGGAGTGTCCACCGTAATAACCAGATATATGCTGTGAATGCAAACGCAATACAAAGTACTGCTACTATTCATGGTAGTATTGGACACATTTACAATTTCTTTTCCTTGCCTTCCCTGCACTGGGACGGACGTGCGGGTGCGGTGGTACATGCTCTTCAAGGTAACACTTACTTCACCTGGCGACCATCTACTCTCTCTAGATACACATGTGCTATGTAAGAGTCAGAGAATACCATGCTCCAGGCATCCATTCAGTCAAAGTATACGCACACATACAGTTTCTGTTTCACCCACCCAGGCTGCTGTCCTTCCACCCATCCTTGCTTCATCATTGACCCAGCCATGCACCATACCATATTCTTTCCTTCCCAGCCACCTCTGGGTCCAAGCAAACACATATCGTTCTTCTTTGCCAGCCATCATACAAGTTCGCGTCCCACTTACTTACACCCTTCTTTCGCTTTTCGTTCATCCCATCCATCACGTTCGTCTAAGAACTTATTGGGATTCTTCTCACCAAAAACTTCACAGCTAAGTCGAAGTACATTTCGAGGAGGCTACTACCTGGTTGATTTGTAATTGTAATACACCCGTGCAGAAAGCACACTATGCAGTCTTCAATCTCAATAAGTAAGGAATATATAGCTTACCTGTTTCTGCCACCACCGTTTGATCCCCCACAGGAACGGCCACCAGCTCTTCTACCGCCGCCTCCTCCCCAGAGGCCTCCGAGTCCAAGTCCAACACAGCCACCTCCGCGCTGGCCCCGTCACCAGATGTTACACCTACAAAGTACATTTAAGAATGTTAGAATACACCACTCACTACTATATAATATTTGGTCTAGGAGAAATGTTAAAAAAACAGAATACAATGTAATAATTTGTGACTGTCTACTCCATAGTAAAAATGTCCCATTTTCCAGGGAAGGCTGTTGTCTTGCTGCACTTTTATGCACAACTGATGAATGCTTGCTTTTGATTTTTGAGAAGAGGGACTACGCAGCCCCATATCCAAATGCACAGCTCTGTGCCGCTAGATTAGCGTGCACTTAATATTCACACTCCTTAGTTCATTTTAATTTTTTAACCATTTTCATCCATATCTTGACTCTTTTCCATGACATTTTGATTCATTGTTTCAATCCACCTATCGGGTAAGGTACAAAATTTTCAATCTTTGAACATTCAAACTGTGCCATTCCAGGCCTCCATGAAAGAATGCGATGGATGCAAGAAGTCCTTCACAAGTGGTCGTTTATTATGCAGTTAAAAAACCCAATGCATTTCGGGCCTCCAGGTGCCCTTCTTCGGGGGTCACTACAAATCAATAATAATACAGACAAATTAATCACATACTGTATCTACAATGCTCCATGTTACAACGCACTTTTAACACTGCGCTCAACTCACGATAATTGTAACATTTCTCCCTTATGCGCTGCGGTCATATGTTTACCCATATTTTACCTTAATCAACATATACTTCATCATCAATGTGCGGGGTATGAGACCACATGTTCACCGTAATAGTTCTCTTGCTAGTTATACCAATTCTTTTCTCTCCCATCTGACGTGCGCACAAACAGAAACCCTCCTGTGCCTCTCCGTTTACAAAAGAGATGCCTCCGTTAAAAAAAGTTTACGCGCTGCTTTGTGCCAAGATTTTCACTGTTCAACGAGAGCTATGCTTCACTAACAACAACATGCTGCTGATTGTAAAGTCGATTTTTCTGTTACTTATTGCTCAGATTAACAAGTAAAAAATACTCTTTCTCTCTGACACTTACTCATTTCTACGGACTGCAAACGTCTCCCGTCCTCATCCTGATTACTCGAACCGGTATAGCAGATAGTTTCCCGCCCACGTTATTTAAAATCCTCCACCCCTGTGTTTTCCCTCCCATCCCCCATGGTCCTAACGCCTGCCATTGCATGAAAAGTAATTCCTCTAGGTAAACCATATATCCCAAAATGCAACATTTTTGAAAAAAGGTTAACGTTGTACATAAACATACAAGATTAAAAAGTCACTTAGGTGTATCAGCTTATTTCTCAGATCTTGCTAAGTCGAAATGTGTGATTGATTCTCTTGCGAGGGACTTCGGTGTAAACTCCGATTATGTGTTTCATCAAATTGTATTTCACCATACGTCATAAGTTCCTCTGTGCGGGTGCAATCCCTTTTTCTTGGGCTTTAGTTAAGACAATTCATCACAGTGGGGGATGCACACCAATTTTAACCAACATTGTTAATTCATCCTGTTAATCCATCCTTCGTTTGAATTGCGTGCAAATGAGATTAATAGGCATGCCCTGTTGCCATCAGTTAAGAAACAAATGAGAAGAGGGACTACGCAGCCCCATATCCAAATGCACAGCTCTGTGCCGCTAGATTAGCGTGCACTTAATATTCACACTCCTTAGTTCATTTTAATTTTTTAACCATTTTCATCCATATCTTGACTCTTTTCCATGACATTTTGATTCATTGTTTCAATCCACCTATCGGGTAAGGTACAAAATTTTCAATCTTTGAACATTCAAACTGTGCCATTCCAGGCCTCCATGAAAGAATGCGATGGATGCAAGAAGTCCTTCACAAGTGGTCGTTTATTATGCAGTTAAAAAACCCAATGCATTTCGGGCCTCCAGGTGCCCTTCTTCGGGGGTCACTACAAATCAATAATAATACAGACAAATTAATCACATACTGTATCTACAATGCTCCATGTTACAACGCACTTTTAACACTGCGCTCAACTCACGATAATTGTAACATTTCTCCCTTATGCGCTGCGGTCATATGTTTACCCATATTTTACCTTAATCAACATATACTTCATCATCAATGTGCGGGGTATGAGACCACATGTTCACCGTAATAGTTCTCTTGCTAGTTATACCAATTCTTTTCTCTCCCATCTGACGTGCGCACAAACAGAAACCCTCCTGTGCCTCTCCGTTTACAAAAGAGATGCCTCCGTTAAAAAAAGTTTACGCGCTGCTTTGTGCCAAGATTTTCACTGTTCAACGAGAGCTATGCTTCACTAACTCTCATTGAACAGTGAAAATCTTGGCACAAAGCAGCGCGTAAACTTTTTTTAACGGAGGCATCTCTTTTGTAAACGGAGAGGCACAGGAGGGTTTCTGTTTGTGCGCACGTCAGATGGGAGAGAAAAGAATTGGTATAACTAGCAAGAGAACTATTACGGTGAACATGTGGTCTCATACCCCGCACATTGATGATGAAGTATATGTTGATTAAGGTAAAATATGGGTAAACATATGACCGCAGCGCATAAGGGAGAAATGTTACAATTATCGTGAGTTGAGCGCAGTGTTAAAAGTGCGTTGTAACATGGAGCATTGTAGATACAGTATGTGATTAATTTGTCTGTATTATTATTGATTTGTAGTGACCCCCGAAGAAGGGCACCTGGAGGCCCGAAATGCATTGGGTTTTTTAACTGCATAATAAACGACCACTTGTGAAGGACTTCTTGCATCCATCGCATTCTTTCATGGAGGCCTGGAATGGCACAGTTTGAATGTTCAAAGATTGAAAATTTTGTACCTTACCCGATAGGTGGATTGAAACAATGAATCAAAATGTCATGGAAAAGAGTCAAGATATGGATGAAAATGGTTAAAAAATTAAAATGAACTAAGGAGTGTGAATATTAAGTGCACGCTAATCTAGCGGCACAGAGCTGTGCATTTGGATATGGGGCTGCGTAGTCCCTCTTCTCATTTGTTTCTTAACTGATGGCAACAGGGCATGCCTATTAATCTCATTTGCACGCAATTCAAACGAAGGATGGATTAACAGGATGAATTAACAATGTTGGTTAAAATTGGTGTGCATCCCCCACTGTGATGAATTGTCTTAACTAAAGCCCAAGAAAAAGGGATTGCACCCGCACAGAGGAACTTATGACGTATGGTGAAATACAATTTGATGAAACACATAATCGGAGTTTACACCGAAGTCCCTCGCAAGAGAATCAATCACACATTTCGACTTAGCAAGATCTGAGAAATAAGCTGATACACCTAAGTGACTTTTTAATCTTGTATGTTTATGTACAACGTTAACCTTTTTTCAAAAATGTTGCATTTTGGGATATATGGTTTACCTAGAGGAATTACTTTTCATGCAATGGCAGGCGTTAGGACCATGGGGGATGGGAGGGAAAACACAGGGGTGGAGGATTTTAAATAACGTGGGCGGGAAACTATCTGCTATACCGGTTCGAGTAATCAGGATGAGGACGGGAGACATTTGCAGTCCGTAGAAATGAGTAAGTGTCAGAGAGAAAGAGTATTTTTTACTTGTTAATCTGAGCAATAAGTAACAGAAAAATCGACTTTACAATCAGCAGCATGTTGTTGTTAGTGAAGCATAGCTCTCGTTGAACAGTGAAAATCTTGGCACAAAGCAGCGCGTAAACTTTTTTTAACGGAGGCATCTCTTTTGTAAACGGAGAGGCACAGGAGGGTTTCTGTTTGTGCGCACGTCAGATGGGAGAGAAAAGAATTGGTATAACTAGCAAGAGAACTATTACGGTGAACATGTGGTCTCATACCCCGCACATTGATGATGAAGTATATGTTGATTAAGGTAAAATATGGGTAAACATATGACCGCAGCGCATAAGGGAGAAATGTTACAATTATCGTGAGTTGAGCGCAGTGTTAAAAGTGCGTTGTAACATGGAGCATTGTAGATACAGTATGTGATTAATTTGTCTGTATTATTATTGATTTGTAGTGACCCCCGAAGAAGGGCACCTGGAGGCCCGAAATGCATTGGGTTTTTTAACTGCATAATAAACGACCACTTGTGAAGGACTTCTTGCATCCATCGCATTCTTTCATGGAGGCCTGGAATGGCACAGTTTGAATGTTCAAAGATTGAAAATTTTGTACCTTACCCGATAGGTGGATTGAAACAATGAATCAAAATGTCATGGAAAAGAGTCAAGATATGGATGAAAATGGTTAAAAAATTAAAATGAACTAAGGAGTGTGAATATTAAGTGCACGCTAATCTAGCGGCACAGAGCTGTGCATTTGGATATGGGGCTGCGTAGTCCCTCTTCTCATTTGTTTCTTAACTGATGGCAACAGGGCATGCCTATTAATCTCATTTGCACGCAATTCAAACGAAGGATGGATTAACAGGATGAATTAACAATGTTGGTTAAAATTGGTGTGCATCCCCCACTGTGATGAATTGCTTTTGATTTTTAACACGCACCACTTTTTCTCCTAACAGACAGAAGCTTGACTCCTGAGTCCTAAGAACACGACCAGGATCAAGTTCAAACTAGGTGAGAGTTCGGCTCGACCACAAGAAATGTGTCCAATTAATCGTCAGCACTAACCACTTTTCCGTTTACAGTTAAATAGTTTCATGACAAAGTAGATTTTAATAAATGTGTTTACTTTTAATAAAGCTTTTACACTTAAATAGACTCTGTGGTTTTTGTTCCTCTAGACTAGAGTGGATGAGCTAAAGGTTTTGGAATTTTTGCAAGCATGAGTGCCTCTGACACTTCTTGACTGTGCTGTGACTCCGTACTACTCTCTTGTCCTGCGTACGATAATCTAGAGATCATTGGGGATCTATAATCGGTGACTTCGGGAGCTGAATGACTCTGCCACACTATCTAGTCAGTAAGGAGACAGTGCATAGAGGTATTGCTGAATATAATGGGAGTCCAATGGAATTGCCAAATGTCCAATCTTAGTTAGCTACACAGACAGACTAATAAGAATAGTCTAGTAATACCACAGGGAGTCATATTCGAGGCAGGATAAGAATTTATATCCAGTCTACAAGAAGATCAAAGACGATTTAGAAAAAATCGAATGAGGAACGCTAGGAAAAAATAGGTACTGTTTATTAAAATGTAAACTTACTGGGGCCAGCAAAGGAGCCCTCGCCTGCCCGATCCTGGCCTGCATCCTCAGCACCCTCCTCCTGTGTCCTCTTGCCCTTGGGGGGAGCTGATGTACAACATGAAAGAAAGAAAAACCAGAAAACATGGATGAGATTTTTCAACCAAATCAAACATTTGAAAAGAACAATAACAACATATTTTGGAAAAATAGCAAATAGATAGACAACTATTCCACGGGATCTATCTCATGTGGTATACTACGTTATTCGTATTGCCTGATTTGCGGAACGTTGACTTAGAAAGTTCCTATGTAACTCAATAAACAGACTACTAAAGAGGTTTGCCTAGGCCTGGCACTGCAGGCAGCAGTGCGCAACACGTGACAGACAAAGTCCATCCTGCTTGCAGATCAGTGAATACTCAAACTATCAATCCACCCGCCACCACCACCACTATTTCTTCTGATAGCCATGTGACTGTCTAAAGGAAGGACTGGACTTCAGTCTGTTGGGGCTGATTTATAAGTCCCTTGCGGAAGTTGCGGCTGATTTTCCTCCATTGTTGCGTGCCTTTTCTGACGCAGCGGCAGAACAAAAGACTCGCCATGGTGTTGGTGCGGCGTATATATTAAAAAAAAAAACACATATGGGCATATGGGCGATGCATCACGTTGTAAAGCCCTGCGCCATCAGGGGGCGTTCCGGCGCAAGGGAGGGCGTACCTGCGCAGGAACGAATCCTAAAAGTGGCTGAGGGAAATCTACAAGATGTCAATCAGTCACTTTTAGGACAATGATGCATGACTCAAACCCTGCGCGCTTGAAGCCGACGTACGGCTTGATGCAGCATTGGGGAGATAGGGTACCCCAGAGCATTGCTGGAGCTGCGCCATCGTTGGCACGCAACTCCAGCAATGCGCTGCCTTTACGGCACAGATGCGTAAGGCTTCTGTGACGTTTTGGGCCAATGGGTGGTGGTGGCATGGCACACAATTACTGCCGCATCCCTGCTACTTTGCAGGGATGCGCCGGTAATTGAAAATATGACCCTTACTGTCTAGCATTACGCAGTTCTTTTCTTTACAGTACACTCATACATAATTTCTCAGGCCAATGAAATGCTTCTGAACACAACATACAAAACAAAGAAGCATAGTAGCAAGCAAGGCTACTGAGAAGGAGAGCAGTGCACCTGAAAATGAAATGCATAGAAGATTTTGAAATATAATTTACCTCAATGTAATCGGCAGCATTATTGCTCTTGGTAAAGAACAAAGATTTGCAAATAACAGAGCAGGATAAAACAGAGTAGTAAATGTACTACTACTACTACTCACCAAGCCCGGGGACCTCTACGCCGAGCGCGTCCAGCAAGTCCCGCTCCCGGTCCATGACATCGGTCCAGCGGTGGGTGGCCTGGTTATATGTGCGCCGGACCCCAGAGATCTTGTACATGGCCCGGCACACCTTCTCCCACCGCTTGCGACGCTCCCGGATGCCCGGATGCCGCGATCTTGCCGCCTCCCAGGATCGTCTTGGGGAGGCGGCGCTGGACGTGGAAGATCAGTGCCGCCACTTCCTCCGCGCTGAAGATCTCCCTCGGGACCACTTGCTCCCCCCTTAAACGCCCGCACGGGAGCCGGGCACGGGGTGCGGGACCCTTCCCCTTCTCAGGGTGCTTCCCGGCTCCCTTTACCATGGTCTGGGCAGAAATAAACTTAAATGATAAAGAAGAAATAGAATAGTGAAGAAGAAAAGAAAAGAGTTTAAAAAAGTAGTTTAAAAGTAACTAAAAGCTGCAGAAAACACAAAAATATAGAGCTAGAAAAATAGAGGGTTAGATAATAAGTAAAATTAGATCAAAAAAACTTCAAACAAGCAAAGGATGGCAGAGATTGAGAGAGGATAGAGAAAGCATGCCCAGAACCATAGCAATGAATGAGAAACAAGATGGCCGCGCCCGTTCACGACCGCGTGGGTAAGTTCGCGCAAGATTTTCCTTGCGAGTACGCGCGAAATTGTACTAGCGAGCAGCACACTTTGCGAGATTACACATAGCGGGCGGAAACGGAATTACGTCACGCCAACAAGATGGCCGCGCCCGTGTACGACCGATAGGGTAACTTGGCAAACGTAAAGCTAGAAGCGCCTCGCGAACACGCGCAAGATCACGCGAACATACACGTCGCAACAAAAACAATTTTGTATTCGCACGTATTCGCGGCTTCCGAAATCGATCTCGCACGGATTCGCGCCCCAAAAAACGCGCGAAATTGCAGAAAAAACGATTTTAGCTAAACTGAAAGCAATGAGCAGGTGCAAAAGTTCAAACTTAACATTAGTAACATTCAAGGTAGTGCTTCCTGATGGGCCCCTCCAGAGTTTGCAACTATTCTATGACCCTGCTATGACCCAAACAGCAGGCTCATAGAATAGCACCATAAAGGTCCTGTGAAAAAAAAATTTCACTGCAACAAAAAGCAAATTACAGATAAGGAAGGAAGCAGGTGCCAGCCAGACTGGAACTTTCAAAATTACTGACACATTAATGAAACACAAATTAATTGATGGCAGTTGAAGAAGGGCAGGTGTGCTTGCTTTTTTCAACCACCATAATCTACAGTGATAAATAAACCTAATAGGTGCCAGTGAGGATGTACTAGAGGGTGGCATGGGTGTCCCAGAGGGTGGCAGTGGTGAAACAGAGGGTGCTGTGAACCTGTGATGATAAACCAGACGTAGAAACAACATAGTCGCGGCCGTTGCAAGCCGAAAAGTAAGTTCGCAATTGCGAACTTGTCCCAAAATCGGCGCGAACACGCGCCAACACAAAAAACGGAAAAATCCGCAAATCCGCTAGAGTTCGCGGATCTTCGCGGATTGCGAATCCGTAAATACGCAAATTCGCGGATTGCCAATCCGCAAAATCCGCCCATGCTTAGCTGCAACTTTAGCAACGTGAGAAAACAGTGTATATAAAGAAGCCTGTAAAATAAGTTAAAAAGAACGGGTTATCGTTCTTTCACTGTCTCATCATTTTTTATTAACTGAAGCATTTTCAATATTATATCCAACAAAGCCATGGTTGCTGCTTTTTTTAATTATTTTAAGCAACTAACACCCATTGACAAAGCCAATTGTCCTGGTTTTTGTTGGTGTAATGATACTTGCTGTAATATATATATATATATATCTGGATGCAAAGACATAAACAACATAATACCATTCGGGAGGAACACTACACTAGCGCTGATTTTTAGCCTAGGTGTTTTAAACTACGCCCTTAATTACATCGAACACCCCCTTTGAAGATACCCCCCAGGTTTTTTACACCACTTAAAGCCCTGGAAAAAACACCATGTCACAGTCACCTCACATCCTGGCACTGTGCATCATGCATGACTCGTGACTTCTACGTTTTCAGACTGCCTATGTGCAGGGGCATAGTGAACTTTCCCCCACCCCACCCCTTGCTTTAGGAACTACAGCAAGGTGAAGTTCTTGATGGGCCTCTTCTGTCTGCCACTCTGTAGACAAAGGCTCAGCTCATAATGTGAAAAGGTGGTGAGTAAATAAGTGAAGGAATGTGTGAATGGCTGGATGGATGACTGAAAGGATGAATGGATGAATGAAAGGGTGAAGGGATAGATAAAAGAAAGGATGGATGGATGAGTGGAAGTATGGATGAGGGAAAAGGTAAATAGATGGATGTATGGGTGGAAGGGTAGATGGATGGGTAAAAGGGTGGATGGGTGTATGAAAGGATGGATGGATGAGTGAAAGATTAGATGATGGGCGAGTGAATGGGTGGATAGATGAGCGAAAGGATGGATGGATTGAATTGATAAGTGAAAGGGTGAATGTATGGATGGATGAGTGAAAGGTTTAGATGGACAAAAGGATGAATATATGAGTGAAGAAGTGAAAAGGTGGATGGATAAGAGAACGGATGGATGGATGAGTGAAAGGATGGATGAGTAATAGGATCAATGGATGGAATAAATGAATGGATGAGTAGATGGATGGGTGGATGATGGATGGATGGATAAGTGAAAGGGGGATGGAGAGAGAAAGGGAGGATGAATGACTGAAAGGGTGAATGGGTGGAAGGATAAGTGACTGGGTGGATGGATGAGTAAGTGAATGAATGAATGGCTGGATGGGTGAAAGGGTAAATGGCTGGATGGATGAGTGAATAGATGGATGGGTGAAAGAGTGGATGGATGACTGTACGGATGGATGGGGTGAAAGGGTGGGTAGACGAATAATGGATGGATGACTGAAAGGGTGGATGGAGGGATGGATGAGTAATGATGGATGGAAGGATATATGGTGGATTGGTTTGAAAATGGTTGAATATGTTTGGATATAAATGGGCACATAGATGAAAGGACAGAATGAATGGTGAGAGACTGAATAATAGTTAAAATAATGATTACACCTTGTAGCACCCATTATCTTAAGTAGCATTTCCTATACATTGACTTTCACGTTAATATGAGTCATTGTCTCTATATAATGTGTGTGATGTAACGCACTCCGACACCCTGCCCTACATAATTGGGATGAGTAACACTATAAGAGAAATTAAATGCACATGAGAGACGGTCTAAGTGAAGATGAGGGGCACCATTGAAGGGTGATAGCAAGGCAGGACTGGCCGGACTGGGCATCGGGTGTTTCCCTGGGAGGCTGGAAAGGGGGGAGGGGGGCGGTTTTGTTACAGGGGGCTGGCACTCCAAAGTTCCTTATATATCCAGTAGTTTTCAATCAACAATAAAAGCGGCTTCACTTAAATTCAGGTGTGGTTCACCATTGTCAATCAATCAATCAATCAACAAAATTTGTATAGCGCGTTACTCACCAGTTAGGGTCTCAATGGTGATTAAGGTGATTAATGTACCTGCTGGAGTGAGATGCGAATTTTGAATTGTCTAAGGCAGCAAGCTGCAGCCATACTGAAAAACCGTGAAGTGCACAATTGTCTCAACCTAATATAAACCTATTTTGACTTATACTTAGATGGTTGTCTGTTTACTTACATATATACTATTGCGCGACCACCTCTGACGTATCTGTAAAACTTACCTTTTGTCCCGAAGTTTTGTCCTGAATTTTGATCTTTTGTCCTGAATTTTTGTCCTGAATTTTGACCCTTTGTCCTGAATTTTTACACTCACCGTCCTGAATTTGCACCTATGCCAGTTGGTCACCCTACCACAAAGGGAATACCTCGCTGCCGCAAGGTAATATAAGGCATTGCAAAGTGCTGTGTAACTTTTTTTGCCAAAGCATTTGCGTGGCTTTGAAAATTTGAAAAATGATTTTGCCTTGGGACTGCATCAATAAAATGACGCTTCCTGACGCATAATCTTTACACATCTCCTTCATTTATTTTCCATGCATACAACGGTATGTGCTGAAATAAAAAAAAAACGCCTTTCTTCATGATGACACTTGTATTTAACAGTTGCATTTAACATGTATTCCATTTAACTTGTGTTTCATAGCTGCTTTCATTTGTGATGTCATTGGCTATCGTCGCGAATACATATTCTGCAGAGTGCAACTTCTGAGCATGGTTCCATGTTCTGTGCTCTTGCTCATTATTCCAAGATTTCCAGTTTATTATTCGGCCAGCAGTGTTTGCTGCGGATCGCTGCATTGTCATCATTTCAAGCCCTGGCGCGGAGGACAGTCCTTTCGGCAAAGCATTGTCTGGCTTTCGTGCCAAAGATGGCCGATACTGAAGTTGGGGGTGTTAGAGGGCTGGGGGAACCACTCCACCAATCACAGTCAAGCAATATTTTAGAAGTCTGTCAACATGAAGTAATGTGACATTCAGGAAAGCATGTTCGCTTGCTGATGCGATTGCCTGGACGATGTGTGTTACACATCAGAATGCACACATTGTGTGTGCCACCATATTGTTTCTGTCAGCTGATTTGTCTCCTACGTAGGAAATGGGACTACGCAGCCGTTATTCTAATGGTTGCACCGCATAATAGGATTTACCACGATATGTCAATTATTTATGGCCATATTATAATTATTGTGAGCTTTCTCCTGTGGTCCAAATAAAAAATAAAATTAACAATATTTTCTTTAGGGAATTGCTAGAGGCTGCCATGTTGGGAATGGGGAAACGTACAGCAACCTCCACATTTGTTAGACATTCCTGGTAAACCCAAATTGTAATGGGGGCCTTGGGCACGTGTGTTTAAGAACGATTTAGTGGCTACCGATGGCAGTGGGTACAGTCCTGCCAGGAGATTAATCATCCTATACAATTGCCTAGGTACTGAAGGGCAGAAGTTATTTGATAACTTACCAGACATCCTAACCCCTGGAGAGGATTCTGGGGATGCTGTAAACTGGGGTGTTTGTTTGGAGGTGGAAAAAAAGACTAGCCTCGCAGTTTTCCGAGGAACCTAGTATTGATTCGGAAAGATTATATTTTTACTTTAAGAAGCAATCTGCAGAAGAGAATATTGATCAGGATTTTGCTGCCCTCAGAATTTTAGCAAGTACTTGCAACTTTGAAAATGCAATATTTGCGTGGTCAATTTGTTCTGAATTGCTTTTCCAAAAAAGTCAAAGAGCATTTGCTTTGCTGCACTAATCCCACATTGGAAGAGACTGCAACAATTGCTAAAGGCATTGAACGTTCTGCTTTGTCTGTAAAAATGCTAGTGGCTGCATCTGGCAGCGTGCCAAGTGATACAGACTGTGTGAATATCAGTGTGGAGAATAAGTGCAAGAAAATTTAAAAAGTGTCAGAATCACTAAATCTAATGCTTGTTGTAGTTGCTGATCATACAGGCACAAGGGTAATAGCTCCAATTGCTCTGCCTAAGGAAAATAAAATAATAAATGCAGGGAAGTTGGGCACTTTATGAGTGTGTGCAGAAATGCTCAGACTGTTAAGATTAGTTGTGTACCTGATATTGATCAGAGATAATACTGTAACAATATTAGCTGTTGATTTAGATCAATGGGGTAATTGTGTGCAAACTGGAAACCAGGGTATGAGTTTAATTGCTAAGGAAAATGGTCCCTTTTGCAAAGTTAAAATTGGGGATGTAGACCTCAAGATAATGGTACACATGCTTTCTGATGTGTCTTTTAAGTTGCACTGGGACGCAGACCTTCTTGAGAAACCCGATATCAAAGACACAGGGGTCCATTAGGATGACGGGCGGACCTTCCAGTGCTTGGGACCACCCGCCATAAGGGCGGGGGTCCCGTCCTACAGATTAGGATGTGTCTGCCACAGTGGCGGGCGCTTCCCGCATTTTTAGCATTGCGGCAGGCAGTGCTGAAAGCACCGCCCACCGTAATGCTAAAAATGCACGTTGTGCATTTCAATGCACACATGACAGGCCATGTGCACCCCCCACTCCCCCGGAGTCCCTGGGGGCCCGCAACGGGCCCCCGCAGGGGACGCCGCATGCCTTTCCGTGGTGGCATTGCCGCCACGGAAAGGCATTAAAAAAAGGCCCATCATAATATGGCCGGCGGTGTCTGATAGACACCGCCACCATATTATTCCTTTTCCGCCCCGGCCGCAAGGTGACCGGGGCGGAAAAGCGGCGGACGGTCTTTCCGTCCGCCGAGGTCCCTCTCGCCATACTAATATGGCAGAGGGGGAAACGAGTGTGGATGTCGGGCTGATTGCCCCCGCCAGGCTGGCGGTGGCTACCGCCAGCCTGGCGGGGCAATACGCTCGACATCATAATGGGCCCCATAGTGTATGGAGAGTCAGAAATCGTCTGAAATCAAGACCATGGGATTCTTTCAAGAGTTTTTACATTATTTAGGGAGAGTAATCCTTACTAAGATATATGTGGCTGTCAATGGACGGGGCATCATGGGTTGGGTGGATCAGGGTAAATTAGGCATAATACTAAGACCAGGTACCACTGTTACCCGAGATATTACTGGATTACACAACCAACGGTGTTGACCACACATTTGCGAAGTACCCCACAGTGTTCCCTAATAAAATTGGCCCGTCAAGGGTTTTGAACATTAAATATTTTTAAAACCTGGTGCTGATCCCGTAAAACATAAAGTTAGGGATGTCTCTTATCTGTGAGGGATAACTTAAGGAAACACCTGGAACAGCTTTGCCTTAGCAAGGTTATTTAGTCCATTAATGCAGCTGTGTGGGTCAGTGCAGTGCAGTTGTCATAGAAAAAAAAAGAATGGTCAAATCCGTCTGTATGCAGATTAGCATTTGCTCAACAAAAATATTGTTGTGGACTGCTTTAGTCCGCCTTGGAAGGAGCTAAAGTGTTTAGTAATATAGATCTCAAAGTGGCTTACTACCAAGTGCCGCTGAAGACAGAGTCCGAAGCCCTTCGCCCCATTATTACTCAATTTGGGGTTTTTAAGTATTTAAGCCTACTGTTCGGTCTAGTGATTAGCGGCAAGCACATTTCAAAAAGTTGATATTTACACTATTTAATGATGTACCGGGTGTGCTAGCTTTCCAGGATGATATCCTCATATTTGCTAAAACTGTGGCAAGGAGACATGATTTTTTGGATAAAGTACTTGAGATTTTGTGTAATCATGATATGGCTGTGCGTACAGACAGATTTATGTTTTTAACTGATTAACGTTGAATACCTGGGACATTGTATTACTTCTCAGGGTATTAGGCCTAAAAAATGATCTGGTTAAAGTTCTGAGAGATGTACCCGACCCCTGTAACAAAGAGGAGTTAATATCATTCTTGGGGTTAAGCGAATACTATTCCAGGTTTGTCCGTTGCTATGCTACTCTTATGGAGCCATTGAAGAAAATTCGAAGGAAAAAAGTCCAATTTTGCAGGGGCTCTGAGGAACAAAAAGTGTTCTTAGATATTAAAGACATTCTAACTAAAGTTCACCCACTAAAAACTAGTGGTCATAAGTGCATTATAGCTGTGGATGCAAGTGCTGTTGGCCGGAGTGCCATTGTATGTCAATGAGTGGACAACACCGATGATACTATAGCTTTTGCATCCAAGGTTTTATATGAAACTGAAAGGAAATACCGCACAATCGAAAGGGAAAGTCTAGCATGTGCTATAGAGACATGTCTGGGGTACACAGTTCACATTGTACTCTGACTACAAACATTTGATGTACTTGTTGGGTGACAAAGGCACTGCGTCAGCTTTTTCTAGAATCTAGATTCATTAGGAGCACCTCAAAATTACAGGAATATTATTTTGATATGAGATACATTCCTGGCACTACTAACAATAGAGCAGATTACTTGTCTAGCCTTCTATTTGAGGAACAGGAAGCGAGCCAGTAGGACGCATTATTTGAGAACGAATGTGTTGTGGCTAGTGTGGATGTGCTTAATGGATGTCACAGCACAGTTTCTGGAATGGAATGGAACAAAGCATTCGGAGAGGATGAGATTTTAAACAAAGTCAAGCAGTTTATGCAGTAAGGTTAACCTCTGGTGAAACATTTCAGGGGGGAGTTCTACTGTGTCTGCGAATTGGCTGATCAGCTCACGATGAGTCTGGCATTCTGTTGAGAGTGAGAAAATATGTTGTTCCTAAGGGGGTAAGGAGTAATATATGGGACTTTGTTCATAGGGGCACCTGGTGTCCACGGTCCCTAAGAAATCCCTTAGGTGTAAATTTTTGATGTACATATATGGATAAGGAGGTTGATGATTTTGTTAATTTTTGCCAAGAGTGCATTATGTTCAATAAGCATTGCAGGACACTCCTTTAATTTCTACACCCTTCCCTCATGGACCATAATGCAAATTAGCACCATATTTTGAAGGGCCCATTTCGCTTTTACATGAGAAATCAAAGTACTTAATCGTTATGACTGACTTTTTTTCTAAATAGATATATTATGATTTCGTGCCTGAGATATCCACACAAGTAGTTATCAACATCTTAGACTAAAGTTTTACTTTGGAGGGGTGTCCTGAGGAATTAGTCACCAATAATGGTGTTCAGTTTGTATTAGAGAGAATGGAATCGTTTTGGAAGAACAAAGGCATTAAGTACTATAAATGTAGTGTTAAATACGCATCAGGCCAATGTTGTTGTGGAGAGGGCCAACCGTCTTCTTACGGAGGGGATACTAATAACTTTGATGTGTGGTACGTATGTAGACAAATTTCTTCAGAATAAGGGCTTATCTTAATACTCCTCACACTGTCATTGGTGTATCACCTTTTACTTTATCAGGGGAAAGGCACTCTCACACAGGCTTGTGTCCCAGTTGGTCGAAGCAGAAGTGGTCGAGTGCCTTGGAAGAAAAGGTGGATTTCACAGAAATCAGCTCTAGAGTGAGGAGGGCTCAGGATAAGAGGAAGATATACTATGATACTGGCAAGAAAGTGAATGCGTGTGTAATTTGTGTGGGAGATTGGGGGAGGTTAAAGGACATGGGGGCATATTACCAACAACTAGCGATAATTATCGCTATGTTGGCATAGCGGCAATATTTTTATCGCCGTGCTGCGGCGATTTTTATCGCTTAGGAACCTTGCTATTATCAAGGTTTATCTCCTAAGCGATAAAAATCAGCTGAAATGCATGAATATCGCTGAAAAGTCAGCGATATTCATGCATTACCAAGCTAATGCTCTTAGCCATGTTATCCACCTACCATTGGATAACATGGCTAAGAACTGCTCAGGGGCAGGTGTTAGCTTTTGGAGATATTCGCGCTTAGCGCGAATATCTCCAAAAGTTGGTAATAGGAGATAGCGATGTTAGCGACTGTTTCCAGTCGCTAACATCTTTGCACGCCCACTTTGCATGTCATTAGTGATACATTTCACTGACATGCAAAGCGGGGCCCAAGATGGTCGCTATCTCCTACTAGCTGTCGCTAACTGGTGTTAGCGACAGCTAGGTAATAGGGAGATAATTTTATCTCCGCTTTCTTGGCTTTTAAAGCCAAAAAAGCGGAGATAAACCCCCTTGATAATATGCCCCATGAAACCTAAGAAATCTAAAGTGCATTTTCACTTTAATGGACCAGTTAAGGTATCCTGAGTGGCATGTTCCTCTGTCAGATTAGAGGATGGTGGTTGGTGGGCAATAAGGAATTTAGGGGCATATTATCAAGGGGGTTTATCTCCGCTTTTTTGGCTTAAAAAGCCAAGAAAGCGGAGATAAAATTATCTCCCTATTACCTAGCTGTCGCTAACACCAGTTAGCGACAGCTAGTAGGAGATAGCGACCATCTTGGGCCCCACTTTGCATGTCAGTGATATTTATCACTAATGACATGCAAAGTGGGCGTGCCAAGATGTTAGCGACTGGAAACAGTCGCTAACATCGCTATCTCCTATTACCAACTTTTGGAGATATTCGCTCTAAGCGCGAATATCTCCAAAAACTAACACCTGCCCTGAGCAGTTCTTAGCCATGTTATCCAATGGGAGGTGGATAACATGGCTAAGAGCATTAGCTCGGTAATGCATGAATATCGCTGACTTTTCAGCGATATTCATGCATTGCGGCCGTTTTTTATCGCATTTGCGATAAACCTTGATAATAGCAAGGTTTATCTGCGATAATTTCTGACGATGCTTAGCGTTAAAAAATTTGTTGCTAAGCATCGTTAGCGATAAATATCGCTTAACGTTGGTAATATGCCCCTTAATTCTCTTAAATCATTTCCAATGTGATGTTATGAGTAAACTGCATAATCTTGGAGAGCCATTGTTACCTCCCATTGATTCTGTTTTTGAAAGTGATGGTGTTCAGCACTCGCAGCCTAATGTTACAAGTGTTCCAAATCAAATGGCAATGCCATGGAGTCAGGAAATGAAGGTAACAATTTTTGCATTGATAAAAACTGATTATCAGGGGTTTATTACCACCAGATGTGGTAGGATGTCTAGGGGACAAAGTTACTTGCAAGATTTCTTGGTCTAAGTTTTCTTAGTTTCCTTTTGTTTTACCTTCATAATATGTTGTTGTTCATTATTGAGGGAGATGGATTGTATTTAACAGTTGTATTTAACATGTATTTCATTTAACTTGTGTTTCATTGCTGCTTTTATTTGTGATGTCATTGCCTATCGTCGTGAGTACACATTCTGCTAGATGCCTCTTCTGAGCATAGTTCCATGTTCTGTGCTCCTGCCCAGTATTGCTAGATTGCTGGTTCATGAGTAACTGCTGGCTCACAGGCCTGGAAGGCTGCTAGTGGATGGGCTCCATCATTCATCTTTATATTTTAAAACTGCTGCATCTTACTCACCGGCATCGTGTGGATTTTGTACGTGGCTACTTCTCCACTACAGACTTGTGAATAACATAGGAGTCAAAATTCCCTTAATTACTTCGAATATCAAGACATTAAGAGGTTGATTATGATGGCGTACGGCCCCCGAGGTGGAGGGACCATCCGCAGGGGCAGCGGCGTTCCCTCCGTAGGAATTAGGATGTGACCGCCACCCTGGCGATCACATCTCATATATTTAACATTGCGGCAGGTGCTGCTTTAAGCAGCACCCGCCGTAAAGTAAAAAATGCTTTCTGTGCATTTGCATGCACAAAGCGGCAGGCACCGTGTGGTGCCTGCCGCATTGTGCATGCAACTTCAGGGGGGTACCCTAGGTTCCCCCCATGTGCACCCCCACCCCCCTTCACCCTGGGGGCCCACAACGGGACCCCTTAGAAAAGACTGTATGCCTTTCCACGGCAGCAATGCCGCCGTGGAAAGGCATTGGACCGCCAGCATCTTAATATGGTTGGCGGTGTCGCGTCCGTCCGCCATCATAATCGACCCCTAAGTTCTAGTTTGCTAAGCATGCTTAAGAAATGGTGTATATTGTTTTCCCTCATATTAACTAATTGTACTCTCTTGTTTCCCAGGGGTCTACAGGCCAGTTCCCATTGTTTACATACATTTAGAAAAGAGGCAGCCTCCAAATGGGATAGAAAGGCCATATCTGAGTCTGGAGGGGTATTCATGGTATGAAGATACTGTTGGTACTTGTACTATTTCCAATCTATGTATATACCTCTTAAAAATGCTGCAATGATTTAGGAATGCTTCGATGCTTCACATTTAGTTGTATTTGTTACTTGTTTAGCTATGCTTGACTATTATTCAGTTATGTTTTACATTCTGATCTTGGCAGCTGACAGTTGCTTTTCTCTTACTTCTGAATGTCAGCACATGGGCTCTTCCAATTAAGTTTATTTCTACAATGAATAAATTACTTCTGGATCATTATAAGAGGCTTCTTTTACCAGCTAAAATGGTTAAATAGTATTGTGGTTTAAAGAATGCACCTGTCTTCAGCGCTTAATTTGTGAAAGACTGACTGCCAGTGACCAAAGCTCTTCTCAGAAGCCTGTGCAGTTAAATGTTAGTGCGCCAAATACCAAGTCTGAGTAGTCTTGAATCCACACTATGGCTCTTCAAGCCACTATCAGATACACCCTGCCCCCCCATCTGACTATTGCAGGTTCCTACTTTCTCCCTTTGTGACGTGATTTCTTTCTAAGCTTTCCCTCGTCTTACTGCTTTATTTCTCATACAGTGCCTGCCCCCAAAAATGAGTGCCGGTGGCACGCAATGGCAGCCACCGGCTTAAGTTAAGAACTGCTTCTCTTTAGTTCCCAACATGCCACTAAAATGACTAAGCACTGAAGACAGAAAACGAATCTAATAGAACTCAATTGTAAGAAATTTAGCAAATTCTTATCTGTGTATATATTGTTTGGTATACAAAATGCAACAACCCATTGTGAGGAACATCTTCTCCAGCTCTTCAGAAGAGAGGGTGTTCTTTTCTGCCCTTGCACTAATGTGCACCAAGAGCTACTATTCAGACCCTCATAATGAGAAGGCATATTTATTAGGTTGATATTTTTTACACCTCATGAAATCAAAATCCGCCAAGTGGGATTTGATTGGGTCTGATAAATACCACCCAATTAAATGTTGTTGTGGAATAACATACATTCTTTGGTGCTTTCTGCACCAAAACCGCATGTTCCGCTAAATGCAGTGCATTTTTTACCCAATAAATATCTGCAGGTTTGATCTACTGATATTCACCACTAAGTTCATAATTGCGAAAGGAGTGGTAGCAAGAGCTACCAGACATATTGCACTTAACCGGACCAATTAATTGCGGACGAGGGACTAAGAAGGAATTTAGATGAAAACCATGAGTCTGAGTAACAGAAGCCTTTAGTCTATTTTTTTGGCATATCAACCTCCATCATGGGGCCAAAGCACAAGAAAATACTTGCCAAAAGATTAAAGTATTTTGCCCTTCAAGAGCATGCTGAGTATGGGATGAATATAGACACCATATGGTCACCAAGGTACCATCAAAACAGATAAAACAATTCTGCGATATTGGAACTTGATTTACGTAAGATGCTCCAAACAACCATGAAGGATCAATAAAGGGCCTTGAGTCTACTCAGTAAGGCTGAGTCAATATATATAAAAAAAAAAAAACAGATGCCAGTACTGAAACTCATTTATGAAAAATTCCATCACCGGTACCAAAGCTGATTTGTCAAAGGTGCCATGAAACATTACTTTCTCAAGAATTTTTATTTTTCAAGCTTTTGCTTATTTTTCAATAGATATATGAAAGTACAAACAGATAATACATAACATAGATATCACACAAACAAAATGAAGTTCCATTCTTCATCCCTAGCACAACTTCTCAAAAAAGTCACCACAAACATACCAACTTTTCGTTCATCCAATCATTCATTCCTGAAACATACCCAGCTCAACACACTCACAAATGTCATCAGTGGGCCACTATTAACCAATGGTTTGACCCACCAAAGAGCAATACGCGTGTAGCCTCTAGACAGAGTATTCTATAAACAGTTAAACTGACAAAATCTCCAGAAGAAAATTAACATAATTATATCAGTGCGGAAAGCATTTTGGACAGCAACTTAATTATACACTAATCACATTGGCTACACATTGCATAAGGTCGATGCGTTCGAACCCTATTAGTTAGCACGGTTCTCCTCAGGACCAACTAAATGTAAAAGAGAAAGAAAAAGACATACTCTCACTATTCTGATCTTCACACCACCAAATATAAAGCAGCATGACAACACCTCACCGGTGCACCAGCTTCCTACCTTGCTCCAATTCGAGATAGACTGTTCTATTCCTTGTCTATCCTAAGTGTCTCTAAAAAATCAAATCAAAAGAGAAAAAATCATAAGCAACCTATACCACATCAGAGCTAAGTAACACATTACAAACCCTACATAGGTAGTTAGATGGGCTTACATTGTGTGTTCCTCAAGCCTTGTGAATGATCTCCAAGTATTCGTAGTCATGGCTCTATAGGGAAGAAATAAGGTGACTCTGTTACCTCAGCAGCCTTATGAGACTTCCACACCAAACAATGCTTAACTTGTGCTCCAGCATACCTTCATAAAATGACAGTGTGGGGCAGCCAAAACATGAATGTATGCAGCCCTCGTGTCCATTCCCCGTTGTGGTGAAACCCTGCAATGAGAGAGGTTCGAAGTGAATAAATGGCGCTCCTTTGGAAGCTTGACTTCAAAAAGTCACCATCACATTGTATCAAAAAACACTTGTATGACTTGCTGTCCCATTAGTACATATTGCGTAATGTGGTAAATATGCAAGTACCTAAACACGTCCTCTCTTATGGCCCAAGTTGCAGTTTAAAATATTTAACTAATCGCGGAGTTCACTGAGGCAATCCCGATACCATAGCGTCATTCGCTCAATCCCTACTCTGCCGCTCATATCTCCGGCCCTACAAATGACCACGGAGGCATCATATAAACTAACCTTGTCCACTGTAGAAATTCGGTTCATCAAAAGTCTCGACTGGTGTATTTTGCTTCTCTGTCCGGTATCGCTCAGAGCGAGAGTCCCGCAAAAGGATTGTGGGTAATGGGAAGCCCGGACTTATGGTTTAAGAACTCACAATGCGGCCAACTTTATTGTATAACACACAAACAATTGCTAAATCCGAGTGAGTGTCCCGCAGAGATTTACGGGTAGTGGAATGCCGGGTATTGTAGTTTTAGAGTAACTCGTTACTGTCAACTTTATTATTTCTTGTAAGTACAGACTTTGAGAGCCCGCCTTAAACTTCCATTACATTCAAGACGCTGCTAGAGGGTCCATAAATGCACCGAGGCACACCCACACCGTGTGAATGTCCATAACACTTTATGCCTGTTAACGCCTTAATGTGCCATATAGTCTGTGAGCTAAGAATTGATATTGTGTTTCGCTTATTGCAGCCAATATGGATGTACCATGGTGAAAAAACTTTGGTTGATGGTGCTAGCAACATCCAATGTCGTGTTGGCCAGCCTGACAACCGCCATCCTATACTGCCTCATGGAGGCAGTGCAATGCTGGTGCGCTATAGTAAAAAACAAATAAAGGTTGCGGTCCTGCCTCTCCTGGGCTTGAGTGGAGGAACTACATGGGAATATCCCACAACCTCTTGTACCCACAGTGTCACAAAGCACAACCCTTAATTGCCATAGATGAATGTCCTCATCACTACTGCTTTTGCATGTTATAGAAGGGGAAGCAGAAAATTGAATCTGGGTCATGGGTGAAATTGAAAAGCACCTGCGTCCTTATCATTAATGCAAATATATGTTGTGGGATGGGGAGTAGAACGCTGAGAACTTAGTCTGGGTCCTGGATGAATGGGAGGGCACCTACGTGCAATCAACATGGTTCCCTTAGGGACACCGATGAACGTCCGGTTAATGGTTTAATAGCTCTAAAGACACATCCTCTTACATGCGTGTCAGCATGAACCCCGGCAAACTGTCGCCAGGATGCCGGTTCAACACTTCACCCATACAGTCCAGGAGCGGACACAACCTCAATAAGTGGCTGAAATTAATCATCCCCTATGAAATGTACAGGTCTATCAGTTACAGAACCAGGCAGTGAAACATCACCTAGTTGGTGTCACAGTTTCAAGATTTCAGAAATCTCATTAAGTCCATTCACTGCCGTATTAAATTTCAAGATTAGCATCGCCTCACGTTGGGATAGACGTAGTTCATTATCCCTTTCTCGCGGATCCACTTCAATATTGGAAATCACAGTCCACTTAAGATCACCTACCACATGTTCTTTTGCCTTCCAGTGGTTGACTAAAGGGGCATTTTCTACATTCCTTTTAATCCTTGATTTATGTTGTGTCACTCTCTGATGGATCTCTTGGCTCGTTTTTCCCATGTACAATTTGGGGCATGGGCACAATATCCCGTACACCACATCTTTTGATTTACATACAGTTAGTAAATGTATCATGCTTCCAATGAATTCCCTCATATGAGAAAACTGATCCTTCCAATGTTTGGTCGCAACAGGTACAGGACCCATATTTGTGGTGTCCGACCACTGATGACAATCTGACATAGCCTCTTAAAGTGGATTTAAGTAATTTTGGGATTTCCGCCCTGACGATATGATTCGCGATACTTTTCTCCTTTTTTAAGTACGGGATATTGTGGGGCCGTGCCCCAAATTGTACATGAGAAAAACGAGCCAAGAGATCCGTCAGAGAGTGACATCAGCCACTCTAGCTTTATTCCATGGAATGGAGAGCATGGGACCCACGTCTGGGCATACCCTTTCCACTCAGGGTGACAAATGCAAAACGAACAATTAATGGAAAGAATGTTGAAGAATGTCAAACATTCACCCCAGTACAGAGATCTGGGCCTAAATCCATTCTTTTTTGCTCCCCATGCCATTGAAGTTTAAACCCAGCAATATGCAAATCAGCATTGACCCTGCTCCCAATGGGAACAGTCCATCCTGAAATGCCAGGACAGGTCCGCCACCAGATCTCTACTAGACAGACTTCCGATAAACATATGCACAATCCTGCCCAACCTGCTGGGGGCAGGCCACACTCCTGCCAGAGGACTGGCCATGAAATTGCTTTGAAAGTGAAGTGCTGGCTCAGGTCTGCAAATGGATGTTGCTTTTCACCCAAAGGATAATGTCAAGTTGTGCACTTAAACAGAACAACAAAAACCAAAGGGAACCACACCCGAACAATGAGTAAAAACTCTATTCTTGAATAAAGAGTTAGAGAGTTTAACATGAATCAACATACATATCCATGGAGGCACTGTAAGCCGAGACAGTTCTGCCTAATGGTCCCATGCTATGGTCTAATTAAACAGCACCGTTCCTTACAGCTACGGCCCATTGTACGGAGGTCACAGCCCCACAGAGCTATTTAGTTACGGATGAGATGAATTGCCCAGAATCAATCAGCAGCGTGCCCAGTACTCCTGTACCGGTATGCTATGTGACAGCTCTTGCGTCCACTGTTGTCAATGGTGCCGCGGGCAGCCAGTAACCCGCATGTGAACCAGGGCCGGACTGGGCACGCCGGGCACGCAGGGCACCGGACAATCCCCCGGTAGGCTGGCAGGGATGGGGCCGGCTTTGTGACCGGAGGCTGGTTCTGTTGTTGGGGCCAATATGGACTGTCGGTCCAAATGGGCCCCAACAACAGAACACAGACATTAGCACAATCAGGCCGCTGGAGAGGGAGCACGATTCCTGATCAAAATGAAATAATGTATTTGAAATCGGCGCAGCACTGCTGGCAGTGCCGATTTCAAATACATTATTTCAGTTTGATCTGGCGGCCGCCGCGGCGCCGCCCCGCCCTATAATGTATTACACAGACAGTACACACCTACATCACGTCACCACCTGACCTGCTGTGATGCTGTGTCCCCTGACCACCGATGTTGCTTGTTGTGTAGAAGACTGGGCGCGCAGCGCGCATAGGTCACCACCTCCGCGTCTGCGCGCTGCTGTTTTTTAAAGGGCGGGGTGGGGTCTGTTGCTGATGCTCATGTGCGTTGGGAAAACGCGCGTGACTCTCTGAGGCTGGGTAGGCAGCATTCAGAGCGATGCCAGAGAGGAGGACAGCCTGGAAAGAGCACACCCCGTGATTTAATTTCCCCATGTCTGGACTGCCGCCCGCAGGTGTATGCTTTGCATCGGTGGCCAGATCTGATTGGTTTATGTGTGGTGGTGGTGCCTGTATTTAGGCCAGACTATCCCTTCATTCAGGAAAACTTGCATTGGTGATACATTTCACTCTGTACTGATGGTGGTTGAGATCTGGAACTCACTCGTCCAGGACACTCCATAACCACAAAACCACCTATAATTCTAGAAAGGTGCAAAGACCAGGCTGATCCCAACTCAATCTGTCATTGCATGGTTGTTTTTTTTATTTTTATTTTTATTTATGGTATTTGCATATATACATACAGTGAACAGGGTGGCTTCAATGTGAGAACCCGCCTGTTAGCATCTTTACATCCTATATGTTTGGTCAATGACGGGCCCCTCGTTCGGATGAGTAATATAGGGAGAAGGAAGGGGGAAAAAGTAAATAAGTAAAGAGAGAAGAGAGAGAGATTACATGGGTCTGATAGTAGCAAGATTTCATACATTTATTGTTGGCTAGTTGTCGAGCTTGGGTTGTTTGTCGCTCAAGGAGGGTCAAAAGTTGGTAGGGCGGCGTCGAGTGAATTCCATAAGTCTCTGGAGGTGGATCTCCAGGGTGAGTATCTTCTCGCTAAAGTGTCAGCTCCCCTTAGGTAGGTTATCCAGGAGAGCCACCCGGCATATGACACTTTAGAGGTGTCTTTCCAGTTTGTGAGTATTAGCTTTGTTGCTGCGATTAGGAGAAGGTCCAAGAGTTCTCTCTCTTCCTTTGTAGGGAGGTTGGTTCGGATAGAGGCTGTGATGATCGAGTGGAATCCCCTTGACATTTTGCATTGGAACATCTTGTCTATGAAATCAAAGACCCTCCCCCAGAATGCCGTGAGAGTCGGGCACAGGAAGATCAGGTGTTCTAGTTCCCCTTTGGCTCCGTTGCAGTTCCAGCATGCATCGCTATCTCTTAGTCCCAGTTTGTGCAGACGCTCTGCAGTCCAGAATGTTTTGTGTAGGAGCCACATTTGGTCTGCGCAAGTACAGGGGTGATCTTGGCCTGTGTGGCTGATGCCCATAGTTTGTCCCATTCTTGATTATCTAGTGGTGGGTGTATGTGAGAGTTCCAGTATTTCTCTGTCTTTTCATTGGTGTTGTTTTTTTGCACGGTGAGAGTTTTGTATATGCGGAAGACCTGGTGTCCTAGCTTATTTATATTTGTGACGTATTGGAATATAGATTGCTTCGAGTTTGCTATTTTGGACTTTGTTAGGGCGGTTTTGATCTTTAGGAACTTATATAGGTCTGAGTCTTCTAGTTGAAGGAAGATTTTAGGTTGGCGAAGGTTAGTGGTGTGGCGTTCACTTTGAGCTGGTATGGGTGTGAAATGCCCTTCATTATTCAGTTGTCGAAATAGAGTTTTTTGCCCCTGTATTTTACAGCGCTATTCGACCATAAGGATTCAGCCTTGGAACCCTTGATGCTCACCTCTAGTTTACTATCTAGTTTCAGCAGTGCTATCCTGGTGTTTTTTAGTATTGGGTTGTTTGCAAGTGGGTGTGTGGTGGGGGTGAGAAGGGCAAGTGGGTTGAGGTTTTTTAGTATTGCTCTTTCCATCTGTACCCAGGCAGGTGTGTAGTCTTTCGCTTGTTCTACCCAGTGTGTGCCCTGCTTAGTTAGGAAATCTGCAAAGTTCACACCCCCTTGGGTTTTGGGTCTTCTTAGTTTCTTCATGCTTATTCTGGCCTTTTTATCCCGCCACAGGAATTTGGAACACATTTTATCTATTCTTTGGTGGAAGTCTTCTGAGAGAAATATTGGGAGCATGCTTGAGAGGTAGTTCACCAATGGGGTGATCATCATTTTTATTGTCTCGATTCGTCCCCACCAGGACATGAATTTGGAGGACCATGCTTCAAGTTGCTTCTTTATTTTGTCTGTTTAAAGAAAAATGGTGAACCCAATGTACCCTTGTAGGCTTGGGCAATAAAATCAATCAAAGTAACAATGTCTACAAGGGATTTCACTTGAAATCTAAAAAAATGTTTACAAATTCAAAATTATTTCTGAGTCAGTTGAAAACAATGAGACTCACAGGTGTCCCACTAGACAACCAAGAACAATCTAATTTGTAAGGCACAAAGAAAAAGAAAAAGAAACAGAAAAAGAAACTTAAGGCACACAGAAAATCCTAGTTGTAGAAAATGGATTTATCTGATTTTGACATATATTTTTTTTAAAGAATTTGAGAAGGGTACAATTGAACAAAGTAAATATCAGCAGGTAAAGTTATGATAGAGATGTACAAGTAAATTTGGGCATACAGTTCATAACCAAACATCAGCTCCAGAAAATGACAAAGCAAATATTATCATAAAATCAATAAATATTGCTTGAAAAAAAAAATTTCTTGGAGTTGACGGGACTGTCAACGTTTTGGTCTAGGGGGTTCAGTCCATAAGACCATCCTCAGGAAAAAACAGTTACACCGATTCTTGTACTCCCATAGCTCCTGATGCCCCGAAGCCCCCCCTGAGACGGTCTTGGTTGTATTACCTACTCACCCTTATCGTGGAACTCCCGCCAAAAGATCCCCCTTGGGTAAGCCCTCTCTGTTTAGGATTGCACCCCCATTGTTCACAATTCCACATGTTGCGCCTAAGATTGAGTGTCACAAGAGCACTTCACTCACGTTTGGAAGGTCTTCACCTTTCTTATAGTACAGATTCTTGTCTATAATTTGCATCCCAATGGTTGAATGCTATAAATTAAAGACCAATGTTGCTTAAATAGTTGTTTATCAGTGGCATCCTGTCGTTCGGCTGTCATTTGGACAGGCATCTTCTAAATTTGGGTCCTTATGATACATGTTTCCTTGTGTCTTTCAACATGATCTTGGTGTGATTTTAAGATTTATTTGATTCCAAGCATGTTTAGAGTCACTTCTAATTAGTGCGTGCACTGACAAGTTGTACATATTCCAGAGCTCCTTGATATGCTTTGTGCTTCTTGGTATGGTTATTGCTTTGCACTAGCAGTGTTTTCCCTGGGAATTATGCACATTAATTGCTGTATCCAGATTTACACAACTTTACCCAGGATCACAGATATTAATTTCTTCAATAGGATAGAAATCTTGTCCTTAAGTCCTAGATTTTGCATATTTAGGTGTGTCATAAAGCAAACACTTGATGTGTTATCTTTATGTCTAGATTATCTTGACATGACTCCCAGTTTATAGCAATCAGAATGATTATATTTCTGTTCAACTGAGTCTTCTACATGAACAGCCTTGATTAAAGCTTCAGCTATATGAACGGTTTATGACATGCTTTTATCACATACTTCTATAGATATCGAAGTGTCCCCCACCTTCGAAGAACATAGGAAGACCCGCTGCTGGCTTCACTATCACCATTCTTGCTTGCCCAATACAATATTATCAAATACATGTTTGATCGGTTGAGTAATGAGTACTCTCTTGACTTATGTTGACAGTGATCTTCATGCTGTTTTCACAATCGACACTCTGAGTTAAGGTCAACTTGTTTTTCCTTGTGTCCAATATAGAAGTAAGTCCAAGCTACCGATGGCTTCGCTATGATTCACCTTCATTATGCACATAGGGTTTAAGGTTCCCTTTGATTCATTGGCACTCTTTGGACCATGCACAATGTGATCTTTAGACACAGATTCCTTTCTCTTTTCCCTCTCTATTCTCTGGTCAAAAACTCTCTTCATGAGTGGTGTGAGTTGGGTTAGGAAGGACTTGAAGAAGTCTCCCCTAAAGCCACCCGGGCCAGGGGCTTTGTTCTTTTTTAGGGACTTGACTGACCTTTCTATCTCTGTTACAGTGAAATCTGCCCCTAGTTTCATGCTATCTGCATCATCTAGCTTTGGTAGACCAAGTTTTTCTAGGTATTTTTTGCACTCGTCTTTATCTAGTTGTTTGCCGTTTCTGTAGAGGTCTGAATAGAATTGCCTAGAAATTCTGAGAATGTTTTTGTGTTTGGTGTATGTTTTGCCGTCCGTGTCAGTGATCGAAGGACTGCCCTCTGATTGCTTTTGTATTTCAGATATGAGGCGAGGAGTTTACCTGCTTTGTTGGTTTTGCATAGGTTAAGTTCCTTGCCTCTGTTGAACCAGAGGCCGGCTCTTTCGCTAACGATTTTGTTGTATTCGTATCTGGCGGTCGTTAGCTTGTGAAGAGTGAGGTCCGCCCGATTGTCTTTTATGAATTCGAGTTCTAGCCTTTTAATTTCTGCCTCTAACTCAGTCAGTCTCAGATTTGCCTTCTTTCTGATTCTAGCCGAAATGTCGAATAGTTTCCCTCTAATTGTGGCCTTCGGGGCGTCCCACAGAGTATCTATGCTTACCTCGTCATTATCATTTGTGGCTATGTATTCGGTGAGGGCATCTGTGACCTCTTTCTTATGGTCGGGATCTGTGATAATGCTGTTTCTGTACGTCCATCTGCGCGTTTTTACCTCATTGTGTTGGCCCGCTAGTTTCAGGCTGATTGCTGAGTGGTATGAGACTAGCCTTGGTTCTATTAGGGCTTCTTCTATCATGTGCGTGTGTGTTCCTGACATCAGGATGTAATCTATTCTTGTGTGTGATTTGTGTGGGTTCGAGTAAAATATATAGTCTCTCGTGGTTGGGTGTGTGAGTCGCCATGTGTATCTGAGGTTGAATCTTGCGCATATGTTGAGGAGTGCTTTGTGGGAACTGTTTGGGTGGTAGTGGCAGTGGGATTGTCTGTCTAAAAGTGGGTCTAATGGCATGTTGATATCTCCTGCAACTATCAGTAGTTCATTATGCTGGATTTTGTCAAGGGAGATGGCGACTTCCTCCCAGAATTCGAGGTCGTCTGAGTTGGGGCCATATATATTCGCTAAATGTATCTGATCACTTCCTCTTGAGATGTTGGTTATCAGTAACCTGCCATCGATGTCTAGCGTGTGTGAGTTAATTGTGAGTTTGGAATTCTTAGAGATAAGTGTCATGACTCCCCCTCTCTTCCGAGTAGCTGGGGAGCAGGTCGAGTGGGCAAACCACTTTGCTTTAACTAGTTTACAGCTTTGCTCATCTAGTTTAGTTTCTTGTAATAGGACTATGTCACTCTTGGATTTGGCCAGGTATTCTAGTATTTTCCTGCGCTTAATGGGGTGGTTCAGGCCGTTGACGTTTAGTGAGGTTATTTTGAGGTCGATCGCCAGCGCGACAGGGGTGCTGTTAGCCATTATCTAGGTGGTGTGGATGCCACTCTCTGTGACCGACTCTCATTGGCAGATTCGTTACAATCAAAGACTGGATCTTGCAGTAGTGTAGATTGAATAAGTAAAGTCTAGAAGGTGCGAAAGTAAGAGTAGAAAAGAGTACTGTCCCTTCATTTCCCTCCCCTCTTCCTGGCCCCCCCCTCCTTTGTTCCCCCTACCACCCTCCCCTCTCCTTCCCTCCACCCCGCGTCCAGGATCTGGAAAGTGCAAAGCCAGGATCGCCATTGTGCCTTCCAGAGCCAAGTCTAATTAGAAAACAATTCGAACTGTAAGTTTTTTCAAGACGGTAGAGTTTTTTCAAAACAGTAGAGTCATTGCGCCTCAAATATCGAGGATCGTAGTCTAGAGATGTATTTGGACTAGAAGTCTAAAAGACTAGGTTAAAAAAAAGGATACTGTGTGCTGCGGCATGCCGGGATGTAGTGGTTGTCGGAGTCTATTTTCCTTGAGGTAGATAGGGTAGATAAGGTTCGAGACGTGCGTCTACGTTCCGTGAGGTAGGTCCGGTCAATTGAGAGTGATCTTCTCAAGGTAGCAAAAAGTTTGCGATTTTTTTTTAGAGGTTTATCTGTTTTCCTTGTGTTTTTTAATCACTCGTAGGATCAGGAGAGGGCCCTCTCTTGGCAGTACCGTGAGTTGACACTTCCATTTGTGAGGTCGAGGGCCCCCTCAGGTATTGGTGCAGGTCCTGTGGGTCGGTGAAGACAAGGCTTTTCCCTCTATCTGTTATTTTGAACTTTGTTGGTGCTACGAAGGTGAATAGTATTTGTCTGCTCTTGAGCGCTTGACGTTGGGCGAGAAAGCCTTTCCTGATGTCTACTGTTGTTTTGGAGTAGTCTTGCGTCAGTATGATTTTTTGGCCTTTCTAAATGATCTGGTTATTTTTCCTGGCATAATTAAAGATCTCCTCCGTGTGCTGAGCTCTCAGTGGCTTGCAGATGATTGGTCTGGTGAATTTTGTCGCTTGCTCTTTTGAGGCTGGAATTCTGAAAGCCTTGTCTAGTTCGAATTGGCATTCAAATTTTAGGTTTGTAATCTTCGGGATGAGATCTTCTAGGAATTTGGTGCATGATCCCGCCTCCCCTTCCGCGCCCTACGGGATTCCTAGTATTCGGATGTTTCCCCTACGGCTTTTGTCTTCCAATTCGGCTGTTTGCCTTTGCAGGGAGTCTGTTTTTATGCTCAGACCACTCCATTCCCTCTTGGCGCTTTGAGCGGTGTCTTCTGTATCGATGATGCGCTGCTCTGCCGCTGCTAGCCTGGTATTTACTGTGTTCAGGTCAGCCCTGAAGGCAGCTAGTTTGAGTTGAATGGACTCGGTGGTGAGTTTAGTTGACTTCGCTAAATCGTGCACCTCGGCCAGTTTCTTCAGGATGGTTTCCAGCGTGGTGTTTATGTCTGGTTTCTGTTTTATAGGAGAATCTGATGTTAGGGGCTCACCCTTGTTTTTCTTTTGCAGTTGCGCCTGTAGTCTGGATTCTCTATCTGCCATGCTTCCCGCTGTCTTCCGCTGTTGTTGCGGATAGGTGTCTGTTACCTCGTCTCTTTTCTGTATGCCTTTCCCTTCTTCTTCCAGGGTGTCCGAGCTTGCTGTTTCTGGTGACTGCCTTAGTTCCCGCCCTGGTGGCAGTATCCCCTGGTTTTGCTCTCCTACTCTTCCCTCCTTGGAGGTGCCGTATTTGATGGAGCTGCTAGACCTCACCGCTCATCAGGTCTTGGTGCTTATTTGATCTTGTTGACTTCACTGCGCTTTGTTGTTCTTTCCTGATAGCGATGTGGCGCGGTGATATTGGGCGGTGATGGTGGTGTTCGCGGTGGGGGTGCTTTTCTGCTGTGTTAGCGTCACAATCTTGGCTTCAAATTCCGGTAACGATATGGCGCAGTGATGCTGGGCGGTGGTGGTGGTATTAGCATTGTTGGCGCAATGATGCTGGGTGGTGATGGCGGTATTAGCATAAATGGCGCTGTGGGACAGGCAGTGTAGGCGATGTCGATGCTTCCGCTGTGTTGGCGTGTCAATCCTGTCACCTCTACCTCCCTTGTTCGCTGTCTTATTGCTGTCTTTTTGTCGCTGGCATGGGGGCGGGTTCGGGGGGGGGTGCAGGGTGCCTGGGTGCCCAGTTGCTCTTTTCTTTTTTCCCCTCTGCGTCCTTCTGTTTCCTTGTGCCCGGTTATTCTTTTGTTTCCTCTTTTCTACGTCCTTTGGTAACTTTCAGTGTCCCGTTAAAAAGACTAAGGATTACTGCGCTCAGTTTTCACGCGCAATTTTGAATTTTATTTCGGTTTCGTTTCTCCACTCTTGTTTACTCATGAGCGCGGTTGTTTGTTGATCCACTGCGTTCAGTTGCAGGCGGGGTGTCTCGGAAAGCTCTTTTGCTCGTTCTACCCCTTTCTCCCCCTCATGCCCCTCAGTCTCTTCGTTTGAGGAGAGTTGGAGCCGATAGCTGATTACCGATTCAGGCAAGCGCCATTTTGGAATTGGTTTCAGTTTCCTTTCTCGTTCATTTTCCAATATGTTCCTGTGATTCTCTATTTGGTGGCCGGTTGTTGCAGATTTCGCCGGCGAGTGGGCTCGGTAGATTTGCACTGCGTCCCGGGGTTATGGAGGTGGGTTGGTGGTTCCGCGGCTCCTGGGCTGTGTATTCCCCCCTCTTAGTTTTGATCTCTCCTGTGCCCCGCCCCTCCTCTCCTTGGTTTATTACTGGGTGCAGCGGCGAGGTACCTGGGGGAATCGCAGAGCCCGCAGAGCCCACTTCTGTACTTGTTGTTGGGATCTCCCGCAAACCTCCTTCCCTTTGTTCGTTGGGGCTAGTAGCGCTCGGTACCTTGATTGCGGCGGAGTTGTTTTCAGGCGTGCGCCATTTTGGATCCGCTTCCCCGTCCTCCTTTCTCCTCTGTGTAGACATGTTGATCTCCACTCTTCGTGCGTCTTGAATCCTCATTTTAGTCTCTTCTGGTGGGCGAACTATTTCAATCACTTTAGCTGTATTTCTGATAATTCGAAGACGTGTTCTTCGCTTATAAAATCCAGTCGCTGGCTCCGATCTGGCGGGACGGCTCGATCAGGCAGCCATTAGCTTATGCCGTCCAAGCCCGCCCCTCATTGCAGGGTTGTAACACAAATATTGTATATAGCGGAAGGCGCAGCTTTCTATCCGACATGTTTCTGCAATCCCTTCATGCCTACGTGCAACTGCAAGCTCGTCTGAAAAGATTGGCCCACATGCACCAGGTCAAACACTTCACATACTCTGAAGATGTGTTATGTTAATCTAGTCTTAAGGTTCTGTCAGGGTGAATGCATTTCGTAACTTTGACTGGGGTGGGCTCAGCACTGCACTGTCTGGCCTGGGGGGCCAGGGGGCAGCGTCACGTCATATGGGAGGAGGCCCAGATATTGATGCCCTTACTGTCTGGTGTGGTGGGCAACAGGCCTGGTGGGCGAGCTTCCTGCTGGAGGCTGAGTGAGGAGGGAGGACTATCCCAAGTTCCAGTTGGCAACACTGGCCTTTACGCCACATATAAGTTTAGCATTTCTAAGTACTCTTTGTTGGGAGTTGCATTCTCCGTCTTTTGTTGTTGCAGGAGCGTCATAGATCCACGGGTGTTCTTTTGTTTGGGAGAGAACATCAGCACCCATGCCTGCTGCCTTTCACACCTGTCATGCAGACATTTTTAGGAGCCTCAACCATTATCATGCAAGTGAGGCGATTTAACAGAGTTTAGCAGACACCATGGAAACATATTAAAAAACACAAATGGACCTTCTTTGCTTGAGAATAGCTCTAGGGAGGGCCAAGGGTTACCTTGGGACGGCCTGCCCCACTTGGCGATCCCTTTAGATCCCGGCTTATCATACAAAATGACATTTTGTATGGTAAATTGTCCACTGATCGTAGTCCCTGAGGAGATGTGACCTTGTTGGAATTTTTAGGGTGATCTGACGGATATTGAATGCACATTAAAGATTCATTCAGATTTCTGCTCTACTATGTCTGGTCTCTAAAATTTCCTGGTTGGCCTCAGTGGGTGCTCAGTGGGGTACCAGCATGGGCTGAGTAATAGTGGCACAAATCTTGGGGTTATAGCTCTGCAGAAATAAACTACTCTTTAGGTAACTACCCCTCCCCTGGCGTCCCACCAAATGGTGGAATCCCAGCTGGGACGCCCCCTTGTCCTGCCTGTATTAACCACCTCACCTGTCCTCTGTACTCCGACCTTCACCCCCACTTTTCTACAGAGCTCCATTGCTTTGTAGGTAGTTCTAAATAAATACCCACTGCCATAGAATTAAAAGGATGGGGGTGTGTATAAGAGCAAAAGAATGACACAGAATAAAAAGAACAAAAAAGACATAAGCAGCAACATACAGTAGGGAACTGAGGTGACCTTTGTCAATATGACTGTAAGAGAGGGACAATCAAGTACAAGGCAGGACAAGAAGGAAAATTCATGGCATGAAGAAATGACAGAAAAATTAATATAATTTGCATGTTTGGGTTTAAGAAGAGATACTTTATGAGGTTAATTTATCCACTGCGGAGATCTCAGATAAAGAAAGTGCAGTTCACCGAGTTCCATTGTTAGTGGTCTGTGTGGTACCTGCAGCTCACTTGTTTCAGGCCGAGTCAGTGGTATGTCTTGCTTGGTGGCCATACCTACCATCGAGCACCATGTGTAACCTGCCAAGCTATCTAATCTAAGCAGGGAGGCTCCAGAGGTAAAGGTAAATATTCTTGCTGCAGAGAAAGTTCTGGGAGTTACCGCAAACATCTGAATGTAACTAGAATGTAACAGATTCCAATCCTACAGAGAGAGATCAGCAGGTTAATGCACTCACTGCAAATATAGATAAGAGCTTTCAATCCTACTGATAAAGTTCAGTGGGTTATAGCACATATAGCTATTGATATTTTTGTTTAACTTTGAGGTCAGATTTTTGATCTCTAGTGTGAAAACTTGATGGTTGATTGCGCCTATTCCAGAGATATGTCTGAGCCTGCAGGTAAGTGGTTCCAATGTAGTGAGATAGCCCCCACCAAGTACTACGACAGACTGCGTCCTGGGACTGTTCACACGTTGCCCACTTACCTTACATAAAGTTGTACGGTGGTTGATCAGTGTGGTGCAATGAACTCTATGGATAGATTGGACCCTTCTGTGTGTATATTTATTGCTGCAATACAGGACAGCTGATCACTGAGCTCACGTGCATACAGTGCACAACATGACAACTTCCTAGGGGCAACATTACCCTGAACGCAGCCAGTACAGACTGCAGTCTACCTGCACGACAGGAGCCCGGTAAGAGGGAACGGGCCACTCTCCCACAGGTGGCACCCCAGGCAATGGTCTAGATTGGTCTTAAGCGGGGGATCTGTATAGAAGAATTTAGTTATTTATATTACCTAAAACAATTACAAACGTACAATAAAATGATAAACATACCCAGGTCGTAGTCAAACAGAATATCTAAATAACTTAGGGCTAGATATAATTCTTGGTGGTAAGGATATTCCCTTGCAATAGCAACAGAGTATCCTTACCGCCAAGAATGCGGTTTGCCGGGCAAATTTAAATGCGTATGGACCTTAGGACTAATAATGGCAGAGACTACTCTGTCTCCTACATGATGAACCCCCTCCAATGGCCTTGCGGAGTAAGGGCCGTCGGAGACTGAGCTGTCATTCCACCCACCTAATTTAGATGAGTTGAATTACGGGTCAGTTTTTCACTGCCCGCCACCTGCAGGAAACCCTGGTGGTAAGGGGCAGTGAAACTAAATTGTATTTTCCAGTTTGGGGATTTTCTTTTTGAAAATAAAAAAAGAAAATTGTTTGGTACAGAGCTGTGTCTTGCTGACGGAGCCCTGCGCCAAATAGGAAAATGTATTGACAGTAACTGCTATAATAGCGGTTCCCGCCAATGTTTTATACATTACCTTCGCTTGGTAGTCATTTATAAGTTTGGCGGGCAGAGTAGTCTCAGCCTGGCAGGCGTAGAGTCCTAAATCAGACCAACGGAAATGACTCAATCCGCAAACATTGAAATCAGGACCTTAGCCACTGAGTTTGGAGTGATTAACGGGCTATTCTAACAGCAAGTGGCCAAAATAACACAAGTAACATTTCATAATAAAAAAATAACTACCCAAATTAAATTATTTGCCTGATAAGATACTACAAAGAGGGCTCAACAGGGCTACTTTTTGCAGCATATTTCATCTGCATTAACTTGTTTTTCACATTGTTCCATCACGCTAAGGTAATAACATTTCAGGAATAGTTTATTCACTTCTTTATAGTTTCTTATTCCGCTTTCTAACCAGAAAGTTTACCCTTAAGGTTTCAAGTCTATTTAAAGAAACTGGCAAAGCATAACATATGTATCAATGTTTCCTCTATAAACCCAAGGGAACTACAAGATATATAACTCTCTTAATGGGAGGGATATAAAATGCCAACGAATGAGCTTTTGCCTAAATCTTGAAGGTAGGGCTTATCTCAAATAATGATGGGGAGACGTATGATTTCAAGATCTATAACATTATTTAGTTTAGAATAGACCTCAAAGTTCTTATTAGAGCTAACTTCAGAAAAATAATATTTTTGATCTGGGCTTTAAAAATCACGCATGCCTATCCTGCATCCCATAGACCAGTTAGTACTGTCTGCAGATGGTCACCCCGTGATTTTTATATTGCACCCAAACCATCTATAGTGGAGTTTGGGTCTGCAGACTTCCTCCTGTCACAGGCTTGGAAGACTGAGCTTCCAAGGAAAGATCTCTGAAGATTGAACTTCAGTATAATGTGAGCTCAGCTGAATGAATTAGGCCTCGCAAAGAGTACCCAAAAAAGTCTACACTGGGCTCTGTTTGACAATCTGCACAATTTTACTCTGAACCTTTGCACAATTGTTCGAAGTTAAGTGCGTATTTAAATGTTTTTATGCTATTTTATATGAAGAATAAATTGGTTATATTTTAAATTCATGTTTCATGCTTGACATTTCAATTTTTAGTGTTCTCTGTAGGAATGTCTGTGATTTGTGACTGGTATCTTGGTGCTCTAAGATAACCATTTTTGCTTTTAAAGTTAATACAATCTAATATGTAATGAAAAATGTGTTGAAAAATGCTTTGTTTTGACCTTTCTGTCTCCCAAATTTTCTTGGGGGAGAGAAGTTCAACCGCCCAAACTCCCCCTAGTAGTGGTTGCTCACTGCACTTGCTTGCTACACACCATGTGGGGCTGGTCTCACTTTTACTTTGTTCTCTCTGATTCACTACTATTTTTGAAGCTCTTTGAAAGAATGTCTATGGGTACATATGACTGAGTGGGTAACCTGATGTCCTTTAAGGTGATCATCTACTATTTACTGTGCTTTGAAACGTGATACAATTTGAATATGTAATGAAAAATGTGCTGTAAAATGTACTATTTTGGTCTGTCGTTTTCCAAAATTTTCTTATGGGGGAGAACCATCCTAAACCGGTAGCGATCGGGCACACGCGCTCTGTGCACTCGCTACGCGCAGGACAGGGGCTGGTCTGGCAACATTTTCCAGGGCTGCTTTCAGTTCCCAGTCTAGCCCTGATGTGAACATTTCCACCGCCCGGACTCTGACCCCCGGCTGCAGGTCAGACTTTGGTAAAGTGTAAACAGCCCCCTGCTCTGAGGCAGCCCCTTTAAGCATACTTACAATTTTTGTATCTTAGCTGAGACCCATGCTATGGGAGGGCACTACACCGTCATGTGCAAATTGCCGCATCCGCAAACCGGTGAGACTTACCAGCTCCAGAATGTTACGAAGTGGAACCCAAGCGAATAGCAGCGCATGCAACGCCAAATGACAATAAGACACAAGCAATGGACGAATGACTCACAATCCAAATAAAAACTTGCTGCACCTGGCGAAATGCACCAGCTCCCGGTTGTGCACTTGGCAAACTTAACTCAGTTGAAACGATGAAAAAAAGCACGCACACAATTTTACAAAAACCTACAACTAAGAATGGCTTCGCAATGGTGGTCCCCTCTGTCTCGTCCCACACCCCTCCTCTGCTGAACTCTCTCTTCAAAAACATGGAGTACGACTACGAAGCCAGTGATGACCAGTTCGGGTGTCTCCAGGATACAGTGCAGGGGAAAGTGGTCGCTCCCGGTGCATGCCCCCCCATAAATGCACTTTGACCAGCGTTGCCCTTCTACCCTTCAATGACGTCATGCCCCTCCAGCACCAAAACCAACAATGGACTCCCAGGGAAGGCTCCAGTTTGAGTTGCGACTAGAGGTGCCCTGACCTCTAGTTGTGAGGAGGACATGCACAGTGCACACATTATACTGTCTGCCCCCCCTCCACACCAGCTACATTTAATCACTATGCAACTGCCTGGAAATATCCCAGGGAAACATTATGAACAAGCATTTACAATGCAATGGTCTCGGCATTATTAAAGGTAGAGCTATTGGCATTGCTCATGAAATTTTTTTTCATTTTCTTTTTAAAAACATAAATAAATGGTTTTGTCATTTACAATGGCAATAGGTGAGCATTAGAGAGTAGTAGAGTATTCGCGGACACAGAGCCATACACAGAGCCCCACACACACACACACAGAGCTCCACACACACACACACACACACACAGCCCCACACACACAAACACACAGAGCCCCACACACACACAGAGCCCCACACACACACAGAGCCCCCACACACACAGAGCCCCACACACACACACAGAGCCCCCCCCCACACACACATACACACACACACGGAGCCCCCCACACACACACACAGAGCGGTCGCGACTAGGACAACGCAGGCGCCTGTCACAGATCAGAACCAGATAACAGAAAGCAAATGGCATTGGTTGGTTAGAACCACAAGTTCAAAGTCAAATTCAAAGGTCGGAGCCTAAAGGGTAAAACCATAGGTCAAAGGTCAGGACAAATGAACATAAACTTATACCACAGATAAAATAGAACGTGGGAGGCCCAAACCGAAAGAATCAAAATCCAAAAATGTTCCCAAACAAAGGTGACTGCTGAAACATTGGTAAAGGCAGCGAGTGTGGTGGGAGAGACATGGGAGGGGCGCGTCTGGGAGCCCGGGAGGGGCTGGCACAGCGCTGATGTCATTGTCATCTTGGAGATGCGCGGGCAGCCGATGCTGCCACCTCAGACCCCAGGAAGATGCGGAGAGGGCATTATTGGCAACTGGGAGCGGCACCATTAAAGGGAGACCATGGCTGTCCTGGCTGGTAACAGGCTCTACCAACACACACCCTCCGCTCAGGGGGCAAGGTCCGCCCAAGACGTGCAGCGGCGCCGCTCCTTGCTGCAGCAGTGCCATGTGTCCCGATGCACCCGGGCACCGAGACATGCAGACAGGAGACGCTAGATGCACACATGGTGGGTGGGGGGGCAGGTGACACATGGGGGGCTGGTTAACAAGTGACAGCAGTGACATCAGGCGTGAGTGTCCACACATGAGGCTTCAAGGATGAGAGAAGAGACAGGAGGCATGAGGGCACAGACAGGAGGAATGAAGTCAACAAGAGGCATGAGGGCACAGACAGGAGGCATGAGGGCAGAGATAGGATACTGAATACTGGCGGGCATACTTGTTCAAAGAACTAGGGGCCAGATGTAGGTAAATCTCATTTACCGATTCATAAATACCGAATTTTACCGATTCGGTATTTATGAATCTGTAAATGAGATGTAGGTAAAAATTCTGTATTTTTTACCAAATCGGTAAGATTCGGTATTTACCGATTCGGTAAATACCGAATTGGTATTTGCTATTGAATCCTATGGGCCTTGAAGCCCATAGGATTCAATAGCAAATACCGATTCGGTATTTACCGAATCGGTAAAAATACCGAATTGCTAAGGGGGACAGGGAGTCACTTTGACACCCTGTTGCACCCCTGTAACTGGCGTTTGCGCCATATGGCACACATACATGCCCTTAGGGCATGTCTGTGTGCCACATGGCACAGGTGTACATGCACAGATGTGCATGTACACAAGAATTTGTAATTTACCACGCAATTGTATTGCATGGTAAATACCGAATTCTAAAGGCCCTGTAGCACTGTTAGGAGTGCTACCTACATCCCAAAATATATTTTCGGTATTTTTACCGAATGGTAAATTTACCGAATCTGTAAAATTTACAGAATCGGTAAATTTACTGATTCTGTAATTTTACCGATTCGGTAAAATTACCGATTCGGTAAAATTACCGAATATGTACGTTTTTTTGGCCCCTACATCTCCATAGCCCTTTACCGGTCGGAAACGGCCGAAAATCGGTATTTTCGGCCGTTTCTGACCGGTAAAGGGCTACCTACATCTGGCCCTAGCTGTTTACAAACTCCAAAGTGTGATACCTTTTACTGGACTACCCAAATACGTATGTCCCAGAAACCTAAAAAAGCCGACTGTTATATTATTTATCACACAGTAGCAGTACTTTATACATTTGGTCGGACTCGGTGGGAGTGATTAGTTTACAGAAGAAAATAAATCGAAAGCGGAAAAAAGAAAACACAAACACGTCACATGTTTACATTTTTATTTGCTAAAAAGGTAAAAAAGGACATAAAAAACAAAAGAAAAAATCGTTTCTGGAACCTTACCGATTTAAACAAAAAAGTAATAGAAAATACAGCTGCATTGAAGTAAGAAAATCAGTATAATCAGTACTCACTCTAGCAGTTATTTGATAGTGCAATGCTCGCTTTAGGTTTGTGTACTTATGCTCGGTTCAAAGACATTTACTTCAAGATGTCATTTGAACCAAATATTAGTTTTGACGGTTCCAAAAATGGAACACAAAAGCAGATACAATCAGTAACATTTTAAGGATTATTTTACAAGAAAAGGAAAAGTGCTGGAAAGCTAGTGGCCACTAAAGTTCAGAATAAGTACATCAAGAATCACGGACAACTGTCATATCACAAATGACTGCATCTTTTCGCGTCTTTAAGGCGCTTAAGCAACACTGCTTGAGCTCTAACAGCGAGGGTTGTTATACACAATAAAGGTGTTCTAAACTTTGACATGATAGTGTTAAATACAAGTTTATCCTTGAACTGCGGCACCAACAATAATATAACTACATAGTTTATTAGGGGAAACATCATTTACCACGAAGGCATTACAACTACTAACGTTTACCACGTGACACTTACCACGCAGGGTGCCTTCCACGCAGGGTGCCTTCCACAACGTCTTTACCACGGGCTGGGGGGGAGACGTGGTATTCCTTCAAGTCGTTCTGCGTGGGCTTGGGGGGCAGGGGGGGGGGGGGCTCGGGGGGGGGGCTCGGAGGGGGGCTGGGGGGGGTCCCCCCCCCAAAAATAACAAGCAGGTTACTTTAAATAAAAAACGAACATAAATTTAAAAGAAAAAGGAAAGAGCCTCCCCCAAAGACGTGCCGTGTACGTCAAAAAAGCAGTCCTTTTTTTATTTTGGTATACGTGTTTTGACGCTTGTTTTAATGGAGGATGGAAGTAAGGGCTCGTAGAGAAAGACGTGCAGGTAAGACGTTTCTAGGCGTAGTAAAATCCTACGTTGTAAATACCAGCGTGGTAAAGCCACTTGCGATGTAAAATTCGCGTGGTAAAGCCATGCGTGGTAATTGAAATCGTGGTATAATCATATATTCGTTTATTAGAGGTTATGGATGTCTATTCAAACTTCGTGTACACTGAAAATAAAGTGGTACATTTCCAGCTGTCGTTCTATCAAGTTCGTGATGGCGCAAAGATGCTAGGACATAACACATTGGCGCTGTTAAGTGCAAACATTTTATGCAAAGGCACATCTTGAATTACATGATTTTACTGGTGATACTGTGATTTGCTAAAAGAAAGTAAATATTCGTTCATTCCGAAAGGAAGGAAAATGTGGATGTTAGTGAACAGACTGCGCACTAAAAGTGTTTTCACTAAACAATAAAATAGCCTGCACTGGAGAGCATGTAGGCGCTGTGGCGTTTATAACCACCACCTTATGTAGGGTATGCAGCGGGTGGGTGTATTTACATAATAAACGGGCGTTTCTGTTCTGCGGGGTTTGGTAGCAAAAATATAGCTTTTAATTTTAATTGATTTCTTCTCGCTGAATGAAGTTAGACATGGTGTTGTGGGTAACGCATTCCAGTCCGTGAGCCAGCCAGCACTCGGTTGGTTGGTAAGTTCGCCTTCCTCCTAACATCTCCCCGTCACTTTCTGCTTTGTAACGTCATTAACAGGAGTGCGGGCAAGGCTGGTGCCCTCAGAGAATGTACTGCAGCAGTATATGGAGATGTGAGATGTATAGACAGGCACCCCTATGGCACGGAAGACAGTTAACAGGAACAATTTCCAGTTGGAGGGTCTTGGGATATAGGTTTTTCGGAGGTCGGGCACTTTGAAATTAAGAGAAAAAAAAGTTTTGCGCATTAGGATGGCAAATTTGCTGGTACGACGATCCTTTTAACACAAAATAAGATACACCTTTTACATGGGTCGTTCCGACTGGTTTGGGATCAGGGCGTGGAGTCAAAAGAGCTTTTTGGGGAGTTGCATTTATATAGCGCTTACTACCCTGACGAGTAGTTGATGCGCTTTTGTCAATGCATTATGCAAAAGGTCGGTTCCGATTTTCCAAGCGGGAGATCGCAACAGATGGGAACTGTTTTAGGAGGATGGTTCAAGTTCCTCGTCAGAGTGAGCAGAGAGGGCATCACTTGGAAAACCGTGTCTGGAAGGTAGCAATGCCAAGGCCGGAGGGAATAAAGTGCTGCAGCGGGAACTTGCACAGGGCGCAGGAGCATAAGCCCGCTCCTCCATGCAGGTGGAAGGGCGAGCACAGCTGCTCCTCCAGGGATACCGAGAAGTACTTGTTGGGGCGCAGGGACTCTGCGCAGCTCACGCCTCCTGGGGCCAGGAACACGGACCTGGCGCCTGCGAAGAGGGGCAGCCCGGCCAGCAGCAGCCTGGGCCCGCTGAGCTCGCCCAGGACCCGCCGCATCTCCTGCAGGGAACCGCCCAGCAGCAGGATGTAGTTGCGGGTCAGCAGCAGCGATAATTATAGTAATTTCCCTTGTTCTTCTGCCAGATGACCCTACTGAGGCAGACGCTAATTGGCTCTCACCCTACAAGAGGGCTGGCTGCTCAAGGATGTAGGATTACTACCAACTAAATACCGCTTTTATGGCCCAACAAATGTCGAGCAATATAAGGACTGCTTTTGCTGAACTCGGAATGACTTTGGATTCACCAGGACACACTTGCGACTTGTCCGTGGTGAGTGGTCCTTGCCGGCATGCTTCTGGCGCCTGCAAACCACCTCCCATGCAAACCAGCTTCCCTCGGAGATCTTAGTCACAGGAAATGTGACCTGCGGGTGTTGAACGGGAGATTATGTAACGCTCCCCACACTTCCCTTTCATTCCTCACCGCAAGCGTTACGCACTTACGAAACACAACCAGCACATATTTCCTGACCATTTTGGATTCGCTGATAAGGCATTTTTTTCGGATTACACACACTTCGTAGGTTTTGTGGAAGCCAGGATAGAAAGAGAAGCAATCTGAAAGAATGAGACTGGCAACTCCAGCGTGGGATGGCAGAACTACATTAACACGGCAGGCTCTGTAAAACATTAACGCAGGCATCTACATTAACACGGCAGTACTGTAAAAGTTGGCAACGTGAAACGATTGTGGCAGGAAAATCGGGACGGGCAGGGGCACGAAGAACTGCACAAACAGGGGGGCAGAGGCTTACCTCATGTCCTCGGTAGACGCTGCTACACGCTGAAATGGCGGCGCTGCAGGCTAGTGCTTCTTGCCGTGCATGCTCTCGGGAGGGAAGACACACTCGAGCCGCAGAGGTAAGGGCAGCAGAAGGAAACTTGGAAGGGGGATCGCAGAGATGCAGACTCCTCAACAGGGGAACCAAAATGGCGGCCACAAAGCTTACGAAAATGTCGGATTCGGGGGCGTGTTTTGCTGTCCTGAGTGACGGCCGACATCACGAGCTAAAGAACAGCAAAACTTACGCCCCCGAATCCGAAAGGGACGGGGCTTGTTCGGAGTGACTCCCTTCTCTTCCAATGGCTGGCCTCCGTTTAGGAAGCCAGCCAATGGAAGCGAACGGAGCAGAGAGGCGGGTTTAAACTGCCCTACTCCAAAACATAAGATCTCCGGACCGGAAGCAGCTTATAGGTCCCTCGACCTAAAAAGAACAGGCAGTGAATGCACCTGTGGTGATGGGAGGTGGCGGGGACTTGTACTCTGATTAATGAAATTAATGCGAGATGTATAAGAGAACTAAAAGAATACAGAAGACACTTGGACGCTGGAAAGTTATTAATAGACTCGATGGGTTCCTCTTTGAAAGTCAGACGAGTCAGGAATGTTTCCGTTCACAGTGAGCATCACTGATAAGCTTTACTTCCTCAGGATGAACTGCAGTCTACTTTTGAAGACCGCTGCAACATGAGTTTCACCATTGTGACCTGACCGATAATATAACAAGGCAACTGGATTTACATAGTTTTTTACTGTGGCAATTATCCACGTAAGCATCTATTTACTGTCCTTGCCACATAATCCACTATCTGCTACATAATTTGCACATTTCAACATGAAAGTGATTCTAGCTCAAAAGGATCAAAAGCTACTTTAAAAAGTGCCAAACGTGGTGCTGCACTATGGCACTCACTTTGCAAAGGTTAACTGGTCACCTTTAGTTGCTGATTTCTGTATGCAGGTGATAAACTAATATTAGTGAGGTGAAGCCTTTTACCAAACAGTTTTAATGCTGGTCCACGATGATTGTTCAAGTGTTCGAGAATAAAACAGAGAAATAAATCGTTCCCTCTGTAATGTGCAGCCGAAAAAAATCCCAGCCTCGATGGGTAGAGGTGGCCAAGCTACCAAATTTAGAAGGAGAGCCAAACGATGACTGAGACTTCGAAAGACCTATATTGTTTACTAGTCTATTGCATTTACTTTTTCTACATTTAATTAATCTCCATGCACTGAATAGTTAGAAGGAAGACATTTTTTAATGTTATTCATGCTTGTAGTGTGTTAAAGCACCTCCCCTCTATTATGCGGGACTACTGTTTTTCATTTAATAAGCTTCAAAGTAGAAGGGAAGAGGGCAGAGCCCTAGCTCGGCCATGGCCCCCCTTTAATTGTACCCAGAACTGAACCAGAACCACACCTTTATACAGGGATTCTCTATTTGCCCACCTAACTTGAGAGGCACACTAACATCTTTCTAGCACTCTTTAGTTATTTATTAGTATTTTGCAGCACTTTACACATAATAGCAGATATTACATCAGACCATGGGTGCTCACAAACTATCTGTCGGGGCCAAAATTACAGTGTGGTTTGTGGCCGAGGGCAGCACCGGTATGGGTGGGGCTAGAGTAAAAAAAAATCAAACTGTTTCAAAACATTAGACAATGCAACAATGCTGTATTTCAAAAGCAGATGTAACTACAAAGAGCACATTTTGATAATACATTGTTATTAGCAGACAATAGCAATCTTAAGAGGCATTGCATAGCTTCATACACACTTTGACCCCAATTCCATCACATTCTCTCTGGGCCCGATTCACAGAACTAACTTAAGACAAAATCCTAAACTTACTACCATTTTTGTATTCACAGAAGGCACTTACTCATTTTGGTATTCACAGAAGGCACTTACTCATTTCAGTATTCACAGAAGTTAGGAGTCCTAACTTTAGGACTCCTAAATGCCTTCTGTGAATCCCGAAAGTCTTAAAGTTAGGATTTTTCTCAGTTTAGGAGTAGTAAAGTTAGGACTCTTAACTTTAGGACTCCTAAACTGAGAAAAATCCTAACTTTAACTCTTTCCATGCTGATGACGGAAACGCTCCGTCATCAGCCGCGGTGTCGCTGTGCTGATGACGGATTGGTTCCGTCATGGCCCGCTCGCCACGCCTGTGTGGCACAGATTCCGCGCCTCCGCTGGGCGTTCCATTGAGCGGGCGGGGCCATGACGGAACCGCTCCGTCATGAGCACAGCTCAACCGCGGCTGGTGACGGAGCGGTTCCGTCACCAGCATGGGCCCGCCGAGCGACCCCCCGCCCCTTAGCGCTGCGGCGGAATAGCCGCCGCAGCGATGTGGTTAAGACTTTTGGTATTCACAGAAGGCATTTAGGAGCCCCAAAGTTAGGAGTCCTAACTTTACTACTCCTAAACTGAGAAAAATCTTAACTTTAAGACTTTCGATATTCACAGAAGGCATTTATGAGTCCTAAAGTTAGGAATCCTAACTTTACTACTCCTAAACTAAGAAAAATCCTAACTTTAAGACTTTTGGTATTCACAGAAGGCATTTAGGAGTCCTAAAGTTAGGACTACTAACATATGTGAATACCGAAATGGTAGTAAGTTTAGGATTTTGTCTTAAGTTAGTTCTGTGAATCGGGTCCTCTATCTCTTAGTCAGTCAGTCTCTCTCTCTCTCAGTCAGTCAGTCTCTCTCTCTCTCTGTCAGTCAGTCTCTCTCTTTCTCTCTCTCTCTCTCTCTGTCAGCCAGTCTCTCTCAGTCGGTCAGTCTCTCTCTCAGTCAGTCAGTCAGTCTCTTAGTCAGTATAAGTCAGTCTCTCTCTCTCTCTCTGTCACTTTCTCTCAGTCAGTCACTCAGACTCTCTCTCAGTCAGTCTCTCTCTCTCAGTCAGTTTCTCTGTCAGTCAGTCTCTCTTAGTCAGTCTGTCAGTCTCTCTAAGTCAGTCTCTCTCTGTCGGTCAGTCAGTCTCTCTCAGTCAGTCTCTCTCTCTCTCTCTGTCTCTGTCAGTCACTCTCTCTGTCAGTCTCTCTCTGTCAGTCTCTCTCTCTGTTAGTCTCTCTCCCTGCCAGTCTCTCTCTGCCAGTCTCTCTCTCTCTGTCAGTTTCCCTCTCTTTGTCAGACAGTTTCTCTCTCTGTCAGTTTCTCTCTCTCTGTCAGTCTCTCTCTCTGTCAGTCTCTCTCTCTCTGTCAGTCTCTCACTCTCTCTGTCAGTCAGTCTCTCTCTCTGTCAGTCAGTGTCTCTCTCAGTCAGTCTCTCTCTCTCAGTCTCTCTCTCTCTCTGCCTCAGTCAGTCTCTCCTACTCAGTTTTGCTGTCAGTCAGTCTCTCTGTCAGTCAGCCAGTCTCTCTCTCAGTCAGTCTCTCTCTCTCAGTCAGTCAGTAGTCAGTCTCTCTCAGTCAGTCTCTTTCAGTCAGTCGCTCTCAGTCAGTCAGTCTCTCTCTCTCCCACTCTCTCTCTCTCTGTCAGTCAGTCTCTCTCAGTCAGTCTCTATGTCAGTCAGTCAATCTCTCTCTCAGTCAGTCAGTCTCGCTCTCAGTTAGTCTCCCTCTCTCTCAGTCAGTCAGTAGTCAGTCTCTCTGTCAGTCTCTCTTAGTCAATCTCTCTCAGTCAGTCTCTCGCTCTGTCAGTCAGTCTCTCTCTCTCTCTCTCTCTGTCAGTCTCTATTTCTGTCAGTCAGTCTCTCTCTCTCTCTCTGTCAGTCAGTCTCTCTCTGTCAGTCAGTCTCTCTCTCTCAGTCAGTCAGTCTCTCTCAGTCTCTCTCTCTCTCAGTTGGTGAGTCAGTCTCTCTCAGTCAGTCAGTCTCTCTGTCAGTCTCTTTCCCTGCCAGTCTCTCTCTGTCAGTCTCTCTCTCTCTGTCAGTTTCCCTCTCTCTGTCAGACAGTTTATCTCTCTCTGTCAGTTTCTCTCTCTGTCAGTCTCTCTCTGTCAGTCTCTCTCTCTGTCAGTCTCTTTCCCTGCCAGTCTCTCTCTGTCAGTCTCTCTCTCTCTGTCAGTTTCCCTCTCTCTGTCAGACAGTTTATCTCTCTCTGTCAGTTTCTCTCTCTCTGTCAGTCTCGCTCTCTCTGTCAGTCTCTCACTCTCTCTGTCAGTCAGGCTCTCTCTCTGTCAGTCAGTCGCTCTCTCTCAGTCAGTCTCTCTCTCTCAGTCTTTCTCTCTCTGTGTCAGTCAGTCTGTATCGCTCTCTCTGTCATTCAGTCTCGCTCTGTCCGTCCGTCTCTCTCTCTCTCTTTCTACGCTCCCAAACGCCAGCTTCGATCGACCGGCCACGCCCTCGCCGCCGCCCCCCGCATCCGAAGAGCCACCACAGGGGGAAGGTCCTTCTCCTACCTCGCCGCCAAGACCTGGAACTCCCTCCTGACCCACCTCCGCCTGACCCAGGACCACCTCGCCTTCAGGAAGCAGCTCAAGACCTGGCTGTTCGAGCAGTAGCGGACCCCCCCTCCCCTAGCGCCTTGAGACCTTCCGGGTGAGTAGCACGCTATACAAATGCTTTGATTGATTGATTGATCAGTCAGTCAGTCTCTCCCTCTCTCTCAGTCAGTCAGTCTCTCTCTGTCGGTCAGTCTCTCTCTCTCTGTCAGTCTCTCTCTCCCGCAGTCAGTCTCTCTCTCAGTCAGTCTCACCCAGTCTCCCTCTCTCTGTCAGTCTCTCACTGTCAGTCTCTCTCTCAGTCAGTATCTCAGTCTCTCAGTCAGTGACTCTCTCTCTCCACTATCTCTATCTCTCTCCACTGTCTCTCTCTCTCTCTCCACTGTCTCTCTATCACTCTCTCTCCACTCTCTTTCTTTCCACTCTCTCTCCAATCTCTCTCTCTCCTCTCTCTCTCTCTCCACTTTCTTTCTCTCTTTCTCTCTGGGGGGCAATGGGTACATTACCTGCAAGGTCCGGTCCGCAGGCCGTACTATGAGTACCACGGCATCAGATACAGAATAAGCGATGGGAGATTTGTGGGGAAATTATCATAGCTAAACAGGCTTCAGTGTCAGCTCAAATAGAAACAAAGGAGATGGGCCCATTATAGCTTTCTGGAGGAGAGTTAAGAGCCCACAGATGTTTGCAAAGGATACTTACATAGCCAAAACTTCAGAAATCATTGGTTCAAGGGTGAAAAAATGTGCCCACTTATAATTATTTTTAGGTCTTGTCTGCAACAGCACATGCGCTGCATGCACTCTCGCTTGTGAGAGATATTATAAAAAACAATGGCTTGCAGCTTTCCCATTGCTTACTATTCTTTGGCTTCATTGTCAAACTTATTTGCTGCCTTCTAATTGGCCAGCACGTGCTGGCTTCACTTCCTCTACTTTGAGCTGGAGCATGGACCAAGTACTGATTGCTTCAGCTTGATTGCTGTCCTTCCGCTGACCACGCTGTGATTGAGGACTAATTTTACGCTTTCTTCTTCCCTGCAGCCCTTGTTGAACCTCTTGCCATTAGTAGCTATGTTTTACTATGCCACAAATACTTCAAAGAAGCTCTCTTCTTCTTTGAAATGGATGTTTATTGTGACAACAGAGATAATCTGCTTCTAAATATATTTTCACTAAGACATGGACGTTGGCACAATTTCTTTCCTTATGTTATACTTTTTTTGCCAAATGTCGTATTTATTTTCTTTTTCATGCTTGGGGAGAGTAACTAATTCGCCCAGAACCACAGGGGTGTTGTTCGGCCTTTGAGACTATTGGCTCTGCCAATGTCTTCCGTTCAAGCAGTACAGCATGGCTAAATATAATAATAAACAAATAACTATGATGCCTCCAGTAATAATGCACTTACAAAAAGCACATTATCCCTTGCTGCATCATAGCTCTTTTACAAATTATTTTTAATCACATTGCAACGCATCCACTTCGCTGTACAGAATGGCTACAAAATAGTGCCAATAGCTAACACAGGCAAGATGGTTTGACTTTGCCAATGCTTGTGAGAATTTATTGACATTAATGCCCAGCTGCTAAGCATTCACAATAGTTGATCTACCAACTGGTAATCCATTTATTTCAGCATAATTGTACACCATTAATGTGTATAATTACTCAGTAGTGCATGCTAGGAAAATGGTGGAAAGTGAGAGAATGTGGGCTTGGTTTGCCTCGTGAGTTTGGCATTGGAAAAATAGCAATCGCAAGAAAAATATCACATTCTGAGTAGCATGCCAGGATAGCTGTAATGGTAGGAGGTGTACTTCTCTGAATCATTCGGAATTGGGAAAAATTGTAAGTCTGCACCAGTGAGCAGGAGTACTCCTTGTGAATCAGGCCCAATCTTTTTATATTCTGCTAACTCCTATAATCACAGGACATAGGCTCATATAAACCAGCAGTACTTAAGAGCCCTCATAAACCATGCCCTTTGGCACTTTCTTCCACAATAACACAATGGACCTTCAATGTAGTTTCCAAACAAACGAACCATTGTTTACTTAGTACATGTGTTCATTGTCTGCCTCAAGGCTGACTGCTTTCCAGACAGTATCTCATTGTAGATGAACCTGAAAAAGGACATAGGTAATACAACATATGTAAAAGACTCTTATGCACTTGTCTTAAAGAAATGTAAACATTATTGAGACTTAGTATTAGGCTATTAGAATACTAAACTTTTCTTGCCACAGGGTCCACAAGCATCCTCATAACATTTACTAAAGGATATTAATGTTGATATTTACAAATGTATCCTTATCAAAGGCAGGACTAAAACGCACAACCATGAATCACTCTTCCACAAGAGTTAAAATGATTCACTTCTTTACTCTCCACAGACACAAGGTAACTGGAAGTCACCAACTGTTGGTGACCTCTTGCTCACAACCCACATTAGGATGAAACTTAAGCAGACTGACTCAAACTATTGTTTCTGAGAAAAATGAATCCACACCTCCTCAAATCGGACTGGAGAATCACTGTCCATACCCTTGTCTTTTCTAAATGTTGATGATGATCTGTTCAAAGCCATTCTCAGTTTTTCCACCTCTCCACCTCTGAGTGTCCTGCAGGCTATCAAACAACTCATCAAATGACTAAAGATGCACAACCATAATGGACTCAACATTTGTACCACCAAACTTGGTGGGGAAACTCAGGGGCATATTTATCATTGGATTTGCTTCACACTTGGCCACGCAAGGGGACGCAGGACAATGCAAAATCTAAAATAATATTTACCAGGCCACGCAATACCACCTCGAAGACCCTTGCATGACTTGATAAATATGGAGTAACTCAAGGTCCTGCCTTGCGATACTCTGTCCCAGGGAGGCATTCTGTGGGTGGAGCTTGGGTGTTCCCACACATCCACCCATGGATTCTGGTGCATTCCCAGATTTACCATGAGTGATTGACCTGGGATTGCATCAAAATGCTACACTTTCCCAGGGGAGGCATAATGAGGAGAAATAACGTTATTTCTCCATGTTTAGTCTTCTTTCTACATTTGTTGCATACTGCAGCACACATAGAAAGACAAAAAAGCCTCAAAGGATTGTTCTTGTGTCCCTTCCTGCACAAAAACTATCCTGCGTGTCAAGCAGGCACCCTTGCACTAGGGTACAAGGGTGCCTTGCATTGGCGCTAGACAGCACATAGTGCATCAGCGCAAAGAGAAGACAGGAATGCCCCATATAATGTGAAATATGGAGCTATCCTGCCCTCTCCCTGTCATTCAACACAGTGCAGCAATGTGTCTTGCTGCATTGTGTAGCATGGCATTTTGATGAATCTGTCCCTTAGAGCTCACTCAGGATATCAACTCAGTATACGCAATAAAATACCAAAAGACAAGACTTCTTAAGCCGTGCATCTGGAATTTACCGCAACATCTTACCATTGACCAGGTTTATCCAACACTTCTCAACTTCAGAAAGCAGCAGAAACCCATCGCTTCAAGGCACACCTAGTCTACTAGTGATAAGAAAACTCAATGGCCGATCGTTTACCGGGACCATACTACACACAGGACTTAACCTTCACCTTCCCCCTCTCTACTCAAGAGTATTTCATTCACATGTAGTGCAGTTTCACCTTAATACATCAGATTACATCACTGCACTGAGAAGTATTTTTTTAGAAATGATCATTTTCAAACATGAACTTAAAACATTTATGCCTCCCCCACCCTCACAACACTATTTGTGAAGCAAGAGTCAAGTCAGTTGTAATTCGCACCCTCTGGCTAGGTTGTTGTTATACATGGCAACGTTATAGTTTATGAAATCAAGCACAAAAAGGGGTTCTAAAGCGCAATTCCTGAACTCTTGTATTTCAAGGTGCTCTCATATGTGAGAATGAAGAAAAAGGAGGCAAGCAAAATAAAAGAGTTGCCTCAAATCATACAGTTTGGTTAAATGAAGAAGCTGGGGGTTAATACAAGTTTTTCTGTTTTCACATTATGCAATTAAGCGACTAGTGAGGATCCGTAAAAATTATTACGATGTTCTGGGCATTGCCGAATATGGACAAGTTTGGTATCTACGAACCGCAAATGACGAGTTCGGCAAGTGTGCGAAATTTCGCTACACTACCTGCCAGGGTTCGTCTAAATATTACGCGTTCTTCATCTGAACCCTCGGGTTCCATTTTAGATACAGCATCCATTTTGTTTCTTGCCCTCACGTAGTCAGCGAGCAGGTAACTGTTCGCCCCTTGACCCTCTAGTTCCCAAGCCTTGCGGAAGACGCATATTCCTTTCATGCGTCTTTATGGCCGGAGGAATGACACAGCAAAGGCAAATGGCTCAGCTTGAGGGTAATCTGGTCGTGCCGGCTTATTGTGACAGCCTTGCAGGCGATGGATCCAACTCTTTGATCCTACGATCATGCTTCCGATATTACCCCCACACTCTTTTCTCTACACGTGTCTGACTTCCTTGCAGCTGCTCTTGTCTCTTCTTCTTTGTCATTTACAACTCTAATGGGTGTGCCTAATGGTGGGAAGATGTACTTTTACAGTTGGGAACCGGCATGGCTATTGTAATTATGTTCCGGGATTCTGAACACATGAAAGCGACCCTTTTGAAGTTTACTGTGGGAACCGGATTGTAATCTTTTGTCCACATGTTATGCAATGGCAACATTCTGTATAAAAGAGAGCGACCAACGTATACAATTTGAAGCAGACTCTCAGAACCTACACACTGTTGTACTTCTTGTGACTTTTGCCTCCCTGCAGTAATAAACGCTGATCTTTGACGCCGAAGGAAGTGTCCCGTGTCTCTGTAGTTTGTGCGCCGAAACAGGTATCCCATGAAGGTTATAGGTGTTGTTCCCTGGCACCGCTGGTACTGTTAAAAGTCCAGTCCTTCAGTTGGCGCCCAACGTGGGGCGACTTCAGCTGTACCGGTCCAAAGCCTGATGATCGTGAGGAACTTCGTGTGAAATCTCCGAGGGAAGGTGCACCCCGCTTCATCGATCCTGTTGTCGAAATAAGTGGCCCGACGATTTTCCCTGCGAAGATTCCCGCCTCCTAACGGCTGCGACGGACCGATGCCCTGACTGTCGACCTGTCTTCGACGCCCGGCGTAGACCTTATGTACAAGCGAGACGACAGACGGGCCTTCCTGGTGACGCCATTGAAGTTCTGAGTTAAGTATTTGTGGGTCGCTCCCAGTCCTTAGTGGTTGTTCTAGCTTTTGAAAGCTTTGTTGTTAGCCTTTAAGGTTTTGTTGTAATAGCTCACTGAGCTTTGTAATAGCCTCCTCAGGCTTTGTGGTTAGCTCTCCGAGCTTTGTGATAGCCTTAAGGCTTTGTTGTATTGCATGGTTCCATTGCATTTGTGGTTCTTAGTATTGGTCCTTAGTATTATTTGACAGTTGCAATTGCCAAAAACCGAGGGTTTTGACTTACACGAGGTTTTAATTGCTTCGGTAATCCTTGAAGTTTGATACTAGGTTAGTGTGCACGATGCCTAGCCATAGTGGTTTGTTTAGTATTTTCAAATGTTGCGCAATGGATTCCCGGTTGGAGGACTCGTGTCCGATACCTCCAGTTGGAACTCCGATACATGATCTTTATAGTCGACATGGGGTGGGTCCTATAATATATAATGATTACTGGGTCCGTTATACAAAGAAAGACGGTGACCTTAGATGGCCACCACATGGAACTTTTGAACTTTCGATTTTAGATAATCTTGAGGCTAGATTATTTTTAAAGAAAGCGAGGCCAGCTATGTTTGATTCCTTTCGGATATGGCGTAAAGAGGCCAAGCAGAAAGAAATCAAACAACTTAAAAGGGATCAAAAACAAGAGTTCGTTCCTGTAATGCAAGCTATAAAAGAATGTAGACAAGACAAAGAAGAAAAAGACATGGAAATCTCTACTAGATTGCATCACATGAAAATAGATAAATGTTACCCAGTTTTACCGAATAAATTAGAAAAGAAAGAAGAAGATTTAAAGGAGGATTCCTTGCTGTCATATTTGATGAAATCACCCCCTCCTTATGTACAGGGTGCTACTGCTCCTGTAGCTCCTCCTGTAGCTCCCCCTGTTGTTCCTCTTGTTGCTCCAGCGGCTGCGGGTCAGCCCGCTGTTAACCCTACGTTTGTTCCACCACCTGTTCTTGTTCCCACTGCTCCTGTACCTGTACCTTCGCAGACTGTTGTTTCTGCCACTCCAACTACCTTGTCCGTTCCTATGCCTTCCTTCACCTCCAGTGTTGTTGCCCCTGTTTTTCTTTCCCCTTCTGTCCGTAAGCGTGTTCCTAACTCTGTTGCTACCCTTTATTCACCTCTTTCTGGTCCGTTATTTTCGTCTAATTTATCTGAAACTCCTCAGAGACGGAGTCAGATCCCTAGTGGTAGGGAGAAAGAGACGTTAATAACCATGGCTCATAGGTGGATGAAACATTCTGCTAATTACACTCCACGTGTAGTCTTTGATACGTTTTCTCAGTTTAATGAGCCTACGCAGAGATTCGTATTTGAGGAGATGTGTAACTTTTTGAGGGAAGAATGGTATAATGATGATGTAGATAATGTACCGTCCGACATAATTGAACTTCAAAGTCACTTTTCGAACGGTATGATTATAGGAGACGATGTACGACGTGCCGTGGAACGCTTATTAGCGTTCAGACCCACAGCACATTCTCGGGTGTCATCAGATGATACCACTGAGAACTGGAAAGCGGTTCCTGGTCAGTATCCCATGAGAGAGGTTCCGCCACTTTGGGTGCCTGGAGATCCGCAGGGTAACCCTGTGGTGCTACCGCATTTTCGAAGAGTGTGGATACATCTTCCATGGAAACGATCAGAAGTTTTGCAAGTGAAGCAATCCTTACCCGATCCGCGTAAAAATCCGGCTGGTTATTATAAGGAGTTATCACAACTGGTGGAAGCTACTATTATGAATATTGCCGACATCGACATGTTGTTTGGCAATGTTGTACCGCAACCAGTTTGGGCTAAAATTCGTCAAGCCAATCACGCAGTTGAATTAGGGGGTGATTGGGCTGCACTGCTAGCAGCTGATGCATTACAAGTCGGTGGGGCTAAACCTGAGCAGTTGATCTTGGATTTGCCTCAGAAAATAATTACGCTCATGAAAACTCTCATGCCAGCGATGAAGGTGAACTGGGATAAGTTATCAGCTTGTAAGCAAAAGAAAGACGAGAGTGTCTCAGATTTCTTTACAAGGTTTGAGGAAGCGTTTGTCGACCACAGCGGCCAGGACATGGGCGCTGAGGGAGGCCAGCGGTTATTCGTTGACAAATTCGTGTCGAATTTGTTGCCTGAACTAAGCAACAAATTGAAGAATTCAGAAAGTGCGTGGGCAGTTTCAACCCCTGCGCAAATACTAGCAACAGCCCAGTATTATGAGAATAGGGAAAAGGAAGAAAGTGATCGTGTAGAAAAGAAAACTAAGGAGCTCAAAACGAAGGTTTTGTTGCAGCAAGCATACCCTCCACGACCAAACCAAAATGATTCACAACAGCAGTATCGACCACGAGCACAGCCCGATAGGACACAGCCGCGCTCTGACAACTTTGATTACAGATCTTCACTTGGGTATAATCAGTGCGCATATTGTAGGAAAGAGGGACACCTAAAATATGATTGTCTTGCCTTACGGGACCGTCTGAATGGTGTGTCGACACGTGGAAACCGTGGTGGTGGTCCTCAACAGGCACCACGTGGTAGAGGTCGTGGTTCATTCCACAATCAGATTGATCATCATCAAAATCAATCGGATGCAAATAATTATTTTGACCAGCGAAATGCGGGGTCAGTTCGATCTGCACAGTATAATGTGGATGATTATTACATAGAGCATGAGACTGTTGTAAATGACAATTACTAGGACAGCCAACGACAAAGAGAGGGAGTAGTGTCAGTTCCGGTCGATCAGAGTGGGCCTTACGTTGCAGTGGCTACATCGGGTGTAGTTGAGCCTTTTCTGTTAGACACTGGTGCGACAAAAAGTTCCATCATGCATTCCAAACTCCCTGGCGCACCTTTGTCTGGCTTAACGAACGTTTCCGTTGGATTCTCTGGCGCCCCTGTTAGTAACCCAGTCTCTAACCCTTTGCCTCTTATGATTGGACCTCGTGAGCTAACGGCTCCACTGATTCTATCTACAGGTTGTGGTGAAAATCTTTTGGGCTTGGATTTGCTGAAACGATTATATGCAACATTGTATTGTTCCCCCGAAGGAGTGGAGCTTACATTGGGACGGAGAGTGATCTCTCCAATGTATTTATCGGTCGATAAATTCCCACCGGAATTGAGTTCCCTCCCTGCGTCCTTATGGGCCACAGGTCCTAATGATGTAGGCCTGTTAGATATTCCACCCTATGTGATTCAATTAAAACCAAATGCGCGATTACCGCGTTTACCTCAATATCGTATTTCTCTCGAGGGCGAACGAGCGCTGTTAGCAATCGTTCATGATCTCATTGGAAAGGGTGTTGTTGAAGAAACTCGTGGAAATGTGTGTAATAGCCCTGTATTGCCAATTCTGAAACGAACTGACCCAACTAAACCTCCTGTGTACCGTTTCGTTATAGATTTAAGAGAGGTGAACAAAATAGTGGTTCCACAATTTCCCGTGGTCCCTGACATTACGGCTTTACTAACAATGATCCCGGCATCTGCCTCCTGGTTCACAGTGATCGATCTAAAGAATGCTTTCTTTAGCATCCCGATTGCAGAGGAAAGCAGAGACCTATTCGGATTCTCATTAGGTGGTCGCAGTTTTAGGCTAAAACGCGCTCCACAGGGCTACTGTGAGAGTCCGTCAATCTACAGCCAAGCACTTAAAGGTCAGCTTGATGCCTTTGTATTACCTAAAGGTGCAGCTTTGATTCAATACGTTGACGATCTTTTAGTGGCAGCTGATACAGAAGCTATTTGCAAAACGGCTACAGTATCATTATTGCACTATCTACATAACTTACACCACAAGGTATCGCCTTCAAAGCTACAGTATTGTTGTCAAGAAGTTACCTATTTAGGTCACTTATTGTCAAAAGAAGGGAGAAGGTTGACCCCAGAGAGAATTGCAGCGATTTCCCGAATGACTGTGCCAAAAACTCAAAGAGATGTTCGTGCCTTTGTAGGTATTACGTCCTATTGCAGACAATGGATTCCAAATTTTTCATTGTTGGCGAAACCATTGATAGCCCTTACGTGCAAGGATGTCCCATCCCCAGTACCTTGGTCTGAAGAGTGTCAGAAAAGTTTTTCGGAATTGCGTGATGCGTTGTGTTCGGCTCCTGTGTTGGGCACTCCTGACTACAGTAAGCCGTTTACACTATACGTTCACGAGAGGGATGGTTGCGCGTTGAGTGTTCTGACACAACCTTTTGGTGGTAAGCAACGCCCATGTGCCTATTTTTCTTCGACTTTAGACCCAGTAGCTAGAGCCTTGCCGAGTTGTTTAAGGGCAACAGCGGCAGCTGCGGCGTCCATTCGACAGTCCGCAGGTTTAGTCATGGATAATATGCTCACGGTAATGGTTCCGCATGCAGTTGACACTCTATTGAATCGAACGAAAACTCAACATCTGACGAGCGCAAGATTGTCTGGATATGAGTTGACGTTATTGGCCAGTCACATACGGATAAAACGATGTAATGTGTTGAATCCAGCAACATTGCTGCCGATCGACGCAGAATCAAGTGGTGAAGCAGTACATGACTGCTATCTCAGAACTGAAGAGGAAACTAAGGGTCGTATTGACCTAAAAGATACTCCTTTGACAGATCCCGATGGTACTTTGTATGTGGATGGTTCCTGTTTTAAGTTACCGAATGGTAATGTGACAACTGCGTATGCAGTAGTAACATTGAGAACGATTGTGGAAAGCGAGAGACTAAGTCAGAATTCGGCTCAGGCTGCCGAGTTAATCGCTTTGACGAGAGCGTGTGTGTTGTCTAAAGATAAACGGGTGAATGTGTTTACAGATAGTCAATACGCGTTTGGTGTGGCACATAGTTTTGGACGACTGTGGAGAGAGAGAGGATTCCTTACGTCGCATGGCACGAAGATTCAACATGGTCAGCTTGTAAATGATCTTTTAGATGCACTCACATTGCCTAAACAGGTGGCCATAGTCAAATGTAGCGCACATCAGAAAGTAACGGACGATGTGGGTCGTGGTAATGCGTTTGCGGATGAAACGGCTAAAGAGACGGCTAAAGATTTGACGACCAGAATGTATGTTACGAGCTCAGTAAGATGGCCAACAGAGACTGGTATGTGTGAAGACACATTTGAAAGTGTGAAAGGAATACAGAATGAAGCCACTGAGACGGAAAGGACAAAATGGAGAGAGAGCACGGGAAGATTGGATGAGAATGGATGTTGGATTGATCAATCAGAGAAGCAGAGATGGATGTTACCGGATGCGTATGTGCTCCCTGTTGTTACAATGGCTCATGGTATGGCGCACATCAACACGAAAGGCATATGCAAGTTGTTGTCTCATGTATGGAAGAATGATGGGATTACTAAGTGCGCCGAGAGAGTGGTTAAGAATTGTATGGTGTGTTTGATGCACAATCCTGGTAAGGGCACTCCCACTCCACCTGGCCATTTTGCCCCTCCTACGTACCCTTTCGAAGTTATCCAGTTGGACTTTATCCACATGGAGAGATGTAATAACTTGAAGTATGTGCTGGTTGTGGTGTGTGCATTTTCTAGGTGGATTGAGGCCTACCCCCTTAAGGATAATACGGCTTTATCCACGGCAAAAATTTTGCTCAAAGAGTATTTTTCCCGCTACGGAATGCCTAGGGTTGTATGGTCGGACAACGGAAGTGAGTTTGTTGGGAGTGTGATGAAGAGTGTGTGTCGCGGGTTAGGGATTGTACAAAAATTTCATAGTGCAAATCATCCACAATCAGCAGGATTGGTGGAAGGATATAATGGCACTTTAAAACTGAAATTGGCTAAAATTCAGGCAACAACTGGTTTATCATGGCCCGACGCTTTGCCTCTGGCTCTCCTGTCGACCAGGGCAACCGTACACTCTCGAGTAGGGCTCAGCCCATATGAGATTGTGTTCGGCCGTCCTGCTAATGTATGGGGAGTTCCAAGACCAAAGGAATTTGACAGAATTGAATACCCTATGTTGATTGATTATCTCTATGATCTGACTGCTAAATTGAGTTTGATTCATCAACAGGTCTTTGAGTCTCTGCCGTCACAAACAGAGGGTCCTGGTCATCGACTTCAACCAGGGGACTGGGTCCTTGTTAGAAACTACGGACGAAAACGAAACCTTGAACCAAGATTTGTGGGCCCGTTTCAAGTGCAGCTGGCTACAAGGACGGCGGTTCGATTACACGGACGTCGGAACTGGGTACATGCTACCCACACGAAGCGAGTCCCGCTTCCTCTGCCGTCGGACATCTGGATGAGAAAAGGTCTCTCTTCTTCTGAGACCGACACTCCACCACATTTCGTTCCATTCAGCGAAGCTCGGCTTGTATCTGACACTGTTGCTGACTCCTCTCAAACAATTTCCTCCACGTCAACTTTGGAAAACTTGACTGTTGAACAATCGCCTGAACAATTGAACACTCCTTTGCCGTCCAATCCGTTATTTGAAGATCAGACTCGCCTTGGAAGTAGCCGATATTTTCTTCGTCCACGAACAAGCCACAAATAAAAAGATTTTTTTTTTTAGATTCTACATTGCTCTGAAAACAGTGGACGTTATATATTGTGTATCTTTTTCTTCTTTTCCGTACAGCCAAGAACATTATTTAGTTAGAACCTACCATCCAGGTTGACCGTAAGGCCGTGCGGGTACTTCCTTCTGTTTAGCAGCTATCAACACAAGGTTGGTTTCTATTATCAATTTCTGGGAACTCCTGGGAATTGATAACCGCTACTCAGAACGAAGTGCGTCAAGAACGTCGCGGACGGTCGTTAGGGGATGGAATCATCATTGAGTGAGCTGTCGAAAAGAGAAGAAATGTTGGCGCAAAGATCTACATTACAAAAAATATGTCATACAAAATGGTTTTTCTCACAAGTAATCATACTGTTTCTCACCATATCTATGCTATTAGTAGGAGGAATATATTATGGGTCTCAGTCCTTATTGTCTTCTGCTACACCTACTCTTCCATCTCATAATCAATATTTCGTTTCTACTGTTTCTCCACATTCCTTTTATCCTCTGCCTCAACATGAACAAGTCAGACGTGCGGAATTCAGAAACAACTCTTTTATTCAACTCCTGCATCAGCATCAGTTAGTGGTAAACACTACCAACTGTTGGGTGTGTGGATTAATGCCACATACCATGGATAAAGGTATTCCGTACTTAGTTCTGCCTTATAGTGCACAAGGGTCAGCTCGAGCATTACAAACTATGTTCCGTAGCGCACTAGATTCCTACCCCCATCGAGAACCGCGCTCAGCAAACTCTGGTCCTGGCCCGTACCACAAGACTCTGGCAAGAGCTATTGCAGACTTAGATAGAGATATTTTTGACGCATCGCTCATCCCAGAGGAAGAGGTGCGAGCATATAGGGAACTAAGTGAAGCTGAGTACAGCTTATCAGTAGGTGAGAGGCAGCTTAAAAGCTCGCCACCGATATGGATTGTACCTCACCTTGGTAATTTCTGCTTGAAAGGTCTTGGTCGAAATCCGAGAGCTCAGTTTGGGGAGAGTGCTTGTACTGAGACGTATGTCTTACCGACGCTCTCTTCCCCTGTCTTCCTGCCTGCCAAGGGTACCTACTTTGTATGTTATGATCGAGCCTATACGTGGTTACCTCATGACTTCTCGGGTATCTGCTATATTGCAAATCTTTTGCCTCCGACTTTCACTGTGGCCTCTGATTATCACAGGAATAGAATTGTAAGAGGTGTGGTTAGCAAAGAAGATACTTCCGGACAAGAAGCGGGAGACTTCTTTAAGGGTTTCCTACCGTTCTGGGGTCCGATGGTTAATAGCAGGAACCTGAGGCAGTTAACTCGTGTAGTAGAATCAACTGCCAACATAACTGCAAACGCCCTTGGTAATTTGACAGCCGCGCTCCAAGCGGATAGACTGATGACGTTGCAGAACCGTATGGTTCTAGATATCATTCTAGCAGATAGAGGTGGGGTTTGTACTGTCATCCATTCGAGCTGCTGCATATTCATACCTGATAACGCTCCAACAGTTTATCAAGCCATCTCTAAGTTGCACAAAATTTCGGAGTCCATACACGTGGACGAAGGAAATTGGATGCTTCTGGGATGGTTTTGGGGTCTGATATCGACTTGGGGTTGGAAGATTCTGATGATCATAGGGGTTGTTGTGACATTTCTGTTCTCATGTTGTCTTTGTGTGCAATGTGGTCCTGCCTTATGTGGCCTTTGTGCTACGACGTGTATAAGACAGCCTGTTGTCACCAAAGAGGCATTGAAGGATAGAATAATGTATCAACAACATCTGAGTGATCTGATGAGTATCGAAATCGATTATGATTCCGACTAGTGCTTGCCTACATGAGGGCAAAAGGACCGTCTGAGGTTCCGTAAAAATTATTACGATGTTCTGGGCATTGCCGAATATGGACAAGTTTGGTATCTACGAACCGCAAATGACGAGTTCGGCAAGTGTGCGAAATTTCGCTACACTACCTGCCAGGGTTCGTCTAAATATTACGCGTTCTTCATCTGAACCCTCGGGTTCCATTTTAGATACGGCATCCATTTTGTTTCTTGCCCTCACGTAGTCAGCGAGCAGGTAACTGTTCGCCCCTTGACCCTCTAGTTCCCAAGCCTTGCGGAAGACGCATATTCCTTTCATGCGTCTTTATGGCCGGAGGAATGACACAGCAAAGGCAAATGGCTCAGCTTGAGGGTAATCTGGTCGTGCCGGCTTATTGTGACAGCCTTGCAGGCGATGGATCCAACTCTTTGATCCTACGATCATGCTTCCGATATTACCCCCACACTCTTTTCTCTACACGTGTCTGACTTCCTTGCAGCTGCTCTTGTCTCTTCTTCTTTGTCATTTACAACTCTAATGGGTGTGCCTAATGGTGGGAAGATGTACTTTTACAGTTGGGAACCGGCATGGCTATTGTAATTATGTTCCGGGATTCTGAACACATGAAAGCGACCCTTTTGAAGTTTACTGTGGGAACCGGATTGTAATCTTTTGTCCACATGTTATGCAATGGCAACATTCTGTATAAAAGAGAGCGACCAACGTATACAATTTGAAGCAGACTCTCAGAACCTACACACTGTTGTACTTCTTGTGACTTTTGCCTCCCTGCAGTAATAAACGCTGATCTTTGACGCCGAAGGAAGTGTCCCGTGTCTCTGTAGTTTGTGCGCCGAAACAGGTATCCCATGAAGGTTATAGGTGTTGTTCCCTGGCACCGCTGGTACTGTTAAAAGTCCAGTCCTTCACTAGATTGCAAACTATTTTTCTCTCTTGTTTTGTATCATAAGTTAATAATTTGTCTTCTTTAATTTTTGGGTTATGAGGTTAGAGCAAGTGTGGCAGATGGAAGCTACATGAAGTCTCAGCTTGTTTTGGTCTAAAGGTTCACAAACTAGAGATGAACCACAGCCAGCTACTTGGCTAATGCTGGGCTCGAACCTTCATTGGCTCGCCCACCGCCATCACATGATCCTATTTAAGGGCGCAGAGGAAGGATATGATTTGACTATCATCAACAATTTGGAAAAGCAGGAGTACCAATACCACTGTCGAGAACTCCTTGTTTCAAGGTTCATAACCTTCCCACTAAGCTAACGGTTTCGGTGAGTAGACTATGAGGTGTGCTCTGTCCCACTGTTCAAATAAATTGATTGCTCGGTTAAAGTCCTCCTTTCACAACTTATGCTACCTACCAGTATTAAGCTTTAGTTACGTTTTTGGTATATCTGTTAAACAAGACTTTAAATACAGAGTTCACAACCAGCATATTTTAGCAAATTGGTAAAGCCAGATTAAATGTCAAGGCTTCCAGTGCCAAGGCAAAAACCTCCCACTGTCTCTGTCTAGCAGTGGAGCTTGGGTGTTTGTGTCAGCCCACCTCAGAAATTTGTACATCTTGTCCAGGGGGTTCTTTGGCTAGGATTTTTGATAACTCTTGCTATGTTAACTCAGCCTATTTGTAAACACTTCTGAAGTTTATATATAAGAAACTAAGAGCCAGATGTACAAAGCATTTTTGCTGTCACAAATGGCACAACTCCAAGAATCGGGAGTTTGGGACCACAAAAATGCTTTTTTAAATGTACAAAAGGCAAAAAGTGATTCCGTAACTTGTTAGTGAATTTCAATTTGCATCAGCGATTCAGTATTCATGAGGTAGCAAGAAGAGAAAGCTTAGTCCAGGCTGTGGTAGAATGATAGCAACTCAGATGCAGCATAACACAGTTTTGTCAAAACTATGACTCTTCTAGAGACTAGCGGCTTAATTTAGAGGGCAGAATGGATTAAAACCCTCAAAATACTTCAACAACTCACTGTCCAAACCTTGTACTTGCTTCACGTCCTCTATGCCCACCTAACACACACTTGACATGCACACTGCAGGCCTTAATGTGGCCCTTGGTGACGCCACAGACCATACTTTTGGGCCCCAGGGAAAATGTTTGTGAGTACCCTTGTAAAAGTTATTGACATTGAAACCTTTCTTACGCCATCTCCTTTGTACGTCACTTTATAGCATAGGATGTAGGTTCTCAGTAGAGATGTTCCAATCCATTCATTCATACTTAAATGCATGTATGTGTACACAAACATCGGCAAATCTGTCAATATGGAACTCCTATTGGGGCAAATATAGAGCTTTGAGTTTGCCATAGAACCTACATCTGAACCGAAAATCAAAATATTCAATTGATTTCCCACAAATGACGATCCTAAGATTGCTTCCACTTAAAATTAAGTATACTGCCATACTGTATCAAATGTATATCATTGAACTGTATCAGGTACAAATACGTAAAAACTAATGTTCCAAAACATATCCCCACCATTCACTATTTCCATTTAAATGCCCTATGTCAAGTGCCCGTGGATGGGCACATAAAATAAAACTTGCAAACAAATCACCTAATTCAATCCTTTTCACAATCTTCAAGTGCCAGACTTATTGGTTGGGTCAATATTTGTGAAATTATGCCATGACTCCAAGCAGATCAAACGATTGACTGTCTTCCAATTTGTAAATAATAATCAGAAGCCAAATTTCCTTCGAAACTTGAATTCGACCATCAATTACATTTGGTGATAAGGTCATGGATAATATGTAACATTGTTTTTTTTGGGCGGTGTATACTATTAGTTTTCATATTTACGAACAAGCACCTTCGCTCAAGGACAGTTTTCGATAATGTTCTTCACTGTGTTTTATATATAGCCTTACAAACACACAGAAAGCTGCAAGAAAATGCTGGCGGCAGCCCATGAAATTAGAACAAGACACACAATGCACATATTGTGGTTTGAGAGACGCGACAACACCATCCAAGCTTCTCAAGCCCTATTCCGGTCAAACAGGTTAGAGCACTATAGCTAGGGCACGAGGTGCGCATTTATATATTGATTTGCATGGTGTATAGACAGCAGTACAATAAACAGCGTTTCTCCAGGCACTGGTGTATGGTGGGTACCTGTCTCCTATGGTCACGCCACGTTGTTGGTGGCAGACATCCAGTCTCTTAAAGCCGCCTTATAACTGTTTTTATTTTCTTCAAGTTGGAAAAACAGTCCTAACACAGTCTTGAGTCACAGAATAAATATTTGTAAATCGGGACTCTCGATTTCTTATTCAACTATGTGCCATAGTAACGAAGGTCACTTGAGGGAGATTTAGTACGATTTTATGCTGTTTTGCGTCATAAAAATGACACAAATCGGCGCAAAATATTTTTTTCCCGATATTTTTTCCAGTGCTAAACTTGTTTAGCCCTGGAAATACCGGAAAAATAATACAAAGCATCGCAAAGCGCTACTTTGCATTACTTAGTGCCAAGGGGCGTACCATGTGTGGAGCATGGGCGTTCCCATGCAACCACTCAAGGTTCTCACACTCAACTCAACTCAATTTACTAAACAAAGTAAATAGGTTTTAGCGTGAGAAAACTGCGCCCTTTTAAAGTAGGCGCAAGGAAGAAAAAATGCTTTCATTTCTCCTTCCTTTTCCGACTTTCATTGTGTGCTGCATTGTACAGCACACATACAAAATGGGAAAAGGCTTCAAGTTAGTCTAAGCATAGTATTTTGTACTGGAAGGTTACTTTCCAGTACGAAACCTATGCTAGACCCCATTATCATAATCTTTATTCGAGTTTATGGATAAAATCACAAAAGACCAGTCATATGAAAACAGCATATAAAATATCTGTGTCATAGTCTATGCTAGACTCACGGAGACACCCTTACATTATGGCGCAAAGGTGTCTGCGTGGCACACAGCAGCTGATTTCAGCGCCGGTGCAAGGGAGAGGGAAGATTGGGCCAGATGTATCAAGATAACCTTTTGCGAATCTCAAATAGCGATTTTTAAGGAATCGCTATTTGAGAATTGCAAAATGGTATGTATGTAGAAATTCGCTATTTTTTTGCGATTTCTTAAAATTCCTTAATTGCGATTAGCAAATTGCTAATCGCAATTAGGGAATAATTTCCCATTCATTTTTATGGGACAGGAAGCCCATAGGAAGGAATGGGAAATTATTCTCAATTTGCGATTCGCAATTACCTAATCGCAAATTGAGAATAATTTCAAGGGTGCAAGGGTGTCTTAAGGACACCGTGCTGCACCCCCTGAAATTGACATGTGTGCGCATATGGCATATATACATGCCCTAAGGGCATGTATGAGCGTCACATGCCACCTTTAAAAATTGCAAAAAGTGCATTTGTAAAAGAATTCGCAAATTACCACCAACTACAAGTTGGTGGTAATTTGCGATTTCTTAGCGTGAATTCGCAAAACTTTCTTGTTTCTTACATACCATTTAAGGAATCACTTTTTGCGATTCCTTAAATGGTAGCGCAAAAGTAAGGAATTGCAAATTTTGCCATTCCTTAATTTTGCGATGTGATTTTTTTCATACATCGCATTTCCCGTTTTGTTGTCGCAAACGCTGCTATTTTGCCATTTGCAGCGTTTGCGACAAAAAAACGCTTGAAACATCTGCCCCAAAGTGCCTTATTTTAATAAATTGGGCGCTTTCCTCTTCTTTCCTTTTCACGCAGCTCAGCATTGCGGCTACGCAGTGCCCTACGTGAAAAGATTGTAAATCTCCCCCTTAGTTTGTTCCAGCAGTTGATGGCAGAGATCGCCGGCAATCATTTGCTAGTGGTGAGTGATTATGTTTTAGCTCAAACTTTGACTCAAAAGCAAAAGAGAGAGAAGCAGAACTGTGTGAAAGGAGGCGAAAGGGAAAGATAGGCAAACTGACAAAGAAAGAAACACATGAATGAGAAAGAAGCTGTTAAAGCGAGTTGAAAGACAGGAGGTGTAGAGTGTTGGAAGAAAAAGGCATAAGGTGGAATAAACCGCAGGCAGCCTTGGTGTTCCGCTTAAAAAATGCAATAATGTAATCCCAATGTTATCCTATGGGAGATAAAGGCCTTTCAGTAGTGAAACGAATGTAAGAGTTTGTCGCTACCAGGTCATGTAAAACCTACAAGTACATGTCCTGCTTTTTAAATGCATTGCACCCTGTCCTCTGGGCTGTCCAGGGCTTGCCCTAGGGGTGATTTATATGTATTAAAAAGGAAGGTGTGGCCCTGGCAAGAGGTATATCTTGCAAGGTCCACATGGCAGTTTTTAAACTGCACACACTGGCTCTGCAATGGCAGGCCTGGGGCATGCTTAAACCACACCAAGGATGCCAGGTCTAACAGTCCCCCTTCCCCATCTCCCACCACGCCAAGAATGCCAGGTCTAACAACCCCCTCTCAACCCCCATGCTAGGTGAAGTTTGCTCGAGGACATTGGGCCCTGTGAACCCAATATGAAGGAGTCGATCTGTTGCTCGTTTCCCCAACATGTTGAAGTCATTCAAATAAGTGACATGGAAAGGTGCTGTGAAGAGGCAGCAAAGTTGTACAGAAGCATGTAATGTTACAAATGCGGTGTCATGAGACACAAGGAAGGAACAAAGGGAAAGAGAGTAAAGCCTGAAACAACTAGTGACAGGATATGCTGCGCTGCAGGTTGCATAAAAAGTAGCGGAGAGCAGAAGATGTAAAGGTTGAAAGCCTCCTTGTGTAAACGAAGACTGTGGAGTCACTGTGATTCAGCATTGACAGATGCAAGGAAAGCAGGACATTGCCCAAGACTTTCATTCTGCCCAGGGTTTTTGTGCTGAGTTTTTACTTGACCGACACTCAAGATTTTGACCTCCGGCATGTTTTGAGGGCAGCTTAATAGGCTTTCACTACTACTAGTCTATGCAGCTGTATGGGAGAAATATTTTTCCCAAGTTTGTGCCTCTTTTTGTTAGTTACGCAAGTAGCTGACCAGTCCGAGAGTGTATGTACTCATCCAAAATGTTATTGTCACATTAATTATACATTACAGACTGGGGCCTGATAGAAATATAATATTGTAGTGATTTGTGGAATTTGAACCAAAAGTACCAAATCTGAAATTTGATTTGTATCAGCCATTTTAATAATAATAATAATAAAGAAATGTATAAAGCGCATGGTTACAACATCGCGGGGTGTCTCCGCGCTAAGTGAGAGGGAGGTAGCAGATACCGCAGCAGAGGGCCACACCGTGCTAAGCAGTGAACAGGTATGTTTTGAGCAGCTTCCTAAATTTAGCTTCCGAGCTTTCTAGCCTTAGTTTTAGAGGGAGTTTATTCCAGTACTGAGCAGCCACAAAGTTTAATGAAAGTTAAGGTCCTTTATCACTTGTGGAAACATACGATATGCGATGGAACAGCTGGGGCTATCTAGGTTTGCCTAGAATAATACGCAGCCTCTACAATAGGGATGAGGGTAAAATTTCCAGTGCTGTATCTTGGCGCTGGCAAAGGGGTAACTAACGTTCAATTCACATGCCCTCGTTATACGCAGTAAGTCCTCTGTTGTATTTAATAATGAAGTATTTTTCTGCGATCGCATGTGGTTATTTATCTATTCCTTTCAAACTGTATAAACAAGTGTATTATATTCCGCATGTGGTACAGTCTGTGTTCCCCCTTCCTTCTCCTCTTAGTTCTACCCTCCTAGAATGTTGAAGTATACATTACAGTTATGACAGTTGGTCGAATGAGTGGAGATTAGACATGTATGCTGTTGGCAATAAGGGGTTTGAAATACCTGAAGATGAGTGAACCTTCTTTATAACATCCCCATTAGCATTCTGTTGTCACTCTCATTGGGACGTTCTGCCTCGGTTTTTCCTGAAGTGATAAATGTCTTCATTGTACCATGAAATGCCATACCACCGAGGGATTTGTTTACTCGTCCAGATGAGCTTTGATCATGCAAATGAAGCATCTGCCATCTTGGATTTGGCACAACGTGCTCTAACCTAATGAACGTCTCACAGAGATTGGGGGACATCAAAGAAAGAAAAGGGAAACATGAGGGCCAGGTATGACTTGATCTGGGGTTATCTGTTAATGGCATGTCTGTTTGAAAACATCATACTCCTCGGATAATTCCTATAAAGTAGAGATGGAGGAAGAGTTTGTTCTTACCCTGCTGGATCGAATACCCAGCAAGCAGGTCTAGTCTCATCTCCTAGCTTTCGACAAAGGACTTTCCCAAGGCAACTGTAGATATGGTATCCTGAGCAGCGCCATTACTAGTCCAACTTGGAATGGAACCTGTTTGAAGAGACTGGACGTATTAAGATCCTGAAGAATCCGAAGGATAATGATCATTGGGAGGAGTCCTGGTTAACTGAAGGAGCAGGGAGGGTATCTTTTGTCCATCTTGTTCACACCCACTATAAACTAATTTGCACTGGACTGGGTTTATTGAAATAAGTATTGGGGACAACGAATAACAACTATTTTCTTCACCTGATGTTTTAGTGTTTACTGAAAAACTGCATTTTTTTAAGTCACCTTTTTTTCGCAGGAGCTCACATTTTTGTGAACTACTAAAGAAAAACACATCAACCGTAACTGGATTTTGATATCCTAAACGCTTATTCACAAATCCTGCAAATTAAGGGTATGCAGCTATTAAACTGCTTCCGCAGATGCGGACTATTTATTTAACTAAGTAGAGAGATGTGACTACCATTGTTGTACGAAGGCGAAAGTAAAATTGGTAACTGGCCCAAACCCCATCATCAGTCTGACCATCTACATCCATTCGGTGGCATTGCTTGACCGTAGGCGACGCTGACCCTCCATTGTGGATTTCGTCATTTTTTCACAGTTTCTACTGCTATCTACTAAAACGATTTTCCAATGTTTCTTACAGAATTGTTAGAATTACTCTTGAAGCCCTATATCTGTTTTCTTCTTCCTTATGGCAGGTAAGACCTCATGAGATATTTGCTGCTTACCTTATCCTTCTTTGGTTTACAAAGCTTAAATTGACATAATTTATAGGATGTATGACGTTACAACGCATACTTTTACCACGCATACCTTTACAACGCGGTATTTACAACGAATACCGTTACAACGCATAGCGCTTTGGGGTGCTGGATAGTGGTAAGTATAATTTTCTATTCCAACTCCAGTCCCCGTGGACACTAGGGAAGGTGTTGGATAGAAAATTAAACGTATTACTTACCCTAGAGCGCCCCCCAGCGCAATGCGTTGTAATGGTATGCGTGGTAATACCTGCGTTGTAATGGTAGTGCGTTGTAAAAATTTCGTTGTAAACGTTGCATACCTAATTTATAGTGTAAATTGCTGACTTTCTTTGTCTTTTCAATTAATTCCAGGTTGGCACATTTATCTGCAGCTTATTTACTTTTGGCATAACGCTTAAAGACTGAGGCCCTCTTTTATGTGGATTTGGCATAGGGCAGCACAGCAAGTCACCTTGCTGCACTGACCTACGCTAAAGTGAAAGGAATCCACCATATATATGCAATACAGTGCATTCCTGTCCTTTCCCCGGTGCTGGCGTTGTTTCTGCAGTGTAGCACCAATGCACCATGGTGCAAGGGGGCCTCCATTGCAGGCAGGTTTGTTTTTGTGCAGACAGGGAAACTTTCCTGCACAAAAACAATCCTAAAAGGCGTTTTCCTCTTTCTATGCGTTCTGCAGAATGTGGCACACATGGAACACCTCCCAAGCAGAATGGAATGCCTCTTGAGCACAGAGTAAGGCAAAACAGCACTTTGCACTGCCTTGCCTCACTCCATATCTACGAGCTCATCTAAAGCCATGCATAGTGGCTTTGTGTGGCCTCATGGATAAGTGCTACAGCAAGTGGTCTTACAAGGAAGGGTAAGTAAATCAGAGTTACTTGAATTCTCTTTGCACAACTAATAGTTTCTGGAAATTGTTAGCCAAATGAGTAAAATAAGTGGCCAGCTGGTAAAAGCATAGTGATTTAATATTTTATAATAGTTCTGTTTGCTATCTTTGTAGACTAAAGAGGGTGCGGTCTCCGATAAAGAACATTCTCTTATGTAGTACTTGAAAGAATAAGAGGATACTGAAAATTGTGATCTAAAATGCTGGCATTATGTCAGCATATTTTCCTCTTTGTGAAGATTATAAATGTAATGCTTTCTAGATTTGCGTATTACTTTTGTTAGCTGAAATATGTCTTAGTATTGTGAATCTTAATTTATGCAATTTATGTTCTTAAACAAAATTGCAACAACGCAGATGGATAAATTCCATGACCAATACCTCACAGGATCTAATCATGAGAGTTAAGGAGAAATCTGTTGGATTTCAATTTGAATGATTGTGGTTGTGTGGACATGAATGCATTGGTTTGTTTCTGAATCCAACCACCACTTTTTATTTTAACTTGCCCTAAGCTGTCTTATTCTACCCTCACTATTTCTTTTCATTTGTGCCTCTAAATTAATAGCTCTCTGTGTAATTTACAGACGTCTGATTCTTAAGACTTTTTTTGCCATTGTTTTCTTATTTAGGAATCTGTCAATAATTAACCTCAACTGTTTCACACATAATGTAATAATACTCGCTCAGAATTGCTCACCTTTAAAAATATATATTTTTTGAGTCCTCATTGTGCATCCAAGGAGGGCTAAGAGTTCCTGGGGACATTCTACCTTCTTTCTTGCCGGTACCCCCCACCCTCCACGCAATAGTGACTGAAATTGGGAGTTTTGGATAAAGACCGTTAACCCAACTCCATTTCCAGGCTTGTTGCGTTAGATGTCTAATCATTGGACCATCAAATAAAAGTAAGGGAGGGAAGAAGAGGTAACTACAGGCTATGTTTCAATTATATATCGTGAGTTATGCCCAGATTCCCATATGGCTACATTTCATTACTTTTATATGGTGAGTTTTCCCAAGATTCCCATATGGCCCAAAACTTTGTTTTTTTTTAGGGACACCCACCCCGATCCAAACTATATACCCTATGTGATGATAATATCCATTCTTTACACTTGAAAGATTAGCTCGAAGAGAGATTTGCTTCAAGTGGATTAGCCACTTGAGGCAAATCTCTCTTCGAGCTAATAAGATTAAGACAAAACATAAGGGATTTTTGTGCCGTGGATAATTTTGGGCAGAATTCTTCCCTGTCATATACCTCGAATATAACCGCCGAAAGGCTTACTTTTATCTTATTAGCTATTATACTAGCAAAACGGTGTGACCAAAGAGCACTGCCAAAACATATGGACATCATCAACCTCTTCCTCGCCAACTTTTATGGTGTATAATATGCCGTAAGAACAGTAAAAAGATGATTTTTCTTAGAAGGTGCAGATTTAACCGAAGAAATTACATAGATACTTGCCACAGAGAGTCTATATCGACGCCTGGCAGGTAATTCTTCCAGATCTTTGATGATAAATTAAACTCATCTTCTCCTGCTTGTATCAACATCCAATACCATTCTGCTTCTTTTTTTCACTGGAATATCTTCTTCTGTATCTTGTCTTCCAAAACCCCATTACCTTTTCCATCTTTACTTAACTCTGTTGCCCAGCTTGCTAATTGATAGTACTTAAATCTCGATAAGTTGCCTTCCGTGATTTCTACCAACTCATCCCGTGGGCCTAAGCAATTATTGTTCAAGAGCTGACCCCATTTACGAATACCCCAGTCAATCAAAGGTTTAGCAAGCTTGTCCTTAAGACAGGTCGGTGTACCCAGAGAGTTCCACACTGTAGCCTGAGTGCTATAATATGGTATTCCCAATGCTCGTCTAATCTGGTACCATGTTTTACATGCATCTGCCAGGATCTTAAGTCTTATTTTTTTTAAAGAATTTTGGATGGCCATAATTGTAGAGAAGACAATCCCCTCCCATGGGGACATTCTTTGGCAAGGCTTTCAACCGTGGAGAGAAAGAGGATTTATTTGTTATTCTTCAGATTAAAGGCTCAGTGGTATCGATAAAGATCTGGTGATGCTAAACTCCCATGCTGTTTTTTCCTGCGTATTTTGCTCCAGGCAATTCTCACACCTTTTTCCCTCAATATAAAGCTACTTAATTCCCCCTGAAACTTCTTGAACCATGTTGTTTTAAACTCCAGAGGGATCGTATTAAAATGAAATGTGAATTTTGGTAAGATTGACATTTTCAGGAAGTTAGATCTACCTATAAAAGAGATTGGAAGGGCCCCCACACTTTAAGCACTTTTTTTAGCCTCTAATGCAACCTTATCAAAGTTTACCTAGGCTAATTTCTCAAGATCTTGTAGCGCCTGAATTCCTAAATATCTTATTTCTCGCTTTGTCAATGGATTCACAAGTAGACTATTTCACTGCATGATTTCAGTTGTCTGTTGATTCACCTGGATACTTTCCCAAAATGTCCCAGAGTATTCCAAATTGTGGGGAATGAGATGTCAATATCTACTGTGTAAATCATTAAATAATCCGCATACTGGTCCACTTTTTGCTCCTAGCCATTAGCAACAAAAGGGGGAATATCTATGCTTGCTCTGATCTTATTGGCTAAGGGCTCTATATAAAGGTTAAAAAGCAAGGTGGATAGTAAGCATCCCTGCCGGGTTCCTCTTTTAATATGAATTATTTTGCTAGTAAGATTCCCATTCACTAGGATCTTAGCCATGGGATATTTATAGAGTAACTTAACGGCACCTAAAAACATCTCCCCTAGGTCATAATGGTCAATGACACTGTAGAGAAAAGGCCAGTTCATCCTATTGAAGGCTTTAGCTGAGTCAATTATTAGGACTATTCAGGGGATTCTTTCTTTAGTGGCCAGATGTGTACTAATTCATGTAATTGCCTCCCCTTAACAAAACCCTTGTGATTGTTATGAATCAAAAGCTTCATTATTGGGTCCAGCCTATTTGCCAAAATACACGTAATGATTTTATTTTCGCTATTCATGAGTGAGATTGTCCTATATGATTCCCAACTCTTAGGCTTCTTATTAGGTTTAAGAATTACATTTATGATGGCTTCGTCCCAAGACTGCAGCAGTTCCTTTTTTTCAAACAGTGCCAGCTGCCTTCCCTATTTTTAGGTTTTGAATAACCCTAGTGACTTCTTCAGTAGCGATTTTTGCATTCAGCTCTTCCTTATATGCCTCATATAAAAGTGGACATTCAACCTCACTATGGTACTGCCTAATCTGCTCTTCATCCCGCTCACAATCCTCCGTGTACAAGTCTTGAAAGAAACGTATACACTCCGACTCTATATCGTCATCCTCTACATAGATTGCCCCTGTGGTTTCACTTATCATAGCCATAATGGTATTCCGTACCTGTTCCTTTTTAGTTTTCCAGGCCAGCAGTTTACCGCATTCTTCACCGTACTCATAATGCGATAATCCCTCCCACTTTCTTCTAACCTTTAATTCTAAGAAGTTTGTCAATTCCCATCTTGTTGCTTTTAACTGTTTATTTAATAATATCAGTTTCGGGAGTCACTGATATTCTCTATCTCACTCGCCAAAGCCTTAATGTCAAGCTCACGATTAGTTAATTCCTTATTTCCTTTTTAGTTTTAGCTATGCGTAAGCCTGTCAAAAAGCCTCTTGAAAATGCCTTATACTAATCCCAGACTATGTGTGTGAACGTTGACGACTTATATACGAGAAGAAAAACCTTTGTTATCTCTCGAGGCTTTCTACTGTGGTTGGATGTGCAAGAAGTGTTCTATCTACAGTCCATCTCCCCAAATGCAGGACGATCAGACAATCACCTATACTAACTTCCATTATATCTGCTGAGTGATCGGACAGATATTCTACCTTATGTGTCACTCCGACAATTCCTTTAGTTAAGGAAGCATCTACAAGGAAGAAGTCTATCCTAGATCTATTAGAATATTTTTTTTATATGAAAAGTAAATCTTTCTTCCTTTCTAGTAACTATATCACCCTTTATCCTTGTGATGTCTTCTAACCCAAAGTCGCAAATCGATTGTTTCAGCAGACCGCTCATTTTGGGGGAGCTGCCCGTCCCTCTACAAGTGGATGTATCTTGCACCGGGTCAATTCCGAAGTTAAAATCCCCTCCCATTATAATCAGGTGGTTTATTCCTAGTAGCTGGTTATATAAACCTTGTAGGGGGGGGGGGATCTATCATCTACGTTTGGCCCATAATATCCTGCGAAGGTCAGCCAGGTACCATATCTTTTTGCGCTAACACTTAACCACCGCTCTCCCTTTTCGGCAGCCCATTCACCCATTGTGGCTTTAACAGATTTTTTAAAGAGGTCTGCTATCCCCTTTACACAGCAAGTCTGATCTCTACAAATGTAATGCTCCACTAGCTTTATACCTTTTAAAATTTCATCCCATGCTTTTTTTAGAAGGCGAGTTTTTTGTAGTGTTGTTACCTCACTATCAGAAAGTTTTAAATATTCTAAGATTCTTCTCCTTCTACTTTTAACCATGAGTCCATTCACATTCCAGGTTTTTACTTTAAGTGATCTAACCTTTGCTATTCCTTCCATTTTAAGTGATAAAGTTAGCTATAAGACTGACTCCAAAGAAAGACAACTTTTTGACAGCATTCTCAGTATATTCACCAACCCTAACTTAGGACTATATATATATATATATATATATATATATATATATATATATATATATATATATATATATTGATTCTCACTAAGCCCACTTAGGAGAGCCCACGCAGATAGCAAATATTCGTTTTATTTGGGAAGTTGCAGCACAGTGAAATGCAAGTCTGTTCCAGTAAAATAAACAGCCTGACGCGTTTCATGCTTCACACAGCATTTCTTCAGAGGCTGGAGTCCTTGTGAAGTGAAGCACTCGGCATTACAAAAATAGTATTCTCCCCAGCTGCCCCAGTGGGCGTTGGCTCTCGCTTAGTCTGCTGGTTGTTGTAGTGCCGACAATCAAACCCCAGTGGGTTGCTATCACTCGACAAACTTTGGACAAATTTAAAACCAAGTGGTTCTGGAAAAGAGTCCTGCTCTCACCATGTTGTGTCTTGTTGCCTCCCAAACGGCTAATCTGCCTGCAGTGCTGCCTCTAGTGAAAAGCAGCGCAGTCCAAACATCCATGGCAGGTCTCTCCCACGACCGGGACCGGCCGTCTTTAATTGATTCTCACTAAGCCCACTTAGGAGAGCCCACGCAGATAGCAAATATTCGTTTTATTTGGGAAGTTGCAGCACAGTGAAATGCAAGTCTGTTCCAGTAAAATAAACAGCCTGACGCGTTTCATGCTTCACACAGCATTTCTTCAGAGGCTGGAGTCCTTGTGAAGTGAAGCACTCGGCATTACAAAAATAGTAGTCTCCCCAGCTGCCCCAGTGGGCGTTGGCTCTCGCTTAGTCTGCTGGTTGTTGTAGTGCCGACAATCAAACCCCAGTGGGTTGCTATCACTCGACAAACTTTGGACAAATTTAAAACCAAGTGGTTCTGGAAAAGAGTCCTGCTCTCACCATGTTGTGTCTTGTTGCCTCCCAAACGGCTAATCTGCCTGCAGTGCTGCCTCTAGTGAAAAGCAGCGCAGTCCAAACATCCATGGCAGGTCTCTCCCACGACCGGGACCGGCCGTCTTTAATTGATTCTCACTAAGCCCACTTAGGAGAGCCCACGCAGATAGCAAATATTCGTTTTATTTGGGAAGTTGCAGCACAGTGAAATGCAAGTCTGTTCCAGTAAAATAAACAGCCTGACGCGTTTCATGCTTCACACAGCATTTCTTCAGAGGCTGGAGTCCTTGTGAAGTGAAGCACTCGGCATTACAAAAATAGTAGTCTCCCCAGCTGCCCCAGTGGGCGTTGGCTCTCGCTTAGTCTGCTGGTTGTTGTAGTGCCGACAATCAAACCCCAGTGGGTTGCTATCACTCGACAAACTTTGGACAAATTTAAAACCAAGTGGTTCTGGAAAAGAGTCCTGCTCTCACCATGTTGTGTCTTGTTGCCTCCCAAACGGCTAATCTGCCTGCAGTGCTGCCTCTAGTGAAAAGCAGCGCAGTCCAAACATCCATGGCAGGTCTCTCCCACGACCGGGACCGGCCGTCTTTAATTGATTCTCACTAAGCCCACTTAGGGGAGCCCACGCAGATAGCAAATATTCCTTTTATTTGGGAAGTTGCAGCACAGTGAAATGCAAGTCTGTTCGAGTAAAATAAACAGCCTGACGCGTTTCATGCTTCACACAGCATTTCTTCAGAGGCTGGAGTCCTTGTGAAGTGAAGCACTCGGCATTACAAAAATAGTAGTCTCCCCAGCTGCCCCAGTGGGCGTTGGCTCTCGCTTAGTCTGCTGGTTGTTGTAGTGCCGACAATCAAACCCCAGTGGGTTGCTATCACTCGACAAACTTTGGACAAATTTAAAACCAAGTGGTTCTGGAAAAGAGTCCTGCTCTCACCATGTTGTGTCTTGTTGCCTCCCAAACGGCTAATCTGCCTGCAGTGCTGCCTCTAGTGAAAAGCAGCGCAGTCCAAACATCCATGGCAGGTCTCTCCCACGACCGGGACCGGCCGTCTTTAATTGATTCTCACTAAGCCCACTTAGGAGAGCCCACGCAGATAGCAAATATTCGTTTTATTTGGGAAGTTGCAGCACAGTGAAATGCAAGTCTGTTCCAGTAAAACAAACAGCCTGACGCGTTTCATGCTTCACACAGCATTTCTTCAGAGGCTGGAGTCCTTGTGAAGTGAAGCACTCGGCATTACAAAAATAGTAGTCTCCCCAGCTGCCCCAGTGGGCGTTGGCTCTCGCTTAGTCTGCTGGTTGTTGTAGTGCCGACAATCAAACCCCAGTGGGTTGCTATCACTCGACAAACTTTGGACAAATTTAAAACCAAGTGGTTCTGGAAAAGAGTCCTGCTCTCACCATGTTGTGTCTTGTTGCCTCCCAAACGGCTAATCTGCCTGCAGTGCTGCCTCTAGTGAAAAGCAGCGCAGTCCAAACATCCATGGCAGGTCTCTCCCACGACCGGGACCGGCCGTCTTTAATTGATTCTCACTAAGCCCACTTAGGAGAGCCCACGCAGATAGCAAATATTCGTTTTATTTGGGAAGTTGCAGCACAGTGAAATGCAAGTCTGTTCCAGTAAAATAAACAGCCTGACGCGTTTCATGCTTCACACAGCATTTCTTCAGAGGCTGGAGTCCTTGTGAAGTGAAGCACTCGGCATTACAAAAATAGTAGTCTCCCCAGCTGCCCCAGTGGGCGTTGGCTCTCGCTTAGTCTGCTGGTTGTTGTAGTGCCGACAATCAAACCCCAGTGGGTTGCTATCACTCGACAAACTTTGGACAAATTTAAAACCAAGTGGTTCTGGAAAAGAGTCCTGCTCTCACCATGTTGTGTCTTGTTGCCTCCCAAACGACTAATCTGCCTGCAGTGCTGCCTCTAGTGAAAAGCAGCGCAGTCCAAACATCCATGGCAGGTCTCTCCCACGACCGGGACCGGCCGTCTTTAATTGATTCTCACTAAGCCCACTTAGGAGAGCCCACGCAGATAGCAAATATTCGTTTTATTTGGGAAGTTGCAGCACAGTGAAATGCAAGTCTGTTCCAGTAAAATAAACAGCCTGACGCGTTTCATGCTTCACACAGCATTTCTTCAGAGGCTGGAGTCCTTGTGAAGTGAAGCACTCGGCATTACAAAAATAGTAGTCTCCCCAGCTGCCCCAGTGGGCGTTGGCTCTCGCTTAGTCTGCTGGTTGTTGTAGTGCCGACAATCAAACCCCAGTGGGTTGCTATCACTCGACAAACTTTGGACAAATTTAAAACCAAGTGGTTCTGGAAAAGAGTCCTGCTCTCACCATGTTGTGTCTTGTTGCCTCCCAAACGGCTAATCTGCCTGCAGTGCTGCCTCTAGTGAAAAGCAGCGCAGTCCAAACATCCATGGCAGGTCTCTCCCACGACCGGGACCGGCCGTCTTTAATTGATTCTCACTAAGCCCACTTAGGGGAGCCCACGCAGATAGCAAATATTCGTTTTATTTGGGAAGTTGCAGCACAGTGAAATGCAAGTCTGTTCCAGTAAAATAAACAGCCTGACGCGTTTCATGCTTCACACAGCATTTCTTCAGAGGCTGGAGTCCTTGTGAAGTGAAGCACTCGGCATTACAAAAATAGTAGTCTCCCCAGCTGCCCCAGTGGGCGTTGGCTCTCGCTTAGTCTGCTGGTTGTTGTAGTGCCGACAATCAAACCCCAGTGGGTTGCTATCACTCGACAAACCTTGGACAAATTTAAAACCAAGTGGTTCTGGAAAAGAGTCCTGCTCTCACCATGTTGTGTCTTGTTGCCTCCCAAACGGCTAATCTGCCTGCAGTGCTGCCTCTAGTGAAAAGCAGCGCAGTCCAAACATCCATGGCAGGTCTCTCCCACGACCGGGACCGGCCGTCTTTAATTGATTCTCACTAAGCCCACTTAGGAGAGCCCACGCAGATAGCAAATATTCGTTTTATTTGGGAAGTTGCAGCACAGTGAAATGCAAGTCTGTTCCAGTAAAATAAACAGCCTGACGCGTTTCATGCTTCACACAGCATTTCTTCAGAGGCTGGAGTCCTTGTGAAGTGAAGCACTCGGCATTACAAAAATAGTAGTCTCCCCAGCTGCCCCAGTGGGCTTTGGCTCTCGCTTAGTCTGCTGGTTGTTGTAGTGCCGACAATCAAACCCCAGTGGGTTGCTCTCACTCGACAAACTTTGGACAAATTTAAAACCAAGTGGTTCTGGAAAAGAGTCCTGCTCTCACCATGTTGTGTCTTGTTGCCTCCCAAACGGCTAATCTGCCTGCAGTGCTGCCTCTAGTGAAAAGCAGCACAGTCCAAACATCCATGGCAGGTCTCTCCCACGACCGGGACCGGCCGTCTTTAATTGATTCTCACTAAGCCCACTTAGGGGAGCCCACGCAGATAGCAAATATTCGTTTTATTTGGGAAGTTGCAGCACAGTGAAATGCAAGTCTGGTCCAGTAAAATAAACAGCCTGACGCGTTTCATGCTTCACACAGCATTTCTTCAGAGGCTGGAGTCCTTGTGAAGTGAAGCACTCGGCATTACAAAAATAGTAGTCTCCCCAGCTGCCCCAGTGGGCGTTGGCTCTCGCTTTGTCTGCTGGTTGTTGTAGTGCCGACAATCAAACCCCAGTGGGTTGCTATCACTCGACAAACTTTGGACAAATTTAAAACCAAGTGGTTCTGGAAAAGAGTCCTGCTCTCACCATGTTGTGTCTTGTTGCCTCCCAAACGGCTAATCTGCCTGCAGTGCTGCCTCTAGTGAAAAGCAGCGCAGTCCAAACATCCATGGCAGGTCTCTCCCACGACCGGGACCGGCCGTCTTTAATTGATTCTCACTAAGCCCACTTAGGAGAGCCCACGCAGATAGCAAATATTCGTTTTATTTGGGAAGTTGCAGCACAGTGAAATGCAAGTCTGTTCCAGTAAAATAAACAGCCTGACGCGTTTCATGCTTCACACAGCATTTCTTCAGAGGCTGGAGTCCTTGTGAAGTGAAGCACTCGGCATTACAAAAATAGTAGTCTCCCCAGCTGCCCCAGTGGGCGTTGGCTCTCGCTTAGTCTGCTGGTTGTTGTAGTGCCGACAATCAAACCCCAGTGGGTTGCTATCACTCGACAAACTTTGGACAAATTTAAAACCAAGTGGTTCTGGAAAAGAGTCCTGCTCTCACCATGTTGTGTCTTGTTGCCTCCCAAACGGCTAATCTGCCTGCAGTGCTGCCTCTAGTGAAAAGCAGCGCAGTCCAAACATCCATGGCAGGTCTCTCCCACGACCGGGACCGGCCGTCTTTAATTGATTCTCACTAAGCCCACTTAGGAGAGCCCACGCAGATAGCAAATATTCGTTTTATTTGGGAAGTTGCAGCACAGTGAAATGCAAGTCTGTTCCAGTAAAATAAACAGCCTGACGCGTTTCATGCTACACACAGCATTTCTTCAGAGGCTGGAGTCCTTGTGAAGTGAAGCACTCGGCATTACAAAAATAGTAGTCTCCCCAGCTGCCCCAGTGGGCGTTGGCTCTCGCTTAGTCTGCTGGTTGTTGTAGTGCCGACAATCAAACCCCAGTGGGTTGCTAACACTCGACAAACTTTGGACAAATTTAAAACCAAGTGGTTCTGGAAAAGAGTCCTGCTCTCACCATGTTGTGTCTTGTTGCCTCCCAAATGGCTAATCTGCCTGCAGTGCTGCCTCTAGTGAAAAGCAGCGCAGTCCAAACATCCATGGTAGGTCTCTCCCACGACCGGGACCGGCCGTCTTTATTTGATTCTCACTAAGCCCACTTAGGAGAGCCCACGCAGATAGCAAATATTCGTTTTATTTGGGAAGTTGCAGCACAGTGAAATGCAAGTCTGTTCCAGTAAAATAAACAGCCTGACGCGTTTCATGCTTCACACAGCATTTCTTCAGAGGCTGGAGTCCTTGTGAAGTGAAGCACTCGGCATTACAAAAACGAATATTTGCTATCTGCGTTGGCTCTCCTAAGTGGGCTTAGTGAGAATCAATTAAAGACGGCCGGTCCCGGTCGTGGGAGAGACCTGCCATGGATGTTTGGACTGCGCTGCTTTTCACTAGAGGCAGCACTGCAGGCAGATTAGCCGTTTGGGAGGCAACAAGACACAACATGGTGAGAGCAGGACTCTTTTCCAGAACCACTTGGTTTTAAATTTGTCCAAAGTTTGTCGAGTGATAGCAACCCACTGGGGTTTGATTGTCGGCACTACAACAACCAGCAGACTAAGCGAGAGCCAACGCCCACTGGGGCAGCTGGGGAGACTACTATTTTTGTAATGCCGAGTGCTTCACTTCACAAGGACTCCAGCCTCTGAAGAAATGCTGTGTGAAGCATGAAACGCGTCAGGCTGTTTATTTTACTGGAACAGACTTGCATTTCACTGTGCTGCAACTTCCCAAATAAAACGAATATTTGCTATCTGCGTGGGCTCTCCTAAGTGGGCTTAGTGAGAATCAATTAAAGACGGCCGGTCCCGGTCGTGGGAGAGACCTGCCATGGATGTTTGGACTGCGCTGCTTTTCACTAGAGGCAGCACTGCAGGCAGATTAGCCGTTTGGGAGGCAACAAGACACAACATGGTGAGAGCAGGACTCTTTTCCAGAACCACTTGGTTTTAAATTTGTCCAAAGTTTGTCGAGTGAAAGCAACCCACTGGGGTTTGATTGTCGGCACTACAACAACCAGCAGACTAAGCGAGAGCCAACGCCCACTGGGGCAGCTGGGGAGACTACTATTTTTGTAATGCCGAGTGCTTCACTTCACAAGGACTCCAGCCTCTGAAGAAATGCTGTGTGAAGCATGAAACGCGTCAGGCTGTTTATTTTACTGGAACAGACTTGCATTTCACTGTGCTGCAACTTCCCAAATGAAACGAATATTTGCTATCTGCGTGGGCTCTCCTAAGTGGGCTTAGTGAGAATCAATTAAAGACGGCCGGTCCCGGTCGTGGGAGAGACCTGCCATGGATGTTTGGACTGCGCTGCTTTTCACTAGTTTCAATAGTGGCAGCACTATGCAAATGTCAAGTCCACCCATTACGGCTTAGGTCTGCCATGTAAGCACTTCATGAAAAGTTGTAAGGCACAATGTCCAGACGTGTTTCAAGAACTCCTCGTTCTCTTTCTCAATGGCGTTTGTGCTGGCTAGAGTTCATGCTCCCACCCATTCACTTAAAAGGTCCTGCCCCAAGGTGGGCGTGGCACATTGCATCTTGGGACCTGTAGTGCGGGGTCTGTCACATTTACCGTTGATACGTCGAACTCTAGCACAGAATCTCATTTCAACACCCAGTGGTTACCTGTAAAGGCTTATCTTGCAGCATGTCGACCAATGTCATGAAATTTGCATCCATTTCACGCTTGCATCCTTATTGGAAAAACGCTTGTCTGCCTTCAGCCCATTATGAACTAGCACCTTGAAGTTGATGCCGAACGTGTCGCACGCTTGTGCTCCACCTTCCCACGCCCACAACTTGCACTGGGGCGCAGTGATTGCTGGAAACTCCGTGCTTGCTGGTAAACTCCGTGCCGCTTACCAGGCAAGTGCAGGCGGGTCCTGTTCTCAGAGAAATTTTGCCACACGTTTTGTTCGCAGAGCAGGACACAGGTAAGGGCGGTCAAGGCGCTGAGGCGAACACCTCCAAGAAACATACACACACTCCTTCTTAACCTGATGGAAAGAAGCACGCCGACCAGGCATCAGGATTCAAGGTACTGGTTTTATTCGGGCAAAGTGGCAGCACTATGCAAATGTCAAGTCCACCCATTACGGCTTAGGTCTGCCATGTAAGCACTTCATGAAAAGTTGTAAGGCACAATGTCCAGACGCGTTCCAAGAACTCCTCGTTCTCTTTCTCAATGGCGTTTGTGCTGGCTAGAGTTCATGCTCCCCAGCCTCCCTCAAGGAACTGTTCCGTCACGAGCCTCGGGTGGGCTGTGCTGGTGACGGAACGGTTCCGTCATGGCCCGCTCGCCGCGCCTGCGCGGCGCGAATTCCGCGCCTGCGCTAACGTTCTGAAGAGCGGGCGGGGCCGTGACGGAACCGTTCCGCCACAAGCACAGCTCACCCGCGGGCCTTGACGGAGCGGTTCCGTCATGAGTACGGGAGCACCGCGCGGCCCCGCCTCCTCCTTAGCGCTGCCGCGGAATAGGCGCCGCAGCGAAGGGGTTAAGGGTAAGATTTGAAATTCACCATTATTTTTCTAGGTGTCTTTCTAGCCGGACCTCTGGAAAACAGGTCTCTCTGTATCCTCTGGATATCTTGTTTGGAGTTATCCACATGTATACCAGGAATACATTCTTTCAATAGGCTCAGGGTGAACATTTTAATATTATCTCCTTCTAAGCCCTCAGGTACATTAGGATTTTGATATTATTTCTCCTTGCATTATTTTACAGCATTTCTATCTTCTCACAAAGATCCCTATCCGTGGACTTTAAGCACTGGATATCCTTCTTGTTCAGGTTTACCTCCTTTGTGAGCTCTACAATAGACGTTTCCATTAGGCAGACTCCATCCATTAGGGAGTTCAGTTTAACTTTCATCATCTTGCATGCCTCATGTATCTTTATCTTGTTTTTCTCTAATGTTGCAAATGTATCCCTTACCTTTTCTATCAGGGTAAGAAGCATTCCCTCCACATTTGTATGCTTCTCCTTTCCCACTACCTGTGCGGTGTTGGCTGGCTCTGAACTGTGAGAGAAGTTTTCCGGATTGGGCAACGCCGCTAAAACTCAGATTCTATTTTGTACTTCCACCTCTTGGTTAAGTGTCTGCACATTTGTTTGTGACTTGCTTCCGGATTCTAGCAATTCCTCCATGGTGCCTAGCTCTTTATCCTTCCCTGATTGCACTGCAGGGTGTCCTTTAGTCTAGTGGAGGGGGGTGGGTGGAGTTGTTCCTCTTTGGACTGAACCCTAAAGTAGGAGCGTAGCGGAGGGGGAATTTTAACCTCATTTAAGGATTTGACCCTTTTCTTCCCCATCCCCTTTATCTGAGCACTTAATAGATTATGTGCTTCAGCTCGGTGTGCCAGAAGTAAAAAGTAATTCTTCATAATGGGTTGATCTTTAACAAGAGGCTACTGCAGACTTGATAGAACATTACCCCCCTACTCAGAAGACATTATTCTATCTCCTTGGGCTGGGGTCCCAACATCGTTTTCTTTCCAGATACGTCTATTTCTCAATGTGTACTTATTTGGTTGGGCACTTAATTTGTTAAATGAAATCCAACAGGGATCCCTCTGCAATCCCTGCTTCCTCCTTACCTCTTATCTTCCTTCTTAGTTTAGGCAGTATACTCGAGGAAGCCCCTCCCCCGCCCCCCGCTGATTACCTCTGGCCTTCTTCTTTCCTATTGAGCTCACAGGGGCTCTCCCATTTTCTTTATGCTTGGTTCCTTTTCCTTCCCTCTGCTGCACCGGGGCCAGCGCACTGTAAACTCCACAGCATACACCGCCTATCACTCCCTGGAAGCCGATTCTGACAGCCGCTTGACGTCCCCTTCCAAGCTGCGTCGCTGCCTCCGCCCAAACGCCTGCTCCACCTCAGGAACCGCTTAGGGGAAGAGACGCCGTCATACGCTTCAGAGCAATGGCTCTGAGACAAAACTCCTCACAACTTCCATGGCCCATACGCCTGCTCACTGCTCACCTCTCCGGATGTCAGAAAGGCCTCCAAAGATAGATTTCCAAGGTGTACTCTTATTTTTATTTTAAAGGTTTTATATAGCGCTGGCTAGACCCGGAGGTATCAGAGTGCTTTACATGAGCATCAGATCATAGTTACAGGTTACATGGTTACACAGTTGTTAGAGCATGGCAACATAGTTACTTGTAAGGTTGAGATAAAACAATAAGCACAAATACGTAAGGGGAAAAGCAGGCAAGGGGAAAGATTCAGGGGAGGGGTAATGAGGGGGGGAAAGAGAAGAGGAGGGTGACGGACACAGCATGGAAAGAGGAGGGGAAGGGCGACGGGGACAGAAACCGGTAGACGAGTCAAAGCAACGTCCAAAGTCCAGTAAGCTGTGATCCCAGCTGTTGTGGGAGGTTCCCTTTACGCAATGGACTCTCTCAGAGGGGTCTCTGAGACTCCAAGGCATACATACGGAATTCTTCCCCAAAAAGGGGAGAGGGAGTGCTTAGGCAAGGGGTGCCATACCATACCTCTGATCTGAGTGGCTCCCTTGGCGCAGTGGACTCTCTCAGCGGGTTTGCTGAGACTCCAGAGTATAAATATTGGATCTTTCCCCAACAAGGGGAGAAGGAGTACTGAGTCAAAGGGCACAAAGGACAGGGGGCTAGGCAGACTAGCAGGCAAGGTGAGAGATTCAGGGGAGAGGGGATAGGAGCTAGGGAAGTAGAGAAAGAGAGAAAGAGTACTAAATGGGAACAAATTTAAATTAATGAGTTATTACATAGTGCTGGCTAGACCCGAAGGAAACAGAGCACTTTTCATGAGGAACAATAATGTGGCAATTTACATCAGTTAAAAATTACATAGGTATCAAGAAAAGCATTTAAAGAACATAGGGGACAAGGTGAATGGCACTAGGAAGGGTAAGGGGATAGGGTAGGAGGAAGATAGGACGTAGAGACAAGGGGAAGATCTGCCCAAGGGCCGGCTGGGTAGGTGATGGCGGGGGGGGGGAGTCCACAACCCATCTCCTCTTTAGCTATATGTTAGCTCCACCGGGAATCAGCCAAATCACTTGGTCTCTACAGCCTGGAGTTAGTTCCACAGCTTCCAAGTTGTGAAGTTTAAGCAGGTTAGGGGAAGGGTTTAATGTCTGATCAATGTCCAATTGTTGTCCCAGGGAAGTAAAACAACGTGGAGGGGACAACTATGGAAGCCATCCTGGGGTCAGGCAGGAGACTGTAATGTACACTGGTGGACATCTTAAGATCAGGCATCTGGCAGTTAGATTCAATTTCCAGGACAGTGGCTGCAACAGAATTACAAATTCAGCGTGCACACTCCATCACACGCACAGACATGCACAAGCACATACACATGTGGGCACATATCCCTATTTTTCCATGTGAATAGTTTATACAGCTGTGGTATCTAAGTGGAGAGGAACTCCCGACCACCAATACTTGCCGGCAGCCATGTTCCCCCTCCAAATGGATCAAAATTGCTCACTTGTAATATCAATCAGATTTTTATCAATTGACACTGACCAGAATGGACTCTTCCAATTGACTATTATCAGATGATGTTTCTTTTTTTAAAAAACTTCTTAGATTTCTATTTGGAACAATTTTAATGGATGTATTTGCCATCTTTTACTGAATATGTGCTATCATGGAAGCCAACATTTTATTTCAATAACTGTATTCCTTCATATGTTTTATAATGGATGCTCTCAAACAATACAGTCATTGGGGCTTTATGTCAACCAGTTATTGGTCTATGATGTGTTCTCCACTAAGTTTACAATGGGATTGATTTCTTCCCTGTTGTAAAAGGTAATCTTGAATCCTTTGTGTTGAAGAACAGGCTACTGATCATTACTATTTGTGTCTTCTTTTTACCAGACTTTCAAACAATCAAAGTACCCAAACAGCCATCCTTTAACTGATGAGTGGCCTGCTTCAAGCTACTAATGATCTGTTTCAAATCATCACCAAATCAATCTTTATTGGGTTAAAACCACAAAAGAGCTCGCACATAAAATCAGCATTATATTGTACCACAAAAATGTCTTTCCAATTAAAATAACTAATCCTTACAATGGGGGACGCTTTGAATTTTGCCACGAGCTGGGGCACAGACTTCAACTCCCAGGCTCCACTGCTCTGACCGCGTCCCAGGCGCCCGGAGGTGCATAAAAAAACATTCAAGAGGACCCGCTGTGCGGGACTCATTACATTTTTCTGCAAGCTGGGGCCCGGACTTCATTCCCCAGGTTCCCACTGCTCTGACCGCATTCGAGGCTCCTGGAGGCGCATAAAAACACTTGAGAGGTCACACTGCATGGGAGGCATTGAATTTTGCAGCGACCTGGGGCACAGACTTCATCCCCCAGGCTCCCCTGCTCTGACCGCATTCCAGGGGCCCGGAGGTACATAATAACACTCAAAAGGTTCCGCAGTGGAGACGCGCATGAGCAATGCCGGGACAAAGGCAGGGCCAAGGGCAGGCCCTTCCGTTCCTGTCATAGTCCGGAAGAGGCTGGGCTGGGCAACCCCTCCAACATCTGCGCCTTGAGGGCATAACTAAGGTACTGTAAGAAATAATAAGTCTGTTGTAGACTATTCTGCAATTCTTTTAACTACCTCTACCGGCAGAATCTGCTATAGGTTTTATCATCTCCTTTGTGCTCCTATTGCCTGTACTTTGTACCTGTTATTACTCCTATGTAGCCCCCGAAGTTCCCATGGGGAAAAAAAAGGTAACCGAGGGGGTGACAGGGGGCCGTGGAGCACGCAAAGTAGCCAAGAAATCCAGGAAGACACAGAGCTCACCAGAGGGGGTGGTGTCCAGGATCACATTGATGATTTTTTGATTGAGTGCGAGGACTTATTGGCTCCAACTCCGGCTGACGTTGTGACTAGTTTTAAAGCCGACTCGATCCTGAGGACCCCAGCCAAAAAAGATGCATACCCAGCATGTTTAGGAAGACGAGTGCTGGCAGAGGTCCTAAGTACCAACGAGCCTCGGATACGACCCAGATTGCTGAACCAAATGTGATCACAGACTTAGTAGCTTGTTCTGAGTTGTTAGACAGTAATACATTTTCACTTTTGCAAGATCTACTGGAAACCATTATTGTGTCTGAGGACACAAAAGACATGGGGGAACTAAGACATTAATTTCCTCGCCTGGAGACATTCTCTTGGACATTTATGAAGCTGCTTCCTCCGTCGCTGATTTAAGTAGGGAGGTTAATGCACTGAAAACTACTATTGGGATACTAACCAGGCTTATCTATTGGCTGATAGAGAAGTTAGGAGATACCAACAACCAGGACATTTTATCTAGACCAGAGTGCACGAGGGAACTATCTAGTAGTAGACAGGTGCCTCATACTACTCATACTTCTGTACATAACACTCCTTTAATAACAACACCCAATATTTATTCGCGTAATTCTACAGCTGTAACAGCTGGAAATGTAGCAAGGGATACGCTAGCTACTCCAACACCAGTACCAGAGGCATCACACAGATATAGACATTTACACCCTTTTCACCACCCTCATAGCGAAACAGCAAGGAGCAATAGCCCACAACGCTGGACGTGCTTTGCTACTCCTCATGCTGCCCATGGAAAACAGATTTTTATGATTAATGGCCGTAAATGCAACCACTTCACAAGGTATATGACTGAGGAATCCCTAAATAACAAATCCATTCAATTGATCAGGCACGTTAGAGGATGCAGATCCATGATTAGGGAGGACATACTGCATGCAAAGAGATGTGCCTTACATAATAGTCCAGCAGATGCCATCCAACTAACCCTAACCAATGAGAGCTTAGTGTAAAATCTTATTGCTCTGGAAGTTAGGACTTCGCCCCCAGGTACATCAAATATCCTGTTCAAGAGGCAGTTGGCAATTCCTGCATCCTTGTGCAACTCTGAATCTAAAAATCAACATGCCAACTCCATCATCCCCTTTCGAAGAAATTGACTGACTAAAGCTGAATTCAATGCCCACACCAACAGAACCTAGCGTCTCCTGCACCGCCTTGCGTATAGATCCTGCTGAAAATATTGAATTATTGTCACTGCCAGCCTACAAGGATGGCCCATACTTTGTAGTATGTAACACAAGGGATTGTACAAAGTTCCCCTGATAAAAAGTCTATAAAAGAGTCTCGCTCTCAGTGAAGGTAGTGGAGGAAAGGGAAGTATGGGACGCCACAGGGTCCCTTTTCGGAACTAAGAAACCTCATACAACTATAGGGCTGGATGACATGTCTCATTCAGCCCTTTGTGATGTTGTTTGCATCATCGGCTTCCTGCTCCTGCGTCAAGCCGGCGCTGCAATGCTTGACGGGTAACACCGTGTGTTACTCTCTGTCGGAGTTCTTTTGTTCCTTGCCGTAATATTCTGGTGTGTGAGGTACAAAAAACAGGTGAAGTAGTGAGCGGAATGTGAGTTAAAAAAAGTTGGGTAGTCCACTAAGAAAACTTTATTGGTGTGGCTAACCACTTTGTTAAAAAGTGAAAAGAGGGGTATAGAGGCCCAAGGTAACCATTAGTATGGCCTCATTTCAACCCTCCAACATGGTCAACATGTTTCATGCCCACAAGGGGCAATTCTTCAGGACCAAAACAGTGCTCATATACTTAATAAGTGCTCTTGAGGGAACCTCAAGAGTGTGGTTTATACAACCTTGTTGGTCAATGCCCGGAGTTTAGCCAAAAAGTACTGTCACACCGTCAGACCTGGGGATACAAACAGGAAACATCAGTATCGTATGTCATTAGTTGCTCAGAAACTAAGCCTTTTGAGTATCCCAGAAATTCGTAAAAATGCAACACCCAAGCATCAGTGATTCACTCGGTCACGGTACCGTTGGGTATGTGCAGGGCGTGTGAGAGAGAGCGAGAGAGAGAGACTCTTTATAACCAAGTGGTCCCAAGCAAAAGTTATTTGGGAACAAGAAGTCTTTGGGGTGTGTGAGCAAAGACAACCCGTTATGAAAATCAAAATATGTTGATATTTGCAAGAGGAACATTACATGATGGTAATAGCGCCTCGTGTATCAAACAAAAATAATAATAAGTCGTTAACATTAAACATTGAAAGGCTACTGTCCGCCAGGGGGGAACAAATATTATATAAATATAAATATAAATGTGTGCTTAACAGATGGTCTATCAGCACTGGTGCTCGGGGCTTACCAATGTCAAGGCTGTCTCGATCTGCGCGGCTGATTCAGGTGGGGCGTGCGCTAGAGGAATTGACCTGGGGAGACAATCAGCAAGGTAAAAGTGGGATCAACCAATATGACCCAACTCATAGATGGGGAGATAATGGGGACGACGGGGTCACCAGAGGATCGCTAGGGGCAACGTCCCGTCAGGCTGAGCCGATCGGTATGGCTGGGTCCCAGTCCCAGTCAGCGGCTCCGCTCGCCGGAGCCCGTCCGCGCCACCCAAGGGTGCCTCTTAGCGAGAGGGCGGCCGGCTGTCAGGCAGGGCTGTGTGTTTAACGGACAACAACAACCAGGTGGCGGGCCCGGTTCGCGGGACAAGCAGAGCCGCTGGGCCCGACGGGGGCAGTCACCATTGACCGCAGCCGGGCGGAGAAACCTGCCTCGAGCGGTCTCCTAGGGGGCCGTCAGCGGGGCACAGAGGTGAAACATGGGCGGAGGCCCTGCAAGCTTACCTTAGCCACGGCGGAACGGTGCCGTTAAGAACCTACCCCCACTCGCATCGGCGTGTGGTAGAACGCGAACCAGCCGGTAATGCGCTGGCATCCACACGCCGGTTAAATGTCCGGTTGCTAAGCGTAGAGGGGGCGGGCGGCGGGGTGTGTCCCATGACGCGTGAGCAAGGTAGCCAATCAGGGGCATCTCAAGGAAGAGACAGAGGTTTGGCTAGATGTAAGGGATCGTGTGCGAAGAGGTACAGGGTTTAAGGAAAGGCACACGTCTCATCAATGGAAAGCCACAGTCACACGGCAGGACAGCCCGGTATTGGAGTTTGCAGGCGGCCCTGGGGGCACTCGGGGATAACGGGGGCGGCAATAGTGAGCAGTCCCTCGTTAGTGGAACCAACAATGACGCAGGGCGAGTGGTGCCCCGCGGGTAGCTTGGCCCCAGTGGGGGTGAGGGGGTGATGAGGGGGGAGTAATGGAACATAGGATGCCGGCAAGTGGCCAGGCAAGTCAGTCCACGGAGCAGATGCCATGGTTGCCAGGCTAGGGGGACCCTGGTGTAGTGGTTGTAGTTGGTTGGAAGAGTAGTGGTTGCCGGTGATGCCATCGAGGGTTGAGTGGACAAAGAAAATCCAGTCCAATAGGGGCGCAGGGGTGCACCAGAAATGCTAGTATGGAATGGTACAGTATGTCTGCATTTGATGTCCGGCAGTGACATCAATCTTGATAGAGGCGATAAAGGGCAGGCCAGAGGGTTAGTTGGCTAGTTGATTCCAAGGGACGGAGTCATTCAATCCGCATGTGTCTAATTGTAGACGGTGCACCCACCTCTGTTCCAGTCTATACAGTGATTGTTGACTGATGGATGGGTGGCATTCAAGAACCACCCATTGCATGTTGTCTGCTGAGTGTCCGGCTTCCTTACAGTGTTCATACAGCCTTGTGTGGGTCTTGGCACAGCGAATGTTGCTGTTATGTTCAATTATCCGTGTTTTCACAGGGCGCATCGTCATGCCAATATATTGGAGGCCGCAGGGGCAAGAGAGCATGTATATACATCTACTGCTGTTACAATTGGTATGTTTGGTCATATTCCACGTGAAGGATTGTGATAAAGTCAACTCTTTGCTCTGTACGGACTGTGGGCAGACAATACAGTTACCACATCTAAAGTGGCCCACCACTGGTGGAAGGCCCCAGAGTGTGTTCAGGTGGTGGGTACTAGACTTCTTAGGTCGAGTGTGGGTTAGAGTATCCTTAAGATTTGCAGTTCTTTTGAAAGCAAAGCGTGGACGTGGGATGTCCAAGCCAGCGGAATTCAGGGTGCCCCAATGGGAATTGATGGTCTTCTTGATGAAGCTGGAGTTCTTCGTGTAAGTGGTTACACATGTGATGGCATCATCTGCTGGCTTAGGATGTGTCTCCAACAGGGCTTCTCTGTTGTTATTAAGTGCTCGTTTGGCTGACTGTTTTAAAAGTCTGGTCGGATACCCCCTCTCTTGGAGTTTGTGCTGTAAGGTAGAGGCCTCGCGTTTGTAATCTGTGACTGAAGTACAGTTTCTGCGGATCCGCAAGAATTGCCCAAAGGGCAGGTTATCCCTCAGGGCCCTGGTATGGTGACTCTGGTATGGAAGGAGACTGTTCCTGTCGGTCTCTTTCCTGTAGAGAGTGGTGGTGATCTCCGTTGGGTCTAGCCTGATGGTTAAGTCCAGGAAGGGTAGTGATACCTCAGAGATGGTTCCTGTGAATTTCAGGTATGGATTTTGGAGGTTAATCCATGTGCAGAAGGCCTCACAACTCATCCGGTCCCCTTTCCAAAGGATCAGGATGTCGTCGATGTAGCGACGCCAGAGGGACAAGTGTTCAAGGAACGGATTCCATACTTTGTAGTGCCTTTCGTTAGGGAAAATCTATCACATAGTCAGGGCCTCCTTACATTTGATGTTAGAATGTCATCTATTAATGAAGAAAATGGCCCTGAGATTCCTTCCTACACTCCTCTTGAGACCCCCATAAGCACTAACTTCCTTAAATTAATCTCATGGAACGTGGCTGGAATCCGAAGCAAGATGAGTCTGTCTCATTGGGTACAGCTAGTACAATCCCATGATATATGCATCCTGCAGGAGACGTGGAGCTTAGCTGCAACTTTCTTGCCAGGCTATGTATCGGTTCATTGGCCTGCATTAGCATCCAATAAAGGTCGTCCAGCAGGTGGAATTCTGATATGGATTAGTATTGTACTTAACTGTAGCATCAAGGAGGTACCTACAAACTCCCCTGATATTCAAGCTGTCAGGGTAAAAGCTAACTCCGGCTACATTTTAGATATTTTTTATTGTGAATGCAAGAAGCACTAGAGGGGGAGGTAAATCTGCCACCTTGCAGGCCTTAGATGAGCTCCTATGTAATAGACAGTCCCTTCACCCCCTGATTGTTGGGGGTGATTTTAATGTAACATTTGAGCCACTGGATGAGGATGATATCCTCGAAAGTAATGACAGGGATAAACTCTGGAACGTCCAACTGCTAAGTTTACCTCCAATTAAGTAATGGTCTCAATCAGGTTTGCAGTTAAATGCTTTGACTATTGAACATAGGCTAAGGGCCACTAATGGAAGGACTGCATCGGATTGTGAAGGCAAATTGACCTTCATTGGTCCGATAGTTACAAGTTGTGTAGACTATATCCTAGTATTGAATTGAATTGCTTTATTGTACAGTTAATTAAAACTTCCATCATTAGGAATCGTTTTAAGCTTGATTCACATATATTGTTAAAATAGAAGAAAGGTGTTTAAAAACCCTGTAAAGTCACCGTTCTCGATTTGCATTGTCTATGGACCTTCTCTAAGTTTAAAAATGTGAATCAGTGTGCTGGTACGTGATTTTTGACTTGATGGATCCTTAGCAGACTGTTCCTTTATTTGATTAGCAAGCTGTTACATGCTAATAGGATATAGACTATATCATAGTAGATCTTAAGTTGTGGCCCATGGTAATTGATATGCACATAATTAAGAATAGCGATAGTAACCACAACCCACTTAGACTAGAACTAGTCTCTCCCTGGTAGGGGTCTGATAGTGGTTCCAGGAGTAACTTGATTACAAAAGAGATAGTAGCCTAATGACAAGCGCCATCTGAAATGGCCAATGGTTCTTGGGGAAGAAACTAAGCTTAGCAAAATTAAGCAGGACCTATTGAACTGGTTGCTGGAGATCAAATCCCTTGTAGTGGCCACAGAAGGAGTGGAAGATGTTAGTAGGCTGCACACAATATTTTTTTAGCAGCTTTCTATGCATTTTGTAGCCTACTCCAACGTATTAATTATAGTGCTGGGGTTCAAATCAAGAAGAACTCATGGCTCTCAAGTGAGTGCAGATCTCTAAAGCATTAACTAGTTAGAGCCATCAAAAATAGAAATTTACCTCTAATAGGAGAATTACAGAGGTCATATAAATTAGCCATCAAGAAGGCCAAGCAGACAGTCACGGCCGGCAGTGGGAGGAAATGCAGGGCGGTGACATGGGGAGGGGGAGGGGCAGGGTGGGGGGGTAGTAATGTATGGATTACGGAGTAAGAGTATTCTGCATCATTCAGAAACTCTGTCCATCACCACCCCCTTTTTCCAAAATGGATTACGGAGTTATACAGGTAAGTAAACATTTAAATAAATAAATCGAATTTCGTTGAGTACACTGCGACCCAAAATGCGATGTAGTGCGCGCAACTAAATTTGTTTTATTTATTTAAATGTTAACTTACCTGTAAAACTCCGTAATCAATACATTACTACCCCCACCCTGCCCCTCCCCCTCCCCACATCACCGCCCTGCATTTCCTCCCACTGCCGGCCGCGGCTGCAAGCAGAATTGGAATGAGGATAAGTGGAAACAAATTGGGGAGGCATGTTTGATGAAAGATTATAGGAAATTTTAGTTTCTGGTGGGAAAGGGCGATTTGGGAAGCCGACCCACACTAGCAAACAATATAAAGGCTGGGGACTGGCAGGAGCATTTTGGGGCCCTTTACTCTGCTATTACAATCTGTTCCAAAGGGATGTCTCCTTTAGATTTATCATCAAATCTAGTGCGGGTTAACTTCATTAAGGAGGAAATAGAAACCACAATTGAATCTATTGTAGCTGCAAAAGCACTGGGAACAGACGGAATACCTGGTGATTTGTTTAAATGTGATCAAAATAATAGCTGAAACTATATGTTGTCACTTTTTAATGCCTTAGCAGGGGGAGCACGAATTCCAGAGTTCATGGAAGGGAGCTGAAGTTATACCAGTTTTTAATAAAGGAGTTCGCAGCAAACCAGCTAACATATAGGCCTTTTAGCCTAATGGATTGCACCCAGAAGGTGTTCAGATTGGATGACTGATGAAAATATACTAACACCTCTACTGGCAGGTTTTTGACAAAAGACTGGGACATTTGACCAGGTTTTTAGATTCATTCTCCTTTAATGGAAAGTCATGGTCTTGGAGAGAGAGAGCCTATATGTCGCCTTCATAGATTTAAAGTCAGCCTTTGACTTACTGCCACGTGGAAAACTCTGGGAGGTACTGAGAGATATGGGGATGCCCCTGGAGATCCTGGCATTGATTGATCGTCTCCATGAAGACAACTATGCCAGGGTGCATTGGGGTAATCAGGGCTGAGTGTCTGACCATATTACTGTAAATGTTGCATGCTGGCCCCCACACGGTTTTAATCAGGTGTGGATTTTTTAGCCAGAATACTAGCTGATGCTTTCCCCCGGGGAACATGAAGATCACTACCCTCCTCTTTGCGGATGACACGCTCCTTGTTTCCAAAACTCCCATTGGGCTGCAGATGCTACTAAATCAATTTAAAGCATTCTGTGATGAGAGGGGACTGGAGATAAATACTAGTTAGAAAAACTAATGATGCTCAATCCACATAAATCTTTTAGAGGATGTTTTACTCTAGATAATACTAGAATGGAGCATGTATGTAGTTTCAAATAACTGGGTGTAAAGCTGGCTGAGGGACTGTCCTGGCAGTCCCACATGATTAAGATCAATCTTAAGTTTAGACAGATAGTTGGAGCCCTGGGAAAGGAAGACTCAGGATCATATACTAAACCGGTCGCTCCAGCACTAGATATTTATAATGCCAAGGTGGTAAACAGTGCTCTGTATGGTGCAGAGTTGTGGGGGCTTGACAATATGTATGATCTCTCTGCAATTGAAAACAGGTACTTAAGAAATGTAGTCTCATTTCCATCAAGCACACCATTACTTCCTCTCTCAAATTTGATATGGGTGTCAGATCTATAAAGGACCTGGCCAAATTATGTCCTCTTTTATTTTGGCTGAGATTCCTTACAATCCCAGATCTGCACCCATATGCCTTGGCCTGGGAGGAAGTATGTACTTTAGATAAACAGTAGAAGATAGGGTGGATGAGGAATTTAAACACTCTATTAAAAATATTGGATTAAGAGGAGGCTGTACTTATCCCCTAGACCTCCCCACAAAAAACAACTAAAACCATGTATTGGGATTGGGTATTTGGAAATGAGATAAGGAACAGCAATTGAGGTAGACTAACAGAGGAATTCCAAGATTTTACACAGCAGCGATCGCTGGGGAGTTTGCTTGACTTGATAAGGGTCCTGGCTGATAGAAAGCTTTATGTCCAATTTCAACACGGTACAATTCCTCTGAACACATTCACAAGTTCTTGATCAGGTAATGCCACTGCCAGTAGGGGCTGCCCATGCTGCTCTGCCTCTAGAGAAACTATAGGCCATGCCTTGTTTGGCTGCCCAGCATATTCAGTCCTCAGGAGGAGGTGGCTTGTTCCCATATGCAAACAAATGGGTACTAGAGACCACAGTGAGGCATTGCACATTTCAAAAACGGATGCAAGATCTTTGTTTGTTTGTGCGACCACTAAGTTTTTAAGTCATATGTGGGAAATCAGAAGGAAGACACTATTAAAACCATGTACCTTGACAACTAGTCCTAATGTGTTTCCCTAACCATGGTCAGTGAACAGCAATTTGTTTTGTTTTAAAGCTTACAATGTTTTAATATAAAAAATAGATAAAGGGTTGGGACACATCGACTGACAGTTTCATATGTAACTAGTATTAATCTTGTTTATGCATGTTGGCACTTCAAAGGTGTCTTGGAAAGGTATATTGAAGTTACGACTGATACTACCTACCTCGAAACATTGTTTTTGTGTGATCTTTTCACCCTGATCTTTGAACATCAGTCTGGACAGTCCTAAGTACACAATTAGTTAACCTATAATAGAAGGCACGAGATTCAATAATTCATTATTTTATAAAAATGTTATCCATTTAGCTAATGATTTTAAATGGATATAGTTTCCAATGTATTTATTTATGTTAATCCATCAGTAAATTGTGTTTATGCTCCAATGATTTTGAAGAATATAATCAATTGGGAATATGTAATTTGTAATAATCTATGTATGTTTATGCTGGCATATTTAAGGTCTGTCTGACCAAAATAAAGTTTATATTCCAATATCCATACAATGTTTCCATCAGAAAAACACCTTCAATAATTGGCACATCAAGTGCGTATACAGATTTAAACACAGGGAATTCAGATAAATTCGAATTTTCCCTCAGCCCAACCAGCCCATCTCAATAATTAAAACCACAAAATGCCTTGTGCAAATGTAAACAAAAGTATAATCGGGATGCTCATTATTGTCACGAGCTCAACCGAGCTAACCCATCTCTTTGTTGAAAATCACAAAGTGCCTTGAACAAATGTAAACAACTCATTTAATAGGGTTGTTCAGAACTGCCACAGTGCATTACCATTAAATAATTATTTCACCACTAGACTCCTCATTCTCACAGCTGCAGAGATACATTTATAAATCATCCTACAAATATATTCTGTCTATAAAACAAGCAGGCCAATATCTTGTAATATTGAAAGACCTCAACAGTGGAATTAAAAATGAATTCCTAGGAGCAGCATATAGTTTACAAAAAAAAGTAGCTCACAATACTGAGCACAAGTCACAGGGGCAAAATACAAAAGCAAAAAGTGGACTATATGAAATCTAAACCTTATGAGATAGAATCTTTGGCAGTGTTGAAATGGGAACAAACGATAAGGTTCCATTGAATCTGTGGGTACTAGTGAGAGTAGCTAGACACCCTTTGCTTTTCCATCACTAAGCTTTCACTGTGCCTTTTGCATATGGCTAAAACAAAACTTGTTTCAGCTGATTATCTAGGAACAGTGCACATGTTCTGTGGCTTATGAAAAGAATCAGCTCTCCCTAGCATGACGAGTTGTTCTTTAACATATCTCAGCTACAAAATACTATGTGCATTATCAAAACATAAACAATACTTAATTATTTCCTTATTAGAACATTGGAATGTTGGGAGCTCCATTGATGACAACGGAGTGCTCCATGCTTTTACGGGCCGTTAAAAGCCGCAAAGCAACATTCCAATGTTGATTTCAAAGGCCTCTCGGAGCCCTAGGGAATTTAAACCCCTAGAACTCCGAGAGGTCTTTGTTTTATTTTTGGGAAAATTCTGCCCTCTAGTGGCAGAATGTTCTAATAGCCTTATAGTCCTTCGTAGCTGGGCTATAGCGGCTATTAAAGTCCTGCTCCCTAGTTAAAGACCCTCGCTTTCGGCTCGGGCCTTTAACGCTGGAGCAGGCCTTTAATAGCTGGTATAGCCCACTATGGCTGGCTATAAGGCTATATTAAGGAGAGTTTTGTGTTTAGACCAGATTGAGTGACATAGAATAAGCGGGGCTAGCTTAATACCATCTTCCAAGCTCAATAAACCTAGTGCCATGTGACAGAGAAATATGGGAAGGCTGTTAGGTACAGTCGGAAGCCTTCTCAGGAAACATTTTCATTGACCAGTAAATTGGAAGTGTCATAATATCCCCAAACTCCAGCTTCTTATATACAACAGTAGAGCAGAAGCATGCAGTGTCAAAGTTGATTGTAACATCCAAAGTTTTAGAAGCCAACTTCCCTGCAAATCTAACAAGCATTGAAAATGCAATAGGGCTCACCTTTCATTAAGTTAAAGCCATTTGCTTTGCTATACAAAACTATTAGCAAAGCAAATGGCTTTAACTAAATCAAAGGCGAGACCTATTGCATTTTCAATGCTTGTTCTTGTACGTGCATTGTCTGTGCAGGGTCGGACTGGGACAGAGAAACAGGTCTGGATACCAAAATAAAAGTATCCGCCAACAGTGAATCAGTAACTTAAATAAATGGGCCTCAATCTGAAGAATGGGACGCCTTTGATCTTGGAAAGGCACTCTGTTTACAAGGTTTGGGAGACTGCATGCATTTGTGCTTGCTGCAGGCAATGTTTGTGATAACATCGGGAAAACAACAGTAACAACCTACCCCCCCACATCATGTAACCGGCCTACGAACAGCCCAAAAACTGGCCCTGACGCTGACCTGTCAGTCCAGCACTTCTAGCACTACCAGATTGCCCCATGGGCCAGTCTGTCCTGCCCTGTCCTATGATGTGCCTCTGTACATATACATGGGCACCATCATGCTTTCTGCCTGTTGGTCTGTGCACTCCAGCACATTTGAATGTGTACCTTTATGCCTGTTGACATGTGTTCGTAGGTGCCTTTGCATCTTCGGGACTGTGGTTCACGAGTGATGGTCTGTGTGTTGGCCCATGTGAATGGGAACACAAATCTTTGTCTGGTGTGTTGCATGTATGATTATAGGTCTGTGGACAGGCGTGTACGGCAAGGACCAGCACAGTCTGTCCCTCACCCATCTCCCTAGCCTTCTGTCAGCCCATCTTCTCCTCAGTCCATGTGCCTGTATGTGTGTGCCAGTAAGTGTTTTGTCTGTGTCTCTGTGCTGTTTCTGTGTAAATGTGCCTCTGTGTGTTGTTTGTGTACATATCTGCATATATGCATGTTGAACTGTATAAAAATCACAAGAAGGTGGATTTGCTATTCCAGATCTGCACATCAAATCATGTCCCCTTATTATAGAAAGAATTCATCTCAATGTGAAATTCAAAATATTGAATATTGAGTGCAACTTTGGTTTAGATGCTTATCCACCTCAAGCATCAGAAAAAGACTATCTGCCCACCAACAGCATTGCAGAATGTCACATCAACAAAAGCAAAACACCAGCGCACATCACATGAAGTCACTTTTATCCTTGTGCAGTCAGCACTTTTCTCCAATTCGTATTCTCGCAGAAACACTCCTTTCCAATCCAAGAGAGTCGCGTTATGTACAAAATGTAGTTTTTATTTCTTTTTAAAACACCGTGCTCCACAGCCGACGGGCTTTTCGTTCTTCGCGGGCTTCCTCAAGGCTGTAAATCATACATAAAAAACAATTTGTAACCTCCATGCCCTGGGCATTTCCCATTGGACATATCCACTACTTTTTATATGTGTTTAAAAATCACCTCATCCAACCATGTGATATACACATACAAACTGACCACCATAAACTTATTTGAATATGTCATGCTTCTTGCAATACTTTATCCACAACAACCTATATATAGATTGTAGTTGTAAAGCACACAGAAGAAGAAAGGACAGCCACCATGTGATGTTGCCAATGTATAAAGTAGAATAAAAAAGGTAGCTTAGAGGCCCCAAGTGTAAAAGTAGAAAAGTTCCATTGTTTGGAACAAACCACACCTGCACATGTGCAGAATAAGCACCATAGACACAAAAAGAATATAAGCAACCAGCAAAGGACAGTTACTCAACATGCTCACGTACTTCACAACATATTGAGCACATTAGTAATTAAAGCACAGGTTTTCCACTGTACGTGATTCTGTAAAAGGAATTCATAAGTATTCACCTAGACATCATTCTATTTCATAGCTTAACATATTTGTGTACATATCTGCATATATGCATGTTGAACTGTGTTTATGTGTCTGGATAAGTGTTGGTTTGTGTGTATGTGTGATTGTATGTTTGTCGGTTCATGTGCATGTATGTGTAAGTGTCCATGTCTGTCAGTCTGTGTCCTGGGTGGCTGTAGGTTTGTGATCTGCATCTAAAAGCACGCATCTTTGTTGTGTCTCTGAGTATGGAAGAATAAACAAAGGGGGCCCTGCTGACCTTGGGGGACATCTGCAGTGGGGTGCATTGGCCTCTGCTCCTCTTAAAGAACTGAGCAGTTGTGTAAGCATCAAATGTGTGTGACACATGGTGCTGCTACTGTCTAAAAAGTAGTGTTCCCAGTGGGAGCCATGGGTGCCAGTAAACGTGAACTGTTAGCAGGCATTTTTCGATGGTTTTTTGCTGACTGCTCTAATGAAAGCCAGAGCTGTGCCACTACAGGGGCACCCTGGGCTCAGAGAGGAGATGCAGCGCGCACATGACGAAAATGCATGGAAAGAAGCTACAAACAGTTTCATGCCAGCCAACTCTGCCACAGTTTGCAGCAGGAAACTGAATTATCTGCTTTTCAAATGTGTGTATTTTTTTTGCCTCCTGCACGGCCATATTGTGAGATCTCCGTGACACCCTTTCACACCCCCACCAGAGCAGAACTCACATGCACGTAAATGCCAACCTCACTGCACGAAGGCAAAGGCTGCTGACTAACGAGTACTAGGTAGGACACATGCACCTATTCCTGCAGAGGCGCGTGTGCAGCTGGTCTCTGGGCGTAGGAGCATACAAATAATAAACTATGTCATTGGTAGAGGGTCCCAACAAAGTCTTTAGGTAGGCTCGTAATAAATAACATCTACTTTTATTTATTTTTGTTTGAAACACTTATTATGGCGAGCCGACTTTTTTCTCTGAATTATTGTTAATGCATCCATCTCGCTCCTCAGCGCAGTCTACCGGGCTATAAGCATAAAACCTAACAAAGTGCGTTAAATACATGCGTTTACATCCTCACAGTCTGCCTTAAAGCAACCACGAGCGTGAAACACACCCCTCTCTCTTACATTGGTATGTTGGGAGCGCTTCGTAGACTGGTGTTAACTGCAGCAGAAATTGCAATAGGAAGCACAGGGCCGCCTTCCCGGGCAACATCTTCTCTTCAGACCGGAGCTCCAGTCAGAATAAAGGGAGATTGGCCGGACTGGTGCACAGTGCACGCGCGCGCGCATTAAAGTGAAAGCACGCCGTGTTTAAAGTGAAAGCACGCGTGTTACTGAAATAATAAACAAGCGCAGCTCACGGATGCTCCTCTATCTCTGCTTTGGGCGAGTGGGGTCAGCGCAGTCCCAAAAGTGAAAGAGGATCGCACCGGAGCTTGCCATCTATGGGGCCATGTGTTTGAAACACATAAAGATAAGAAAACGTTTGCGATGGAAGGAAAGCAGGCGAGCCTGTCCAAGTGGGCCATCTGAAAAAGCCAAAGGGAGGCAACATGGAAAGATCTTTTCCAATGGCTGGCCACCGTTTAGCATATGCGGTGACGCCAGCTAATAGAAAAGAGGGGCGGGGCTTAAAGCCCTTTACTAAAGCTCCTCAAAAACATTCAATCTCGCCGAGTATGCTGCGCATGTGCGCAGCAACGCTAGCCGAGACCTAAATAGGGCCTCAATGGTTTGATCAAACCAAGACTTTCTGACCTTGATTAGGTGAGACCATGAGCCTTTGTGAGCAAACAGTATTCCAAAATTAGAAAAAGTTGAAATATAGAGATGTTTTTCGCCGTCGATGTGGTGTGACCTCAGGCTAAAGTATGTGTTGCCTAATACCATGACATGGGATTTGGCAGTGTTTGTCCTTAAGCCCAAGTCACTCATAAATAGGACAAAACTAATGATCTGTTTATTTGTGCTGCTTTTTTTGGTCCAGGTAACAAATAGGTTATTACTGTATATTCTTGATGCATACTAGGCCCAAGTGAAATTTCAATTATGGCTGTGCCATTTGCGTAATTTTGGAAAGTTTGTAATATGCTTGTTACTTATTCCCAAAACTATGCCACATCCTGTTTTTACACCACATTCACGGCAAAGTTATAGAGAAGGAGCAGGGGAACAACACGAATGACCAGAAAATGAGCTACTGTTGTTTAGTGTACTTGTGTTTTTGCAACAAATGTATTTTTTGTGAATCCAAGATGGGCTCAAGGATGCATTTTGTGCTAAAATACAGGACTATGAGCCATACTCATATTTTACATTATTATATGCAATTTCACGTAACTTTCCCAAAACTTTACACAATTAAATCAAAGCAAATCACTCAAATGTCACACATCCCTATCGCATACATGGGATTTGGTGATAAGTGCCTTGATTGGTTCACTTCCTTTCCAAGAAGCGTATTAATGGTAAGATCATTTAGGTCCTCACCTGTGCACGCGTTCTGTGTGACACTTAAGGGTTAAATGCTATTACACAGTTTAGTTAATGTGTACATGTTAAACTGATTACCAAATGCAGTGTTCTCTACAGAAACAGGAGGGAGTGTATTTTCTATGGCCATAGCAACCTGAATGCCAATAAAGCGCAGGCTACAAATTAAAAAAAAATTCAACTTTTCTTTCCTTTAAAAAAATAAATAAATAAACATTACATTCATAGTTGTTTTTTTTCCTACCTGCTGGCTAGATGTGGGTTAACTTCTTTGTAGGAAGCTCAAACCATCTGACTTTTAAGTTGTTTTCGTGTGGAACTTGATGATGGAACCTTTCAGAACAGATGGAAAAGTTCAGAGCAAGACCCACGTTGGTGTGCAGAGTTTATATTACAAACCAAATCAAATACTCTCCTCCCGGGCCTCCTAATCCACCCCTCTACATTGTACCCCCTGCCAAATATAATGAAAAGTCTTCTCTAAGGTAACCTCCTATTGTGTGTGCCGCGTTGTAGACATTGAAGGAAGACTCTTTTGCAGAATATAGTATTTCTAGTAGCTCTATAATACAAACAAGCATTTGCAATGCATCGGTCTCGCCTTTGGGACCTTATATGTATTTAGCAATGCAGCATATTAGCCTGGGTGCTGAAACATCTACTGTTCTTTAATATGGAGGGAAAGTAAGCATGAATCTGCGTGACACGCCTGGTATGGGAACAAATGCAGAGAAAAAAGCTCTGCTAATGTGTGTGTGTACGTGAAAACCGACAGAATGGAGAGGCAGAGAAGGAAGGAGAAAGAAGGGTGAGCGTTTGTGTGTGAGTGAGAAAGTGTGTGATAGAGATAAAGCAATAACGAAAGAGAAATAGAGATAGTGTGAGAGTATGTGTGACAGAGAGAGAAAGCAATAGCGAAAGAGAAATCGAGATAGTGTGAGAGTATGTGTGACAGAGAGAGAAAGCAATAGCGAAAGAGAAATAGAGATAGTGTGTGTGTTTGCGGAGAGAGAGAGAGGGGGCAGAGGCTATGCAGCACATAGGAAGGAACAGACAAGATCAGACATCGGACAGCTTCGACGGCTCTTACATGGCTCCGCCCACCCAAGGGGTGGTAACCCTTGGCATGGACAGACATCTGCTGGGGTCATGAGCCCACTGCAGTCCTGTTCGGGACAAACAGGCAAGCACCGTTACAGCAATGAACAGTCTGGTTGTCTCTTTGCCGACTACAAGCACCGATGGCATCCAATGTAATAGGAATTAAAAATGGTAAAAAAAAAAGTGAAAATGCTGCCATTTAAAGTTAGAAGTGATGGTCTGTTGCTGTGATTCTTAACCCCCGGGGGGCGTGAAGCCTTTTTTTGTGTGTGTGTGTGGGGGGGGGGGGGGGTATTGGGGTGATTACGACTGCTTACAAAATTAAGTAATATTGACAGAATGAAGTGCTGATTCCATTTAGCATTTTCCCTGCTTTTACTATGTAGCTGTATTAATTTTATGGACACTTTTTTACCCGTCTGTTCTCCTTCTGCAGCAATATTAGACAAGTTTCTGCAATGTGTAGCCCGAGCTTAGGGGTCGATTAGGATGGCAGACGGAAGGACGACCGCCGTCCTGGAGTAGGCGGAAAAAGCCTTTTTTCAGTCCGCCTGCCGCGGACACTCCGTCCGCCATATTAGGATGGGAAACACTGTCAAATTTCCGTACGCGGCGGAAGAGCACGCACCGCCGCGGAACTACACCCGACCCCGCGGCGGACGTGACCAATCCAGACACACCGCCATACGGAATGACGTCTCCGACCGTCCTCCAAATCACGATGGCGGAAAACACACATAAATTCGCTGCGGAAAAACAACCTGCCTGAACACGGCAGAATCACCACAGCGGAGATACACACCACAAGCAGATCGCCGTCATGGACCCAGCGCTACACGCATTTCCGATACTCTTCGTGCTCCACCATCAGCAAGTCATGGACCATCATCAACGACGACGCAGGTACGCCAACCCACCAATTGCTGTCGGAAGGGGAGTACCTGCCAGGGCTGTGACGTTGGAAGGGGGAGTGTCATGTCAGAGGAAATACATTGACGATCGCACCAAAATATACACAATTGAAGTACACAACCAGAATTGACAACGATAAACACCAAAACATGATTTATTAGCTTTATTCAACATAATAGGTGTATAATATCAGAATATTCAAGAGCATGGGCACTGGGTACAACAGATCATGTACATCACTGGCAGCACGTGAGAGGGCAGAATGCAGTATCAGAACAGCAACAGGGCATTGTTGCCAACAGAGCAGGTACATCAGAGGCAGTAAATGAGATGGGCTAAGTGCACAGAACAGGTACAGAACAGAACAGGTACATCAGAGGCAGCATATGAGATGGGCTAAGTGTATCAACAGTCCATTGCACAGAACAGCTACATCATTGGCAGTACATGAGAGGACAGAATGCAGTATCAGAACAGCAGCAGGGCCTTGTGGACAACAGAGCAGGTACATCAGAGGCAGTAAATGAGAGGGGCTACGTGCATCAACAGTCCATTGCACAGAACAGCTACATGATTGGCAGCACATGAGAGGGCAGAATGCAGTATCAGAACAGCAACAGGGCTTTGTGGACAACACAGCAGGTACATCAGAGGCAGTAAATGAGAGGGGCTAAGTGCATGAACAGTCCATTGCACAGAACAGCTACATCATTGGCAGCACATGAGAGGGCAGAATGCAGTATCAGAACAGCAACAGGGCCTTGTGGACAACAAAGCAGGTACATCAGAGGCAGTAAATGAGAGGGGCTAAGTGCATCAACAGTCCATTGCACAGAACAGCTACATCATTGGCAGCACATGAGAGGGCAGAATCCAGTATTAGAACAGCAACAGGGCATTGTGGACAACAGAGCAGGTACATCAGAGGCAGCATATGAGATGGGCTAAGTGCATCAGCAGTCCATTGCACAGAACAGGTACATCAGAGGCAGCATATGAGATGGGCTAAGTGCATCAACAGTCCATTGCACAGAACAGCTACATCATTGGCAGCACATGAGAGGGCAGAATGCAGTATCAGAACAGCAACAGGGCATTGTTGCCAACAGAGCAGGTACATCAGAGGCAGTAAATGAGATGGGCTAAGTGCATCAACAGTCCATTGCACAGAACAGCTACATCATTGGCAGCACATGAGAGGGCAGAATGCAGTATCAGAACAACAACAGGGCATTGTGGACAACAGAGCAGGTACATCAGAGGCAGCATATGAGATGGGCTAAGTGCATCAACAGTCCATTGCACAAAACAGGTACATCAGAGGCAGCATATGAGATGGGCTAAGTGCATCAACAGTCCATTGCACAGAACAGCTACATCATTGGCAGTACATGAGAGGACAGAATGCAGTATCAGAACAGCAACAGGGCCTTGTGGACAACAGCGCAGGTACATCAGAGGCAGTAAATGAGAGGGGCTACGTGCATCAACAGCCCACTGCACAGAACAGCTACATCATTGGCAGCACATGAGAGGGCGGAATGCAGTATCAGAACAGCAACAGGGCTTTGTGGACAACACAGCAGGTACATCAGAGGCAGTAAATGAGATGGGCTAAGTGCATCAGCAGTCCATTGCACAGAACAGGTACATCAGAGGCAGCATATGAGATGGGCTAAGTGCATCAACAGTCCATTGCACAGAACAGCTACATCATTGGCAGCACATGAGAGTGCAGAATGCAGTATCAGAACAGCAACAGGGCATTGTTGCCAACAAAGCAGGTACATCAGAGGCAGTAAATGAGAGGGGCTAAGTGCATCAACAGTCCATTGCATAGAACAGCTACATCATTGGCAGCACATGAGAGGGCAGAATGCAGTATCAGAACAGCAACAGGGCCTTGTGGACAACAGAGCAGGTACATCAGAGGCAATAAATGAGAGGGGCTAAGTGCATCAACAGTCCATTGCTCAGAACAGCTACATCATTGGCAGCACATGAGAGGGCAGAATGCAGTATCAGAACAGCAACAGGGCATTGTGGACAACAGAGCAGGTACATCAAAGGCAGCATATGCGATGGGCTAAGTGCATCAGCAGTCCATTGCACAGAACAGGTACATCAGAGGCAGTAAATGAGAGGGGCTTAGTGCATCAACAGTCCATTGCACAGAACAGCTACATCATTGGCAGCACATGAGAGGGCAGAATGCAGTATCAGAACAGCAACAGGGCCTTGTGGACAACAGAGCAGATACATCAGAGGCAGTAAATGAGAGGGGCTAAGTACATCAACAGCCCATTGCACAGAACAGCTACATCAGAGGCTGCACATGAGAGGGCAGAATGCAGTATCAGAACAGCAACAGGGCCTGTGGACAACAGAGCAGGTACATCACTGGCTACCCAAGTACGTGTGTCAAGCAACCCGTGACAAGGACAATAATAATGTCTGGGTGGTTACATTCGTCAATCTACACACAAAGTAAAATGACATGTGAGTGATGGCAACTAAACCTCACACCACAGAATCTGGTGGACTGCTTGAACTACTCGCCTCGGACACATCGCCAGCACCAGCAACAGGAGTGTGAGACACAGCCACCGATCTACTGACTGACACATGAGCCATAGACCCAGACACACCGCCAGCACCAGAAACATGAGTGTGAGAGACAGCCACCGATCTACTGACTGACACATGAGCCATAGACCCAGACACACCGCCAGCACCAGACACAGGAATGTGACACACAGCCACCGATCTACTGACTGACACATGAGCCATAGACCCAGACACACCGCCAGCACCAGAAACAGTAGTGTGAGACACAGCCACAGCTGTAGTGACTGACACATGAGCCCTAGACCCAGACACACCGCCAGCACCAGAAACAGGAGTGTGAGACACAGCCACAGATCTACTGACTGACACATGAGCCATAGACCCAGACACAGTGCCAGGACATGTCCCTGTACACTGACCAACAAATACCATGCCTGCATCTGACACATGAGAGTGGCGGACAGACACAGTGCCAGTACCTGCAACAGGAGAGGGCACAACTGACACAGTGCTACTACATGATGCATGACAGCGTACAATAGACACAGTGCCACATTCTGACACATGAGAGTGAACTGCAGCTGACTCACACGGCTGTATGGGCCAGGAGGCAGTGTGGCTCTGGGAGCTGGGGAAAGCTGTACTGGAGCGACATCTGGGTGGTCATGTGTCACTGGTGTGTGCCTCCGTTTTTTTGTGAAATGTTGGGGCACCCCGGACATGACTGGACTGGAGTGGCATCATCAGACATCAAAGGTGTATCATGTGCTTGTGGTGGTCTGCTCTCTGGGGACGTGCTGGACCCTGCCTGTCATTTGCTGTGGGTCTGCCTTCTGCCCTCTGCATCATGTGTAATGGGGGATGCAACAACAGTGTACTCCTTCCTCTGCTTCTGCGGGGCGTGGATGGGAGTAGAGGTATGGGGGGACTCCACCGCTGACACATGTGTTGTACGTTCCTTAAACATCATCCTCAGTGCAGCCAGGGGTGATATATGCCTGTCCTTGATGGTGCTCGTGTCCATGGGAGAACCCTTGGCCATGGGATGTGCCTTGGACGTAGGAGGTGTCCTGTCCCTGGAATGTCCCTGATCCCTTGCCGGTGCCCTGTCCCTGGGTGCAGACTTGTCCATTGTAGTGTCCCTCTCCTTTGAAGCTACCTTGCCTTTGGGAGTGTCCCTGCTCTTGGCAGGTGCCCTTTCCTTTGAAGTGTCCTTGTCCTTGGGAGTGTCCCTGCTCTTGGGAGGTGCCCTTTCCTTGGAAGTGTCCTTGTCCTTGGGAGTGTCCCTGCTCTTGGGAGGTGCCCTTTCCGTGGAAGTGTCCTTGTCCTTGGGAGTGTCCCTGCTCTTGGGAGGTGCCATTTCCTTGGAAGTGTCCTTGTCCTTGGGAGTGTCCCTGCTCTTGGGAGGTGCCCTTGGCTTGGGAGTCCCTTTTGTGGGGGATGCCTGTGTAGCATGTGAATCCATTTCCCCCAACACCCATTGATGATCCTGTGTGTCAACTCCAGTGTTGCTCACGTCGTCTTCGGAGAAAGATATCCCAGTCCTAGGGGATGGTGTCTGTTCCCTCCGTGCCGTGCCTTGCTGCCTGTGGCTGCTCCTAGTGTAATAACCTGAATAAGAGGCCTGGTCTGATGACTCACTCTCCCCTGTAACATCAAGTGGTGTGGATGGTGGTACAGAAGTAGCACCCAGTCTATGCAACTGTTCAATGGCTATGGCTTAGGACACAGTGTTTGCCAATGACTGAACTGTTCTGTGGAGACCAGCAACATCGCCATGCATCCCCTCCATGAATGCCACCACCTGCCCCAACTTCCTATCGTGGTCTTGGAATACATTGATCATGTTGGTCTGCCCTACACACAGCTGTCGCAGCAGATCAACAGCCTCTGCACAAAGTGCACTTTGTGTCACAGGGGCAGGGGCAACGGTTCCGGCACCGAAGCCAACTCTGCTCCCCCTCCTCTGGTGAACACGAGCAGTACATGTTGCAGTGGGTGGCAGTGTGGGCCCTGTGTGCTGTGTCCCGACTGAAGGTGTCGATTGCCCACTCCCTGTCTGTGACAACGGTTCTGACTCACCAACACTGTCTGAGGATGAGGACGATGGTGTCTCCACATGTGAGTCCTCAGGGACGGTTCTGTCCCCCTCTCCATGGCTACCCTCTTCAGTCTCAGTCTGCGTGTGTGTCATCTCGGATCCGGATGCATTGCCACCACTCATCTCCGTCGTCTGTGTCTCAGTGCCCTCGGCCAAAGCTGGAAGAGAGAGGGAAGAGATGTTAACCTAAGTGACACACTCACGTACTGAAGGTTTCAAAGTCACACCGTTTCTTACAGTCGATTGACATGTAGCACCCATCCTGTACACGAACCACCCCTACCACACATCCTCACATCATAGATCCGTAGGTGTCTGTGAAACCTGTACATCATACAAACAGGGCAAGTGCATGCAGACCACCACACATGTCATGCCATGGGACACCAGACCTCAACGGCATGTCCTGGAACCCTCAAATACAAATCTACTGGTATGTCCACCTGACGGACATGGGTGCTACCGCTCACTCCGCTAATGACACCAACATGCAATATATGCAAAAGATACGCACCACGGATGTCACTACTGTGTCTGAGCACGGATACATGCATTCACTCACAAGTTACAGACACATACAGTCTGCTTACCGCTAGTTTGGTGTTGATCCCCTCTCAGCCGGGCGGACAGGTCAGGATGCGTCACAGCAATTATGCGGTGCATTAGAGGTGTCATGGTGCGTCGGGCAAGGCGGCCTGTTCTCGGAATGATCCCCAGTGTCATCTCCGCAACGTTCTTGCTGAGCCTGGATATGTCGTCCTAGCGCTTGTGGCAGTGTGTGTGTCGTCTATTGCACACCCCCACTGCCCGTACATCACGTGCTATGGTCCTCCACACGGCCTTGCGAAGGTGCAGCTTCACCTACCAGGATGGGAGACAAGAGGGGAACGTCAGTGGACTGTTTCACAATAATAGACATTGCAGAAACACATATCTTCATGCAGCCATGCGCAGTATAACACATGTGAAGGTCCCGCAGCACACCGCCAAGCTTGCAGAAGCAAGGAGACAGTGACCACCTCATGCCCACCAACATGTTACCCACTTCACTTACCACCTGTCCGGGGGCACCGTAGAGCCGTTCATAGTGGCTGAGCACACCGTCCACAAGGACATCCAGCTCCGCTGCGGTGAAGGGACGAGACCGGATCTCTCGCACTCTCGACATGGCAAGGTCCAGGACTGTGGCACTACAGAAGCAGTTGTTGGATAGCTCAGGAGCAGCAGGTGGAGGTGACGGTCGCAGGCAGCAGTTGTTGGATAGCTCAGGAGCAGCAGGTGGAGGTGACGGTCGCAGGCAGCAGTTGTTGGATAGCTCAGGAGCAGCAGGTGGAGGTGACGGTCGCAGGCAGCAGTGGCTGGAAGCAGTGAATGTGTGCAGGAAATCTTCACACATATATAGGGCCCTGAGCTCATATCAGTGGCACACGTCTGCAACAATTGGTTTTCCCTGGATGCTTCATTCAAAAAGAGCCAATGACTCACATTGTTGTGGCGGTGCACGTCTTCCGCAATTTTTGAAATGTGCTTACGCGCAACGCGTAACCTGTTCCCATTGGCTACATGTGCACGGACCGTCACGTTCACACACCGGCAACCGCATGTGCGCGCTACCGCGACGGTACATCATTTGAAAATATTCACTCACTGGTGCAGCTATGGCGGTGCACGCTTTCCGCGGGGCGGTGCAGGCCAACACATACATTTGATGATGCAATCTGGAATGGCATTTGAGAAACACCCTTACAGTGTTATTGCGGCACCCACCGCCAGTCCAGGCCGGTCACCCACCACCAGTCCAGGCCAGTCACCCACCGCCAGTCCAGCCCGGTCACCCACCGTCAGTCCAGGCCGGTCACCCACTGCCAGTCCAGGCCGGTCACCCACCGCCAGTCCAGGCCGGTCACACACCGCCAGTCCTGGCACCGCCCAGTCCTGGTGGAGGGTGCCCTGCCTGGATTGGCGGTGGGTGACCGGGCTGGACTGGCGGTGGGTGACCGGGCTGGACTGACGGTGGGTGCCGGGCTGGACTGGTGGTGTGTGACCGGCCCGGACTGGCGGTGTGTGACCGGCCTGGACTGGCAGTTGGTGCCCGGGCTGGACTGGCGGTGTGTGACCGGCCTGGACTGGCGGTGGGTGACCGGGCTGGACTGACGGTGGGTGCCGGGCTGGACTGGCGGTGGGTGACCGGCATGGACTGGCGGTGGGTGACCGGGCTGGACTGACGGTGGGTGCCGGGCTGGACTGGCGGTGGGTGAGGCAATAACACTGTAAGGGGTTGTTTCAACTGCCATTTCAGATTGCATCATCAAATGTAGGTGTTTGCCTGCACCACCACCGCGGAAGGCGTGCACCGCCATAGCGGCGCCAGTGAGTGATTGATTTCAAATGATGCACCGCCACGGTAGTGCGCACATGCATTTAGCGGGGTGCAACCGGGATGGTCATTGACCATACAGCATATGTCATGCTTAATTGCTGTGTAATCGGTCATCTCCTGTGTTGGTGGAAGGCGTCCCCAGATGGCTTATGTACACACACTGCATGTCTCTGCACACATGTAATCTTCTTAGTTGTACGTGTGTGTCAGGACATGTCCGGAATGCTGTAAGATTTTTGATGTGTAGTCTATGGACCATGTCCACGTGCGACATTCATGTCCATTTGTTGCATGTGTGCTCAGACTGTAGACCTTGCCAGTGGTTAACAAAGGCTAGTGTTGTGGGCCAAAGTTGCGTCAGATGTGCATTGCGACGTGTTGACGTATTGGTCTTGTGGACACAAATGTTCATTTCTACACATCTACACAGTACCGCAAGGGTGTGTACACACATTCATTAGCTGTTGTGAGTGTGTGGTTTGTGTGTGCAAGTAACAATGATGTGTGTGTACATGCATTCTGTGTATGCGTGTCTGTTGTTGTGTGCCCATGCATGTCATCTGAGGGGGCATTGTATGTGTGATCATGGGTGCATGAACACAAGTAGGGTGTGTTCCAATTTCATGTTGTTTGTGCACGTACATGTGTGTCTGTGTGGACGCTTGTCCACATATGGGCCCTCAGTCATGTGTAGTTACAAGATGTTTTAACATGTGTGAACGTTACATTGTACATGTTAGCCCACAGGATGTTCTTTGTGGCTGTACATTGTGTGTGTAGTCACCTCTATTGCCTTATATATTGTTCCTGTCACACATATCATCACTGTCTGCAACATGTATTATTAGCATTGTGGTGCTCAAGATGTGATAGTGTTGCACAGCTATGCGTTGTTGGTCATTTGACATCTGCTGCCATCTACTCCCACGCAGGAGGGCTCCAAATGTGCATCGACCATACACTGTGCTGGAGGACATGGTTGACGAGGAGGTGATCCGCAAATACCAGCTTGACCGACTGAGATTGCAGAAGCTTGTCACACAATTGTCACCTCATCTGCAGCCACGCAGGACATATGCTGGAGCTTTCACACCCACAGCAAAGGTGATGGCGGCACTTCATTTCTTTGTGACTGGCACTTTCCAGTACACAGTTGGTCATGCGGGAGGGATGTCACAATCCATGTTCATCTTGGTTCTGCGGGATGTCCTGAATGCCATGATGCTTTACAAGGATGATTACATCCATTTTCCACGTCAGGCACAGTTGGCAGCAGTCAAAGGGGACTTCTATGCCCTGGCCCAGTTACCACACGTAGTGGGTTCAATTGATGGGACACATATTGGTCTCATACCACCCCAGGCACGTGAAGCTGTATATAGGAATCGGAAGCACTACCATTCGATCAACGTGCAAGTGGTGTGCCTGGCTGACAACATCATCTCGCATGTGTGTGCCAGATTTCCCGGTTCCGCCCATGACTCCCACATCATGCGGAGCAGCATTGTCCCCCAACTGATGGCTAATCTGCGTCCAGAACGTGCGTGGCTTGTAGGTGAGTGTGCTGAAAGGACAATTGTGTTGTCAGTGTGTTGTGAGGACAATTGTGTTGTATGTGTGGCAGGTGTTTCCACAAACCCTGGTAATGAAATTTGTGTCTGTCATCACCCCACCTGGGTGACTCTGCGTACCCATACAGGCCATGGCTGCTGAGCCCTATCAGGAATCCTACTACCCCTGGTGAATTGCGTTATAATGATGCCCATGGGAGGACACGTCGAGTGATAGAATGTACTTTTGGACTGCTGAAGTCTAGGTTTAGCTGCCTTGACAAAACCGGAGGGGCCCTGCCATACTCACCAGGCAAAGTATGCAAAATCGTGATTGCCTGCTGCATGCTCCACAGCCTGGCCTTGCGCAATAACATTGAACTGATCATGGACCCTGAAGACCAACAGGTTGCTCGGCCTCCCATCCCACCCATGTCGACTGATGAGGATAGTGGTGAGGAAGAAGGTGTGGACCAGAGGCGTCAGCTCATTGATCGCTATTTCCCTTGAATGTGAGTAACTACCGCTTGTACAGCCAGACAATGCGTGATGTATGTTTGGTGGTGGAGTGTGAATGTGGTGTGTCTATGCTGCCTGTTCTGGTATGTTCTGTTTGCAAATGTGTGTGTTAGATGGGGTACATGCTATGCTCCCTGATGTGTGTCCTATGATCCACTTACTTGGTGATGAGTGTGGTTTGTGGGATGTTGCAGTACAGTGTGTTGTGATGGGAGTGAATCTGTTTCCTGACCTGTGTTTGTTGTTCTCTCATTATCGCTAGGTCACTCCCACAGAGGCATGATTCTCAACAACATTGATCCCTGCACCTGGTAACGTTACATTCTAAGACAATCATGTGATTAAAAAATGGAGGCCACACATCATTGAGTGTTTACGTGATGTTTATTTACAGGTTGAGGATTGATGTTGGTGCATATTTACAAAGAAGTGTTGGTGGGGGAGTGAGAGTTGAAGGTCATGGCAGATGAAAATACCATGGGGACACCACAATGTGTGATGTCCAGCTAGTCCAACAGACGTGTGGCAATGGTTGGCATTGTGGGACAGGATAGTTTTCAGGGTGAATGGCAGGCTCAGACAAGGGTGAAGTCATTGGCGCCCCCTCTTAGAGCAGATAGATGGAGCAACACCACTGCTCTCACCTGCATCCAGCCTCGGACGGCCCCTCCGTCTTGGAGCCGGAGCGGAGACAGCTGTGGGGGCAGGTTGGTCAGGGGCCACCTCCCTGTTCGTGGGCTCAGGTGTTGGTGGCGGTGGTGTTGGGGAGCGGTCCCGCTGGGCACTAGGGTGAGGGGGTGGTGGTGTGGTGCAGGATAGCCAGTCCCTCCACAGAGCAGTTTGCTGGCCCTTGAGGTCCACAATTTGGCCTATGCGGGTATCAATTGACCGCAACAGATGACTGCTCTCTTGTGAGTCTTGGTGGGCCCGATCAGACTTTTCCTGCGCCCGCTGATAGGAGACATTGACTCTTGCGATGGCTTCCAGGGTTTCGGCGCCAGGATGGGGTGGGTGTCCTTCCCCACCTCGACGGACAACTGCACTCCTGGTTGTGTGCTGTGCCCTCACCTGTGTCCTCTCACGTCCACTCTCCCTGCTTGCCTGGGATGTTGATGGTCCATCATCGGCTGATGGATCAGGCAGGGTGGCACAGGCAGGAGTGGTGGTGGTGGTGGTGGCTGCACAGCTCACTATGGCAGGTGATGGTGTGGTGACACAGGCCGAGGTGGTGGAGGCAGTGATGTCCTGGGAGCCTGATGGCCCTGGAAGTCTGCTTGGTACCGCATCGTCCTCTGCGTCTGAGCTGGCAATTGGCTCGTCCCCAGAGAGTCCGTGCAGTGAGGGGGGCGACTGGTGCTGCCGGTTGCTGCTTTCGCCAGTCAAGTTGCGATCACCTGAGGGACAAGATTATCATGATCAATGCTGTGGACATAGCGATACAAAAGGGGATGATGGACGGAGCGTTTGAGCAAATCAAACACTCACCCCCAGTCAACTGATCTGGGTTTAATCCATCACCATTCTTTAGCTCACTCAGCCACCCCAGTTCAGACATGGCTATATGCAAATCAGTCTGACCCTGTGCCTCATGGGAACAGTCCAGCCCGAACTGCCAAGCCATGTCTTCCCTGGACTGGAAACAAGCATCCTGGGATGGGTTTCGGATTCATAATCCTCATCAGCCAGGCTATCTTGAATCCAGTGGCCAAGTGAGAAAGGGACTCACGTCTGAGCATACCCTGCCACACTTAGGGCGAACAAAGCGATACAAAAGGGGATGATGGACGGAGCGTTTGATCAAATCAAACACTCACCCCCAGTCAACTGATCTGGGTTTAATCCATCACCATTCTTTAGCTCACTCAGCCACCCCAGTTCAGACATGGCTATATGCAAATCAGTCTGACCCTGTGCCTCATGGGAACAGTCCAGCCCGAACTGCCAAGCCATGTCTTCCCTGGACCGGAAACAAGCATCCAATGCTGTGGACATGACATGTTTTTGGTAACAACATTACAAATCAATTACCTCTCTCACACACCCTACGCACTCCCCCCCCACCCACCGCCACCCTCCCTGTGGACATGGGAGCCTGTTGGGAGTTGTAGTGCTGGTCTCTCACACCCCCCACCCACCGTCATCCCTCCCTGTGGACATGGGGGCCTGTTGGGAGTTGTAGTGCTGGTCTCTCACACCCCCACCTACCGCCACCCTCCCTGTGGACATGGGGGCCTGTTGGGAGATGTAGTGCTGGTCTCTCACACACCCCACACACCTCTCGCACTCCCCCCCACCCACCGCCACCCTCCCTGTGGACATGGGGGCCTGTTGGGAGGTCTAGTGCTGGTCTCTCACACCCCCCACACACCGCCACCCTCCCTGTGGACATGGGGGCCTGTTGGGAGTTGTAGTGCTGGTCTCTCACCCCCCCACCCACCGCCACCCTCCCTGTGGACATGGGGGCCTGTTGGGAGTTGTAGTGCTGGTCTCTCACACACCCCACACACCTCTCGCACTCCCACCCACCCACCACCACCCTCCCTGTGGACATGGGGGCCTGTTGGGAGTTGTAGTGCTGGTCTCTCACACCCCGCACCCACCGCCATCCCTCCCTGAGGACATGGGGGCCTGTTGGGAGTTGTAGTGCTGGTCTCTCACACCCCCCACCCACCGCCACCCTCCCTGTGGACATGGGGGCCTGTTGGCAGTTGTAGTGCTGGTCTCTCACACACCCCACACACCTCTCGCACTCCCCCCACCCACCACCACCCTCCCTGTGGACATGGTGGCCTGTTGGGAGTTGTAGTGCTGGTCTCTCACACCCCACACCTACCGCCACCCTCCCTGTGGACATGAGGGCCTGTTGGGAGTTGTGGTACTGGCTGCTTTGACAACATGCAAGCCTGGTATCGTAGGAGGCAACATTTGTGTTTGTTCATGGTGGGTGCATTTGTGCCCAGGACTTCACATTTGGGTGACTGTGTGGTCCACGTGCATGGATTGGGGCCAGGGAGATGTGTGTTGGCAGTTGTGCATGGCAGACCATGGCAGTGTGATCGTTGTCATTTGTTTGTACTTACTAGCCTCTTCTCCCTCCTCGATTCCTTCCAGGCTCTCAGGGTGCTGTATGCCCAGCACCTTCTCCTCCCATTCAGCAAATGGTAAGGGCTCCGGGGGAGTGCTGCTGCCAGTGTGGTGTGCCCGCAGGTGGTTCTTCACCCTGATGCCTTTCACCCTTGCCTTGAGGTTGTGCCACTGCCTCTGGATGTCGTGTTTGGTGCGTGGCACGGTCCCTGACGCATTCACTCTGGTCACTATCCAGTCCCACATGTGGTTTTTGGTTGCCAAGGTTGTCTGCTGGACTAGGTTGCTGAAGAGCTGTGGTTCGACACGGATGATTTCATCCACCATGACCTTCAACTCAGTGTCAGTGAATTTTGGATTTTTCTTTGGTGCCATGGTGTGTGATGTGCAAGGTGTTGGTGTGGTGGGGTGGGATGTGCAGGTGTGTGGTGTGTAGGGATGGTGTTGTGTTGGTTTGTGTGGTGTGTGTGTTTGTGAGCAGGTTGTACGTGTGTTTGTGTGTGTCTGCTGTTCGTGGTAATGTGGCTCTTGCTTGCAGCTATGCTGTGATGCAAAGGACTGTGGTAGTGGGAGGGATTCATTTTACACTCTGTGTGGTGGTGGTGTCCCAATGGTTGTTGGCAATCAGGTGTTCTGTGGGTGTGGTGATTTAGGTGCATTTTTCGGAGCTTGGGGGGGGTGTCATTGGGGCGTGTAGTTGCTGGGGGTTGGTGTTTCAGGTGGTTGGGTGTTCTGTTTAATGTATTTTCTATTTACTTCCGTCTGCCATTTTGTAATTGGTTTGACGGCAGGGATGGTGTTTGTGTGGTCCTTCCGCAGTCATGGTCCGTTTTCGGAGGTATTGTTTCCGCGGCGGTGGAGGACGGTGGTGAGTTCCGTTGGAATGGCAATCCAATCCAAGTCTCTTTCCCCACCTTTGGCTTTCTATTCATCATCTTTTAAAGAAGTCAACTTCACTTATTTTGTCATAGACTGGATTGTTTTCTTCTGTATCTATGGATTGTTTTATCAGCTCCATTTACACAAGAAATACATGCAATTGTCAATAACTGTACACCCTTGATTTCCTTTGATTTATTTCTGTATGAATATAAAAAATAATAATTTTTTCTAAGAACAAACCTTTTCGTGTTGCTTCACCTTCATTCTTGTGTTCAATAATTCATTCACTGTCTGAAACCACAAGATTTTTACAGAATCTGTCTTAGTTATTGTATTTCTATGGGGCTAGTGTGGTAGTTTCTATAGAATTCGGTTAACAGATTCATAACACGTTGAACAGTTGCTGTTCTATTCAGCTGCTAAGTCTAACTAATATAGACTGTATAACACTGTTAAATTCAGATCACCAAATAAATCCCTTGCTGGCAACTTTCTTCTTTAAATACCGTTGGAATGGCGGCATTATCCTAATCGCGCGGACGGACCCTCCGCAGGTATAGCGGCAGTTGGGCCTGTTCCCGCGGTCATGTCCGTCCGCGGCGGTGGGTGTTCTTTTGGTTCCGTCCGCCGCGGACGGTGTTAGATGTGTTCCGTCAGCCGCGGACGGTGTTTGATGTGATCCGTCCGCCGCGGTCGGAGTTTTGTTACATGAATATCCTAATCGTAACCGCGGATTCTCCGCGGTGCGGGCGGGAGTGATTTTGCCGCGACCATGGCGGACTGTACCCGTTTCCGTCCACCATCCTAATGAGCCCCTTAGTTTGGCACCAAGGCAGAAGCATCCCTTTCTGCAGGGTCAGGCGAGCTCTGCTGCTTCTGCTGACCCTGGCTGGGCGGAGTTTACTCTCAGGTGAGCGGGGATGCCAGATGTTGCACAACACCTGTAGCTGTGAGGTGTGGCACTACACTCCCAGCTCCTACTCCAACACCCCCTGTGATCCCGGTCAAGGAGCGGAGGGGACGTGACAGCCAGCGCTGCCCACTTCGGAACTAGTTTCGAGTCCCGGCGTGGGTTCAACATCCTGTGATTCTGGGCAAATCACCTACTCTTTCCCCCTATAAAACGGACTGCCCCTTTGTGTGACATCACTGGTGCTCATGTAAAGCGCTACAATACATGCGGACGAATTTGCGCTGTATAACACTACAATTAAAAAAAATAATAATCACCCTAATGTATGGAGCGGACCATCGCCTCACCAATTGTCTGCTGCAGCTGGCCGCTGCACACTCACTGCTGATGGCAGCAGGAGAGGTGAGGAGCCTGGCAGCGCACAGGAGCAGCAGGAGAGAGGCTCCTGGGTGCATGGCGTGCTGAGGAGCAGGCAGCCTCAGCAGACCTGCTGCCAGGAGCGCCTTGAAGCAGGAGGAGCAGCGCCTTCTCCTGCAGTGCCTGCACTCTCTCCACGCTGACTCTGGATGCTGGTGTTGAATCAGCTGGTCACGTGACCTAACATCCTGATGCGGCCCTTTCGAGGTCAGGCAACTACGTCCAATCAGAGATGAGTGAGGTCAAGAGCTCTGTGCTTTGCCTGGCCTGAGGCGTGGATTACAGGGACACACTAACAATGGTAGACTGCTTTTGAGGGGTTTACGAGGAGGGGCTAGTGAGGGGGGAGTTTGCATTGAAAGTGCCCGTCCCTCCCAGCAGCAATGCTCCAGTCCAGTTGTCACAGATTGGGACTGGGCTTAGTAGCTGCAGCTGCAGCTGCAGCTGCAGAAACAGGAAGGTCTCAGCATGCTCTGAATGCTCTCTCATACTGAGCGCACATCCCCCTGTGTACCGCTAAAGGTGCGTATCAGGGCCTCAGTGAGCCGAACGAAACAAGCCTTTGCAATGCAATAGGACTTGCATTTATGCAAGACCTATTGCATTAGCTTGCGTTACCGTTGAAACAGTGGAAACTCGCAGTAGGCCAGAACTTCCAGAGCACTCAGGAAGAGAAACAACATAATGACATGCGCACGCCGACGACACATTGAATGTGCTCTACTTTAAAACAAGCATTTGCAATACAATATGGCTCGCATTTACGCGAAACGTATTGCATTGCAAATGAGAGTGCGGGCATTTAAAAAAGCACGAACAGGAGTGGAGGGGGTAATGGGGGGCGAGAAGTGATGAACTGCGGGAGGGGGTGGGGGGACATAGGGTATAAAATAATGTTTGAGTAAAGGGGCCAATAGCCTTGAATGTGCACAAATTACACCATCGCCGTCAGGAGGAATGACTAACAAGTAGAAAACCAATGAGAAGGCAGCATTTAGGCTGTAAGCCAAACAAAAAGATGGGCGGAAAGTGGGCGGATCTTATGCGAAGCTTCCCCACTCTAGTATATACTACATGCCTCGCAAAGCGACAGCGCATGCGCTGCAACGCTAGTCGAGACCTAAAAAACATAATGGCAACCCGGTATTAATTCTGTTGTGCTATTGTCAGAACAATTGGAATTATGAGAATCTGCAGCTGTGACTTTTTTTGCATAATTATGGATTTATTGCATTTGCCACATAATCCATCATCTGCTGCATGACCTGCAGAGTTTAACAAATAAAAATGTGTCCAGCTCAAACGGATCAAAAGTTATTAAAAACTTGGGTAGATGAGTACTCGTGTAGTGGAAGGTCCTTTGCAAAGGTTAACTGAACATCTTTTTGTTGCTTTTTTCTGTATTTCGTTTTAAGCTGGTACTAATGGTGTGAAATGTTTCCCTAGACAGTATTACCATGTGTAAAAATTGCAAAATAATTAGGTAATAGTATCAGAAAAGACGCAGCATCATGCTGCATAATTTGCCTTTTCTTGCCACATAATTTAGTGAACCCTGTTGCACAATTTGGAGCTCCCCTGCCACATAATTCGACTAGCCCAGGTTGTGGTATTTCTTATAGCTGCTGAAATTCATCCTAACAATTTGCCAGAGGCACACCAAAACTTGAGGGGACCCTCCTGCAAAGTACAGGGAGCCCCCTCCCCTTCCCGCACCCAGTCAGGAGCTTCCAGGCCAGGGGCCCGTCACCTGTCATGCAGGCAGCACGAAGGGGAAACACTGAGCATGGATTGCTTTTCTTTCAGATATTTTGAATTGCGTGTTACATGAATGTATTTAGGATATGTCAAATACAGAGCAAGGAGCATGTGGCTCTGTGCTGAGCCAGCACAGCTCTCTCATTCGTGCCCTTGAGCAGCATGGACAGCAACAAACATTCCACCAAGGTCATATTCTTGTGAATATTGCTTCCTAGACGCAATTTTAAGCAGAGAAGAATATAATTTTTTTGTAGTGGAATCCAGCTGAAAAAAGTTTCATAATCTGGTAGTCCGTTGCCTTGAATAATCTCACACATCCATTCTTCCTATGGAATGCGCAAGTAGCTGAGAAGGTCATCCTTTGTTGATTATAATTCTGCATGCACATTTTTATTTTGTCGCTGGTTTAATGGCATGCTAATTTGACACAGAGGAGTGCCCTCGTTTCCCTTTTTCAAGCACTTTTAATTAATCTTGATTCAGGCAATTAAGTTCCCAATTAAGCAAGGAAATGATCACTCAGACTTATAAAAGCAGCCAATTTGAAATGTTCTTTAATATTCTCATCGTCCAATCTACTGGTGGCGAATTCATCATTAAATCTAATATTATGTTTAAAAGACGCTAGGGTAAAGTCTCGGGTTATTCAAGCACAATCACTTGGCTGTTTCTTTTCAATAGGTCATCATTATTTTTTTATTGTATTTCTTGTTCTTGGCTGCTTTTTATACGAAGTGTATATTCTTGGGAAATGGACGGGTAAAGCTTTTGTTTGAAATGTTTCTGTACAATAGTACTACTACAATGTAAGGGCACCATGCCAATTATAGAACACCAAGAATAATTGTTTTTCTCAATTCATTTGGTCTATAAATTAAAGCTTAAATTAAGTTAAATGCAATTAAATTAATGAAATTTCATTAATTAGATTAAATTAATTAAAGAATAGATGAAAATTGGAAGCATTAAAATTACAATTGATAAAAAGGCAAGCGGCATTTGTATGGTGTTTATTAACATTACTTTGGGTTAAGTTTCGGAAAATGTGCTGAATTTGGGTGCCCTTTCTTACACATTTTGGAAGTACATCATTCTGTATACCCATTGTAAAGTGTCTTCTGTTTGGGAACTGTCACATTTTGCTACATTCCTAAATTCCTGGGGGCAGATTTACAAGCAAAACCAAAGGAAATGATGGACGGAGCGGTGATGGATTAAACCCAGATCAGTTGACTGGGGGTGAGTGTTTGTATTGTCAACGCTCCGTCCATCACCACCTTTAGTTTTTCTTTGTTCGCCCTAAGTTGGCAGGGTATGCTCAGACGTGAGTCCCTTGCTCACTTTGCCACTGGAGTCAAGCAAGCCCGGCTGAAGACGGCTGTAATACCAGAAACCGGTCCTGGGAAGCTTGATTCCGGTCCAGGGAAGACATGGCTTGGCAGTTCGGGCTGGACTGTTCCCATGAGGCACAGGGTCAGAATGATTTGCATATGGCCATGTCTGAACTGGGGTGGCGGAGTGAGCTAAAGAACGGTGATGGAATAAACCCAGATCAGTTGACTGGGGGTGATTGTTTGTATTGTCAACGCTCCGTCCATCACCACCTTTAGTTTTTCTTTGTTCGCCCTAAGTTGGCAGGGTATGTTCAGACGTGAGTCCCTTGCTCACTTTGCCACTGGAGTCAAGCAAGCCCGGCTGAAGATGGCTGTAATGCCAGAAACCGGTCCTGGGAAGCTTGATTCCGGTCCAGGGAAGACATGGCTTGGCAGTTCGGGCCGGACTGTTCCCATGAGGCACAGGGTCAGACTGATTTGCATATGGCCATGTCTGAACTGGGGTGGCGGAGTGAGCTAAAGAACGGTGATGGATTAAACCCAGATCAGTTGACTGGGGGTGAGTGTTTGTATTGTCAACGCTCCGTCCATCACCACCTTTAGTTTTTCTTTGTTCGCCCTAAGTTGGCAGGGTATGCTCAGACGTGAGTCACTTGCTCACTTTGCCACTGGAGTCAAGCAAGCCCGGCTGAAGACGGCTGTAATGCCAGAAACCGGTCCTGGGAAGCTTGATTCCGGTCCAGGGAAGACATGGCTTGGCAGTTCGGGCTGGACTGTTACCATGAGGCACAGGGTCAGACTGATTTGCATATGGCCATGTCTGAACTGGGGTGGCGGAGTGAGCTAAAGAACGGTGATGGATTAAACCCAGATCAGTTGACTGGGGGTGAGTGTTTGTATTGTCAACGCTCCGTCCATCACCACCTTTAGTTTTTCTTCGGCAAATTTACAAGCCCCATGCGTCACTTTTTCGCCAGCGTGGCGTCACTTTTGTGACGCAGCGGCGGCATGAAAAATGCGGCTGATTTACAACGTGATGCATGCGTCAGGTATAATGTATGAAGGGTGGGCGTTCCCACGCAGTAAAGCCTTGTAAAAGTGACGCAGTGAAATCTAAAAGATTTCACTGCCTCAATTCTAGGACGCCACTGCATCAAAACCTTACTCCTGCTTGAAGCAGGACTAAGGAGTGACGCAGTGTAATGGGAATAGGCCTCAAAATGCATTGCTGGAGTTGCGTCGTGCTTGCAACAAGACTCCAGCATTGCGTGACTTTTGCCCCAACAGATGCGTCAGAACTTCTCACACCTCAGTCAATCATTTACACCATGGTGCAACGTATTGTAAATACGGTGCATCGATGGTGGTGCAAGGGTTTCTCAGGGTGGCACACGGAAAGTGGTGCATCTCTACAGATGCTGCAGTTTGCTGTAAATCTGCCCCAGGTGATTTTGAATATCTCCTATCTTTTGCCAATAGTGAGTTACAGAATTTGGCTGTAGGACTGAAGAAATAACCAGCATACATGTGAATATGGTCTTGAAGAGCAGATTGGATTAGAGTGACGATATTCTTGAATGGAGGTTCTTGTTTTGAGTGTATCACCGAAGATCCACTTGCATAAAGTATTTTCGATGCCCTGAATGGCCATGTGGGAGGACCAGAAAGTCTTCATGCAGGTTGGTTTGGTCATGAGAAACTTGTGGAAAGATTGTACCGCGTGGGTGAAATATTTGTTACGGCCTAACTATAGCAGTGGCCGTGGTGCTGGTTTCTGGATTCGCTGCTGTCTTCATATTAGCTTGAGTTGGGATACCAGGAACAATAAGTTAAAGAAATTCAGGTATGGCAGTACAATGGCACTGCTTTCATGGTGGGAGGATCATCTGGATGCTGCAAAAACTGTAAATATTTTGGAATGGGAAGCGAGAAAGCTGCTAATCCAAAATCTCCTTATACTCTTCCAAGCTTGGATACTGGGTGTCAGGGATTTATCCCACCACAACAAGTGAAGGCTGGTGTGGTGGGAGAATGTTTGAATGATCAGGGGTTTTAGACCTGGCACAGACATGGCAGGTCCTTTCTCCAACCCATTCTGGGGCTGAGGAGCACAGAAAACTCTCATCTTCATATCATACCAGCTATGTCCCTCTGCCCCTTTCTGTTTCTCAACAATTTCATAATTATCTAGATTATGAGTCTGGAAGGTAAATGGCACAACCATATTTTTCATCTTTACAGGACTACTTTCCTCCACCAGAAAGGCATTTATAAAAAAGAGCTTGTGTTGTAACAAGGTACTTAGCCTAATGTCCAGTATCACCTCCCAATGATTACATCAACCAACAGAATATCACTAGAGGACTCTCTCTTAGGAAGTTGGAAACATTTCCAACTCCTGACTGTGTCTAATGCTAAGTGGCTTGATGTTTGCATAAATAGCTTTATTCACTTTTTTTCTGGGACTACCTAAAAAGGGAGAATACCTCACCCACAGTATATGGCATACTTCATCATCAAAGCCACAATCACCAGCAGAACAGTGGTGTAAAATTTGCTGACGCTGAGCACTTGGAGATAGCTGATAGACTTTGATGATGTATGGAAGGTCGTGTGTTGAACGATGAAAATTGTCTTCGGTGAGATGCACTCCATTATTGACCTAGCACATTAGCCTCATCTTTCAATTCTAATTTTATAAAAGCCAGTGCATACTTCCACAGGGATATTCTCTTCACTTTTCGATGCAAAGAAAAACATGCGACATCAAAAAACAAAAGCTGAATGTGGGGGTTTTACTGAGTTCCTTAAAGCAAATTCCAAGAGATGCATATGCATTAGATGTAATTGATTTTTTTGTGTTAAGACATCCAAAGCAAACAAACCAATATCTATTGTACATAGAGATTCAAATGAGATTCAAGTGGGTAAGTATACAGAAATGGATTTTCAATTACATTTATTCAAAAACAAGTAAAATTAGCAAGAGTAAAGGTGACATCAGCAACGCCCATTTCAGCTAAATCTGTTCACAAACATTGCTAACAGACAAATACAATTATTAGCTAGGTAAAGATGAGAAAACCATGGATGGTGACTGCGTGACTGTGTGATTATACATTTTAACAGATCCCATGTGGCAGGGAGAATTTTAGTGTCCATTAGGCACCCCTTTTTAATGGCCCTGTTTCTTCTATCCTGGCACTCCCATTGGGCCTTCTATAAATTATCGGCTGGTGTTCCTCAGCATGATCCATGAGAAATTCCGAGACAGCAAGTTCCGGTTAGGCCTGATCAGAATACGGACTTAAACGGAGATGGATTTTTCAAACAGATTTTCCCCTTTGTACTTATTGGATGCATATTACCTATCCATTGCCAAGTGCCATGCGGTCGGGTTTCAAAAACCGCAAGGTACTTGCAAATGGATAGGTAATTTGGTATAGAGTATGAGGCCTGATGAAGCCTATTGTAAATTATGATTTCAAATAGCTGGAACACTTAGGAGCCAATTCCGATTCGGGAGAAAAAACAGTCGTATGAATCGTATTCGTAGCCGTCTCCATACGAATGGAAAATGACCGTCCGAGCTGCGTAGTACGATCCGTATCCCTAAAATACGTCCGAATATCAGCGAACCGTACGAACCATAATCGAAGACCCGTACGAAATGGTATTGGAACTCCAACCGTACAATTTGTAAACATGCCGTACGACCAAACAAGTATGATCCAGACCGGGGACCGAGTACGCGATTTGTACGGGCAAACGTAGTCACGCTTGAAGCATGATTCGTACGGAAAACATCGCGTATGAGCGAGCCGCACCAACAAATACGAACCGCAAACCACTCAAGAAAGCGTATGCGAACCCTCACCCCAAAAACGGCTTGTATCAGTCAGCCGCACCAACAAATACGAACCGCACACCCCTCAATAAAGCGTACGCCAACCCCCACCCCGAAAACGGCCCGTATCAATCAGCCACACCAACAAATACGAACCGCACACCACTCAATAAAGCGCACGTGAACCCCCAACCCTCAAATGGCCCGTATCAGTCAGCCGCACCAACAAATACGAACCGCACACCACTCAAGAAAGCACACGTGAACCCCCAACCCGAAAACGGCCCGTATCAGTCAGCGCACCAACAAATACGAACCGCACACCACTCAATAAAGTGCACGCGAACCCCCAAACCGAAAACGGCCCGTATCAGTCAGCGCACCAACAAATACGAACCACACACCACTCAAGAAAGCGTACGCGAACACACCAAAAACGTCCCGTATGAGCCAGCAGCACAAACAAATACGAAGCGCACCCCCCTACTAATAAAGCGCACGCAAGCCCCGAAACCAGCACAAGGAGGGTGCAAACGAGTTGCACAACACCACTAAACATGTCTCCTGTGTACACACCATTGGAAAACTATGTCCTGGCCACAGCCAAACAGCCAAACAGAGGGCCCAAGTCACACCCACCCCTTATAACACACCCACCAAAATAAGCCACACCCACAAATGGACCAATAAAAGGGCCCACACATACAACCCATCATCCTTTGCAACATACCTATTTGCGCAAAGACACTGACAGGACACCAACAACTGCACCCATACACCTTCACACATACACCCTATCGCATTCACACCCACACCACCCCTTCACAATCAGACCCACGAACCCTCATCCATAAACACCATCACCCCCCCAATCACATACACCCCACACCATGACACACCAAAGAATCCAAAGTTCACTAACCCGGAGATGGAGATCCTTACAGATGAAGTCATCAGAGTTGAGCCGCAGCTGTTTGGTGCATTGGTCAGACAGACCAGCATAGCTCAAAAAACACACCTGTGGGAGAGGATCGTCGATAAGGTCAATGCTGTTGCACCCATCAGGCGCACCAGAAGGGATTGCCAGGCCATGTGGTATGATGTGCAGAGGATGGTCAAGAGGAGGATGGACGAACACTTCACAATCAGACCCACACACCCTCATCCATAAACACCATCGCCCCCCCAATCACATACACCCCACAGCATGACACACCAAAGAATCCAAAGTTCACTAACCCGGAGATGGAGATCCTTACAGATTAAGTCATCAGAGTTGAGCCACAGCTGTTTGGTGCATTGGTCAGACAGACCAGCATAGCTCAAAAAACACACCTGTGGGAGAGGATCGTCGATAAGGTCAATGCTGTTGCACCCATCAGGCGCACCAGGAGGGATTGCCAGGCCAGGTGGTATGATGTGCAGAGGATGGTCAAGAGGAGGATGGACGAAGACTACGCCAATGCACACCAAACTGGAGGTGGTGGTCCCTGCAGACCTGCACAATACCATCCTTGGGAGGAGAAAGTCATGGCCCTGCTACCACCGGTGGGAGTACACGGAATCGAAGGAGCCGTGGAGCCTGGTGAGTATACAAACAACTCATGTAACATGAGTGGACTCCCAGCAGTGCTTAACAGTATGGGTGTGGGTGGCTATGACTCCCAGCAGTGCCTAACAGTATGGGGGTGGGTGGCTATGACTCCCAGCAGTGCCTAACAGTATGGGTGGGTCGCTATGACTCCCATTAGTGTCTAACAGTATGGGGGTGGTATGTGGGTGGGTGGCTATGACTCCCAGCAGTGCCTAACAGAATGGGGGTAGTATGTGGGGGGGTGGCTATGACTCCCAGCAGTGCCTAACAGTATGGGGGTGGGTGGCTATGACTCCCAGCAGTGCCTAACAGTATGGGGGTGGGTGTCTATGACTCCCAGCAGTGCCTAACAGTATGGATGTGGGTGGCTATGACTCACAGCAGTGCCTAACAAAATGGGGGTAGTATATGGCGGGGTGGCTATGACTCCCAGCAGTGCCTAACAGTATGTGGATGGGTGGCTATGACTCCCAGCAGTGCCTAACAGTATGGGTGTGGGTGGCTATGACTCCTAGCAGTGCCTAACAGTATGCGGGTGGTATGTGGGTGGGTAGCTATGACTCCCAGCAGTGCCTAACAGTATGGGGGTGGTCTGTGGGCGGGTGGCTATGACTCCCAGCAGTGCATAACAGTATGGGGGTGGTATGTGGGTGGGTGGCTATGACTCCCAGCAGTGCCTAACAGTTTGGGGGGTATGTGTGGGGGTGGCTATGACTCCCAGCAGTGCCTAACAGTATGGGGGTGGGTGGCTATGACCCCCAGCAGTGCCTAACAGTATGGGGGTGGTATGTGGGTGGGTGGCTATGACTCCCAGCAGTGCCTAACAGTATGGGGGTGGTCTGTGGGCGGGTGGCTATGACTCCCAGCAGTGCATAACAGTATGGGGGTGGTATGTGGGAGGTGGCTATGACTCCCAGCAGTGCCTAACAGTATGGGGGTGGTATGTGGGGGGGTGGCTATGACTCCCAGGAGTGCCTAACAGTATGGGGGTGGGTGCAAGGGGAGTACCAGAAGGCTGGAAGGGGTAGGGTGAGAGGGTGCAAGGTGTAGGGTAGGAGGCTGCACTCATCCCATTTGGCCCAGCTACACACCCATGCCCCATGCCAATGCACAGGGAGTGTGAAAGTACTGACAAGATAGCTGACACTGGGCCCTGAAGTAGGCAGCACAAGGCCCTCCTGTGACCAGTGCAAATACTAACACCAGGACAAGGTCAGATATCCTGCACAGGAACCCACAACCACCGTCATGGCAGCTTGCTTCATGGGAGACAGACACACCACGACAGACATCCACTTGCAAATCACACTCAAACTACTAGCATGGCCTGTCACACACACCCCTTACAGAAACAGAGCCTCTGGGGACAGGCAATGGAGTGCACCACTGTCATAATCGTCATGTAACACAACAAAACAAATACTTGATCTGATGACACATCCAAGCAAAAAATGCACAGTGCTGAATCACAAGTCCATTGTGCCTCTCACACAATGCTGTAGCCACAGCTTTCGGATGCTGTGGATGCACTTAAGTAGCACCATGGACCTGGGCATTGACAAGGTGATGCATCTTGGAGAAGTGCCACGTTCTAAAGCCCTGTGCTAGAAGTAGGTGTACTGGTCCAGGGGGTTGGCAGTGGGTGGCCATCACGGCACAGCAACACCTCACAAAAGTTGCTGACTGAAATCAGAAAAATTCCACTCAGTCTCTATTATAAACATGCTGCATTTAAACCCTGTGCATGCTTGAACCAGGCATAAGGATTGACGCTGCATTGTGCAGATTGGGGCACACAGAGCACAGCTGGATCTGTGTCGTGCGGTAGACACAAGCCACAGCAATGGCTGTGCCAGTCATTGTAAACAGTACCGAACATGTCAATGAGCCCTGAGCACATGTCAATCTGATCCCACAACATACTCATACACAAGTGAACAATGACAACAATCCAAAGCAGGTGGAACAGTGCTAACAACAATGTATATCAAAATTGGATGTTGCATGATAGTGCATTAACAGTGTCTGTCACTCACACCCACAGGGCAACGTGCAGAAACTACCCCCAACCAGGGGGGAGATGAATCCCAGTCCCAGGCTCAGCAGGACCCTGACCCCACCGACATCGACGCCTCTCAATACACCGTGGCTGACCCCAATCGTCCTGACCCCTCTGGATCCCAAACCCGTGCAGCGGCTGGATCAGATACATCTGTGCCAATCACCACACCCATTCCTGTCACATCCCAGCAGACAGCTCGGAGCCCTGCCCATGATCCACAACAGAGCCAGTCTGACAATGAGGGACAAGGTTCGCCGGGCACCCAGGAGGTGGCAGACGACACCACCACTGCCATCACTCATGGGTCCCGTCGATCCGATGTGCCCACAAGCGCAGGCCAGGCTCGTGTAGGCAGGGGTGGTGGGAGTGGCGCAAGGCGGAGGCGAGAACCTGACCAGCAAGCTGCAGGGCCCGGTATGTCAAAACTCCGAAACATCATGGAGGCATACCGGCGGGACACCAGGGAGTTCAGCCAGGTAGTGGAGGCCCTCAACAAAATTAAAAATCATCAGGCCAAGCAACATGCCAGTCAACGACGACACCAGGGACGGATGGAGGCAAGACTGGATGAGCTCTTGACGGTGCATAGGGAAATAAGCCAATCACTCCGTCAGATTGCTGTCAACATGCAGCACCCTCCCGGTGTCACCAGGCCAGAAACATCAAGGCAAAGACCAACAAAACCCACAGAGAGGGAGGAGGAGGAGGAATTGTCTGACAAAGCGTCCCAGGCATCGTCAAGGCCTGCACATGAGGGTCCCACAAGGAAGGTGGGTCGTCCACGCAAAAGACAGTGAGAGGCAGTGGGCCATGCACAACTCCCAGGTCACCTGGTCTGCCATCTTGCCTTTGTGTGCAACAGCATCACCTTATTGACTGTCCGACTCTCCCACATGGACTTGCTGGTTGTAGTGTGCCCAATGATGCCAAGCACTGTGGCCTGGACTCTGTTGACTCAAACTGTAAGGCATCACATCTCCAGCTGTGAACTTTGAATTCCCTTTTTTTGTACAGCACCTACTCACGTTTCCCGCACTAGATCATAAAATAAATCTAAATAACATAAAACGCATTGGTGGAGAGGTTTTGTACCCAGAGTCAAAAACATATGTGTGGGGACATGTATAAATTGCCAGAGTGTTGAACAAACTGCAGCCATCCACACACTGGGATCTGAGTCTGGTTGAGGACCCCCATAGGTCACAGTATTCCAACAACTACATACATGGATGGCAATACACACCCATGATGGTTACAAAATGCTGAAGGGGGGGTTGGCTTGAAATACTGCAATTACAGACAGGTACAGAAGTGCCACTTGGAGGTGTACAGAACATGGGTAATATGTAGGTGTCCACGGAGGGTGTACCAGGATCTGTGCTCGGAGGTATGAGAACTATCAGCCGCATGCAGTTGTACTGTGGATGTGATGAATGCTGCCCAGGCCAAGGGTGGCAGGATGGACTGTGGGCAACGGGGTGTTGGAAGGTGTTGGAGTAGAGAAGTGTGGCTCAATGTTTAGAGTGGCAGACCCTGATGCAGTAGTCTGGCCCGGACCAGGGTTCAATTCCCGCCTCGGCGGGTCTCGGGCTCAATTTCCTCGGACCTGATAATTCTCGCCTCGGTGCCTATTCTAATCATGAGTCCCACTCTGCACCTCTGGGCAATAGCTTGCTTAATCTCTACAACGGCCCCAACAACGCTGAGGATGCCTGACTTCACCTTGGAGGTGCCCAGGAGTGGGCTCCTCCCAGGGAAATGCCAGGAAGGGTTCCTCTGTGGTATTCGTACAAGCGGCGAGATGCCTACGGGTAGTCGTGCGCTATATAAGTGCGTAATCATCATCAAGGTAGACGTCCATATTAGTTCATTGGCCTGGGCCTGTGGAGTGCCTACTGAGTGTGGCTGAGGAGTATGAAGGTGAACCTGCAGTTGACTGTGGGACTATTGTAGGTATTTCAGGTGGATGGTCATGTGGCAGTAGCAGGGGATGTTGGGGATGAGGTGTATGCATGCACCCTGTATTTGCACAAGTACTCCTGGAGTCTGGTTCTTGTACCTGTGTAGAGGTTGTTGCTGTAGTTGGGCGGGCTGGTGTCGTTGACGGCGACCAGGCTGAACAGCACCTCGTAAACAGACATCGCCATAGCCATACCAGAAGGCTATAAGATCACCCGTAGACACTGCACCAACAGAGTGGGAGGAGGAATCGCCATCATCCACATGAACACTCCCAGAGTCACTAACAACACCAACGACACCCTCCCCACCGCCTAGCACATGCACTTACAGATCCACACTGACGCCAACAACACCCTCAGAGGAACACTCATCGACAGACCACCTGGACCCCGACCACAATCCATCAACACCATTGCTGACCTCATCAGCACACACGCCTCGGCTACACGGATTACACCGTCCTTGGGGACATGAACTTCCAGCTTGAGAACAACAACGATGCAAACTCCACTGCCCTGATCGACAACCTCGTCAACCTCGGATTTAAAGTACTCGTAACAACACCCACCCCACTGCTGGACACACACAGGATTCCATCTTCTCCTCAACTCCACAAGTCTCCTTCAACCACACCACCGAACACCACTGGACAGACCACAGATGCCTCCACTTCATCTTCAGTAAACCCACCACACCACCCCGCACACAGCACATGCCATGCCACTGCTGGTGCATGGCCACCGTGGACTAACTGACGCCACCCTCGCCCTGGGACCACCAGCCAATCACACCTACCCCGAATCCGCTGCCATCACCCTCAAACAGCATATCAATGACTGCGCTGACACCCTCGCCACACTCAAGACCTCTGCCACCTATCACAACAACAAGATAGCCGCATGGTTCACCGAAGAGCTCAGGACCTCCAAGTGCACCTGTCGGAACTGTAGAGGAGCTGGCTCCGCAACCAATCAGACAGCTACACTGCACACAAGAGTGCCACCCGCAGACACCACCAACTCATCAGGACCGCCAACAGGACAGCCTAGACAGCAATGTACACAACAGCAAACAGCACATCAACATCGTGATTGCACTCACAACTCCCACCTACAACACCAATGACATACCACCATCAAAAGACCTGTGTGACTCACTGTCCACCTTCTTACACCGTAAGATCATCGACATCCACAACAGCTTCCACTCCGCTACCCCCACACCCACAAATGAGTCCACCCCCCCTTAGACCAACACCCACAAAAATAACCTGACCGCCTGGTACAATGTCAGCCACAAAGACACCATCAGGACCATGGACTCCATCCACTCCGGATCCACATCTGACACATGGCTTCTCAACATTTTCAAACAATCCAGCTAAGCCAGCGCACCCCTTCTCCAAAAAACAATTAACATCTCCTTTGAGACAGCTACCTTCAGTGGGAGCTGGGAGAATGCTGAGATCAACGCCTTAGTGAATAAACAAAAGGCGGACCCCAAATACCTCAAGAACTTCAGGGCCATCTCCCCTTCACAGAAAAAGTCACGTAGAAAATCGTCAACAGACTGCTGAGCCGCTACCTCGAAGACAACAACATCATGGGACCATCCCCGTCTGGATTCCACAGCAAACACAGCACGGACACCGCCCTCATCACCGCCAACGACGACATCAGCATCCTCATGTACAAAGGAGGAACAGCCTCCCTCATCCTTCTGGACCTATCACCAGCCTTCCACACAGCCTGCCAAGACACCCTAACAGCACGCAGCCATGATACCGGAATCCAAGAGATTGCCCTGGCCTGGGACACATCCTTCCTCTCCTGCAGAGCCCAGAGCGTCTGCCTCATACACTTCTGTTCCAAGACCACTGAGACCATCCGCAGCGTACCACAGGGTTCATCCCTCAGCCCGACGTTGATCAATATCCACATGGCACTACTCACCCATGTTGCACTACAACATAGCCTCAACATCATCTCCTACGCCAATTATACCCAGCTGATCATATCCCTCACAGAAGAACCACACACTGCCAAAGGAAACCTCCACAGAGGAACGAAGGCCGTTGCCAAATGGATGAAGGAAAGCAGCCTGAAGCACAATCCTGACTAAACGGAGGTCCTCATCCCCAGCCACACCACCTCAGCCTGTGATGACTCCTGGTGGCCAACATTGCTAGGAACAGCCCCAGAACCCAACAACCACACACGCAACCTGTGGTTCATCCTCAAATCCTCCCTCTCCATGACCAAGCAGGACCACGCCATCTCAGCTTCCTGCTTCAATACCCTCTGAATACCCCGCAGGATCTTCAAATGGATCACCTCAAACACGTGAGTAACAGTCATCTGGGCCCTCTCCACCAGCTCACTGGATTACACGTACGCCCCCTATGCAGCTACAACAACCAAACTCCTGAGACGGCTTCAAAGCATCCAGAATGCCTTGCCACCTTTGATAGTCGATTTCCCCAACACGGCCACATTACACCACACCTGAGAGGCCTGCACTGGCTCCCTGTCAACAACAGGATCACCTTCTAACTCCTCATCCACGCACGCAAAGCTCCTAACCATGCCGGTACAGCATACCACAACGATCGACTCAGCATCTACACACCCACACGCAGTCTCCGCTCTACAAACCTCGCACTTGCCACAGTCCCTCACATCTGGAAAAACACCGTCAGTGACAGATCCTTCTCCTACCTTGCCTCAAAGAGCTGGAACACCCTCCCTAAAAGGCTACGACAGACCCAGGACCTGCTGGCCTTCAGAAGACATTTCAAGACCTGGATTTTTGATCTGTAGCAGCCCCCCCCAGCGCATTGACACCCTCACGGGTAGGTAGGGCGCTCAACAAATGAATTGATTGATTGATTGATAGATGGCTTAGCCAAATTGTGTGTGTCGGATTGGAGATCTGTAGATGATAGTTACAATAAGGGTGGTCAGGCTGTTGGTGTGATACCGGATGTGCAGATGTTTGACAATGCGGAGTGTGGACTTGGTGTTGTATGTGACTCTGAGGGTGTACCTTGTTAAGTTAGACCAATCATAATCCTGCTTTGGTGTGTGGTCCCTGTGGGTTTTGGACTATCCGTCTGTGATGACTATGTAGAAGTGGTGTGCTGATGTTGCGTACTACCACGTTACAGTAATGAAGGCGATGTGTGGTGCTGTTGTGTTGACGAGGTAACACAGTACAATGTGGTGCTGCTGGAAGTTGTGTGTGAGCTGTACGAGGCACATGACATGGTTGTACGTAGACGCACTGTTATGTAGGGCTGCATCGTGTTGCCAGTATGAGTTGCACACACAGGCAGAGAAGCTGTTATGGGTGTGTTTGTGGTAGGGTGATACCAGGTGGATGATTGACTGGTGTTCACTGTGTGGAGTGTGGCTGGAGCATGAGTCTGTTGTGTCACATGAGTCATGAAATGAGCTGAGTGTCATGCAGTGTGATTGTTGCAGGTGCTGATGGACCTGCCTTTGTCATGGAGGTTGTGCAACAGTGGCACAGACAAGCTGCGGCATGCTTTAAGAATAGATGGATGGAGGAGTATCTTGTAGGCGTGTGTGGTGCAGGATCTGGCCACTCGGTGCTGCGTTGTGGCTGGGGATGCAGCAGCAGGAATGAGTGAACACATAATGGCTGAATGGGTGAGACAACATGCTAAACAAGCACACAAACCCAAGGATTCTTGCAGGGCACAAAGTGACATGTGTATGTGAAGGCAGGAGTGTCTGGTTACCCACGGGTCACCCCGAGCTAAATGGGTGAACAACCGCCAAAGATCATGGGCACAGGAGTAGGCACCCTAAGGCCAAGCGGGGCACAGGACACACAGCGTCAGCAGGTGTAGCCTGCACGTCGTGTGTAGCAAGCTGAACAACACATACACAAACATGTAAGTCAGGCACAATATGGTACTTTTGCCATTACCAACAGCATGCATGTTGTCACTCTACATGTAAACACATATGAACTATCATCGTAAACAATACCATATTGAACGCATGCAGACTGGCAAGAGATGTGCGTTGACAGCAATGAGGCACAATGTACAGTATGAAACACACTTCCTACACAATATGATAAAGTTGTTTGTGAGGCCATGCTGCATTAGCCAATGAACATGCCCAGTGGCATTGCTCTGAAGACAATCACAGTCATGCAATGATGTTACCTGTAATGCTGGTAAAAAGATTCTCCACACGACTGCCAGGGACTGTCCGTACCTTTGATCATCAGAGTGGTGCGATGCTGAAAGGGTTCCATCTCCAAATAGCCCCTTGGTCTGAATCTAAAAGACAGACACAAAAGGGGGATCAGGAGAGGGAAGGAGAGGAGGGGAACTGCAGGGAGGGAGATCTGAAACAAAGAAAAACAAGCATAAGGAATCCATACTTTTGTCACAGAATCACAGAATACCTCCGGACCTACACTGTACCAGTCACACCTGTGAAGTGTAACCGTTGCCACTGTAACCTATGTGTGATCACAGATTTTGCAATGAGACAAGATCAGATGCTTGAACACGGACACATAAAAGGTAGCACAGTTTGTCACCTAAACGAAGCATGTGTAACGCTCACAAGGCTGCTACTATGTAATTAGATCCATGCGGCCATCAACTAAGTTACAGGGTATGATTGAGGCTCCTAATCTCTGAAAATGTAATGTATAGCAGTGCTACTGACACAAAGCCAACAATCCGTATTTAGCCCTATGAATCTGTAAGGGCCATGACGGGAAAGTAGACATCACCCGCAAGAGCCGTAAGCAGCTCCTACAATGAGGAAGGAAATGACCTTAACACAAGGAAGCACCGCAGGAGCCAGTCATTGGCTCTTGCAACTGTGCCCCACTATGCTAAACATGACAAGCAGGTGGAACCAGACTCAACAGCGAGTAATGAGGAACAAAGCAACAAAAAACCCTACCATGACCATGAGATGCTGCACGGCACAAGATAATCGTGTGACTGACCTCACTCGACTGGTGCCACGGAGATTTAACATTTGCTACAACACAACGTTGTGATGACATCAGCGCAACATACCTGGCATCATGGGAATGGAAAGTTAACATCATCTCACAGAGAAGGCTAGTGAGGCAGTGTTCTCCACCGGCACAGAGGTAACAACATGACAGTGACATGACATACTGACACAAGGGGCAATGCATCCATGCAAACAAACACACGGCAGTTGAATGAACATGTGGGACATACATTGGCCCACACCTACGCAACATGTTTTTGGGTAATCAAACTGTACTGGCACATAAGATTGAGGGGATGATCCAGACACATCCTGCTACACACAGTGAGGCTGCAATTCCCCACAGTGGCTGTGGTTGTGATGTCCCACACAATGTCAAACCGTGGTATCTGCAATGTGTCAGGGCCAAGGTTTACACACATTGATGCATTCACCAGAGTTAAAACTCAACTACAGATGACTGTCAAGAAGGGTGACTGTCCTGTCATGGGAGTGGGGCAACATGAAATTTGAGACATGGTAATGTAACAAGTATGTATGGTCTGACAATATGCGCATGAACATTTACCACACAATTGAAACCATACCAACACAAAACAGCCTGTTCGGAAACCTTACCCAAACTGACATTTCCACATGTCCGTGCATGTACCGCTGATTCGGCTGACATTGCTAACTTCATGAGGAATAGCAGGAGGACTAAGATGACACCAACGGACAACAGGCAGGGCGACCTAGGAATGACAGGCTCACAAGGGGTCACGTTCAGAATAATTTCTTTCTGACATGGTCAGGTATAATACACTAAGAATGTAGTACACTTGTACATTCCATGTTCACACATTGCACGTATGTGTGTGGCATTACATCAGCACTTGTATGACACTGCAACAACAAACATCAAAGTGACATTGCATACAGTCAGCTGGACGCACAGTATGCTGCACATGCCACTCTATGGTACAAGCTTGCACAATATTTTCCTAGGACTCACCATTATGAGAAGAAGTTGCGTATGAGCAGACTGCGGATATCATCCTCCTCCTCCTCATCGCTTTCATCCTGGCCAAGGCCTTCATCCTCAACGGGTAGATGTTCCAGCTCATCAGGATCCAGGATGAGTGGCACGGCCTTCTCTACTGCCATGTTGTGCAGCATGCAGCATACAGTGAAGATGTCGCACACCTTGAGTGGGGCGTATGGGAGTGATCCGCCAGTCTTGTCGAGGCACCTGAACCGGCTCTTCATGAGTCCAAAAGTTCTCTCTATCACTCGCCTGATCTGCCCGTGTGCATTGTTGTACCGCTGGTCTGCAGCTGTTCTGGGGTTGCGGAGCGGAGTCATGAGCCACGGCATGTTGGGATATCCTGCGTCTCCTGCAAATTTACATCATGGCACTACGTGTGTAATGTGATGCCGTCAGAGAAATACATAAAATAGAGACATACATGAGAAACAGAGTTTGCCCACCAACAAGACTTGCCTGATGGTTGCACAGCTGCAGCATCATCTGTGGTACCCTGCTACGCCTCATGATGAATGCATCGTGGCACGATCCTGGAAAACGTGCACAAACATGTGAAATCAGCATATTAGCAAGACACACCACCAGGGCATTTATAGAGTGGTAATGTTTCCTGTTGCGGTAGGCCTGCTCCTGAGCTTGAGGTGGCACCAAAGAAACATGTGTTCCATCAATGGACCCAATTACATGTGGCATCCCACCCAGGGCATAGATATCACCCTTGACACCTGTCAACTCGTTTGGAGTAGGGAATTTGATGAATTCATCAATGTGCCTCAACATAGCACATCACGTAAGACACGGCTGAACATGGTCTGTGACATCCCCCCAGATCAGCTATGGTAAATTGTAACGTACCTGTGGTAAAGAAATGTAGGGCTGCCATTACTTTTACCTTGGGTGTCAGCACAGTTGGATACCTGTGTCGGGGTAGGAGATGTGGTTCCAGCCGGTCCGTCAAGTCCTGAGTCAACTGTTGAGTGAATCGGTAACGGCGGATGCAATCACGTTCCCTTATGGCATCCAAGTCTGGCAACGGCCTTGGCAGAGGGGGTGCCCTGCACAACATATTTGGGGAAAAAGGTGTACAACTGTCAGCCAATGACAATTACAATGTACATAGCACACGCAACACTGCTTCAACACATCAAATCACCATTGAGTCTGGCATGGCCTGTACATCAAGGACACATATGCCAGCTAGCTACCACTCCTCCATTATAACTGATACACCTGTTGTCTGTGAAATGTGACATGACATGCACACAAATGATCTGCTGGGCTGGTCTGAGTGAGCAGAACAATGTATCACGTCAGTGACACACGTCACGGGACCTGCATGAAAAGGTTGTCAACACATCCAGAAAGCTGGCTGCAAGGCACACACCCACGTCACATGTGCTATCGATTGCACATATCTGAAACATTGTGAATGAGGTGTGCATTTGACTAAACTACACCACAGCCATTCTCAGGATGCAGACCTGTATGTTTGGGGACAAATGATCTATTATGCCATCACACACATGAGCAGTTGAAATGCCCCGGTGGCATGGTGTGCGTACATGGGAAACCCTTGCAATCACGGCACAGACCCATCATAGATGCACCTACAGCAGATTAAGGTAACGGGATACAAACAGCATGCTTAATCTTTGACATGTCACACACATGACATTGTCACATAGGGTCATTCTGGGCATCAATTTGACAAGTGAGACAGTGCCCCTGTTTTTGGCATCATGTGACAGATGCCCAGACTGAATAGTGTGCTATCCCAGTGTTGATGTGCATCACAACATGTTTATGATGTTACTTATGTGACAAGTGTAAAGGTTATGTGAACCACATAGTGCCCCATCACAAATGACGTCTCAACATCTCATCCCACATCAACTGTGCCACATGATCACATGCCCTGCACTATTTCACTGTCTGCCACACCTAGGGCCTGCTGATGTAAGGATGCCATGCCAATATATACATCGACATCCTCATTATGACCTTACACCTACATCACTGCCATGTGTTTTCCTGGTATCACTATTGTAATGGTGCCATGCGTGAGCTTGTAAAACGCACCTACACATGCATTCACTAGAGCGTGTCAAATGCCCAGTACCCCAATAGTACGTGCGTGTGTACGGCTCGTTTCACTATTACATTCGAGACATACGCGAGTGGACCGTGCGTGTGTACGGGTTGTTTCACTATTACATTCGAGCCATACACGAGCGGACCGTGCGTGTGTACGGGTCGTTTCACTATTGAAAAAGTGGCATTCGCGACGGGAAACGCACCGTACTTGTGTGGGGATCCCAGAAAAAACATACAGAACATCTAGGGGATGAGTAGAATGCCCAGAATGCAGGCTAGTTGTCAAGGAAACAGAGATTTGAGTGTGTTCTATAGGTGTTCTGAAAAATTCAGTTGGCCAAAACTATACAATGTTGCAATATTTGTTGTGGAGCTCAAGCTCAAATTTTAAACCATGCAAATGTGTGTCATGGCCTTATGTGTAATGGTATTGGATGGAACATAGGATGCAAAGTAATCTGGCCTATCACACTGTTCTCCTTGGACTGACAGCACCTCAGCAGCACTGATTTAAGGCTGCATGTGGCTGTGAGAGGGCACTTGTCTGCACAACATTGGAGTGGGCAACACTGCTGCTGTCTCTGCATTTCCTGGACTCTGATTTTGCTGACCATGGAGAGGGCACCTGCATTCAGTGTGGATGAGAACCAGGCCATACTGGATGCCCTCCTACCAAACTTCAGCAAGCTGTATGGGAAACCAGGGGATCAGGTGAGTGATGAATGTGTGAGTGTCACTACAGCCATTGTGTATTTATGTAACAGAGATGCAATTTTGTTTGGAGTGAGTGCCCGGTGTGTACATTGTGGTATCTACCATGCAGTGAATGATGTAGTCAAATAGTGTTTACTGCTTACCTGCATTGTGCTAACTTTGACATTCAATGCAATGTGAATCACACTTACAGCGGTGCCACACCTTGCATGTTTTTTAGCCATGATTTACTGAGGTGTAACAGTGTTCCCCCCAGAGTGACAGATGAATGTACTCACTGTTGTTATTTGTTCTTCGTGAGCTGTGTGGATGTTGGACAAATGCATGCTTTGAAGTAATGCGATACAAAAGGGGATGATGGACGGAGCGTTTGAACAAATCAAACACTCACCCCCAGTCAACTGATCTGGGTTTAATCCATCACCATTCTTTAGTTCACTCAGCCACCTCAGTTCAGACATGGCTATATGCAAATCAGTCTGACCCTGTGCCTCATGGGAACAGTCCATCCCGAACTGCCAAGCCATGTCTTCCCTGGACCGGAAACAAGCATCCTGGGACCGGTTTCGGATTCATAATCCTCATCAGCAAGGCTATCTTGAATCCAGTGGCCAAGTGAACAAGGGACTCACGTCTGAGCATAGCCTGCCACACTTAGGGCGAACAAAGCGATACAAAAGGGGATGATGGAAGGAGCGTTTGAACAAATCAAACACTCACCCCCAGTCAACTGATCTGGGTTTAATCCATCACCATTCTTTAGTTCACTCAGCCACCCCAGTTCAGACATGGCTATATGCAAATCAGTCTGACCCTGTGCCTCATGGGAACAGTCCAGCCCGAACTGCCAAGCCATGTCTTCCCAGGACTGGAAACAAGCATCCTGGGACCGGTTTCGGATAAATAATCCTCATCAGCCACGCTATCTTGAATCCAGTGGCCAAGTGAACAAGGGACTCACGTCTGAGCATACCCTGCCACACTTAGGGCGAACAAAGCGATACAAAAGCTTGTTTCCGGTCCATGGAAGACATGGCTTGGCAGTTCGGGCTGGACTGTTCCCATGAGGCACGGGGTCAGACTGATTTGCATATAGCCATGTCTGAACTGGGGTGGCAGAGTGAGCTAAAGAACGGTGATGGATTAAACCCAGATCTTTTGACTGGGTGTGAGTGTTTGATTGATTCAGATGCTTCGTCCATCACCACCCCCTTTTGTACTGCTTTTGGCCGCCATAAGTGTCCCAGGGTATGCTCAGACATGAGTCCCTTGCTCACTTTGCCACTGGATTCAAGCAAGCCGGGCTGAAGATGGCTGGAATGCCAGAAACCGGTCCTCGGAAGCTTGTTTCCGGTCCAGGGAAGACATGGCTTGGCAGTTCGGGCTGGACTGTACCCTTGAGGCACAGGGTCAGACTGATTTGCATATAGCCATGTCTGAACTTGGGTGGCAGAGTGGGCAAAAGAACGGTGATGGATTAAACCCAGATCTTTTGACTGGGTGTGAGTGTTTGATTGATTCAGATGCTCCGTCCATCACCACCCCCTTTTGTACCGCTTTTGGCCGCCATAAGTGTGGCAGGGTATGCTCAGACGTGAGTCCCTTGCTCACGTTTCCACTGGATTCAAGCAAGCCGGGCTGAAGACGCTGGAATGCCAGAACCGGTCCTCGGAAGCTTGTTTCTAGTCCAGGGAAGACATGGCTTGGCAGTTCGGGCTGGACTGTTCCCATGAGGCACAGGGTCAGACTGATTTGCATATAGCCATGTCTGAACTGGGGTGGCAGAGTGGGCTAAAGAATGGTGATGGATTAAACCCAGATCTTTTGACTGGGTGTGAGTGTTTGATTGATTCAGATGCTCCGTCCATCACCATCCCCTTTTGTACCGCTTTTGGCCGCCATAAGTGTGGCAGGGTATGCTCAGACGTGAGTCCCTTGCTCACTTTGCCACTGGATTCAAGCAAGCCGGGCTGAAGACGGCTGGAATGCCAGAAACCGGTCCTCATTTTATTTTTCAATCTGAACTATTGCATTTCAGGGAATTGCTTTAGGTGCTGTGTGCCTACAAGTTGGAGCAATGTTATTGTTTTTGTATTGTGAAAGATGTCTATTTTGCAGATGGGAATGAGGTGGACCATGGTATCTCTGTGCTATCCCAAAGTTGCAGCTACTTATCTAGATTGGTGTGTGTGCAGTTTGCATACAGACATTATACAAAAGAGTGTCCCTTCCTCAGTGACACATGAGATCTTCACTACAGACAGTTGCACAATTGTTGTGGTGACTTTAGTATGGATTTCTGATTGATTAGTACATTCACTTGCGCAATGGCCATGCCTGCTCACAAATGCAATCTGATAATTGGCCAGTGCCATCCATACTACTCACTGTGCTTGGGTTTATAGTGTGTAGTAATGCCTTCAGGGAGTCCATCATAATTTCTCACACTATGCATGACAATGTTATCCGCCTTGACCTGATGATTCAGATTGTGAAATTTGAAATTTGTGCACACAAAACACATTTGGGCGCTTTGAATCTAGGGGTTTTCTACCCTGTTCCTTCCATGAGGGAGTACATGTTTCACCACCTGGACATTCACATCATGCCTGGGATGTACATGACACTTTATTTGCCAATTTGTGCTCCTTTTGTTGGGTGGTCTGTTACATGACTACACACTATTGAGTCATGCTGGAGGGGGGGGGGGTGCCAGCAACCTACATGGGTTTATATGCATGTGGGATCTGACAAAACAACCACATGTGGTGTGTCGCACAGTGTGTGACAGGATACCATTCTCTGTGGAGTAGGTCACTGCTGTGAGTGATGTGTTGCTATGCAACTATCATGAGGGTTACAGGTTAGGGATGTACACATACAGGCATGTAGTTGTTGTATGATGTTGGACATGCACACCCCTATGACTGAGCACTGCTGGGAGTGCTATCCACACCCCCTCCTATGTCTGGGCACTGCTGGGAGTCCTCTGCACTCACCCCTCCTATGTCTGGGCACTGGTGGGAGTCCTCTGCACTCACCCCTCCTATGTCTGGGCACTGCTGGTAGTCCTATCCACACCCCCCTCCTATGTCTGGGCACTGCTGGGAGTCCTCTGCACCTACCCCTCGTCTGTCTGGACACTGTTGGGAGTCATATCCACCCACCCCCATACTGTTGGCCTATGCTGGGAGTCCTCTGCACCCACCTCTTCTATGTCTGGGCACTTCTGGGAGTCCTCTGCACTCACCCCTCCTATGTCTGGGCACTGCTGGGAGTCCTATCCAACCACCCCTCCTATGTATGGGCACTGCTGGAATTCGAATCCAACCACCCCTCCTATGTCTGGGCACTGCTGGGAGTCATATCCACACTCCCCTCCTATGTCTGTGCACTGCTGGGAGTCCTATCCACACCCCTCCTATGTCTGGGCACTGCTGGGAGTCATATCCAACCACCCCTCATATGTCTGGGCACTGCTGGTAGTCCTATCCACACCCCCCTCCTATGTCTGGGCACTGCTGGGAGTCCTCTGCACCTACCCCTCGTCTGTCTGGACACTGTTGGGAGTCATATCCACCCACCCCCATACTGTTGGCCTATGCTGGGAGTCCTCTGCACCCACCTCTCCTATGTCTGGGCACTTCTGGGAGTCCTCTGCACTCACCCCTCCTATGTCTGGGCACTGCTGGGAGTCCTATCCAACCACCCCTCCTATGTATGGGCACTGCTGGAATTCAAATCCAACCACCCCTCCTATGTCTGGGCACTGCTGGGAGTCATATCCACACTCCCCTCCTATGTCTGTGCACTGCTGGGAGTCCTATCCACACCCCCTCCTATGTCTGGGCACTGCTGGGAGTCATATCCAACCACCCCTCATATGTCTGGGCACTGCTGGGAGTCATATCCACCACCCTCCTATGTCTGGGCACTGCTGGTAGTCATATCCAGACCCCTCTCCTATGTCTGGGCACTGCTGGTAGTCATATCCACACCCCCTCCTATGTCTTGGCACTGCCGGTACTCATATCCACACCCCTCCTATGTCTGGGCACTGCTGGGAGTCCTCTGCACCCACACCTCATCTGTTTGGACACTGCTGGGAGTCATATCCACCCACCCCCATACTGTTGGCCTATGCTGGGAGTCCTCTGCACCCACCCCTCCTATGTCTGGGCACTGCCTGGAGTCCTCTGCACTCACCCCTCTTATGTCTGGGCACTGCTGGGAGTCCTATCCTATCGCCTCTCCTGTGTCTGGGCACTACTGGGAGTCCTATCCACACCCCACTCCTATGTCTGGGCACTGCTGGTAGCCCTATCCACACCCCCTCCTATGTCTGGGCACTGCTGGTAGTCCTATCCACACCCCTCCTATGTCTGGGCACTGCTGGGAGTCCTATCCACACCCCCCTCCTATGTCTGGGCACTGCTGGTAGCCCTATCCACACCCCCTCCTATGTCTGGGCACTGCTGGTAGTCCTATCCACACCCCTCCTATGTCTGGACACTGCTGGGAGTCCTATCCACACCCCCTCCTATGTCTGGGCACTGCTGGGAGTCCTCTGCACTCACCCATCATATGTCTGGGCACTGCTGGGAGTCATATCCACACCCCCCTACTATGTCTGGGCACTGCTGGTAATCATATTCACACCCCCTTCCTATGTCTGGGCACTGCTGGGAGTCCTCTGCACTCACTCCTCCTATGTCTGGGCATTGCTGGGAGTCATATCCACACCCCCCTCCTATGTCTGGGTGCTGCTGGTAGTCCTATCCACACCCCCCTCCTATGTCTGGGCACTGCTGGTAGTCCTATCCACACCCCCCTCCTATGTCTGGGCACTGCTGGTTGTCCTATTCACACAACCCTCCTATGTCTGGGCACTGCTGGGAGTCCTATCCACACCTCCTCCTATAACTGGGCACTGCTGGGAGTCCTCTGCACTCACCCCATCTATGTCTGGGCACTGCCGGGAGTCCTCTGCACTCACCCCTCCTATGTCTGGGCACTGCTGGGAGTCCTCTGCACTCAGCCCTCCTATGTCTGGGCACTGCTGGTAGTCCTATCCACACCCCCTCCTATATCTGGGCACTGCTGGGAGTCCTACCCACACCCCACCTATGTCTGGGCACTGCTGGGAGTCCTCTGCACTCACCCCTCCTATGTCTGGGCACTGCTGGGAGTCCTATCCACACCCCCTCCTATGTCTGGGCACTGCTGGGAGTCCTCTGCACTCACATCTCCTATGTCTGGGCACTGCTGGGAATCACATTCAGACTCCCTCCTATGTCTGGGCACTGCTGGTAGTCATATCAACACCCCTCTCCTATGTCTGGGCACTGCTGGGAGTCCTATCCACACCCCCTTCTATGTCTGGGCACTGCTGGGAGTCCTCTGCACTCACCCCTCCTATGTCTGGGCACTGCTGGGAGTCCTCTGCACTCACCCCTCCTATGTCTGGGCACTGCTGGTAGGCCTATCCACACCCACCTCCTATGTCTGGGCACTGCTGGTAGTCCTATCCACACCTCCCTCCTATGTCTGGGCACTGCTGGTTGTCCTATTCACACAACCCTCCTATGTCTGGGCACTGCTGGGAGTCCTATCCACACCCCCTCCTATGCCTGGGCACTGCTGGGAGTCCTCTGCACTCACCCCTCCTATGTCTGGGCACTGCAGGGAGTCCTCTGCACTCACCCCTCTTATGTCTGGGCACTGCTGGTAGTCCTATTCACACCCCCTCCTATGTCTGGGCACTGCTGGGAGTCCTATCCACACCCCCACCTATGTCTGGGCACTGCTGGGAGTCCTCTGCACTAACCCCTCCTATGTCTGGGCACTGCTGGGAGTCCTATCCACACCCCCTCCTAATTCCGGGCACTGCTGGGAGTCCTCTGCACTCACCCCTCCTATGTCTGGGCACTACTGGGAGTCATATCCACACCCCCTCCTATGTCTGGGCACTGCTGGTAGTCATATCCACCCCCCTCCTATGTCTGGGCACTGCTGGGAGTCCTATCCACACCCCCTCCTATGTCTGGGCACTGCTGGTAGTCCTCTGCACCCACCCCTCCTATGCCTGGGCACTGCTGGGAGTCCTCTGCACTCACCCCACCTATGTCTGGGCACTGCTGGGAGTCCTCTGCACTCACCCCTCCTATGTCTGGGCACTGCTGGTAGTCCTATCCACAACCCCTCCTATGTCTGGGCACTGCTGGGAGTCCTATCCACACCCCCCACCTATGTCTGGGCACTGCTGGGAATCCTATCCACACCCCCTTCCTATGTCTGGACACTGCTGGGAGTCCTCTGCACTCACCCCTCCTATGTCTGGGCACTGCTGGGAGTCATATCCACACCCCCTCCTATGTCTGGGCACTGCTGGTAGTCATATCCACACCCCCATCCTATGTCTGGGCACTGCTGGTAGTCATATCCACACACCCTCCTGTGTCTGTGCACTGTTGGGAGTCCTCTGCACTCACCCCTCCTATGTCTGGGCACTGCTGGGAGTCCTCTGCACTCACCCCTCCTATGTCTGGGCACTGCTGGAAGTCCTATCCACACCCCCCTCCTATGTCTGGGCACTGCTGCTAGTCATATCCACACTCCCTCCTATGTCTGGGCACTGCTGGTAGTCATATCCACACACCCCTCCTATGTCTGGGCACTGCTGGGAGTCCTCTGCACTCAGCCCTCCTTTGTCTGGGCACTGCTGGGAGTCCTATCCACACCCCCTCCTATGTCTGGGCACTGCTGGGAGTCCTCTGTACCCACCCCCAATACTGTTGGGCACTGCTGGGAGTCTTATCCACCCACCACTCAGATGTGACGCACCGTATACATACATTACAGACGTGTGTGCGGCACTTATCACTATTGCTATGGTCATATGCGCTAACGTGTGGCGCACCGTACCCCGACATTACAGACGTGTGTGCGGCACGTATAACTATTGCAATGGTGATATGCGCGTGCATGTGGAGCTCCGTACCCCGACATTAATGGCGTATATGCGGGACGTTTCACTATTGCAATGGTGATGTGAGCGTGGGGCGCACCGTACAGGTAGATTATACTCACCGTCTGCGCCGTCGTCGATTTCTATGTACAAGGTCGTAGGCGTACAGGACAGGGATGACACGGAGGATGGGGTTCATGTCGTGTATGTCGTGTACCGGGGTGTGGTTCGGCCGGTTTTTACTGCTGTTTTCAGCTCCTGAACCAAAAGGGCTGGATGGAGTGTCGTCAACACGGATCGTACTTCCTGGTCCGGAAAGAGCGGCCTATTTACGTTCGGACATAGCGTACCGCGTCACTCTGATACAATCCGTATGTACTTTCAGGTTGTACGGTGTTTGGTACGAGACGTACGTAGTGGCGGTTTTGGTTGGGATCGTACTTGCTCGTACGTACGGGGACGTTGTAGGTGTACGAATCGTACGGGAAAAACGCTCCATACAGCTAATCGGAGCGCTTTCTCCCGAATCGGAATCGACCACATTATGTCAAGGACTTTACACCCAAATCACTTTGGATACACCATTTGGTTACCAAACCTCAGAATGACTTCACCATACACTATTTTGAGCCCTGATGAAGTTCCAGGAGTGTAAGGAATGAAACGCGTTGGCTTGATTTTAATCTTTATATTGAAGAATATTAATGAAGAAGATAACTGGAAATTTACATTGGATGTCGACTTTTTCCTGGTGCACCTTCTTATAACTTATAAGATTTAGATCTGGATAACAGCGACACAAAATGGCTGCAAGTGCTGGAAGAATTGTGCAAAGGACACTTTACTTGTTAAGATTGGAGATCGAGGTACAGCCTATACAGTGCACCGCTGGAGTGGTTCTGTTTTTGGACACTGTTATAGGCCTATCTCACTACTTGACTCAGCAATTAAGGTTGTATCATTTTGGATAGATTTTCCATATGGGCTGAGGAAAATGAAGTTCTATCCAAGGTCCAGTATGATTTCTGTGCAGGCAGGTCTACTGTAGATCAGTGCTTGAATTTGTATCTGGTCTTAGGTAAATATAGAGTTGCACATCCTGGCTCCATTCACTTAAGATTCATGGACCTCTCAGCTGCATTTGATTGGGTTAATCAAAAAAACTTTGGCCGATCATGTTGATTATGGGGGTGGACTGGGACATTGTTTTGTTTCTACGAGACCATCACATGAATACCCAGGCTTCTTCAGTTTGTTTTTCTAAAGATCTACAGTGCTCACATCGTTTTAGTATTAGTGAGTAGTGCAACAGGCTTGCATTTTTGCCCCTTTTCTGTTTAATTTGTATGTCAACAATCTAGAACAGGCCCTGGTTGATGTCAAATCTGACTGGTCACAAGTAGGGTCACATAGTCTACCGGTGATACTATATATGCGGATGACACAGTTCTCATACCTAAAATCCCTAAGGGGCTGCAGTCCCTGTTGAACTCCTTTGCTAATTTTATGGAGGAGTTCGACCTATCAGTCAACCAGAAGAATTCCTTTGTGATAGTTGTTGGCCATCGCGCCATTAAATCGACAAAATGATACTTACGATCTTGCGCCCTTTCTAAAACTAGACTGTTTTCATACCTGGATCTGCTGTGTGACTCAGCATTAAGTTGGCATCATCTAATTAATAGAAAAAAGGAAGATTATATACCTGCAGATGCTGCAGTCCTTAGTTTTCTCAGGATTGGGTAGCAGACCCACTGGTGCCCTCCTGCAGATTTACAGTGCCAAATGTACTTCCAAAGTGACCTATCGGAGCGAAATGTGGGGATATGATCACCAGATTGAGCTGCAGGCAGTGGAAAATACATTTTTGAGGAGGCTCCTATTTGTCCCACAAAGTACCTGCCCATTTCAGTGCACAAGGAATTAGGTGTAGGCTATATAACGGTTGTTGTGGCCTTTCGTCCTCTTTCTCTCTGTTTGAACATTTGGTTGAGGCCTGATATCAAACTTAGCAAGGAGATTTCAAAAGATTGTTTATCCTGTGATCACACTTAAGTGTATCAGGGTCTCCTTTCAGAACCTAGGCAGGGGAGACTTTTTAGGTATGCCAGATGGGCTATGTAAAGCTGATTACAAATGTATAAAAGAACATTTTTTCAGGCAGAGACTCAAGGCTACAGAAGGGATTGCATTGGCAAAGCCCTGTGTTCGATGACATTTTACGTAGAGACATAGCTTCTCAATGTTAATTGTAGGCATGATCGGTTTCTGTTAACCAGGTTTCAATTGGATTTATTGCCCTTTTGCTAGCATATCCTTGGAGCAGGAACAGGGGTCACAAACTCACATACTGCAGCTGTGACAATAGGTCTCCACAGGATACCTTGCATTTTACTACGTTCTGTAGCTTTTATGCGATGTCCGGAAGGCATATATTGATCCCATTTTGAAAAGGGCACATTTTTCCTACGTTAGACCGGCTCCTATGTTTTAGCAAATGCTCTCGGGGGACATTATTTTTAATGTACTCAGTTTTTTTAGCATGCTGTAAGGCTGAGGAACAATAGTGATCAGGTATCCTACAAGATTTGAGGTGAATATCACCCATTTAAATGCACTATATTAGTTGTGTTTACACATCCAGAAGTGTTTTTATGTTTCCTTACTACATTATGTATCTTTTTATCTGTATTTATTGATGTTTAATTTTATCCGATGTATTGTTCCATCTCTTGTGCTTTTATGTTTTTTTTTTAAACAAATAAGGCTTTGATTTGATTTGACATTGGAGTTTAACCTAAAGCTCCCTCTAAAAAGGAAAGGACCCACAATCAAACACCAATTTTAAGGAAGATTCATAGTCTTTATGACAAGGCAAGCAAGGATGATTCATCTTTAATCCCACACTGTGAGGAATACATTGCATTTTGTTACTTACATTTATTCCTAGTAAAAACAAGGATCTTCCACACCACATTGTTGATAATTGTTGATAACGCAATGAAATTCACACAACGTCTCCTGACTAACCTTCCACTTTCTCCGCTCCTTTAACTAGGTAGTCTTCTCTACAGTTAATTACCACATCCAAATGCACTCCAGTGAGTTCTATTCTTGGATTCCTCAGTGGCAACAACCCTGAGAAATGGGTATGTGTTGTTTCAGACTCCTGGTACAATATAAATTCACACACACACACACACACACACATATATTACCTACTGGCGGTCGCCAGTAGGTAGTTATAGTTAGGATTGGCTACCATAGGAAATCCGCAACATTCTATTGGGAATAACTCTGGCGCCGGTTGAGGAATTTGCGTGTAATTTTCCAAAATTTTGGCCAGCTCCGCTCCTTCCCTCGAAGTTTCGGGGGGATTCGTGGAGTGGGGTCTGAGAAAAAAAGGGGGTCCCAAAACGTGTTTTCCCCATGTTAATTTGCATAGGACGGTCTGACAAGTCTACAGCCCGAACCGCTGAACGGAATTACGCCAAACTTGGCAAAATTGTAGGCAGTGGTACGCAGATGTGCCTTTGCTATGTTTGGTGAAAATTGCTCCAGTGTTTTTTTTTAAAAGTAACTTCAAAAACACATATATATCTATATGCGCTCTCCGAGTGCTCACAGGTGCGCGTACCGGGGAGCGCACCCGGCGCGCTACGGGAGTGCACGAGCGGAAAGCTGATTGGCTGTCGAGTGTCTGTCAACATTCTAAACAGTCCGGAGAGACCGCCATCTTGTGTCTCGGTAGAATCGAGACACAAGAGGTGAAAAAGAAAGGGGGAAATAATTAAAAGGGGGCAGAGTAGACACCCCCTGACCCCCTAGGTTTTCTGAGGGGGGCCTAGAAGGACCCTGAAGGGCAAAAAAACTTTTTATTTTTATTTTCGCGGGGTAAGCGCTGGGTGCGTTCCCAGGTGCGCGCTCCGGTAGGCGCACCCTGAGCGCACCACAGGGAAAAACAGTGTAAAAAGTGATAGTAAAAAAATCATTTAGAGTGCTTAGAGGTAGGGTAGCTCTGAAAAGAGCTGTTGTGTTATGTGGGTGTTTTTTGTACCTACAAGTAGGTACCAATGCAGAGTCTTATATTCAAGAGGAAAACTCTATTCCCCTCATCTGTAAAATGCACACCATCTCTCCTATAGATGTCTTGCATGTTGTAACGCAAGTTGTTGTGGTAAATGGAACCCATACCATAGTCTCTGAGGTAAGCAGAAACAGATTTATTTACATGTTTCCTTGCTTTTTCAATCTGTGGACAAAATTGGTTGGACCAGTTCCATTTTTGCCTTTGGCATATATTAGAAAATACCAAGGCAGTTTTTGGAAAAAGTGACATCAATTGCCCAAAGATGTCCTTTAAAAGCATTTCCAGCCCTACCCCAGTCAAAGTGCCCAAGTCATTGCCACCACAGTGCACAATTATACGGTCAGGGTGTGGTAAATGCAGAAAGGATTTTACCAATGGTATCAATTGGTGACTTCTCAATCCTCTCTGTCCAATCCATACAATGTCCACATTTGGTAAATCAAGGTTGTAAATACCTCTGTTAGCTGCGTATTTTTGACTCCAGTGGACATAGCTATGACCCACAAACCAGACTTTTTGCATGTTGAAGGTAGATGTGCTTCTAGTCAGATGAATTGTGGAAATGAAATGGCAGTTTGATTATGAAAAAAAGTGCTTGGGAATCAGTGCAGTTGAAAAACCAGAAATGATTGGTGCTTTCTTAAAAATCTCCACTGAAAATTAGGCTGCATGCTTTTTTTTGTAAGAAGTCATTTAAATGTTTGAGAAAAAGTCTTTTAAAGAAACGTTGCATTTCATTAGCTAGTAGATTGAGAGGTCAAACAACCTTGATGGATTTTCTTGCAACATAGTATGATGAACTTGTGAACTGTGTGCTGGTTTAAGAGGGAGTTACCATGGTTACTTGGTGAATGAGCACTGGGGGGATGGGTGAATGTTATGTGAGTTTCAAAGTCTTGAAATGTACAACCAATTAAAATGTGCAGTTTGGTTTTGAATTTATGTGGGAACAATTTTAATCAGTTAGGTACAAGAATATGGGTCTGAAATGAGAAAGAATCTATGCCATTATTCTTTTCTTCCTTTCTTTTCCCATCCTTTGCTCTTTCACTGTTTTCCCTTCCCTTACAGTCCTTACTCCACTTCACTAATTCCTTCTCTTACTCCCTCTGTCCTCTTACTTCTACACTCCTCTTACCTCTTTCTCTCTCTGTTAGCCTCATTCTCTCTGACCCCTTAGTCTGTCACTCCTCTTCTATCACACTCACTCCCTATAACACAGCCACACTCCCTCACTTATGTTTCTTTCCTCTCTCACTCAGGGCCTCATTTATGAGAAATGACGCATTGCTGCGTGAAAGCAGCGATGTATCACTTCTCAGTGCGCTCTCCTTGCGACATTCCTGATGCGTCATATTTAATATATGACGTATTATGTCGCAAGGAGTTACAGATACGTCAGTATTTCTGACGTATCTGTAAGCGCAAAAGTGATGCATTGCTGGAGTGTGTCACAAAAGTGACGCAACTCCAGCAATGCATCCTTTCACATGGGGCCAGCACCATGTGAAAGGGCCTGCGTCAGTCTTACGCCTGCTGTGAGGCAGGCGCAAGATTTTGACGCAACGGTGTCCTAAAAGTGATGCAGTGAAATCTCATAGATTTCACTGCGTCACTTCTACGACCCTTCCTTGCGTCAATACGCCCCCTTTGCATACATTGCACCAGGCGCAGGTATAATGTGACGCAGGGGTTTACAAAGTAACGCATCTACCTAGAGGCGTCACTTTGTAAATATGACTCAACAAGGTGCATTTTTTACACCACTGGTGCGTCACAAAAAGTGACGCACCAGCGGCTTAAAAGTGACGCATGGCCTCCTAAATGAGGCCTTCAGTCTTCTACTCATGCATCATATTTAATATATGATGCATTATGTCGCAAGGAGTTACAGATACGTTACTATTTCTGACGTATCTGTAAGCGCAAAACTGATGCATTGCTGGAGTGTGTCACAAAAGTGACGCAACTCCAGCAATGCATCCTTTCACATGGGGCCAGCCCCATGTGAAAGGGCCTGCGTCACTCTTACGCTTGCTGTGAGGCAGGCACAAGATTTTGACGCAACGGTGTCCTAAAAGTGACGCAGTGAAATCTCACAGATTTCACTGCGTCACTTCTACGACCCTTTCTTGCGTCAATACGCCCCCTTTGCATACATTACACCTGACGCAGGTATAATGTGGCGCAGGGGTTTACAAAGTGACGCATCTACCTAGATGCGTCACTTTGTAAATATGACTCAACAAGGTGTATTTTTTACAGCACTGGTGCGTCACAAAAAGTGACGCACCGACGGCGTAAAGGTGACGCATGGCCTCATAAATGAGGCCTTCAGTCTTCTACTCATGCGTCATATTTAATGTATGACATATTATGTCGCAAGGAGTTACAGATATGTCAGTATTTCTGACGTATCTGTAAGCGCAAAAGTGATGCATTGCTGGAGTGTGTCACAAAAGTGACGCAACTCCAGCAATGCATCCTTTCACATGCGGCCAGCCCCATTTGAAAGGGCCTGCGTCAGTCTTACGCCTGCTGTGAGGCAGGCGCAAGATTTTGACGCAATGGTATCATAAAAGTGACGCAGTGAAATCTCAGAGATTTCACTGCGTCACTTCTACAACCCTTTCTTGCGTCAATACGCCCGCTTTGCATACATTACACCTGGCGCAGGTATAATGTGGCGCAGGGGTTTACAAAGTGACGCATCTACCTAGATGCGTCGCTTTGTAAATATGACTCAACAAGGTGCATTTTTTACAGCACTGGTGTGTCACAAAAAGTGACGCACCGGTGGCGTAAAAGTGACGCATGGCCTCATAAATGAGGCCTTCAGTCTTCTACTCATGTGTCATATTTAATGTATGACACATTATGTCGCAAGGAGTTACAGATACGTCAGTATTTCTGACGTATCTGTAAGCGCAAAAGTGATGCATTGCTGGAGTGTGTCACAAAAGTGACGCAACTCCAGCAATGCATCCGTTCACATGGGGCCAGCCCCATGTGAAAGGGCCTGCATCAGCCTTACGCCTGCTGTGAGGCAGGTGCAAGATTTTGACGCAACGGTGTCCTAAAAGTGACGCAGTGAAATCTCATAGATTTCACTGCGTCACTTCTACGACCCTTTCTTGCGTCAATACGCCCCCTTTGCATACATTACACCTGGCGCAGGTATAATGTGGGGCAGGGGTTTACAAAGTGACGCATCTACCTAGATGCGTCACTTTGTAAATATGACTCAACAAGGTGCATTTTTTACAGCACTGGTGCGTCACAAAAAGTGACGCACCGGCGGCGTAAAAGTGACGCATGGCCTCATAAATGAGGCCTTCAGTCTTCTACTCTTACTTTTTCTTTCACTTTCTCTGTTTCTTCACTGCCTTACTCCCCTTGTCTCACACTCACTTGTCTTTATCCAGTCTGTATCTCCACTCTTTCCTAAACATCACTGCTCTTTTCTTACCCTTCTACACCCCCGTTCCTTTACTACATTTTCTTCACTTTTCCACATTCCCCATGTTCACTCTCCTTCTTCTCACTCTCCTTCCCCACACTCACCTTCTTTCAGTCCCCCTACTTCACTTCCCTTCCCCTCTCGTCCCTTTCTTTGCTTTCTCACGCATTTTCCTCTCCTCTCTCACTGCACTCCACTTCAGTTACTCTTTTTCATTTTTTTAAGAATACAGCTCTTTGATGAGAATTGGAGGTAGTTCTGAAAAGAAATTTTTTTTTCTTCTTTTTTCCTTTTTTTTGAACAAAAACAAAAACAGGGAATGGGAAACTGCTCAACAGGAGCAAAAAAAAAAATCAAAATTAGGGCTGGGGACGGCAGCGGTGGTTCTCTAATGCTCGAACCATGAGCATAACACTTTGTTCCCCATAACAAAGTAGCTGATCATATTGTCTGCATTTAATTATGGCTTCATTAAAAGCAGGCTGAATATTAGGGATCAGCTCTTCTGGTCGCCCCCTCACCCATGAAGTTGCTCCTCCAGTTGAAGTAGAGGCACCATCTCTTGGAGCCTCTTGTGCCAGAGCCCTGACACTCTCCCGGGCATAGTTCTGGGGATGCCTTCTCTGCACGTGGCGAATCATGGTAGAATTACCAAAACTGTACTTCCTTGTGGGGTCTCCTCTGGAAAGTACAGTATGGCAGATCTTACACTCCACCTTTGGAGCATTTACTTTCTTACGTCCCTCAGGTATATCAAAAAATTTCCAGATAAAATGCTCCTTAACTCTAGGCTGAGGAACCTTCTCATCTATAAATCCATCTGTGTCATCACTGCTGCTGGATGCTCTGGCAGCCATGATAAACCAACAAAGATTAAGCAGCAAAAAGGCAGGTCTTGCAGTCACAAAAGTGAAAGAAGAAGTGAAGGAAATGGGTGGGGATTTCATTCTTTGTAAAAAAAAACTGTTAGCAACCAATGAAAAGTGTTATTTTAAGGTCACATGACTTGACACGCTTACGCTGCGCGCACCGGAGCGCTTCCGGGGGCGCTTACGCGGCGCGAACGTAGGCGCTTCCGGGGGCGCTTACGCGGCGCGCCTGAGTGACGTTTTGGTAGCTTTACGGAAATGCAAAATCATTTTCATTTCGTAAATCAAAAATACTGCTTTTATAAGTATGATACTGAATGTCTTGCATTATTATTTACTTTTCATACATATTTTTTTTACGAACGCAGAAATAGCGCTCTCTCTGCGCTCTCGGGAGAGCTTACCGGTGCGCGCACCCTGAGCGCCCCAAGTCAAAATGATACGGGTAAGCTTACCGGTGCGCGCACCCTGAGCGCACCAGGAAAAAATGATTAAAAAAAATATACATTGAACAAATATTTAAAAAAATATATATATATAATTAATACTTATAAAAAACAGCTAATAAAAAAAAAATCGTAGGTTACAAAGTCGATATAAAAAGGAATTTGCTTTTTAAAAAACAATGAAATTCACTGAAAAAAACATAGGTTTCACAATCGTTATAGTTAGGAATTAGCTTTTAAAAAACCTTTGAAATTCACTAAAAAAAACATAGGTTTCACAATCGTTATAATTAGGAATTAACATTTAAAAAACCTTTGAAATTCACTGAAAAAACCATAGGTTTCACACTCGTTATAGTTAGGAATTAGCATTTAAAAAACCTTTCAAATTCACTGAAAAAACCATAGGTTTCACACCAGTTATAGTTAGCTGAACATTTTACTCATACAAAACCATTGAAATTCCCACGTTATAGTTAGTTGGACTCACTATAACTCGCGTGCCCGCAATCCACTGCTGATGATGTCACATATTATATCATTCATGACATGGTCAGTGACATCACTGATGACATCTCAAATGACATCACTGATGACATCACTGATGACATCTCAAATGACATCACTGATGACATCACTGATGATATCACTGATGACATCATCCAGTAAATGTGTGTTCCTGTAAATTAAAAATTAAAAATGTGTTTAACATATTGTAGAATGAGTGTATGTATGAGTGTGTGGATAATGGATTTAGTAGGTGCGTGACTGACTGTATGAGCGGGAGATTAAATGTGTCTTACTGAATGCATGGATTAGTGACTAAACTGTCTGAATGTGTGCATCATTATGTCTGTTGTTGTGTAAGCTGCTGTATGTGTTGATCAGTAGCTATATGAGTGGCTATATGGGTTATTGATTGGTTGTCCAAAGCATTTGTATGTGAGGGTGAGTGTGTGTGTGGGTGGCTGGGAGGTGTGTGACTCTATGCATATATGTGTGAGCAGTTGATTAACTCGGTATATGGGTTCAACAGTGCATGTGGAAAGAGCTGTATGGGTGGTTGACTGTCTGCATGGGTGTGTTGGTGAGTGAATAGCTATCTCAGTGCTTCATGTCCAAGTAAGTACATATGTAAAACACAGTGCATGTGAGAGTTAGCATATATAAATGACTATACATGAGAGCCTGTGATTGTGTAAGTGACTGTATGGATCAATGTGTACTTGTATCAGTGATTGTTAAAGAGAGTAAGTATGTGTTAGTATATGTTTGAATAAGTAAGGTTTTATGTGTATAACGTGTAGTTGAGGAAATGGGAGTGTGATTGATTCTTTGCATAACTGACTAGGTGTGTGAGTAACTCTGTGGATGAGTGTCAGCGTGTGAGTGTCTGTATAGGTGTATGAGTGGATATGATAGTGTTCTATTGATGAGTGATTGTATGTATGAGTGATTGTATGGGTGAATGAGTGGATGTGTGTGTAGACCTAGGAATCAGTGAGTGCGTATGTAGTTACGGGTATTGGTGTGTCAATAATTTCAGGAATGGTAGTTTGTATTTAACACTGGGTGTATCAAAGGTTAGATTAGAGTGTGAGGAGGTGGATCGTATTATCACATGGATGATGTCATCAGTGATGTCATCAGTGATGTCATCAGTGATGTCATTTGAGATGTCATCAGTGATGTCATCAGTGATGTCATTTGAGATGTCATCAGTGATGTCATCAGTGATGTCACTGACCATGTCATGAATGATGTAATATGTGACATCATCAGCAGTGGATTGCGGGCGCGCAAGTTATAGTGAGTCCAACTAACTATAATGTGGGAATTTCAATGGTTTTGTATGAGTAAAATGTTCAGCTAACTATAACTGGTGTGATACCTATGGTTTTTTCAGTGAATTTGAAAGGTTTTTTAAATGCTAATTCCTAACTATAACGAGTGTGAAACCTATGGTTTTTTCAGTGAATATATATATAAATAAGTATATATGTGTGTATACAAATGGTCAGCAGTACAGACACATATTATGACATGATTGAAAAACAGATGGCAAGCCGGTTAAGTGGAGAGGATATTCGGAGGAAATTCTAAAACAAACCTCTGTTATAGCTGGAGCCCAACCAAGAGAAGCAGCCCTCTTTAACTTAACCCGCACCAAGCATATAAGATAAAAAAATTCACAAAAGTCCGGAACACAACCACATAGGTTCATCACTACCTATAATATGGAGTATACAAAGGAATGAAAAACTCTACAAAAGCATTGGCTTTTCATAAAGAATGATCCCACAATTTGATCTATGTTAACAAATAGACCTCAGATGACCTTTAGGAAATCAAAATCCATAAGAGACCATCTAGTAAATAGTGATTTGATGACAGAACAGCCAATTCCAACATGGCTAACCCGCAAAGAAGGATTTGTAAAAGGCACCAAATGCAAAGCATGGAAAAATGGAAAAATTGCAATGAAAATTATGACCCATTTAAAAAAAACAAAAAACTTGTAAATTGAGGGCCATCTAACATAAAACCAGCGTTGTGGTGTATGTACTGGAGGTCACATGTGCAAAACAATATGTGGGAAGCACAACACTTCCTTTGCACCAGCGTATATTACAGCATTTAAGAGCATTTACGAATATGGACTGTAGCAATCCAGTTGCCACTTTGAAAAAATTTCATCAAAGTGACCCCACTTGTTTGACATATAGCTGCTTAGTGCATGCCCCAAGAGAAAAAGAGGGGGCAACAGATAAAAGGAATTACGTAGACTGTAAACCTACTATATACTAGAATTAGGCTTTATGGAACCTCAAGGGTTCCATATGGACAAGGATATGCACACCTTTCTGGATTAGCCCGCACGCCGCACCCTACCCATACCACCCAAGAGTACCTTTATCTTTACTTTTTCTTTTTACATTTAGTATTATTGGATACGCATACACCAACATATCTTTATTTAGGTATCACGTATAAGCACATATGAATAACAATTTATTTTAGGCACGCATGCTATAATCAAGCAATGCTATTCCGACACAGTATATGTTAAGGCGGGTTATTTTTTCCCAACTTGGGCTTTATGATTGAGAAGTATTTCAATCAAGAAGGGTTGTGAAATGTATTTAGGCACTAGCCGAATATACCATTGGAATATATGCAATATTTTTTATGTTATGAGACTGTCCCTCATACACGCACTTGCACTTTATAATTGACGGTTTTAGTGCTTTATGTGTCTAAATCACTGGTGTGCATTTGTTATGGATTTTTTATGGTTTGTAGCTCAGTTGCTTTGATACGCTAGTAACTTAAAATGAATTATATAGTAAACGCTTCTGACCATTTGTTTAAAGCACAGTATTTAAATGTTACATAATGGCATATGAATTAACAACGGAAATGCACCAGTTGTACCTCTGTTAGTTTCCATTAACTTTTTGTTCTGATCACATGATATAAACTTAATAACTTAATGGCTGCGCAGTGAAGGCAGCGCAGTGTAGAGAGCGACCCTTGACCCTGTTTCCAGGCAGGTCGCTCCCCACGCCGCACAGCTTCACCTGTCTGTGCCCGTGTCCTGAGCCCAGCTGCTGCTGAGAGTTCGAGGTCTGCCTCCACCCGCAGGCTACCCCCTGTGCCTCATCCCTGGTGGCCAGTGGTAGGCCCTGGGTTTGCTTACTTGCTATTTGCCTGTGTTTTGCTGTTGTTGCCTGTTATTGTTATTGTTTATTTGTGCTCGTTTTACCCCTCCTTTCATTCCCCTTGCTTTGTTGTGCCCGTTTTTGCCTTCAGTATCCTTCGCTGGTCCCGCTTTCCCACCGCTGTGTCCCCTGCGGCCCCGCCCCCACTCCCATTTATCCGCTCCCTTCTCCTGGCTGCCTCCTCCCTCCCACCTCCTCTTTTTAAGGCGGCTGCTGCGCAGTGAAGGGAGCAACCCTTGACCCTGTTTCCAGGTAGGTCGCTCCCCATGCCGTGCATCTCCACCTGTCTGTGCCCGTGTCCTAAGCCCAGCTGCTGCTGAGAGTTCAAAGCCCGCCTCCACCCACAGGCTACCACCTGAGCGTCATCCTTGGTGGCCAGTGGTAAGCCCTAGGTTTGCTTACTTGCTTTTTGTCTGTTTTTTGCTGTTGTTGCCTGTTATTGTTATTGTTTATTTGTGCTAATTTTTCTCCTCCTTTTGTTCCCCCGCTTTGTTTTGCCCGTTTTTGCCTTCTGTATCCTTCACCGGTCCCTCTTTATCGACGCTGCGTCCCATGCGGCCCGCCACCCACTCCCATACGTCTGCTCCCTCCTCCCAGCTGTCTCCTCCCTCCCACCTCCCCTTCTTATGGCGGCCACTGCACAGTGAAGGGAGTGACCCTTGACCCTGTTTCCAGGAAGGTCGCTCCCCACGCCGTGCAGCTCCACCTGTCTGTGCCCGTGTCCTGAGTCCAGCTGCTGCTGAGAGTTTGAGACCCGCCTCCAACCGTAGGGTTCAATCTGCACCTCATCCCTGGTGGGCAGTGGTAGGCCCTAGGTTTGCTTACTTGCTTTTTGCCTGTTTTTTACTGTTGTTGCCTGTTATTGTTAGTGTCTATTTGTGCTTGTTTTTCTCCTCCTTACATTCCCCTTGCTTTGTTGTGCTCGTTTTTGCCTTCTTTATCCTTCGCCGGTCCCGCTTTCCCACTGCTGCTTCCCGTGAGGCCTGCCCCCCGCTCCCATTCATCCGCTCCCTCCTCCCAGATGCTTCCTCCTTCCGAACCTCCCCTTCTTATGGCGGTCGCTGGCACGCCTAAGGCATGCCTGTCTGCACCCGTCCATGCCCAGCACCATAACCCCTGGCCCCTGCAAATACCACGGCGCCCCTCTCAGCTACGATGCCAGCACCCTCCACGCACTCAACACCGGACGAGCACACGCCTGCTTCCAGGCCGCCCCAAAGCGCACCCAAGGACCCTTCTCCTGCCGGACCTGCAGCTTCACCAGCAGCAGACCCGCAAATCCACCAACCAGGACAGCACACAACCACCTCAGATGCATACTCCTGAACACCTGCTCCGTGCGCAAACATGCCGTCGATCTCTGGGACCTGCTCGACACGTCCTACCCGGATGTCGCCTTCCTGACAGATACCTGGATAAACGACTCCTCGGCACCGGACATCGCCATAGCCATCCCAGACGGCTACAAAATCACCCGCAGAGACCGCACCAACGGAGTAGGAGGTGGAATCAACATCATCCACAAATCCACCCTCAAGGTTTTAACCAACTCCGACAACAGCCTCAGCACTGCAGAACACCTGCACTTCCAGATCCGCATTGATCCCAACACCACCCTCAGAGGAACTCTGATCTACATGGCCTCAGACCCAGACCACAGTTCAGCGACTCCATCGCTGACTTAATCCGAACGCACGCCCTTGCATCCACGGACTACATCCTCCTCGGGGACCTGAACTTCCACCTTGAAAACAACAATGACACCAATTCCACCGCCCAGCTCAACAACCTCACCAACCTCAGACTCAAACAGCTCATCATGACTCCCACCCACTCCACCGGACACACGATTGATCCCATCTTCTCCGCAAGCTCCCAAGTCTCCTTCAGCCTCACCACCGAACTCCACTGGACTGATCATCGCTGCGTCCGCTTCACCTTCGTGAAGCCTACCACATACCACCGCACCCAACAGATCCCCCGCCACTGCTGGAGCAAATCACCGAAGACCAGCTACACACCACCCTCGCCCGAAGCCCACCCACAGACCCCACCGACCCTAACGCCGCCACCAGCAACCTCAGATGCTGGATCAATGACGGCGCCAATACACTCGCCCCGATCAAGAACCCCTCCAACAGTCGCACCAACAAGACTTCCAGCTGGTTCACCGTGGACCTCCAGACCTCCAAGAAAAACTGCCAAAAGCTGGAGAAGAAATGGCACCACGAACAGACACCAGAGAACCAAGCAGCCCATAATAATGCCATGAGCCAACATCACCACCTCATCAGATCTGCCAAAAAGACGACCTTCAAGGACCACCTCAACAACAACGCACACAACAGCAAAGAGCTCTTCAACATTGTGAAGGAACTCTCAAACCCCAGCTCCAGCACCAACGACATTCCACCTTCGCAGACATGTGCAACTCCCTGGCCTCCTTCTTTCACCTCAAGATCGCAGACATCCATGACAGCTTCGACAACCAGTTAACCACAGCAACCATCGACACCTCAGACCCCACGGCCACCACCCACGGCGACCCATACTCACCTGGACCAACATCAACGACAACAACACCATCAAAATCATGAGCACTATCAACTCCAGCTCCCCATCAAACCCGTACCCTTACCACATCTTCAACAAAGCCAGCGCCACCAATGCACCCCACCTCTGCAAAGCCATCAACATCGCCTTCGAGTCCGCGACTTTACCGGAGGGCTGGAAGCACGCCGAGATCAATGCCTTGTTCAAGAAACCCAAAGCAGACCCCAAGGACCTCAAGAACTTCTGGCCCATCTGCCTGCTCCTGTTCCCGGCGAAGGTCATTGAGAAAACTGTCAACAAACAGCAGACCAGCTACCTCGAGGAGAACAACATCCTGGACTCGTCTCAGTCCAGGTTCCGCTGCAACTACAGCACTGAAACTGTCCTCATTGCCGCCCTGCTGGAAAGCGGTGAGACCGCAGCCCTCATCCTTCTACAGCTATTAGCCGCTTTTGACGCAGTCTGCCACCGCACCATTCGTACTCGCCTCCACAACGCAGGAATCTGAGGCAAAGCACTGGACTGGACCACCTCCTCCCTCTCTGGTAGAACGCAGTGCGTCTGCCTCCCCCCTTCCAATCTGAAGCCACCAAGATCATCTGCGGCGTACCCCAAGGATCCTCCCTCAGCCCGACATTGTTCAACATCTACATGGCCCTGCTCACCCACGTCGCCAGACTGCACAACCTCAACATCATCTCTTATGCCGACGACACACAACTGATCCTCTCGCTCTCCAAAGACCCTCTCACTGCCAAAACCAACCTCCATGAAGGAATGAAAGCCGTCGCCGAATGGATGAAGGACAGCCGCCTGAAGCTGAACTCGGACAAGACGGAGGTCCTCATCCTCGGCTCCACCCCCTCTGCCTGGGCTGACTCCTGGAGGCCGACCATCCTGGGAGCAGCACCAACACCCACCAACCACACACACAACCTGGGATTCATCCTTGATTCAACACTCTCCATGACCAAGCAAGTCCACGCCATCTCATCCTCCTGTTTCAACACCCTCCGCATGCTCCTAAAGATCTACAGGTGGATCTCCACCGACACTAGAAGAACGGTCACCCAGGCCCTCACCAGCAGCAGACTGGACTACGGAAACACCCTCTATGTGGGAGCCCCGGCCAAACTGCTGAAACGACTGCAACGCATGCAGAACTCCTCTGCACGCCTGATCCTTGACATCCCTCACCACATCCACATCACACCCCCGCACACAAAACACTCGACAACACCGGACCAGTATACCTCAACAAACGACTCACCTTCTACACCCTGAACCGCCAGCTCGGCTCCGCCGGCCTCGCCTCGCCACCGTCTCCCGCATCGGGAGACCGACCACCGGCGACAGATAATTCTCCTACCTCGCTGCCAAGTCCTGGAACACCCTCCCCATCCTCCTACGGCAGACCGAAGACCTACTTACCTTCAGGAGGCTACTCAAGACCTGGCTGTTCTAGGAGTAGCAGCAGACCCCCTCAGCACCTTGAGACCTTCACGGCTGCAACACCCTTGTTCACAATACTGAGCCTCATTTTTCACTGTTTTAAATACACAAAAGTTCTATAAAACAAGTTGACATAGACAGAGCACAATCACCATTGTAGACCAAGGCAGTACATTTGGTAAAACGGGCGCCATTTTGTTTATATTGCAAATGATACTCTATTATTTCCAATGCTAATGCATTTATATCCTCATTAAAATTCATATGAAGCATTGAGTCGATTAAATATTAGTGACTGTTACAAAGGAATTGCGACACCAGAGTATGAGAGAGTGAAAGATCAGTTTTTTGAAAGACTCAATGAATGAAAAGAACAAGATCTATTGAGCTGGAAAGAATACACATTTGTGAAACAAGAGAATCTGGTTATCCCAATTTTTTACATAATATCTAAGGTTCATAAGAATATTCACAATCTGCCAGGGAGGCCAATAATTACATCATGTAACAGCTTATTTGAAACTGTTTCCAAATATATCGACTTCTTTTTAAATCCAATTGTAAAGACACTCCCATCGTATATAAGAGACTTAGCTGACTTTTTAAAATGCATATATGATGTAAAATGGGATCAAAGCATGGTATTGGTAACTCTTGACATTTCCACACTCTATACCAGCATAAGACATGTGGATAGATTGAGGACAACAGAGCATTTTTTAAGAATAAAACCGGTGAGATTTTTTAGGCACAATAAGATGCTAATTGAAATGATTAAGTGATCCCTTACCAAGAACATTTTTATGTTTGGGAGTGAAATGTTCCAGCAAGAGCAGGGAACGGCCATGGGCACCTGCTTCACCCCAGCTATGCTAATTTACATCTTGGCTGGTGGGACGTGCAGGTGTTCGGAGTTCCATGCTGGAGCATTGGACAGATAATTCTCTAATTTGGTTAAGGTTCATTGATGATGTCTTCATGTTGTGGCAGGGCACGGAAACAAATATAGATTTATTCATCAGTTACCGGAACAAGAAATACCTGAATATACATTTTGTGAGATGCTACAACAAAACCTCTTTAGATTTCCTACATATGAGAGTACTTGTAGGGGGAGACAAATTGGAAACTACAATTTTAAGAAAGCCCACAGCGGGAAATACTATATTGCATGCGGGAAGTTACCACTCAACACCACTCATTAGAAGTATTCCTTTTGGCGAGCTTTATAGGGCAGGAAGAACATGCAGTACTCTAGATGATTAAGAGAGTGTTGAGAAGGAGATGATAGATCGATTTGTCCAAAGAGGCTATCCTCTTACAATCTCACGGGAGGCCTCAAATAAAGCCAAAAAATTGAGTAGAGAAAAAGTGTTATTTGAACCCTCCAAAACAGCAATGAAGAAAAAAAGTGTAGAGAAGGATCGAACACACACAGGTTCATAACAACTTATAACACCAAACATAGAGAATTAAGACTCGTTTTTAAGAAGCACTTGCACCTTATCAAGGGAGACCCCACAAAAGGCCCTTACATATAGAGATATCCATAAATGACATATAGGAAATCTAAGTCCTTGAAAGACGATATTGTTAAAAGTGAATATCAAGAGAGTACTGGAAATCAGACCTGGTTACAACAGAGTAAGGGCTTTAGAAAATGTCTTAAATGCAAAGCCTGTCACCATGGGGAGAACTCCTCTACTTTTAAAACAGTTTTTAACAAAATTGTGAAAATAACAGGCTACCTAACTTGCAAATCAAGCTTTGTGGTATACATTTTAGATTGTCCCTGTGAGAAAACATATGTAGGGAGTACCATGTTACCAGCTCACAAAAGAATCCTGCAGCTCAGAAGAGCGATATTTAATTAATATTGTAGCTGCCCTGTAGCCAGACACTTTGGCAAAAACCATCTGAGTGATCCGTCCCTAATGCGGTATAGTTGCATAGCAGAGATACCCAGAAAAAGGAGGGGTGGTAGGTATTATGATGCCCCTTTCTACCTGCAGGTAACCCGCCATGAGAAGGCAGGTGGAAAGGAACTTTAGGGGCCTGTAGTGGGTCCCCCTTCCCCCTACAACCCAGATAAGGGCACTAGGGGGCACCATGCCCCCTGCATATCCCTGTACCATGTGGCAGGCATCACAGGGATATATGCAGTGCCCCCTTTTTGTCTTGCAGGGTGAGCTGCAGCTAGCAGCACACGCCACAACACACAATTTAGGCATTGTGACTGCTGTGGTGGCGGTCGCATTGTAATGCCTATGTCAGGACTGGCAACAGACTGTCAGACAGTCCCGTTTTGGATACAGTGGCGGGTGGACGTAAGTCCACCCCCCATCGTAATCAGCCCCATGGTTATGTGCTCATGTCCTAGTCTTAAAAACATCCTAACCTACAGTTACAACCACTCTAAGGGCCATATGTAGGTAGCTAAATACCGGTCTGTAGCAGCCGAAAATCGGTAATTATCCCGTTACCGACTGGTATTTAGCCTTTTCTAATGTAGGAGGCAGGTTTTAAGGATTTGGTAATTTACCGATTCCTTATTTTAAGTAATCTGTAAAATACTGAATCCTTATTTTAAGGAATCGGTAAATTACCGAATCCTTAAAAGCTATGTAGGTGGCCCTCAAGTGAGTGCATTTTTGCTATCAGGATTCGTTATTTACCACCAATTTTTTGCTTTTTTCTCAGTGCCATGTGGCAGACATGTGCGCCACATGTGCACACAGAAAAGGGGGTGGTGATGAACAGAGTGTCTGAATTAAGCAGACCACTCTTACCCAGTCCAAAGATCAGGGCTTGATCCATCACCGTTCTTTATCTCACTGCCCCATCCCAGCTCAGAACCTGGCTATATGCAAATTAGTCTGTCCCTGGCCCAGTGCATCATGGGAACAGGGCAGACCAAACTACCAAGCCAATTCTTCACCAGAAAGGAGACAAGCTACCGGGGACCGGTTTCTGGCATTTCAGCCTCTTCGGCCCGGCTTGCTTGAATCCTGATGGAGCAGTGAGAAAGGGACTCATGTCTGAGTATACCCTGCCACACCTATAGTGGCCAAAAACGATACAGAAAAGGGGGTGGTGATGAACAGAGTGTCTGAATTAAGCAGACCACTCTTACCCAGTCCAAAGATCAGGGCTTGATCCATCACCGTTCTTTATCTCACTGCCCCATCCCAGCTCAGAACCTGGCTATATGCAAATTAGTCTGTCCCTGGCCCAGTGCATCATGGGAACAGGGCAGACCAAACTACCAAGCCAATTCTTCACCAGAAAGGAGACAAGCTACCGGGGACCGGTTTCTGGCATTTCAGCCTCTTCGGCCCGGCTTGCTTGAATCCTGATGGAGCAGTGAGAAAGGGACTCATGTCTGAGTATACCCTGCCACACCTATAGTGGCCAAAAACGATACAGAAAAGGGGGTGGTGATGAACAGAGTGTCTGAATTAAGCAGACCACTCTTACCCAGTCCAAAGATCAGGGCTTGATCCATCACCGTTCTTTATCTCACATGTGCACACATGCACAAATCAGGGGTGCAGCAGGGTGTCAATGTGACACCCTGCCACCCTTGAATATGCTCCCCCTATTAATGGGAAGGTGATTCCTTATTACTGAATCGGTATTACTGATTCGGTAATAATTTTTTTTACCAAATCAGTATTTTTTACTGAATTTTTAGCTACATATGAAATACCGATTCCTAAATACCGAATTGGTAAAGTTCGGTATTTAGGAATCGGTATTTCATATTTACCTACATTGGGCCCTAAAAGAGCAGAGAGGGGCGGTTCAATAATTCTGGCTAATTTTAGATGTATGTGTAACTGCTCTTTGTTATTCATCCTTTCAGGGAAAGTTTATTCGACTTGCAAAATAAAATGGTATTCCAGTCTACGTAAAATGGATGTACGATTCTCACCTCTGGAATGCTTTGAAACCAAATCAATTCCAAAGTATTTTGCTAATGTCCTGTCTCTATTGTGTGTCTCATGAAAATGATTTGCAGTGCTATATATGTGTGCGTGTGTATGTATTCCCCACCACCACACCCAGAGGGTGAATGCATTCCTAACCTGACCCCTTTTAAAAAAATTATTTTGTGGGTCTCTGCTGAAGCCCAGTCCCAAGATGGCCAACTATTCCTGTTCAAAGTGCTGGCAGCCAATCTGATCTCATCATGAGACCTATGCTGAGACTCAGCCCAGATATCTTTACTTGCTGCCCTTAAATTTCTCAACAACTACTGACCAGATTTAAACCGGATAAATGAAAGCATGATCTGAGAACCAAAATCTACTTTCCTGCCAAATTTGGTGTAATTCTGTCCAATGGTTCGGGCTATATTTGTGTTCAAAGGTCCTATTGGAATTAATATAGGAAATAGAATTTTATTTGACCCCCCTTTTTCTCAGCTCCTGCTTGATGGATCACCCCAAAACATTCTATGTACAACAAGACTCACTAGGACACCTTATTTGGAAAATTTTGTGAACATTCATCAAACGGCGTCAAAGAACACTTTTTGTATAGAAACATAGTCCTAACAACAACTACTTACAGGTGACCGCCAGTAGGTAAAATAAAAAAAAAAAGGAATATATATATATATATATATATATATATATATATATATATATATATATCACCTACTGCCGACTGACAGTAGGTAGTTGGCGTTAGGACTTAGTTTCATATGAAGACCTTTTTTTCATTTGCCAATAACTATGCTTCGAATAGCCCACTAGGTACCTCCAGTAAGCACCACAGAGCTGCGTTGCAGAGAGGTGTAAAAAGGGGCGTGGCCTCAGAACACCTCTCTGCAACGCAGCTCTCTGGCGCATAATGGAGGTACCTGGTGGGCTAGTTGGCCGCCAGGGAACTGCAGGATTCAAAGGGACCTAATCCCCCAACTTAAAATATGCCATGGGGCGCGTTTGCACAGTGGTGAAGGTAGGGGGTGGAGCCTAAGGTGATATGTGTGCAAACACGCCCTGTGGCGTGTTTTAAGTTGGGAAATTAATTCCTCTTCAATCCAGAGGTCCCCTAGTAGTCAACTAGCCCACCAGGTACCTCCAGTAAGCACCACAGAGCTGTGTTGCAGAGTGTTGTAAAAAGGGGCGGGCCTCTAAATACCTCTCTGCAACGCAGCTCCCTGGCGCATACTGGAGGTACCTGGTGGGCTAGTTGGCCCCCAGGGGACTGCAGCATTGAAGAGGAATTAATTCCCCAACTTAAAACGCGCCACAGGGCGTGTTTGCACACATGTCACCGCAGGCCCCGCCCCCTTTCTTCACCATTGTTCAAATATTCCTCTAAAATCAGCCGAACTACGAATTCCGATTTACTCACCTGTTATCAGGAGAGAAGCCCAGTGCTGCATATTTTAGCCCAGCACTGACCCTGAAAAGTAATTCTAAGCAAACTTACCAGTAACTTGTATTTCCTTCCATAGGAATCCATTGTGTGGTTTTCACCAGAAAAGTTTCTAAGTGTCGATTTTTGAAACGTACAAATATTCCTCTAAAATCAGCCGAACTACGAATTCCTATTTACTCACCAGTTATCAGGAGAGAACCCAGTGCTGCGTCTTTTAGCCCAGCACTGACCCTGAAAAGTAATTGTAAGCGTACTTACCAGTAACTTGTATCTCCTTCCATAGGAATCCGTTGTGTGGTTTTCAGAAGAAAAGTTTTAAAGTGTTGATTTTTTAAACGTACAAATATTCCTCTAAAATCATCCGAACTATGAATGCCGATTTAGTCACCTGTTATCAGGAGAGAACCCAGTGTTGCATTTTTTAGCCCATCAATGACCCTGAAAAGTAATTCTAAGCGTACTTTACAGTAACTTGTATTTCCTTCCATAGGAATCCATTGTGTGGTTTTCACCAGAAAAGTTTCTAAGTGTCGATTTTTGAAACGTACAAATATTCATCTAAAATCTGCTGAAGTACGAATTCCGATTTACTCACCTGTTATCAGGAGAGACATCAGTGCTGCATCTTTGAGCCCACCACTGACCCTAAAAAGTAATTCTAAGCGTACTTACCAGTAATTTGTATTTCCTTCCATAGGAATCCTTTGTGTGGTTTTCACCAGAAACGTTTCTGTGTCGATTTTTGAAACGTACAAACATTCCTATAAAATCAGCAGAACTACAAATTCCTATTTACTCACCTGTTATCATGAGTGATCTCAGTGCTGCTTTTTTGTGCCCAGGACTGATCCTGAAAAGTAATTCTAACCGTACTTACCAGTAACTTGTATTTCCTTCCATAGGAATCCATTGTGTGGGAACTTATCATGATGGGGGACTATAACTGCGTATTAAACTATGAACAGGATGTGACCAAGAGAGGCCCAATTAGACGCATGCGCAAAACCAGGGTGGCGATTTAGAACTAGCTCGGATACACAATGTAAAAGATGTATGGAGGAGCCTGTATCCAGATCAACCTGGCTACACATTTTACTCCTCCCCCACAAACTGTATTCACGTATAGACTTGGCGTGGGCATCTGATGAGGCTGGACGTATGGAGATCTTTCCAAAGGTCTCGTCGGACCACAATCCAATTTTATTGTCATTTAGTATAATACAAAGGGACCCGGAAGTTAGATTGTTTACTTTTCCTAGATATATATTGGCAGATGCAGTTTTTGCTGGAACGTTGAAGGCACATATCAAAGAATTTATTGAAATCAATTTAGGAAGTGCATCACTTTTATCAGTCTGGGATGCTTGTAAAGCCTCTATCAGGGGGCATGTGCAACAGTATGTATATAAACAAAATGCAGAACAAAGGAAAAAGGATAAGAGTGTAACAAATGGTATTTTGCAGCTGGAAAAACAATTAGCCGATAATCTGAGAGCAGGGAGTTTGGGGGCGCAAGATATCGAACAATTAGAAACTAAATTAGTGACTGAGCGTTCAACTCTTTAAGGGAAAATAATAGCCGAAAGCTGCTTAAATATAAACTGGCACAATATGAATGTGGGGATAAGGTAGGAAAGGCCCTGGCTTATAAGGTGGCAGATGACCGAGCTACAACATTAGTCAAATGTATTAAAGGCCTTAATAATATTTCATATACTCAGCCAGCACAAATAATGGATCAGTTTGCAACATATTATAAAAAACTATACACTCCAGAGGGTAGCTGTACAGAAATGCAGATACAAATGTATATTAATAAAAATCTTCCAGCCCGCGAATACTTAGATCAAGAATGTGTTAATGGGCTAGAGGAAGAAGTTACGTTAAAGGAATTGCACTATGCTGTTACTTCTCTCCCCTCTAATAAAGCCGCCGGTGAGGATACCCTCCCCATAGAATTATATAAAATTTGCGCAGAGGAAATCTTACCACTTTTATGCTCAGTTATTAATTCAATTGGTGTTACTGGGCAGGTACCAGAATTGTGGAATACAGCTAAAATTATGTTTTTTCTTAAGAAAAATAAAATACCAACGGAATGCGGCTCTTATCGTCCTATTTCAATGATTAACGCTGACGCTAAAGCGTATTCTAAGATACTAGCTCTTCGCATGGCACCACTTATGCCGTTGCTGGTAAACGAACAACAACATGGTTTCGTAGCTGGGAGGGACACAACCACCCATGTAAACATGGCGATTACCGCCTTTGATGTTGCAGCAACTAATCACACCCCACTCGGGATGATACTTTTAGACGCAGAGAAGGCGTTTGACTGAGTGGGGTGGGATTACTTATGGGGGGTGATGAAACAATATGGCTTTAAAGGACGTTTTTTAAGTAGTATACAAGCTTTGTATAGAAATCCTAATGCTAAGATCAGCTATGCAGGGGCCGTTTCATCTAAATTTGTAATTTTACGAGGGACACGGCAGGGGTGCCCTCTATCACCCCTACTCTTTGCTCTTTCCATGGAACCGTTTATTAATGCCCTTCAAGAGCAAGGCAAAATAAAATCCATGCATCATGAAGACAAAACGTTGAAAATTACCGCTTATGCCGATGACTTAGCCATTTACACCACCGATGTGGCAGAAGCACTGGTAGGGATCTCAGAAGAAGCCAACAACTTTGGGGCTATCGCAGGTTACAAACTTAACACAAATAAAATACAAGTCATAATGAATTATCAGTCTAATCCTCAAGTTCCAGGATATTGCCTGGCCGCGGTTTATTTAGGGGTTAAAATTTCTTCAGAGATCTCGGATATAAACTTATTAAATTATGAACCTTTATTGAAAGAAGTTGCAGCTCTTCTAAAAAAATGGCATAAGATCCCGCTTAACCTGTTGGGACGATTGAATCTGATTAAAATGAATATCCTGCCTAAATTCTTATATCTTTTTCGCTGTATTCCTCTGCACGTTAATAATTTGTTTTTTAAAAAATTGGATAGCATTATTAATAGCTTTTTGTGGGGCTACAAGAAGCCGCGAAGATCGATGGCAATCTTGAAATTACCATTGGACAAAGGAGGTCTTAACTTCCCTGATTTTAGAGCTTACTTTTTTGCTTCTTTTTTGAACCGGCTTCGCAGCCTGTTTATTAGCTATAATCAATTTTTTTTTCATCAATTTATTCTTGGCAGAGAGGCAAAACAATTTCTGGCAAAGGTGCAGGACCCGAATTATTTTAAACGTGTAAAATTTAAGACTGCATGGGATGCAGTCCGTATCTGGAATATGATGATGATCAATTGTGAGACTTGTTTTTTTCACACTGATCTGTTACTTTGGGGTAATCCTGGACTTCCAGGGATTTTCAATGATAATACGGGACGAGAGTGGGCTAAATATGGTATTCTAAAACTGGGAGACTTATATGGTTCAAGGGGCTTCTTACAATTTGAAACTTTGAAACTTTTGTTCAAATTACCGGAATCGATGCGCTTTAAGTATATTCAAATAAGGGACTATTTAATTCGTAAGATGAACCTGATATCCGTAAGTAGCTCAGATTTATGGAGTTGTTTTTATTCAACAAATCGAAAATCCTTAATTAGTCTGGGATATAAGTGTTTAAACCAAAACAACTTGGATGAAACTCCTCGATTAGCGACAAAATGTACTTCCATATTAGGATTTAATGTGACAACTCAGAATATTATAGCCGCTTTAGTAAACATCAATAGAATGACTCATTCGTCTAGTTTAATGCTTCAATCGTACAGAACAATATCTCACTTATATTACACACCACTGAGAATTTCTAAATGGGCACAAAACAATTTGAACAATGACCGTACTAAATGCCCTAAGTGTGGGCTGGTGGCTGCAGATATTATACATATGATCTACACATGTCCGGTATTAACAAGGTATTGGTCGGTAATAGAAAATATTTTATATAAACAAAAGGTGATCAGTTCTTCATTATCAGCAGCCTCAGTTTTACTTGCTATATATCCATCTAGCACTACCAACACAGATTTGTTAAATATACTTTTGACCAGCGCTAGATTGGTTATTGCGAGAGCTTGGATCTCCCCGAACCCCCCTCATACAATGGAATGGTGGGCGTTAGTTAATGAGATCTACACTATGGAGGGTTCAATTGCAAGGAACCGGGGAATAAAAGCAATTGGGAAATTTGCTAAAATTTGGGGCAACTTTTTGGAATAGTACATGACTATAGAAGATACTAATAGTGGTAAGCATCAGGGAATATATGTCTGTGTTTTTCCCACTTTTTCATTATTGATACAAGATTATACACTATCCCACTTGTTTTTTTTTGTTCTATCTTAAGGTTATATTTGAAAGATGGGTAATGTAAAGTGTATGGCGTTACTTTATTTGCATTTTGATCTGTACCGATATTAGATTTTACATCATATTTTTTCTTTAAAATATATTTGTTGATCATCTTGCCCTGCTTGTCAATAAAAAATAAAAAAAAATAAAAAAAAAAGGAATCCATTGTGTGGTTTTCACCAGAAAAGTTTCGAAGTGTCTATTTTCACAAACTAAAAATATTCCTTAAAAATTGCCTGTATGACTTAAACGCATTCTTTCGACAGGAGATGCACCCGTGCTGGATCTAGGATCCACCACTGAGTAAGAAAAAGTAACGTTAACCCTACTTACCTGATAAGTGAATTTCCTCCCATAGGATAACATTGGTGATTCTATGTGAAAAAGTTTCTAATTGTCAACTTTTAAAATACAATAATATTCCTTAAAAAGCACTACTGTAACCAAAACTTTTTACTCAACTCTTTACAGGAGATATCCCAGTACTGAATCTAGGATCTAGTCTTGTGGTCAGAAAAGTAATCCAAAAAGTAACTAATTGCATTTAACTAGAAATTCACATTGAGCTCAAAGTTGCATTGTGCCTGAAATTGTGTTGCACATTACAACCTACCTGCTTTATTTCCTGGCTCATAAACATGTCTGTATCTGTTCATGAGCTGGATTCTTATCTCGTTTTCCAGTACATGTCTATAGTTCTTTAACTTCACACTATAAGCCTGATTAGGATGTCGGTCAGAAAGCCTTCGACCACTGGCCGGAGGCTTTCTGACTGACATGGGAGGTCTAAAGTCCGACCACCTTATTATAATTATGGTGATCAGTGTTTAAAAAGTTGGAAAGTGCTCATAATCTCTTAAGTACGGCATTTCTGCAGTCGGGATTATGATGTCTGTTTCTGACAGCCAATCTATGTCAGCCTTTCAGACATGGATTGACTATCAGAACCTGACTTTGGGGGCCCCTAGAAGGTCCCCCTTCCCCTTTGGCCCTCAACATTTGGGCCTGAGGGGCACCTATGAAGAATAGTAACATAATACGATAATAATATTTAAAAATATGTTTCGTATATAGAAAAGAAGAAGGAAGAAAGGAAAAAAAGATGGTATCTAAGGTGTAGATGAGTGAGAAGAAAGATATGTAGTGAAGGGTAACCAGAATAGATCAAATTACATTTTCTGATGTATCGAGGATGCAGAAACAGTATCTATTCTGTGTTTATCACAAACAAAATTCCACCATGTTACTATAGATAATTTAGAAGTGTCTTTCCAGCAAGAAAGTGTCACATTGAAAGCAGGCCTACTAAAGAGTTCAAATAACATAGGCTTAAGGAGAGAGTTGATCAAAATCTAGTGAGTCAGTCCCAAGAAAAACATTTTGAATTAATAATTGAATGTTGCAATGGAAACATTTTGACCAGATTATTTCCCAAAATGTAAACACATTGGAATAATAGTATAGTAAATGAGTTAAAGCCCCTATAGGAGGAGAACATGACCATCATAATGGAGAGGAAGTTGAAGAAAATTTAGAAATACATTCGGGATTGAGGAGAGCTCTGTAATAAACAAAAAATAATTTGCGTAATTCAAGCAGCTTTAGATCTCTTAAATATGTTAAGCCATATTTTATAACATGCATAAGTAGGTAAGCGATAGATAAGTCAGCTTCCCATAATAATTCAATAGAAGTTTTGGATCTTACTTCAATAGGGGATAACAACATATTAAACAAATAGGCAGCTTTATAGGAGTAGAATCTTTGTTATATAATGGTGTATTTGGTGTGAGCGATAAGGTATCTGAAGGAAAGTTATTAGTTGATAAATAGGATTGAAGAGAGGATGATAGTAAATTATATTCTTGTAAAAATTAACTCGGTAGATTGTATTGTAATTGTAATTGAGAGAAAGGAATAAGAAAGTTATTTTGTACAAGCTTATAAATAAACTTAGTACCCTTCTCTTTCCAGTGTTTGTACTAGAATGATTTACATTGAGATTTAATAAACATATTATACTAAATGGAGGAAGCAAGAAAACCTTGATATAAATCAAAACCTGTAGAAAATATTAAATGTAACAATTATTGGGAGTATTTTAGTATAGGGTTGGTTGATAGAACGGTACAATTAGACATATGAATAACATCTTCAAATGAGAACTCTTTTAGTAGACATCATTCAAATACAAATCATTGTGGTATGGGAGAATCACGAAAGTCATTGACAAAGGCAAAAAATTGTCGAATTAAAAATGCAGAATGACATAACTCAAAATCGGAAAAGTGGACCCAGTCTTCATTCTTGGGATGTTTAAGTTTGGCCAAAGCAATATGGGAATGCTTATTATTCTAAAGAAATTTGGTACAGATTGAATGATTTTAGAGAAATAGGACATAGTTATCCTAAAGTGTAACTTAGAAAATATATAAAGGGCATGTGGTACAATCATTATCTTAATGGTGTCCAACCTACCCCTCCATGATAGGTGGAGAGGAGACCACAATGAAAGTAAGTTCTGTAATGTGAGTTTTAAAATATTAAAAGTGTAACAGCTTGTGGTTGAAATGGTAGATGAGAACCAAATGCCAAGATACTTTATTTTGGTAGGGCACCAAGTACAATTAGCATTAGCAAACATATATTGATAACATGAAGTATTAAATGTTAATATTTCAGTTTTATAAAAATTTAATTTATATACAGATATACTGGAGTACAATGGAATTTTGTTTAAAAAAAGGAGGCAACGAGGAGAGTGGATTAGACACATAAACTAAAATATTGTCATCATAAGTCCATAATTTAATTTCAGTTCAATTATGTTTAATACTTGATACAAATGCATTACAATGAATATGTTAAAGAAAATGCTCCAAACAAAGAGTAAAAAGCAAAGGGGATAAAGAACATCCTTGTCGTGTACCTCCATGAAAATAACGGGAAAAGCGACCCAACCATTAACAAAAACACTGCCACGAGGGTCAGAATATAGCAATTTGACTAGTGAAATAAGGTTAGGGTGAAAGCCATACCATCAGAGAGTACTAAACATAAATTGCCAATTGATAAGGTCAAAACCTTTTCGGCATCAAGAGACAGTGCAGCAAGAGGAGAGTGGTGTTTTTCACAAGTAAGGGAACAATAGTCTCAAAGCGGGATGCTAGGAATCATAATTAATAACGAAATAAGATGATAATATTTACAGTGGGAATGGCCTTTATCAGGTTTGGGAATAAGGACAATCAAGGCTTCTAGAAAGAAATCGGTGATCTTAGAGTCAGAAGGTGTAATTGTCTCATTTGAGGATGTAATACAAAAAAATATTTTCTTCTGGCATTAGTGGCATTGGAGAGATCCTGAGAAAAGTAGATCTTATGGCCAAACCACACAAGAAAACATTTTTCTTTTGCTGCTTTCAACAAGCAGAGCAAGTCTGTAAATTCCAGAAATATAATTATAATTTGTCTAGTTTTAATAGAGTGAGGTTATAAGTGACCAAGGTGATGTACACTTTGAATATTCTGAGTCGGATCATGCTGAAAGTTTAAAAGCTCCGGCAAGAACCTTTTCAAGAGGTAAGGAGGTAAGGACCCACCAAATTTTCTGGAAAGCCATGAAGACAAAGGTTATTACATCTGTATCTATTTTCAATGTCCTCTGTATGAAGTCTGAGCTTTTGTATTTCTGGTTTCAGAAGAGGAACCCTGGTAGTGGCATCTTGTAGATCACTTACACGTTGTCCTCTGTCAAACAGGTTAGCATCTACGGTAATTCAACTATCTACGATTTGCTGGAGTTTTTCATTAGTGGCAGTCATGAAGGGTTATAAATCCTCACCTATAGTGTCAAGAACAGAATTGTGAGATTACATAATGGCAGAAGGTCGATCTTTTTTCACCCACTTTGGTTTGGTGCCAGAAAAAGGTGGCTTAGAAGTGGATTGGATTTCACTGACCATTTTAGTGTATTGGAACTGGCAGTGTATTAACTTTTGAGGTGGTCTGAGCCTGCCCATATTTGGTGCATATTCCAAACTTTGGGTGGAATCACAGAATGTTCTCACCTTTCTGTGAGAGAATGTTCCAGAATTGGTGAGGAAGGACTAAAGACCTACGAAATTATTTACCGTAAATTGCTCAAATACCCTAAATATTATGCAAAGTTCTGTCTTATTATGCAAAATGCGGTTTCAGCACACATAGAAAGTGAAGGGAAGACACAGCTTGCACTTAAAAATAGAGTGAAGTGTGAGATGTGTCAATCACACAATTAGCTTTATGGTTAAGGTGTGGCATTTCTGACTCCCTTTTGCCTGTTCCCAGTGCATCCCAAATCTTACCTGCATATTCCAATTCAATTTGGCCCTTTTCTTACCTAACTCTCTCATATTTCCAACTTTACTTCCACATTTCCTGTACTTTCCCAGCCTCTGTACATTTATTTTAAATCTTTCTTGTGCCTACCTTTGCAGTCTTGGCATAGGACACCATAGCTTGTGAAAGGATCACACGAGTGGAACCCACACAACATTCTTTTTTAAGTGGAGGTGGAAGCCATCTCCCTCTCATGTTCATATCAGGCGACAGGGCTAACAAGTGCTACAGCTTTGACACAAGGAAGGTGCATTGGGGGACCAGTGTGAAACAACGTGCACCATCACACTGGGTTCACATACTTCTAGCGACAAGTAACGCACCACTGGGACAACATGCTCGGTCATGAGCAGAACCTACTGGACTTGCTCAGCATAGGGGTGGTGGCATTGACAGATAGTGATGTTTAAACTTTTTCAATGTTATTTTTATTTGTAGTATGCATTGCATTGCAGGAAATATGAGTTTTTCATACACACACACAAACACACACACACACACATATCTACAAAGTACTCTACCCAGTCTTACCTATCACCTCTCATCCCATGTCATATTTCACATTTCTCCCACAACTCTTTTCAAATATTTTTTATTATGCCTTCTCTTCTACCTTCCAATACCTATGTGATCCAACCTGTCCACAGCCTAAGCTAAACCTAGCCCAAGTCTGACATTTTAGATCTAGTCTAACATTCACTTTCTCCTGAACTAACCGAGGGGCAAAATATTTTTTGTACAGGTAATTAAGTCGGGCGGAGGGTATGGTATCTAGGAGTGGGACTCGGTGAAAATTGGGAGTAGGAAAAGAGCATTGCAACTGGAATTAAAGCTATTATGTGCCAACAGTCGTCCAAAATGAATGCAGCCTTGGGAGGTTAGCTCAATTACTGTTGTATGAAATATTGTCAAATAAATTTTGCAGCATAAATGTAATACACCATATTTTTTATGGCAGGCGTCTCTGAAGTTTTGTCACTTTTTTCAACACAGTGCCTGGTGAAAATGTCACTCCTGGATGTAATTAATTTAGGCTTTTCATCTGATTTAGATGATCATCTAATTTAAGAAGGCGGTCATGGAATAATTAATGCAACATACTACAAACAGTGTTAGGTGAATTATGTGAAAAAGTGTAACAACAAAGTCCCAGAGACACAGACTCATGTGTAAAAAAATTGTGGTTCAAGAGAACCAGCAAGATTTTGTGATTATTTAACTTTACAAACATGTGTTGCAGTGAGTACCACAATTCATGATCTTCCCTTCTTTCCACCCTGCTTCTCCTGCCAGGGTCCAGGCACTAGATTCCCAGTAAAAGTAGGACCAGCTTTGGCAGGAGATAGACGCTCAGCTCTTTACAGAGTCAGTTTAATTCTCTTTTACTGAAATTATTTGTTTAACTGTGTGTGTCCTCCATATTTGGCATTAATGAATGCAAGTTACCTGTTCCAACTGTGGAATCCACTTACCTATCTATGTGTCCCTTGTCCCACAGAAGTGACCTACATGTGCAATTCAGTCCTTTGAAACTTCACTAGTAGCCAAGCTTGAGAATGAAAAGATGGTAATGGAGGTGGGGGTGGGTATCTTAATGTTTTCAGGAAATTAATGAAAGCATCCTTTGCAGATGTAGATAACATGGCTAATTGCAAATTCAATGGCTGATTCCATATACTGAGGAGGAGACTGGTCCTTCTGATCATGACAATTGTGCCCAATGCAATAGAGACCTGCTTCTGGGATACACTGGCTACGGGACATGAGAGGTGCTTTAATGCCAGACTGCTAGGTTTGGGTCATTGTTCCTGTTTTGTGTGCCAAGTTATCAAAGTTTCATGATTCAGGTAGACTTCAGTTTAATCGTCAAAATAGTACTGTGCTATCTTCTCTATTGGCATAGTTAACATCTGTTGTTTCTGAGTTCACTGGACTTCTGAGCTTCATTTAATTCCTGGAAAATTCATCTTACACCCATTGCAGAAGTGGGAAATGAAAGTGATGATGTTGGTGTTGGGTATTTAGTAGTAGGTGTATCTTGGAAGGTGGTTCTTATTTTACATTTAGTAGCTTCAGCAGCTGCGTTTGCCACATAATTCTGAATTCTGAGCCATAACAGAGCTTTATTGGAGTTTAAAGACATGACTTCAGAACTGCTATACTTGTGAAGTTGAAGTATTTCATCTTCCAGTTCATTTACCTTCCAGATGATCCAATTCTTGTCAATTGAGCCAGCCAGCAATGAAAACAGAGTAAAAGTGAGTTATCCTTTTTTGTATTATGGATCCAGTATAGTAGCACCGATGTCCTCTTTGGAGGACACAGTCTCTTTTTGCAGCCTTTAATTTGTATTTAACGAACGATAACTCTGTTGACTGAAGAAACTGCTTCTTCATTTACATTAAGAATGGCCATATGTGACCCACTCCCACATGCACAAACACCCACATGCTCAAACACATACATACACACACATGCTTGCTAGCCCCACAAAACTATTATCTCCCACAATGCATGCCAAGAAGGAGGCATAAAGATAATTTTCAAAGAAAAATGGGCACCTATCACACACGCACTGATTCCACCAAATGTCTCGGCCTACTTCTCAAGCAATGAAGGAGGCATGGAGTACAAAGAGAACATGTCTGTCCTATCCTGGCTATAGCCCATTCCTCCCCCCACAAATCTTGTATCACTTCAGGCACAAATTGCAACAATACTAATGTAAAAAAACAATATAAAAATTATAAAAAACAGCACAGTGACATGGACAATGAGAGAAAAGTTTAAAGTAAATTTTCAAAAATAACCCAAACACAAACATTCCAAGGTTTAATGAACCCTGCTAAAACAGGTAACAAATGACCTAATTTCTGCACGATTGCCCTTGGCTGTATTATAACACAGTGTACCCTAATTCACCCAGCTCTAGGCATATAGTATGGGCAGATTCTGATGGGTTCATTAAGATGACCAGTACACTTACTTAAAAATACGGAGTTATTGGTTACTTAATGAAAATTTTCACAAACTCAGGGATTGTCATTACTGACAATAATTACTAGCTCAAGGCGGAGCTGGTATACAAATTTGCACTAGGAAAAGAGCATCATTTACATGTACTTTATGCTCAAAAGGAAAGTTCTGCAGTATACCACTGTTCACATACAGCCATCTCTTAGCTTTCAATGGTATACATTTGGGGGTCAAAGTACGTCCCTTTTTGTTTCTCAACAAGGTTCTGTAAATGGAACTGTGCCTCTCTTTGCCCCACAATTAGCACAAAATAAACCACCTCCAAGGGTAGGCATAATTTGTACAACCATACTGACTGTGTAGAGTCATCAAAACATGAGGAACCTTGGAAAATGTAAGCATAGGACCTGTAAGACATCTTCCATGGCTCTTATGTTATTTTTTGGAAATGGCCCATTTTGCAGGGTCACCCCAAATGTTTTGACATCCTCCTCCCCTATTTGCTGAATTTGTTTTTGTTGCCTTTAGGACTCTGGGCACTTTACTACTGCTGACCAGTGCTAAAGTGCATGTGTGCTCTACTAAAACCATGGTAACATTAGCGTATCCTCAATTGGCATATTATATTTACTTATTAGTTCCTAGTAAAGTTCCCTACATGTGCCCAGGGCCTGTAAATTAAATGATTCTAGTTGTCCTGCAGCACTGATTGTGCCACCCACTTAAACAGCACTTTAAACATATCTCAGGCCTGCCACTGCAGAGCCTATCTGTGCAGTTTTATACTGCCATTTTGACCAGGCCCAAACTTTCTTTTTAATATATATGACATCCCTAAAGTAGGCACTGCACAGCTCAACGGCAGGGTGCTGTATATTTAAAAAGTAGGACGTAATTTTAAGATTTATATGACCTAGCTGTAAAAAACTCTTAAATTCGTTTTTCACTATCTCTCTAATAGTGCAAGGCCTATCTCTCCAATAGGATAACTTTAGGATTACCATAGTACATTTTATAAGTGTAATTTCCAATTGGGAAGAGATTGAACCCCCAAGTTTGGTGTCTCTGCAAACACAATTTAAAATCACAATTTATGGTGAAGGGGAATTTTAAATTGCAGTTCTGAAAATGGCAATTTTAGAAAGTTGTCAATGAAAACATATCTGTGCACTCCCTTACTGATCTAAGTAAATGGAAAAACAAACAATTCAGGTGCTGATGGGGTATCACCCACTGATCCTAGGTATCCTCAAAAAATCAGTGACTACACTATACCAGTTCTGGTGTATTGTCTGCCCTTGCACTCCTTGTGGTCCTAATGTAGGTTTCTCTCTTAATTTAAGATGTTGTAATCAATGTATGCGCTGATTTACAAAAATCATAAAAAGAGGTTGACTTTTGAATGTCATAGGTGATGCAGTGTAGAGGGCCGAGAAGAACAGCTGTCAAGTGTTACTAACAAGTAAACCATCAAACAGGAGAACACGAGAATGATATTCATATCAAAATATGCAACCAACAGTACAAAAATCAGGAAAGCTATTTCAAGGTACTGGCCAATGATGCAATCAGATCTAGATTTTAAAGGTCTATTCAATCAAATACTGATGTTCGTATATGAACGATCCAAGAATTTGAAGAAATTACTGTATTCTTGCATATATATCAATGATAATTACAACAAAACATAAAGGCGGGCCACCCCATATTTGAATTGCAACAACTGCAACAGTATAATCAAGGGAATAAAACTAAATCATTAATCGAAAGGGATTAAAATCAGACTCAGAACAAACACAACATGTGGAACAAAAAATGTAGCGTACATGTTGAAATGCCCATGCTGCCTCACCTCTGAGGGGAAAACAGAGCAGAATATAAAAACAAGAATGACAAAACATGAAAGCAACATGAGGATGAAGCGTGGAAAATCATCAGAAGTGGTGCATTTCTATGAGAGCGGCCATAGCATTAGCCAATCCAGATTCACAGTATTAGAACAAGTAAAAAAAAATAGAGAAATTGTTGATAACAATAAGAACTTGATCATACGGGAACTCTACTGTATAAAGAAACTGAACACATTAATACCCATTGGACTGAATGATTGAATCAAATACTCTTGTTTCTTATGAATATCAGAGGGAAGAATGATATATGCACTATGAAATGGAGTATGAACAGCCATGACAGATACCAAAACATTAATGCATTGATTGATGATGTAACAACAGATCGGGATTATGTGAGTGGGGGACAAAATGGATTATGGTAATGTACCTATGGAAATAGTAGATACTTAGAGGATAGCATAGAGGGACCTTATTGATTTGTGATATGGGTATATTGAGCATATTGATGATAACACAATGTGGACATGAGGAAGCCATGGGTTAGGTGGGGAATAGAAATGTTCAGCTGAAATGCATCGGGTTTACATAGTTTTTTAAAACACATATGTCTGACCAAACACTCACATAATGTTATCATGGGATTTTGCACACTAAGATAAGTTCATAGATTCTATTAGACACAGATTTGAACAACGCATTAAACCGCAAAATCCAGACTCACCTGGAGAGGCACACCTAGGCCAACATCATTGAGTACCATTTGATTAGCACCACATTGAACAAGGTCTCAAGGTATATTTTATAGGGCTCTTTAATGAACATAACAATGTAAATTAAGGATTTGTTTGTCAATAACATACAACTCAGACCCTAATGAATTAATATTACATAGACGTGATATCAATTTATAATATGCTCAAATTAAAATTTAGTACTCAACAACTTGATTCATTTGATGATATTGACTTAAAAAGACCACATGGCTGCCTTACATGGACTACTGACCCTAGTAAACATAGGTGATCTTGAATTCTGATCCACATTCACGTGGATTGCACAATTACCCTTTCACATTAATAGGGTGGACAATGAAGATACCGAGTGTGGCACGTGCCACATGTTAACATCAGAGAACACCTGAGGAGTTTTTTTTAACAATTCTTTCACAGTTATAATACATTTTAAAGTGTTAAACGAAATATTAATATCTGTGTGTATATAATTTCAGAGATTCCCCGAGGACAGTGTACGGAAGCGTTAGGTTTCCAAACACACATACAATTTTCTTGAAGGCACATGCCGACGGCAGTGCAACACACAAGATAAATATGAAAAGGCATCTGTATGATCCCAGTAAGTGATTTTAAATGTAACTTCACAAGGATATCTTTATTATGAATAAGCTTAATTGGGATTGACAGGGTTCTACAGACTTAGTTTGACGTTAACAAAAGTAGGACTAATGAGCTGTAGATACTTCAACTTAGAGTCAGTAACGTGAATATGTGCAGGTCTAATTGTTCAAACAATGGCATTTAAGAAACGCACGCAATGAGAATTCATCACACGTAGTAATTCCACACTCACGGGGTGTAATGAATGGAACATATCATACAAGACATCAATGAAAGACGGGAAGCCAGTTTGAAACGCTACCAACATTTTCTCAGATACAAGCATAAAACATATATTGCTCTGACCAATGTGATTTCATGAAACCATTTATGTTTAAAACAGTCAGCTAAGAGGCTGCAACTGTTTTGAACGTGAACACACTTATTTCTCGTACAATGGAATTGAACATAGATATTCACACAGAGGTGAACACTGAGGATTTAACCAATTGTTCATAACAATTGCATGCAATAGCTCTGACAGAAACATGAGATCTCCAACTTATAAAGGCTATGCACAGGCAGATCCTAAACAGACCCTTTTATTCAATTTTGAATATAATAATTTGATTAACAACATAACACTAGCTTGACTATGTGTTGAAGGGTATGTGCATTATGGTGGGAAGATAATTTATTGTTTTGAAAGATTAATTGGAGTCAGAGCTGTTGTGACCCGATAATATTACATGAATACCTGGGTATATTATTAAATTACTTTATTTTGTTTCACAGCATTCAATAATCTCTTGTTAAGGAATTAGGAGCCTGAAATGCATTGAGAATTGTTATGTTATATACAATGTGCAATTGAATATTTGTGGGATGGAACCAACAATTGAACTTCATTCTATAGCAATGAAAAAAACACAAATAAAGCTTCAATAAACATCTTTACTTTTTATGAATTTTTATTGTTATGAATTTTTTTAATCAGCACATAAATTGATAAAATAAATCATTAATTAAGAGAGGAACCCACATTGGGACCACAAGGCATGTGAGGGGAAACACTACACCTGAAATAGTATAGTGCATCCAGGAAGGTTTTAGAAAAGTAGCATTTTATTCTTTAGCCATTTGGTGCTTGCAGCGTGTCTCTAAGTACACAGCAGGGGTGGATGACAGGTTGGCTTTGTGCATTCTCTCAAGACAGCCACACACAATGGGAGCCAAGGTGTGACTGGATGGGCCTTAATTGGTCATTAACTGGCTGTATGGCGGCAGAGCTGAGCACTGCATCATTTACACCTGAATAGGCTGTGTCCTCTCCACACACAAAGGGCTGCATACCCCCTGTTTTGGGTCTAGAGCCAGAGCAGAAAGAACAGGCCTCTGTGCATTTCAAAGGCCTCCCTTTGAAGACACCCCCACTTAAAAGGCACACTTAGGTTTAAGTACTGGACCACAGACACCACCACTTCAAAACACTTCTGGACCTGTGGATACTCTACTAGGAAAAGGCCAGCTGTCCTGTTACAAAGACTACCACTCACTGGACAGCTGCTCTGCAGGACTCAATCTTTGCCGTGCTGACCTGCTGCCTGCTGCGCTCTTGCCAGGGAGTTAGACTGACTGGACCTGCATTTCTCCAAACCCAGAACCAAAGTGAATCCAAAGGGCTTGTTGGCTTGTCTCCTGATTGAAGGCTCAGGGATTTAAAAGACCTCAAACTCACCTGCTAGAGCTCCTGGACTCTGCCATCTGTGAGTCTTGTCCTGCCAAGAGGTGCTAATCCAGTCATGGGCCCTTGCAAGTGGGTATAATGTGCTGCTTCAGCTAAAAATCCTTTGTGCGCTTCGGAACCGGCGCATCTCCATCGACGATGACCCATCGCTGCTGCTGCGAGGTACCACTGCAATACATCCCCGCCTGCTTGGTGCATCGACCCTAGCTCTGACGCATCCCCTACTTTGCATGTCTCAGACCAGACACATTGCCTTCATCCTAAGGATTGTTGACGACACATGATCTCCTCTGTGCCAAGCATCTCGTTCTCGATGTCTACGCAAACAAGTTACTTTGCTGCTGGCCAAGGTTGGTTCCTCTATCCAACCTGCACTCCATCGCAGTCGGGCGTAACTTGTGGATTTTGACCCTGTCTAGCTCAACCAGATAGCCACGATTGGTGCTTTCGGTAAACAGCGTTTACAACGCTACTTTTACAACACACTACCTTTACCACGCAACTTTTACAACACAAGTCGTTACAATGACTTGCGCTGGGGGGCGCTGTAGGATAGGGAATAGTTTAATTTACTATCCAAATCCTTCCCTACTATTCACGGGGACTTGAGTTGGAATAGTAAATTAAACTATTCACTATCCAGCGCCCCCAACGCAAGTCATTGTAACGACCTGCGTTGTAAAAGTTGCGTGGTAAAGGCATGCGTTGTAAAAGCATGCGTGGTAACGACATACATCCGTTCTTTCTGCTTTTAACCCCTTCCATGCTCATGACGGAACGGTTCCGTCATGAGCGTCGGTTGGCTCATTAGAACGCTCAGCACAGCGCGAAAATTCGCGCCGCGCTGAAGCGGTTAAGCACTAAATTCCGGTTTATTCTTTAAAAATCCATATCTCTGTTTATACTTATTGGAAATTTATAGTTTTGGTCTTGCTTTGTATATTAAATTAATCTCTATTTTTCTAACCAGGTGTGATATCTATTCGTCTGTCATTTTCAATCTTTTACTTTTTGAAGTATTGCACAAATATTTCACACATTGCCTCTTAAGTAAAGCCTGGCTTCTCTGTGCCCAGCTACCAGGGGGTGAGCACGGTTACTTTAGAGTGTCTCTGTGACCCTGACTAGGAGTTGCAGTTCCTGCATGGACAGGGTTCATACCTCTGCCAACCAGAAACCCAATTTCTAAAATTATTGATCTCAGCATTTAGAAAACGGCTCCAATCTGAACCCTAGCTCCGATGTAGCTACCAGAGACTTTTTAAGTCAGGGCAAAGTGGGTAATTGTCCTTGGCCCCACTTTCCAAAGGCCCACCTAAGAAAGCGAATTCTCTCTTTAGTTCAATTCTGTAGATTTTTGTATTTTAATCTTTAACATATAATTCTATAGTGTTACGCAACATAGGACTTGAATTTGCAAAAAAAGAATTGTAATAAAATTCAAAGTTGTCTTAAGCAAGGTCCCAAAACATTTGTTGGTCCATTCCATCAATATCCTCAAGATGACCCTGGTTGGTGCCCTTTAACTTAATTATTTTATGTATTATCTACTGGTGCTCACAGTAGGTAGTTATAGTTAGGATCTAGTTTCCATAGGAAAAGCATATTTTGTTTTGTGAATAACTTTGGTGCTGTTTGAAATTTAGCAACTATAGTCATAGTTATCTCAAGTAACTATTACATGTGCCCTCACCATGCACTGCTAATTCCCCCATATAATACATTAACCATGACATCTTCTATGACATCATTGATAATATCACTGGAACATTTGCAGTGAAATTAATGATGAGAAAACTGTGAATGGCGGGGCAAGAGTTATAGTTACCTTAGGGCACGAGTTATAGTTACTTGAGATAACTACACCGGCAGCTCCTCTGCTAAGATAGAGGAGACGTCACCCTGCTACTCTCAGAGCAGTGCAACAAGGAAAAATAAAATGATAATAACACATTGTTATTATCATTTTAGTCTTCTGCATGGAGCCAGTTTGTTACAGGGCGGGACTGGACTGGTTCACAGGAGGAGGAGTGATATGGGCACTACTAGGTGTGCATGACTTTTTGGCAGGCCCTCTTGACCCGGCCAAACCATCATGCACACTTAGCATTTCTCCACCCAACTGTGTTGCACAGCCGGGTGGGGAACTGTCCCAAGGTTCCCAGGTACAGCCTGAGCAGCCAAACAGGATGCTCAGATCAGACACAACGCTGCTGTCATGCTTGTGACAGCAGCGTTGAGATTGGCTTTAGTGGGCCTGGGAGCTTTTTGCTTCCTGAAGTCAGGAGCAAGAGAAGAGGATGGAGGAGGATGGATGGAGGAGAGGCAGCGGCCATAACCAGGTAAGTGATTTTTTTTTAAAATCCCCTGCCTCACCACCTCCATTCCTAAGCATCCACCACTGTATAACTATAACTGTTGAATTTCTGTGGTTTTGTGTGTGTAAAATCTGAACCTACATATATATATATATATATCGGTGAATAATAATAGCCCCATGACCAGTCACGGTGCGTACAATGGCAATAATACAAGAATCTGCAGGAAGGAATGGAGATTTTGCCAATCAGCATGACAACGGTGATTGCCAGCCAGCCAAGAGCAAACTAAACAGAGAAACATTCAGTAGAACAATCTCACCTAATTATTGTCCTGCAATGATTTGCTTAGCGATTCATGTTTTTATCTTTGAATTCTGCTCTCACAGGTTTTTGTGTGTTTACAGGCGGGGTGTGTGCCTGCAGTACAAAAGCATTCCTCCGGAGGCTTTCCTTTGTGGCAATGCAACAAACAGTGTGCTGTTTGCTTTACGCGCCTTAAGCTTGTGTCCTTGTTTGTTGTGATTGGATATTCGTGAGGTTCACAAAGCACTGTTTCATCCGAGCCCACAGTAAGCTATTGCGTCCAAAGTCAATATTTGCTTGTGCATTACTAGTACTACCACGCCTTTAAGCCAGTCCCAGCCCGCTTTTTATGGACGTTATTGGAACACTGCAATTGTGGACAGTTAGCTTTATAAAGTATGCAGTGCATTAAATGGGGAAAAGGAAGTGCAGGTACTCACCAAACTAGAGGGAGCAGTGCCTATGATAGTAGATGGGCAGAGCTGAGAATTGGAAGATTGATATACATTTCTAGAGTTTGTAGGCATTCTTGCTCACTCCTGCCAACTGTACAAGTGCAGCTATCTTCCCCATCTCTTCCTCGGGCCTGTGCAATGCCACGCTATTTAATTATGCAGTGTTCATGACAAGCATTTAGCGTGATCACATCTGGAAAAACGTGAACGATTAGAATGAAAGTCGGTGCTGTTTGTTGCACATATGTTTTTAGCACCATTTTGTTACCCTAAAATGCATCCTCCTGCTTAAAATATAGCGTCAAATGCTGTTTTTGCGCTTGGTGTAACTTGATGTAATTATGCAATAGCAAATTACGAGAATATCGCAAACCCCTGCCAATTTCTGTTCCACTCCGCAACAAAAATTTGACATGCCAGGAATTACTCAGGTTATTTCCTCCCATGCCACCCCTCAGAACAGAGTCCTAAATGGACAACATTCTCCAATGTTTCTACCTTCTTTCCAACTCCAATGCAGAATCACTGCACAATATACTCTATATACCAAACATCAGAAGCTTGCCCACTATTTATCTTTCTATGCATTTTGTTACTTAATGTCTTACAATAAAATAAAATAAAACAAGCACCAGAAGGAGAAGTTGAATAAAGAAATGGAGGAGAAACTCACAAACAACATAGCTTGACTTGTACAGTGAGAAAAAATTCTTAGTCAGTCTTTCCTCTTAGTGATGCCCCCACATCACACAGCAGCACCTGTTGTGCCCTTTAAATGCACCTACCTCTATGTGAACACCTTGTTTATGTTGAGCCTCTGCGAGACTGCTGGAGTAGAGTATGGGAGAGAAGCCACAACCACTATCCCATATTTTTACATTGGCTTGTGTCATTGTCTTTCTTAAATGCTGCCTTCGGATTCGTTAATAGGCTTGTTGGTCCCTCCTTAGTATGGCCATTTCTTTATTTGTAACATCCCATGGCTACTGGCCCCTTTACTTTGGTTGATATATGGGACCTGTTATTTAGTCTGTAAGCACTATTTACTTTATTGAGTTTCTCTTACTGCAGGCCGGACGTGCGCTGCTTCAGCTGAAACCGCTTGTGTTTTTTTAAGCAGCACAGCCTCCCCGTACCACGGCGCCCACTTTCAATCACTTTAACCTGCCATTATCTTGTGTCTGTTTCAACTCACCCCAAGTAAAATGGATGTAGAAATGATTAGCGAATTAAGTTATGTGCATTCAAGGTAGCGCATATTAGTGTGCCTATGGGCTGAAGCTGACAACAGCACATATGTGTTACATGTCATGTGCACTAAGTCACCTGAAGTGTTGTTTTCATAAGCCTGTTTTGTTAACAACAACACCACCACCACCACTAAATACCATCAATACCACCACCAATACCACCACCATCAATACCACCACCACCAATACCAATACCACTACCAGTACCACCACCACCAACACCAACAATACCACCAAGTAACACCACCATCAATACCACCACCAACCCAATACCACCAATATCAATACCACCACCAATACCAATACCAATACCACCACCAATAGCACCACCACCAATAACACCACCACCAAGAACACCACCACCACCAATACCACCATCACCAATACCACCACCACCACCAATACCACCACCACCAATAATACAACCACTAATACCACCACAAATACCACCACCACTAATACCACCATCACCAATACCACCACCAATACCACCACCACCAATACCACACAAATACTACCACCACCACCAATACAACCACCACCAATATCACCACCAATACCACCACCACCAATACCACCTTCACCAACAATACCACCACCAATACCACTACTACCAAACCAATACCACCACCACCAATACCAATACAACCACCAGTACCAATACCTCCGCCAATACCACCAATATCAATACCACCTATACAGCACCACCACCACCAATACCAATATAACCACCAATACCACCAAAACCACCACCAATACCACCGCCACCACCAATACCACTGCCACCAGTACCAATATCACCACCACCAATACCACCACCAATACAACCACCATCAATACCATCACTGTCACCAATACCACCACCACCAATACCACCAATATTACCACCACCACTAATACCACCACCACCAATACTACCACCACCACCAATACCACCACCATCAATATCAGCAATACCAGCACCAATACAACCAATACAACCACCACCACCAATACCACCACCACCAATACAATACAACTGCCAATACCAATACCACTGCCAATACCACCAATACCACCAAAACCAATACCACCACCACCACCAATACCACCCCAATACAACCAAACTACCACCAATACCACCACCAATACCACCACCACCACCACCACCCTCACCACCAATACCACAACCACCAAAACCAATACCACGACTAATAAAACCAATACCACCACCACCAATACCAACACCACCACCACCAATACCACTACCACCACTACCACCACCAATACCACCACCAATACCACCACCACCAACAATAACACCACCAATACCACCACCACCAATACCAATACCATAAGAACCACCACCAATACAACTGCCACCAATACCACCATCACCAATACCAATACTACCAGAACCACCACCAATACAACTGCCACCAACACCAATACCACCACCACCAATACCACCACCACCGCCAATACCACCACCATCTCCACCAATACCACAATCGCCACAAATACCACCACTAATACCACCACAACAAATACCACCAACAATACCAATACCACCACCAATACCACGACCACCACCACCAATAACACCACCATCACCAATACCACCACCACCACCAATAACACCACCATCACCAATACCACCACCACCACCAATACCACCACCACCAATACTACCACCACCACCAATATCATCAATTCCTCCAATACCAACAATACCACCACCACCAATACCAGTACCACCACCACCACCACCCATACCAATACCACCACCACCACCAATACCATCAATTTCTCCAATACCAACAATACCACCAATACCACCACCACCAATACCACCACTTTAAGCGGATGTATGACGTTACAACGCATACTTTTACTCCGCATACCATTACAACGCGGTATTTACAACGAATACCGTTACAACGCATAGCGCTTTGGGGTGCTGGATAGTGGTAAGTATAATTTACTATTCTAACTCCAGTCCCCGTGGACCCTAGGGAAGGTGTTGGATAGTAAATTAAACTTACCTCTTATCCTAGAGCGCCCCCCAGCGCAATGCGTTGTAATGTCATGCGTTGTAATGCCCGCGTTGTAATGGTAGTGCGGAGTAAAAGTTGCGTCGTAACGGGTGTATACCCTTTAAGCCAGTCCCAGCCCGCTTTTTATGGACGTTATTGGAAAAGTGCAATTGTGGACAGTTAGCTGTGCTTTATAAAGTATGCAGTGCATTAAATGGGGAAAAAGAAGCGCAGGTACTCACCAAACTAGAGGGAGCAGTGCCTATGATAGTAGATGGGAAGGGCTGAGAATTGGAAGATTGAAATAAATTTCTAGACTTTGTAGGCATGCTTACTCACTCCTGCCAACTATACAAGTGCAGCTATCTTCCCCATCTCTTCCTCGGGCCTGTGCAATGCCACGCTGTGTAATTATGCAGTGTTCATGACAAGCATTTAGCGTGATCACATCTGGAAAAACGTGAACGATTAGAATAAAAGTCGGTGCTGTTTGTGGCACATACGTTTTTAGCACCATTTTGTTACCCTAAAATTTATCTTCGTGCCTGAAATATAGCGTCAAATGATGTTTTTGCGCTTGGTGTAACTTGACGTAATTACGCAATAGCAAATTACGAGAATATCACAAACCCCTGCCTATTTCTGTTCCACTCCGCAACAAAAATTTGACATGCCAGGAATTACTCAGGTTATTTCCTCCCATGCCACCCCCTCAGAACAGAGTCCTAAATGGACCACATTCTCTAATGTTTCTACCTTCTTTCCACCTCCAATGCAGAATGACTGCACAATATAATCTATATACCAAACATCAGAAGCTTGCCCACTATTTATCTTTCTATGCATTTTGTTACTTAATGTCTTACAATAAAATAAAACAAACACTACATGGAGAAGTTGTATAAAGAAATGGAGGAGAAACTCACAAACAACATAGCTTGACTTGTACAGTGAGAAAAAATTCTTAGTCACCCTTTCCACTTTGTGATGCCCCCACGTCACACAGCAGCACCTGTTGTGCCCTTTAAATGCACTTACTTCTAGGTGAACACCTTGTTTATGTTGAGCTTCTGCGAGACTTCTGGAGTAGAGTATGGGAGAGAAGCCACAACCACTATCCCATATTTTTACATTGGCTTGTGTCATTGTCTTTCTTAAATGCTGCCTTCGGATTCGTTACTAGGCTTGTTGGTCCCTCCTTAGTATGGCCATTTCTTTATTTGTAACATCCCATGGCTACTGGCCCCTTTACTTCGGTTGATATATGGACCTGTTATTTAGTCTGTAAGCACTATTTACTTTATTGAGTTTCTCTTACTGCAGGCCGGACGTGCGCTGCTTCAGCTGAAACCGCTTGTGTTTTTTAAGGCAGCACGGCCGCCCCGTACCACGGCGCCCACTTTCAATCACTTTAACCTGCCATTATCTTGTGTCTGTTTCAACTCACCCCAAGTAAAATGGATGTAGAAATGATTAGCGAATTAAGTCATGTGCATTCCAGGTAGCACATATTAGTGTGCTAATGGGCTGAAGCTGACAACAGCACATATGTGTTACATATCATGTGCACCAAGTCACCTGAAGTGTTGTTTTCATAAGCCTGTTTTGTTAGCAACAACACCACCACCACTAAATACCACCAATACCACCACCAATACCACCACCATCAATACCACCACTGCCAATACCAATACCACTACCAGTAGCACCACCACCAACACCACCAACACCAACAATACCACCACCAGTACCACCAAGTAACACCACCATCAATACCACCACCAATCCAATACCACCAATATCAATCCCACCACCAATACCAATACCAATACCACCACCAATACCACCACCAATAGCACCACCACCAATAATACCACCACCAATAACACCACCAAGAACACCACCACCACCAATACCACCATCACCAATACCACCACCACCACCAATACTACCACCACCAATACTACAACCACGAATACCACCACAAATACCACCACCACTAATACCACAATCACTAACACCACCACCAATACTACACAAATACTACCACCACCACCAATATCACCACCAATACCACCACCACCACCACCAATACCACCATCACCAACAATACCACCACCACCAATATCACCACCAATGCCACTACCACCAAACCAATACCACCACCACAAATACCAATACAACCACCAGTACCAATACCTCCGCCAATGCCAATACCACCAATACAACACCACCACCACCAATACCACCAAAACCACCACCAATACCACCACCACCAATACCACTACCACCAATACCAATATCACCACCACCAATGCCACCACCAATACAACCACCATCAATACCATCACTGTCACCAATACCACAACCACCAATTCCACCACCAATATCACCACCTTCACCCATACCTCCATCTCCACCAATACCACCAATATTATCACCACCACTAATACCACCACCACCAATACTATCACCACCACCACCAATACCACCACCTTCAATATCATCAATACCACCAATACCACCACCAATACAACCAATGCAACCACCACCAATACCACCACCACCAATACAATACAACTGCCAATACCAATACCACTGCCAATACCACCAATACCACCAAAACCAATACCACCACCACCAATACCACCCCCAATACCACCAAAACTACCACCAATAACACCACCAATACCACCACCACCAATACAACTGCCACCAACACCAATACCACCACCACCGCCCTCACCACCAATACCACAACCACCAAAACCAATACCACCACTAATAACACCAATACCACCACCACCAATACCAACACCACCAATGCCACTACCACCACTACCACCACCAATACCACCACCAATACCACCGCCACCAACAATACCACCCTTACCAATACCAATACCACCAGAACCACCACCAATACAACTGCCACCAATACCACCACCACCAATACCAATACCACCAGAACCACCACCAATACAACTGCCACCAACACCAATACCACCACCACCAATACCACCACCACCGCCAATTCCTCCACCATCTCCACCAATACCACAATCACCACAAATACCACCACTCATACTACCACAACGAATACCACCACCAACACAAATACCACCACCACCACCACCAATAACACCACCAACACCACCACCATCACCAATACCACCACCACCACCACCAATACCACCATCACCAATACCACCACCACCACCAATACCATCAATTCCTCCAATACCAACAATACCACCAATACCACCACCACCAATACCAGTACCACCACCACCAACACCCAAACCAATACCACCACCACCACCAATACCATCAATTTCTCCAATGCCAACAATACCACCAATGCCACCACCACCAATACCACCACCACCACCAATAACACCACCAATACCACCACCACCAGTACCACCAATACCAGCACCAGCAATGCCACCAATACCAATACCACCACCACCAATACCACCAATACCCCCACCACCAATATCAATACCACCACCTCAGCACCTCTTGCTTACTAGTAATAGCAGGGGCACTGTATGAGTCTGGAGCTGCAGCCAAGACTATCCCTCCCTCCCTCCATGCCTGCCATAAAGCACAGCCCGCCCTGCTCCAGGAGGGGAAGCCAGGGCCCTACTACAGCTGGAGCACTTTTTTTAGGCCAAAGATAGGGATGAAATTATGCAATGCTACACTGCACACTCAAATCACGGAGAGGGCAGGAAGTAGCCCCCCCCCACGCTCTGCCATCTAAGCCGCAAGAGTTTAATCACAGAGCAAAAGGTGTTGGATCACTTTGTTACTGTTTATAGCTCAGAGCGTATGTAACTCTCACTTCACACATGGGTCCCATTAGGATCAGGGGCGGATCGCCACCAACCACATGACGGTGGCGGACCGTTCACCGCTTTTACGCCCGGTCAACAAGTTGACCGGGCGGGAAAGGGTTTAATATGGTGGCGATGTCTGTTAGACACCGCCAGCCATATTAACATGGGTGCGGAAAGATGCCTTTCCATGGCTGCATTGCCGCCACGGAAAGGCATGTGGAAATAGACTGCGGGGACCCGTTGCGGGCCACCAGGTACTCCGGGGGATGTACATAGGGGGTACCTATGTCACCCACCTGCAATTCCATTCACAACATGGCAGGGTCTGCGCGGTGCCTGCCATGTTGTGCACAACATGCCTTCCTGGCATTGTGGCGGGTGGTGCTGAGTGCACCGCCCGCTACAAAGACAGGAATGCAGGATGCGCCCGCCACTGTGGCGGGTGCATCCTAATTGCCCCCACGGAACCCCCACCCTTATGGCGGGTGGTCCCGTTTCCCGATAGGCCCGCCATCCTAATGACCCCCTTCGTGTCTGTGTAATTTACAAAACTCACACATCTTCTTCACTGCACTATTTATCAATACTTAGAAGACGTTGCAGGGCAGTCTCTTCCTTTGATATTTACAATCTAACAAGCAGTCGTGAAGGCCCTTTATTGCAATGCAATAGGTCTCGCAGAAGAGGCATTGTCGTTTACAATGCCAATAGCTCAAGCTTGCATGAATGAGAGGCCTATTGCATTGCAAATGCTTGTTTTCTATGTGTTGGTATTGGAGCACTTACATAGTACGTCTCGCTGACATGTAATGTGTGTAAACCAAGATGTGCATCAAAACAATGTTGAATGAGCTGGAGTGTTTTTGTGTCTCCTTTCAACACATGGCGCACATTTTTTGCATTGATTGAGTTGCACTTAATTTTATCCAGGGTCCATTGCAAGCCACCATTTCTATGATTTTACACATTTTAATTTCATCATGTAATTTGCAGTTTACCACGATAGACAGCAGCTTCAATTTAAGATCGGTGTGATTGGCCTCAATCGCCTCATAAATTCCAAGGATCGGTGTGTCCTGCCAGGACATTCAGGAGGTTTACTGACAGATTAAAGCCATCTCAGGCATAATTCAATATTACTTCCTTCTAGAGCACAATACTCCGCTTGTAGACCTATTAACAGATGCATAGTGTTGGCACTGAGGTCATCATCCCAGCGAATTCATCTCACACATGCTAGAAAATAATGCAAACCTAAACTTTTACATTCTCTAGACAATATCCTTTGGATAGAGGTCGCAACATTTGAATGATACTCTTCACACCAAATGAGATCAGTTCTTTTATTTTGGCTAAACAGCCTTAATATAATCAAATGTCATTCTTCAGATAACATATTCATTTCACATTAAAAAAAATACAGAAACCTGACAATAACAGATATAAACCTCATACTGTAAACAAATTACTCAAGATTCACAAAACCTTTTGCTTCTGTAACTTACAGGAGTGAAAGGTAGATTGTCTACTTCAAATTTCCAAATTGTGGTTTAAGAAACATATGACCAGATGTACGAAATTAATTTAAATTCACAAATCCTGCACTTTGTAAAATCACTGGTTTTGTGAGGACAAAATAGCATATTGTATTGTACTAAACCCCTTTATTTCTATTTGGAACTGGGTGACTCCTCCACTATGACAGAGGAGCGTCGCCCCACTGCTTTCTCGTAGTGTGAGAAGCAGAAACGTAAAATGGTAATTACTACCATTTTATGTTTCTCCTTCTCGCATTGTGAGAAAGCAGAAGAGTTTGATTGCGGGTGGGTGGTGGGCGGGGCTGCTCTGTGAGCAGGGGAAGAGTGGTGTGCCCAATCCTGAGGACGCAATGACTGTTTGGACGGCCCTCATGGGCCACTGAAACCAGTCATGCGCACTCTACAGGCTGCCATACAGCCTACATGGAGAAAACGGCCCCGTAAGCCTCTGGCTGGGGTGCGTCCCCACTAATCACAACGCTGCCATTGCAGCATTATGATTGACTTAGGAGAGGGAAGTGCAGGAGCAGGCACATAGAAAACTGGGGACCTGGTCAGCCGACAGGTACGTTTCTTTGAATTATTATTAAGTGTACCCGCCCGCGCAACCCCCTGCCCCCCCACCCGCGATTAATGCCAGCCATGACTGATTTGGAAAGCCATTTCTGAATTTCAAAATTGGTAATAAACCAACTCAAACCAACTCATTTTGAATTACAATTAGGATGCATCGTGAAAGCAGTACTCCCAACAGGAAATGGAAATGAGAAAGATATTTCATTGTCAGCAGACCAATTGTGGTAGCAGATCACTGATAGGGGGCCAATTACTGAAAGGAGGTGTTAACCCATTTGGAAATGGGAAGCTGTGTCCATTGGACAGCTTGTCTTTTAAGGCCTTTGTTGGACTCTCTTGGAGGGAGCATCTTGCTCCCCCAATGTGTTCCCAAACTAAAAATACTTTTTTTTAAAGCAGCAGTGGTTTCTTTGAGGAAAACAGATTTTCTCATTTGTGAATACTAACACTAGGGAGGTGGTTTGCTGATTTTTACATGCTAACATCTCTGTGTTTAGCAACCTGCTTAATTGATATTCCTTAGGTTTGTTTTTTGCACCTTCTGCAATTCTAAATTGTGTGAGAAGATCTATTAGTACATAGGCCACATTGCAAAATCACAGACAGGTTGCAAAAGGTTGGTGTGTTGTCTGCAACTACTATTTTCAGCCTTTCTGTTTGGACATCAGACGCAAAGCCTTTGGATATTGTGAAAGGAGAGGAATGAGATGTGGCCTCTTAGCTGAATCTGCTGACCCTTGAGCATGGAAGTCTGGTTTTAATCCAGGTTTTTGCACTTTTTCCAAAATTGTGTGATTCTGACAAAAATTTGCTTAAGATAATTTAGTGTTTTGGTTGAATACTTTTTGTCTGCCTATGTGGCAGATCTATGTCTTCCATCACTCTGGCAAGAGGGGAATCCTCAAGGATTTAGAGTTTCCATCACAGTACAGAGTTTTCTCTACTAAACATCATGTGTCTGCCATGGGAGAGTCCTCTTTTGGGGGTAAAGATCAGTAGAAATTCCCTAACACCCATGTAGGGAGTTAAATTTTGATCCTAAAAACTATAGTACATTTCCACCAGCAGCATATATCCAATCATTCTATATGATATTTTGTTGGTTTATTGTCCAATTTGTAAAAACATATGATATTGGGATCTCTCCCTGAATTACATGATCTTGATTCTCTTGGCTCCTGGGTTTTCTTAATCCAGCCTCCTTCCCTCTCTACCTTGTCCAGGGGAAACAGATTCAATTCCCAATACCATTGGATAAAGAAAACTTTAGGGAGTGTTCCTGTAAGTAATCAATCATTACCTCAAAACAAATGTAATCTCCAATCAGACCTCTACCAGGGTCTTGACAACGCCGCACTCCTCTCAAACAATTGCCTTGTTGTGGTCATGTCACACATAGATCAATGACAATTACTTCACTAGTCTTTCCAGCATCTCTCAAAATTCAAGAGAATTAAAATCTATGGAGATCATCAGGGTTTGGTTTGAAAGAGGAAAATCACAATACACTGACCTGGCATCCCAATGAAAAAGAGAGCAACAATTTGGCCCTTTACACAAGGCGTATATAATTTACACAGTGAACTATCTGACAAAACTGTTTATCCCTTATCCTTGAAACAGAAGCCTCAGATTCGCGAACTGGTGACTACTGACAACTCAACCAATCAAATGTAACAGATACAAGGGTCAATCCTTTAATTAGCATGGCTCTTCCCTACTACAATTGTGAAATGAAAATGGCAATTTCCAATTCTGAAGATCCTTAAAGACCGTCTTTGCCACACTGTCATTGGGCTAATCCCCTGCTGTTCACGCCAGATGGTACCCTAAATCCTGCCCGGTCAGTTGTTGAAGATCTTCTCCATGCAGACTCCCCGGAAGATTGTTCCTTTTCAAGTTACATTTAAGGTTGAGTTTTTTTATAGTGATGGATTAAACCCAGATCTGTTGACTGGGTGTGAGTCTTTGATTGGTTCAGATGCTCCGTCCATCACCGCCCTCTTTTGCACCGCTTTGTTCGCCATAAGTTGGCAGGGTATGCTCAGACGTGAGTCCCTTGCTCACTTTGCCACTGGATTCAAGCAAGCCTGGCTGAAGACGGCTGGAATGCCAGAAACCTGTCCTAGGAAGCTTGTTTCCGGACCAGGGAAGACATGGCTGGGCAGTTCGGGCTGGATTGTTCCCATGAGGCACAGGGTCAGACTGATTTGCATATGGCCATGTCTGAACTGGGGTGGCAGAGTGGGCTAAAGAACGGTGCTGGATTAAACCCAGATCTGTTGACTGGGTGTGAGTGTTTGATTGGTTCAGATGCTCCGTCCATCACCGCCCTCTTTTGTACCGCTTTGTTCGCCATAAGTTGGCAGGGTATGCTCAGACGTGAGTCCCTTGCTCACTTTGCTACTGGATTCAAGCAAGCCTGGCTGAAGATGGCTGGAATGCCAGAAACCGGTCCTAGGAAGCTTGTTTCCGGTCCAGGGAAGACATGGCTGGGCAGTTTGGGCTGGATTGTTCCCATGAGGCACAGGGTCAGACTGATTTGCATATGGCCATGTCTGAACTGGGGTGGCAAAGTGGGCTAAAGAACGGGGATGGATTAAACCCAGATTTGTTGACTGGGTGTGAGTGTTTGATTGGTTCAGATGCTCCGTCCATCACCACCCTCTTTTGTACAGCTTTGTTCGCCATAAGTTGGCAGGGTATGCTCAGACGTGAGTCCCTTGCTCACTTTGCCACTGGATTCAAGCAAGCCTGGCTGAAGACGGCTGGAATGCCAGAAACCGGTCCTAGGAAGCTTGTTTCCGGTCCAGGGAAGACATGGCTGGGCAGTTCGGGCTGGATTGTTCCCATGAGGCACAGGGTCAGACTGATTTGCATATGGCCATGTCTGAACTGGGGTGGCAGAGTGGGCTAAAGAACGGTGATGGATTAAACCCAGATCTGTTGACTGGGTGTGAGTGTTTGATTGGTTCAGATGCTCCGTCCATCACCACCCTCTTTTGTACCGCTTTGTTCACCATGAGTTGGCAGGGCATGCTCAGACGTGAGTCCCTTGCTCACTTTGCCACTGAATTCAAGCAGCCTGGCTGAAGACGGCTGGAATGCCAGAAACAAGTCCTAGGAAGCTTGTTTCCGGTCCAGGGAAGACATGGCTGGGCAGTTCGGGCTTGATTGTTCCCATGAGGCACAGGGTCAGACTGATTTGCATATGGCCATGTCTGAACTGGGGTGGCAGAGTGGGCTAAAGAACGGTGATGGATTAAACCCAGATCTGTTGACTGGGTGTGTGTTTGATTGGTTCAGATGCTCCGTCCATCACCACCCTCTTCTGTACCGTTCTGTGAGTTAGGCCTGAGTAGCTGAAATTTAGACCTCTGATCAGCCAGCATCAGTAAACTGTTGCACAGTGCCCTTCATAAATATTATCATTTTGCTAATCGGATTTTATATTTGAAATTTTTATAAATCAGCAATATGCGTGCACCCATAATGGGGGCTAGATAAGCTTTTCCTGCTGACTTTTTAAGCAGCCCTTACACGTGAGCTTAATTAAAACCATGTAGCAAGACTGGCATGCAATTTGTCAATATTTTGGCATTGTACCTGAACCTTGCATTGGCTATGTCCTTCATCTTAGTGCTTAAACTCATATTTAAACCATGCACACATATTTATTTACAAACGTAACACAACCTGAACTGTGATACTACACAAGAGCAGCTGCACATTTGTACCCAAGACATGGAGCAACCTCCCTCAACATATCACAGCCTTCTCCTCACTTCTTGAGTTCCGCAATAAGCTGAAGACCCAGCTCTTCATATAAGAACCTTGGGATTCACACACCTATAGACCTTGCCCAAGCTCATCGATACCCTCTTGGGTGATTAGTGCGCTATACAAATGAACATACCCTAACACAAAGCTGCAGAGTGTGCTGAACCTTATTTGTTTGTGGAACGATCATTCTCACTGTACAAAACTAATGAAGAAAAGTACCAGTCATTAGCAACATGGACTTTTATTATATCTTATGCGAATGTACATTTTATACCTTGTCGTACTGTCTGCTTTTTACATATCCCGTATGTGTTAGTAGCTTGTAATCCCTTCCCTGCAGGTAGGTGACCTAGACCCATAGGTAATTAGGCCCATTCACACTTTTCAGGAAATTAGACCCAGTGATACAGATCAAAGTCATCTCTGTGCTAAGGGCTTCCTGTCATTTGATTCCTTTCTAGTATGACACCTACATGGCAATGGAGACTCGAACCTGCTTTGAATGAAAGGGATTTAATAGACCTGGAGATGTCTCACCTCCAGCAGAGGAAGAAGATGTGCTTATAAGGAGTAGATTCTGCATTGATCATTTGGGGACTGTAGAGATTTGGCACTGAGAGGAGATAGAGAGCGACAGAATAACGACAAGACATGCACAGCCTGCTAATTTAGAAAACTGGAGAAAAAGTCATGTTTTGAAAAGACGAACACGGTCTAGGCGCTGTAAAAGATAGGAACTGGAGCTGGATTCATTTGGAGACTTTTGCCAATGAAGAGGAGCGGTTTCAGCTAGGGCAAGAGAAAATTGAATAATGTCCCCTGAATTCATGTCTGCATTGTAAAAGTATTGAGGAGAGATGTCTCATTGCTGTCTTGAGTTCCTGGATCTCGAAAACTTCTCTAAGGGCTATGGAAATTATTATTAAATATTTACTTGCCCGACAAAGACAAATAGTGGCCAGGTCTGTCCTGAAGGAGCCTGCCTACTAAGGTACATTTCTTCCTATACCTGAGAAAGTGTGAAAGGGCAAACAACGTATCTGGATCTGCTTCGAATGAAACCAGCAAGGCCAGTCACAAGTAAACCTTTGCCTGTGCCAAACTATTTTGGAAATGAACAACCCTGTTTCCACTTAAATCCATGGACTAGTCGAATTTTGGGAGATGACTTCAACTGCTCTGGCATTTGGAGGAATAGATCTGTTCTCTTCAACGTATAATAAAGCATACTAGGGTCACAGGAGCTGAGCAAGATGCAGTGCACACGCACTGAGGAAAGAGATGATTTTGAAACACAGATCAATTTCTACAACATGAGCTCACTCCAAGTACTGGATGTATACAGTCTGGATGAGGAAGGCATCCCAATCCTGCTCAGTATATGGGCCAGGACACATTGAGTATTAGTGTGCATTGCAAGCTTTCTATAACATAACATAACATAATTGACACACCCTGGACCAACATCTGCACTGCTGTTCCTTCACTGGTGTGGTTCTGTTTCTATTGCAGTTTTTGTGCTGATAGTTTCCTGACACTAATTTCTTATCTACAGTCTGAATCTAATGACAGTTACAATACTGCACACATCAAAGCACCAACACAGCTGAGAACACATTTATATTTCTGAAAATAATATTTCAAGGTCTGTACATCTATGGAAGTGACACCATTAATGGGCCACAAAAGCATCAATGTGACGTGCTACCTCCTCCTCAGTGTAGTTGTTCACTACCAAGTCCACATGCCAGAACAAGATGAATTGCCTCAAAGTGAGGATGAGGCTCATAAGAACATTTTCAAAGGTGCAAACGCATGACAAATGTCCTTACCTTGCAACATTTTTTCACACTGTTATGGTGCAAATCGTTCCAAACTCTTATTTTGGCTGCTGTAAAATCTTTCAGAATATGCCCACCGACTCTATTACTGCCCAGCATGGAGTGTTTCTGTTCATTGTCATTCTGACCTCTCTGCATTTTCTTAAACATTTCACAACATTCCCGAATAGATCAGTATTGTCATGCAGCTAGGACATAGTAGGACGTAGGAAGCCAAACAGGTTCATTTTAATCAAGTTGTAGTTTTAGGTCTCGGCCTGATCCAGCGCATGCGCTAGTCTGGCCGAGACATTTAGTAGCTGCTTTTAAAAGTGCTACCTTGCCGGCCACCAGCTTGCTAGAACGCGCACGAGAGCGAGCGCGCATGCGCGCAATAGCAAGCTGGTGGCCGGCGAGGTAGCACTTGCGGTGACTCGTGTGCGCACCACTCGCGTTTTTGTGGGTTTTTTGCGATCGCACTAGGCATGCGCTTGTTTTGGCTTGCTCTCTCTGCCTGTTGCATTTTTTGTCTGCTGAATGTCTCTCGCTTTCTTTCTTTGACTGCCTGTCTCTCTTTTTCGTCCATTGACTTTGTGTCTGCCTGTCTGTTCTACTTGGCCTCGCTCCCCTCTCTCTCTCTCTTTATGGTTCTATCTCACTCCACTGCCTGTCTCTGCCTCTCTCACTAACCACTGCCTGGCTTGCCTCTCTCTGTGACTGCCTCTCTTTGACTATTATTAATATTGTTTCACTGTGTGACTTTTATGGGTTGCGCCCACAATTGGGGAGATTTTACATATATTTGTTGCAATGTTTGCACTGCTTGTTTGGGATAGGGCATAACCTTAACACAATAAAATGAAATCTTTATCTAATTTTACCTTGCAACATGATAAGGCGCACTCTGGCGCACATCTTGGCTTTTAAGTGCACATAGGAAGCGTTAAAAGCACAGCTCCACCTGTGGTTGGGGAATGCTGCACATATGCCCCCAGCCCCCCCCCCCAGGGTGGGGGGTCACAGGGCTGGCCTCAGCTGTGCTTTCTAGTCCTCGTAAGGTGATCCCGCTCCTTCCTCCACAGCTGCTACCATGCATGGTTGAGCTTCTCAGGAGCAGAGAGGGGTTTAACCCGCACTGGTGGTGCCCTTTATTTAAGACGTCGACTCATCCGCATTCACTGGTAAGCACCCCCGGATGTAGCGCGACGCTGTAACACGAATGGATGGACACACAGCCCCTACAGTGCTTCTTGTGTTTAGTGAGGCCATCAGTCGGTCCCGCCGGCTGGTGTCACTGTCACCACTTAAGGTTACAGGGTCATACCGTTGCGAGCCCAGACATGGCGTGCACATCCAACTCATGTGTCACTGCCGAGCAGGGCCTGTCCGGTATGCTACTGTTTCTGATGGGCTTCCACACCAAGGAAACTCTGGCAGGCTGGTGGGGCTGGGAAAGAGTCAGTGGCACGTCGAGCAGCCATGGATATACAACTGACAGGTCAGTCTCTGGGCCTGCTTCACAGGCCTTTCCGAAGCACTAGGTCGATTCGAACGATCCAAGTTCTCATGAAGTCCAGACTAAGTGCAGATGCTGCTGTGGCCAGGAGTAGTCCTGGTGGAAAAGTAGGCATTTGAAAGATTCATAGGCGCCTCTGTTGCCTTATTTGGAAGGGAGCTGCCCTTTCAAGCAGGCGCTGGACAATCTTGCTTCTACGGAGGTTTATGATTTGAGAGAGACCGCTCCGTTCACAAATTTGTGACCTACATTTTATTTTCAGCCCTCCTGCCCTTTTTAAACGATTCCATGCTCCATCCAACCCAAGTCACTTGTCCTACAGGTGACTAGGCGGGAACAGGTTTGTGTGTGTGTGTTTGAGCCACCTCCATCCATCAGGCTTGTGCTGAGAGATGGTTTTGGGCACATACGAGTTCGAAAATTTATCAATATGTTGTGGTTTGTATAAAAACAGGCATTGGCATTGCCAATAGGTCTTGCTTTTGGGACCTTGTAAGTATTTAGATATGCAGCACAATATCCTTTGTGCAACAACTTCAACTGCTGCATGGCTAAACACTTATAAGGTCCCAAAGGCGAGACCTATTGGCTATGCCAATGCTTGTTTGGAAAGGTAATACGTTTTAATTTGTATACAATCATCTAATTATTATACATATTTATTCAAGTAATCTTGCATTTTCAGTTCACCTGCAACACAATTTTGGTCCATTTAGCAAATTGTTGGGGCACATTTTTAGCATTTGTAGATATTGGGCACAGAATTTAACGTATGTAACTGTAAACAAATTTAGGAATGTTGGGGCATCCACTGAATAAAATGAAGTGGCTCAGGGCTAATAATGACCAGTATAATCCTTTTGCACCAACATTCCAATGTCTGTGTTTCTAATTCTCACTTTTCAATTTAGAACATTCTTCTCTCAGTGGGGGGGAATGTTAAAATAGCCTTACAGCCCTTCGGCGTCCGGCTTAGCGGTGGTTAAAGGTCATCTCCCTTTTGTAAGCCATTGCCTGAAGCTCGAGCCTATAACTTAGGTTCAGGGCATTCACTAACTGGTAACGCCCTCAGCAGCAGTGTAAAAGGCTATATGACTTCCTCTTTCAAGCAAATTAATCCATGTTCTGTTTAGCAGGGCAGGGGGTGGGGCCGGATTGCATAATGCTCACTGTGCACGTAAATGTCCACAATTCATCAGGGTCTTTTCATTCAGTGGCTGGCCTTTTACCAAGCAGCTGATACAAACTTCTCACAACATCTGCCCTAGTCATAAGGGCTCAACAACTGCAAGATGGAATACCTTTGTGAATATGGTGTCGCTTGTTAGGGATGAAAGGCTGTTTGATGTTGGTGTTCATGTGCTACATACTTTAGTTCTGAGGAAGGCCTTGCTTTTTGTGCCTAGCACCCAAGGGTTATCTCTCAATTTTGTGAGAGCTCAGCTACATTTCATATCAAGACCAAGGCCTATCTCCTTCATTGTTTAACAATATGGTACTAAGAACATAGACCAATATCAGAGCTGAAAAGTGCATGAGACTGCAAGAAAAGATTTTAAGAGAGGTTGCCTCTTCAGAGAACGTTTCAACTAGAGTTTTAACTTACAAGACTTTCTTATTTCTGATTTTGATAGGGAGCTTACATCCAGTATTCTAAAGTCCTTTCCTCGCAGGAAACCACTTTTATATAACAAATGTTATGATTAAGGGAAGACTCAAGCATAGGCTCCACGTTGTCTACAGTATGTAGGGTATGTTGTGCAGGGCACCTTCCTCTGGTTTCTGGTGACAATAACCAAGCAACATAGATTTACCATTTAAGGAGTGATTTTTTTCTGTCTTCTTGGTTTTATGAGTCAGTCTTTAACTTGACTGTGGAAAAATTTCAGGTTCCCAAAGTGCATATCAGGCAAACCCACCTATATGGAACAGCAGAAACGCATCATTGACAGCACTTTTCTTTTCTGCTGGAAGTGGAGACAGCACATCACACCTGTGGGAGCCTCACTTGGGGGCATATTTACAAGGGGTTATCACCACCAAAGCGTCACTTCTTTTGAAATTCTGGTGGCGATAACTCCTACCCATTATTTACAAGGTGGATTTAAGCCACGTACTGTAACTTAACCCTGCCTTATAAATAATGCCCCTATTCACGCAGCACTTAGCGTGAAAGAGGTGGGCAATGGGTGTTGCAGTGGGTGTTCCACCACAACACCCATTGCTTTTTGATGCAACCTCCTATTTACAAGGCTGGCATAAATATGGCGCTGTGCCAAAAATAATACCAGGGAAAACCTGGTCTTAAAGTGGCACAACAGAGGAATTTAATAATTTCTCCTGTGTCCCTTCCTGCCCATAAACAATCATTAAGTAAGGATGAGTTGCAACTTCTATATGTGCCGCATTCTGCAGCACACGAAGAAGTTACAAATCTCCATTAGTGATTGTTCCTGTGCAGGAAGGGACACCTTACTGCACATGAACAATCCTTCCCTGCAACGCAGGCACCCTTGAACTATAGTGCAAGGGGCCTGCTTTGGCGCTAGGTGGCTAAATTTAGTGCCAGCGCTAAGGGAAACGCAGGGGTGCGCCATATTCATGTTAATAAGGCTCATCCCTGCGTTTTGAGATTGTCAGAGTGGGGTGTTACCAATTGTGGCGCAACACCGCACTACGGCATTCTGTTGTAAATATGCCCCTTGGTACGTTGGGTTTACAGCATCACGTTTTACATAGTGGCCCAGAGAAAATTCCTAATCAAGCAGAGCTGCAATATTATTTACATTTATAAATTTGTAGTATTTTTAAATCATTTTGAAGGTAATTTCTCATTCTGGAAGCACATGTAAACCTTCTACTGCATAAAACTAGAGTATGTGCATTTACAGAAAGAGAAAAGAGAAGTAGCACCTCCATATTACATTGGGTGTAGTTGAGGGGTTTTCATTGCACAGAAAATGAATCGATTTTTCATTTGAGCAAAACAATAAAACTAAAATGAGTCTAAATATACTTTTCTGAGCTGTATAATGCAATGAATTTTCCACCCTGTAGCAAGTCCACAGAAGAACATGTGGGAGGAACGACTGCATGGAAATCTATGATTAAGGTAGATTTACATTCATACACTTGCTTGAGGTTCTTTTTGAATCTCCTAGTAGTCTTCAATCTTCACAAAGAGTAGATGTAATCTACAACGTGAAGTTTTCTGAATTGTCTAAAACCTTTCATGAGTCACGCTCAATTGTATTCCTCTTTATTTTTATATAGTATTAAACTGATTGCTATTTAAAGAATTAAACGGTTAATATGGTGGTCACTTGCGCTTTTTTATTACTAGTTTAAAATAGCCCTACAAGCTTATTCAGAGAATGTGATTTAGTAGTCTGCATTGTTGCGGTGGCCGGCACAGGTAAACACTTGGGGGGGGATGGACAGGGCGGGGCAGGCTGTAGTGGGGGAAGTCAACATACAACAGAATAGGTATAATTAATTAAATAAATAATACCTAATCCGTCGTCTGTCGGCTTCCCCCTGCCGCACCCTGCCCTGTATTGTGGTTTATGAATTCTTCATCAAATAAGGTTTTGAATTCGTTTTTGCTGTTAATTTTTTACAGAAAGAGTAAAAAATTGCACTTTTGACTTATTTGTCATTTGAACTGCTATTGCAAATGTTATTGTAAGAGATATGTACAGACATCACTGGAATTCAAGCAAGCCTTAGCTGTATCACTCTTATCACCAATATTCAAGTTATGCATCATGTTACTTTGCCTATGACTGGAAATAAAGTTAACTGATATCAACACATCCAGATTGCTATTTCTTTCTATTTATTTATTTTAAGGTTTTATAGAGCGCGAACCAGACCCGTGAGGGTATCAGAGCGCTTTACATGATTGAGGGGGTGGTATACAAAGGGCATAGGAGGGGAGGATATCAAGGGGAAACAAGCGTTATGTACATTATGTAGGAAAAACAGGCAGTCACAAGTTCCGGATAGACTTCGGATAAAAACAGGTAAGGTTATTATACAAGAGAGTAGGTAGTCTCAGTTCCCTGGTGGGTAGCCCGGAGGGCCGGGTGGTATCATCCGGGAAAGTCAAGGATAAAGCCGTCGTCAAGGACGTAGAGGAGATTGTAATGCGGTCGTTAGGCAAGGAATTTGCCCATAAGGAAAATGTTGGTCTCCTTTTTGAAGCATTCAAAAGATGACAGTCTTCTGATGGTAGGCGGGAGAGAGTTCCATATTCTTGGAGCGGCCCCAGAGAAGGCCCGATTGTAGGTTTTCTTTTTCCGGAAACGAGCTGGTTGGAGCAGGAGGTCTCTGGCAGACCGGGAGTTTGTGGCTCCTCCAGATATCACGAGTTTCTGGGCAAGGAAGGCAGGGGAAGTAGAGTATAGAGCCTTGTGAGTAATGCAGGCCATCTTAAGTTGGATTCTGGCCTCGAGAGGGAGCCAATTCAGGGCTTTCAGGTGGGGAGAGATGTGGTCAAATTTCCTTGAACCAGTTAAGAGTCTGGTGGCTGCGTTGAGGCAGGCTTTCAGTGGGGCCAGAGAGTTTTTAGGTAGACCTGCAAGAGTAGAGCAACCGTATTCTAGTCTAGAAATGACTAGTGCCTAATTTGCCATTTTTAGGTCGGGAGGGTCGAGGAAGGGTTTCAAGTTTCTTAGGTAACTCAGGTGAAATCTGGCAGCTTTGGCCATCGAATTGATGTGGCCATGCATCTTCAAGCTGCCGTCAAGAGTTATTCCCAGGGATTTAGCAAAGTCCACAATGGTAGGAGAGCAGTTTAGCGCTGAGGTGGCCTTGATCCATTCTTGGATGTCTGGATTGCTTTTGGGTGGAGAGATGAGAAGAAACTCGTTTTTTTGCGTTAAGTTTGAGCTGGTTAGAGGTGAGCCAGTGGACAGTCAGCTTCATGGCCTTATTCAGGGAGAGAATGTCCTTAGGAGAACAGATTTTTACGTACATCTGTGTGTCGTCAGCATACATGTGGTAGGCGAGGATATTGGCGGTGCACAGCACCTCTGCGAGTGGTTCTAGGTAAAGATTGAAAAGAGTAGGGGGAAGGGTTGAGCCTTGAGGGACTCCCACCGTGATCGGGGAGGGGGCAGATAGGTTACCATTAATTAGGATTCTCTGTGAACGATTCTGGAAGAAGGACCTAAACCATTCAAGAACGGTGCCATCCAAACCAATCCAGAGTTTGAGGCGTTCGAGGAGTGTTTCGTGGTGGACCGTATCGAAGGCCGAAGATAGATCTAGGAAGATAAGGAGACAGGTATTGCATTGGTCCAGGGCTTGAAGAGCATGGTGGTTCTGGTGCTGTGTCCAGGTCTGAATCTGGATTGGAAGTCATCCAGTAAGTGGAAGTTAGTGTTGTGTAGGCTCAGCTGCTGTGCACTCATTTCTCAAGAACTTTGGCTAGGTGTGGGATGTTGGAAATAGGCCTATAGTTGTCAAGGGAGGAAGGATCCAGCGTAGGTTTTTAAAACTGGGGGCGACTTGGCCAGCTTTGAGAGAGTCCGGTATCGATCCCTGTAGGAGGGAGGCATTGATCATTGCAGTCCAGGAAGGGATGATAGCCAGAGAGGCGGCAGCTAGGTAGTTAGAGGGGAGAGGATCATTGAAGTGATTGTTCAGATTTAGGGAGGAAAGAATTTTCGAGACTGAGTGGTCATCATAGACTTTGAAGCTGGACCAATGGGCATGGTTTTTGGGTGATGTCTGGGAGGGCAATGTGGAGAGAGCCAACGGAGTTAGGGAGAGAATTGCACATTCAAGTTCGATCCCTAAGGCAGAGATTTTGTTGCAGAAGTATGAGGAGAATTCTTCGCAAGATATTATCAATTTAGGGGTTTCTTTAGAGGTTTTTGCTAGTTTGTTGGATTGATGTTTGACCAAGTCGAATAACTTGCAAGGTCTATTTTTTGCGTTATTTCATTCTGTTCTGAAGAATTTTTTTTTCGAGTTGAGGATTTTCCTATTGTAGGCATTTCTGTCCTGTCGGAGAAGCTTTAGGAGGGCTGCTGACGGGTGTTCTTTTCAGTTACGTTCTTTCTGCCGAAGGGATCTCCTCTCTTTGTTGAGGGATTCGTTGAACCAGGGATTCCGGTCTTTGGTCTGGGTTCTTTTAAGTTTTAGTGGAGCGAGGTCATCAAGAATGTTGGATATGGTATAGGAGTAATGTTCAGTGAGGCTGTGGACTGAAGTGAGATGGGGGAGGGAGGTCAGTCTCGCAGCGCACAGTCAATTGTCCGTGATCTAGGTTTTTGGTGCCTCTAACCCATCATTTGGGGATTACGGGTTGAGGTGCCCATGTCTTGTGGGTGCCGGGCAGATGGAAGGAAATAGAGTGGTGGTCGGACAAGTCACAAGGGTCAATAGAGATAAGTTTGACTGCTGATTCCTTGGCGATGATCCAGTCTAGAGTAGCGACTTTCGTGTGAGTAGGTAGTGTGCAGGCTTGGGTAAGGGCTTGGTTGGCCAGGAGGTCTCTGATGGCATTGACCTGTGGGTCTTTGGGGTAGTTCCAGTGCAAGTTGAAATCACCAAGGAAAATGTCAGTAGAGTTATGGGAAACCTTGGTTGTGATGATTTCCATAACATGGTCAGTAAAGGTGTTCTTATTGCCTGGGGGGGGGGTAAAAGATATGAAGTCTGCACATTTGGGTGTTGTTGTTGCAAATGGAGAGTGCAAAGTATTCAAAGGAGTCTGCGGGATTACCCAGAAGTTCTGTAACAAGGAGGGAAGAGCGATAAATGCAGGCAATGCCACCTCCTTTTGTTTTTGATTGCCTGTCTAGTCTTACGATGTTGTAATTGGGTGGGACTAAGAGGTCCAGGCAGGGTGATGAGGATTCAGTAAGCCTAGATTCCGTCAAGATCGCTAAGTCCGAATTATGGCTCAGGATGAGATCAGCGACATCCGAGGCGTGCTTTACTGCAGAACGGCAGTTAATTAGTAGCCCAGATAGATGGGGGTCAGAGTGTGTGTCGTGGGTAGGGGCAGAGATGGGTACTATCGCTAGGTTGCTATTGACCACTCCTCTGAAGCGGATAGTAGAGGGTCTGTTAGGGTTGGCTGCAACCATGCGGATATGGTGTTCGTCATTCAAGTCTAAGGGGCAAGGGGTTGTCAGGGCAGATTCGTAGCTAGAGAGGAGGGTTCCAGCTTCGTCCTCTGTGAGGTCTAGAGGGCTACTCGTGGTAGGGATAGGATTGTAGGAAAGGAGGAGGGCGAGAACTTCATCCTCCGATAGGTGGTAGGGCTGCTTGCGGGGGCACAGGTGTCTCAGGGATAGCGGTAATGGGTGAAGAAGGTGCTCGGAGTAAGGGGGGAGGAAAGAGCTCTGCAAGACCTTGAGATTCGAGCAAGAGAGTTCGGTGAGGTGCAGGAGTTTCTTTAGATCCAGGATGGCGTTGTGGATGCTCAGGGTTAGTTCGGTGGCTCTGCGCTGGAGAGTATCAACATCCCTATTGGAGGAAAGCACATGTGGGGAGGGTGCCGATGGGATGGGAGGGATTCTGATGGGGTGAGCTGGTAGCCTAGTGGTGTGATTAAGACGACCAGTGTTGTGAGCCCTATCAGGAGTTTAAAAAATCAAATGGGGGAAGATTTTGCAGGCGGGAGGTAGTGGGTTTAGGAACGTTTCTTTTGGCATGTACTGGTAGCTTGGTAGTGGGTCTAAGGCTGCTAGAGGCATGAGCCGTAGGGGGCGTTAGAGTAGCCAAAGGAGAGGTGCTAGCAGGCCTGAGATCGGTGTTATAGGCACATAGATGTTAGTATGCGCTGGTGGCGTGGTAGTGGGGCTAGGTCGACCCATGTCGCGATCTCCAGCATGGGAGGTTAGAGAAAGGGTAGGCACCCTTGGCGAATTGGGCGAGGGGTTTTGCAGGGGGGACGTGGGCAGAGGAGGGTTTTGCACGTATTTTTTATGACAGGTGAAGAAGTCAGCAAATTTATTGTGGCCTCTGGGAGGAGCTTGTATAAGGATGATGCTGTTTTTGTAGAGGGTGATGATGAGGTCGGCATGCAGGTTTGCGGATGGAATGATCGTGAGTTTGCTGCCGTATGGAATGTTTGTGGCTTCAATTACCTTAAGGAGGTTCGAGAAGGCTTTATGCCAAAGAGACGTTTTTCTGGAGTAGAAGATGAGGTCATTGATGACTGTGCCCTTGTCTGCGCTGAAACACAGGTCAGAGACCAGGGTCTCTGGGTGCCTTTTTAGGATTGAGTGCTTGAAAGATTTCTTAGCGGTTTTGGAGAGCTTAGGAGGATAGTCAATGGTGTAGTAGTTGTCGCCCGTGGGGGTCAGGCAGGGCCCTGCCATGATAGATGGAGAGGGGAGAACTCCCACCTGGGAGGTCTGTTAAGGATGGTGAGATATAGGGGTAGCGACCTCAATACATCTGTCCTATGCGATGGTCAATCAAAATCAAAGATTAGGGAGTAAAGAGGTAGTGCTCCTAAGAGTACTGTGGTGGATACATCCTCCAAACAAAGTTTAATGAAATAAAAGGAATCACCTCGAAGAGGATTATTGTATGTCTAAAAATGTATACACTGTTTGTTAAAATACCCCTCACACACCAAAAGGGCCCTTGGTGTCATGCTTCATCATCGGGGTCTTCCCGCCCCGCTGCGGGACGGGCGTGCTGCGACTGTCGACTATGCTGGAGCGCTGATTATTTGTAAGTGCTATGTGAGGTGTATCTGTTGTGAGTGAAAAAGTGTCAGGGGTAAATGAAAAGTGATGCTAAAAAATACCTGGCCTTATGGTTTCAAAAAAACGTTATTTGGTCATAGGCTGGTATTGTTAAAAAATGTGTAGTCGAAGAGATCGCGCTAGTAATGTGCGTATTCTCCTTAAGGTGTCAACATGTTTCGAAGCTAGAGATGCTTCTTCATCAGGACAAAGTATGATCCCTCAGTCACTCACTATGTTGCTATCAATATGTGAAGAAATTTATATACAAGTGATCTTAAAAATACAATACCTAATTGGTATAGGTATGACTTTTCTAAAGCTTTATCAGTATTTCTGAGTATAAGCCTGTAAAGAGAGAGAGCACAATTATTTCGGGTGCGCTCCCAATGCGCAGAAACTCTATCACTTAAGGAAGAAAAGTGATGCATAGTGAATACTTCTATAGTTTAACGGGATGTGTTTCAAAAACAAAAAATACATGTTTTAAATTAATTTTTTAAGAGTAGGCAGTGGTCCCTGGGACTGTCCTCTATTAGAAAATGTTTTTGCAAACATTCACAAAGTGGAATGGGTCGCCTGGGGATCCCTTCCAGCTTGTGGTAAAACGCAAATGTTTTGCGACTGCATTTCAGTCACAAAACATTCGCACATGGCATATAAATCACTATTAGGAATCGACCGACTTACGACTGGCAAAAAATGTTTGTACATGGGGATCTTAGTGTAAAAGTAAGTAAATATCACATCTGTACTTATATACAGCATTGGTCAAAATAGGTCTGTCTATATTTAGAAAGCTGAATTCATCTTGTATAAACCACTGTTGAACATTTTTATTTAAACAGACTCTCCAGGTAGAGAGGGCTACTTTATCAATTACATTTTCACATTTAAAAATGAACATTTTAAACTTAAATTTTTTGGCACAGCCTGAATAGAGTATATAGCTATATTTTAACATTTAGCTACAGGTTTTTATTTTTTGTTTATTTTGCTTCAGCAATGGTATATACAGCTTTTGGAGTATATGTCCTTTTTCTTGACATACAGATGGTTCTCGACCCTTGACTCAATTACTTAGGAACAGCCTACTTCAGGATTAGTTTGGGGCACATATTTGTAGGATTGTGTTGGTCATTTAAGGATTTGTCTCAGTTTCTGTCTAATATAATGGATCTACACCAGGAACAATTATATCTTGTCTGTGTCAGTTAGATTGGAAGTTCTCTTGGTTGGTCATTTGTATAGGTTGTTTTATTTGTCTTGTGTGTCTGTGTCAAACTGATATACTTATCAGTTGTTTCGTATAGTTGCTCATTGGCAATTCCCTGCTTGTTTGGCAGCTTAATATATTCTGATACACTAACACTCTGAACAATGCCCACATTTGTGATGACCCTTAAAAAGGCCATCTGGTAAATGATGTGGAATGGGTCCCCTGGGGATCCCTTCCAGCTTGTGGTAAAATGCAAATGTTTTGTGACTGCATTTCAGTCACGAAACATTCGCACATGGCAATGTAAATCACTATTAGGAATCAACCCACTTACGACTGGCAAAAAATGTTTGTACATGGGGATCTTAGTCTAAAAGTAAGAAAATGTTACATCTGTACTTATATACAGCATTGGTCAAAATAGGTCTGTCTATATTTAGAAAGCTGAATTCATCTTGTATAAACCACTGTTGAACATTTTTATTTAAACAGACTCTCCAGGTAGAGAGTGCTACTTTATCAATTACATTTTTACATTTAAAAATGAACATTTTAAACTTACATTTTTTGGCACAGCCTGAATAGAGTATATTGCTATATTTTAACATTTAGCTGCAGGTTTTTATTTTTTGTTTATTTTGCGTCAGCAATGGTATATACAGCTTTTGGAGTATATGTCCTTTTTCTTGACATACAGATGGTTCTCGACCCTTGACTCAATTACTTAGGAACAGCCTTCTTCAGGATTAGTTTGGGGCACATATTTGTAGGATTGTGTTGGTCATTTAAGGATTTGTCTCATTTTCTGTCTAATATAATGGATCTGCACCAGCAAGAATTATATCTTGTCTGTGTCAGTTAGATTAGAAGTTCTCTTCCTGTATGGGTTGTTTTATTTGTCTTGTTTGCCTGTGTCAAACTGATATACTTATCAGTTGTTTCGTGTAGTTGCTCATTGGCAATTCCCTGCTTGTTTGGCAGCTTAATATATTCTGATACACTAACACTCTGAACAATGCCCACATTTGTGATGACCCTTAAAAAGGCCATCTGGTAAATGATGTCATAATATACCTTAAACCCTAATAAGTATCATCAAACAAGACATGTTCTGAAATACCTCACATTGGTGCATGATAGAATGCAGGACTGGCCAAAAGGAAAAAAAAATATTTGTTATAGTGGATGGCCTGTTTAATGGCAGGGAGCTTCAAGATGTACAGTATTAGGTTCTAGCTCTTATTTTCTTCTGCATTCTTCTGCATTTGGGCCATGTATGTTCATGGGATCCCCATTTGAAAATCAAAAGGATGAGTGATGTTTAGATTTTGAAAGCATTTCTTCTTAGCTAAAATACCTTTGGTCATGATGTTTTATGTAAGCACTACAGTACTTCAGCTTTTTTATTTAAGTGTGCTGTAGTAGGAAAGTGCCATTTTTGTATGGTCATCCCCACACTTTTTCCCCCAATGCTGAATGATATGACTCTGAAAGTGCACTGGGGTTTGCTATCCAGGCCCCAGTGCCAGTGCGATTGCCCAAAAAATCACCAGATACCTAATACAAAGGGAAATATATTGGATCAAAAGATTGGACACACAATATTTAAGAGGTCTAAATGAAAAGGTTGATATGAGTTGTTTCTTATAATTCACATTGCAACATGCAAATAGGTTAAAGAGTTGCTGGTACACCTGAGGCCATGACACATAAGATTAACCAAGACGGCCATAATCATGTGCTTATCTCGTATGTACTCCTCCTAATACAAATCACTGTGATTCACTTGAAAGTAGGACGCTTTCAAATGTTCCACAGAACAACATAGCTTGTACAATAGATGCATGGATAATTACTAACCACAGACACACACCTCGATTTAGATTTCTAACTAAGACGCAAGTGTGTGGTTTTATCGGTTACCGTTGACACCCAGTGATAATGGTATAGTGACACGGGTTACAGCAAACGCATTGGAGAAAGGACAATTAGGAATAGATTTGTAATTTCTAGTTGTTTTTTCTGTTGAGTAATCCGTCTAAGCCGGAGGCTTGTATTTCAAGAAGTCAACATGTTCTTGCGGTAGTCCGCTTTTGGTGTGTATTTCTGTAGGAGTATTTCATATGTGATGAACAGCGTCTGGTCACGTGATCAACATTGACGTTCAGACCCCGTTGAATCCGACAACAAATTGTTTCAGAGGTAAGCGCAGGGAGATTTTTACAAAGAGACACAGGAGAGCTTAGTAGTGAGCTGGTCAGAAAGTGATTGACCGCTGTGAGAGGTAGTATATTGATCAGATATCTGGTTTGTTCCATAGAGACAGATACCGGTTGAACTATTCATCTGAAGTTAGCGAGTAGCACAAAAGAGCAGGTCAGTTAATAGTTGGAACCACAAGTGATTGTTAACAAAAACGGTAACACTTTTCCTTATGAGCATTGGTTTATTTTTGGACCTGTTGGCAGCAGTGAGATAATCACTTACTCGAGTTTGGAGTAGTAATAGATTAATATTGAGTAAGTGGTTGTGATTATCATGAACATGATATAGCATGAGTGATGATGTAGTTTCATCTTGATACCACACATTGCCAAAGTAACAGTAATAATCAATATGCATACAGGGTAACGTTCAATGGTATTAAATAATGGATTGTGCATCTGCTCATGGAGAGTTGGAATCTAATCCAGTAATGGGCACCATCACTGTTTTCATTGAGCACATACTCACCTTTCAACCAGATTAAGCACTTTTTCATTTGTGGATAGGAGATTGACAACTTGACCCTGTACATTGTCATTTTTATGGTTACAGATTGGCCACTGATGAAGGGACACAATTCCTGAAATGCATTGGGCGTGAACGAAAATATTTAAACATGTCGATCTATTATTTTGATGTGACAAAACATGCAGATGTATTAATATACATATTGAAGTAAACATTTGTGTGATATTCTAATGATACGTATGAATTGAAGTGAAAAAATAACACTTTAAAGACAATTTATATTGAAGAAATTGACAAGAATTGTTAACATTTGTTTTGTGAATTGAGCAGATTGGATCAAGTACAGGTACTTGTATGATTGCTTTTTTATGACCTTGAAGCATGTCAGACAGCATGCCTCCCAGTGTAGCACACAAAGGCTGAAAGAATTAGTATTTAGATATTGGGTTTAAAGTAAGGAGTGCACTACACAACTTCACACGTTCTAAAAATGAGTGACCAAATTGAGCAGGCCTGTCATTTCAGACTGCAGGATCAGTGCAATGAGCTCAAACATGACTCTGCCCTCACCATGAGGGGCGAGGCCAAAGCATTATTTCTAATACATGTCAGTCGGCCCTAAGCTAGGCCTGCTGAGCCCTGGAGACGTGGTGCATTATAATAAAAGTGTGGACATATAAATGCAAGCTTGTATGTCCCTATGGTAGTCTTTTTCGATTTAGGGCTACTATTTGTGTTCCGGCAGACATAGGATAACATGGGCTGGCACCCGAGGTTGCCAGCTCCATTATGGTCCCTCTGAAAATTGTCATGTTTGGTATCAAACAACTTGACTTATTAAATTATACTTTTTCCCAAAGTCAGATTTAATGTAAAATGCACCCATGTGGCTACATTAGAGGTTGCCTGCCTGGTCGCCCCAGCCTTCCCTGTGCCATGGCCGGCAGCATGCAACTGCTACCGCCAAGACAGGAATGTGACCTCCTGCCAGTAAGTGTGTACACTCCCAGGAGTCTGAAACACAGACCTGCCTGGGAAGGAGATGGCACCTTCCTCCATGACAGGATGGCTAGTGAAGTGGCATATCAAGGTGGTGAGCTCAAAGCTTTCACCGCCTCGGATATGCAACCAGGATGCCTCCCAAAGGAGGAAACAGCCCTCCCCCTACCCACAAGCACAGTTCAACCCTAGCAGGTGAGAAAATTAGGTAGTCAGGATGTGTGCACCACCAGAGGCTAGCCACACCCTAGGGTGGGATACATGGTCTAGACAGCCAAGGAAGGAACCTGCAATTTTTAAAAGTGGCAGAATCGAGGACTCTGGGTAAAAAAGGTGACACACAACCCCAGATGTGGTCACCTAAGGGGTGGATTAGCCCCTGGGGCTAGCAGCCCACTAGCTACTTGCACCCCCACACCTATTATCCTTAAATCTAGAATGTAATGGGCCACCCCTAACATCAGAACCTCAAATCTGAAACAACTTGCAACCAAAGACAAATAAGAGACCTGAGTCTGCAACTTCAGGATCTGCACAAATCAAAGGCGTAATAACCTGCACCTGTGGCAACCGTCCTGCGATTGTACAAGTGCGACTCGTCTCAGACCTGAGACCAGCTCTGAAGTAATGAGGAACCACTCTTTGCTTTAAACCACTCAACTTAACTTCCACTTTTTTTTATGTAACAAAGGTTATGGTGCTCACATGAATGAACAAATCACCCACAGAAGTCGTGCACCAGCCGTTCTGTAAAGGCGCCCTGCATTTCTCCACAGCATCACCGGTCAGCATCATCCAATATGCAGGAAGAGGATTCAGGAACTTAAAACTAGGAACTAAGAATTCATCATACGCCCTTCCGGGACAGATGGGGCAGTTCAACAAGACAAGATGATTGCAAGTAACAGGCTTGCAGAATATCTGATCATAGTCAGCCCACAAACCGCATGAACATGATCTAGACATCAATGCTGTGTGGCTACTAAATGTAAAGAGAAATGCTCGTGTATTTCACATTAAAATGCAAGTTGTGTATTGTACACTTTGTGTTATGTTTACTTTGCCTGTGCTTGTCTGGCAACCAGTCTTGCCTACTATTAGGGTTTGTTTGCATTGTCTCGCTTAGGGAGCTCAAGTGAGAACTTTCTCATGCACTTTCTGGTATTTTTTAAGCAGAACAGAGTCACTTCTCAGACTAGTCATTAAATCCTATGTTTATTTTTGCTGAGTGTTGGGCAAGAAGAATCAGAGATATCCCATTTAAGAACTGCTCCTCATATTTACAATTTTTCCTTAATGATTAGTCATTTTTCAAGCAGCTTAAGGCCTTGACTTGATCGCTTTGAAGGCAGGAGGACAAAAGCTTTATTTGCACGGAGGAGATGTGTTCTCCTTTCGAGTTATATGTTCTTGAGTTTTTGGTTTATGGTTTGATATATACTTTCTGGACAGTTCCTATATAAAAATAAAATGTGTGCTCTTAACCTATATGCTCAAAGTTCGAAGTACTATACAAAATCCAGATTCATTGTTGGAAAAATAGGGTTGAAAAGCAATGTACAGTAAAATAGCAATGGCTATTTCCCCCCCATTCTGTCTATGGAAACTCAGAAAGGTGGTCAAACATTAACCCATATCTGGTGGGGAGAATATAGGTTAAAGGCCTATATTGCAAAAAGAATTATGCTATGCTGTTAAAAAAACATTAAACCTGTTCTTTAACTGGAATATTCTGAAACTGAGCTCAGATATTTAATTACTTTCACAAAGGCTACTGAGTAATAACCGGGCGATGTACTATAGTAATTTCTTCAAAAAGTGAATGGGAGTTTGCGCCTTTTTTGCACCTAGGTGGCGGCAATTTTGTATTAGAAAAGAGACTCAAACTGTTTGTGTTATCCTTCCTGGGCATAAAGATGGTACTCACCTATTTGGAAGGTGCATGCCCTAAGCAAATGAGGGCACGCCTTTGCCCTTATCCTGGTACCATTTTATGTAGGCAGACGCATGAACAAAATGCACTGGAATTGGTTTGCTAAGAGATTTGCCACTCAAGTGAGTGCTTTGGAAAGGTGTGAAAGATGTAACTGGGTTCTAGAAATGGGCCTGTCCCTCTGCAGACAGTATGATAAGGGCCAAGACGTCTGTATTTGTCTGTGACCTTCTAGGCAGGTCACGTGATTACACCACGTGATACGGCCACGCCCAACCAGAAAGCGCTCCAAACGGTACTTTACCGGCAGCCACAGAGAGCACCGGTTACTCCTCGGGGCACCACCAGCCGGAACCAAGTAGGTTTACCGCCTGATGATCAGAAGCAGCAAGTAAGTGATGCGCGATCGTTTAAAAGAAGGAACAAGTGGTTCCTCGCATTTCTGAATAAAAAGCCCGCTGGCAATGTCACATGTACAAACTGCCAGGAAACTAAAACCGGGCAAACCTTTTCTCTTTTTCTCCTTTTGCTACGTAACGACTTTAAGGAGACGGACTCTTGCCGTCTTGGAAGTGCAGGTGCCCATGAAGCGGCAAATACCGCAAGGAAGCGTAAGCAAAATATTATACCAGTCGCAATTCACAAACGGCGACGTCACGACTGCTCACAAATTTCAGCAGCCGTTCACTTCGTGATCACAAATAGAGATCACTCACTCATAGCACGCCTAAATTAATTTTCACCAGCTATTCACTAAATGCCAAAACCAGGCCGACACCACTTCTTTGGCATTATTCGAGTAGCGACCAGCCACAGTCTTGTAATAGCACTGTAGCAATGTAGCACAACTAGATGAATCCCTCTGTTTCACAACTTAGGATTATCATCAACTATTGACTCGGTATGACTTTATATGTTAAATGTGGCATATATGTATTGTCTACCCCTGTATGTGACCCCGCCCTGTTTGTTTTTTGTTTCCCTGTTTTTACAGGTTTTTTCCTTGAACAAAAGAATAAGCACTTATTTTACACGAGTCCACAATTTGTGCACTCTAAATTTGGACTAGGGCAGGACGCACCTTAGCGTGTGTGGACCACCCAGTTCATTATCATGGTGCTGACGAAAACCAATGAATAATACAATGGTTGAAACATGTAGACCTTTTTAACCTATAGCATTTATCACACCTCACATAGCACACTTAGCTATTTTTATCAAACACTAATCATACCACCGAAGCCTACCTAATTAGGCATAGGTGCAACACGTTTTTAACTAAGGGTTCAAGCACTCAAGAATAAATAACTTGCAGTGAGTAGTGTTGGCCCTTTTTAAATCACTTGTTTGATCGCCCTGTATATATAAAAGAAAAACGAACCAGCTCCACTGTAATCAGGTGTCGCAGCACACCCTATAGGCACTCGGCCTATGGGGTGGGACCCCGATGATGAAGCATGTCACCAACTAGGTTGGTGAGTGAGGGGTCTTCTATAAGGATATGCATTATCCTAAAACAGGCTGAGGCACATGATGCTGAATTGAGCACTTGAGCCCGTATCCAGAGGAACCCCTTTTTTTTTTTTTTTTTTTTTTGTTCTCTCTGTTTTGAGTAGATACTCCTCCATTGTTTTTGTAATTAATTCTGGGGACCAGGAGTTCTCAACTCACATTGATAGGTGTAAAATCCCTCACTCTCTCGTTTGTTATTTAATAACCTTCTAGACAAGGCCTGTTCGAGGTCTCTGGGTGTCCATATGATGGCGGTTGACAACAGTAATAACATTCACCATCATTTGACCTTTCAGTGCCTTCCTCAAGGCCTGAAGTACCACCTGCACTGAAACACAGATCTTTTATAGACCCACCATTATAAGGTTCCGTTGTGCCATATTTACCGAACATTCAGTACATATACTAACAGCGACGGTTGGCACAAGTAGGCGCGGTGGGCGGGGTGTGGCGTGGCGTAGCGTGGCGGTGGAAGTCGACAGACAACGGAATAGGTATTATTAATTTCTTTCATTATACCTGTTCTGTCGTCTGTTGACTTAAAACCTCCCTCCAACCCCACCCCGCTGCAACACACTTACCTGCGCCGGCCGTTGCTGTTCACTAAGTCAATGAGTTGGTGCATGCACTGGAGACTTTGTATCTCTGGATACTGGCATTTTTAAGTGTTTACTAAAAACCATGTCATCAACAAACCAAAACACAAAGGGCACACTTCACAAAGGGAATAATACATCTGCACTCATATATCTACTTTTTCCCAAGGAAGTACTTGTTCCCCCATTGAGACTACTCAGTGCTAGAAGACCTGGGAAACTCTGGAAAAGCAACCTATTCTGCAACTGCACATTTTCTTCTATTCATTTTCGTTGTTCTCTACAGGGAAAGATTTTCAGCATGGAGAAAGTCCTTTTCCTGTGCCTCCCTGAGTGTTTGGCAGTGAACATTGCCCTTCTGGCTCTTGAATTCCTTTGGTGAAGTGTAATCTTGTCCGTTTACAAGGTGGAAAAGGGTTAGACAGAAGTTTAAACTCACAAGTTTGTTAGCGCCCACAAACCTACAAGCCAAATTATGACTTGTAAAGCCTAAACTTCACTCCTTGAGTGGGGTTTACTACTGCATAATTCAGCACAGTTGTGGCAGAAAAATCCACAGCAATAAATGTATTTATGGTTCCTTGATCATCTTTTGTGAATTCCTGGCAGGGTAAATTGTTCCATTTAAGCTCAAAACGCAAATGTATGACCTCAAATGACTTTTGTGAATCAGGTTCACTTGCTACCCTGTCCCCAAATTATGGGGGGCGTCCCCAAATCGCACTAAATGGTCTTTTTAAATATATTCATGACATGAATGCGGCGAATTTACGTCATGAATATATGAATTTGATTATAATTATTCAGAATGGATGTTACTAAATGAAGAAAGCAAAGAAATGACAAAAAGAAAATGAAACAATACAAAATAATGTTTGTGAAACACTTCACAGCTTTTGAATAACTTTATATAAAAAGACAATTGAGTGTGATTTGAGGATGCCCCCCATCATTTGGAGACAGCGCAACAAGTGAATTTCTTATTCTCATACTCAGGAGCATTCACCAATCAGCACCAGTCAAACAGCCTAATTTAACTCACCTAATCTACCAGTGAGTGCGTGAGTCTAACCCCTAGACGGATCGAACACAAAGACTTTTGTGAATCAGGCCAGATAGTGGGATTTCATTTAACCTCCTTCGCCCGTTTACTTGTTGGGGCCACCCCCTCAGAGAGCGGGTGTTTGACATTTTCCACATCTTCTATTAGTCCACAGAGGTATTGTGCAGCTATAGATTTAGCAATCGTAATTTTGCAGTGATGATTGGTCTAAAAGTAACCTGTTGATCTTATTTCTCACCCACACAAATGGCATGCCCACATGATAATTCTGTGAATATTTGGATGAAGAGATTGAAACAGCCTTGCTGTCAGGAAGATATTAGCAAGGGTTATTCTCATTGCAATTGCACAGAGTACAGCGGTGAAGAGTGCAGTTGCATGGAGTGCAGTGCTACTTAACCGCATCGATGCTCGCAGATTTACAACCATGCGCTGGGATTTTCAAAAACCCATTATTCATGACGAGCTGGGCTCGTCATGAGCGTGTGAGCAGGCTACTGCATGACGAGCCCAGCTCGTCATGAGCGTGGAAGGGGTTAATAGATTAGATTGCCATGGAGTGATGCCAAGTGTAGTGGTGTAGAGTGTAGTAGCATAGAATGGATTGGCGTGGAGTGCAGTAGAGTAGCGTAAAGTTGAGTGCTGTAGAGTAGAGAGCAGTGGCATAGAGTGCAGTGGCATGAAGTGCAGTGACAGAGTAGAGTTGTGCAGAGTAATGGTGCAGTGCAGAGTAGTGCAGAATAGAGGGGTGCAGAGAGCAGTAACATAGAGTACAGTGGTGAAGAGTAGAATAGATTGATGGAGAGTGCAGTGATGTAGTATGCAATGGTATAGAGTGGAATAGTGTGCAGTGGCGTAGAGTGCAGCGGTGCTTAGTAGAGTAGCATTCACTTTAGTGGCAGACGATGCCGTCTTGCAAGTGTAGAGTGTCACCGAGGGCAGTGGCATACTGTGCAATGGCGTAGAGTCGAGTTGTGCAGAGTAGAGTGGTGCAGAGAGCAGTGGCCAAGAGTACTGTGGTGCAGAGTAGAATAGAGTGGTGTGGGGTACAGTGACGTAAAGCACAATGGTATATAGTGGCATAGCATGCAATGGCATAGTTTGCAGTGGCATAGAGTGCAGTGATATAGAATGTTGCATAGTAGAGTTTAGTGGCATAGAGTGCAGTTTTGCAGAGAAGTTGTTGTAGAGTGCAATGGCGTGGAGTTTACTGGTTTTGAGAAAAATGGTTTTTGGTGCATTGGAAAAGAGTGCATTGGGTTAGAGTAGAGTGGTGTACAGCACAGTAGAGTAGAGTGGAGTGTTGAAAAGTGGAGTAGAGGGCAGTGTTATGGAGTAGCATTGAGTAATATAGAGTTGAGTAGCATGCTGTGAAGTAGAATAAAGTAGTGGCTCATGGAGTGGGGGTGGAAGGGTGTAGAGTGTTGTAGAGTAGAGTAGCATAGAGCAGAGTAGATTGTCATGGAGTGGAGTTGCATAGAGTGGGGTAGAGTGTTGTAGGGTTAAGTGGTGTAGAGTGGAGTGGGATGACATAGAGTGTCATAAAGTGGGGTGGCATATAGTAAAGTGAAGTGGCATAGGATTGATTACTGGAGTAGAAAGGCGTTCTGTGTCATAGAATAGAGTCAAGTGGCTTGGAGTGGCATAGAAGGAGATGCACAGAGCGTTGTAGAGTGGAGTAGTGTTGTAGAATGACAGAGAGTGGAGTAGAGTGTTGTAGGGTGGAGCGGCTTAGAGTGGAGTAGAGTGTCAGAGTGGAGTAGAGCTTAATGGAATAGAGTGTAATAGAGTGGAGTGTTGTAGAGTAGAGTGTCGTAGAGTCTAGTGTCATAGGCTGGAGTACAGTGGCCTAGAGTGAAGTTACGTAAAATGTAGAGTATGTTGGCATAGAGTGTAGTCGCATAGAGAGAATTAGTTTTGAGAAAAGTGATGTAGAGTGCTTAGGCATAGAGTGCAGTGATGTAGAGTAGAGTGGCGTAGAGTAGAGTGGTGCAGAGTATTGTGCAGTGGTGTAGACTACATTGTTTTAGATTACAGTTAAATGGTGGAGAGTGAAGTGATGTGGGGTAGAGTAGAGTGATGCAGGGTAGAATTCAGAGGTGCAGAGTAGAGTGGTGTAGAGTGCAGAGGCATAGAGTAGAGTGATGTAGAGTGCAGTGGCATGGAGTACAGTGGTGCAGAATAGATTAGAGTGGTGTGGAGTAATGCAGAGTGTAGTGGCATAGAGTGTAGTAGCATAGAGTTCATTGGCACAAAGTGCAGTATAGTGGCATTGAGTTGAGTGGTGCAGAGCAGAGTGCAGTGGCACAGAGTGCAGTGTTACAAAGTAGAGTGGTACAGAGTAGAGAGATGCATAATAGAGTGGTGCAGAGAGCAGTGGCATATAGTACAGTGGTGCAGAGTAGAATAGATTGGCATAGAGAACAGTGAAAAAGAGCGCAATGGTGTAGAGTGGCATAGTGTGCAGTGGCATAGAGTGCTGTGGTGGAGAGTAGAGTGGCGTTGAGCTCCGTGGGGGAGAATGCAGTCTTGCAGAGTAGAGTGTCATAGATTGCAGTGGTGTAGAGTGCAGTTGCCTAGAGTAGAGTGGTGCAGAGTGCAGTGGCCTAGAGTACAGTGGTGCGGGGCAGAATAGAGTGGCATTGAGTGCAATGGCGTAAAGTGGCATAGCATGCAGTGACATAGTGTACCTTGGCATGGAGAGCAGTGAGTCTTGTAGAGTATAGTGGCGTAAAGTGCACTGGTGCAGAGTAGCTGTTGTAGAATGAAGTATGTAGAGAACATTGGTGTAGATTAGAGTGGCATAGAGCGGAGTGTTGTATAGTAGAGTGGCATAGAGCAGAGTATATTGTTGTAGATTGGGGTGGCTGGAGGGGAGTAGAGTGTGGTAGAGTTGAGTGGCATAGACTGGAGTGGCGTAGAGTGAAGTAGTAGAGTAGAGTAGTGTGTCATAGACTCAGTTGTGGTTGGTAGTGGGAGTACCTGCCAGACGGTGACGTGGGGAAGGGGGAGGGGAGGGGCAGGGTGGTGGGTAGTAAACTAGGGATTACAGAGGTTTACACATAAATAAATAAAACAAATTTTGTTGTGTGCACTGCATCCCCAAATGCGATGCAGTGCGCGCAACGAAATTTGTTTTATTTATTTATATGTTTACTTACCTGTAAACCTCCGTAATCCATAGTTTACTACCCCCCACCCTGCCCCTTCCCCTCTCCGCGTCACCGTCCGGCAGGTACTCCCACTACCAACCGCGACTGCATAGAATAGAGTAAAGTGGAATGGAATGGCATGGAGGGAGTTGCATAGAGCATCATAGAGTGATGTATTGTTAGAATGGCATATGGTGGAGTAGAGTGTTGTAGAGTGGAGTGGCTTAGAGTAGAGTAGTGTGTCAGAGTGGATTTAATTTTAATGGAGTAGAGCATCATAGACTGGTGTATCATAGATTGGAGTGTTGTAGAATGGAGTAGAGTGACCTAGAGTTAAGTAGCATAAAGTACAGTGGTGCGGCGTAGACTGGCATAGAGTGCCTGACTTAGACTGCATTGATTTTGAGTAAAGTAGTTTAGAGTGCATAGGCATAAAATTCAGTGACATAGAGTTGCATAGAGTGTAGTGGCAGAGAGTAGAGTTGTTCAAAGCAGAGTCCAGTGGTGTAGACTAGACTGTTTCAGGGTAAAGTAAAGTGGCATAGAAAGAAGTGGTACAGGGTAGAGTGGAGTGGTGCAGGGCAGAGTGCCGTATTGTAGAGTAGAGTGATGTAGAGTGCAGTGGAAGAGAACAGTGTGGAGTAGAGTGCAGTGGCATGGAATGCAGTGGTGCTGAATAGGTTACAGTGGCATGGAGTAATGCCTAGTGAGGCGTCGTAGAGTGCAGTAGATTGGCGTAGAGTTGGGTGGTGCAGAGTAGAGTGCAGTGGCATAAGTTTCAAAATAGAGTGGTGCAGAGAGCAGTGGCATAGAGTACAGTGGTTCAGAGCAGAATAGATTGGTGTAGAGTGCAGTGACATAGAACACAATGGTGTGGAGTGGTGTAGCATGCAGTGGCATAGAGTGTAGTGGTGCAGAGGTGAGTGGCATTGAGTTTAATGGTGGAGAGTGCAGTCTTCCAGAGTAGAGTGTCATAGAGTGCAGTGGTGTAGTGTACAGTAGGATAGAGTGGTGCAGAGAAGAGTGGAGTAGAGAGCAGTGGCCTAGAGTACAGTGGTGCAGAGTAGAATAGAATGACGTAAAGTGCAGTGATGTAAAGCGCAGTGGTTTAAAGTGACATAACGTGCAGTGGTGTGCTGTGGTATAGTATAGTGGCGTGGTACACAGTAGTTGGTGTAGATAGCAGTGGTGTCGAGCTCATTGGTTTTGAGTAAAAAGATTTTGAACGCATTGGCATAGAGTGCAGTGGCTTAGAGGAGATTGATGTAGAGCATAGTAGAATAGATTGGTGCAGAATAGAGTAGAGTGATGTAGAATGGCACGCTTAGAGTGCAATGGCAAAGAGTTGTGTGGAATAGCTTGATGAGGTGCAGAGTGGAGTAGAGTGATGTAGAGTGCAGTGGCATAGAGTGCTGTGACATAGAGTATATTGCTTCAGAGGAAAGTGAAGTGGCATAGAGTGGAATGGTGCAGGGTCGAGTGGAGTGGTGCAGGGTAGAGTGCAGTGGCATAGGGTAAAGGCATAGAGTGGAGTGGTGCAGAGTACAGTGACACAGTGCAGAGGTGAGTGAAGCAGAGTGGAGTAAGGTGATTTAGAGTGCAGTGGTGTAGAGTAGATTTTCAGAGTAGAGTGAAGTGGCGTGGAGTGGTGCTGGGTAAAGTGGAGTGGCATGGAGTAGTGGCATAGAGTGCAGTGGCACAGAGTGCAGTGTTACAGAGTACAATGGCATAGAGTGGAGTGGTGTAGACTGGAGTGGTGCAGAATAGAGTGGAGTGGCCTAGACTGGAGTGGTGTAGAGTGCAGTGGTGAAGAGTGCAGTGGTTCATCGTAGAGTGGGGTAGGGTGAACTGGCATAGAGTAGAGTGGTCCAGAGTAGAGTGACGTGGCATAGATTGCAGTGTCAGAGTGCAGTGGTGCACAGTAGATTAGAGTGGCATAGTGTGCAATGGCATAGAGTGTAGAGGGGTAGATTGCATTGGCGTTGAGCACATTGTCAAAGAGTGGCATAGAGTAGAGTGGTGCAAAGTAGAGTGCAGAGGTATAGAGTGCAGTGCCATAGAGTGCAGTGGCATAGAAAAGAGTAGCGTAGAGTTCAGTGCCAGAAAGTCCAGTGTTGCAGAATAGGCTGTTATAGAGTGCAATGGTGTATAGCAGAGTGGATTAGGGTGCATTGGCATGAAGTGAAGTTACGTAGAGTGGTGCAGGGTAGAGTGGCATACAGTATAGTGGTGCAGAGTAGAATAGAGTGCAGTGAGATAGAGTACAATGGCGTACAGTGGGGTGGGGTAAAGTGCAGTGGTGCAGAGTGCTGAAGAGTTGAGCACAGTGGCACAGAGTGCAGAGGTGCAAAGTAGATTGGCACAAAGTGCATTGGTTGTGAATAAGGTGATGTTGAGTGCATTGGCATAGAGTTCAGTGATGCACAGTAGAGTGCTTTGTTGCATAGAGTACAGTGGCACAGAATGGAGTGGCACTGAGTGGAGTGGTGCCAAGTGCAGTGACACTAAGTGCAGTGGTATCGATTGTGGTGGTGCAGAGTCAATTGGTTCAGTGTAGATTGGAATGGTGCCTGATAGAGTACAGTGGAACATATAGGAGAGTGGCCTAGAATGTAGGGTAGAGTAGAGTGGTGTAGAGTGGACTTGAATAGAGTGCACTCATGTAGAATTGAGTGGTAGAGTGAAGGGTTTATTGATATAGAGTGCAGTGGCATAGAGTGCAGTGTTGCAGAGTAGAGTGGCATAGAGTGAAGCAAAGTGGAGTGGTGTAGAGTGCAGTGGCGAAGAGTAGCAGTGGTGCATAGTAGAGAAGTGTGGGGTAGAGTGCACTGGCAAAAAGTACTGTGGCTTATAGTAGAACGACCTGTAGTGAAGTGGCATATAGTGATATGATGCAGAGTACAGTGCAATGTCACAGTTTGGAGTGGCACTGAGAGGAGTGGCAAAGTATGGGGTGTTGCAAAGTAGACAGCAGTGGTGTGGATTAGTGCATAGTAGAGTGGAGTGAGGAAAAGGGAAGTATGCATGGTGTGGTATCATACTGCCATTACAGACAACACATCTTCAATTAAATGACCATTACATGTGCAGAGGCACACAGATTGACTGATAAAAGTATCCAGTGCACACATCATAATGTGTGGAAATATTGTCACCTAGTGTATTGATTTGCTCTGTTTATAATAAAATATTTGTTTACACCACACTTCAGAATTACTAAAAAAGGTGCTTTATGTATGCTTTTCTAATTTGGATATATTTTGAAAAAACTGCACAGTTCATTTACAGACATTTAAATGTTGTTGTGTGCTAGAACATTGTACAGCCTTCCTCAAGCACATCCCCAGTAGCCAGCATGATTGTCACATAAATCCTCTAGCTTTTAAGTTAGAAAAAGAAAAGTAAACACCAATCTCCTTGTAAGACAGAGCCTAACATTTGAGCTCTGTCGATGCATGCACAGCAAATGTGGTAGGATAAGAACAACATTTAAAGGCCTGATTACAGAAATTGAGCACTGATGCAAGAATACACAAAATACACTAAATAGGGTTTGGGCAAAGGGGGGACAAACTCAAGTTGGAGAGCCTAAAACAAATGGAGGCAGCAAATAGAAAGGAAGCAAACGTGAGTTACAAACCACAAAGTCAATGGTAAGCAATGGGCGGAATTTATTCCCAGGGAAGCTTTCCAAATGTCCCCAAGATGTCATTCCTAAATCAGTCAGCTATGCTGTCTGGTAGACTTCATAATTAAGGACAACAAGGGGACCCAAAAAAAGTCAACAAGGGACCACCGGGAATTAGTTCATTAAAGCAACAGTGGTCCCTTACAAGCATGGGGATATAGTCAATAAATATAGACGAAATCGTATCTATATTGAAGTGACATGCCCAGCCAGGCAGAGGTCGAGTATTTACCTTTCAAACAATGTCAAACAATTTATACATACAATATACAAGGCGGGGCACAAGCTTGTACCCAGCTTAACACATAATGAATAGAAAGGGAGAAAAACAATGCAGGGAACAAACAAAGGGCTTTTAGGTAAAGGATTGGCGTTCTGTTATCCTGACATTGTTTGAAAAGTAAATACTTGACCTCTGCCCGGCTGGGCATGTCACTTCAATATAGATAGGATTTAGTCTATATTTATTGACTATATCCCCACGCTTGTCTGGTAGACTTCAGCTTAAAACTATGATAAGGAGTGATTGTATCATTACTGCGCAAAACAGCACTGCTATTATTTATGGTGTCTTTTGTTCTAGTAAAGTTGTTTACCAATTTAAAGACTGGTGACATGCATTCCATGGTAAAGCTATATCATAGAATGGAAAGTCATGTAATGAACTTCCATTGTACAGCATCAACATGCTATGCACCCCTAACTGTGATGATTCGCAAATAAACGATCATGTGGAAAGTTTGACCGTAGTGCAAAATGATCCTGTTTCACATGTTGACATTTTGACAGAATATTAAGGGCCTCATTTATGAAAAGTGTCACATCACTGCTGGAAAACAGCAATACAACCCTTTTCATAGTGCCATCCTTGTTACAACATGGATGCAACGTATTTACTGTACAGCGCTCCAGGATTCACAGATATGTTAGTATTCCTGACATATCTGTAGGTGCAAAATAGGCGTATTGCTGGAGTGTGTCTGAAAACAGACGCAACTCGCACAATATGTCTTTTCACATGGATCAAGCTCCACTTGAAAAGCCCTGCGTCACTGCTTACACCTGCTTCAAGCAGGCGTAAGGATTTGACATGATGAGATAGATTTCACTGCAACACTTTTATGAGGCTTGGCTGCAATGGAATGCCCATGCTGCATACATTATACCTGTTGCAGGTACAATCTAGCGCAGGGGTTTACAAAGTGACACATCTGCCTAGATAAATCACTATATAAATAAGGCGCAGTGTGGTGCATTTTATACACCACCGCAGCATCAGAAAAAGTGACACAAAGGTGCAGTAAGGGCCTCATAAATAATACACAAAATATTTAAAATTCGTTTCAAAATATTACCTCCAGCAAGTTGTAAGTGTATGAACTATTTCAGTTTGCATGCTTTGATGTGTGGCACATGCCGTTAAGGCAGCAGCAAGGCTGCTCTCACTTCCTGTTAATCAAGCAGCAGGGTTAACCCGAGAACAGGCGGTAAAAATAAAAACTGTAGTAACACCACAAACCAAAACAACATCTTTCTTTTACATCATCAGCTGTACCTAGTTGTGTTAATTTGCAAATGATATAACATGTAAAAGTATTAACCGTAGCGCGAGAAGGAGGATTCTGTTTCTTGCAGTAATATTTTGGTAAAACGCAATTTCTTTAAAACGCTCTCTAAATGTCTAGATTTAGTCCAACAATGTGTAAGTGTATTAATAGAGCCACACACTTTGAACCACATCATCATACTTTTTGTAAAAAGCGCATTTCTCAGTTCACAGCCCTTAGCAGCAAACCAACCACAAAAAAATGGTTTCAATGATAAGGAAGTAGCACTTCTGTGCACAAAAATACATCTTTCAAGTGAGGTGACTCGTGGAGTAATACTGTTTTTTCGAAGTTTAAGTTAAAGCGAAACTTCACTATCCGTGTGTTGCGATACAAAGGTACGATTAGAAGACAGAGGTTTCATCAGAAATAACGTGGTAATAGTTCATACCATGTTATGGGTCAGTAATTAGTACATGGATGGCACATATGACAAGGACAGTCCGTCCTACATAGCATAAGCGGCTTAAGCTAGAGGGTGCATTTACACTGCCAAGCAAAATAAGTTTCTGCGTGATTTTCTTTTCCCATTCTTTGGCAATAACAAAGCTGGCACACACCTGTGTATTTTTTTTTTTATTATTGAGTGACAGGGCCCGTAGGCCCTGTCCATTTGTCCATAGTCACGATTAAGGGGTCAAAACATTTGGCTCTTGGACCACACCCTTCTGATAACTTAAGGGGGATATGTATCCATGATTTTAGGTACTGCATCCTTTTGCTAACTTCAGAGAGAGTCTAGTAAAAACTTGAGCCACTGCACTCTTTCCGTTGACTTTAACCCCTTCCGCGCTCATGACGAGCTCAGCTCGTCATGAGTTACGACGCTCGTACGCTCATGACGAGCTGAGCTCGTCATGTAACGCGGTATTTACAAAAACGCAGCGCACAGCGGGAAAACCGCTAGCGCGCATGCGGTTAAAAGACCTCCGGCCTGAGACATTGCACACTTCTGTTGACCTCAGAGGAACCTTTAGTATCAACCTGAGACCGCACATTTTTCCCATGAGCTGGTGCCCATTTGGCAGCCTGGCGTCAACGCAGGCATCGTTGAACCAAGGTACATGGGTCCCTGCTTTGCATGCAGGATTGTATTTGTGCAGTAAAGGGCACCTTCCTGATCAAAGACAATCCTAAGAGGCATATTCCTCTTTGTTTGTGTGCTGCAGAATGCAGAACACATAGAAAGAGGAAGTAACAAGAAGAAATAAAGATATTTCACCTCATAATGTCTCTCCTGAGAAGGTGTATTTTTAAGGCACATTCCTAGGTCTACAAGTTCTGGTAAATATGGGAATGTGACAAAAGCCATGGGAGTTGCATGGGAACACCCACGCAATGCTCATGAAATGCCTTCAATGCGCAAAGTAAGGCAACGCAGCGATTTGTGCTGTGTTCCTTTACTCCAAATTTATGGAGCCACTCAGGAGCATGCACAGTGGCCCTGCATGGCTTCATAAATCTAACTTAAGATTTGCGTTGTACATTTACCACATTGCGAGTGAAAACACTCCACAAACTGCTCATAAATAGGCCCCTTAGTGTAATTATCCGAAATACTTTGGGGGTCATTCACAAATGTAACTTAGACTTGTGAGTAACTTTACTACTTTGGGCTTCTCACAAAATCCGACTGCAATTTTACTCATCAGTGTAGACTTAGACGTCTCCAACCCTGGAAACGGTGTGGAGCCAAATTTATGGGTGTAAATTATCACTATATCAGAACAAAAGGAGAGGCAGGGTAGTTGACGCAGACCGACCGCTCCCACCCGGAAGCAGGATACCGTGGTGTTTACTTAACTGCCTCGCCTCTTCGAGCGGACGTCTTCGGGGTCCAGCAGAGGGTCGCTATAGGTATACCACGGGTGCCGAGCGTCGAGGGCGTGAGTACATCAAGCTGAAAATGTTCCGCATTCCTTTGAGCTAAGTACCGATCTGAGTCGCACAATTGCCTGATCTTATTTTATTTCATTTCTAACGACTGCAGGGTGTGCCAATTACGCCTCCACCCCCCTCCTGTGACCCATGGTGTGAAACTTACACACTATTAAAGTGAGAAATTACCCTTATTTTAACTATCAGCACGATTGCTTATCGCGCCGACATTTTAGGTTGATAGCGTTTTTTAACTCACAACCCCTTGTAAATAGCACGCGTTGTACATAGCACATATAGCACTTAGCACTAGTTACTTATAACGCTCTTTTCGTTGGGGACCAAGGTGGTGTTAACTATACCGTTATCTAACCACAGGATGTCTCTGATACCACCAACTGGAGCACACTGGACCGCTATTAGGCAATCATCAATACAACTGATTGTGTGTTTTGTCTTTTTGTTTGTCCTCGTCACTTTATTTCCTAACAGGTGCAGAAACCGAAAATTGGAAGCCTCCTAAACCAGGAGTTATTAGAAAGACAGTTTTTCTTTCTAATTTTTTGCACTTTTTCACATTTAATTTTCACTTTCACGTCCCTAGGTTAGGGTGGACCTTAGAGTCCATACCGCCAGGGTTTAGTTACACCAAGTCCTGAAGAATGCCAGGTAAATTTACACCGTTTCGTGGCTGAAACATGTCGACTGACTTAGGAAACTACCACTGAATTAATTGTGGACGTATTTCCTACACATCATTTTATCTCTAAGTCCTTAGTGATCCTAATAAATTAATTTTGATACACTACAGACCTTTTTAAAACTTCACAACACTCACTTAATATTCTTTGCACAGCACTGTCCTTACCCACCAACCCGCTCCGCAGTAGATCTGGCGTCGCAGCACACAGAGGGGATGCTAGGTCCTCTCTGTGGGGCCCGATGATGAAGCATGTCATCACTAGGTGGTGAGTGAGGGCTTTCTTTTAAAAAAAAAACGCCTTAAGTGAAGTCGTTTCCCTGCTCCTTTTTGATGGTCTCTATCATCACCATAGAATACTCTTGTTTTGTTTACTACTATGTAAATTATCACTGTCATGAAGAAACAATAGTAAATCCAGCACCACACATGGCGTACCACTGATACTGCAACACCTTCCTATAGCAATTAATTAAGGCATGGGACTTAAAGTAAAACCTCACAGAAAATAATGTTGAGTTAAATTGAATTATTCATAATAGTTAACAGTATAAGTAAATAAAATTAAATGTTAAAAAGTCAAAACAAATTAAGTATTTATTATTTAATTGTAACATATTTTAACATGTTTTTATTTAAAAACATTCATGTTTGATAAAAATGTAATAAGATATAATTAATTTGCAGATACTTAATTCTATACATCACATTTAGAGACTAATTATGGGCTTGGCAGTCTGACCATATATAAACCCCCTATCCCTGAGCAGCACTTTTTGCTTTCCAACTGCAGTCCACAGGACAGGCACCACCGTTTTGTGCCTTTTGACGTAAGGTTTTGTCATCTTCCCATTTAGCACTCTCCACCACTTGTAATTTTAGTTTTGCACCTTTTTACCGGTATCACTTGTTTTTTCTTTCATATAGTCACTCACATGTTATTTTTTAATCATGCCTGGCAAAGAAATAACACACTTCACTGAGCTTCAGTTGGCAGTCATGGTGGATGAATTCATTAGAGTAGAGCCACCCATTTATGGTTCTAGAGTTCGACATACTCTTCTCAGTAGAAAAAATGAAATGTGGGACAGGATAGTCATCAAAGTGAGTGCTGTTGGTACCACCCTGTACACACAGGCTGGCCATAGGTAAAGGTGGAACGACCTCAGGTTGAGGGTGTGTGTCCGGTTCAATAACCACCACCTGGTGGCTCAGAGGACTGGCGATGGCCCTCCCAGTGCACCATTACAATTGTTTCCCTGGAAGGAGAAGATCTTGGCCATCCTTCATTCTGAGTGCTTGACAAGAATAGATGGGAGAGTAGACTCTTGTGAGTCACACTTCAGTAACTTGCACAATATCACAATGACCTCTTTGCTCTCAACTCTGCTTTTGCTATTGTGTTCCAGATCTACTTTCCTAGCATGCAAAACTCAAAGTATCTAAGCTGTTGGTTTGTCTGTTTCAATGTGTATTGTTGCATTTAAGAGCACATTTGTCCCACTCCATGACATATGACATATTGCAATGCAGTCTGTAAGTGGATTACCATAAAAATATCAATCCAGGACCCATGATATTTGTGAATATTTAAAGGTATGGTCCATCTCAAATGCATGTTGCTAACAGGTATGGCACACTAATTGTGTACCAAGTGTTGGTAAAGTGAGATTTAATTGGCCACAACTACCAAGAGGCCCTGTGACTGCAACTCTAACCAAGAGGCTAAACTGCTTTTGCCCCGTTTCTTTTGTCTGACATGTTGCAACTAATCTTCACACATCATGCAGGAAACCATTTGTCAAGTCTTGCTAAAGTGAGATTGAAGTGACTACAAGTACCACGAGGCCCTGTCACCGCAACCCTAACCAATATGATATACTCCTTTTGCCTGTTCTCACCTGTCTGCCATGGTACAACTGATCTTCACTCATCATGGACTGTGCAATGTAAGGACCATGCCCCACTCAGATATATGTCTAAATCCTTTGCTTAATGGTGTCCTGGTCTCATCAACTGAAACTATTGATGGCATGAGTGACACCCTAACAACGGCGAACCCTTAATATATGTAAGCCATGAAGGAAACTCAGCTGATTAACAGGGCCTGGTGAACCTTTGACTTTGCACTCCTGAATGAAGATGAAAAATGCTGAATATACAACCAAGCTGTTTGTTTGCCTGTATTATACACAATTAGGCCTTGGAATGGACACATGAACATTTTATTACTACACTGTGCTTGTAGCAGAGTTTTGTAGATGTAATTTCTAACCCTAAAGTTAAAATGCCACAATTCGGCACATCCAATGAGCTGATGAAATCTACATCTATTGAACGTCTTCAAATGTCTAGTAACCAACGTCAACTACACACAAATAGATGACAATACTAATCTCTATCTATTGTGTTCCATTTTATGTCCCCATTTACTTTGACAGCAATAACGTAGATGTAGATATCTCACTTTCACCAATAACAATGTTCTCTATTTCTCAACAGGTCGATCCGCCACAACACTTGCATAGAGGTTGGAAACTTAACAGAGTTCCTTTCAACTCCAGGATGAAGCCCTCAGTGATGACAATGCTCCTGAAGAGGTGGACATGGATGACTGTCCTGGCCCACCTGGTCAGCCTGACCAGATGGCAACAGTGGGGCTCACTGTGCCCACAACAACACCTCCCACCACAGCTGCAACAATGCAGCCAACCACTGCACCTCCGACCTGTGCACCTAGGATAGTCAGTACAATTCTGTGGCCCCAGTCTTGAATTCTGAGCCGGCTATCACCACCCCAGTAACTAAGGAACCTGGATCCAGTGGGAGGGTGCAATCTGTGGCCAGGGTACAGGCCAGTGGGGGTAAGCTTAGTGGGAGGGTAACTGTGGGCCTACAAAGTGAGCCCACTGGGGCCATAGACATCCAGGATGCCATCAGCCAAGTCCTGGGAGTCTACCAGGACTCCCAAAGTGTCATGGGCCAGGTATTGACCAAAATCTAGGAAATGAAGGAGCTGCAGAGGGACACATATCAGGATGTTGCCAGCATATGCACCAAGGTGGCAAGCATATACACTGAGTTGGCCGGCATCAGCACCAACATGACATCACTGGTTGGGGTGCTGCAGGACATCAACACCACCCTATGCAGAGCTTTTCCACCTGCATTTACTCCTTCCTGTGGTAAAAGAAATCCAAGCCGTCCACATCTGCCGCAGCCACAGGAAGGGGGGCCCTGTCAGCAGAGGACACGCCTACATGCACCCCTGTCTCTGCAGCTTAAGATCCCTCCTGTGGCAAAAAGAGAAAATGTCCACCCAAAAATCGAGGAGGTGGGGATGACAAGACACCCACCAGTGCTAGGAAGAAATCTTGCCCCTAATGTGCTCCTGTGTGTGCTACGCATTCACTTTGTAGACTATTCCTGCCTATTTTTCCATATCTAATGGGAGGAGTATGTTGGACTTTAGACAACAGACAATTTGGACTCTACTACTATGGTAACATCCACCATGACAGAAGACTTCACTTTATGTTTCCATTGAGTAATTTTTTGTTAATTTCCTGATCTTATCCTTTTTCACCTCATTAAAAACACACGCCACCAAATCATTGTCTCCTGTTGTAATTCTCAAATATGTGAATGTACTACCATATGAACTTTGCAATGTCAAAACTAGGGACTTCTGGAATCATGGATATGTTGTATGTAAACAGTGTCCAACTCAGGTTGACTACCATGTCACAACAATACATACATACAAGTGTTTGGTCTGATAGCATCTTTATTCCATTATTCAAATCATAGGCAGAAATGATGTTAGAAGCATATAAAATAAGACATGACTCAGCTATTCTGTGTCAGTGATCACATAATCAGTTTCCGACTTTCAGACAATTTACTACACAATAGGCAACAATAAATTAGGTCTACATCATCAGCTGGAGAGATATTGACAACCTCACAAGAGAGATTCTACATCAAATAAACAAATAAAAAGGCACAAGTCAGTACAACAGTTTATGACCACAGGGTCATTTCTATCCAGCAATGGTTGCATCTGGTGGAATGTCACAAACAAATGTCAGTTGTGTGCCACAAGCACCTTGGCCTACAATGAGGAGACACATCAACAGCTACATACAGTTCATACACAATGAGAATTTAGCCAATGTGAAGGCAGGATAGCATGAATTGGGCCCAAAACTAAATTCTGTTGGATCACATGCTGGCACACATATTGCATTGTTATGCTATGTTATCTGGATTTATAGAGCTCAATACTGCCCTGAGGCGTCTAAGCACTATACAGTTCCGGCTGCGAGTGACAAGAAAGGACTGCAGAAAGTCAAGTCAAGTCAAGTCAAATAATTTATATAGCGCGCTACATACCCAGAGGGTCCCAAGGCGCTTGAGGAAGGGTGGGGAATTACTTGTCGAATATCCATGTTTTAAGTTGCTTTCTGAATGCTGGGTGGTTCTGAGTGAGGCGAAGGTGAGTGGGAAGTGAGTTCCATGTTTTGGCTGCCAGGTAGGAGAAGGACCGTCCTCCCATGGTGGTTTTGTTGATGCGAGGTACCGCAGCCAGGGCTTGGTTGGAGGAGCGTAGCTGGCGGGAGGGGGTGTAGACGGAAAGTCGGGTGTTGAGGCATTCGGGTCCAAGTTCGTAAAGTGCTTTGTGTGCGTGGGTTAGGAGGCGGAATGTTATCCTCTTATTGACGGGAAGCCAATGGAGGTTTTTCAGGTGACTAGAGATGTGGTCTTTACGCGGGATGTCTAGTATGAGTCTGGCTGATGCGTTATGGATGCGTTGTAGTTTTTTCTGAAGTTTTGCGGTGGTACCGGCGTATAGGGTGTTACCTTAGTCCAGGCGGCTCGTGACCAGTGCGTGGGTGATCGTTTTTCTAGTTTCGGTGGGGATCCAGCGAAATGTTTTTTTGAGCATGCGAAGAATGTTGAAGCAAGATGATGAAACAGCGTTAACTTGTCTGGTCATCGAGAGTGAGGAGTCCAGGATGACGCCCAGGTTCCGTGCGTGGTCCGTCGGGATGGGAGCTTTTCCTAAGGCCTCTGGCCACCAGGTGTCATCCCAGGTGGAGGGGGAGGTACCTAAGATAAGGACTTCGGTTTAGAAAAATACTAAGATCTGAATAACCAGGTTTTTACAGCTTTCCTCAAGACAAGGAGTATGGGTGCTGTTTTTATACAGAGAGGAAGTAAGTTTCATGCTTTAGATGCTTCAAGCACAATGTTTTTTACGCCTCATCGTACTTGTTTAAATCTAGGCAGTACTAGTAATTTTGTCTTTGCTGATCGAAGATTTCTGGCAGGGAGATACTGTTTGAAGCTCTGAGTCAGGAAGTCAGGACAGAGATCATGAACTGCCTTGTAAGCTAGACACAAGAACTTAAAGGTGATTCTTTGTTTAATGGGAAGCCAATGCAGATTTTTTAGATCTTGTGACACTGAACAAAATTTGAAATTTTCTGCAAAAGTCTAGCTGCAGCATTTTTCAGGACCTGGAGTTTGTTAATATTGTACTTATGAGTGGTCAGACTATTGAAGTACTCGATTTTAGGCAGGATTACAGAGGTAACTAATGTATTTTGCAGATTAGCAAAACTTTTTTAATTATTCTGAGAATGTTAAATATGGAAGAAGTAAGTTTATTTACATGGTCAGTAAAGTTGATTTTATTGTTAATATTCACTCCCAAGTTTTGAGCTGGCCAAGCTAACGGACCCCAAAAGGATGATTGTGGTCTGAAAAGTAAGACTTCATTTTTTCTGTATTTAATTTAAGGCAGTTGCTGTTCATCCAATCACGGACAGCCAGAATGCAACCATGAAATCTACTTCCTGTACCAGCATTGTTTTTTCATATGGAGACAACAATTTGAGTGTCAGTGGCATAGGATGTAAGCGAAAATCCAAAGTTTGTTATCAGATCTGCTAATGGGGAAACATAGATGTTAAAAAGAGTAGGACTTAACAAGGATCCCTGCGGGACTCCACATGGAAGGGAGAATGGGTGGGAAGCAAAATTCTCCAACTTTACTATTTGCTCCCGATCCGTGAAATAGGATTTTAGCAGATTCCAGGCCAGACCTGTGACCCCACAAGTTGTTAATCGGCTTAGCAGTATTTTATGATTAACAGGGCCAAAAGCCAGCGAGAGGTCTAGCAGGATAAAGGCTGCCCCTTTTTCCTTATCTATAACCTGCTGGATCTCTTCGGTTGCGTTGAGCAAAGCTGTCGCCATACTATGTCTCTTCCGAAAGCTAAACTGGGTGGCATCAAGGAGTTTATTAGATTCAATAATAGACACCAGCTGTTCATTTAGAAATGTCTCACCTATTTTGGCTGGTAGTGGGAGACAGGAAATGGGACGATAGTTGCTAGGGTCATTCTCGTCAAGTGAGGCCTTTTTTAGAATAGGGATCAAGGCTGCTATTTTCCAAATGTTTGGGAAGATGCCTGTTTTGAACATGCTTTGGTAGAGAGGTGTTAATTTAGGCGCAATTACTTCTGCTTCCAGTTTAGCCATGTTAGACGGACATGGGTCCTACGGTGAACCCGAGGTGGCAGGTCCTAATAGATTTCTAATAAATTCAACTGACGGGGCAACAAATTAGCCATAGTTTTGGTTGCATCGAGAAGCTGAATGCTCATATTAGCAGATACTAGAGTAGGCGATAGTTTAAAATTGGAGAATTTTTTGAAGATTGACTCTACTTTTTCAAAAAAGAAATCTGCCAATGAATTACAGAAAGATTGATTTGCAGTCAGAGAATTTTGGTTGCAATTACTTGTTAGCTCTGTGACTGTCCGAAAATGCTCTGTTGTTGAATCTTTGGCTTCCTCGATCTTCTTTGTGAAATATTCTGCCTGGGCTTTCAAGATAAGATGTGACTATATGACTGTAAATTGTTTATATTTTTCTTTCTCTTAATCTTTGTAGGTCGTTCTCCACCTTCTTTCCTGATTCCTGCAATTTTGCTTACATTTCCTAAGCTCCAATGAGAATCAAGGGGCGAATGACTTTGTCATTTTATTTTAACCATATTAATGGGAGCTACTTGATTTGATGTGGTTTCCATACAGTAATTATATTGTTTTGCTGCAACCTCCACATTGTTTGCTGACACTAAAGTTGCGTTCTCAAGTATTTTATTAAGATGATCTGATTGCACATTCTGCCAGTTTCATGAGAGGAAAGTAGATGGTAGTTTTTCCCTATTGGATTTAGATTGCGGGAGAGACAGATCAATAAAGACTGCTCTATGGTTAGACCATGCTATCTGAGAGGTCTTTATATTGACTAGGTTGGGATTATTAGTGAAAATCCCATCCAAGGTGTGACCTGCCTGATGTTGGTTCTTGAACAATTTGGTCTAGGCCTAGCGCTGAGAAAGTTTGCAGGCTTGCAGCAGTATCAGGATCAGATTTCACCTCTAAATGTTAATTAAAATCTCCCAAAACACAAGCTATTTCCTGAGGAAAATCTTTTTGGGGCTAGGCGGGTAATAGAGGACTATGCCCTTGAATGATTGTTCTTATTGATCTCTATAAAGAATGAGATAATTTCTCCAAAAGAGGATAGTGAGGGTTGGCAGCTGGATATTAAGTGGTAATCATGTGGTAATGCTGCCTGTATATCTATATAACAGGTGGAGTCAGCCCATGTTCCAGTAAGGAAAACAAGCATGGGTCTGTGTATTTCCATAAATAAATGGAATTCACAGCTACGCTTTTTTAAGGATCTGGTGTTTCGTAATACACAGGATAACACGTTTGTTATTTTATTGGTATCTTTGCTAGATTCCTTTAATGTTTTATTTTTCTGTTATTTGTTCCTTGTTTTTAGGTCTTGGCCTGCGTAGGCTGCGCTTGCACCGTCTCGCCGGCGAGAACTTATGTTTTTCAGTGTGGGGCTTGAACCCGCCCCTCTTCTCCATTGGCTGGCTTCCTAAACGGAGGCCAGCCATTGGAGGAGAGGGGCGTCTGTCCATTTAAGCCCTGTGTTTTGGGGATTGAGGGTCGTGTTTTTTTAGGTTCTTTCTCTTCTATTCCCATTGGCTGGAATTTTAAATTTCAGCCAATGGGAAGAGGAGAGAATGAAAAACACGCCCCCAGTCCAAAAATGTTGGGGTTTTCGGAGAGCCATTTCTGCTGGACCGCCGCCCGAAGAAGTAGAGAAGCTGCCGAGTCCTCCGCCCTAGCCGGTAAGTGCTTGCTTTTCTTGCCTCTGTTCCCTGATTGTGCCAGTTTTCTTGCCTCTGTTCCCTCGTTGTGATTGTTTTTCTGCCCTCTGTTCCCTCGTTGTGATTGCTTTTTTGGCGTCTGTTCCCTCATTGTGCTTGCTTTTCAGCCCCCTGTTCCCTCGTTGTGATTGCTATTCTGCCCCCCTGTTCCCTCGTTGTGCTTGATTTTCTGCCCCCTGTTCCCTCGTTGTGTTTGCTTTTCTGCCCCCCTTCGTTCCCTCGTTGTGTTTGCTTTTCTGCCCACCATGTTCCCTCGTTGTGCTTGCTTTTCTGCCCCGCCCCTGTTCCCTCATTGTGGTTGCTTTTCTGTCCCCCCTGTTCCCTGGTTGTGCTTGCTTTTCTGCCCCCGTTCCCTCGTTGTGCTTGCTTTTCTGCCCCCTGTTCCCTTGTTGTGCTTGTTTTTCTGCCCCCATGTTCCCTCGTGTTTGCTTTTCTGCCCCCCCTGTTCCCTCGTTGTGCTTACTTTTCTGCCCCCCGTACCCTTGTTGTGCTTGCTTTTCTGCCCCCTGTTCCCTCACTGTGTTTGCTTTTCTGCCCCCCTGTTACCTAGTTGTGCTTGCTTTTCTGCCCCCGTTCCCTCGTTGTACTTGCTTTTCTGCCCCCCTGTTCTCTCGTTGTGCTTGCTTTCCTGCCCTCCGTTCCCTCATTGTGCTTGCTTTTCTGCCCCCCCGTTCCCTCGTTGTGCTTGCTTTTCTGCCCCGTTCCCTCATTGTGCTTGCTTTTCTGCCCCCCTGTTCCCTCGTTGTGCTTGCTTATCTGCCCCCTGTTCCCTCATTGTGCTTGCTTTTCTGCCCCCCCTGTTCCCACGTTGTGCTCGCTTTTTTGCCCCCGTTCCCTTGTTGTGCTTGATTTTCTGCCCCCCGTATTCTCATTGTGCTTGCTTTTCTGCCCCCCCTGTTCCCCCGTTGTGCTCGCTTTTTTGCCCCCGTTCCCTCGTTGTGCTTGATTTTCTGCCCCCCCGTACTCTCGTTCTGCTTGCTTTTCTGCCCCCCCTGTTCCCTTGTTGTGCTTGCTTTTCTGCCCCCGTTCCCTTGTTGTGCTTGCTTTTCTGCCCCCCGTTCCCTCGTTGTGCTTGCTTTTCTGCCCCTCCTGTTCCCTCGTTGTGCTTGCTTTTATGCCCCCTGTTCCCTCGTCGTTCTTGCTTTTCCACCCCCCTGTTCCCTCATTGTGCTTGCTTTTCTGCCCCCCGTTCTCTCGTTGTGCTTGCTTTTCTGCCCCCCCTGTTCCCTCGTTGTGATCGTTTTTTCTGTCCTCTGTTCCTTGTGTGTGTCTCTGTGTGTGTGTGTGTGCGTGTGTGTGTCTCTGTGTGTATGTCTCTCTGTGTGTGTGGGGGGCTCTCTGTGTGTGTGTGGGCCTGTGTGTGTGTGTGTGTGTGTGTGTGTGGGGCTCTGTGTGTATGTGGGGCTCTCTGTGTGTGTGTGTGTGTGTGTGTGTGCGTGTGGGGCTCTGTGTGTGTGTGTGTCTCTGTGTGTGTGTGTGTGTCTGTGTGTGCGTGTGTGTGTCTGTGTGTGTGTGTCGGTGTGTGTGTGTCGCTGTGTGTGTGTGTCTCTGTGAGTGTGTGTCTGTGTGTCTGTGTGTGTCTGTGTGTGTGTGGGGGGGGCTCTCTGTGTGTGTGTGAGTCTCTGTGTGTGTGTGGGGGTCTGCGTGTGTGTGTGTGTGTGTGTGGCTCCATGTGTGTGTGTGTGGCTCTCTCTCTGTGTGTGTGGCTCTCTCTGTGTGTGTGGCTCTGTGTGTGTGTATGTGACTCTCAGTGTGTGTGGCTCTGTGTGTGTGTGTGGCTGTGTGTGTGTGTGTGTGTGTCTATGTGGGTGTATGTTTCTGTGTGTGTGGGGCTCTGTGTGGGGCTCTGTCTATGGGTGGGGCTCTGTGTGTGTGTGGGGGACTCTGTGTGTGTGTGTGGGGATCTGTGTGTGTGTGGGGCTCTGTGCGTGTGGGGGGGCTCTGTGTGTGTGTGGGGGGGCTCTGCGTGTGTGGGGGGCTCTGTGTGTGTGGCTCTCTTTTTGTGTGTGGGGCTGTGTGTGTGTGTGGGGCTATGTGTGTGTGGGTGGCTGTGTGTGTGTGTGGCTCTCTTTGTGTGTGTGGGGTTGTGTGTGTGTGGGGGGTTCTGTGTGTGTGTGGGGGCTCTGTGTGTGTATGTGGGGGGGCTCTGTGTATGTATGGGGGGCTCTGTGTATGTTTGGGGGGCTCTGTGTGTGTGTGTGTGGGGCTCTGTGTGTGTGTGTGTTGGGCTCTGTGTGTGCGTGTGTGTGGATCTGTCTATGGATGTATGTGTGGCTCTGTCTGTGTGTGGCTCTGTGTGAGTGTCGCTCTGTGTGTGTGTGTTGGGGCCTGTGTGGGTAGCTTTTTTTGTAGGTGGGTCTGTGTGAGGTTGGCTCTGTGTGTGTGTAGGTGGGTCTGTGTGAGGGTGGCTCTGTGTGTGTGTAGGTGGCTCTGTGAGGGTAGCTCTGTGTGTGTGTGGGTGGTTTGATGTGAATGACTCTGTGTGAGTGGCTCTGTGTGGGTGGCTCTGTATGTGTGTGTGGGTGGCTTTGTGTGTGTTCCTCTGTGTGTGGGTGCAAATTAAATAGGTCTCACATTTGCGAGAGATTAAGCTATTGGCATTGTAAATGACAATGCCATTTATTTATATGTTTTAAAAACAAAAACATAAATAAAAATAATGTCATGAGCAATGCCAATAGCTCTAACCTTAACAATGCTGAGACCATTGTAAATGCTTCTGGCCTCTGTTCCCTGTGTGTGGCTCTGAGTGTGTGCGTGTGTGTGTCTCTGTGTGTATGTCTCTGTGTGTGTGGGGGGGGGCTCTCTGTGTGTGTGTGGGCCTGTGTGTATGTGTGTGTGTGTGGGGCTCTGTGTGTATGTGGGGCTCTGTGTGTGTGTGTGTGTGTGTGTGTGTGTGCGTGTGGGGCTCTGTGTGTGTGTGTGTCTCTGTGTGTGTGTGTCTGTGTGTGCGTGTGTGTGTCTGTGTGTGTGTGTCGGTGTGTGTGTGTCTCTGTGTGTGTGTGTCTCTGTGAGTGTGTGTCTGTGTGTCTGTGTGTGTGGGGGGGGCTCTGTGTGTGTGTGAGTCTCTGTGTGTGTGTGGGGGTCTGTGTGTGTGTGTGTGTGTGTGTGTGGCTCCGTGTGTGTGTGTGGCTCTCTCTCTCTGTGTGTGGCTCTCTCTGTGTGTGTGGCTCTGTGTGTGTGTGTATGACTCTCAGTGTGTGTGGCTCTGTGTGTGTGTGTGTGTGTGTGGCTCTGTGTGTGTGTGTGTGTGTCTATGTGGGTGTATGTTTCTGTGTGTGTGGGGCTCTGTGTGGGGCTCTGTCTATGGGTGGGGCTCTGTGTGTGTGTGGGGGACTCTGTGTGTGTGTGGGGATCTGTGTGTGTGGGGGGCTCTGTGCGTGTGGGGGGGGCTCTGTGTGTGTGTGTGGGGGGGCTCTGTGTGTGTGGGGGGGCTCTGTGTGTGTGTGGCGCTCTTTTTGTGTGTGGGGCTGTGTGTGTGGGGGGGCTCTGTGTGTGTGTGGGGGGGGCACTGTGTGTGTGGGGGGGCTCTGTGTGTGTGTGGGGCTATGTGTGTGGGGGGGCTCTGTGTGTGTGTGTGGCTCTCTTTGTGTGTGTGGGGTTGTGTGTGTGGGGGGTTCTGTGTGTGTGTGGGGGCTCTGTGTGTGTATGTGGGGGGGGCTCTGTGTATGTATGGGGGGCTCTGTGTATGTTTGGGGGGCTCTGTGTGTGTGTGTGTGTGGGGCTCTGTGTGTGTGTGTGGGGGGCTCTGTGTGTGTGGGGGGAGCTCTGTGTGTGTGGGGGGCTCTGTGTGTGCGTGTGTGTGGATCTGTCTATGTACGTATGTGTGGCTCTATCTGTGTGTGGCTCTGTGTGAGTGTCGCTCTGTGTGTGTGTGTTGGGGCCTGTGTGGGTAGCTTTTTTTGTAGGTGGGTCTGTGTGAGGTTGGCTCTGTGTGTGTGTAGGTGGGTCTGTGTGAGGGTGGCTCTGTGTGTGTGTAGGTGGCTCTGTGAGGGTAGCTCTGTGTGTGTGTGGGTGGCTCGATGTGAATGACTCTGTGTGAGTGGCTCTGTGTGGGTGGTTCTGTATGTGTGTGTGGGTGGCTTTGTGTGTGTTCCTCTGTGTGTGGGTGCAAATTAAATAGGTCTCACATTTGCGAGAGATTACGCTATTGGCATTGTAAATGACAATGCCATTTATTTATATGTTTTAAAAACAAAAACATAAATAAAAATAATGTCATGAGCAATGCCAATACCTCTAACCTTAACAATGCTGAGACCATTGTAAATGCTTCTGGCCTCTGTTCCCTGTGTGTGGCTCTGTGTGTGTGCGTGTTTGTGTCTCTGTGTGTATGTCTCTGTGTGTGTGTGGGGGAGCTCTCTGTGTGTGTGTGGGCCTGTGTGTATGTGTGTGTGGGGGGGGCTCTGTGTGTATGTGGGGCTCTCTGTGAGTGTGTGTGTGTGTGGGGCTCTGTGTGTGTGTGTGTGTGTGTCTGTGTGTGTGTGTGTCTGTGTGTGTGTGTGTGTGTCTGTGTGTGTGTGTCGGTGTGTGTGTGTCTCTGTGTGTGTGTGTCTCTGTGAGTGTGTGTCTGTGTGTATGTGTGTGTCTGTGTGTGTGTGGGGGGGTCTCTCTGTGTGTGTGTGGGTCTCCGTGTGTGTGTGTGTGGCTCTCTGTGTGTGTGTGTGTGTGGCTCTGTGTGTGTGTGTGGCTCTGTGTGTGTGTGTGGCTCTTTCTGTGTGTGTGGCTCTCTGTGTATGTGTGTGGGGCTCTGTGTGTGTGACTCTGTGTGTGTGTGGCTCTGTGTGTGTATGTGTGGCTATGTGTGTGTGTGTGTCTCTATGTGTGTGTATGTTTCTGTGTGTGTGGGGCTCTGTGTCTGTGTGGGGCTCTGTGTATGTGTGGGGCTCTGTGTGTGTGTATGGGACTCTGTGTGTGTGTGGGGCTCTGTGTGTGGGGGGGGCTCTGTGTGTGTGGGGGGGGCTCTGTGTGTGTGTGGGGGGGCTCTGTGTGTGTGGGGGGCTCTGTGTGTGTGTGGCTCTCTTTTTGTGTGTGGGGCTGTGTGTGCGGGGGGGGCTCTGTGTGTGTGTGTGTGAGGGGGCACTGTGTGTGTGGGGGGGGCTCTGTGTGTGTGTGTGGGGCTATGTGTGTGTGGGGGGGCTCTGTGTGTGTGTGGCTCTCTTTGTGTGTGTGGGGCTGTGTGTGTGGGGGGTTCTGTGTGTGTGTGGGGGGGCTCTGTGTGTGTGGGGGGGGCTCTGTGTATGTATGGGGGGGCTCTGTGTATGTATGGGGGGGCTCTGTGTATGTTTGGGGGGCTCTGTGTGTGTGTGTGTGTGGCTCTGTGTGTGTGTGGGGGGGGCTCTGTGTGTGTGGGGGGAGCTCTGTGTGTGTGTGGGGGGCTCTGTGTGTGCGTGTGTATGGATCTGTCTATGTATGTATGTGTGGCTCTGTCTGTGTGTGGCTCTGTGTGTGTGTCGCTCTGTGTGTGTGTGTTGGGGCCTGTGTGGGTAGCTTTTTTTGTAGGTGGGTCTGTGTGAGGTTGGCTCTGTGTGTGTGTAGGTGGGTCTGTGTGAGGGTGGCTCTGTGTGTGTGTAGGTGGCTCTGTGAGGGTAGCTCTGTGTGTGTGTGGGTGGCTCGATGTGAATGACTCTGTGTGAGTGGCTCTGTGTGGGTGGCTCTGTAAGTGTGTGTGGGTGGCTTTGTGTGTGTTCCTCTGTGTGTGGGTGCAAATTAAATAGGTCTCGCATTTGCGAGAGATTAAGCTATTGGCATTGTAAATGACAATGCCATTTATTGATATGTTTTAAAAACAAAAACATAAATAAAAATAATGTCATGAGCAATGCCAATAGCTCTAACCTTAACAATGCTGAGACCATTGTAAATGCTTTTGGCCTCGGTTCCCTGTGTGTGGCTCTGTGTGTGTGTGTGTGTGCGTGTGTGTGTCTCTGTGTGTATGTCTCTGTGTGTGTGGGGGGGCTCTCTGTGTGTGTGGGCCTGTGTGTGTGTGTGTGTGGGGGGCTCTGTGTGTATGTGGGGCTCTGTGTGTGTGTGTGTGTGTGTGTGTGCGTGTGGGGCTCTGTGTGTGTGTGTGTCTGTGTGTGTGTGTGTCTGTGTGTGTGTGTGTCGGTGTGTGTGTGTCTCTGTGTGTGTGTGTCTCTGTGAGTGTTTATCTGTGTGTATGTGTGTGTCTGTGTGTGTGTGTGTGTGGGGCTGTGTGTGTGTGTGTGGGTCTTTGTGTGTGTGTGTGTGGCTCTCTGTGTGTGTGTGTGTGGCTCTGTGTGTGTGTGTGGCTCTCTGTGTGTGTGTGTGTGGCTCTCTGTGTGTGTGTGGCTCTGTGTGTGTGTGTGTGTGGGGCTCTGTGTGTGTGACTCTCTGTGTGTGTGGCTCTGTGTGTGTGTGTGTGTGTGTGTGTGTGTGGCTCTCTGTGTGTGTGTGTCTCTATGTGTGTGTATGTTTCTGTGTGTGTGGGGCTCTGTGTCTGTGTGGGGCTCTGTGTATGTGTGGGGCTCTGTGTGTGTGTGTGGGGCTCTCTGTGTGGGGGGGGGGCTCTGTGTGTGTGGGGGGCTCTGTGTGTGTGGGGGGGCTCTGTGTGTGTGGGGGGCTCTGTGTGTGTGTGGCTCTCTTTTTGTGTGTGGGGTTGTGTGTGTGTGGGGGGGCTCTGTGTGTGTGTGTGGGGGCACTGTGTGTGGGGGGGCTCTGTGTGTGTGTGTGTGGGGCGTAGTGTGTGTGTGGGGGGGCTCTGTGTGTGTGTGGCTCTCTTTGTGTGTGTGGGGCTGTGTGTGTGGGGGGGGGTTCTGTGTGTGTGTGGGGGGGGCTCTGTGTGTGTGTGGGGGGGCTCTGTGTATGTATGGGGGCTCCGTGTATGTTTGGGGGGCTCTGTGTGTGTGTGTGTGGGGGGCTCTGTGTGTGTGTGTGTGGGGGGGGCTCTGTGTGTGTGGGGGAGCTCTGTGTGTGGGGGGGGCTCTGTGTGTGCGTGTGTGGATCTGTCTATGTTTGTATGTGTGGCTCTGTCTGTGTGTGGCTCTATGTGTGTGTCGCTCTATGTGTGTGTTGGGGCCTGTGTGGGTAGCTTTTTTTGTAGGTGGGTCTGTGTGAGGTTGGCTCTGTGTGTGTGTAGGTGGGTCTGTGTGAGGGTGGCTCTGTGTGTGTGTAGGTGGCTCTGTGAGGGTAGCTCTGTGTGTGTGTGGGTGGCTCAATGTGAATGACTCTGTGTGAGTGGCTCTGTGTGAGTGGCTCTGTGTGGGTGGCTCTGTATGTGTGTGTGGGTGGCTTTGTGTGTGTTCCTCTGTGTGTGGGTGCAAATTAAATAGGTCTCGCATTTGCGAGACATTAAGCTATTGGCATTGTAAATGACAATGCCATTTATTTATATGTTTTAAAAACAAAAACATAAATAAAAATAATGTCATGAGCAATGCCAATAGCTCTAACCTTAACAATGCTGAGACCATTGTAAATGCTTGTTTTACTAGTGGTGATAAAACGTCTTTTGTGTAAATGGAAATTGGTCTCAGTTAAAGCTTGCTAGGTTTGGCCATTACCTTTAAGTCACATGTAAAGCAATGCAGAGCTGAGTTAGCCTTTAAAAGGGAGCAATCAATGTTAATATAGTTTTCCTTCTTGCTTTTATTCAGTGCTATAATAGTTTCTCGGGTAAGATGCCCAAAACCAAAATGGCCTGGGTCTCGGGCTCTGGGCCTGATCCAGGCGCAGGTGGGTGCAGACTGCCTTGGCTTAGGTGTGCCTTTGTCACGCCAGCAGCGCGCCCACTATGTGCCTGGGTTTCCGTGGAATTTAAGTGCACTCCCCGGAAGTAGGAAAAAATCAAAGCTGGACCGCCAACTGCCTAAAATGGAGGCCAGCAGAGACAGAAAAGAGTCAGAGCTCTCTCCGCTCAATCAGGGGAACACCCGCGGCAGATCGGAGAGTCAGGGACTCAAGGACGGTAAAATCAGCTACGTATAATGGCAATGAGCATAAAACTTCCAGTTAAAAATGTATTAAAGTAATTAAAAGAACAAAAATAAAAAGCAGTGCCTTACTTGCACAAGCGTTAGGACCAACACACCACAAGGAACAAGTCCAAAGGAGGATAGGTAACTTACCTCCTATCGCTGTGCAAGCTTAAAAAAAACAAAGATTACACAGACGTTATAGTTAGGATCAGATTTTACTTGTACAAACCAGTAAAATGCTGCAGTTATAGTTAGTAAGCTAACTATAACTCACGCCCCATCAATGTACTGTTTATGACCTCACATATTACATCACTCATGACATGATCAGTGACATCACTGATGAGATCACTCATGACATCTCAAATGACATCACTGATTACATTATCCACAGAATTTCTGATGTACCCACTCACACCCCATATAACCTTCCATACTCATTCACCCACTCCAACTTCCACACTGCCATTCTCAAACCCATTCACACACCCTTACCAGTACTTATACACCCACTCACTTCACTGATTCATAAGTCTACCCACACTTCCATTCACTCACCCATACAGCCACTAACAATACCCTCACACCTTCTATCAGAGATGTCCATGGTGTTGGGAATCCTCCACAGTGTATAGGTAGCACCTAGTTCCATTGGTTATTCAGACTTGAATATTAAAAGGTTTGTGCTACGCTTTGAATCAGTAAAAAAATTGCTAATAGCGCAACCTATTGCGATTGCGGCCACCTGCCAACATGCAATATATGCCCATTTACAGTATAGAGTCCCTACTGTAGGGGCTCCTGTAATTATTATGATTGAAACAGACGCTGCATTCCACTTTGAAGTTTTTAATTGTTGGGTCACATTTCAGGTTGTGGATGGTAACATTAACACTTTTCAGGAATATATAATTCCCCATGCACCCTTGTTGAAATGTATCTTACAGTCTGGGAACACAGAGGCATAATATCAAGGAACCGCATTAAAATTATATCCGCTTTACCGGCAGGAAACTGATGCTAAAGCAGTGATAATGGGCTTGATAATATGCCCTTGTGAATACCCATAGAAGCTCATGTTTTGGTGTGAACATGGGCTTCTATTGGAATACTCAAGGGCATATTATCAATCCCATTATCGCAGTTTCCTGCCGCTAAAACGTCGATAATTTTACGCCCATCTTGGTAATATGCCCCACAGTTCTCTCAGTAATGTTGGGCCACCTGGCCAGCATTGGCTGGATATACACTGTATCCAGATTTTGGTAATTTGAATCTAGTACAAACCAGTGCTTTGTATAATGTTCTTGTTGTCCTATATCAGTGACTATTTCAATTTATTTCACATACATTACTATCTGGTCCAGCTAGACTTGGCCTGTAAGCACAAGCCCAGCTGCCTGCAGAGCCTGTAATAAGTCCTGTAGTTGTTCATTCAGGTATGGGCAAACAGCCCACTAATCGTGAGGAAATTCCATATTGGATAGCCCAAAAAATCAATCAACTTGAAGCAGTGTTTCCCCTTATGGGACCACAGGACAAGCACAACATTTTAACTGTGTGCTTCTTTCCTACTGGACTGGTTCCCACTCTAGCTGATTGCAAAACCTGGGTGACTATTTTTGCCACAGTCTACACTCTTTGACATGGCACTCCCTCGATGGCCGTTCTACTGAAAGTCCTCAGACAAATATAGAATGAGCACAGGGCCGGTCCTGCCTTTGATTTGGGGATGAAACTTATGGGTAATTATCCCATTGTCTCTGAAATTATTCTTTCTAAAATGAAAGATGAAGCACCATCTTTTGCTATACGGCAGAAACTTGCCATGGTGGCAGTAGCCGATCACGAATGTGAGTTGCCAGCTATCATTTTTAATGTATATGTGTCTTTAGGACACAATAGTTTGGGAACCAGACCTTTAGTACCACCATTTGACACGCCTACCTTGGACAAGGATGCCAGGCCACTCTGTGAGTTTCAATCAACCAATCAAGAATTTGTAGAGCACACTACTTACCCGTGAGGGTCTCAAGGCCCTGGGGGAAAAAAGGGAGGGGGCGCTACTGGTCGAACAGCCAGGTCTTGAGTAGCCTCCTGAAGGTCACCAGATCTTGGGTCTGTCGTAGGTTCAGTGGGAGGGTGTTCCAGTTCTTGGAGGCGAGGTGGGAGAAGGATCTGCAGCTGGTGGTTGTTCTTCAGATGCGAGGGATGGTGGCGAGAGCGAGGTCGGAGGAACGGAGTTGGCGGTTGGGGATATAGAAGAAGAGTTGTCTGTTGAGGTAGGCTAGGCCGGTCTTGCGGAGTGCCTTGTGTGCGTGGATGAGGAGCTTGAAGGAAATCCTCTTGTTGACGGGGAGCCAGTACAGGTTTCTCAGTTTGGGGGTGATGTGGCTGTGGCGTGGTACGTCGAGGATCCGGCGTGCAGAGGCGTTTTGAATGCGTTGCAGTCGTTTGATGAGCTTGCCCTGGGCTTCCGCATAGAGGAAGTTTCCATAGTCGAGTCTGCTACTGACGAGGGCCTGGGTGACTGTTCTTGTATATGTCGGGATCCACTTGTAGATCTTGTGGAGCATGTGGAGGGTGTTAAATCAGGAGGAGGAGACTGCGTTGACTTACTTGGTCATGGAGAGTGTTGAGTCAAGGATGACTCCCAGGTTGCGTGTGTGGTCGGTGGGTGTTGGGGCTGCTCCCAGTGCCATAAGCCACCAGGAGTCGTCCCAGACTGAAGGATTGGAGCCGAGGATGAGGACCTCTGTCTTGTCCGTGTTCAGCTTCAGTCGGCTGATCTTCATCCAGTCGGCGACGGCCTTCATTCCTTCGCAGAGGTTGGGTTTGGCGGTGATGGGGTCCTTAGTGAGGGAGAGGATCAGTTGAGTGTCCTCGGCGTAGGAGATTATGTTGAGGTCATGCTGTCGGGCGACTTGTGCGAGCGGGGCCATGTAGATGTTGAACAGTGCCGGGCTGAGGGATGATCCCTGGGGTACGCCACAGATGATCTTGGAGGTTTCGGATCGAAATGGGCGAGGCAGTCGCTCTGGGTTCTGCCAGAGAGGAAGGAGGTGGTCCATTCCAGGGCCTTGTCTCGGATCCCTGCTTGGAGGCGTGTGTGTAGTGTGCGGTGGCAGATGGTGTAGAAGGCGGCGGAGAGGTCCAGGAGGATGAGGGCCGCAGTCTCACCGTTGTCCAGCAGGGTCCTGATGTCATCGGTGGCAGCGATGAGGGCAGTCTAGGTACTGTGGTTGCTGCAGAACCCTGCTGTTTTCTTTGAGGTATCGGGTTAGCTGTCTGTTGACGATCTTCTCAATGACCTTGGCTGGGAACGGAAGCAAGGAGATGGGCCGGAAGTTCTTGAGGTCTCTCGGGTCCGCCTTGGGTTTTTTGAGGAGGGCGTTGATTTCGGCGTGTTTCCAGTACTGTGGGAGGGTCGTGGTCTTGAAAGAGAGTTTGATGACGTTGTGCAGGTGAGGGGCAATGGAGCTGCTCGCATTGTCGAAGATGTGGTGCGGGAGTGGATCTGACGGGGAGCCGGAGTGGATTGTACTTATGGTCTTGATGGTGTCATCTATGTTCATGTTGGCCCAGGCTGGCAGGGGTCGTGGTCGATGGTGTGCAGGGTGTCTGGAGTGTCGATTTCTTTTGGGTCTGTCTGGGCATTGAAGCTGTCATGGATGTCAGCAATCTTGTGGTGGAGGAAGGTGGCGACGTAGTCGCACAGGGCTAGCAACAGCGAGATGTTGTTGGTGTTGGAACTGGGGTTGGAGAGTTCCTTTACGATGTTGAAGAGCTCCATGCTGTTGTGTGCGTTGTTGTCGAGGCGGTCTTTAAAGGAGGTCCTCTTGGCAGACCTGATGAGGTGATGGTGTTTGCGGATGGCATCTTTGTGGGCTGCGAGGCTGTCGGGTGTCTTTTCATTGTGGCGTTTCTTCTCTAGTTTCCGGCATGTTGGCTTGGAGGCTAGGAGTTCTGGGGTGAACCAGATAGCTCTCTTGCTAGTGTCTCTGTGTTTGGGTTTCTTCAGCCGGGCGAGAGTGTTGGCGCAGTCATTGATCGAGCGTCTGAGGTTGCAGGCAGCGTCGTCGATGTTGAAGGTGTCGGTGGATAGACTGAGAACGAGGTTTGCGGTCTTCCGTGATTTTGCTCCAGCAGCGGCAGGGGATCTGTTGGGTGCAGTGGTGTGTAGTAGGTTTCTGGAAGGTGAAGTGGATGCAGCGGTGGTCGGTCCAGAGGACTTCGATGGTGTGGCTGAAGAAGTCGTGGGACTTTGAGGAAAAGACGGGGTCGAGCGTGTGGCCGGCGGAATGGGTAGGCGTTGTGACGAGCTGCCTCAGTCCGTGGTTGGTGAGGTTGTCAATCAGGGTGGTGGAGTTGCTGTCGTTGTTGTTCTCAAGGTGAAATTTCAGGTCTCCGAGGAGGATGGAGTCGGTGGAGGTCAGGGCGTGCATGCTGATGAAGTCGGCGATGGAGTCACTGAATTGGGGTCGGGGTCCAGGAGGTCTGTAGATGAGGTAACCTCTGAGGGTGGTGTTGGGGTCTATGTGGATCTGGTAGTGCATGTGTTCGGCGGTGCTGAGAGTGTCGTCGGTGTTGGTCGTGACCCTGACGCTGTTCTTGTGGACGATGGCGATTCCTCTTCTGACTCCGTTGGTGAGGTCTTTGAGGGTGATCTTGTAGCCAGCTGGGATGGCTATGACGATGTCGGGAGCGGAGGAGTCGTTCATCCAGGTTGCTGTCAGGAAGGCGACATCCGGGGATGATGTGTCGAGCAGGTCCCAGAGCTCAATGGCGTGCTTGCGTGCGGAGCGGGTGTTCAGATGGATGCATCGGAGGTGGTTGATGTTTTTATTCTGAGGCTTGAGTAGCTGCAGTTCCGACAGGTGAAAGGACCATGTGTGCATTTCGGAGCGGCCTTGATGCAGGCGTGGGTCCGTCCGGGGTTGAGGGCGTGCAGTGTCCTGGCATCGTAGTGGCAGCGGTGGTCGTGGTGGGCGTGGGGGCCAGGGGTTCTGGCACTGGGTGCGGTCCAGGCACGGATGGGCACAGACGGGCTTGCCTTAGGCACACCTTTGGCGCACCAGCAGCACGGACGCGCAGCAGCTGCCATATATGGGTAGGTGGGAGGGAGGAGCAGCTGGGAGGCGGGAGGAGGAGGCAGCAGATGGGCAGTCAGGGGGATGGGGCCATGGGGGACGCAGCGGCGGGACAGAAGCAAGGGCACAGAATCCCGGGGGCAAGGAGGGGACAGAAGGAGAAAAGGCACAGAGTCACGGGGGCAGCGAAGGGGACAGAAGGAGAAAAAGGCATAGAATCACGGGGGCAGTGAAGGGGACAGAAAGAGAAAGAAAGGCACAGAATCATGGGGGCAGCTAAGGGGACAGAAGGAGAGAAACGGCACAAAATCACAGGGCAGCAATAGGGACAGAAGGAGAAAAAAGGCACAGAATCATAGGGGCAGCACAGAGGAGAGTAGGAGAAAAAAGGCACAGAATCACAGGGGCAGCGAAGGGGACAGGAGAAAAAAGGCACAGAATCACGGGGAAATTGAAGGGGAGACAGACAACGGTACAAAAGGGGGTGGTGATGGACGGAGCATCTGAACCAATCAAACACTCACACCCAGTCAAAAGATCTGGGTTTGATCCATCACCGTTCTTTAGCCCACTCTGCCACCCCAGCTCAGATATGGCTATATGCAAATCAGTCTGACCCTGTGCCTCATGGGAACAGTCCAGCCCGAACTGCCAAGCCATGCCTTCCCTGGACCGAAAACAAGCTTCCGAGGACCGGTTTCTGGCATTACAGCCGTCTTCAGCCCGGCTTGCTTGAATCCAGTGGCAAAGTGAGCAAGGGACTCACGTCTGAGCATACCCTGCCACACTTATGGCGGCCAAAGCGGTACAAAAGGGGGTGGTGATGGACAGAGCATCTGAACCAATCACTCACTCCCAGTCAAAAGATCTGGGTTTGATCCAGCCCACTCTGCCACCCCAGTTCAGACATGGCTATATGCAAATCAGTCTGACCCTGTGCCTCATGGGAACAGTCCCGCCCGAACGGCCAAGTCATGCCTTCCCTGGACCGTAAACAGGCTTCCGAGGACCGGTTTCTGGCATTACAGCCGTCTTCAGCCCGGCTTGCTTGAATCCAGTGGCAAAGTGAGCAAGGGACTCACGTCTGAGCATACCCTGCCACACTTATGGCGGCCAAAGTGGTACAAAAGGGGCTGGTGATGGACGACAGACAACAGCAGTCACGGACACCAAGAGAGTGCAATACAATGGAATGACAAATGACAAACAAACCTAAGGCCTACCACTGGCCACCAGGGATGAGGCGCAGGTGGTAGCCTGCGCCTCATCCCAGGGTTTGCTAAAAAACCATGGGAGAAATCTAAACAGCAACAGAAAGGTAGGCAACTTGGAGGTTCTCCTGGAGTCCTCTGAAATACAATACGATTTTCGTGATCACGCTAAAATAAAGACTCCAGACATGTATCAGGCATCTGATAAACATTCTCCTCATTCCTTTCAGGAATCATCTGATTAACAATACAACAGAGGAGGGCAATCCGACAGTAGACAAGAAAAGTATCTGAAACCAAAAAGGGAGACACAACACTCGTCTGACGTGAAGGTAAAGAAGGAAGACAGGCATCTGCCATATAAACTCCTTTTTCAGAAAAAGAAAGTTGCAGCTTTAAGTGCTAAATTTGGCATAGGCAGTGAGAACCCTCCCCCTGAACAGGAGTTGGGTGGTGACTCTCCTCAACAGCGTGGCAGAAGTCACCATAGTATACTGGATACACCCCCAGTTTCTTTTAGTGTCAGCAACTGATGCATTCTTTACAATTGAAACTGTGAATAGACTATATCACTTAGGCATTCAAATTGAAGGTGACGTTAAAAGCACTATCAAAGTGATATTTTGGGGCAATGTAACCATGTCTCATGACATACTTTTGGCGGAAGTCGATTGGCCCTCACCTTTATTCTTGCATCTCCTCCAGGATGAAGGTGTCATACGACCTTCTTTGAACACCTTGTCCCGGACGAATTCAAACAAGCTTATGCTTCTGAATGCCCCCCTCCCCTACATAGCTAAATTTTGTAAAATTTTAAATAAAAGTAAATAAATAGGCACTTACCTTGTCCGCGGCATCTCGGTGCTCCCTCTGCTCGTTCGCGCCGCCGTCGCCGCCATCTTGGATACCAATGTGCATGCGCGGCCGCCAGCGCATGCGCATTTCTCGCGAGAAATACGCATGCACGGGCGGCCGCGCATGCGCATTGGGATCCAAGATGGCGGCGTTGGCAGCGGGAACGAGCAGAGGGAGCCCCGGGATGCCGTGGACAAGGTAAATGCCTTTTTATTTAAAATTTTACAAAAGTTAGCTATGTAGGGGAGGGCGGGAGGGCGGGTGGCGGGCAACTTCGCTACGCCCACGGGGTGGGCGTAGTGTTGCCTGCTATACCTACTTTGCAAAGGGCGAAGTAGGCAACACTATGCTCACTCCGTGGGCGTAGCGAAGTACTTCGCCCAGGGTTAATCGGAAATGACTAATCCCTTTTTTCCTGTTCTGAAACCTGATCATTCCTATCGCATTGTCTTAGACTATAGACATTTGAATGGTCATACACGCACATTTGCAGTGCAAAATACACACAGTACGGCTCTCACTTACAATGTAGTCCAAAAAAAATAGATAACCACTTTGGACATTTACAATGTTTTTTCCAGTCACAATTTAGATCCTTAGAGCCAAGACTGGTCCTCCTTTAGCGCCTTAGACTTTCAAATGCACTATGCTCGACATCCAATGGGCTGTAAAATAGCCGAGGAGTGTTTTGCAGCACAAATTGTGTTGATTCATCATGAAATTGACCCCGATGCTCTAAACTACGTAGATGATATCCACCTGACGGACAATGAAGTAAACCTCCATCTAGCCGGGGTTGATCACATTATACTGTGATTTGCTCAACTTGACTACAAGTTTACCCTCAACAAATCAAACATAGCTTTAATGAGTGTCCATTTCCTAGGTTATGAACTTACCAATGAGGGAAAGAGTCTTGATCCTAACTTTCTGATGAAATGTGAAACAGTTGTAGCCTCCAAGTACACCTTAGAAGTTACAGGGCCCGATTCACAAAAGTAATCGGAGACAAAATCCTAACTTTAGGACTTTCTGTATTCACAAAAGGCATTTAGTAGCAGTAAAGTTAGGATTCCTAACTTTACTACTGCTAAACTGAGATGAAATCCTAACTTTTGGTATTCACAAAAGGAATTTAGTAGTAGTAAAGTTAGGATTCCAGACTTTACTACTGCTAAACTGAGACAAAAGCCTAACTTTACGTCTTTCGGTATTCACAAAAGGCATTTAGTGGAAATAAAGTTAGCTTTCCTAATTTCCGAACTTTGGCAGAAAATACATACCTGATTATGCACATTATATTAAGCCATATTATGCCTTAATACATTCTGATTTTCCTTTTGGACGTCAGAACACACTGACACACTCAGATCTTTATAATCTGACTTACTTGAAACATGCCACTTACATACATGTGTCAATACCACAAATTTAGTTATCCACATTTTTGCCGATTGCAATTGTATTTACATATGGCACCTTTAATAAAGATGAAACAGTTTCCAATAGCATATAAATCACATTTATATTCCACTGCAGAAATGTGTTTTGCTTCTAATGTAAAAATACTGATTGCTTTGCAGATGGCCATCCTTAAAGAACAGCCAGTTGCTCAGGGAAAACACATTATTGTTGTTTCTACAGTGCCAGCTTAGAGGCTGTCACCAAAGCCAGCATTCATAAATGCAAAAGCCCTCCATCCTCATTGGATACAATGGGTTACGTCCTTAACAGCCGTGGAGGTAGACTTTATCTTTGACCCTTCCTTACAAATTCAGTTTTACTTCTTGATCAATATAAATATATAATGCATACTATTATGTTCCATATAGGTACCCCAATATAGGCTCAGGTAGTCACCTAACTTTTCACCTATATTCTCCCCAACCATTATACTGCATAACGGTTCTTAGTACTGACGTTCTACCTAGTTACGTTAATGTCCAGAATGGGGTTTTCTCCAAAAAGTTTAAGCCGCATTCATTACGCATGAGGAATCTTGGAATCACAGCAAGCCAGCAGACCTACCATCTCCTGCATAATGGCTATGTAGAAGGCTCATTCCTTCCGTCATCCTAGTCCGACATGACACAGCAAGGTATATCCCCTCGGGGTATCACTTTGGGTATATATACGGAATACAGACAAAATATCGAATCAAAAATATAGAATAGCACTAATATTGAAGCAAAATATAGAATGGACAAAATATCGAATGGACAGAATATAGTCAACAAAAATATCGAATTTAAGGTAAGTAATTTGATATCGATTTTCATAAATATAGAAAGTCAAAATATCGAAGTATATAATATAGGTATTAAATATATCGAATTTTTTATAATATCGAATTCTTTCAAGTGTTTTGTATGTTAGTATATGTGTGAAAAGTGTATATTTATTTTGTAATTTATTTTAAGTAATTAATTTTATGTTATTTAATTATTGCGTCATTTAATTCTGTAGCGGGTTGTGGGTTTATAGGGGCATAGGGTGGGAAGTAATTTAATTATAATTAATTAAATATTTTATTTTATTGTTTGGTATTTATCTTGAATTCATTGTTAATTAATTTTTAATTAGTAATTAATTATATTTTAGCGGGTAACTATTTTTTAATAATTGATTAATTGATAACTATGTTAATTTTATACATTTATTTCCGGTAGCTGGTTGTGGGTTTATAGGGGAATAGGGTGGGAAGTAATTTAATTGTAATTAATTAAATATTTTAACGTATTTATTGATATTTATTTTGAATTATTGTTAATTAATTTTCAATTGCTAATTAATTAATTGTTAATTGGTAATTTATTTGTATTAATAGGTAATGAATTTTAATAATTCATGTTTTTTAATTGATTAATTATTATATCATATTAAATTGGTAATTACTTTTAAATAAATTTGTATTGGTATTAATATTAAAAAAAAATTGTTAATATATGAAGTATTTACTTTCCCTACTGTTGCACTCACTGGAGTGGGAATAGTAATTATTACCCCTACCCTATCCAACGCTTTCCCTACTGTTGCACTCTCTGGAGTGGGAATAGTAATTTTTACCCCTACGCTATCCAATGCTTTCCCTACTGTTGCACTCTCTGGAATGTGAATAGTAATTTTTACCCCTACGCTATCCAACGCTTTCCCTACTGTTGCACTCTCTGGAGTGGGAATAGTCATTTTTACCCCTACGCTATCCAACACTTTCCCTACTGTTGCACTCACTGGAGTGGGAATAGTAATTTTTACCCCTACGCTATCCAACTATCCAACGCTTTCTCTACTGTTGCACTCACTGGAGTGGGAATAGTAAGTTTTACCCCTACGCTATCCAAGGTTTTCCCTACTGTTGTACTCACTGGAGTGGTAATAGTAAATTTTACCCTCCCGCTATCCTACGGTAAAAATATTGTATATGTTTTTATGAATATTATGTTAATATATATATATATATATATATATATATAGCTGCAAATGGTAAAGTTTTCCCTAAAACCTGGTCCACTTTCATCATTGTGCCCATCTTTAAAAAAGGCCAGCGGGATGAGCCAGTGTCAGGATTCTCCCTAACACAAGGTCAGCAAGGGTCCTAACATCACGAAAACAGAATTGGAGCCCGATCACTTCCTGGTCTGACGCATGGAATTTACGAAATTCCAAGATGGCGGAAGGATCAGGGAAGTTAGCAGTCTAGTGTCTTGGGCGTTCTAGAGCAGAGTCCAGGTGAGGCGCGCGCTCTATCAAGGCTGCGCACTTCACCGCGTATCTTGCCCGAGTCAGTTGAGGTATTTTAGCGAGTTACAGGAAACTATAGTAAGTGTTCTGTTTTAGAGTTCAGAGTATAAGAGCAGTCATAGTAGGAAGGAAATACATTACGCTATCACCCTGTTAGCGTTTAACGTCGAGAAATAAGAAGAACTTTCTGTCAGAAAAGACGTGACAGAGAGTCTCCGATGCTGTGTCATCTTGCGCATTGCCAGCGGAACATTAGTGAAACGGCGCGAGTGAACCTCCGCTTTCCCAGCGACTTTAAGGAGCCTACGAGCCTGAAGGGAGCAGAACTTCAAGAGCTAAGTCATAGAAAAAACTAAAAACTGTACAGCTTACGTGTGAATGAGAGATATTTGATTTAACTGTTAAGAGTACTCCATAGTAAATCATCAGTACGAACATTTGAACTTACAAGAGAAAGGTTGTTATATTCAGTAGCATGTTCGTGAACCACAGAAAATAAGAAGATATGAGACGCTTACCTGGATGTTGTGAAAAGTATCACTTCAGCAGAAAGGGCAGAGATATCTGAAGAAAAAGAATTTAGAGTTAGAACAGAATTCCAAGCATTTGAATTACAGAGAACAAAACAGAAGAGGTTAATTCCTACAACACAAATAAGAGAAAGATTAAAGGTCAAGGAGTTGCAAATAGTGTGAGATGAAACACTAAGAGCAGTCCAGATTAAGAACAACTCTCAGAGAAATAGAAGAGAAGCAGGTCTACACAGTTCCTTGGGTATGTCAAAAGTCAGTGAGGGAATAGGGAGTGTAGGGTATTGTTAAAGGTTCTCATAGTTTTCTATATGTGCTTAGTATTCACAGAAATCTTGCTGGGCAGACTAAAAGCCTGAGGAGGATTCGCTAGAGTATCGAGGAACCAGGACCAGTCTCTTCTGTGCTTTACTTTCTTATGGTTATTTTCTCCACTTTTCCCCTTCCCTTTCTCTGATTGCCTGGAGTTATGATTACACTCTGACTCCGGGTTATTGGTGAGAGGGAGTCGGAAAGTTAGCATCATCTGTTCCTGTGCAAGTCGACAAGAATTGGAATTCGTGGACCCTGACAGAGTGAAGTGCCCACGTTGTAAATTTGCACCCGAACAGAATGGTTGAAGGGGTTAATTTGCAGACCTTAGGGGCGGTATTAGATTCCATACAAAAGGAATTAGTGGTGGTTAGAGAGGAGAATCAAGGTCTGAGGCAAGAGGTGATAAATGCTAGGAAAGAGACGGCAGAGTTAGCACAAAGAATGAGACAACCACTTTCAGGAAATAGAGAAATTCCCACCACGTCTACTGGGGAAACAACTAGGTTAACTACGCAGGTGATACACTCATTGTCCCCAGCCATTCCCTTGGCAGCACCAGAGAGATTTAGTGGGGATCCACAGAAGGCACAAGTGTTTATTTCCCAATGCACCTTACACTTCATGTGTCGTCCTTCTGTCTTTCCCGATGCACAATCCAAAGTGGCCTTCGTTTTATCATACCTGAGTGGAGACGCTGCCGCTTGGTCAATGCCCATCGTTTCTCGAGACGACCCTCTCCTGCAGAATTATGACAAATTTAAGAAGGAATTTTTGCGCATATTTGATCGAAGGCGAATTTCCTAGGCTGTAGATAATGAGCTTCTGGAACTAAAGCAGGGAAACAGAGACTTGGTGGCGTACTTGGCCCAATTTAATAAGTTGGTAATGGAAACTGATTGGCCAGAAAATAAGAGGACAGCAATTTTTTATCGAGGTCTACGAGATGAACTCAAAGATGGACTGGCGCAAATTCCCAATCGGCCAACAGAGATATCGGCCCTCGTAGATTTGGTTCTCGAGTTAGATTTCCGGCAGGGGGAACGACGAGGAGAGAGAAGACGAGAATTTCGAAGCACAGTGCCTCGATTTGACAGAGCCAAGCCTGAAGTTGGAAAGGTTGCAGAAGGAACCAATGGCCAAGAACCAATGCAGATAGGGGCAATAAGAGGTCCGCTTACTAAAGAGGAAAAAGAGAAGAGACGAGCCAATAATTTGTGTATGTATTGTGGTTCGAGCGGACATTTTGTAAGGAATTGTCCAAAGAAGCCTAAAGGAACATACCGGCCGAAGGAAAACTAGTTGCACCACCTGTAGAAGGAGTTGTACAGGTGGATGCGAGTCAAGATTCAACTCCACAAGAGCACCAACTGGCCAATACTCTGCAATCATCGTCCCCTCACCTTGTGTTATCAATGACCATAAAGTTCCGTCAAGAAGTTCGAGAGAGAGTGATGGTGATGGTGGATTCTGGGGCGACCGGAAATTTTTGTGACCAACGATTTGCGACCAAGATAGGGTTGAGAGCAATATTAAAAGATAAGAGTGAACCAGTTAGAGCCATCGACGGGACAAACCTATCCTCAGGACCCATAGTCAGTCATACTGAACTGGTGCAGTTGGTAAAGGAAGATGGACATCAAGAAGAAATCCAGTTTAACCTAATAGACGCGCCACAGTTCCAGCTAATCCTAGGACTTCCTTGGCTCACGGAGCATAATCCGACCGTAGATTGGGCGGCAAGAACTATAGAAATGTCTTCGGACTATTGCAAGCATTATTGTTTTGGAAACCAGAAGGAAAAAGACCAGGAAAATCCAGCTCAAGCCCTGTGTTCTGCGAATGCAGTTGTGTGTGTGATCAACACACAGTCCATTCCATCGCAATATCAAGATTTTGAAGATGTATTTGACGAGCAGGAAGCTGAACAATTACCACCTCATCGGGTGTATGATTGTAAAATAGACCTTGAACCAGGAGCGAATATGCCATGTAGCAGAGTTTATGCCTTAACGGAAAAGGAGCATGAACATTTAAAGGAATATATACACAAGTACTTAGCGAACGGATTTATCCGTCCTTCCCAATCTCCAGTATCCTCGCCTTTGTTTTTCGTGCCGAAAAAGGAAGAGGGCGAGTTACGAACTTGCATAGACTACCGCGCCATCAATCGGATCACTAAGAAGAACAGGTATCCAGTTCCTCTCATCTCAGTTTTATTAGATCAAGTGAAAGGGGCTCAAATATTTACCAAATTGGATTTGAGAGGGGCCTATCATCTCATTCGAGTAAGAGCTGGTGATGAGTGGAAGACCGCCTTTAGGACTCGATTCGGATTATTTGAATACCAAGTGATGCCCTACGGCCTATGCAACGCCCCAGCTGCGTTCCAGCACTTTATTAATGATGTTCTCAGTGAGTTCATAGACCAATGCGCTATCGTGTACATTGACGATATTTTGATCTACTCTGCAAACACACAGGAACATCAGGGTCATGTAAGAAGAATTTTACAAAAATTGAGAGAGAACAAGTTGTTTGTCAAGTTGGAGAAATGTGCCTTTGATGTCACTGAAGTAGAATTCCTGGGGTTCGTGATCTCACCAGCTGGAATACTCATGGATAAACGGAAGATTCAAGCAGTCTTGGAGTGGAAGTCTCCAACCAGTGTGAAAGAAGTGCAAGCCTTCATTGGCTTTGCCAACTTTTATCGAAGATTTATCAGTGAATTTTCTCGGCGAATTTTTCCCCTTACAAGCCTATTGAAAAAAGGGGTGCAGTTTCAGTGGACCGAAGAGGCGGAGTCAGCATTCAAAGGTCTGAAGGAAGAATTCACATCAGCTCCCATCCTTCTTCATGCGGATCCATCCGAGCCGTTTTATGTGGAAACGGACGCCTCAGATCTGGCGGTTGGAGGAGTACTTTCTCAGCGAAATAAGAAGACGGGCCAATTACATCCAGTGGCCTATAGATCTAGAAAGTTGTCGCCTGCGGAAGTCAATTACACAATCACTGAAAAGGAACTGCTGGCAATCAAGGACGCCTTCAAGGAATGGAGACACTACTTGATGGGTGCTCATCATGTGGTTACAGTATTCACGGATCATCGAAATCTAAAGTTTTTGAAGTCCGCTCGGACTTTAACTCCAAGGCAACTTCGTTGGTCGTTATATTTAGCTGATTATGATTTTGTCATCACATTCAGACCAGGGGCGCAGAATGGCAAAGCGGATGCCTTGTCCCGGATGGGAACAGGAGAAGAAAAGAACCAAATTAAGACACAAGCGATTATCCCTGATTCCAAGATAATAAGTGTTGTGGAAACTCTGAGTGTGAAGGAACAGATAATTCGAGTCTTGTCTCCAGAGGATATGTTTGAGTGGACTCAGCAAGAAGGTGGCAGAGAAATATTAAATGGGCTACCTTACCACTCGGGAGCCTTGTATGTACCAACATCCGAATTGCAAAACCAGGTCATGAAAGAATGTCACGATCATCTACTGGCTGGACATAAAGGGGAGCTGAAGACTATGGATTTGGTGAAACGAAGTTATTGGTGGCCACACATGAACAAGGACATAGAGCAATACGTGAAAACTTGTGAGATATGTGCACAGGGAAAGTCAGAACGACAGGCACCTAAAGGTTTGTTACAGCCTTTACCCACTCCTCCTTATCCTTGGCACACAATCACTTTAGATTTAATTACAGAACTTCCTTCCTGTCAAGGTTACAATACCATCCTAGTAGTTGTAGATGCATACACCAAGATGACGCACTTTGTAGCCATGAAGGGAATTCCAACGGCCAAACAGCTAGCTACTCATTTTAGTGTGCAGGTTGTGCGGTTACATGGCATCCCTAAGATTGTCATTTCAGATCGCGGCTCCCAGTTTGTGTCTCATTTCTGGAGGGTTTTTATGAAGGCTCTTGGAACTGAGACACGATTCTCCACCAGTTTCCATCCGGAAACGGACGGACAGACTGAACGAGTGAATCAGGAGGTAGAACAGTACTTGAGGTTATTCACCTTAAAACAGGGTGGGGAATGGCTGGACTTTTTGTGGGCTGCAGAATTTGCTCATAACAATGCCACAAATGTGTCCACGGGTTATTCACCGTTCTATTTGAACTATGGAAAACACCCGAATTTCTCCATGCTGGATGTTTCACTTCCAGTACCAGCAGTCCAGGATTTGGTGACTCATCTGTGTCAAGTACATGATTCTGCATCACAAAATTTGGAGCAGGCCAAGATTAAGTATAAGGGGTATGCAGACAGGAAGAGGAGAGATTTCCCACATTTGGAAATTGGAAGTGAGGTTTGGTTAAATACCAAGCACCTACGATTAAAGGGGAATAGAAAGTTCCAGCCTCGATTCATTGGCCCTTACCCTGTTGAAGAACAGATTAATCCAGTGACCTATAGATTGACACTACCCACGAAACTCAAGATTCACCCAGTCTTCCATGTTTCGTTGTTAAAGAAGGTGGTTCAGGGTTTGAGACGAGAGAGAGCTCCACCACCGATTCAGTTGGAAACTGGTGTGGAGTTTGAAGTGAAGGAAATTCTTGACTCCAAAATAGTGAAGGGGATCCTGTACTATTTGGTGGATTGGAAGGGCTATGGGCCAGAGGAGCGCTCCTGGGAGTTAGAGTCAGATGTTCATGCACCCAGATTAGTACGACTTTTTCATCTGAGGTATCCAACCAAGCCCAGAATGGGAGGACCTTCTTTGGTGGGGGGTACTGTCAGGATTCTCCCTAACACAAGGTCAGCAAGGGTCCTAACATCACGAAAACAGAATTGGAGCCCGATCACTTCCTGGTCTGACGCATGGAATTTACGAAATTCCAAGATGGCGGAAGGATCAGGGAAGTTAGCAGTCTAGTGTCTTGGGCGTTCTAGAGCAGAGTCCAGGTGAGGCGCGCGCTCTATCAAGGCTGCGCACTTCACCGCGTATCTTGCCCGAGTCAGTTGAGGTATTTTAGCGAGTTACAGGAAACTATAGTAAGTGTTCTGTTTTAGAGTTCAGAGTATAAGAGCAGTCATAGTAGGAAGGAAATACATTACGCTATCACCCTGTTAGCGTTTAACGTCGAGAAATAAGAAGAACTTTCTGTCAGAAAAGACGTGACAGAGAGTCTCCGATGCTGTGTCATCTTGCGCATTGCCAGCGGAACATTAGTGAAACGGCGCGAGTGAACCTCCGCTTTCCCAGCGACTTTAAGGAGCCTACGAGCCTGAAGGGAGCAGAACTTCAAGAGCTAAGTCATAGAAAAAACTAAAAACTGTACAGCTTACGTGTGAATGAGAGATATTTGATTTAACTGTTAAGAGTACTCCATAGTAAATCATCAGTACGAACATTTGAACTTACAAGAGAAAGGTTGTTATATTCAGTAGCATGTTCGTGAACCACAGAAAATAAGAAGATATGAGACGCTTACCTGGATGTTGTGAAAAGTATCACTTCAGCAGAAAGGGCAGAGATATCTGAAGAAAAAGAATTTAGAGTTAGAACAGAATTCCAAGCATTTGAATTACAGAGAACAAAACAGAAGAGGTTAATTCCTACAACACAAATAAGAGAAAGATTAAAGGTCAAGGAGTTGCAAATAGTGTGAGATGAAACACTAAGAGCAGTCCAGATTAAGAACAACTCTCAGAGAAATAGAAGAGAAGCAGGTCTACACAGTTCCTTGGGTATGTCAAAAGTCAGTGAGGGAATAGGGAGTGTAGGGTATTGTTAAAGGTTCTCATAGTTTTCTATATGTGCTTAGTATTCACAGAAATCTTGCTGGGCAGACTAAAAGCCTGAGGAGGATTCGCTAGAGTATCGAGGAACCAGGACCAGTCTCTTCTGTGCTTTACTTTCTTATGGTTATTTTCTCCACTTTTCCCCTTCCCTTTCTCTGATTGCCTGGAGTTATGATTACACTCTGACTCCGGGTTATTGGTGAGAGGGAGTCGGAAAGTTAGCATCATCTGTTCCTGTGCAAGTCAACAAGAATTGGAATTCGTGGACCCTGACAGCCAGGGTGTTACAGGCCAATTTCCCTTTAAGACTCTGCAATTAAGATCTTAGGCAGAGTCTTACTATATAAACTTAGAGCTAACATCGAAAGGTGTGGGGGCCTGTCAAACATGCAATATGGTTTTAGAGAAAAGCGGGGCACACTGGACCAGTGCTCCAATCTGCATATGATAATATCGAAGTATACAGTGGCCAAGGAGGGGTCCTTGTTTCTGGCTTTCATGGACCTCTCCTCGGCTTTCGACTTAGTGACTAGATCAAAACTGTGGGAAACTTTGGTACAGTTTGGTGTAGACAAACCACTTGTGTATTTTTTGGCCTCACTACACCAGGAATTGTTTGCATCAGTGAGGGTCACGAAGGAGGGAAGATGCACAAGCCTCTTTAAATCTCTGAGAGGAGTGCGCCAGGTCTGCATCTTGGCCCCCCTCCTATTCACCATCTATATAAATGGCCTTGAAAAACATCTAGAGGCAGTGAAGGGGGATGTTTCGCATGTAGGAGAGGTTAAGATCCCGGCTCTCCTATACGCTGACGATGCTGTACTGATAGCACATACAGGGGTGGGCCTTCAGCGTCTGCTAGATGCTTTTGGGACCTTTATGGACCAGTTGAACCTAAAGATTAAAGCCAAAAAGTCCTATACTATGGTGGTGGGTCGACATAGAAACAAGAAGAAGAAAAATGTATCCTTTTCCTGTAAGGGAGAAGTAGTGTCCAGGGTGGAAGTCTTTCCTTACCTGGGAGTTACATTTGACGAGAAAGGCTTGTGGGGTCCACAAATAAAGGCCATAAGCTTATCATTAGTGAGAGCGTCCTCAGCTTTGCTGTGTTTTGCAAAAAGACTGGGGGCCAGGCCAATGGAGGCTCTTTTAAAGATCTATGATGCTAAATGTATTTCTTTAGTCATATACGGCTCTTCTGTATGGGGGTATGCACCACAAGATTCAATTAAAAAAGCTGAAAACAAATTTCTGAGACTCCTGCTGTCCATCCCCCAGTCTACACCTACGTTTTCGACTCACGGGGAGGTGGGCCTAGACTATGTTACAGACAGAATCAGAATGGCCGCTTTATTATTCTGGCTAAAGACATGGCTAAACGCTGAGCTAACACTCAATCACTCCATCCTAACAGACGTTATGTCTTTAGACCATGCTACGAAAATACCTTGGCTAGAATATGTAAGATGTACTTCTGCACAGCTAAGTCGACCAGATCTATATAATGCCCCCTCGAGTATTAGGCGAGAGGATATTATCTGGACTAAGAAGAGCTTCATGGATAGGGCGAGATTGGCTCGAGAAGAACAGGAACTTATGAAACCTACTGTTAGATCTCACTGTTTGTTATTAACATCACCTTCAATCGAGCCTTACCTTAGAACTGTAACCAAACCTTTCCATAGATTTTTGTTGATTAAATTTAGATTTAATTTAATTCATTATTCCCTAGGCAACTATCAATCATGGGCAAACCAGAATGTGGCCCTCCGTGTAGATGTGATGAATTTTCCACGCAGGACTCCATGCATTTTATTATGTTGTGTAGTTTGTACACGGACCCCAGGAAGAAATATCTGACACCGCTACTGAGAGAGGCAGGGTTTAGCCTAAGCATGGGCGAATTTTGCGAATTTGCGATTTGCGAATTTGCGTATTCGCGGATCTGCAAAATTCGCAAATTTGCGGATTCGCGGATTTGTGAATTTTTTAAATGGGGGGTCTTCTGTGCAAGTTCAAGTGCCTCTTGTGTGTATAAATGGTCAGAGACCGATCAGAGCAGCAGGTGAAGAGAAAGAAGCTCCTGGTCACAGGAACAGCACGAGGATTGCGCTCGTGAAAGTCAAGGATAAAAAGGCCTCTATGCAGCATCACAGCTGATTTTGGACGGTAGATTTGGGAAGAAAGCACACCTGCCCAGCCTCGACAACGCTCACTATTGTTTTTGGGCTGATAAATGCGTCACTGAATTTGAGCTTCAACTAGGGCACATGCTTTATTGATATCTGTAAGTGCTTCCTGTTAAGGTTTAATTTTTGTGACAGGACCATCGTGCCAGAATGAACCCTGCCCTTCATATTTATCCAAGAAGACGCCACCGTTTTGTGCCATACCTCTACTCAACTGGAGTACTTTCTACTGGCTAATCAGTAAGTGCTACCTCGTTGGGTAAATGTATAGTGCTTTTACAACACTACAGCTGCCTAAAGTGCCAGAAGAGTTGTCTACAGCGACCATGTGTGTGTTACTATTCAGTCGCGCCGAAGGGCGCAGGTGTCCCTTGAGTGTGCTGTTAATCATAGTGGGTAAATGGCGGGAAGACGGTGCACACCGCGAGTGTGTGGGCGGAGCCAAACGGGCGGGGCTTCCATGCGAGTTCACATGCCTCTAGTGTGTATAAACGGTCAGATACCGATCAGAGCAGCAGATAAGGAGAAGGAAGCTCCTGGTCACAGGAACAGCACGGCGATTGCGCTCGTAAAAGTCAAGGATGCAAAGGCCTCTCTCCAGCATCACAGCTGATTTTCGACTGTAGATTTGGGAAGAAAGCACACCTGCCCAGCCTCGACAATGCTCACGATTGTTTTTGGGCTGATGAATGCGTCACTGAATTTGAGCTTCAACTAGGGCACATGCTTTATTGATATCTGTAAGTGCTTCCTGTTGAGGTTTAATTTTTGTGACAGGACCATCGTGCCAGAATGAACCCTGCCCTTCATATCACCGATGTGCGCAGGGGTCCCTTGAGTGAGCTTTCCATCATCCTGTAACTATTTTAGGATGGCGCCGGCAAGCTGCCAGTGCCATCCTAAAATAGTTACTAAGTTAGCTTTAACAGGAAGCACTAATAGATAAAATATAGCAGGTTATCTATTAGTGCTTCCTGTTGAAGCTAACTTAGTAACTATTTTAGGATGGCGCTGGCAGCTTGCCCGCGCCATCCTAAAATAGTTACAACAACTTCAAGCTTGAAGGCTTGAACTTTTGCCCCCCGGATCCGCCGCTCGCGGATTTTGTGGATTTTTGGTAAATACGCGGGAGTTCGCAGATGGCAAATTTACCGAAAATCCGCAAAATCCGCGAGCGGAACGGATTTTGTGCTCATGCTTAATTTAGCCAGGTTAGGCCTGCCTTAGTTTATTTACAGTCCTTGGGTAGCAACCGGGTTATTTTCTGTGTAGCTAGCTTCTTAGTGGCGGCCTATGGAATTAAATCCAAAAGGGGCCACTGAGTGATCTTGTACACTTTTAGTGCGTAATATCAGTATAACGTTTGCACGGCGTCCATGTTTACATTTATCCTCACATCTGTCTAATGTATGCACCCACAATGATTTTTATGATTGTGTATATGTATGTAACATGTGATTTTTATATGTATATAAATGTTTTATTCCTTTTATGATTTTAACAAATCGAATAAAGTGTATTTGACTGACTGACTATATACATATGTGGATGGAACCATCACCATCCTTTTACCGCACCCGCCAGAAGAGTGCAGCAGCGCCATGATGGAAACGAGCGAGCAGAGACCCTGCATACACGCTGAGCACCGCCAAGCAGCCTCAGGGTAGGAGCCGACCAGGGCAAGCATCCAGCTTGCTAGTTTGACGGGCATATATCCGTCTGCTACTCCGCTATCGTGAGGTCGCCTGGTTGGCGAGGGGAGACCACCCGTCCACCTTGATCCACACATGGGGCGCCAAGACTAAACAGGACTACCAGTCCCATCAGGCACTGGGACATTTGGACTGCCCATCAGGGGCGTGCCATGATCATTATCAGGGCTGGTACCTGCATTCCCATCATCAGTTCGCCAAATCCTCTGAAGAGAAGGCGGGAGCCTTCGAAACGCGTCAGGAATTCCACGGCGAAATGGGATTGAATCACTTTCTCTTGAGCTCCTCAGCTATTCAAGCACGCTGTGGCAAGAAAGGCGAGTTCAAGTTTCTCCCCGAGAGTGTGGCTGTGTCTTTACACGCGAGCGCACATATATATATATATATATGTGAACAAGGCGGTAACGCCGAAACGCGTCTAAGCAGCAGTTGATCTGAAAGAATAAATATTTGGATTCAGATTCACGGAGTCAGCGCCTTCTTTGGATTGTGAAGTATGGCTGGTGAGAATATATATATATATATATATATGTTTTGAAAAATAAAATGTTATTTTTTTTTATAACTTAAATTAATTTTTTAATAATTGTAAGGTTATTTAAGTATTTTTAAGTATATTTTAGTTAATTATTTTTAATATTTCATAAATTTAAAATGATTTTTAAGACATTAAAAAAAAATCGAGATTTTGACTAACTATATTTTTGAAACTATATTTTTGATTCAATATTTTTGTACTTACCTGTTTGTAGATAGGAATTCGTTCTTTCTGTATTCGGTATTTTATCCTTGATATTTGTGTAATTCTATATTAGTGTAATCGATATTATGTCAGTGATCCATATATACACCATATCTTGCTAAGGTAGTCAGAGGAGAAAAGAACTTCTATTCCCACACACTGACGCAAGATACTGAGGCTCCTGTACGCAGACACTCCACATTGCAATGGTCTGACATCCCTTGCGGGGTGTCCGTCTCGAGACCAAGACGGGGTCCCACAGTCTCTCGCTTCAGGTAATGGGGTTGACTTTATCCTAGAGAGATTTTTGGCTTTTGCACCTACATACATGCTAGGTACACTTAGGTACATCTAGTTAGGGCCGCATTGTAGGAGTACGTATTTTATTGTCATGTATTTTATATACTTGCCTGTATTAATTGTTTTAGCACAATGGCAGAAATATACCATCCTTTTATTCTGTTAGTGCTTATAATCATTTATATCTGTTACTGTCTAATGGTTGTTTCAGCACACCTATTTTACACTAGAATGACACTGGTTCAATAAATGCTTATTAAAAAATGTCCCCACCATTTATTCTCAGTATCTCTCTGAGACGAAGTGAACACGAGTGACTGAGCGAAAAGTAGTACACTGTTTCCACGATTCTGTGGGATCAGGGTTGTCATATTCGATAGTTGCTAAGAACTATTCTCTCCTTGGTAAGAGGGGTTTCTAGTGGTACTGTGAGCTAGTTGGTATACAGGCTAACATACTCTGTAGGGGTGTCTAGAATCATTCTGACCCCAATCCTATATGTTATCTAAACGAGCAGATTCTCTATGGGTTTGTAGGACCTACTTGGCAATACTGATATTCAGCACAACCTGCTATAGGTTATAAGTAGCAGTATTCCTCTGCATACACCATTGTTATTGATACTATGTTAGATAGTGTTTTTCACCCCAAAACTACTCGCACACAGTTTCTAGGAGACAGCACTGTGCAGTTGGCTTAACTCAAGGCTTTACTTCTTGCACTTGAAAATACAGATCCTAAATTCCCCACATTTATGGTGTGTGATTCATATTATTGTGTACAATCTGATAATGATAATTTACATTTTTGGCAACAAAATGAGTTCTAAGAGTCAAAGGGGAGCACAATCAAGCATAAACTGCGGATGCATATCATTACAACGCATGCTCGTCCAACGCATGCCATTACGACACAGGTTTTACAACGCAAGTCATTACAACGACTTGCGTTGTGGGACGCTGGATAGTGATTAGTTTAATTTACTATTCCAACTCCCCGTGGATAGTAGGGAAGGTGTTGGATAGTAATTAAACTATTCCCTATTCTAGAGCGCCCTACAGCGCAATTCATTGTAATGACTTACGTTGTAAAAGTTGCGTCGTAATGGTAGTGCGTTGTAAAAGTTGCGTTGTAAAGGATGTTTCCCATAAACTGATTTGGGTTAAAGCGGCAGATCTTAAAGATAGGTTGCCACATTCTCTTGGCTGCCATGAGTTCTTTTAAGAATGATACCCCTTTACCGAAGGGCTTTCCTTCTAAATATTCTTATCATTTAACTGACCACAACGTTACTTTTGTCACTATTCCAAGTGTTAGCGACCATGTGATACCCAACGCAGACATGATCTGATTGAAGCCCCACATGAAGGTGCAGCTCCTGCTCACATGAGAGAGTCTGCCACTATTTCGCTGTTGTAGAGACATTATTGGTGGCAAGGTCTATACTAACAAACCAGAAGGAATGTTGTGTTGTGACATATGTCAGCAGATCAAAGTTCCACTATGTCTTGGACCCCACAGACATATCTCATTATTTCTAACAAACACTTTGGCTGTATTTACTTAGATCATTGTGGACCACTGATTTCAGATACTGCGTTCAAATATATTTTGATTGTAGTTGTTTCTTGCTCTAGGTTGCTCTGGGTCCTGCCACAGTGCTTGAACTATTATTAAAGACTTGCAAGTCTTTATCAGAACTTATACCTGCTATGCATTCCACTCGGACCAAGGTCTGGCTGTCACTTCTAAGGCGTACTGTGATTCAAATAAGTTCATGAGTGTACAAGTGCACTATTATTCACCATATAGGCCTGAGGGCAATTCTGTGGTGGAAAGAATGAACCAAGACTTAAAGCAGTCCTTAACGGAAAGGGTATTAGGTACAGGGCTTGGCTGGTTGAACTATCTCTATGGGGCTCAACATGCATTAAATAACCTCTTCAAAAGATCTCTGGGTGGGCAGACATCATGTGAAGTGGTTTTTGGCATCAAGGTGTATGTTCACACCTTGACAGTCCCGACATTGTGCCGGGATCTGTATACTTTGAAGTAGATGACAATTCTGCTATCTTACAGAACCTACAAATGTTCCATGACACACAATCTAACAAACACTTGCCTGCATCTCTCTATTTGATTACTGAGGATTAATGTCCAGTTTTTGGGTGGCTTCCAAAAAGTGGTGATCTGGTTCAGGAAAATAAAGTTGACCCTACGTATTATGCTCCTCTTCCAGTCATTGTCATACAAGGTACTCGGACTGTGATTTTGCTACCACTTCCGGGATATAAAGATAAATGCTTTGTCTCCATTGAACATGTCAAGCTACACAATGTGGCTGATTCTCCATAGTATTTACAGCCAGTGAGTACCTTTAATGCTGATTTTCCCATGCTGGGGATGCTGAGATCTCGCCCAACAATTTAACCAACATAATTCCAGATTCTACTATTATGTCTTCTACAAAGGATGTCATTCATACGGATCCATCATTGGCGAATCCTTCCCAACTGGATTTTTTTTAGCTCTACTGCTGAGTCACAGCCTCCTGTTTCCCAGCTGAGTACCTCTGGGTACTATATGGATCATGATCATTTTTCTTCAGACAGTTTGTCTATGTTGCATCCACCTCCAGCATAGGTTTGTGTTTTTATTTCATGATTAAAATGCACTTATCTAGTCCCGCCTTGGATCTATGTCTGGATCATAATTTCCTTGGTTTTTATATTCTTTTGAATTGGATTTGTGACTGTTTTTTTCTTGATAATCAATGGCCATTATGTCCTGGAATGTTCTGCTGCAGAAGGTCGATGGGGTGTTGGTTCTTCATCCCACAAACTGAAAAGAGACTTGTCCCCACCAACATTTCAGCTGTTTTGATTACTGAAGGAATTGTGTAGGATACTATTCCTTTGGACAAACTTGGCCGTACATAGATCCTGCAGATACCATAAGTGTTCAAAGTTTCTATGGGTGATGTAATAGTACCAGGGTTACATTTGTATGATTGGGATGTTGACACTGTAAATTCTAAGCTTTCTGAACTAGGGTATTATACTGTTTTTGAATCAGAGGACAGCTTCCCCATTTTAATTATACACAGTGAGAACATAGTCCAACTCTCCCACAAAGGAGTTCCAAAAGCAAAAAGATAAGTCCAAATAGTTTATGCGATATGACACTTCAGACCTCACATCATAATATATCAAAGTAGTTCCGAACAAACCCAAAAAAATATGCATACTCAGACTAAACTCATCTATACTGCTTTGTTTGTCAACCAGTCATCCCATAAAGGCTATGATTACTGGAGGCACAACATCGATTTGAAATCGATTTGGGGTACGTCTTGGCAGGTTCAGGGCTGGGAACCTTATTTTAATCCTGTTTTCCTACACACATCACTTTCTTGAATTAAACAATCCAGCAGAATACCTGTCTGGGATTGGTGAAAGTAAATGCCCCAACCAGTTCCTCTGTTGCCCATTTTGACTACACTGAAGATCAATTAAATATCATGGTGCAGAATAGTACATTAAATTCCAAATTTTGGAGTCTTGGCGATGATTGCTGAGGCCAGTGGACACAAATGGTTTTCATGCTTGTTTTTTTTATTTCCACACCTAGGTTTGAATCTAGTAGACCTGATCTGATACTCACAATCAACACACTCTGGTATTATTACCACCTATTCGGTGGGAAGGTTACGCAGTGAAACAATATCTTTCTCTACTGTCCGAAAACATGACTTTTATCAGATTTTCTTTTAAGTCCCAAATCCCCACATTCTAACAGATTTTTATATTTTTCAAATAATGGCATGGGCACGTTCCACAACATTATTTGAATTGCAGTGATTTGTTTCTGCCTTTTAAGTTAACATGTAAACAACAACTGATGTGCATGAAAGATGCGACTTACACAATGCTGCTTTTAGAAAAATTAGAATAACTTCCAATCACCATAGCTGAAATGCCTTCCGTTTTGTGGTTAATACACTGTGTTATTTCACTGACTATCTTGACATTTTGATTCACAGCTTGCATGAAACATTGCACCGTAGGTAGATATGAACCCCTTGGAAGCAGCTTTATTTTTGAATTAGGATCCCTTCCCTTTACACATCATAGTGAGCGTACTAATAAGGACTTTTTTTTACTGGAGAGGAATGCAGCTCTTGGCATTCACTTGTTTGTAAACAGTTTAAAATGTACAGTGCATGTAAAACTTCAGAGCATAATTTAGCTTGTTACTTAAGAGGAATTCCAGTTCCATCAGTACACTCTACCCCACTCCACTATACCCCACTCCATTTTACGCCACTTCACTCTACCCTATTCCACTCTATGCCACTTTACTGTACCCCACACCAATCTACAGCAATCTACTAACTGCCACTCATACATGCTACTGCACTGTACTCTATCCCACTGTATGCAACTCCCCTCTATGCCACTCCACTGTTCATATTACACTCTACACTACTCCAGTATACACCACTGAACTCTACACTATTCCACTTTATGCTTTTTCACTATATGCCACTTCACTCTATGCAATTCCACTGTATACCACTATACTGTAGCTCACACCGCTGTGAACCACTCCACTCTACCCCACTTCACTCTATGGCACTTCTCTCCATGCTATTACACTTTTCCCCACTCCACTCCATGCCGCTCCACTATTGACCACTCCACTGCATGCTACTCCACTTGATGCCACTTCACTCTATACCACTGCACTGTACGCTACTCCACTACATGCCACTCCACTGCATACCACTTCAGTCTGTACCACTCCACTGTACCACAATCCCCTCTATGCCACTCTACTATATGATATTCCACTGTATGCAACTATACCCTACCCCACTCCACTTTATGCTACTCCACTCTATGCAACTCCACTTTATGCCACTCATCTACACCACTCCAGTCCAGTCCACTCCACTCCACTCCATTTTACGCTACTGCACTCTATGTTAATTCACTTTACACCACTCCACTGTACACTATTCTCCGTTTGCCACTATACTGTACACCACTCCCTTATTTGCCACTCCACTATATGCTATTCCACTGTTTTATTCACCACTGTACGGTATTCCACTCAATGTCACTCCACTGTATGCCACTCCAGCCAACACCACTGCACTGTACACCACTGCACTTTACCAAACTCTACTTCACGGTATTGTATGCTGGAACTTCTACCTGGGAATTGCATAGCAAATCACAGGAGGCCACATTCTCAGCATTTGGGCCGGTGAGCTCTGAGGACATCAAAAAGCTGTTACTTACCACTAGATCAGGTTCACCTCATGACCCATGTCCGGCGTCTGTGGCAAAGCTAGCAGCGGTCCCGATAGCTGCGGTTTTAGCTAAGCTTTTTAATCAGATGTTCGAAGTTGGGGATTTTCCAGTCTGCTGGAAACAGGCTTCAATTGTCCCCTTGTTGAAAAACCCACATTGGACATAGCCAACCCCAACAACTATCGGCCTATTGCCAGACTTCTTTTGCCAGCTAAACTTATAGAAAAGGTTATGAACTCGCAGCCCTGTGCATTCCTAGGAGCTACACATGGTCTGGACATAGCGCAACATGGTTTCAGGGCAGGACATAGCACCGAGTCTGCCCTGATCAAATCAACAGAGGATATTAGGAAGGTGCTAGATGCAGGGGGCAGAGCGGCCCTGGTTCTTCTCGATCTATCCGCGGCCTTCGATACCGTCCACCATGGTATGTTGGTGCACCGCTTGGCGGACCGTGGGATCCAGGGGAAGGCCCTCAGCATCCTGAAAGCCTTTCTGACCGACAGGGTTCAGGTAGTGGCTTTGGGGGAGTTCGAGTCAAGACCTTTTGAACTGCCTGGGGGGTTCCCCAGGGATCCTCTCTAAGCCCCACCCTCTTTAATATCTATGTCTCCTCGCTTGCCCCAATCATCCAGGCATATGGGTACGAATTAACAACTTACGCAGATAATACACAGATTGTGGTATCACTGCTCCCAGGGACAGAGGATGGCGTGGCCTCCAATTTTCAGGAATGCATGGCAGCGGTCGGCTCCTGGATGGCCAGTAACTGCCTAAAACTGAATTCATCTAAAACTGAGGTGGTATTCTTCGGCTCCGATGTCAACTTCTGGAGTCCCAAATGGTGGCCTGAAGGGATGGGGACTCTTCCCACTCCTGTTGCAAAGGTCAAAAACTTGGAAGTTCTTATCGTTGACAAGCTCTCATTTAAACCCCAGGTAAATGCACTTACTTCCTGCATCCACTGGTCTCTTAAAATCATCTGGAAGATTCTCCCCTTCATGCCAGAGGAGTGCAGGAAAACGATGGTGACAGCCCTTGTGCTCTCCCGCCTTGAATATTGCAACAGCCTATTCTTGGTGGCCCAACAGGGGTTGCTCAATAAACTGCAGGTTCTTCAGAACGCGGCAGCCCATTTGATCTCCGGCACCCCTAAGTTTGCTTCCGTTTCTCGAGAACTGGTGAAGCTGCACTGGCTCCCAGTGCGGAAACGGATAACTTTCAAATGCTTGTGCATTGTCTTTAAGGCAATTCATGGACGTGGCCCTTTGTTCCTTCAACAGCACTTCCAGTTGTACAGACCGAATAGACAGCTTAGTTCGGCCAGTCAAGGGCTGATTAGGACCCCACGTATCAGGAAAGCACGCTGGGGGGCAGAAGTTTTGTTTTGAGGGCTGCCACTGCTTGGAATGCTTTGCCAATTGCATTGAGACAGGTCAGGGATCTGTTGGCCTTCCGGAAAAAGCTAAAAACATGGCTGTTCACCAATTAATAACAGGTTTCATGGCTAGGGGAGCTATCACTACAGCGCCAGGACACCGTTTGGTATCAGCGCGCTCTATAAGTGCTATAAATAAATAAATAAATACTTAGAACCACTCTATGCCATCCCACTCTACTCAATTTCTCTCTATATCACTCCACTCTACACCACTCGATGGTACACCTCTCCACTGTTAAATATTCCACTGTACACCACCCCACTCCATCCTACTCTGATCTACGCTACTCCACTCGACGCCAGGCCACTCCACTCTATTCTACTGCATGCCACTCCACTCTACCCACCTCCTCTCCATGCCACTGTACTGTAATCCACGACTCTGTACTCCATTCAACAACAGTCTACACTGCTCCACTCTACCACACTACACTCCACTCTATTGCACTCCACTGTACAAAAATGTACTCCTATCAATACAAGTCTACAATACCCTACTTTATTCTATGCCACTATATAACACTCTACTCTCTACACTGCAACAACTCCTTCTATGCTGCTTCACCCTAGTTTACTATATTCTACTCTATGAAACACTACTCCACTCTAGTCCACTACTGCATTCTACCCCAATCTACGGTACGCTACTATGTGCCACTCATCTCTATGACAGGCTATGCCACTCCACTTAACCATACTGTAACACACTCTACTGTACTTCATGCCACTCCACTGTACAATAATGAAATCCACCTTGTTACACTCCTCTCTACTCCAATCTACAACACGTTTAACACTCGACAGCACATCAGTCCACTCCACTATATGACACACCAATCTACTCTATAACACTTACTCCACTGTATGCTATGCCAGTCCAATGTACTCCAATCCACATCACTCTACTCTCCTACATGCCACTCCACTCTATGCTACACCCCTGCACTGGACTCCACTCTACTCTATTCCACCGCACAACACTTTAACCCACTCAATGCCACTGTACAATACTGCACTTTGCAGCACTCCATTCTACCACACTATATTCCACTGTATGTAACTCCACTGTAAAATACTCTACTACACTCTCTTCCACAATGTAATCCTCTACTCCAGTTTATGGTCATACACTCCACTGTAGAACACTCTACTCCATTATCCTACAATTTCAAATACTGTACGACACACCACTCCACTGTACTGTCCAAGACGCCACTCCAATTCATGACAGTTTCTTTGAGACTACAAAATGCCTCTGAAGTGTATGCTGCACAACTTCACTCTACTCCACTCCATTCTACTAGACTCTACGATACTACAGTCTGTGTCATTTTACTGAGCAACACTCTCCGACACTCTGTTGTACGACACTCCAGTTAATGACACTCCTCTCAACGACATTGGACTCTACGATCGGAAACACGTTTTTATTACAAAAAAACCCCACATTAAAATTAATTGAAAAAAAAGTTAAACCGTAAACGTTATTTATTCTTTCTAAACAAACCAAACTTAAACTACACACGTTAGAAATGCTTAAGTTACACTTATAACTTACATTTTTCATTTACACACCACCTTTACATTACTATACATTTATTTATTATTTTTATACAGACCAAACCTAAACTACACAAACATTAGACATTTTAAGGTTATACTTATACCTTGAATTTAGAATTTACATAACACCTTCACATTTTTATACTGCTGTGTTCAGTGCCAACAGGTAATATAAACGTTGCTCCATGCACACACTCTCCCAGGCAGGGAACCAACTTTGCTCTTGTCTGGGTATGAGCAGAGACAAATAATGTTCCTGCCTGGGTGGGAGCAAAACAACAGAACCTTCTCCCACAGGCACCACAATTGTGCTGTCTGAGAAGTCAGCAGAGCTGCAGGGGCAGTACAGCTCCTCTCGCAGACCCAATTAAAAATAATTGTGGGTGCCACGGTGGGGCTGGCACCAGGGTACCCCCGGAAAAACTGCAATGGTCGTCTCTCACAATGGGTGCTGACTGTGGAGCTGGAAGAGGTCACAAGGCTTAGGGGCTTCTCCAGCTCCAAACATAAAGCATGTTATGGGTGCCCCTGATGGGCATTTCAGCACCCATAAAAAACTAAAATAGAAAAAGCCATGAGCAGCTGGAGATGCTCATTTATTATTAGCAGCTCCTTCAATTAGAACCCCATAATGCCCTGTAATGGCTTTTGAAATTACAATTTTTATTTTTTCCTCCTGGTGGTGCCCTACAAGTGGCAAGGGCACCAACAACCATTTGTTTCTAGTGTTGTGAAGGGGTGCAGGGAGTGCAGTAGCTCCCCCAGCAAATTTTTAAAACATAGTAATTCTCCTGGGTCATTGGGTCTATGACCTCAGGAGAGCTTACCATATTTGTTTAAAGCTCTCCAAGCTGGAGCTGTTACTATAGCACTATATATAAGAATTCTAATATTATGTTACTTTGATTATTTTTTAATTAAGAAATTTACTAAAAAAAAGAGGTTAAAGTGTGTTATAGTTACGTGACATTATCAGCTAAAACATACCATTTTAATGAAGAAAACCATTGAAATTCACCAGTTATAGTTATCACAAGTCCTACAGTAAATACAACCTATGCCCTTGCCATGCACTGCCAACTAGCCACCATATTACATCACTCATGACATGTTCTATTACAACATGGAAAATATGACTGCAACATCTTAAATTACATAATTGATAACAACACTGTGCATGGTGGTGGTGTGAGGTAAAGTTGTTTGAGATACATATAACTGGTGAATTCCACTGGTTTGGCTGGTTTAAAATTGTATGTTTGGGTGGGAATCTACTGTAGTGATCAAGCCACATTAATGCTATATATCCAATTGAATGCAAAGTGTATATGATAAAAGCCATTTCAAATTTGGAACAGAGTTTCTTTATGTGTGGTTAAGCGAGACAGCTCCTTTTTTACCAGTATTTATCTATGTAGATTAAGTGAGTAGGTTATGATCCATTGCATTGCATATCAACATTGTCAATTACATTTGTGTCTTTGACATGTCATATCAATGTTGATACACACTTGGTATCCTGTCATCGCTATGCTGTAGCTCTTCTTTGCAGTTGTTCAATTGGAATGTCAAAAATGACATTTAGAATGTCCATACTCTTTGAGTCAGTGTCATCAGGCACAAACATACATCAAACACACAAAACGTCTTTGCAAATAGTCTAACCACAAGCAATCAGTTGACATAGCATTACAGGTCATAGTTTTCCACACACTGTGTCACATTAGACAGAGGCCCTCATTGTGCGAATGTATACTGACTCTACTCCTCATGATGGCTGTCCAACACGAAATGCCCGGTGAGTCACCAACCAGAAGGGAAGACATGCAACCCCAGATCAGTTGCATCCTCATTAGACCTCTTCGTTGAGGTATAGCTTGGATCCTATAGCATACCGAGCAATGACCCACTTAATGTGTAGCTTTGTGACAGTCCTGCAAGTCAACATCTTCTTGACCTGCCCCCCATTTTTTCTATTTTTGAGTAACATATTTGCATAGCTATCTGAGTGTCAAACCCCCAATGTAACATATGCCCAAGGACACGTACTTATGTGAATAGGTTAGAATTTGACATTGTGTCCTAGACAAGTTAGCTTCCACGAAAGGTGTTACTTTGCCCTTCGGTATTGATCCCCAATTCCAGATGCCAGAAGGTGTGTTGGCCTTGATTGATTGTGGGTTTCTAAAGCGCTAGAATCGACTCCCCAAGGAGTATCTCTGCGCTGTAGACCGCTGGGGAACCCGTCCTGGCTTTCCCTGTGAGATTGTCCCTTCTGGGTATCTCCAAGGTGAAACCAGGCATCCCCGGCGTATGTGGGAGGCCGTTGTGGCGATGAGGCAAGCTAATGCCCAGCGTTGCCGAGTGTGATCCCTGGTTAGAGTAGGCACCGAGATGAGAATTATCGAGTCCATTGACACTGGTCCAAGACCCTGCCGCGTCGGGAATTGAACCCTGGTCCCGGGCCATCCTCTGCTCCCGGGTCTGCCGCCTCTAACCAGTGAGCCACACCACTCCACTGACAGTGTAGGGAGTTTTATTTGTCATGATTCCTATGTGTTCGAAATTTACCATGGCATTGTAGTATTCGCAGCACTTCATGCAGAGTGGTTAAATATCATACATGATGATATATCACAGAGGTTATGTCATGCAATGCCTTTTGTATGATGAACTGTGTGGCTCCTTAGTTCTCATTAGTTCTCTTGGCACAGCCATTAAGTCACCCACAGAAGCAGAAGAGATAACAAAAAATATTTCTGGGAGTGATTTATTTCTATGGCTGCTAAACGAGCACTAATGCATTTCCATACATTTGGCTCTCAAGCTGGTAGAGTACTGAAAGATGGTGGAATCATATGCACTCCCAGGGTACTTGGCTATGAGACTAGTGAAATATTACCCGTCATTGCATAAAACCTGTACATTGCTTCACCTTTACTGGTTTGAAATCAATGTCAGATTGTAGTGTAGTTCCTATTATCCCAATAGGCTCTGCGCATTGGAATAATACCTTCAATAGTATAGGCCTAGACCAGACGTTAACTAGGTCTACTACTGTCGATATTAGACTTAAAGTTTTGGGTTTGCCAGCTAGCTCAGAGTTCACTAGAAACTTTCTCGAATAGGCAAGGAGGAGTTGAACCTCCCTGGATAGACAAGAAGGGATTTCGTTTCTGACAACCATAGAACATGACAACTTTGCTCTCCCCTAATCAAGACTGTATCTCGAGAGTCGTGTGAACAAAAGGCAATTTATTTTACTCAGTCAGTACGTGCATTCTTAGTCTCATCAGATTGTAGCGAAAAGGAAGAGACGGGCGTGTTCAATAAAAGTTGTTATTTATTGATCAGTCTCTTTTCTCATACAAGAGAAATGGATCGATATTATCGCAATACTTATAGTTAAGTAAAGTGCATACATTAAAAGCAGAAGTATAAAATAATACTGTAAAAACATTGATATGGTTTCTAAGCCATATGAAGGTTTAAAATGGATAAAATATATTACATACACGTATACATTTGACTAATCGTACTCAACTGGTGTTTCTAACTACGCCTACCCCGTGTACCTGACCTAAGCCTAATACGTGGGCGGGAATAGAAAGTTACAGTTTAAGTTAAGTTTGTTTTTGCCAAGTGACTGACTAAAGAATTCTCTGCGAGGGGTTATTCAGTTCTGTACCTGGAATCTAGGATGGATGAGGGATGGTATCTCTCGTCTCTGGTCTCGATATTCCAGGCTGCCTGCGAGGGCTACCCGGAAGCGCCGGAGCTGGATTTCTCGGCAGGAGAAATAGGCAGCTGCTCGTTCTCAGCGCGTCAAGAAGGCGGGGCTGCGCCAGCGGGGTCTGCTCGGCTCTGGGCTTCGGCAAGTCTGGCTGCTCCGTTCTCGTCACCACCGCGTGTGTTTGCATAGGGCAATATCGGTAATATTTATACCTTTAAGGTGCCGAGATTGACGTAAGGATGGACATAGATACGTCAATAAAGATGTCATACGACCAGGTCGTTAGCACATTCTTTTGCTGAAGTTCTCGGTGAAATCAAAACAATGGCCGCAGGGTTTTTCCCAGGTTGTCATAGGTTTGATTTGTTTTGAGAACTCCGTATGCCTTATCAGGGGCTGGAGGAATATCGCTTGTCTAATTAGATGGCAAGCGTTATGACCTAATCAGATAACACGTTCCTGTGCCGTAGTGTGGCTTTATCAGATAACGGTTCCTGCATCATGGGGGTTTTCTGCCTCATGGGATGGCTGCTAGTTAACTTGTTAGTTTGTTAACCAGAATAGGGTCAGGAATAGGGGGATCGATACAGAATCTATAGGAATACATCACACCCACTCCACGCTAACTATGGACATATTAACTAATCTATGCATAGTAAAACATACTGTAGAGTATCGTGTATACCTTACCACCCCAAAATACATAAATGCATTTTGAAATTATCAAATATACGGAAAAAAAGCAGTTACATGTATTGTATGCACTCAAGCTGTGAAATAATGCTAAAGTAATCACGCATTTGTATACATTATTGCTAATTGGTATATGAGAAATTACACATGAAATGGCTCTTAATACAGAAAAAAGGTTCGAGACCATTTCATCACAGAATAAAATAATTATGAGCATACCAGCAGGCAGCTAATGTCTATAAGCTATCTAAAATTAGAAATTTTAGTTCTCTAAGAATAGTTCTTACTTTAAGCAGAAGATAGTGTCCCGAAAAATATGCAAAAATATTTTGGGGCTGCTGAAAAAATTGCTGTCCGTGAACTGGACGGAAAATTGTTCATGGGATTTTGCTTTTCTAGTTGAAGGTCAAATTCAGGGAACGCCGTGTACGAGTTTGCTCAAAAGTCTCTATTTCTGCTCTGGTGAGAACATCATATCATTTAGACTCTCGAAAAAGTTGTCAACAGCTTCCTGGGAGAGTTCCACTAACTCGGAAATAGGTGTAACCATGCATTCGTGCGCATGATTGTCTCCATTGACATTCTGATTTGGATTGCTGACAGAAGGTCGTACCTGATCGATGCTGCTTTCATCTTGAACTTCCCTACCCCTTAATCGTAGTGGTGAAGCTTCCACGAATGCCGTCATCAGGATTGGTAGTCGTTGAGGGCAGCACAAAGCATGAGCCTTTGTTGGACTCAACAATGTTTCTGCATCCATTGGCGCATCCGATTGTAGCGTTAGACAGGTGTCTAACACGCATTCTTCTCCGCATAGCAGGCACCTTAATACAGGTAAATCACATCGTTGCCACATTGGTCGAAATGATAGAAACCAAGTCATGTTCAGGTCTCTAAGCCGGGATAGTCCCAGGATTTTTGATATCCGGTCCCGGTATCCAATGGCTAGGATTGTTTCTTCCCTTGTCGCAGGTGTTCTGTCTGTGACATGGTTTGCCATAACGAAAAATAAGGACTAGGAATAGGATTCCTGCAATCAGTCCTAAAATGAGGGGAAGTCTGCCAAAAATCGAATGGACGAAATCTGGAAAAATACCCAGTATGGCTTTGAATGGTGTTAATGCCATCGAAAATACTGTCTTAAATACTTTTGAGACTCCACTGGTATCAGAAATATTTAAGATTTCATTCAGGATTTCTGCGAAATGTATGGGGGAATTAGTTGATAACAATTAATTGTGGGTTTATATAGCGCTAGAATCAACTCCCGGAGGAGTATCTCCGCGCTTCGACCGCTGGGGAACCCGTCCTGGCTCACCCTGAGAGATGGTCCCTAATGGGTATCTCTAAGGTGCGACCAAGCATCCCCGGCGGTCTGGGGGGCCGTTGTGAAGATGAGGCAAGCTAATGCCCAGAGTTGCCGAGTGTGGTCCCTGACTGGAGTAGGCACCGAGGCGAGAATTATCGAGCCCGCTGACCCTGGTCCACGACCCTGCCGCGTCGGGAATCGAACCCTGGTCCCGGGCCGTCCTCTGCTTACGGGTCTGCCGCCTCTAACCAGTGAGCCACACCACTCCACAATGAATGTATCTCTGCAGTCGTCCTTGCGACTTGGAGATCATACGTTTCTTTTGATGACGTGAGCCTTGTCGGCGTCTGAATAAGCACTGTTTTCATTCTGCTTAAAGTATCTATTCGAATAGAAGTAATTTTCAAGTTGGGCCATGCCCTTGCCTCCCTGTCTGGAAAGGAGCTGGGGAACAATGAGTGTCCACAGCACTTGACCTCCGCAGTCGTAGTTACGAGATAAGGAGTCCCGGGCATAAGACTACAACATCTGCGATCTACAATTAGAATGTAACTCCCATTATAGAGTCTTTGAAAGAATCGTTCTATCTCTGTTGCAGGTGCGCCTTGCTGGTGACATGAAAGGTTATTTGAGTTACCTTCACAGGCTCCATGCAAACTAATTCCGTTACAGAGAAGTGTACCGCTTAGTGACATCGCACAATTATTGCCACTAAGAAACACTTTCTGTCCTTTATTACTGACACATGCATGTGAATAGGGCAAGTTCCATGTTGTTTTAATGTACCCTTTTCCCAGCTTTTCGTACATGCCAGCCTGTATATATTTTTGGCAGTATTGAAACCTGAAGGTTGATATTGGAATATTAATTATCCCATGTATTATCCATTCGCTGACAGGTCGTTCTGACATTGTCACTGGTAATCTCTCGAGTTTCTCAATGCTCAGGATTGTATAATCAGCACCCTTCTGTGCCATACTGATCTGTCTATCAGTAAGGTTAAAGATATGGAATAGTGACGTTGTGTTGATTAAACGCCAAGGCACACAGCCTGAACGCAGATTTTGTAACGTCCAGCCAAGCTGTACTATAGAACGCAATTGGGACTGACCGTGTTGTAATAACAGTAAGTCTTGCGATAATATGTCGATTGCTGAAGACACAATGCTGTCCAAAGAAAAGATTCTGGAGGACAGAGTCATTAACCCATTGTCCACTACAGAAAGTGATTTTTCCAAATTAATACGGTCAATTTCCCGTATCCTTTCTGCTGTCTCAATTTGAGTAACCTTCCAGGCCTCATTGTATGCTGCATATACAGAGGCTGCTATGAAACGCTTTTGACGCTGTTTGCGTGGTCCCATAATGAAATCACGCAAGTCAGCACCATCAGTAAGTAAAGTTAGGTGTTGCTTAATTTCTGCCAGTGTGGAAGTTTGTAGCCATTGAAGGCATAATTTGCCCACACTGTAGGTGGTTATTATCCCTGGGTGATGTCTTTGGGGATATCTAGGGTCTGGCCTGGTCATTTTGAACCCCTGTGTTTTGTTCAGGAATCTGTTTTGACAGTTATTAGTATCTGTGGGCCAGATCAACCACTGTTTCCAATCAGGATGTGTTCTGTTTTGGTTTGATACATAATTTACGTCTATCTCTTCATCTGTAGAGCTATTGCTGTTCATTGTTGGTTTTGGAATAGACGGTTTATTTAAGTCTTTGATTTTGGCTAGGCCAAGACAGGTAGTTTGTTGAACAGTGTCATTTAAAAATATAATTTGTTCTGGGATCATGCAGGCTCTAAACAAAGATTCTATACCCTGTACTTGCCATTCTTTTGTACCCCAAACACTTTTTACTTCAACATTTTTGTCCCAATAATCAAAACCAAAAGTATTCATTTGTTCAAAGAATGAGTCTGAATATATCAATTTCGTGTTTGTTATCATGGTCTTTGTCCCTGTCTTATTTGACAATTTGAAATAAAATGTTTCAGCATTACTTATGTTAAAACCTGAAAAGTATGAATATTTGTCGTAAACGGTTCTTGAGCTTCCTTTTGGAGGGGTTGCACAATGTTCCCATTGATTATAATTTAAAACATTTCTAGGTTGTGCAGATCTATGTAAAAAATGGTTACCATAGTGGTTGTAGCAATACATACTATCATAATTTGTAGAACCCAGCAAATAATCATGTTTGGTAAATTTAGCAGACATCACTAAGTCAGACATCATATTGTTTTTACTTTCAAAGTCCCAATCATCAGCAAATGAGCTTGGTTTTACAAAGTCACTCAATGAGATCTTAATTTGGTGTGGATATTTCAGGATTTCAACCGGACCATAGAATTCGTAGTCAGTGTTGTCCCATGCTACCCCACCCAGTATAGGATTGGCTGTGAAGTTGACTGAAGAAAGTTCTCTTTTCTCGACGTGTGAAGATGTGTGTGGTTTGAGGATCAAGTTGATTTTCTGACTTGCTGTGTCCATTTTAGCATATTTTCCCTCAATGAAGCGTCCCAAAGTTAGTATCATGATGAGCCAAAGTATGAGGATAAATGCACCAAAACCCACCCAAAATTCGATCCATGGAGAAATTAGATATGTTTCTTTCAGTTGTTTCAAAAGTTCTTTAGCTTTATCTTTAAAGGTTTTTGATGATGGCTGTGTCTTTGATTCACTGAAGCCTTCAGAGGAATCATCGAAGTTTATGAAGTAGCCGGATGCAGTTCTGTCAATTGTTCCAATTGCTTCAGGATTAATGTTCCTTGCATTATCATTTGGTACTTCATTATAGATTGGTGTGTCTCTGCTAAATGTTTTTATTTGGGTTTTCAGAGGTCTAAGTTCCATTGCATTGTTGCATAGTCCTTGTTGTTCTTCTGTAGGCGTTTCGAATGTTATTAGCCTCATTGTTAGGACCTCTGTACTGGTAGCAAACCTTGGTGTTCTGCTACTTATGGGGAGTCCACTTGGCCTACTATTTGTTATCGGCCACATGATTGTGGTTTTACCAGGTCGATGGATACAACTCGGTTCTCCTTTTTACCAGCAAGCGGCGGTAGTACAACTGATCTTGTCCCGTTGACAGACAAGACAGGAACTGCTTTTCTGTAAGAAGGCCCAAATTCCTTCTTTACCGCGATCTTTTCTCTGACTAGATCCCCGACTTTTGGAACCCAGACAGGTCTTGCTGGGACAGGTGGTGGTTCTTCAGTGGTTGTTGGCTGTTGTTTCAACTTTATGTTGCTCAGGTCTTTTCTTGTTTCATTCAAGTCCTGCAAAATAGCCAAACGGTCGTTGATATCAAAGCTTTTTTCCTTTACCACTGAAGTTTGACTGTCAAGGTCAGAGATTAACATCCTAGTTCCAAATAATAATTCGTACGGACTGAATCCCTTCAGAGAATTTCTTGGCAAGTTATTTAGACTACGTTGGACACTTATTAGATGTTTGACCCACCCAGCTCCCGAACCTAATATCCTTTCTGTTATAGATAGCTTTATGCCTTGGTTTTTTCTTTACACCATCCCGTATCCCTCAGGAAGGAAGTGAGAAGATTTCCGCTGTGCTATGCTCATTTGGCCATGTTTCCCCTCAGGCTGGAGGGCTAGAGTGAAAACACTGGTCAAACGTAGCATGCTCTTAGCGTATATGCCATTTAGACTCGCAAATCTTTGTATAACAGTCCAGACGTCAGCCGAGTGCTGGTGATCTACATTATAAGTGGAAACTAGCCTGTATATGTTAATCGCAAGCCTTGCTTTTTACTGTTGATTTTTTCTGGAGTGAAACGACACGGTATTACACCGTTTCTCTCACCACTGCGATTCCTGTTGCAGTTCGGGCAGTTTTTTACAAACATGGTGTGATGCAGGCTCATGCCTGGCCACCAGTACCTTGATTGTAATTCTTCCAGAGAATCTTTTAGTTTGAGGTGTCTGAGACCCTCGCCCATATGTGCGTCTGCGATTAACAAGTTTCTCCTGTCCATGTTTGGAATCACTCTATCCCCCACTCCAGGGATTCGAGCAAAAGGGACGGAGTTTGCATCGATTATGTATGTATAATTGAGTGGATAGTTGATCGGTAGCGCTGAGCAGTCGCCTTTTGATGACGTTTTCACCGCCAGCACTGTTTCACCGTCAATATACTTCACTGTACGCTTTTTTCGAACTACGGAAGCCGATTTAGTTGCTACCGCTGTGGCTGTCTCAGCCAATGAATTCCCTGCAACGTGAACGCCATCACGCTGATGACTCAGTGAGTGTGTCACGTGAGTCCTTGGTAGTTCTTTTTGTAAAAGAGCTATTTGTTCCCAGAGCAGTTTCTGCTTTATTGTTGCATCTGTGTCATCTTTGTAACCATTTTGAATCCATGTCTGCAAATCATTGTTATATGATTTGACGCAGTAATATGAATCGGACACTATAAGTGTCGGGAATTCGCGATCCGCATTATCTAGCACCATTTTCAATGCTATTATTTCAGTCTGTTGTTCTGAATTAGTTTCTACTGAGTGTGTTTTTGTTAATAGAGGTCTTAGTTTACCTCCGCGCCACACTTCTTTTGTAATCTCACATGTGGGGTTGTATGCTTGTTCTCCCCAAACGGAGGGTTGAGCATGTCCGTCTGTATAGATTACACAGGCGTATTGTCGTAAGGGCAGAATGTCGATTGGCAGAGGGAATGTTCTTTCATAGTCTAGATTTTTTAGTTCCTCTAGTTCTGGATCAAAGTAGTAGTATACTTTGTCCGTTGTAATTGAATTCACCCATTGTATCCATTCCGGATTCAATGTTGTTGTTGGTAAATTACACGGTGTTGTTAATGCCTCAAAGGCTGATTCTGCTGTTCTGACTGTGATACGTCCACCGTCAGCTTGATCTTTTTCTCTAGCTATTGCGGTTTGAACTGCATGAACAATGTTTTCTTTACTGCTGAATTTCTGTTCAGCTTCTGTGTACAAGTGTGATTTGAATGCAATTGGTACCTTTTCTCCCTCATTAGAGGTCAGGTATGTGAATCCGCATCTTCCTGGGATGACTCGAATCACAAGATTGCGTGTGTTATCACGTGTTTCTAATTTTGTTTTAATTAGCATGTCTGTTTGTAAGGATCTCAAAATTTCTGTGCGTGTTTGAGTCCAATTGGTTCTTTTAAAATCTGGTTTTATTAGATCATAAAGGGGTTTGACCCTTTCTGCGTAATTTGCAATGTATGTTCTTCCGAAATTTAGGAAGCCTAGAATTGACTGTAGGTTTTTTAGTGTTCTAGGTGCTTGGAGTACGGCACATTTCTCTAGGAAATTGTCAGCCAGGCTTTTGCCTTCACTTGATAATTCATATCCTAAAAACAGAACTGTCAGATGGGCAATTCTGGATTTTTTAAAGTTGAATTTGTAACCCTCTGCTGCAAACCCAAGTATTATGGTGTTCACTCTCTTCAAGTGAGTCTCCAAGTCATCATCTGTTAAGTATATGTCGTCGACATACGATAATGCTTCGTCATCATATGTTTGTAGTAATTCTGTTACTCTCGCTGAGAATACTCCCGGGCTGTTCTTGTACCCCTGGGCTAACCGACAAAATTGTTTTTGAGTGCCATTTATTGAGAACGCAGACAAATATCTGCTCTCTGGTGCTATGTTTTGACAAAAAAATCCATTAGAGATGTCTAATGTTGTTTTGTATTTTTTGCGCACTATGTTATTCATTAGTGCAGCACTATGCGAGTTTTGCACTGCAAAAGTTTTGCAACATGAGTTAAGGTGTCGGTAATCCAAAACTAGACGATATGAATTGTCTGGTTTGGAGACCGGAAACAAAGGGTTGTTCATTTGTGAGGTGCAAGTTTCAATCACACCCTGGTATTCTAGCTGATCTAGGATTTCTATTACCTGTTTTTTAGCTTCTTGCTTAATTGGGTACTGCCTTTGTGCAGTAGGTTGTGATTTTAACTGGATTTTGTGGGAAGGAGAGTCCTCATCCCATCCTACGTGATTTTTATATAAAGCAGGAGCTAGAGCTACTGCCCACTTTCTAGCAAGTGTGTATTTTTTATGAATTGGGATGTGATTTGAGAAGGCAGGCATAATTACTTCTTCGCCATGAGGGCACTCCCTGACAAACTCTGGTGGCCAGTCTTTTTCAGCTAGAAGGATGTCATAGCCCTTGGAGAGATTATCCCAAAATAGTCCCCTTATTTTTCTAGTCTTATCCCCCTCTATACGTAAAGTTATTTCATATATTTTGTGAGGTTTGCTAACTCTGGTGTCTGCAGTTTCCACTTGAAGATATTCATTCGTGTCCACTGTCTCCAGATGATTCATAAGGACTTTGCGAGCTATGCTCACTTCTGCTGCGCTGTCTAGCATTGTCTGAGCCCCTTCTCCGTTTTTCAGTTGTGTCCTCAGTATTCTCGGCATTGTTAACTACCTTGATACTGGCTACCTTCTTTTTTGGAAATTGTAGTTTCTTTTTTAGATGAGCAGGTTCCTTGTCTTTGGACTTGGCGTGCTCTTCTCTTTGTTCTGATCGTCCTCTTCTTTCCGATTTCTGCGAGGAAGTCTGAAAAGATTGAGAGGGACGTGTATCAATGTCTTGATATCTATCAGGCTTCTTTATATTATCCCTATTTCTAAGGTTATATCTTTTCCCAGAGGGGTCACTCTGGGGTGACCTGTGTCTTTGGTTCGGAGATTTTTCTCTTCGCCTAGGAGACCTTCCTCTGGACTGGAATTTCTTTTCTTTAGGATTGGATTGTTTGTTTCCTTTCCTGCTCTTTTTCTGTGATGTTGAATTATTATTAAAAAATATTTTGTCAGGACTTTCAATTAGTTGTGGTTTTACTGGTATTCCACCTAAACTATCTCTACCTAGTTCCTCATGGGATTTTTCTATGATTCTGGCAATTTCAGCTGGTTGGTCTGCTATATCTGTCTCCTTTAACCTCTGGCGGATCGCCATGTTTGCTGCTTCTCCCTTTATGTTGGCTAATAATATAGCCGAGACCTGCTTGAAGTCTTTTAGTAGTTTCATACCAAGAGTTAAAGCGGGTTCTGGACCATATTTGTCTTGAATTTGTTTTAGCACATCTGGTATTACCGAAATGGATGGAACACCGTGCGTTTTTGTGTAAATGGAAGCAAAGACTGTACCCCAAGTGTCACAGTCCTCAATGTGTGGTGCGATTCCCATTGGAAAACAGATAGTCAGAATCCTGTGTTTTTCTAACGGGGTGGTGTCTGGAAACACCGCCTCTATTTGGCTGATTTTCTGTGCTAGTTAGAATGGTATTTGTTCCCGTTTAGCCGGTACTTTACCTAGGCAGGACTGTATGTTCTGTGGTGTAATTTTATTTGTGTTCCCCTGGTGAGGGGTCAGCTGTGGAATTTTAATTGCTGGCTGAATTGTTGAAGTCCGCATCACATATTGGACTAATTGTCTATGTATTTTTATTAATTGTTTTAGTTGTACTAAAAGATCTGCTGCAGACATTCTTTCGAACTCTGGATGTGGTGTGTATCCGGCTAGGACCGGCCACGTTGCTCCTGGTCTACCTAAAGGACCGAGCCTGGTGATGTGATTATTATGTTTTAGGGCGCCATTAAATAAGAGCAAATGCTCTTGAAATTTAAGTGGTACTTCCACCTCCTCGAAAGGAGTGTACACATTTCAGGAGGTTCCTCTATTTTGTAATAGTGGAAGTACTTTGTTACAGCATTTGCTGCTGGAAAATGTATCCATGAATAGTATACCTCTGTCTGCCGATATTCGTGTGCCTCAATTACGAATATGACTGTGCCACCTCTAGGTGTCAGTCCATTTTCTATAAGTTTTAAAGTTATAGATTTCCTTTTGATGACCGGGATGAGTATTATATCCTGGTCTGCTTCTTGTAGTGCAGTATCAGCTTCTGCTATTTCAGCTGCTAATCTAACTGCCTCTCTTTCATCATCACTGTCTACCATTTTACCAACAGGATGGTTATTTCTTTTGCTTGCAGATCAGGTTTCTTATGGAAACAAAGATTAGATGCACAATATTTTGGAACGGTTTTATCCTTCAACGTTGACTAAACCAAGTACCATACATAGGAGTTTCCTCCTGCGAGGTTTGGCGGATATTACCTTTTACCCACTCCAGACGTCTTTGGAGTATTATGGGAAAAAAGGGGTCTGAGTGAGAAAGCACGACTGAGTTACTCTAAATGTCTTACGTTAGTTTTATCGCCCTTCCAAACGCGTTGGGCGCCATGTAGTGTAGTTCCTATTATCCCAATAGGCTCTGCGCATTGGAATAATACCTTCAATAGTATAGGCCTAGACAAGACGTTAACTAGGTCTACTACTGTCGATATTAGACTTAAAGTTTTGGGTTTGCCAGCTAGCTCAGAGTTCACTAGAAACTTTCTCGAATAGGCAAGGAGGAGTTGAACCTCCCTGGATAGACAAGAAGGGATTTAGTTTCTGACAACCATAGAACATGACAACTTTGCTCTCCCCTAATCAAGAGTGTATCTCGAGAGTCGTGTGAACAAAAGGCAATTTATTTTACTCAGTCAGTACGTGCATTCTTAGTCTCATCAGATTGTAGAGAAAAGGAAGAGACGGGCGTGTTCAATAAAAGATGTTATTTATTGATCAGTCTCTTTTCTCATACAAGAGAAATGGATCGATATTATCGCAATACTTATAGTTAAGTAAAGTGCATACATTAAAAGCAGAAGTATAAAATAATACTGTAAACACATTGATATGGTTTCTAAGCCATATGAAGGTTTAAAATGGATAAAATATATTACATACACGTATACATTTGACTAATCGTACTCAACTGGTGTTTCTAACTACGCCTACCCCGTGTACCTGACCTAAGCCTAATACGTGGGCGGGAATAGAAAGTTACAGTTTAAGTTAAGCTTGTTTTTGCCAAGTGACTGACTAAAGAATTCTCTGCGAGGGGTTATTCAGTTCTGTACCTGGAATCTAGGATGGATGAGGGATGGTATCTCTCGTCTCTGGTCTCGATATTCCAGGCTGCCTGCGAGGGCTACCCGGAAGCGCCGGAGCTGGATTTCTCGGCAGGAGAAATAGGCAGCTGCTCGTTCTCAGAACGTCAAGAAGGCGGGGCTGCGCCAGCGGGGTCTGCTCTGCTCTGGGCTTCGGAAAGTCTGGCTGCTCCGTTCTCGTCACCACCGCGTGTGTTTGCATAGGGCAATATCGGTAATATTTATACCTTTAAGGTGCCGAGATTGACGTAAGGATGGACATAGATACGTCAATAAAGATGTCATACGACCAGGTCGTTAGCACATTCTTTTGCTGAAGTTCTCGGTGAAATCAAAACAATGGCCGCAGGGTTTTTCCCAGGTTGTCATAGGTATGATTTGTTTTGAGAACTCCGTATGCCTTATCAGGGGCTGGAGGAATATCGCTTGTCTAATTAGATGGCAAGCGTTATGACCTAATCAGATAGCACGTTACTGTGCCGTAGTGTGGCTTTATCAGATAACGGTTCCTGCATCATGGGGGTTTTCTGCCTCATGGGATGGCTGCTAGTTAACTTGTTAGTTTGTTAACCAGAATAGGGTCAGGAATAGGGGGATCGATACAGAACCTATAGGAATACATCACAAGATGGCAGAAATGGACAGTGTACTATGAGAGATGTCTGCCACTTTGAAATATGTGCCCTGAAATTACCCAGAGCCAAGAAGGTAGCGCATCGCCAAGAGATGAAAATGAGCTAGTATTGCATGTAACTTGGCAGTGTTGGACTTCAAACTAGATCCAATTTGGTTCTCCAATTCCTTGATGATGTACCTGCCGAGTCTGTAAAATTGTTACTTCGCTAGTCAAGGATTATGACCCTTTGCACGAAGATCCTCCTCTTTTTCTGTCATCTGGAAAATTGACGTAGGCATAGACTGTGTGGCAGGGTAACAACCTCGTTGTCTTTGTGTCAAAGTGGAAAATGCTGGGTCTTGCTTCTTTATATAGTGCTGAGATTGACCCGGAATTTTGCACTTGCTGTAACTTGAGTTCTTTTTCTGCACAAGTCAACCTTTGAACTGTTTTTTGGGACTGCATGAAAATGGTAAGTCTCCTTGTGTATATTTTACCTGGGCTTTGTGGTGGTTTCACCATGACACACCCACCTTTCGTACCCTCGAAAAAGTAATCAGTGCAGCACCGAGCAAGGGAGGCTTTGTGCCATGCATGAGTCTAAAACGGATGCAAAAAAAACAGTGCACCAGGCAGAAAATGTGTCTCTTTACAGTTGTGTAGGTTTGTGTGACACAAAGGAAGCACAAGGGCATAGTAAATCTGTTCCAATTTGAGCACTGGAATAGCAAATATATGGGGCATATTTACAAGAAAATGTCTTAGCGTGGGGTTGCAAATTTGGCAGCATCGGCTCCAACCTTTTCAATACGCAGGGATGCGCCGTACTTACTACAATATGGTGCACCCCTTTGTTTTCCCTAGCACTGGTTCTAAAATTAGCTGCCTAAAGTCAAAGCAGGAACCCTTGCACAATAGTACAAGGATGCCCGTGTTGCAGGGAATTATTTTTATGTGCAGGAAGGTGTCTCTTCCTGCACCTAAACAATCCATAATGGCTACTTTGTACTTCTACTTCTATGTGTGCTGCAGAATGCAGCACACATAGAAGTAGCAAATCATAATTATTTAATGATTGTTTATGTGCGGCAAGGGACACCTTCCTGCACTAGAACAATCATTAATGGCATTTTGCTCCTTCTATTACACATAAAAAAACAAAAACGAGGAAATAAAAGCATTTCCCTTCGTGCACCATTCTAACACCTGCTCCTGCATGGTATTAGTTTTTGGTGTTGCTATTCTTGTAAATTTGGGGCAATGTCAAAAGGTAATAGGTGTTGCGATGGAACACCGACAGCAACACCAATTACATGCCACTTTCACGTAGATACCTGTGTTAAAGGGTAGCATATTTATAAAACAACAATAAGCTGCAAAAAGTGGCATAATGCAACTTTGTAAATGTGATGCGCCACCGGAGTGTAAAAAAAAGTGACACTCCGGTGGCACTAGGGGCTTGTACATATGCACCTTAGAGTAGTCTCTGCCACAGTATTTCTCTGCCTAGAGTCTTAAATATTTGCAGAGCTGTAGGAAAGTTATTTTACAGTGATTAATGGTTGTTTGTCTCTGGAACTTTAAAAAAATGTGCTGCTTTAAGGAATAACAAACTCCTTGCAAATCCTTTTTGCTGCAGTCCTTTAACAAGGGATGTCATCACCAAGCTATTTATTTTAAGTAGAAAGCTCAAGGCACAAGCAGAAGTATGGTAATTTCTCACTGCATAAAACCAATTTCGTTCCTTAAATGAAACATATGAAAAGCAGAAAATGATAACGTTCTCATATGCAAAAAGGTTTTTTTTGTGTAAGACCATTTAAAAAACAAGAATCCATTACTTAAAAAGAGACTTGTGAGCTGAATATATACATTACTTGAAGATCACTTTGTGAGAACCTGCAAATCACATATGCAAATCTTCATTTCACCTCACGTTATCTTGTCACAGGCATGCCTGTAAAAGCTTTTCTATGAGTCCCATGATGGACGTCACCCAAGAATATCTGATTTGAACTACTACCCTGGGAAGATGCAGCACTACAGCAAATCATTGTACCCAGCAACACAAGAGATATTACCAGTTGATCCGTTGCTCTCACCGACGAGCTTCTCTTGCAATCTCTCTCTGCCTCTTTTTTTCTGATTGCAGGCTTGAATATGCATAATGCAATATATACTATATTTAAATACACTATTATGTTACATTATGGTTCAAAAATTAGATTTACTTTCCTTCTTATCTGTGAAATTCTTCAACATTCAATTGCACATTGTTTTTATGCGAGATTAAGAGAATATTTTGAAACAAGTTGGAAGCTTTTGCTTAAGGGTCCATACCATGCTATGTTACTGGAATGAATGGACATTTTTAGGTCTGACGTTAGCCAAGACCTTTTCATTGCACAAACATTACAATAAGGCACAGCGGTGGTTGGTCACATGCAGGGTGTTTGCTGCAGAACCTGGACAAAGGCCAGTCCAGGGTTCTAATTTACGCAGAACACTGCTGAGGTGATGCACAGGGAGGGGGATTGGCTGCATGCAAAGGGATTTCTGTTGATCCAATATAGAAAATAATCAAAACACCATAGAAATTCACTGAAAAAACAAAGGTTAAATTGATCTTGAAGTTAGGTTCTAAGGCCTTAACTTACACTAAAAAGACCCTTGGGCACTCATCACGTACTGCTTACGATTTCATATACTACATCACTCTTGACATGTTCAATGATGAGGGTATATCAAAATGAAATTATAATATCACTTCATTTTTTTTCTGTGAATGTACATCTATTTTAAAATCAACTAAGGTCTTAGCAACAAACCTAAATGTACCAACACTAATACTTACAGGCAGCTATGACATTACACATTGCACATACAAAGAACCTATAATTTCACTGTGTTTTATTCCTTACAAGAACTTCATCAGGGCTGTACAAGCTACACATATGCCACACAATTAAACACATGTAATTGAGATCAGGCATACAACAATCCGTAATCATATACGTTCAACCTCATTAGAATGAAGTATATGTTGTATAGCTTTTACAGTCATATCTTCCATAGAATATGATCCAAACACTCATTAAGCACAGTAGTATCTGAGTAGAGGATACATCTAATATATATTTGAATTGAATTACTGTCAACAAAATATGAACATCTACATACAAGGGTTTCTCATCTTATATACTTCATATTAAACTTTCATAACTTTGTCAAAAGTGTTCTTAAAAGTGCATTGCATTCCACATGAAAGTGTGCATATTATAAAATGTGTACATGTCAACATTCTGAAAAATCTTCAGATAGAAAGAGGCAAACTTTACATCCTATTTTAGTTCATTACTATGTTCATAATCAGGAGATCTTTAAAATTAATAGACACACCATTAAGTCATATTCCTGATGTTACACCATTTACCAATATTCTTGGTATTCCAAGTGAAGTGTCATATAACAAATTCAAGTAATGTACACCCTGTATGCTTTTCCTCTTTAATCCCCCACCAAGTATTGGAAAGTGGTACTACAACTCAGCCTTGTTTTCTCCAGCTAAATCTTTACAAAAGTATATCCCTATGTAAACAAGCATAGTCTATATAAGTTGTTGATCATAATATGTTGGTCCAATCTTTCTACTAAGTAGTTCTATGTAAATATGACCCTTGTATTGAGTAAATAATTAGAACAATCATCATTTCAGTCAAAGCATTTCCATGTGAACCAATACCATCACCTGAGGCTTAAACAATAAAGCCAAGTACTGGCACATATCTTGCTCCTGAAAAATCTCAGCTTGTCCACCCAGCATAACTAATCTTTATACTAAATAGTGTCATAAGAAGACCCGCCCTTCAAAGCAAATAATTGCATACGATCAGTTATTATTTAATTCTAAGGCCATCCCTCGTGAATCATTTTGACCACTCGAAAGTCGAAACTCAGATCTGAACAGACAATATTGGAATAAAGCAGTGTACCTAGGGATGTTAGGATCGTTATTACTCCTACAATTTATGATCTAGATAATGATTTATTCCAAGATTGGGAAGTGAACCTAAATAATGAATCCTATAGAATGCTTAGGACTCTTTTTAAGAAGAAAAAACTAAATTAAAACAACAAATAGATGTCTTTTCTTTGGTCATCTACTAAGTCCGCACCTCTCAGGAAAAATCATCTGTTTACAGTGCATAGGGCATACTGGATGCTAAAGAAGTTCTTGAAGCTGGGAGGATGGGAGGCAAGGAAATGCCCCAAGTGTGGTGAGGAAAAGGCAGACGATGTACATACATTCTAGCAGTGTCCCTGATCGAGATCTTCTGGCAAGAAGTGGGTAAGGTGCTCTCAGATGTTATTGGCCAAGACGTCAAGGTAAGGCTGGCAATGGTGATTTTGGGGGTTATAAATGGGGAGAGTCATCCTTGAAGATAGTTAAGACACAAAATTCCATAAGTTTCGTACTGATTTTGCTTGCAAAAAAGGCGATCTGTTTGAAGTGGATCCCCCTAATCCCCAAATGTGTGGTAATGTCTAACATCAGTTCAAAGAGTAAACAGCCTAGATCATAGTGGCCCCTGTAACATGCTGTCACCTCTCATCCTGTCTTGTCCCTTCCCCATTCCCGTCCTACCTGCTGTGTCTGTGCACATAACTCCTGGCGTGCATTTAGAACGTTGAGATTGTGCTAGTGGAAGCTGTTACTCTAACAGCATTCCGTGTCATGCCATCAATAAAACTGGTCGCTTCCTTCACCTCTGCCTGTCGCCTTGTCATTGCACAAATCTTTTGGCGACGATTACTGGATGTGAACTGGACACTCTATCACGGCAGATCACAAGAGGCTCCAGACCTTCCACACACTCTTCCACCAAGTGTTGTGTCAGGTGGACTTCCTTCTCTTCACTCCGCCTCTGTGTGATGCCCATCAACCACTCAGACTCACACCATTTGTCTTTCCTCACTCCTGTAAGCCCCGGGAAGGAGATGCAACGAAACGTGAGTGAAATTAAATTTCATTCTACCCACTTGGTTTTGCCATAAACTGCCACCGGAGGGAGCCAGACACTTTCTTAAACCTCACCTTGTGAAGACTTAAAACATTTCCCAAATAAATACTTATACTGTGTCAAAATGACTGGAATAATGAATGTGGTGGCAATGACCAGCACCTTCCTAGAAGTCCCTGGGCCACCTGTGGAAAATTGGACACAGTGGGTAAAATGTTTTGAGAAACATTTGGAGGCAATTGATGGAACTGAATACAATCCTACATTTGGAATACAATCCTACAAGAAAGCAAGCAATGATGTACATTTGTTTGGGGGCAGAAGGAAAGAGGTTATTCAACCACATAACTCCCATTGAAAAGGAGGAAGGGGATGAAGAATGGAATGTGTTTAAGGAAGCCAAATTCAGAATAAAATACTATTTTGATACCACTATGAGTGTGATAATGGAGAGATACAACTCCTACTACAGGTATCAAGCACCAAGTGAGGCGATTGAGTCTTATGTTGCAACATTAAGAATGTTGGCTACAATGTGTGCATTCAAAGATGCAGACAAGATGATGAGGGATCAGGGGGTGATGCATACCAAGTGCGTGAAGGCGCAATAAAAGGTATTATGCCACAAGAATCCAAACCTCGAAAAGTGGTTTCTACCATCAAAAGCATAGAAAGGTCAGCCAAAGTGTTAAATTGCTGCACAAACCAGACAACCAACAAGTTAGCGTTAATCTTGTGCGGAAGGAGGACTCCGTGTCCACAGACCATGCTAGAATTTCACTCGACCTAAAAACCCCAGTACTTATGTTGGAAAGCCGAATTGTTATTGTTGTGGATCCAACACGCATGTGGCAACTAGTAAAGAGTATCCTGCATGGGGAAGTATCTGTCAAGGATGCAAAAAAATGGGACATTTCCTTAAGGTTTGCAGAACTTCGCGTTCAAGGAAGATTTTCACGGTAAATGAGTAAAAGTTTGAAGTACACTCAGATGAGAGTGAACTACTAGAGAACTTGGTGCTGCTGGTCGCCATTATCAACGGTGAAGATGCACAAAACCAACCCAGGTGTGAATGGTGAAGACGTCGAGATGTTGGTGGATACTGGGTCAAGAATTACAATTATGTCTAAGGAAACTTACAGCGGTCTCAAGTGCAAGACACCGTTGGAATCCAGCAGAATTATTCCAGGTGCATATGCCGGGTACCAGATAAAACTGGAAGGGGTCTTCAAGGCGGATTTGTTGTTGGAAAAGAACACCTCCACAAGGGTCTTTGTAGTGGATTACAATGTGAACATTCTGGGTTGGCTGGAACAACAAATACTTAAGATGATTAACCCTTGTCAACTACCATATATATTCAGCATTCAAGAGGATTGTTTGGAGACCATTCTCAAGGAATTTGAGGTGGTGTTCAACGAGTGATTGGGATGCCTAAAGAACTTTGAACATCAGATTATCCTGAAGAGTAAGGCATATCCAGTGAAATAGAAGGTCAGGAATATACCCTTATCTGCCTGCGCTGAGGTCAAGACAATGCTGGAGAATTGGTTCAAGGATGGTATTATTGAGCCAATCAATGCATCTGAGTGGTTGTCACCCATGGTTATTGCGAGGAAAAGGAATGGAAAGATCCGTTTGTGCATTGACCTTCGCGAACTAAACCGCCACGTTGAAGCTGATTGCCAACCCCTGCCTTTGATTAACAAAATAGCATTGACGTTAGGTTAAGCGAAGATCTTCACGATACTAGACTTCAGTGCCGCCTACCATCAAATACAGTGTCAAGATGAATCAAAGAAATACACCGAGTTCATCACATTGGAAGGAGCATATCAATTCCACAGGTTACCCTTCGGATTGTGTTCGGCATCAGCTGTATTTCAACGCACAACGGCATGGAAGAAGTCACTATGTTCCAGGACGATATTCTGATTTACAGCAAGACAGAAGAGGAACACCTGATCATCCTGAAGAAAGTACTGCAGAGGATTCATGACAGTGGTCTCACATTGCAAAAAGACAAGTGCAAATTCCTAAAAAAATACTGTTCAGTACTTGGGACATCTCATCGATGGAAATGGTGTACGACCCGAACCGTCCTTGATGTCTGCAATTTCCTGTTCAAATAAAACAAAAAATAAGGAAGAAGTTGCATCTTTCTTGGGTATGTGTGAATTCCATTCCAAATTCATACAACATTACGCGGAATTCATTTGGGATGAAGAATGTGAACAAAGCATAAGACCATTAAGAAAGAATTTGAGCAAGCACCAGCTCTCCAGTCATTCAACGAGAAGTTGCAAAGCACTGTAACAACAGATGCAAGCCGAATCGGGTTGAGGGTTGTGCTGTTGTGCTTAGCCAAATGATTGAGAATGGGTAGAAAATCATGGCATTCGCATCCAGGAAGTTAAGGGGCCCAGAGACAAAGTACTCAGTAATTGAACATAAATTGTTGGCTTGTGTTTGGGTTGTCACAAAGTTTAAAAGTTTCCTGTGGGGCAAGGAATTTACCATTCATACTGACCACAAACCGTTGGTCAGTTTACTTGAGGGAAAGGGTTCCAGCCAGCGTTTGCCAAGAATTGCGAAGTTGGTACGCAATTGCAGGAGTATCAAGTTAGGATGGAATACATTCCAGGCCGAGTGAATGTATCAGCAGATTACTTATCACGTGCCCCATGTGAGGATGATTCTGATTGCGAAATGTATGAAGAAGATGATATACTTGTATGCTTATTTGAAGGTCATGATTTCAATGGTACCATTGCTAAATCTGAATGGTTAGAGGCTATAAAAGATGACACAGTGTTGGAAGGAATTGATAAATATGTGTTCAAAGGTTGGCCACGTGAAAGGGCTCTTGATGAAGCACTTAGACCCTACTGAAAAATTAAGAATGATATTAGTGTTGTGGTTGATGTCATTCTCCAGGGTGATACTTTAATAGCACAATGTCCATGAGAAGCAGGTTGGTGGCTTTAGCCCTTGAAGGGCATGTAGGAATGACAGGCACCAAGCAGAGGTTGAGGGAAAGGTACTGGTGGCCCTCCATGGATCGTGACATTGATGTGTTTGCTACTCACTGCTCAGCTTGTAATGAAGCTGACAAAACTTTGACGACACGCCATTGCCCCATGACCTCTGTTGAACTACCAGAAGGTCTATGGATCAAAGTCGGCATCGACTTCATAGATCCCATGAATGCTTTGAGTCTAGAATTGTGCTATGCCATAGTGTTGATTGATTATTTCAGCAAGTGGGTGGAAGTCAAATTCGTGTCTCAACTCGCCACTCGTGAGGTAATTGACATCTGAAAGGAGTTGCTTTACAGGGAAGGTTTTCCCCATCAGCTTGTCTCCGACAACGTAGTGCAGTTTGTGTCCTCTGAGCTAGTCTCATTAAAAACAAAATGGTATAGAGCATGTGATATCCTCTTTATATAACCAACTAGGCAATGGCCAAGTGGAACGGGTCAATCGCCTGATTAAAGAAACCATCCAAATGGCCTTGAAGTCACGTATTCCAGTTGAGGCAGCACTTCGCACTAGGTTGTGGTCGTACTGTACCACCCCCCACAGTACCACTAGTAGAACCCTATTTGAACACATCAGGGGTAGGGCAGCAATCACACGTTTGCAACCACATTGGTCATTGGCTTGGAAAAAATGGGAAAATGAGAACCACAAAGAGAGTGAGAGCAAGATGAGAAGTCTGGTGGATGAGTGTCAGAAGCATATGCGCACAAATTATGATGCTAGGAATGCTGTACAAAAGATGTCTGTGAAGGAGGGTGATGTGGTGAGAGCGAATTATCCCAGGAAGGGTGCCAACATGAGCAAGTACAGTGAACCTTGGCGAGTGGTCAAAACAAAGGGTACTGCTGTTCTCCTTGACAATGGTCAATGGTGGAATGGTTCGAAAGTTGCTAGATGCAGGATCTCTGAGCCTGTGAGCAGGCCTAGTGGATTGCAGAACGAAGCTCTTGTGTCCTCTGCTGAGTCACTCATGGGTGGAATATGTGGGGATAATACTAATCATGTGTCTATTGACGACATTCCCAGAGTATCTCTTCCTGGTGTGGCTACTGGTCCTGTTGAAACCATTTGGAATAGGAGAACAATTGTCCCGCCCATAAGATTTAAGGATTATGCAATGTATTAGCTCATCATAGGGAAAGCAAAAAATGTTTCCTTTGCTTTGCTTATTTGAATACGATGTATTCTAGTGTTGAGAAGATGTAACATGATGTCACCTCTCATCTTCTCTTGTCCCTTCCCATCCTACCTGCTGTGTCTGTGCACGTGACTCCCGGTGCACGCTTAGACCGCTGAGATTGTGCTAGTGAAAGCTGTTAATCTAACGGCATTCCGTGTCATGCCATCAATAAAACTGGTCGCTTCCTTTACCATCGCCTGTCTCCTTGTCATTACACCCCCCACCAAAAGAATCAAAGGAATAACGTTTTGGGACATATGGTAACATTGGCATAAAACTCGACAACACAAGCAGGAGATTCTCACACCACCTCACAGCGCACAATATAATGGTCTAATGATTATACATCAATGCAACAAATTTGAAAGGGAGTCGGTAATGAGCGATAATGCACAGAACTCCTACTTTCAAACAAGGGCGCATGTGAGGCATACGAACCTGCTTCTGGGGAACCCATCATTCCAGTCTGCCTTCTCCTTTCTTGTGAAAGGTGGGAGACCCTACACCTTGAGTTTCTTTGCATCTTTGATGGAGGGCCAATATAGGTTGTTTTATCATAAAGTGTGATGGTTTTGAAGACAATAGTCATAGCTAAGTTCACTCTCAGTGACAGAGTCATCAAATGTGAACAAGTAGTTCAGTATCATGGTTGTGACCCCATAACTTTTCAACTCCTAATAAAATAATCAATTTCGATTTGTAATTCTAGTTCTCTCTTTCCTTTCTGGGGATGGGTTTTTAATATGCTTAATGGCGTAGTAACATAAACATTTTGGGTCCCCCTCATGCTTCTCCCGAAAGTGCTTTGCAATGGGGTAATTCCTATCCTGATTCCTAGTGGCCCTGAAGTGCTGCAAATGTGAACCTTGACTTTGTTGATCGTGCTCTCAATGTATTCCATTTAACTATCAGATTCCAAGATGTATCCAACAAAGTCAATGTTGCAGGTTATTCTCTCAATGATCCTTCAGGTCTGGCCTTCTGGTGTCCCAAAATCCTTCCTATTAATGGCATAAGCACAAGTTTTACATTGATCACACTTCCAAAATCCCAATTGTTTCTTGGATAGCCACTACACTTTATCTTCTCAGTATATCCCTAATTGATCTGGCGTTGCGATAGATTATCTGTGGTCTTTGGCCTATCTTGGTGTGTATGTGTTGGAACACATGGCCATTTCTGATCAACAATTTGCTCATGAGCTGATGTTCAATATTGTACTGTAGGAAAAATTGGATCTGAGATGTTTCTAAATCAGTGACCTGTGTCAGAGCTCAGAGTTTCACTTTGTCCTCTCCCAAATAGTAACTCATCTTTAGTTTTGGACCTGACTCTGTGGAGTGCCTCATGCAAGATTTTATGGGGATAGCCCCTCTCCAAGAATCTTGTCACCATGATTTCTGCTTCTTTCTCTAAGCTTTCATCTGTGGAGCATATCCTATGGGCTCTTAAAAATGTACAGTATGGTGCTCCATTTTAGAACTTTAAGATGCCCACTGTTGCCATGTAAGATGGAGTTACAGGCTGTGCCTTTCCGATAAATATGAGTATTTATGTTGTCATCTTTTACTACCCGAAGTGCATCAAATAATTCTATTCTGGTCTTGTTCCATTTGGCAGTTAATTGGAGGTTGTAAGTATTAGCGTTAAGTACCTGGAGGTATTCCTGTAGCTGAGTCTCTTCTCCATCCCAAATCAAAAACAGGTTGTCAATAAAGCGCACCCAAAGTACAACTTTATTTATGGGATGGACGTGTGTGTCAGACCAGGCCACTTTCTTCTCCCACCATTCCATGTAGAGGTTGGCATACATGGGGACAAATGAGGCACCCATGGCAGTTCCCTGTCTTTGAAGATAGACCTTATTGTCATCTAAAAAGATGCTGTAGGTGAAACAATAATTCAGCATTGTAATGAGCATATGTGTGTGCTGTGCCAAATTTAAAGGATGAGCTCTTAAAAATATTTGCATGCCTCTACACCATAGTCATGCTCGATGAAGGTATAAAGAGAGGCAATATCCATTGTGACCATAATATATGTATTGTGCCAAGGAATAATGTGAATTTTATGCAAAATATCATGTGTATCTTGGATGTAGGATGCCAATCCTGTTACATATTCACAGAGAAGGAGAACCAGTAATGTAGGGGTGTTCTCCATAAGGGATCTCACCTTGCTCACAATAGGTCTTCCTACAGGATTTTTTAGATCCTTGTTATTTTTAGGCAAGAAGTATGACACTGGGTTTCTGGAAGGTCAACCTTTAGATATGTGTACTACTCAAATTGAATAAGGCCAAGATCAAGCCAATTATTAAGCATGCCATGATATTCTACTTGATGTTCGATGGTTGAGTTTCAACCGCCAACCCAATTTCTCACACATTCCAAAACTGATATTAATGACAAGTTGGTAATTTATTGAATGGAAAATTGACTGTAGCAGAAATATCTGCCCTGCAAAGAGGATTTGTTTTTTGTCCTGTTAATAATTGTGACTTCACAAATGTGCATATTGATTTATTCTGATTTGTAAGGCTTTTTAAATAAATTTTTCAGTGGTATAAACGTGTTTACCTCTAGCTATACCTGTCAATGTATCTTAACAATTGATCTATGATGTAAAATATATCCACTTATTGTTATCATTGGAAGATGATCTTTTAGGATGAGTTAAATCATGTATTGAACACTTTGCATATTAAACTTGATTGAACCTGTGCCAGTAGTTTATATCCTGTATAGAAATTCATTCTACAGTGTACTCGGTTTATGGGCATAGATGTTTTTGCCAAAAAGTTGACTAAAGTTTTTTACAAATTAGGTACAATAAATAGCTGAAGAAGAGCAAATAATTAATATAATATCACTCAATAGGAGAGAAACGCACTATTTGACTTAGAAGCAGACCAGAGGTGTGCAAAATTCATGTAGTTATACAATATTACGCCAAGATTACCCAAAGTTGTGTGAACGTTCGAATCCGTCATTAAGCACTGTATTTTAGCATGAAATGCATCATTGCATCAATTTTTGGTGCAAGGACACATTTTTAAAAAAGCACTGCGAACAACAGCTGCTTGCTTTCTGTTACAGAGCATTTGTAGTCAATTGTTACAATAAATTGCGGGTAATTAAGCAAAGTGATGTACAGGCATAATGTGAAATTCCTGGAAATAAAAATTGTGAATTAAGCTGTGAAATTGAAATGCCACCTTGGTCTAGATCAGACAATACATAGATATCCATTAAGCTGATAATGGTAGAAATATAGTGATTATGAACAAGACAAACAAAGAAAATCTTCAGATTGTTAAATAATTCACAATGTTACAACACATTAACAAAACCCATCACCTAAGCTGAATGTTCTATAGATCTAAAAATAATTGGATAGACAGGGATGGGTTTTTAAGTGATCCAGTATTTAGATATCTGAAAATGAAAAATGCTAGGTCTCCTTTTATTTATGTGCTACCTAAGATTCACAAACAGGCGCCTACCGGGAAGAATATTTTAGGACTAGGTTCACTTACGGAGAAGTTGTCAGAATTTATTGGGTCATTTTTTAAACTACATGTGTGTCCCATACCATCATACTATTATTTGTGAGGGATACCAAGAATATCCTTAATAAATTTGACAATCTAACATGTGATAATCAAAATATGATGATTTTCACTATGGATGTATTTGGATTATAGATCTGCATAAAGGAAGGACATGAGTTTATGGCCCTAGAACAATTACTGCCATCAATGTTTCCCAACTATTTTTTTTATACCTGTAAGAAATGTGGATATTAGTTAAGGGAGGGGTGACTACCTATCCTAAATAAAAAACACAGCCCTTGTTAGGTTGAACCACTAAAGTAACTAAATTAACTTGAGCTCAACTCCCTGGTAATTATGTCACAAAGTTGGAAGGGTTGAATTAGATAAAATGTATATTTATGCAGTACCAAGACAACAATAAAGTCAAAACACAAAAAAAAAATCCGAAACAAATTTAGGAAAACATTTAAGCAATAAAATGACATATGAAAGATATACATTCCTAATGTTTGTATTTTTTATTTTTTATGAAGCCAGTAAATAACACAATTATACAAAATAGAATATTTGAAATTAAAAGACATCAATAGTACAGGAAGAAGACATCAGGATTGTGTATAATCACTACTACCTAAAAATCATGTATCATATAATTCATAAGATCGGGCTAATATAACAAAAGATATCTACAAATTCAATAATAACAAGGGAAAGTTTTACACCTCAATATATGCTATATGATCTAGCATGGCTCCCCAGATCTTTATGCCAAGTCCACATTTTTGGGACCCTTTGATAGCATACAGGCTATGCTTTAGATTAAATTTGGCATACAGCCTTCCTCTCCACATTTCGGATGACGGGAGTTCTGTCTGCCACCAGAGTGAGGTTATGCATAGCCGGGTCACTGCTACTGCTATAAAAATTAAATACCTGGATTGATATATCTCACGGCTAGTCATGGACTCATCCAGCACTCCCAAGAGCATAACCGTTGGTGTGATAGAAATCTGTACCCCAAATATTCCGGTCAGGAAGGTCTTGTTCCCCCAATAAACTGTCTCAACTTTTGACATATGTAGAACATATGAAGACTATGTGCCTGATCAGCCCCACATTGTGAATATTTACCGTCATTCGACCTGCCCCATTGAGAGATTTTGGCTCGGATTTAATATAAATTGAAGATGGTCTTATAATACTGTGTTGTAAGATTGTAGGATGTCAAAATCTTCTCACCTGGTGCAATGGAGTCCTTGAAAATGTCACCTCCTTGAGATAATCGAGTATTCCATTTGAAATTTTGTACCTCTAAATCATCCTGCTGCGTTTCAACAAGGGCTTGAAAAAGAGTGCCAATTGTCCAGTGTCCTCTAACTGCCTCAGTGAGATAATTTAGTTTCCTCTGTAGATAATCCCAAATCTGCAAATACTTAAAAAAGTCAGTTTTTGATAAAGAGTATTCCGCTGCCAAGCTCAAATAGGGCAGAATACCATCTCTATCAAAAAGGTCCCCCAGTGTAATTATACCCTTTTGTCTCCATCTGGCCATAGTAGTGTCCGAAAAGATAGATGGTAATAGTAGTGATGCAGAAGTAGGCGTGTAGTGGCAGATCCTACTAATCTGCAGACATCTTGAAACCTGTTGACATGCTTTACAGGCTGCTTGAACAACCTTGAATCGAGTTTTTTTTATAGTAGCTAGGTTCTAGATGTTGAAGAAAACTTCTCTCACCCTCAGGGCCCAACAGCATTTGGAAAATAGGTGGAGCCTCGGCTACCTCAGCATTTACTTCACCTACCAGTAAAATTTGCATGTGTTGGAGAAGGCAGGCACAGTAACAAAATGTAAAATTAGGTGCAGCCCAACCCCCACGGCTTCGAAGTAGATTCATGTACTTTATTTCCTGGCGTGGCTTACCTTGTGTCCATATAAAGCTACTACAGATGGACTGAAGTTTTTTAAGCTGATTTCTATTAAGCTCCATGTGTACAGATGAATTTCTACACTTTTATGTAAAAATAGCACTGATAAGTGTTAAGTTACAACAGAAATCAACTGGTCGCAGTAGACTGGGATTTAGGTGCAATTTGACTCTGACCACTGTGGAGCACAGATTGGATATGGGTACCAGGTTCGACCCAATCAAAGGTTTTACCTTGGGACTTGGTCTCAAAAATTGAAGTCCAAATTTTTCAGCAGAGTAAGGCAATAGGCTGTAGCTTCAGGAGTGCTCCACTAGCTAGCAGGGCCCATGTTCCTAGTGCCTAGAAGACCTGTTGTGGGCATTAGTGAACAATTTAGATCTTCATTACATTACATTATAAGGCTGGATACTGTCTGTGAGGTTGAGCTGATCGGGAAAAAGCTCAGATAGGGGGAAGCCTGAATCTTCAGCCCGGAGGCAACGAACCTTGGTTGGATCAGCTTAGCATGTTTGTCATGGTCCTCCTGTGGTCTTTGGAACCAGAAAGTTTCAAAGTGCCTCGCTTTTAGGGTTGTTAGGATAAGTCCATCCACACCCATCCAAGGACTTTAGGGCATCAGGAAAAGAAGTCGGGATCCGGACTCACTCCAACAGAGGTCAACAACATGGACGAGGGCATGTTGGAACTGGTCAGCTGGAAAGGCCTCTGTTAGCTTGTGTGTCCCAGTAGCTTGATCGTGAGGACAAGTGTATGACCGTGGAAGTCCACTTCTTCGCCTGTTTACAAGGGAGAGCAGGTCAAGGTCTTCAGGGCTCTACTCAGGTCTCGTACAGCAGGTTCAATCTTCTTCCAATCTTCCCCAGATCCAGTAGTGTTCTGAGGAAGGTACTGGGGTGCTACATTTATCAAACAGACTAAAGTATATGAGGGGAATGTTTACACATTGACAATCTCTCGGGATAGCATTCCATCCAAATTGTTCTTTTGTCCATCATGCTTCCTCAGTTTGGACCCATCTATACCATATGTAAAACAGTTTTGACCCTGCTCTGCCAGAAACAGTCCAGCCTGAACTGCTCAGTCCCGGAACCAAAGCAACCCAGGACTAGTTTCACCTTTTCTGTGTTTGATGTACCGCCCTAATAGCCCGATTAAGAATTTGATGGTGCGACGCCGGGTCCACCTTGCCACTGCACCTTCAGGGCCATGGTCAGACCACCCGCCAGATTAAGAGTTTCCTCCCGTCTGGTGATCTGGTTTTTGGCGTTCCTGTGGCAGTGCCTCTATAAATGGGCACCACAATGAAAATGCAGAAAACATTTCCTGCAGGGCATGGACTGAAATGCCCATGCTGTTCAGTAACTAGGGCAATGCACACGGAGGCACATGTTGTGCTCCCCCTCATGTGCATCCCCATGCGGAGGAGGCAAAGGGGGCCTTGCAGGGCCCCCTTTCTTTCCTCTCTGCCACAGTGTTAATGATACCGCCGGCAGTGAGGAAACTTGCAATTTGCTTGATGCTGTGGCCTCCTGACTGCTGCAACTCCGCAGGGAACCATTCCCTGGTAGCTGTGGCTGACTCGTAATAGATTGATTGGGAGACTGCCACTGCCGAGCCCCATTAGCAATATGTTCAAACGTGGAATGAACAAAATGTTGGAGTTTCAGTATAATTCACCTATTGTATCTTGTATATAAAGTGGAACAATTCATTAGCTGCACAGGACACTTATGTGGTTTATGTATTGTATTCAACTGCACATTCATCATATGAACCATAGAACCATGACACCTTTATAGTTAAGGAGGCATGAACATGCTGGGGCAATTAAGAACATGGATGCCCATTGTTCCCTGGCTCTTCCTATACAAAATAAACATCCAGATCAAGGGAATTTCACTTTTCATGGTGTACAATTGATTGCTCACAAACCAAGGGTTGTAGACAGGATTTGAATCTCAGACAAGTCAAGGGAGGTTTATGTGATGTTAAGATGTAAGTTAATTTAAATTGTTTTCATATGGATACACACTGCAGTTACAGAACACAGATGACACAGAGGATTAATGACATGGTATTGGCTGTGTCGATACATATCCAAGAAGCCGAACTCTTGCAAATGGGACATGTATAATTGTAGGTTCTAGGATGAGTTTTAGTTGATAAAATAAGCCTTGTTGGAGGACACATTGTACTGGCAATAGTTCCCCTGAAACAGACATCTTTAAACTGTGGGGCGCACCCCCCAGGGGGGGTCCATGCGTAATTCCAAAGGATGACCTGAAAGCGCAACCTTGTTTATTTGGTGCATTTCCAGTCTGTCTTCATTACTTTCCCGGTTAAGATGCAAGGAACTGGGCTTCTGAGTGCCATGTGTTGAGACCAGTGAGTTTTGTGACAGATTCAAAGACATGGTTAAAATAACAAAATATTCTCTAACTATATTTGTGTAAACGCACTCACCTTAAATGAAAAAGAAATGCTAGTTAAACTAATCTGTAGGAAATGCACTTTTTTATTTTTGAAATTTCAGTTGGTTAATGTAATCACTGTTGATGCCTTCATTTGTGACAGGACAGATTTGAATCCTGGTTGGAGCAGGGGGGAATAGTGGCTTATGTATTTAAAGTGCTATGAGGTACAGAGAGCACTATAAATATGTAAGTCATTATTGTAAAATTACTACACATGCTATAAGATAGATGACTGCAAGAAGATTTAATTTTTATAAGATAAAACACTTGTGCAATTAAAATGTATACTTCAGCAATGTGTATTCAGAGTGTACCTAGTGCAAACATTTTCCTGAAAGTGCATTAAAAGGACCTACTCCAGAACTCAGCTGGTAGAACACTTTTATTACCTCCCTTAAACAATAAATCTTTGTGACCATGAAGCTTTAAGTAGTTTAATTAATTAAAGCTTATGCTGGCACCCAAGCAACCTTTACATTTGTGCATTAAGCAATTTAAATTTAGAAGGCACCTTGGTAAAAAGGCCTATTTCTTCTTTAGTTCTTTGTCTCTCCCTCCATCTCATAGCCAGGTGCCCCTCTCCCTTCACTTTCATCCAGAGCCACTTCATGGTCTGCATTACCTGGTCAGGCATGGGTCATTGGTAAGAAAAGGTATGGGAGCTGTTTCTGTAAATTAAAAATTGCATGGGCATGCTGTCCCTCAAAGATTTCACCCACTTTCTGCTCTGTTTCTATGCTGATATCCTTTGAGGGGAGTAGAGAGAGTGACAGGAAAGAGTGGAACTACCAGGGAGGAGGCCAGCAGGGTCACATTCAGATGCAGAGCCCCTCTCATCCGGATCCAAGGGGCCTCAGAGTAATTGCCCAGGTGAAAGAAAAAAGGAGCAAGAACCATGTACAGCATCTAAGAGATGGCACAGAGAGGGGTCCTATGTGAAGGCTATTATTTTTTGTTTACAAATGGACAGAGATAACTTTTTTTTCAGAGAGAAACTCCAGAGAAGGGGATGAGATATAGGGGCTTATAGCTTTTTTATTTTTATAAAGGGCCATCACTACCATTAGTGCAGCATGTGCACTGACACTGAGCCACTGGTGTGAGGCTTCACTGCACCCCAAGTATGGCAGTCGTACTACCAGAAAGGGATGTGGGAGCCCATTTTTCGTACTTGCTTTAGGGTTTAGGTCACTCTTGTAGCACAGGAAACAGGGTCCATGCATCAGGGAGGTGAGATGCGGGCCTTTTATTCTCTACTAAACAGGGCAGGCTGCTTTGGGCCTCGGGACTATGAGTGCTGATGCAGATGAGTGGACAGAGAAGCCTGCAGGACTGTAACTATCGCAGATGATGCAGGTGCAGTGGTACTGGGACCCAGGAGTGTGAGGAACCAACTAAACGCTTATTATGACCATTTTACTGTCCTTCCTTTCTTGCTTTAGGCCAGTATACCCTTGCTACTTTAGTATAGCTTTGAGAGTCGGAGTAAGGGCCTATGAAACAAAGTAGACACTTTAGTTTGGGCCTTATAGAGATGACAGGTAGGGCATAAGGCAAGATAGTTGATTATGTGTTTAACAAAGGTTAGAGCAGAAACACTTCTTCTCAAGGAGTTCCTATCATTAGCAAAGCAGTTTCATGGGGCCCAGGGGTGGGAGAGACCCACTGCATCACAATTATGACTGTCCTACTTTGGAAAAAGGAATTTGGAATACCTCTACTTGCTAGCATTAGGGTCAAAGGCACTCTCACTGCAAATAGGAGGGCAACATACCACAGTGATGCCCAGTCATGTGGGGAGAGCAACTTCAAAATATTGTGTCTATAGAGGGCTCAAAGCAAAAAAAATTGAAAACCTCCACCCTAAACTCTGTTCTAAATTGATGATTTGAATATACTTTACTATATACTATTATTCACTTTGTTCTCAGCTTGGCAGGACAGGAATAGTTGTGGATTTGATTTGATTCCTTTCAACAATGTTTATGTAAATGTATACAATATTTAAATCTAACAGGAGAAGTGTTGATGTGTGGAGAAACTAACACCTACTTCCAAGAAGGCAGGAAATTATTTAAATGGAGCTTTAATACCTCTGATACTCATTTGGTTGTAGCCCAACAGGACTGTAACAGTTAGGAATTGCTTTGATTTTGACATTATAGCAGCTTTATTTTCAAGATGGCTAGCGTGTTTATAACTCCAAGTAGTTAGTATCACTTTTTTTGCCCTCAGCTTTTATTTTCTGGGTGAAGGGGTTTAGCTGTTTTCAGTGCCCAGTCTATATGTTGACTGATTCGGACGCAAGAACTTCTGATAAGCTGAGGATTAGGCAAGTACCAGGCAAAGGATATTGAGGAATGCATGGGAAGGACATTAGTGAGATGTTATTGATTTTTTCGGAGTTGGAAAACGACCTTAACAACGCGGTCAAAACACCGCAATACATTCACATCGCTGCTTTTACAATGCAAGTCGTCACCACGACTTGCACAGGAGGGCGCTCTAGACTAAGGAATAGAGTGATTTACTATTCCAATACCTTCCCTACTGTACGTAGGCTGCAGTTGGAATAGTAAATCATACTTTTCCTAAGTCCAGCACCCTACAGCGCAGGTCATTGTAACGACTTGCGTTGTAAAAACAAAGATCGCGTGGTAACATCGTACATCCTTCAGAGTTGCACTTCATCTATGGAGCACTAAATTTACATATATTATCTTTACTCATTTTCTGAAGAACTTTTCCAACAAAGTAAAATATCATATCAAATATCATATGAGGAAGACAATTAAGGTCATATTTATGGCCAAGTCGCACAGTGCAGCACAGCACAGCACAGCAAGTCACCTTGCTGTGTTGCGCTACCTGACAGGGAAAGGGCAGGAATGCACCATATTTCAGGCAATACATGGCATTTGTGGCTTTTCCCCTGCACTGGCGTACTTTTGGCTGCCTAGCGCCAATTCAGGAACCCTTGCACCATGAAGAATGGGTGCCTGCATCCTAAGGAGGCTTGTTTTGTGCAGGAATACGCCCCTTTCTGCACAGAAACAATCCAGAGGGTAATTTTTCTCTTTCTGTGTGTGCTACCCAATGCATCCCACAAAGAAAGAGAAAAAATGAGGCAAATAAAATATTACTACTCATCTGGGAAAATGTAGGATTTTGGCGCATTCGCAGGTCTACCATTTCTGGCCAATCTGGGAATGCATCAAAATCCACGGATATTGAGTCAGAATATCTTCACAACATCCATAAACATGCCTTCCTGGCACAGAGTAATGCGGCACAGAGATTTGCGCTGCTTTACATTCCTCAAGATTTTTTAAGCAACTCAGGGCCTTTTTTGGCTTTATCAATGTTATTTTTTGTTTGCGTTGCTCTTGTACCACATTGCGTGGTGCAAGAGCGACACAAAGGGGCTCGTAAATATGCGTCTTTGTTGTGAGGACATTGACGTTTGTTTTTAAAGATGGTGGCTGTTTTTATAACTCTATATTGGTATTTACACTGTATATGGAAAGCAACCCCTTTTGTTGCCTTTTACATTAGTCTTCCTGGTAAAGGAGTTTAAATGTGGCTGAATATGGCATCAAGCCCATAAGCTGAATGGCCGAGAAGAATTAATTTGAGAATTTACACAGAATTAAGCATGTAACAGGTGAATGACATACATGGACTCATGGAAAGGTTTGTGAGATGTTTTTTATTTTTTTATTTAGTTACTCTTGATGAGTCATGTGACTCTTCACCAATATATGTATGCATTTCCCAGTTTCTTATTCTGGATTAATATACAAAACCTTAGGCCTAGGTGTGAAAATCTGCTCTACTCACGGAGTTTTCCACACTCCGCCCAACACCCAAGTTGGGGAGCACAAGCAAGGAATATCTTACTCCAGACCACCTCCCGGCAAGATTTCTTAGAGCTGGCAGTCGTGGACGTTCACTACGGCTTGCATTGAGAAACCATCCATTTGCAATAAGGAAGCTGCCGCTCTAGCAGAACATCTACTCGAGCTACAGAAAGAAGCAATGCCACTTGCCCTGCAGTTGGTGGCATTCACGCTGATTTTATAGCATGATACAAACACCCAGTGCAAAAATCAGTGTTAATGGTGCGATGTAATGCACTTTGCCGCTTGAGGAACTCCATATAGTGCAGTAGACTTCTTTGGTCTCTTTGTGGAGTTCCACATAGCGGAACACCGCAAACTCCACCCAGGCCTACTGAACATATGCACATTTGCCCCATATTTGGGGAAGACATGGCATTTCTTTGAGTATTTCTTTGAGTATGTGTCGAATTTTTGTTTACTAACTTACTAAATAATTGAAGCTATTTGGAGTTCCGTAATCACATTATTTAAGCATATTTAAGTGTACCAATAGTTTAGGGGTATTTATGATTTGTGATCCGTTAATTTTCGCAATGCTGAGTTGGATAAACATTGAATTATTGAGCACCTAGTTGCAAGCCAATAGTGCCAGTTCAGATTTGAGCTTCGAGTGATCTTGTTGATTCACCAGGCAGGGCCTTAGTACAAAATTATGAACTCTTAAATGCAATTATTTCACTTAAAGGTCCGGACTTTTATTACACTATTCAGTAGAAAGATTGTCCATGTTGGATGGATGAGCTGGAATATTTCAGGGACCTACTTGTGAGCCAGTACTCTTTGTTTAAGCCTCAAATAATCCTATTGGTTCGCAGGGGAGGGCCATGGATTGAAATAAGGACCGTTCTAAATATGTGCTCAATATGAAGGTAGTATTTATAAAGAACCACTTGGTTGAAAGATTGGAAGGGCATATAAGGATCAAGAAATTATAAAGGCTATGCTTGTTTACACTGGAGCATTCTTTTGTAAAAATCTAACTGGATGCAACAAGGATGAGTTGTGATACCACGTTCCAACAGGCAAACTGGGAAATTAAACAAGAAGGTCCAGCAAAAGCAGCGCAGCAAGTCACCTTGCTACATGTATTACAATGAAAGGGCAGGAATGCACCGTATTTAAAAGTATTTCTGACAGGAAAGAGTGGGGCTACCAGGGAGGAGGCCAGCAGGGTCACATTCAGATGCAGAGTCCCTCTCATCCGGATCCATGGGGTCACAGAGTAATGGCGCAGGTGAAAGAAAAAAGGAGCAAGAACCATGTATAGCATCTAAGAGATGGCGCAGAGAGGGGTCCTATGTGAAGGCTATTATTTTTTGTTTACAAATGGACAGAGATAACTTTTTTTTCAGAGAGAAACTCCAGAGAAGGGTATGAGATATAGGGGCTTATTGCTTTTCTATTTTTATTTTTATAAAGGGCCATCACTACCATTAGCGCAGCATGTACACTGACACTAGGCCACTAGTGTGAGGGTTCACTGCACCCCAAGTATGGCTGTCTTACTACCAGAAAGGGGTGTGGGAGCCCATTTTTTACTTACTTGCTTTAGGGTTTAGGTCAATATGTTGTTGATAGTAAATCAATTCAAATGTATATTAGCCTAATCCTCTACTCAGTTATTACTGTGTTCAATGAATGTTTGGATTCTCATCTTTGGAAGAGGTGATTACAGACTAAACGTGTGTCTATTCAGTTTGAATAGATATAATTACAAAATGTTTTATGTCTTGTCTCAATGTAATTATTTTAATTGTGGTGTATATATGTGTCTTTTACAGCATTGATGAAGTTCCTGTCAGTGGTGCTAATTCCTGTTTTTAATACTGTGTATTCCGTGAGTTTGAGGATTTGGAGTGCTTCAACATATTGCATAATTTTAAATATAATATAGCTTTGAACGTAGTTTTTTTTAATTGAATTTCAGTTTTATAAAATAATATTCTAAATTGGCTCAGCGCCCAACCATACCCAGGGGCCCAGCCCATCTGCTGCACAAAGTATGTCTAAATAAAATGTACTATTTTAAAAATAGGGTGACATTTATGACTAAGAAGATGGGTAGGGTGATTACACAGATGTGTGAAAGGGATCCTGTAATTATGCAGACGTCTCTCACTTTAACTTTTTCTAGCCCCTTTAAAAATACATTATGCATTAAATTACTGAAAACCCATACCTTCACATTTTTAACTTACTGGTATCATACCTGCAATAACATCTCAATGTTCACTTACTTCAGCCCACTCCTCAGAATAGGTTTTAAATTTAACTGCCCTTATTCCAACATGATAGTATTCAAGAGAAGCTCACATTTGTCTTGAATTCTAAATGTTAGCTTTCTTGCTGTTAATTAGAATTCTGTGGTGAAGCTAAAGTTAATTACCAAGGCGCAAGATAACAAACTGCTGCTTGTGTTGGAACTACATGTTTAACTCTGCACATTAAAATGTTTTACTAGCAAGGATGAGGAAGAAAAACATTGAGCATTTCCTTTAGAAATTAACAAAATGATTGGTTTCATTTTCTCATAGACATTATGGTTAGTGCTCTTGAAAGCTAAAATGAGGACACATTTTTTATGAGTACTCAAATAACTTTCTCTTCGATATCAGTAAAACATTCTGGGCCAGATGTACGACTGTTTTTTGTAGTCGCAAACGGGAAATCAGGCGTTTGCGACCGCAAAAAAAAGTCCTGGCATGTACAAACGGCGGTGACTCACAAAATACCGTTTGTCCCTCTCACTATTAGGAAGGGGCATCCCTTCCTAATAGCGAGTCACAATGGAATGTACCATTGTTTTGTGACCACATTCTAGCCGCAAAACACTTGCAGTTTACCACCTACTTCAAGTAGGTAGTAAGCCACTCGCAAGTGGGAATGGGTCCCCAGGGGACCCCTTCACCTTTGTGAATGAATGCAAAAATATTTTTTGAGATCAGGCAGTGGTCCCATGGGCCACTGCCTGCCCTTAATAAATGAAACAGAAATGTTTCATTTTTCTTTTTTTAATGCATGTCATTTCAGCACCAGCAGCAGTCTGTCAGTTAACTCCTCAGTTCTCTACTGCAGATTCCCAGAGTTTTTTTAATGAGCAACTAGAGCGTCATCATTCTGTTTTAATGACAGAAATGTGACACACCTGAAGCCATCTTGTTGGATTCAGAGTTGTAATACTTAAAGCATTTCTTTTACAAATGAACAAAATGAGGGGGTTTGTTTTCTCATATAATTTATAGTGAGTGCAGGGGTAGTGGTAGAACAACGGATCGTGGGGTCAGGAGGGAGGGTGCAGGGGCATACACATGTACAACGGAGGGCACACCAGCATAAACAGTGATAGAACAACAGACCATGGAGGGTTGGCGGGAGAAAGCAGAGGTATACACCCAGAGAATAAAAGTTAAGGTATAGGGTCAGGGAACATTAAACACAATGGGCAGGCCGGCAGGGGCACTAAATTGACCAAGAAGGGATGGTGGGAGAAGGCAGGGGGCACTTAGACGGTGAACTGAGGGCAGGTGAGAGGGGAGCAGGAGCAGTATGCTGACCACAGAGGGCAAGCCGACATGAGCGGGGTAGGGAGGAAGATGCAACAGCTACCCACACAGGCCAGGCCTGCATAGACAGAGGTAGTAAGCTGGCCATAAACCTTAGTTGAGAGAGAGCAGGGGGACACAAACAGTGAAGGGAGGGTGGGGAGAGGAGCTGGGGCACCATGCTGACCACAGAGGGCAGGCCGGCATGAGCAAGGGCAGCAAGTTGACCACAGAGAGCAGACAAGTGGCAGTAAGGGCATACAGATGGAAAATAGGGGGTGGGGAGGGAGGCATGGGCAGAAAGCTGACCATTGAGATAGGCTGTCCTAGACAGAGAGAAGATAATGACCATGGAGGGCAAGCGAGAGGGGCAGAATCATGTACACACAAATGAAGAACTGAGCAGGTGGAGGGGTAGGGGCAGCAAGCTGACCAAAAGAAGGCAGGCAGGCATGGCAGAGTTTGCAAGCTTACCATATGGGCAATTAGGAGGGGGCATGGATACACAGATGATGAACCGAGAGCGGGAGAGTGGGGGAAGAGGCAGCATGCTGACCATGGAGGTTAGGCCTGTAGGGCTAGCATTTTGACAACAGAGAGCAGATGGGAGGTGTTAAAGGCACGTTGATGTAAAATGGAGGGCTGGAGCATCAAGATGACCATTGAGACAGGCTTTCATATGAAGGGGAAATATAATAGACATTGGAAGGCAGGATCACGCACACATGGAGAACAGAGCCAGGTGGAGGGGGAGTTGTTAAGGAAAGGGGCCGCAAGCTGATCATGGAGAAAAGACTGGCATCGGAAGGGGCAGTACAACAGACCACAGAAGGCAAGAAGGGGGTGCAGGAGCTCCCACATATAGAGCATTGGACAGGCAGCAGGGGTGCAGGAGCAGTAAGCTGACAATTACGGGCATGCCAGCATAGACAGGGGCAGCAATCAGAGCATGAAAGGCAGGCCTGAGGGGGCAGGGGCATACAGACAGAGAATGGTGGGCAGGCAGGCAGGCAGGTTGCAGGGGCCGGGACAGCTAGCTATTCAGTGCAGGAAGACGGCAGCAGGGGAACACAGATATTTTACAAAGGGGAGAGGGGTCTGCAGCCCCTCTCCCCAAGCATCCTTGAGGCCCCAGGGACCCCATTCCCTAGGCCCAAAAACGTTATAAGGAGAGAGGACGGTGTGGCAAGACTCCCCAAGCCTCATTGAGGCCTCTGGCCCCATCCTTGGGGCAGCTGTGCATTAAATTGAGAGGAGAGGGGGTCCAGCCCTCCACCATGAGCCATGCTATGCCCCCAAAACCCCATCCCCTAAGGGGGGGCCTCTGTCACAGTGTGCTAGGGTCTCCATTCTGTGACACTGCGCAGAATACTCCACATCTGGGCAGGGAAGTCTTCCCTGCTCTCACCAGGTGGGAACAGAAAAGCTCTCTGGACCCAAGATGGAAGAGTTCCCCCATGGCCCCCACCATAAATAATCATCCAGGGTATCCAGATTTGAAAAAAAATTCTTGTTGCTGGCTAATGCTTTGCAGCAAGCGATAAGGCTCTATGTCCCACAGCCTCCAATAAAAATTAAAGGCATGGGTGTCCCTATTAGGTGCCAGGCTACTGAAACACTGAAAAAGGATAATGCATGAGCAACAGGTGGCACTCATTTATTACTCACTGATTTGGCATGGATTGTCCCACAATGCCCTGCCACTAGTACAGTAACTTGGCTGGAGCAAGCGTCAATGTCGAAGCCTCGAGCGAGGAGTTGAGGAAGCACTGCATTGTCATCGATCCCATGGATGGAAGCGCAGCTTCGGGCCAATCCAGTTCAGCAAAGCAGAAAGCAATTCTCTAAGAGCAGCAGTCAGGCAAAGTGGCAATACTTGAGGCACAGCAGTTCTTACTCCTGGCAGAGTTCTTCACAGGTCCAGTAGTATACTGTCTTGGTATGGTCAGAGCCCCAGTACTTATACCCAAATGTGCCTTTGAAGTAGGGGTGATTTAAAGGTATATGGTCAAAATATCGAGTCCAAAATATCGAGTAACACAAATATCGACTCCAAAATATAGAATGGACAAAATATCGAATGGACAGAATATAGACATAAAAAATATCGTTTTTAAGGTAAGTAATGTAATATCGATTTTAAAAATATAGAAAGTCAAAATATCGAAGTACATAATATAGGTTATTAAAAATATCGAATTTTTAATAATATCGAATTTTTTATGTGTTTTGTATGTTAGTATATGTGTGAAAAGTGTATATATTTTTTTAATTTATTTTAAGTAATTAATTTTATGTTATTTAATTTTTGCGTAATTTAATTCTGTAGCGGGTTGTGGGTTTATAGGGGAATAGGGTGGGAAGTAATTTAATTATAATTAATTAAATATGTTAATTAATTTATTGGTACTTATTTTGAATACATTGTTAATTAATTTTTAATTGGTAATTCATTAATTCTTAATAGATAATTAGTTTTTATTAATTGATAATTATGTGAATAATATTAATTTATTTTCTGTAGCGGGCTGTGGGTTTATAGGGGAATAGGATGGGAAGTAATTTAATTATAATTAATTAAATATGTTAATAATTTATTTATTGGTATTTATTTTGAATAAATTGTTAATTAATTTTTAATTGGTAATTAATTCATTCTTAATTGGTAATTAATTTGTATTAATTGATTAATTGATAATTATGTGAATTATATTAATTTATTTTCACTATAGTGGGAATAGTAACATTTAACCCTATGCTATCCAACGCTTTCCCTACTGTTGCACTCACTGGAGTGAGAATAGTAATTTTTACCCCAACGCTATCCAACACTTTCCCTACTGTTGCACTCTCTGGAGTGGGAATAGTAATGTTTAACCCTATGCTATCCAACACTTTCCATACTGTTGCACTCTCTGGAGTGGGAATAGTAATTTTTACCCCTACGCTATCCAACGCCTTCCCTACTGTTGCACTCTCTGGAGAGGGAATAGTAATTTTTACTCCTACGCTATCCAACGCTTTCCCTACTGTTGCACTCTGTGGAGTGGGAATAGTAATTTTTGCCCCTACGCTATCCAACGTTTTCCCTACTGTTGCACCCTCTGGAGTGGGAATAGTAATTTTTACCCCTACGCTATCCAACGCTTTCTCTACTGTTGCACTCTCTGGAGTGGGAATAGTAATTTTTACCCCTACGCTATCCAACGCTTTCCCTACTGTTGCACTCACTGGAGTGGGAATAGTAATCTTTACCCCGACGCTATCCAACGCTTTCCCTACTGTTGCACTCTCTGGAGTGGGAATAGTATTTTTTTCCCCTACGCTATCCAACGCTTTCCCTACTGTTGCACTCTCTCGAGTGGGAATAGTAATTTTTACCCCTACGCTATCCAACGCTTTCCCTACTGTTGCACTCTCTGGAGTGGGAATAGTCATTTTTACCCCTACGCTATCCAACGCTTTCCCTACTGTTGCACTTTTAGTAGTGGGAATAGTAGTTTTTACCCCTACGCTATCCAATGCTTTCCCTACTGTTGCACTTCCAGGAGTGGGAATAGTAATTTTTACACGCTATCCTACCGTAATAATATTGTGTATTTGTTATTAATATTATGTTAATATATATATATATATATGTTTTAACATATATGATTGTATGTTTTTTTATAAGTTAAATTAATTATTTAATAATTTTAATGTAATTTAAGTATTTTTAAGTATATTTTAGCTATTTATTTGTAATATTTTTTAAATTTTACATTATTTTTAAGAAATTCGATATTTTTACAAAGTATATATTTTTAAACGATATTTGGGATTCAATATTTTGGTACTTACCTGTTTGTAGATAGGAATTCGATATTTTGTCTGTCGATATTTTGGCATCGATATTTTGGGTAGTCTATATTTTGTCCCTCGATATTTAGTCAGCGAACCAATTTAAAAGCAGGTCCTTGAAATACACAGGTTCCCTTTTATCCCAACCCTATCTGCCAAGCTATCTGTGGGAGGGTAATCTGCCCTTTGTGTAGGGAAAAATGACACTGCCTATTCAGGTGTAAGTGTCAACTCTCCCTCCCTCTTTCTGTCCAAAAAGGAGAAAAATGTAGATGAATGTGGATGGGTTCTCTGTCACACCCACCCTTCCTGTGTTTTTGGCTGTCTAGAGGAAATGCGCAAAGTGTAGCTGTCACCCATCTCAGACATGTATTGGAGACAGTATGCAAGGCCCACAGAGTAGTAAGCCCAGAGAAGTGTCCACTTTCTAAAAGTGCCATTTCTAAAACAGTAATCTAGCTTTATCAGTAAAGAGGATTTATCATTACCATTCCAAAGATATGAAACATGATGCAGGTACTTCTTTCTAATGAAAAATTACAGCTTAAAAGCATTTGACCCCTTTTGGCTCCTAATGTACTCCATAGAGCTGTAACGAAGTTGTCAGAGTGCAATGCTATGAAAGCTTGTTTTAGAATTCTGAGTTCACAGTTACACACAGCAGAATAAAGTCATGTATTGCTAAGCTTCGTGTGAGACGTGTTTACTGGTGGATATGGGGTAAGGAACCCAAAGAAAAACTGTGCTCCTCCAGAGAGGTTTCCGTGGTGTAAACAAACTGCTTGTGCTTGCCACATGTGTCGCTGTCGAAGATCGGAGTCGATGCTTCATGCACATGGAGTTAAAGCACAACGCCAGCCACTGTAAAGCACATGGAAGAGTTGCAAAGAATATACATGGCGATGATCGAGAACCTGAGGGTCAAGCCGTACATAAAAGTATCATGCTGCTACATACAATAAATGTGTACATTATACGGAGTGTTACAGCTGGAAGCTGAAATAATCTGGCTTATGAAGTACAGCCGCTGATAATCACAGCCTACAAAATAACGTTGCAAACAGACGTGCTGCAAGGTGGTGATCAACCAGGTATTACGAAAAGCAAACTGACATTTGGTAAAAAGAAATATGTCTTATTCAATACCTTGAATAAAGTCCTCATACTACTGTACTCAGTGAAGGTGGCTCACAGAGAAGTATTTGGGGTTGTGCTTACAGAGCAAATAAGAAGCCAGAGCAACTTTCATTATAGTGGAATATTTCAGATGGCTGTGCAGAAAGTAATGTTTCCAGCTCTCAATAAAGATGAGTTGGAGGAAAGCATGTCGCAAGGTCTCACAGACGAATTGCAAACATCACATCACAAGGAATGACCGACAGTTTCAAAAAGTGCCACACTGGTCTACAACACTGCTGCAGTCCTGAAACCACCCCTTTTTGATACTGCCAAAAAGTAAAATATTGGTGAAAGATGGATAGTGACATTTGATTATTTCATTGATACACTTGAAGAGACTATTAATAAGATTACCAAGTCATTAAGAAAATGCTGTGTACTGACAAAGAAGCTACATATTGTCAGATTAAAGAAGCACTGAATCTAAAGTTCAATCCAGTACAAAAAGTTGATTATAAAAGATACATTGTCAGTCAAAAACACAAAAAAGTTGGTGAAACCATTAATGATTTTTTGGAAAGTTCAATACATTTAATGATGGGGAAGGTATGCAACTTAGAGTTATTGATGGATGCTTGTCAGATTCATTCAGATGAGGAATGCTGAGAGAAAATCTCAGTCTGGACTGAATTCTCATGGCTGCCAGGGCTGAGGAGCATGCTGAAAGGCAAGCCACTGACACGGAGGCTAGAGGGGCCCAAATGAATCAGTCATGAGCATAAAAAGTAAGCTGAAGCATAAGACTGAAGGGTACGAGGAGGAGCCAAGATGGCGATCGGAACGGTCGCATAACCGCCTCGCTCCGTGATCTCTTCCTCCCCACCACCTATCCTGTATTTCATCCTGTTCGGGGTGTTCCGAATTTGGTCACTGAGGAAGAGCCGTCACTTACCATCCTTTTCCGGGGCTCTGGCGTGCAGTGATTCCGGCGTTCTGCCCTGGTCACCTTGTTGGCCTTCCCGGCCCTGACGCCGGGGCCTCGAGTGCTGTGCCTGCCCGGAGATGTTCGGAGTGCCGGCGGTCCGGAACCGGTGGAGAGACCCGATGGTGGGAGCCTGAGAGCCGCGGGCCGGGACCCCCGGGGCGGACCCGCCCCCGCTGGTGGGCCACCCCGCATGTCCGTTTGCCTACCGGCCCGAAGAAGAGAAGCCGCGCTGTCCGGCACCCCTCAAGTGAGAAACCCACTCCTGTTGTTAGTCCCGCCCGGGATCCGGTGCTGGGCTCCCCCCGAGTGCTGTGGGGAGCACGCCCGTTCTTCTGGTGACTCTCCTTTCTCCGCCGAGCGCCTTCCGCCGCGGTTTGGCGGTGAGCCCTGGGCCCGCCGGTGCTCCTGATGGACTTGGAAGAACCTGCGGCGATGGCGGAGGGTGCTGTGCTTAAGATGGCGGATGGCCCCTCGGGGTGTCTTTCTCCTGGAGACAGGGAAGTTGCCGCATTTGCTTTCTCCAGCCCTCGTTTGGTTTGGGCGGCCCCTACTCGGAGTGCTATCTGGTTTGCCCTGTCTGCTCTGCGGATCGACCTGTCCTTGAAATGTCGAGTCTTGGAGTTGCGGATCGCTGCCATGGTGGCTCCGCCATTTTGTGACGAAGTGTCGTCTCCCCGAATTGTACTGCCTGAAACTTCGCCGGCGGCTGTGCTGGGATCTCCGGCTGGGTGCTCGATTCTATGGGATCTAGCGGACCCGGTGCCTATGCTGCAGTGTTTTCTACATCCTGTTTTCTTTGCTTCGTGCTGGACGGCCCAGATACTGTGCTTGGCCACGTGGATCTTTGAAGAACTTTTGCATTCTGACTGTTGCCGAGTTCTCCTGGTTGCTTCTAGTTGGCCGGGACGGTGTTTTGCGGAGATCCCACCGGCTTTTCCTGACTGGTATGGACCCACTGTGTTCTGCTGTTTTTTGGCTGTGGCGGGGTTGGGAAGCTCGACTCTTCATAAAAGTGGACAGGGGTGATCATGCCCGGATGCCTGTGGGACCCTTTTTACATGGCATCTCCGGGCCTCGTTATTCTGGATGGTTCCTGTTTACATCCCGGTGTAGGCTTTTCTTGACCCTCCTTTTCGACCTCGATTAGTGAATTAATGTTGCGGGGGGGTAGTGTTTTATGTCTCGGTCGCTGGCTCCTCTCCTCTCTCTTTCTTCCTTTTCCTCTCCTTCCTTTTCTTATTCCCCTCTCTTTCTTCGTTATAATTCCCTTTCTCTTTTTCTATATTTCGGGTGACTCTGGGCGACAGGCACGCTGTTTAGTGGGGTAGGCCGTAGCCATTACAGTGATGTAGGGTGGGGGGGGTGTTTGTTATTTAAGTTTGTTTTATTCTATGGTCCCTTTTTGCCTTTTTCCAGGGGGTGGGCTATGTCCCTTGGTGTTTACTCCTCTGTTTCGTAAGCGTCTGCACTATCTCCTTTTTCGGGGCGGGTGGGCTGTACGTGTGGCGTCCACTTTATTTGTTTGCTGGTATTCTTCCTCTATTTTGTACCTGGTATGGGCGTGTGAGGTCTTTGGGCTTTGCCCTACTGTGGTCGTCTGCTTGCGTGGGGGGCTATTTCCCTCCCGCCCCCCCCCTTCTTTTCTGTATATGTTGCATGACGCGCTGGTGGATATGGTTGCTGCCTCCTTTATATAATGTAAAATGAAACCTTTTTTATCCTGGCGCTGGCGATGTAACGACTTTATTTGCATCCATCCTGTATTCACCCTATCGTATACATTGCTTTGTTTTTTTTGATTCTCCTGACTTTGCGGCCGGCCCCTGTGGTTGTAGGCCAGCGCTTGTACTTATACGTGTCTTTCAATAAAGGTTTTTAAAAAAAAAGAAAAAAAAGACTGAAGGGTACAAAGATTCAGTGCTTCTTTAATCTTATGTTTTAAATGAGAATCTTCGTTTCCAAACAAAGGTAAATGTCCCGCTATTCAACAGATATGTAAAGGCTGTGGGAAAGAGAATCATTTTGTGATAAGTTTTGTGAAAGATTGTAAAGTAAAAGAAAAAGCAAGCGCATCACGGCGTGAAGACAAAATGACCAACAGAACATTCCAGAGGCTGCATTCGATGCAACCCCACAAGGCCAGCCTGCAACATCAATTGAGGCAAATTGACACTGAACAGTCGATTGCCAGCTAAATCATTGTTAAACAGTTCGGCCGCCTCAGTATCCAGTGAAAGTGAGGAAGACATTTGCGCCATGTCAATGCTCACCTCAGAGAATAGAGCTCATGGTTGACATGGCCGCTCCGAGGAAAAATGTCAGTCAAAGAAAAGTCGACATGCCAAAGCACCAAAGTAATACAAACATTGTCCAAAAATAAAGTTATAAATAAATGACTGCTAGATGCCTTTCATCATCGACAGTGGTGCATCAATAAATATCATGCCTGAAGAGAAATAGCATGAATTGTTTATCTTACTTCAACTTACGCCATTGAAAACCAAAGTGTACACTTGGGCGGCATCAACACCCATATAAAGTCACGGTTAATTTGTAGTGACATTAAAATGCAAGAAAACCAAGGTGCAAGTACCCATCAATGTGCTCCAAGGTACAGTAGCAAGTGGCTGCTTGCTCAGTTTCAGCACCACTGCCGATATTGGACTGAGGTCTGTGAATTACAACCTGAATGCTCACCATGAAATAGTAAGTAATTTTCCTTCATTGTTTCATGGTTTGGGATAGCTTAAAACTCTGGAAGAAAAGCTACACATTAAAGGGGAGAGGATGTGGTCTCACGGCTAGACTGCCGACCTCGAAGCTAGAAAACCAAGCTTCGAGCCTCGGGGTCGACTTCACATCCTGTGATTCTGGACAAATCACTTAATCTCCCTGTGCCTGCCAAAAACATGAATGTGGTACAAAAGGGGGTGGTGATGGTTTTCGAGGACCGGTTTCTGGCATTACAGCCGTCTTCAGCCCGGCTTGCTTGAATCCAGTGGCAAAGTGAGCAAGGGACTCACATCTGAGCATACCCTGCCACACTTATGGCGAACAAAGCGGTACAAATGGGGGTGGTGATGTGTCATTGTGTAACGTAACTGCTGCTCATGTAATGCGCTCCAATACCTTTGGGTCGAGTTTGCGCTATATAAATCTGCAAAGAAAAAAAAAGGTGATGTCCTCCTGTTGCTCAGAGATATAGATGTGTTGCATTTCATTTACAGAAAGTTGTTGAAAAAGAAGTTGAATCATTACTTAAACATAATATTATTGAGCGTTCAACTAGTCCGACGCCATGGGTTTCTCTCACAGTGGTAGTGCCCAAAAAGGACACCGACAGAGCTGTATGTATAAGCGTTGATATGCCCCAAGCGAACAAGGCAATTGAATGAGAACGACATCCAGATTAACATTTTGCTGACATGATAACGCAACTAAATGGTGGAAAGGTATACTTTTGCCTTGATTTAAATAAAAGTTATTATTAGTTGGAACTCAAAGAAGATTGCAGTTAAAGTACAACTTTTTTTTACATGCGTAGGTCTGTTTCGGTATATAAAAACTCAGTTTTGGTGTGTCATTGGCTGCAGAATGTTTCCAAGATGTCATTCAATGAGTTATAGAGTCGGTTGTGAATACAGCCAACTACAGAGATGATAAGTTAATTGTCCGAGCTACTCAAAAGGAGATTGATAAAGCTCTCACTCTAGTTGCTGTCTGACTGATCCATGCCTAACTTTGAATGCAAACAAGTGTCAGTTCCACAAGACTAAATTAAAATTCTTTGGCCAAATCTTTTCTGATGGGGGTATGACACCTGAACCTCCTAAAGTACAAGCGTTGTCTAATGCAGATCCCCCACATGATGGTATTATGATATGTTAATTTATTGGAATGGCCAGTTACTGTTCCAGATAAATATGAGGCTTTGCGACCAAAAGCGCTCTCTTACGAGAAGTTAACAAAGAAAAATATTTCATGCATATGGTCACAAGAATGTGAGAGAAGTTTCAAATAAATCAAACAACCCATTGAAACTGCTACTGAAATGGCCTATTTCAATCTAAAACTTCATACAGAGGTTTTTAATGATGCTTGCCCCATTGGGTTAGGTGGTATCCATGCACAGCACAGCAGACACCCCCATGCGCTAATGCATATTGTACCAAATGCTCATAGAAGTTTGTCCCAAACAGAATGTGTTGACTCTCAATCTGAGAAAGAAAATGTGGCAGTGGTATGGGCTTATAAACGTTTCTATGCTTTTCCTGTATTGTAAGCCTTTGATGTTGGTAACTGATCATCAAGCGTTATTGAGGCAATCCAAAAGCTAAGGTGCCTCCTTGCAATAAACGGTGGGGACTATGATTACAAGGGTATAATTACACCATTGTACATCATCCAGTCAAGGATCAAAACCCTGCTAACTACTTTTCCAGAGTACCTATACAAGGTCAAAGTACTCCATTCAAGGTGGCTGAAGCCTACATTAATTTCACTGTAAAGTCAAATAAGGCAGCTGCCATATTTTTAGCCCAGATCATCACTGGCCCAAGCCATGATAGTGACAAGCTGAAGTTGAAGGATATATTTACACATCAGTCATGGAGCTGACTTGCTCAACCTCACACCAATGTTGATGAATACCCAAGGTATAAAAATGTTAAAGATGAACTGTCTATAACTCAGAAAGGAGTTATGATGTGAGGGTTGAGAATCCAAATTCCGGAGAGTTTAAGACAGAATATAATTGAAGTGGTTCATGAAGGTTATTCTGGTATGGTTGCCACCAAGAGAGCAGTCCAAAATCGAGTTTGGTTTCCTTATTTAGATGAGAGGGTTGAAAATGAACTCAAGGCTTGTCATCTATGTAACTGCATCTATACGAACATTACTCAACGTACTCTTATAATGGCTGAACATGCATGGGAGAGAATAGCCATTGATTTCTTTGCTACAATGGACATAATTTGATAGCAATTGTGGATGAGTACTCTTGATTTCAATTAATAGAGGCTCTCTGATTCACAACTCATGAGCGAGTCATTGAGAGACTTGAACGCATTTTTGCAACATGGGGCGCTCCATCCATTTTAAAGTCTGATAATGACCTGCCGTTCAACAGTAAAGATTTCAAGGATTTTCTGGAGCATCTGAACGTAAAGCATCAGAAGAGTACACCTTTGTGGGTGCAGGCCAATGGGCTAGTTGAGCATTTTATGAGTACACTCTAGAAAGCAGTACAGTGTGCAACTCTTGAGAGGCTAAATTTGCAAACTTTGTTGAATTCCATCTTATGAGCCTATTGTTCAACACCTCATTCTACCACGGGTAAAAGTACTGCTACTTTAATGTCCAGGAGAGCAATGACAACCAAGTTACCTCAATGGGCCAATGAAAAGAAGGAGGTGTTAATACAACTCAAATGAAGAACTTGGTTAATGAAGAAAAGATGAAAGGCTATGCTGACAAGAGTCGACATGCAAAGAACATCAGATTTAAGACAGGATTTCTAGAGATTGCATGCCAACTGCGAAGTAGAATATCTGATGCTCCATATGATGCTTCACCTTTCCATGTTGTGTCCACCAAGGGGCATTTGGTGACTGCCCAGCATCTGCGAAGTCTGTTACCAGGGTCTCTTTTCACTTTTGGAATTTCCTGAATTGGTCTTCCAATCCAGATGGAGAAAGAAAGACTGAATCTGAGAACCCAGCTACTGCTGTTACTTCTTCACCGTCTTCGAAGATCTCTGACAGTGAAGATGCCAGCTCTGAGTAGCCAGTCTGGCCGAGTAACTGAAGACATATGATTGTGTATGTATGTATATATAGTTGTCGGACGACGCGGGACACTGGAGGCGATTTCCACTTTCCCGGCGAAACAGCACCAGGTACTCAGGGGAGGAGAGATATATTGATGCGCGGGGGCTACTTTGTTTCACATTTGGATTTAAAAAGTTTAAGGCGCCAGCACCCATTAACTTGATAAAGTGCTAAAACAACATGTCTGCCAACAACGTGAGAGAGCGGGAGGCACGGGCAAGTACAATGTTTTCTGACAGCCTCCCGATACCCGCAAATATTCGTGGTAGACCTGATACTGCAAGTAGCCCTAACAATAGTACATTACAAGAAAAATTCAAGATTTTGGAGAAAAAGTCCAAAGCAGAGCAAAGTAAATGGTGGGAATGTTAATAGGATTCCCCGGGGCTTACGCATTCTTACTGCCCGAGCTATGAAAGCCCAAACCCCGACCTAATGAAAGAATGGGCTGAGAGCAATCTAGAAGCCTCGAGACGCTTGGTGCTAATACTAATAAAATATGCTGACATCGATGGAGCTCAGCTCCTGAAGGAAATAGCAGCCATTTACGAGGAGTTAGAAACAATGGGCTCTCTAGAGGAGAAATCGAAACTTACTAGCGAGATGAATTCCAAGTTTGAAAAAAGAGGAGGAAAATATTATGGAGCATAAGACTTACGAATTTCAAAGAGATTGAAATGATTATGAGTTAGGCCAAATCTTTACGTTCTCGAAGAAATACGATACTTTTCGAGGGCCAAGAGCTGGGGCACAAGCATCGGATCGAATCAGAGCGGCTAACAAAAACAAAAATAACGATCAAATCGATTCCACTCTATCAGACTTAAGCTCCAGAGGGGGGAGCGAGTCTGAGTCTGAATTTTGTAAAGTGGTGCCCAATACTTATAAAAGAAAATGTCTCCTGGTGAAGAGATCAGTTTTTTATGTCAGGAACACATGCAATCCTTGCGACCTCGTGTGCAAAGGAATTAAAAATAAAACACAAGAACTACACACGTAGGAAGAGGTATGGGGCAAGGAAGCGGAGGTCAATACAAGAGGAGGGGCAGAGGGCAATAGGACAAGAAATGAGCACACATGGCAACACTCAGCGAACTATTGTCAATTTAACCCCTGTGACACTTACGACTAAGGAACAAAATATTCTTAAACTTGGCCTCACTTTTGCTCCAGAAACCAATATGGACTATCCGGCAATTCGAACGGATATGTATAAGACAACTCGGAAATTAAAGCAAAAAAAATTCCACTCATTAAGAGCCAAGAATATTACTGATCCCGACACCAGCACAATGACCCAAAGTACCAGTAACAATGATATGACCCTATCTGAGGAAATATTGGAACTTTGGGAAACTGAAGGGGCAGATACGATTTCCTCACGAACAATGGATGGTAGTAGTACTGACAAAGGAACTCTGGTTTCTAGTACGAAAGCGCCACTGACACCTTTTAGGCCACCATCGACATTCAGCCCAATAATGCTGCATGATCTAAATGATGTTTTTCAAGAAAATGTTACCAGCCAACTTAAATAATTACATAGTAAGATCTGCAGGAGTAAACACAGATATGTAAGTTCGACTTCTGAATATGAGTCACTTGTATCAAAATTGAGTAAAGACAAGAGCATTGTTATACGACCGAGCGATAAAGGAGGAAATGTGGTATTGTAGACTAAGATCAACTATGACAAGGAAGCTTACAATCAGCTGAATGATAGGCAACACTATGAAAGAATGAATATCGCCCAAATCAGAATAATGCAGTCTGAATTCCACCAACAACTGTCCAAATGGAAGAGCAAAAAACTTCTGTCTGAAGCAGAATACAGATTCTTGAGAACAGATAATCCGGTGACGCCCTTAATCTACTATATACCGAATATACATAAAGATCTTGAAAATCCCCCAGATAGACCAATAATATCTGCCAGAGGGGGGCTACTTGAGAATACTTTGGTCAATATTAATTACTTTTTTCAGAGTTATGTTAGATGCTTGGACTCTTATATTCAAGATACTGGGGATTTTCTATTTAAACTGCAAATTATTGAATGGCATGACAACTATTGGATGCTTGCGCTGGATGTAACAGCACTATATACCAGTAGTAGGCATTCTGATGGTATAGCTGCTGTTAAATATTATCTTTTATGTAGAAATGTGCTCTTCAAAGATCATAATGTGATGTTGGTACAAATGCTTGAATTCTGCCTTGAACATAATGTGTTTATGTATAACAACTTACTGTATAGGCAACTGCAAGGAGTAGCTATGGGGGGCAGTTGCTCACCAAGCTATGCCTGTTTGCATATGGGTGCTTGGGAGGAACTGGTCCTCAGAGCGGATTTTGGTGAAATCATGGATTCTAAGGTGGTAGCGTGGTATCGCTTTATTGATAACTTATTTGTGGTGTGGCAAGGCAGTCAGGAGGAGGCATTGTATTTTGTGGAACAAATTAATGTGAATGAATGCAATCTGAAATTCACTGCCACACTAAGCCAAACCCAGGTGTCCTTCTTAGATACGGAGGTCTATGCCAGTGGCAACAAACTTGAGACGCCGGTTATTTAGGAAGACCACCGCTGGCAATACTATCCTCCATGCCGGCAGTGCACATAGGGCTCATCTAATTATGAGCTTACCATACGGCGAAATGCTTTGCCTGAGGAGGTTGTGCAGTAATTACACCAACTTACACCAAGCTCAGGTAGCCAGCAGAACGAGGTTCCTGGAAAGAGGGTACTCTAGTAAGATCATTGAAAAAGCCAGTTCCAAGTCCATGCTTGTAAGCCGAACTCAATTATTGAGTAAATATGATACCGCAGATGAGATAGGCAACCAAACCGTAACGGACATACCTGAGACAATTACACAGGGTGCAAAACCTATTGATCCTTTCAGAATTATAGTTTGCTACAATAAACACAAAGAGGTACGTAAGATCATCAACATTATTTGACCTGTCATTCTTAAAGATCCTGTCATTGGCAACACACTCCCGAAAAAAAGCATCTATTACATTCAGCCGAGCGCCCTCTATGAGGGATAGACTAGTAGACACGAGCCCTGAAGTACTTGAAAAGACATCTTGGTTGCAAACTAATAGTGTTTTTTTTAAGTGTAAAACTTGCAAATCGTGTACCCATGGTATAAACAAAAAGACTTTTAAGGATAGGTTCAGTAATATAGAACATCAGATAAGCAAAGTACTGACTTGTAAGCCAGAGTTTGCTGTCTACATCCTTGAATGCCCCTGTTCACTCAGATATGTAGGGAGTACAAAGCACGCAGTACACAAGCGTATTCTACAACATCTGAGAGCGATTGTCAATCAAGACAATACGTATCCGGTAGCAAGGCACTTCAAAGAGCACCATCAAAGCAACAAGAAAGGGCTCAAATACTATGTCATAGATGCAGTGAGTGCCAGTAGACGGGGTGGCAATAGAGAAACTAAACTGTGCAAGTTGGAGACCAAATATATCTTAAAACTTGACACCAAGCAACCAGGGGGTCTTAACCTTACGGAGGATCTTCATACTTGCCTGTATTAGCGGTCTGACGTTTATCAAAGATATTGTTGTCCGTATACCAACACTTCTATACAGTAGGGATTGTTTTAAATAGTTTTTACTATTTTTGAAAATTATTTATTGTTGTAAATAAAATATGTTGCATTACATATATCCCATTCTGGCAGCAATCTCCATGCAAAACACATATTCAGTGGACTCCAATATTTCTATCGGACTGGGTCCCTGTACCATTAGATCGGATTAGCTTTTTCCCTTGTCTTCCCCTCCATCATGCTCGACACTGTCTTACTAAGTTACGGCAATCTTAATTTTAACATCTCCCAACTGCTCCACATTTGAATATACTGTGACATTGCCATTTGACACCTGAGTCTATATGTAAATACAACTATTTTCATATTTAGTCTTATTACTTAACTCTGTATTTATTGATTTATGGTCAGTGTGACTATGTTTAGGGCTGCGACCAGCTAGGTTACCCTAGTTAGATAGAACTGAGCTCAGTCTATCTATGACTTTGATATATTTAGATTTTAACTCACTACACTTAGCACTTTAATTCACATATTTATGGCATTTAGCACTTGTTGAATTGGTCGTAGGTGTGTATTATGCATCAACAGTGTTTTACCTCATTTGGGGATTTAACCCGAGATTCAATATATGCTAGAAATAAACTACATATGTGTAGTCTTAGGAGTTGTTCATATTGTAACATGTTTGTCAGGGTGGTTGCCCTCCAATTTAGGGGCCAGTGAGTGTCATTACAGTGGTATTTAACTGATCAACTCCTATCAAGTCACAATATACAATCATTTGAAATATGACTTTCCGCCCTTTTAATATATATGATGGAAATTCCGTGGATACCAACATATATATTTTTCCTTTACAGTGTATGATTTTTAGTTATGCTTTGTGATATGGTATTTTTATTGATGATTTGCGATATTTTGCACAACCCTTTGCACTACTACAGCGTAATTTGCACATCTATATAGGACTAAACTGCTACTCCAAGAGACAGTACTTGGATGATTATGTATTTAACTATTATACAGTGATTTTGTCCTATTATGTTTCAACTTATTCATTTTATTTATGAGTTGCAACTACGAGGTAATCTGTTCTTTATGTCTATGCCATGTGACCTGTATCATTACAAGCATTTGCACTTTAAAAATGGGTGGTTTACCACATCACGTTGTCATGTAATCAAGGATCTCCGGAGCTGAAACGTTATGGCAACAGCACTAATAAAATAATTGGCATCTTACTACCGTGGTCTGTGTCTGTTCCTGCATGCTGAAAACGCGAGCAGTTCCAGCGTGAAACGATGGATTTCTGCATATATATATATATATATATATATATATATATATATATATACACTAAAAGACATAGGTTTCAGGGACGTTATAGTTAGTTGGCCATTTGACTCATATAAAGCCAAAGAAATTTGCCTGTTATAGTTAGTTGAGCTAACTATAGCTCGCCCGCCCGCAATGCACTGCTGATGACGTCACATATTACATCACTCATGACATGGTCACTGACATCACTGATGACATCTCAAATGACATCACTGATGACATCATCCACTTGATAATCTGATGCACATACTGATGCTCTAATATAAACTTTGATACACCCACTCTAAAATATAGACTACTATTTTTGAAACCATACGTACAACAATGCCAGATACTACATACCACCTCCTATTTCATAGGTCTATACACACATCCAGTCACTTATACATACAGTTACTCATCAATACAGTACTATAATATGCACACATACACCTATACATACAGTCACACTCCACCACTCATCCATAGAGTTATTCACACACCTAGTCAGTCATGCAAAGACAGAATCACATACTCATTTACTCATGTATACAGTTATACACACACCAACTCAGTTATTTAAACACACACCACATCACTTATTTATGCAGATACTAATAAATACTTACTGTCTCATACAATCACTGATACAAAGCAGACACTCATTTATACACCCAATCTTCAAAGAACTTACTCTCACACATCGTCATTTATGTACTCACATATACTGCCTTAAAACATATGTAGATACTCACACTTATATCACTGACACATTTATTCACTCAGCAACACACCCATACACACACTAACTCACCCATACAGCCCTTCCTGGATGCACTTTTGAATCCATACAACCAGTGAATCACCCACTCAGACATCTATGCACGGAGTCACACACCTCCCACCCACCCACGCACACACTCAGGTACCCATACAGATACTCAGACAACAAATCAATAACCCATATAGACACTCATGTAGCTACTCACCAACCCATGCAGCTGCTTTCACACCAACTGAGAGACTAATACAGACTTTCACACAGTTTAGTCACCAACCCATGCATTTAATAAAATACGTTCAATTACTCACTTATACAGTCAGTCACGCACCTACTACATAATGCCTTCAGGCACTTGTAAATCCAGTCATTCTTCAATACACATTGGCATAGATATATAGGGAAAATATTTAAACTTTACAGAAACACACATTCATTGGATGATGTAATCAGTGATGTCATCAGTGATGTCATCAGTGAAGTCATTTGAGATGTCATCAGTGATGTCATCAGTGATGTCACTGACAATGTCATGAGTGATGTAATATGTGATATCATCAGCAGTGCATTGCGGGCGCGCGAATTATACTTAGCTCAACCAACTATAACACGAGAATTTCTCTGGTTTTATGAGTTAAATGTCCAACTGAATATAACGTCCCTGAAACCTATGTTTTTTTTGTGCATTTCAAAGGTTTTTTAAATGCTAATTCCTAACTATAACGTCTGTAAAACCTATGCATATATTCACTGAAAAAACATAGGTTTCAGGGGTGTTATAGTTAGTTGGACATTTCAATCCAACAAAACCATAGAAATTCCTCCGGTATAGTTAGTTCTGCTAACTATAACTCGCACCCCTGCAATGCACTGCTGATGAGGTCAAATATTACATCACTCATGACATGGTCAGTGACATCACTGATGACATCACTGATGACATCTCAAATGACATCACAGATGACATCATCCAGTGACTGTGTGTTTCTGTAAAGTTTAAATATGTTTAATATATTTAGGGAAAGGCATATTGAAGAATGAGTGGGTGTATACGTGTCTGATTGGATGATTTAGTAGGTGCGCGACTGACTCTATAAGGGGGTGCTTAAACGTATCTTACTGAAAGCATGGCGTAGTGACTAAACTGAGTGAATGTCTGTATCCGTCTGTCTGTTGGTGTGTAAGCGGCTATATGGGTTTGTGAAACGCTACATGAGTGTCTATATGTGTAATTGATTGGTTGTCTGAGTATCTGTATGGGTGCCTGATTGTTTATGTGGGTGGGGTGTGTGTGACTCTGTTCATAGATGTGTGAGTGGGTGGTTCACTGGGTGCATGGTTTCAAGAGTTCATCTGTGATGGACTGTATGGGTGGGTGAGTGTGTGTTTGGGTGTGTTAGTGAGCGAATGTATATCTCAGTGGTACATGTGTGAGTAACTACATATGTGAAAGGTAGTATATATTAAGTATGGGTGAATTTTGCGGACCTGCGGTCCGCGAATACGCGCGAAATTGCACAAAAGTCCACGAATTCGTGGATTTTCCCGCGAAATCGCGATTTTTTTGCGATTTCCTTCTACTCAACTGGAGTACTTTCTACTGGCTAATCGGTAAGTGTTACCTTGTTGGGTAAATGTATAGTGCTTTTTCTACACTGCAGCTGCGTAAAGGGCCAGAAGATTTGTCTCCACTGACCATGTGTGCCTGTAACTTTGCCACCACGCCAAAAGGTGCCGAGGTCCCTTGAGTGAGCTGTCCATCATAGTTGGAAAAGGGTGGGAAGACGTCTGATACCGCTAGTGTGTGGTGCAGGAATTCTATGCGTGTCAACATGCCTCTTGTGTATAAAGGGTCAGAGAGTGCAGGGCAGCAGGTGAGGAGAAAGAAGCCTCCTGGTCACAGGAACTACACGGGGATTGCGTTTTAGAAACTCATGGATTCAAAGACCTCCCTTGAGTATTACAGCTAATTTTCGATGGCAGATATGGGGTTAAAGCACACTTGCCCAGCCTCGACCGTGCTCACTAATGTTTTGGGCTGATTAAAACGTTACTGAATTTGAGCTTCAACTCGGGCACCTGCTTTATTTATATCTGTAAGTGCTTCTTGTTGAGGTTTAATTTTTGTGACAGGAGCCTCGTGCCAGAATGAATCCTGCCCTGCATAGTTATCCACGAAGATGCCACCGTTTTGTGCAATACCTCTACTCAACTGGAGTACTTTCTACTGACTAATCCAGTAAGTGCTACCTCGTTGGGTAAATGATAGTGCTTTTCCTGCACTGCAGCTACGTAGGGCCAGAAGATTTGTCTCCACTGACCATGTGTGCCTGTAACTTTGCCACAGTGACAAAAGGTTCTGAGGTCCCTTGAGTGAGCTGTCCATCATAGTTGGGAAAGGGCGGGAAGACGTTTGATAGCGCTAGTGTGTGGTGCGGGGCTTCTATGCGTGTCAACATGCCTCTTGTGTATAAAGGGTCAGAGAGCAAGCAGGGCAGCAGGTGAGGAGAAAGCCGCCTCCTGGTCACAGGAACTACACGGGGATTGCACTTGAGAAACTCAGGGATGCAAAGACCTCCCTCAGGTATTACAGATAATTTTCTAAGGCAGATATGGGGTTAAAGCACACTTGCCCAGCCTCGACCGTGCTCACTAATGCTTTTGGGCTGATTAAAACGTTACTGAATTTGAGCTTCAACTCGGGCGCCTGCTTTATTTATATCTGTAAGTACTTCCTGTGAGGTTTAATTTTTGTGACAGGAGCCTCGTGCCAGAATGAATCCTGCCCTGCATATTTATCCACGAAGATGCCACCGTTTTGTGCAATACCTCTACTCAACTGGAGTACTTTCTACTGGCTAATCCAGTAAGTGCTACCTCGTTGGGTAAATGATAGTGCTTTTCCTACACTGCAGCTACGTAGGCCCAGAAGATTTGTCTCCACTGACCATGTGTGCCTGTAACTTTTCCACAGTGCCAAAAGGTGCTGAGGTCCCTTGAGTGAGCTGTCCATCATGGTTGGGAAAGGGCAGGAAGACGTTTGATACCGCTAGTGTTAGTCAGTCAGAAATACTTTATTCGGTTTTACAGATTAAAAACCATAAAAGCAACAATACCACAATTAATATATTTCACGTTTAAAACATAATCAATAATTATAAACACAGTCCATTATATAAAAACATTTCATTTAAAAAGTATCAAATATAGACAGATAGCCACTAGGGAGCAACCATAATAATCACAGTAAAAATGTATAAGACCGCTAGTTCTCCCTTAAGTTCCTTGTTTTAAGAGCTGATTTTAAAAACCAATCAAAAATAGGGTGTTTTCCGGCTTCAACATTTGCAGATAAAAGAGGGCTGGGTGAACCTGGGTAAAATTCATTTTTTTTAGAAGGGGCTTTAAAAAGGACCTCCGGGGTGCATCATAAAGATGACAAATAAATAGAAAGTGAACCAAGTCCTGCGGAGACATATTGTCGCAGCCGCAGGACGCTAACACTTGTCCTCTGTGGTAGCCCCTTGGAACAGCTAGTAAAAGGTGAAAATAGTCCAACCGGAACCTTGTTAATAAAAACCGCTCATATCCTGATATTGTCCATGATAAATAAGGTTCCAGGGAAGGTGTGGTTTTAAGCATCACATAACTGCAAACGCTGGGTTTTACCATTTCCACCCCCTCTCGATTGAGTTTTTTCAGTAATGTGAATGATTTTTTCACAAAGTCCACATCTGCATTAACAATCGAGTCTGGGTTTAAAAAGAGGTCCGGACACCCTATTGCAAAGAAACAGCCTTTTAGGTATTTCAGCCAGGGAATATTGAGCATGTGGTCCAAAGACAGTACTTCTTTTAAAAGCTGGTGATTTAGGACCAAGTGTTTGTTTAACCAGCATTTTAGCCAAAATACTAAAGGCCGTAGTGCTATGATGTCTCCAATGAAGGGTGTACCGGTTTCCTCTTGAGCTAAAAAGTTAGATTTTCCTTTTGGTACCCCCAGGAGCTGTTTTAAGAAGTTATTTTCAGCCACCCCTATACCCTCGGCTGCCACATACCCCCAGAGTTCGCTGCCATAACTTCCTACTGCAACGCTTTTAGCCTGGTAAATCTTTAGTAATGCAGCAATTGGGCGCTTTCCCTTTTTTTTTGCAAAGTTGAGTATGGCAGCGTTTGTCCGGATTACCTCCCCTCTTTTCCTTTGCAGCAATGGTCCCCATTTTAATTGGTTGTCAAACAAGACTCCCAAGTAAGAGAATGTTGTGGTCAGGGGAATCTTCTCTGTGTTTACCACAAAGGGATATCGTTTCTTGGAACGCTGCCCCACCTGCATAATAAACGATTTAGCGTTATTAATGGCTAAATGACGGGCAGACAAGAAACTACAGAAGGCATTCATTAAAGACTGCAGACCTCTTTCAGTTCTTGCCAGGAGGACTGCATCGCCCGCTTATAGCAGGACGGGCAATCCCCTGCTCCCAACATAGGGGAAGTCCACTCCAGTGTTCACCAGGCAGTTGTCCAGATTGTTAATATAAAGGTTAAAAAGAAAAGGGGCCAAAAGGCAGCCCTGCCTTACACCCCTGTGGACGCAAAAATCCCTGGATACCTTAAGGTCCTGCGAGAATCTAACGTTTGCCTTTGTATCCCTGTGCAGGTCCCTCAGAAAATAGACCAAAGAGGCTTCCACCCCCATGGCGCACAAGGAATCCCACAATTTCCCCCGGTTGACACAATCAAACGCGGAGGAAAGGTCCATGAATGCCATGTGGATGGTGCCCCGTTGGGCTATGGTACATTTCCCGAGGACCATATACAGATTAAGGCATTTCGCCAGTGTCGAATGACCTGGCCGAAAACCATATTAAATTTTGGAAATAATCCTGTTATCATCAGCCCACGTGGTTAGTCTATTTAGTATTACACCCCCCACGAGTTTAACTACTGAGTCAATGAGGGAGATCGGTCTATAACAGGTAGTGCTATTCCGGGCTCCCTTCTTGAACACTGGCACAATTGTGGAAGTGCCCCATGACCCTGGGCACCCGGACTCTGCCGCTGCATTAAGCACGGCTATAAGGACTGGCGCCCATAGGGACACTTTGACTTAAAAAGGCAAGGGAGTATGCCGTCTGGTCCCGGTGCTTTATTGCTAGTCAGCCCTAGAAGGCCTCTCTCCACCTCATTCATGGTAAAAACAGGTACATTTGCACCTTGCCCACCGCTATACCATTGTAGCTGGGGAGTATTGCTTTTAAAGATAGAACTAAAGTGGGTCACCCAATCGTCTTCAGTGATATTGGTACTGACTTCATGCTCCCCTTCCCTGTCAAACAAGGGTCCATTAATAATGCCACAAAATCTCTCGCTGTTCCCTAATGTATTGGGATCTAAGAGTTCTTGCCAGGTCTTGTCTTTTAGTTCAGCTTTACGTTGTCCTAAGGCTCTTTTATAGGTCAATACATGATCTCTGGGGAAAATTTTCAGAGCACCCTTTAACTGTCTTGCTGCTTTTGCGCAATTATGATCAAACCATTTAGGGTCCCTCAGCGATGGTCCGGATATGGGAGTTGATAGCATAGACCCTACTTTTATGACAATTTCCTCAAATGCTTGGAGGGTATCCAGAGGGAGGGATGCGGGAGACACACATGAGTTTAGTTCGGGGGCGCATGATTTGTGGATACTGCCATATAGAATGTCAGGGTTCACAGTTGACCACTTAAGTCGGCGCCTTCCATCTGTAGGTTTCAAGACACGCTGGGTTTTCAATTTTTCTCGTGGATTCAGTAGATTTCCACCCAGGTAAACACAGATGGGATTGTGATCGCTGTAGATACTATCCTGAATCTTAAAGCCCGATATGATGGATTGAAGACCGTAAGAAAACAGGATATAATCTATGAAGAAACCCCCAGCATGGCCTTTAAATGTGGGGACGGGCTGGGTACTACAAACGTCCACCACAGACATGGCTGAAACCAAATCAAATTCATTAAGTAAATCATTCAGCATTTCTCCCCGACCAGAGTATTCGAAGTGAAGGCCCCCCATCTTATCACATCCTAGTTCACACATAGCAGTGTTCATTGGATTCCCACATGAATGCACATTGAAGTCCCTAGTTAGCATGATTCGGTGAGAGTTACTTCCACAGTGCTGTCTGACAAAATCTCCCAATTCTGAAATCTTGCAATCCCCTCTAGTATTTACTGCGTTATAAAAAATTATCATGGACAGCAATGTGTTCCCTCTCTTTAGGGTCACTGCTTGGATGTCTGTGTTATTAGAAATTATTGGTTTCACTACACAATTCAAGGCTAACGCAATGTATATAGCCAGGCCTCCTTTAGCTCCACCACTACGTGATGGCGTTGCTGGCAGAAATAAGGCTTTATATCCTTCTAAAAAGATGTTACATTCCACCATCCAAGTCTCTTGCAGACATATCACAGAGTAAGTCCTTATGAACTCTACCCACTTTGGGTCTTGGGCCTTCCCCGCCAGACCAGCAATGTTCCATGAGATGACATTACCGCTAGTGTGTGGTGTGGGGCTTCTATGCGTGTCAACATGCCTCTTGTGTTTAAAGGGTCAGAGAGCGAGCAGGGCAGCAGGTGAGGAGAAAGCAGCCTCCTGGTCACAGGAACGGGGATTGGGTTCGAGAAACTAAGGGATGCAAAGACCTCCCTCAGATATTACAGATAATTTTCGATGGCAGATATGGGGTTAAAGCACAGTAGCCCAGCCTCGACCGTGCTCACTAATGTTTTGGGCTGATTAAAACGTTACTGAATTTGAGCTTCAACTCGGGCACCTGCTTTATTTGTATCTGTAAGTGCTTCCTGTTGAGGTTTAATTTTTGGCCCACAGGAAGCACTTACAGAGTTAAGGCAGGTGCCCGAGTTGAAGCTAACTTTGTAACCATTTTAGAATGGTGCCAGCAAGCACTCTGTCAGCTTGCCGGAGCGGTTCTAAAATGGTTACAAAGTTAGCTTCAACTCGAGCACCTGCCTTAACTGTGCTTCCTGTGGGCCCCCCCAAAAAATCCGCCCGCTCGTGAATTCGCTAATTTTTCGGCAATTTCGCAAGATTCGTGGATCACGAAATTGCTGAAAATTCACAAATTTCGCATGCGGAGCGGATTTTGCACCCATACTTAGTATATATGTGTGTTCGAGTATATAAATGGCTATAAGTGAGAGTGTGTGATTGTGAGAGTGGATGTATGGATGACTGTGTGCTTGTATCAGTGATTGTATAAGAGCATAAAATGTGCTAGTATATGTATGAGTGATTGAGCTGGTGTGTATAACTGTATAGGCGAGTAACTGGCAGTGTGATTAACTATTTGTATGACTGACTAGGTGTGTGAGTACCCCTATGGATGAGTGGTGGTGTGTGAGTGTTTATTTAGGTGTATGAGTGCATATGATAGTCCTGTACTGAGTGACCATAAGTATGAGTGACTGTATGGGTGAGTGAGTGGATGTGTGTGTAAACCTGAGAATCAGTGAGTGTGTATGTAGTTATTGCTTTTGGACTGTCTATGGTTTTGAGAATGGCAGTCTGTAATTTAGAGTGGGTGTATCAAAGGTTATATTAGGGTGTGAGAAGATGTATCAATTTATCACATGGATGATGTCATCAGTGACGTCATCAGTAATGTCATTTGAGATGTCATCAGTGATGTTGCTGACCATGTCATGAGTGATGTAATATGTGACGTCATCAGCAGTGCGTTGTGGGGGCGCCAGTTATAGTTAGCAGAACTAACTATAAAGGAGGAATTTCTATGGTTTTGTACAACTGAAATGTCCAACTAACTATAACACCCCTGAAATCGATGTTTTTTTCAGTGAATTACTAAGGTTTTTAAATGCTAATTTCTAACTATAACGTGCCTGAAACCTATGGTTTTTTCAGTGAATTTCAAAGGTTTTTTAAATGCTAATTTCAAACTATAACGTGCCTGAAACCTATGGGTTTTTCAGTGAATTTCACAGGTTTTTCAAATGCAAGTTTCTAACTATGCCTACAGAGGTAGGACATGTGAAGAAAGAAGGAAAGACGCACTGAAAGAAGCAAAAGAAATGCAGAAAGAAGCAACAGAAGTCCACAAAGACGAAAAAAAATTCAAAAAAAGTGCAGGAAGAAGCAAGACATGTGCAGAAAGAACCAGCAGAGGAGCAGAAAGAGGCCTTGTTCCAAAATCATCCTGTGCCCACAACTTTTTCAGACAGGTACTGGTGGTAACTGACTCTGACTCATCAGGCCTTGAGCCAGTGCTATGCTAAAAGACACCTAAAATACAGTTAAAACACCTACATACGCTAGTGAACACTATGGGGCCCATTAGGATGTCGGGCGGATTGCCCCCGGTAGGCTGACGGTAGCCACTGCCAGCCTGGCGGGGGCAATCCGCCCGACATCCTTCCCTGAATTCCCCCCTGCCATATTACAATGGCGGGGGGCACCGCAGTGGAGAAAAACACCGCCCGCCACTTTTCCGCCCCGGTCGCCTTACGGCCGGGGCGGAAAATGTTTAATATGGTGGTGGTGTCTATTAGACACCGCCAGCCATATTACAATGGGCTTTGGTAAATGCCTTTCCGTGGTGGCGATGCTGCCACGGAAAGGCATGCGGTTTTCACTCTGGGGGCCCCCTACGGGCCCCCAGAGTGAATGAGGGGTGGGAATTGCACATGGGGGGTACCTGTGGTACCCCCTTCATTTGTATGAACAAAGCGGCAGGCACCGCGCGGTGCCTGCCGCTTTGCTTATGCAAATGCTGAAAAGCATTTCTAGCATTGTGGCGGGTGGTGCAGAGAGCACCCCCCCGCCACAATGCTTGAAATGCAGGATGTGCCCGCCACAGTGGCGGGCACATCCTAATGCCACCCCTGAGACCCCCGCTCTTATGGCGGGCGGTCCCAAACCCCGCTAGGATGACGGGCGGACAAAGTCCACCTGTCATCCTAATGCCCCCTATGCTTTGGGGTACCCCTGTGATTAGCAAGACCTCCTCTGTAAGGCCCTAGTACATAATAGGGAAGGGGCATTAAACCTACCTCTTAAAACGCGCTTCGGGGTGATTACACAGTGGTGAAGGGAGGGGGGGGCTGAGATGACGTGTGCAAACATGCCCTGTGGCCGTTTTAAGCTGGGAGATTAAATCCCCTTGAATCCTGACGGTCCCTGGGGTCCAACTATCCAACCAGGTACCGCCAGTAAGCGCCACAGAGCTGCATTGCAGAGAGGTGTAAAAAGGGGTGTCGCCTGGCTCACCTCTCTGCAACGCAGCTCTGTGGCGCTTACTGGAGGTACCCGGTGGGGTTGTTGGCCCCCGGGGACCCTCAGTATTGAAGAGGAAGTAATCCCCCAATTTGAAATGCACCACAGGGCGTGTTTGCACACATGTCACCTCAGGCCCTGCCCCCTCCCTTCACCACTGTGCAAACACGCCAAAGTTGGGAGATTAAGTCCCCTTGAATCCTGAGGATCCCTGGGGTTCAACTAGCCCACCAGGTACCTCCAGTAAGTGCCACAGAGCTGCGTTGCAGAGAGGTGTAAAAAGGGGCATGGCCCGGGGCACCTCTCTGCAACACAGTGCAGTGGTGCTTACTAGAAGCACCTGGTGGGCTAGTTGACCCCCAGAGGCTCTCAGAATTGAAGGGGAATTAATTCCCCAACTTTAAACACGCCACAAGGCGTGTATGCACATGTCACCTCAGGCTCCGCCCCCTCCCTTCACCACTGTGTAAACACACCCCATGGCATGTTTTAAGTTGGGGGATTAAGTCCCCTCGAATCCTGAGGGTCCCTGGGGTCCAACTAGCCCACCAGGTACCGCCAGTAAGCGCCACAGAGCTGCGTTGCAGAGAGGTGTAAAAAGGGCTTTGCCTGGACCACCTCTCTGCAATGCAGGTCTGTGGCGCATACTGGGGGTACCTGGTAGGCTAGTTGGCCCCCAGGGACCCTCAGGATTGAAAAGGAATTAATTCTCCAACTTAAAATGCACCACAGGGTGTGTTTGCATACATGTCACCTCAGGCCCCGCCCCCTCCCTTCACCACTGTGCAAACGCGCCCCGTGGCACGTTTTACGATGGGGAATGAAGTCCCCTTGAATCTTGAGGGTCCCTGGGGTGCAACTAGCCCACTAGGTACCTCTGTTCAGCGCCACAGAGCTGCATTGCGGAGAGGTGTAGAAAGGGGCGTGACCTCTGAACACCTCTCTGCAACGCAGCTCCCTGGCGCATCCTGGAGGTACCTGGTGTGCTAGTTGGCCCCCAGGGATGACCCTCAGTATTCAAGGGGAATTAATTCCCCAACTTAAAACTCACCAGGGGGCGCGTTTACACAGTGGTGAGGGAAGGGGGCGGCGCCTGAGGTGACATGTGTACAAACACGCCCTGTGGCGCTTTTTAAGTTGGGTAATTAATTCCTCTTCAGTCCTGAGTGTCCCTGGGGGCCAACTTGCCCACCAGGTGCCTCCGGTATGTGCCAGGGAGCTGTGTTGCATAGAGATGTTCAGAGGCCACGCCCCTTTTTACACCTCTCTGCAATGCAGCTCTGTGGCACTTACTGGAGGTACCTGGTGGGCTAGTTGGACCCCAGGGACCCTCAGTATTGAAGAGGAATTAATTCTCCAACTTAAAACGCACCACAGGGCGTGTTTGTACAATGTTACCTCAGTCTCCTCCCCCTCTTTTCACCACTGTGCAAACACGCCCCGTGGCGCATTTTAAATTGGGGAATTAATTCCTCTTCCATACTGGAGGTCCCTGGGGCCAACTAGCCCACCAGGTACCTCCAGTAAGCGCCACAGAGCTGCGTTGCAGAGAGGTGTAAAAAGGGGCGTGGCCTGCACCACCTCTCTGCAACGCAGAACTGTGGCACTTACTGGAGGTACCTGGTGGGCTAGTTACATTGTACAAACAGGCGTGTTTGTACAATGTTACCTCAGGCCCCACCCATTCTTTTCACCACTGTGCAAACACACCCCGTGGCGCATTTTAAATTGGGGAATTAATTCCCCTTCTGTACTGAAGGTCCCTGGGGGCCAACTAGCCCACCAGGTACCTCCAGTAAGTGCCACAGACCTGCGTTGCAGAGAGGTGTAAAAAGGGGCATGGCCTGCACCACCTCTCTGCAACGCAGCACTGTGGCACTTACTGGAGGCACAATATTTTGTGAGTAGGGGCACGTGGCCCCACTCCTGGGCCACTCTGGCCCCGGGGGGTCTGGCCCTCTCCTTTGTGGACCGTGGGGGGGTCCCCAAGTCCCACACGGTCCCTGCTGGCTCCCCGCATCCTGCGGGAGCCTGCATTGCTTTTCTGCATGGGAGCAGCTAATATGCTGCTCCCCATGCAGAAAAGCAATCGGCTTTGGTTTTTGAAAGAGAGAGCAGGTTTCTTGCTCTCTCTTTCAAAAACCAAAGCAGTTTGCTATAGTAAGAGGCTCCCGCCCCACCATAGCAAACAGCAGTGTCCCGGGGGTAGGCATCCGGGACACTGCAGGGGCCCTGGGGGGTGGCGTTCCCCAGGGCCACCACAAGGCTCCAGGAGGGGGGACGTCACAGACCCCCCAATTTAAATATGTAGTGCCCCGGGGGGGTGGCGGTCCCCGGGGCGTGTGTGGGTGCTTGAGCCCCACCACACAGTTTTTTTTTTAACTTAAAAGGAAGCCCCGGGGGGTGGCGGTCCTTGGGGCTGCGTGGCCCCCCTCCCGGGCCACTTATGGCCCCGAGGACCCCATCCCCGGGCCGGCCCTATCTGTTGGGGACCGTGGGGGGGTCCCCAATCCCCCCACAGTCCCGCCAGCTCCACGTGTCCTGCGTGGGTGGCAGTCCCCAGGGCTTTATGGGGCCTTAGAGGCCACCCACAGATTAAAAAAGAGGCCCCAGGGGGTGGTGGTCCCCGGGGCTGCAGGGGAGCCGTGTGCCCCCGCAAATATTTTTGAAAAGCCTCGGGGGTGACGGTCCCCTGGGCAGTGTGGGGGGACTGGGACCCCCCCACACATTTTTTAACTGACCTGGGACCTCGCCCACCCGGGGGCTTAAATTAAACGAAGCGCAGGAGCCCAAATTTGTTTTTTTTTATTTTTGTGTCCGGATCCGCAGGTTCAACGCACACCTCACAATTTTTGGAAACAAAAATGCATTTTTGGGCCCTGTGGGTCCTGTGGGACCCCCTGAGCAGGCCTAGGAGGTCAGGGTGTTTCTACCATGCCCCCTTTTCTTGTTCTGCACCTTTGTTTTTCTCTTTTCTTGTGCCTCGGTTCTACTGAGGCACAAGATGGCTGCCAACACTTCCTGGTTTGAAGTGTTGACTGCCAATTATCATGCAGCTCGTGATCGGCAGGGTGCACGTGTCCTACACTCCTCTATATATTGATATGTTTTTATTTTGATTTTCTCAGCAACTATTGAACCGATTTACACCATTGTACAAAATGAGTTCTTCCTGAACCAAGGGCTAACTTTTTGCCAAATTTCGTGTAATTCCGTTCAGCAGTTAGGGCTGTAGCCGTGTCTAAAATTTCCTATGGAAATTAACAGGGAAAAAACAAGTTTGAAACTTCCAAGATAGGAGCGAACCGGAGCTGGCCATAAGTTTTGAAAATTTCATGAAGATTCGTCAACCCGGCACCAAAGTTATTGGGAAAAGAATGTTACAATTTTCCTATGGATAACTGGCGACTGCCAGTAGGTAATATATATATAAATATATTTATATATATACACACACACACACGTGCACACAAACACACACACATAATTGGTGATATATAAAAATGTTTTATTTCTAATTTAACACAGGGGTTAACACATAAGTAATTTAACACATAGTGTCTTGCGATATTTTAGAATGGAACCCTTTTGACTCCTAAAGTACTTTGCAGAACTTTTACATAGGTATCACAGCACAATGCCATTAACGCTTTGGTATTTGGGGACATGGCCTGACCAAGCACCAAAATGGTGGCTTGATCGTGGAGCTCTGGAGAGGCTGCGTTCCTTTAACTGCCTTTCTCTGTCTTTCAGGAGCAATCTCTACTGCCAATGACAGTCAATCATCCCTGATACCAGGCGGCATGTGCATGGACCTGCAGGTGAGCTAGGAGCATCGTTGGGCTTCCCTGAACAACTGAGGCTTGTGGATTTCATGCCTGGTTTGATGCTGGGATGAGTCCATACACCCCAAACCTCTGAGTGGATGCAAGGTGGTAAGTAGTGCACTTGGCTCCTGAACAGCAACAACGTACCTCTTGCAACCTCCCAGGTAATGCGCAGAGCCAGTCCTCAACTCCTGTACGCTGGTGCGCCTCAGCGGAAAGACCTCTTATGCCTTCTGCACAGCGGTCCCCTGTACCCAAGTGGGTGCGCTTTGATTTTGAGGCCCATTAATGCTCAGGCCTAGGCGCTATTTTCCAGGCACTTGCACTGGAGGCACCTCTGGCATCACCATTACCATTTCCCTGGCCCTTTCACAGCACGCTCCAATTGTGGGGCCTCCACCAATGCACCTTCAAACTATTGATCCTAATTTGTGGTCGGGGAGCGGTGAGCATCATTTACTCTAGATCTACAGTGGCCTGCGCCATAGCTCCTCAAATTGTGGTGATCCTGCCCAGCACCCCTTACACTTTTGTTAATTTGGTGCCTGCGAATCACGATCACAGCCAAACCTCACCAGCCTCACCATGGGTCGGGGGACCCTATGCAACGGCAGCTGTCATTCGAGCCGACTATAACCCCTAGGCGGGAGGGCAGCGACACTGCGAAGTGCAGTGATCCCCGAGATCACACTGATATACCTGGTGGTGAACAGCCCCATGTGGAGGTGACGGTGGCCATAATGGCGGAGCTGCTTGCTGATTTTAAGCCATCGACGCACATTTTGATGATTTGTCTGCGCGCCTTGACACCTTGCAGAGCTGCGTGGAACAACACGAGGCCCGCATGGAGTCCATAGAGAAGCAAATTTCTGATACAGAGGATACACAGACAGCTATGACTAAACAGCTGGACTGCATTGAGTGCCTCCTCAAAACAACAGCCTCGAAAGCAGAAAATCTGGAGGCAAGGTCATGCCGCAATGACCTGCGATTCTCCGGGGTGGCTGAATCCACCAACACAGGCCCCATGGAGTCCTATGTGGAGTGACTGCTCACGGACCTCTTTGGAAGAGATGCCTGCTCTGGGACAGTTGCAGTTGAGCAGGCGCACACATCCACACAGATTATGGCGTTTCCCGGCAAATGTGCTGCTGATGCTGTGTTCGAGAGTGAAGTGCTGGAGGCAATTGTAGAATACCTCAAGATTAATACAGGCTCAGTGCCCCAATATGCTACTATATGGGAAGCATTCAAAGTATACATTTGAGGTATCTTTATCACTAAACAGGCAGGAGATCTACGCATTATAAATTGGGACCTGGATGTCACAGAGAGGGCTTTATGGGAACTTGACGCTCAGGCAACCTCTGGTGGCTGGCAGGCTCCGCTTCATCAGCTTGCGAAGCTCTGGAAGAGTTCCAGAAACTAGCCACTCATGAGACAGCTTTTATGGGGAAGTACACAGGTGTATGGAGATGGAGATGGAGAGAGACCGGGGCGGACACTGACTGACTGACTAGATTGCTTAGTCCCCGGCAACAGGCCCCATACATTACTCAACTTCAATTAGATGATGACCCCTAGGTCACTCAAGGCGAGGGCATACACACTACTTTTTTCTCTTACTACGCCCGGCTCTACGCAACAAGCTCCCCACATGTCGATCATAACCTCTCCGACTACTTGGAGGAGGCCTCTATGGTATTAAATGAGGGTAGAACCAGCTGTTTCTAGCCTAACCTATTGGCGTTGATTAAATATCGACACAATATATACCTATAGTCTGAGAAATGTGTCTGAAGCACCATAAGGAGTGTATAAGAAACAATCAGACAAAAAACAAGCTGATGAAACATTCAAGAAACAACTAGAGGATACTAACAAAAATAATACTGATTTTAAGGACTTAATCATCACCTCCAAAATAGCTAAATTTAAGAAAGATTTAGAGAAATTTGCTATGGATAAAGTTTATCCATACACAAGTGACAACTACGTCCAACCACAATTCAATCAGAGAGGAGGAAGATATGGATCCAACTACTCAACATCGTCATCTAGTGAAGACGACCATTACTCTGATGATAACACCAACTCTGGTGGTCAGACCAACAGACCTCCCAATAGACGAGGAAGAGGAAGAGGCCCGAGAAGAGGCAATCAATTTGGACAAGGATACAATCCATGGTGGCCCCCAACATCTTTTGGTCCGCCAGGACCCCCACATCAAGGTCCATTTTTTCCGTATCCTCCCTATAATCAGATGATGCCACCTCAGCCTTTTTTAGGGTTTGGTTACAACAACCAAAGAGGCAGAAGAAGAGGACCGAAAACCAGAGTGAACTGGAACTCGCCCTTAATAACAACACCAACGACATCAACATCAGGGACCGCGACGACGAGCGGCACCAACAGGTGATAGTAAATCTTAGTTCCTATGTACCTACTGAAGAAGAGATTCGAGTACTGAAAAAAGGACTCGGGTTTGTGCCAAGCAATAAAGGAGATGCTATCCAAACCCGGCAAGAATTAGCAGCCTTCTTCAGAAAGATTCGATTAAATGCTTTTTTCAAAAATAAAGAGACAGGACCTCCTAATAAGGTCAACACAGGACTACGTCCGAAGTCAACTTTTAATCCTCCTGCACACCTGATCCCAGCGCGCATCCTCGCATTTGAAGAAGCAGTGCTGCATGACTTTGATGGAATCACAAACAGTAATCTGAGACAATTTCAAAACATGACTAGGTCTGAAAAAATCGCTTTACAAAGTCTGGCCAATAACTCTGAGTTAGTGATTAAACCTGCTGACAAAGGGGGAGCGGTGGCACTTCTGGATAAAGACACCTACAGAAATGAGTGCCTACGACAATTGGGTGACACCAACTCATACAGCAAAATATCCTTGGATCCAACCAAACGCCTAACTAATGAGATCTCCAAGAAAGTAGATGAGGCAAAAGAAAAAAAGTGAATCACCGATCATGAGGCTTCCTATCTAATAGTCAATACTCCCATAACACCCTACTTTTATGTATTGCCCAAGATACATAAGCCCACCAGACCACCACCAGGGAGACCCATTGTTTCCGGGTTAGGTTCTGTTTTAGAACCATTATCAACATTTGTGGATTCTTTTCTCCGGCCATTGGTATCACAAATGCCTACCTTTGTTCAGGATACCAAACATCTACTCACTGAGTTACAAGATCTACCTTTTGATCCAACTACTGACTGGCTCGTATCATTTGACGTGCAGGCATTATATACATGCATTCCACAGGAAGAGACTTTGACCACCATTAAAGCTATGCTAGAGGCCCTGGTATGGGACAGCATAACACCGATTGACTTTGTTATGTTCTGTGCAAGGAAGGTCTTAAAAGAGAACTTCTTTAAGTTCGAGGATCAAATGTACCTCCAAATCTCTGGAACATGCATGGGCAGCGTTTGTGCCCCGAGCCTGGCCAATTTGTATGTTCACAAAGTTGAACAAGAGATCATACTCCCCACAGCAACCCATTCCTCGGTAATCTATGTATCTGGAAAAGATACATAGATGACATCTTTGCTATCTGGAGAGGCGATGAAGACTCGCTAAAACTGTTCCACATCTGGCTCAATCAGCAGGACGAATTCCTTAGGTTCACCATGGAATGCTCAAGAGAGAACCTACCATTTCTGGCTGTATTGATCACACCAAAAAACGGAGGACTCATCACAGAATTATACAAGAAACCTACTTCATGCAACTCTCTGTTACCATTCTACAGTTACCACCCACGAGCTCTTCGTGAAAACCTGCCCTTCGGCCAGTTTTTACGTATCAGAAGGAACTGTACGGAGCTGCTGAAATATGAAGAACACGCTAAGAACTCGACACGAGATCTCAAAGAGAAGAAATATCCCACACATCTTATTCGTACTTCCAAAAAAAGAGCGGCTAACAATAATAGAGAAGCTCTATTGGGAAAAAGCCCCACTAAAGTTACCAATCAGAGGATTATGTTTGTCAATACCTTCTCAAGCTTCTCTAACTCAGTAAAGAAGAGTATCAACAAACATTGGGGAGTCCTGAATTTAGCAAACAACACTTTAGAAAGACCCCTATTTGCCTACAAACGGAGTGCCAACTTAAAGGATAAGTTAGTCCACACACGACCTCATGGCCAGCAGAGTTCCGGTATCCAGACCACATTGTGGAATATGCCGCGAGTGATAGGCCATTTTCCGTGTGGCACTTGCACGGTGTGTCCACAAACTGAAAGAACTCTTGAGATTGATATAGGCACATCTCGGCCATGGAAAATCAACAAACACACCAACTGTAATAGTGATCGGCTCATATACTTGATATGGTGCCCATGCCCCCTTCGTTATGTAGGCATGACGACAAGAAAAATTAAGACAGGCATTCAAGAACACAAGAGCACCATCAGATGTGGCAAACGTTCTACCAAACTCACCAATCACTTTCTAGACAAAGGACACTTAGACACAGATTTACGTTGGGTGGTACTAGAGAAACCATGGATTCCACCCCAGCTAAGTGATCCCACGAAATTTCTGTTCACAAAGGAACAACAATGGGTGTACAAACTTGGGACAGAAACCCAGGGCCTTAACGATGATATTCCTTGGTTGTCTATTTAACAAGACACCAATGGTTTATGCCTAGGGGGGTCCTATTTCTCAGTACCTAGATCCAATTAACAAGTTTGGCGAGCTTTTATCCCCTGGTCATATGACAAGACTTTTACTTTTTCTTTCTACTGACTCTACATTTCCTGTGATAAAATAGCGATGTTTTGTAATGACCCACAGGCTACCACTCCCTGTTGAGTGGTTACAAATATGAGATCCTGTGACAATAGGTGATAACGTTACTTTCTAAGTAATAGTGAACACCTTATTCCCTGACTTCATCTGACACACTAGGGAGATGTGCACTACACCTCGGTATAATTAACGCAGGGATGCACGGCCAGGATGACACGGCGTTCCCATACGCATGCGCTGTGACTTACAAATTGAGCACTGACGTGGCAGCCTACGGCGCACGCGCGTAGGAGCAGTGTGCAACAGTATGGTTTGATCCACGCATGCGCGAGTAATTAGCGTGTATTACTTCGGTCGCGCATACAAATACAGGCAATTCCTGGCCCGCTAAGGATCGTGAGGACCTCTATGTTCTCCGGGCTGCAAACAATTTAGAAACACACTATTTAAGAGAGAATCGGCCTACTAGTCGGTACCTCCCGGGACGGATAGGTAAGGCCCCTACAACTTTTGCTCTTGACTCTTGGGAATGGAAGTACTATATAGTACAACAGCATACTATTAGAACTAGTTTGTTTATGTGCCAAGACCTGTTTTGATTGAATAAACTGCCTAGCCAGTAATACTTCTAAAAATCTTCTAGCTATGTTTATAGCTTTGAGGAACCATTGAGGCGGTGCCCCGGTCACCAGTGTGGGTGGGTGTCTCGGGTCTCTTCATTAAGTGGGTGTGTCTCACCATGAGTAGTTTGTATGAAGACACTCATGTTACACTGAATGTATGAATGTACTGATACAGATAAGTGCACTGTTTCTAGACACTTATACATATCATTTTCCCCGCAGAGCGGGGCCTCCCTCCAGAGCAGTTCGCCAGGTAGAGGTGAGGCAGGAATATCCTACTTGTGAGGGTAAGTCCTTGATACTTAAAATAGCTTTTATACAGTATGACACTTGTGATTCATTGACAAGTGGTGTTAAAGTGTTCATGAAGCACAGTATTTTCCAAGTGTGTCTCCTATCATGTGTTCTTTGTTTACAGATACCTGGGTATGACCTGACTGAAAAGACAAGCAGGAATACCGGTTCTGTATAAATTTTCTTTATTATTCTATTTCTGGTTTACACTAAACAGTGCAGCAGCATGATCACTTATGCAATCTGGTCCTGAAGAAAGCCATTGATACACGGGTAGTGATCTAGAGGCTGAAACATGTCGACCACCGAGTGACAGTGGTTTTAAATCCATACCACTGTGCTGTTATCTTTCTTTTAATCCTGTCAGGCACAACACACTATTAAAGTATTACTCTGTGATTGCACCTAGGCAGTTTTAACTTCACCACTTACCGTATATATAATTTTTCTCACAGCGCTGCACACCTCACTACACCCCACAGTTCTCATTGGGATTACCATCCTAGTCTTTATCATTGAAAATATCTCTGAGCTCCTTCCTTAAATCCATCAGAAGTAGTAGCTCCCAATGTAGACTAGGGTTTCAACATTGGTAAGGAGGACCCCAATGATGAAGCATGTCACCTTCGGGTGAGTGAGGGATCTTATCCTTAAGGGATGTCTTGCCCTCCCCTTTTCCTCTCATTCTTTCACTTGTGGTTAGTTGGAGTGACACTCCTTATGGTGCTTCAGACACATTTCTCAGACTATAGGTATATATTGTGTCGATGTTCGTATTAGGGAACATATCTAGTGGTCTATAAGCATCCCTTCTCGACCCCCAATCTACGGTAGTGTGACGTTGATTAAATATCCCAGGCCATGGATGACCTTTATGGATCCCGCACCCCTGGTACAGACAGACTTGCGGATGTTTTCTAGAAGACTTATAAAACCCTGCTGATTCCCCATCTACTGGAGGTTAATGCCGAGGCTCTAGAGGTGGGTGCGCTCCCCCCAACTATGCGTGAATCTATTGTGTCTTTGCTGCTCAAACCAGGCAAGCTGCCTGATAGGTGTGCCTCTTATAGGCCCCTATTTCTGATAGATCAAGATTACAAAATCTTGGCACAGGTGCTTGCGACACGTATATCACGCCTAATCAATCAGCTAATCTGATTGCGGCGATATTGCTGGATGCTGAAAAGGCTTTTGGCTCCTTGGAGTGGCCTTTTTTTATGCAACACTCAACAAACCGGGCTTTCCTAGCAACATCAGTGCCCTAGTTCGCCTTCTGTAGGCCCATCCTGTGGCGCGCCTCAGCCGCAATGGAGAGTTCACAAAACAGTTCCCCCTGTTGCGGGCTACCAGGCAGGGATGCCCCCTCTCGCCTCTTGTTTATAATTGCCATGGACCCGCTGGTGAGGCACCTGCCTTAGCGCCATCTCCAGCGTGGAATTAGATTTCCTCAGGGTCCCCTTCTGGCCTCATTGTATGCAGACGACATTCTACTATTCATGCATGATGAGGCTGTTAACCTCTCTCCAATATAACGAGAGGTGGTCCATGTTGGAGCTTTTGCTGGGCTCGTCATTAACTGGGCTAAATCAGAGGTCTTCCCTTTGACTGATGCTACTTTGCCATACGTGCACGACTTCCCGCTATGCTGGTGTGATGAATACCCTAGATATCTTGGTATCCTGCTCATCCCACAGCTTCTCAAGTCATCTGTATTAATTATGGCCCTGCCATGGACCTCTTGTCCACTCAAATCGACCGCTGGAAAATGCTTCCATTGTCAATTGCTGGCAGGATAGCTATTATCAAGATGGTTGTTTTGCTGTGCCTGCTTCATCTATTTTTAAATATTCCCATTCTGCTTAAAACTACTTTTTGTGCAACACCTAAGGGCTTGTTGACTCAGCTGGTTTGGGCTGAGGGGCTGGTCCAGCTGGGATGGCAGACACTCACAATGCCTTTTTCGCGAGGCAGTTTTGGAGTATTGAATTTTTACTTGTATTATCTCATAGCACAGGCACACTATGCTTATGTTTGCTACCACCCTGATGTGTGACTGCACTACCTAAAACCTGAGCACTCTCAGGCTCGCCCCTGCCCCCTCTCTGCTATTTTAAGAGCCTCACGAGAGCACCAATGGAAACTCACACATTACAGACCACGTGCATCAATATTTGAAGGCTGACCGCCTATACTCCCCGCACTCAGTGGTGGTGCGTCCATTAAGGGAGCTGGGGCATTGCCACACAAGCCGTCCATGCCCGCAGTTCCCTCGGTGTCTCTGACCTTAAGTAAACGCTCAGTTTACTTAAGTTTAGAGATGCCGAGGGAGAACTGTCTGACAATCATGTCAGTCAGCATGACATTGGACCTCCCACCCCCTTCAGAGTCTGAAGGGGGTGGGCGGTCCGGCGTCATGTTGACTGACAGGCATTGTCAGACCAGGGGTAGGCAGCACCACAAGTGCACATGACTGGGGAAGGTCGGCAAATTTTTCCGCCGTGCCCAGTCATGCGCACTCGTGTCTGCCATTAGGAGAGCGAGGGTTGAGCAAAGGCTCAAACCTCGGTCTCCTAATGGGCAGGAGGGCTGTGAGTAACCCTGCTCTAAGCCAATCCTAGTGCGGCTGGAGCAGCGCCAGTATTGACTCAGAGGGGTTGCACTTGCCACCCACTTGCCACTCCAGTGACGTGGTGACGACGTTGAAGGCACCAACGCGGGAGTCGGAGCAGAGGCGGCTTGGACCCTGTAAGTTTGTTGTATTTTAATCTCACCCGCCGCGAGAAATTCGAGCGTGACTGTCCATTGTGTAGCTCCGTTGCTTAGGTTTGGGGAAATGAGACAGTTCTGTTTAGAATAACTGGTATTATTGCAGGGCAGAATGGATTTTGTCCGTTAGGGCACACCCGGTGCAGAACTTTACAGTGGGGGTCATGTACACCTTAGCACCAAAGTGGGCACAAAAATCCAGGGTGCAAACAAAATTCTCGCCAGTGCCTGACAATATTTGACTCTGCAGCTTGTGTGTGCGTGTGCGCTTGAAGAACCATGGTGAAGTTGATGCAAACCTTTATGTAAGTGCAGAGATACATACTACAGTTAATGCCACCACATTGTTACTGCTGCAACTGCATCTTTCTGTGTGCCTGCCTATCTCCGTTTCACTTGAGCAGTAAGCAGTGTGCCTGCTTCCAATATTAAAATGGACTGTGGCACTTCACACCCATTGTGAGTTCCAACACGATAATTCCCGTACACAGTGAGTACCAGCAGTACACTGACCCTTGACGCGGAGTACCACGCAGCACAGTCATCACTGCCCTTCTCAGACACAGGTGAGTTCCAGCGCCATACTGCCCCAGAGTCGACATCCAGCCCAGGGAACCTGTCTGCTTCTAAAGAAACACGGGGAACCGAGGGCTGGCACCACTTGTTTGGATTTCTGCAAGAATAAAAACAAAACTGTCTTGATATCAGCAGAAACATTCATTCCTAGGGAGAGCTCGCCTTTGTATAGTTGTAAAAATCCCATGGTTTGGTCGAAACCGAGCCTGCTTTGGAATAAAAGGAGCTCGTCTTTAAATCTGACACATTTACAACTTTTAAATTCTGAGACTAGGTATTCTGCGCCTCCAGGCGGTCTCCTTATCTGTGTTTCAATCAGGTATTTTATGGGACAGGACAGCGCAGAAGGGAGGTGCGCAACAGCACAGGGCCCTTTTGTTAAAATCTCCAATTAATCTGTCATGGTCGGTTTGAGTCACTCCGTTCTGCATGATTTGAGCTAAGCCACTGAGGCCAGGAATAATAACACTCACTGCATTGCCCCCGAATAGGTGCATTTTTTACCGGCGCTTAATTTATACAGGAATGTGAACGGTGCCCAAAGTTTTGCACAGAAGTGCAGCAGGGCCGTTGTGGAAAATTACAGTTGCCGTATCTCAAGGGTGTCTAATAAGCCATTGACCCTCCCAACCAAAAAAAAAAAGAATGCCCGTCTTCCCCAAATGCAACTACCGGTGTTGTAAACGAATCTAGGACCCTAGTGTAACTTTTCCTGATTCATGCCCTTATATAGGTACACTTTACCCTATCCTTATATAGGCATAGAAATCATTACCATATTTGGCCTGAGCCTTACAACCCAAAAACGGCAAGGCTACTTCCACTAAGTTCTGAGAATTCACAACGATTTCTTGGAAAAACCCGCCTTCAGCAGCTAGGATCTTCCCCCTGCTTGAATATTAAGTTATCCAAGAAATCCTGGGGTTTTCTGGGAATTGAACCTTTGAGTGACAATATTAAGTCCAATCATGCATCAAACTCGGCACCTTCATGGTATAAATATGCCTACATTTGCCCAAACTAACACACAGTGGTTTTTGGAGCAGATCGACTAACTACTTGCCCGACGCCCTGCAGCAGCAAGTGCCGAAGGAAGCCGACCCTCCAGCAGACTCACTGAGTGACGCTGTTTCTTCTCTTGCCGAGAAATCCAGCTCCAGTGTTTCCAGCTTACCCTTGCGGGTATCTGGGAGATCGAGTCCTGAGAGAGAGATACAAGACCTCCTTCATTCTAAACCAAGGTACGGAGCTGATTAGACCTTTAGAGAATTCATGATTAGACTCTTGGCAGATTCTAGGCAAAGAATACTAAATTTAAAACGACTCCTAAACTTATTTCTTCACTTTTGATAGGCTTAGGTCAGGTACATCGGGGTAGGTGTATTTTAGAATCACCAGTTGAGTACTTTTAGCCATCTCTTTTATCATTGTATGTATTTTATGCATTTTATCTATTTAAAGCAACTTATGGCTTAGAAACCATATCATGCTTTTACAGTACTACTTTATAATACTGTTTGTATTATATGCCTTATACTTTATAACCAGCATTTCTATTGTAGCAGTACATTTCTCATGCTTGACATAGAAGACTGTTCAATAAATACCTTTTATTGAAAACGCCCGTCTCTCTAATTTCTCAGCAACTCTGGTGAAACTAACTATACACAATTGACTGAGTAAAATAGTTATCTATTGTTTCCACAACTCTGAAGATTGATTTCTTATTCTTGGGAAACAAAGTTGTCATGTTATATGGTTGTCAGAAACTAGTCCCTTCTTGTACTTTCGAGAAAGATTCTAGTGACTTCTGAGCTAGCTGGCACACACATAATTAAGTCTAATATATTTGGCAGAGACCTAGTTGACCTTAGTCCTACGTCTAAGCTGCAGTATATATTATTCCAATGCGCAGAGCCTTTTGGGAATACAGGAACTACACTACATGGCGCCCAACGTTTGGTAAGGCGATAATTTAACGCTAGATACTAGAGTAACTCAGTCGTGCTTTTCACACAGACCCCTTTCTCCCGTAAAAACTCCAAAAGACGTCTGGAGTGGGTGAAAGGATTATATCTGCCAAAACTGAGTAGGACGAAAAATCCTATGTATTAGTTTTTGGTTTGTTCAACGTTGAAGGATACAGTGTTCCAAAATATTATGCACCTAATCTTTCTTTCCTTGAAACTTATTCTGCAAACACTCAGTCAACATAATGGTTACTGACGAAGAATTAGCTGCAGCAGCAGCTCAAGCGATCTTTTATGACGCTGAAATCCTAGAAAATGACAGGGATGCTATACTGTTCTTGGTAAATGTAAGGAAAAGTATAACTTACAAACTGATAAATAATGGAGTATCAGCAAGAGGAGGCAGAGTAATATTCGTCATAGAGGCACATGAATATCGGCAGACAGAGGTATTCTATTCATGGATTCAGTTTCCAGCAGCAAATGCAGGAACACGAGAGTTCCACTACTACAAAGCAGAGGAACCACCAACGGAATACGTTCCTTTCGAGGACATTGAAATTCCATTAACTTACCAAGAGCATTAGCTCTGGTTTAAAGGCGCCCTAAAACATGAAAATCACATTCCCATGGCTCAGTCCACTAGGTAGACCTGGAGCTACATGGCCGGTACTAGCCAGCTATACACCACATCCAGACATTGAAAGAATGTCAGATGTAGAACTATTAGCTCAGCTAAAACAATTAATTAAAATACATAGACAATTGGTTCAATATGTCATGCGGACATTAACAGTCCAACCAGCTGTAAAAATTCCACAGCACACCCCTCACCAGGGGAACACAAATAAAATAACACCACAGACTATACAATCGGTTATTGGAAAGTTGCCTGCCAAAAGGGAACAAATTCCTTTTTGGCTAGCACAAAAAATTACTCAAATATAGGCAGTATTTCCTGATAGTACACCTCATGAGAAACACAGGATTCTGACAATCTGTTTACCTATGGGGATTGCACCACACGTAGAGGATTGTGACACTTGGGGCACGGTCTTTGCTTCAATCTACACAAAAACACATGGTGTTCCGTCCATGGCGGTAATACCAGATGTTTTAAGGCAGATTCAAAATGAATACGGTCCAGAACCAGCTTTAAATCTAGGTATGAAATTACTGAAAGATTTCAAACAGGTATCGACTATACTACTAGCCAACATTAGTGGTGAAGCAGCATCAGTGGCAATCCGCCAGAAATGAAAAGAAACAGACATTACTGAGCAACAATATGAGATTGCCAGAATCATTGAAAAGTCCTATGAAGAATTAGGTAGGGATAGTTTGGGTGGGAAACCACTAAAACCACAATTAACGGAAAATCCTGAAAAAGTTTTTATTAAAAACAATCTCACTACTAGAAAGAAGTGAGAAAATAATAAACAGACACTTCCTAGAGAGAAGTGTTCTCAGCCCAGAGGAAGGTCTCCCCAATGCAGAGTTAGATCTCCTGAACGGGGAGGAAGATCTGCCCAACGGGGGCCCTCTTAAAAAAGATATAACCTTAGAAATAGGGATACTTTAAGAAAATCTGATAGATATCAAAATAATGACACACGTCCCTCTCGATCTTTTCAGACTTCTTCGCAAAAATCAGAAAGAAGAGGTTGGTCAGAACACAAAGAAGAACGCGTCAAGTCCAAAGACAAAGAACCCGTTCACCAAAGTAAAAAAGCTCAATTTTCAAAGAAGAAGGTAGCAAGCATAAAAATTAAACATGCCAAGGATTCTGAGGACACAACTCAAGAACGGGGAATGGGCTCAGACAATGCTAGACAGCGCAGCAGAAGTGACCATAGCTCGCAAGATCCTGATGGATCATCTGGAGACAGTGGACTTGAATGAATACATTCAAGTTGAAACTGCCGATACCAGGGTTAGTACACCCCACAAGTTATATGAAATAACGCTCCGAATGGAGGGGGACATAACTAGAAAAATAAAAGCTCTCTTTTAGGACACGCTTTCCAAGGGTTATGGCATACTTCTAGCTGAAAAAGAATGGCCACCTGTTGTTGTTTGGGAGTGCCCGCATGGCGAAGAAATGATTATGCCAGCCTTCTCAAATCACATTCCAATTCATAAAAAATATACATATGCAAGGAAATGGGCTGTAGCTCAAGCTCCAGAATTATATAAAAATCACGTAGGATGGGATGAGGACTCTCCTCACCACAAAATACAGTTAAAAACCAACCTACTGCTCAGAGACAGTACCCTGTTAAACAGGAAGCTAAAAAACAAGTCAGGGAGATTTTAAATCAACTTGAATATCAAGGGGTGATTGAAACATGCACCTCATCTATGAACAATCCTTTGTTTCCTGTCTCCAAACCAGACAATTCATATCGTCTAGTTTTAGATTACAGACACCTAAACTCCTGTTGTAAAACATTTGCAGTACAAAATGCGCAGAGTGCTGCACTGATGAATAACATTGTGCGCAAAAAAATATAAAACCACATTGGACATTTCAAATGGGTTTTTCTGTCAAAACATTGCACCAGAAAGCAGACACCTGACCGCTTTCTCAATCTTGGGGACACAGCGACAATTTTGCCGTCTCCCACAGGGATTCAAGAATAGTCCAGGGTTATTTTCAGCGAGAGTAACAGAGTTACTACAAATGTACGACGATGAGGCATTATCTTATGTCGATGACATCTATCTTACAGATGATGATTTGGATGTACACTTGAAAAGAGTGAACACCATAATACTTGGGTTTGCTTCTGAAGGGTATAAATTCAATTTTAAGACATCACGAATTGCCCACCTCAATGTCCTATTTTAGGGGTACGAGTTATCAATTGAAGGCAAAAGCCTGGCAGCAAACTTTCTTGAGAAGTGTGCGCTGCTTCAACCTCCACAAACACTGAAAAACCTACAGTCAATTCTAGGTTTCCTGAATTTTGGTAGAACTTACGTTTTGAATTACGCAGAGAGGGTTTAACCTCTCTAGGAACTAATCAAACCAGATTTCAAACCAAATAATTGGACTCAATCACACATAGAAATTCTGTGTTCAGTCCAAACTGACATGTTAGCTAAAAAACAGTTATTGACACGCGAAAACGTTCGCAATCTAGTGCTCCGTGTCATCCCAGGAAAATGCGGATTCACATACCTGACCTTTAATGAAGGTGAAAGGGTACCAATCGCTTACAAATCACACTTGTACACACAAGCTGCAATGAAATTCTCATCAACAGAAAAAATTCTGACAGCGGTTCAAATTGCAGTAGCAGAAGAGAGAGCTCTCGCACAGGGTAAACGTATAATGATCGTTACACCTGTACCTGCCTTAGAAGCAGTGACAAAAGCTAGCATTCCCAATGCAAAAGCTTTACATCCGAGATGGATTCAATGGGTTAACTCTTTTGCTGCAACAGACGTTGAATACAATTTTGACACTAATGTAAAGACACAAGAATTTCTCCAATACGAATATGAATGTCCTCTGCCGACTGAAATTCTGCCTCTGGAACATTACGGATGTATAATCTATACAGACGGAGCAGCACAGCCCGCTATCGGGGGTAAACAAGCCTGTAGTGCTGCGTGCGTGATTGTTAAAGGTCGCTGGCGCGAAGGCAAATTCAGACCTATGGTCACTAAAACTCAATCACTCGGGGACTGTACAGCTCAGCGAGCTGAACTACAGGCTTTCAAGATGGCGCTTGAAAATATCGATCGCGAATTCCCCACACTAATAGTGTGCGATTCGTATTACTGCGTGCAATCTTACAATGGGTATCTGCAGAACTGGGTTCAGAACGATTTCAATGACGCAAAAGGTGGCACAATAAAGCATAAAATGCTTTGGGAACAAGTAGTTCTTTTACAGAAAGAACTACAAAAGACTCACGTGATTCATACACTGAGTCATCAACGTGATGGCGTTCATGTTGCAGGGAATTCATTGGCTGATGAAGCCACAAAGGCAGCTGTGCAAACAGCTTCCGTAGCTAAAATAAAACGCTCGACAAGAGCAATAGATGGTGAAACGCTATTAGCAGTAAAAGCCTCAATGGAAGGCAATCATGCAGTGTTACCTATGAACTATCCACTCATGTATACATACATAATTGATGCAAACTCCGTTCCTTTTGCTCAAATCCCTGGAGTGGGGGAAAGAGTGATTCCAAACAGGAAGCGGAGAGCTTACTTGGTTCAAGAAGCACATATGGGAGAGGGTCTGAGACACCATGGGATCTTGGAATCTTTAAAAGAATTAGAAGAGATGTACTGGTGGCCAGGAATGAGAGTCCAAGCTTACGAATTTGGAATAAACTGTGATACTTGTTACCGTTATCATAGCCTTTATGACCACCTGTCACCAGACTTTGAAAAAAGGGGACCCCTATATAACGAATAGACTTACTACACATAGGGAAATAAATGCAATTGAGAAAAGGTCTATAGTTAAGTCAAACCGGAATATGGAAAAAAACACAAATGAACTAGGTAAGAATTAATTTTAAAGACAATTATCTTGCACATGAATATAACCAGTGACACATGATTGATACAAAAAAGTATAAATGCATTTTATTGAATTAATCAAATTTTATCAGAAACTGAATTTTTTATATATAGAGGATATTTTCATAGATCAAAGTTCTGAATTCAATTTTCTATGTATATATATATATATATATATTCACTGAAAAAACCATAGGTTATAGACCATATATAGTTAGGAATTAGCATTTAAAAAACCTTATTTTACTCACACAAAACCATTGAAATTCCATATATAGTTAGTTGCACTAACTATATATTGCGCACCCGCAATCCACTGCTGATGATGTCACATATTACATCATTCATGACATGGTCAGTGACATCACTGATGACATCACTGATGACATCTCAAATGACATCACTGATGACATCACTGATGACAACATCCAGTGACTATGTTTCTGTAAAGTTAAAATATGTCTTACATATTGAAGAATGAGTGGATGTATAAGTGTCTGGACGAAGGATTTAGTAGGTGCATGACTGAATGTATGAGTGAGTGATTAAATGTGTCTCACTGAGTGCATGGGTTAGTGACTAAACTGTCTTAATTTGTGCATCATTATGTCTGTTGTTCTGTAAACTGCTGCATGTGTTGATCAGTAGCTATATGAGTAACTATATGGGTTATTGATTGATTGCCCAAGTATTTGCATGGGAGACTGAGTGTGTGTGTGGCTGGATGGGAGGTGTGTGACTCTGTACAGATCAATGTGTACTTGTATCAATGATTGTATAAGAGAGTAAGTATGTGTTAGTATATGGTTGAAAACGTAAGGTGCTCTATGTTTAACTGTATAGAGTAGAAAATGGAAGTGTGATTGATTCTTTACAGGACTGACTAGGTGTGTGAGTAACTCCATGGATGAGTGGCAGAGTGTGAGTGTCTGTATAGGTGTATGAGTGCATATGATTGTGTTGTAAACATGAGTGATTGTATGTATGAATGATTGTATGGGTGAATGAGTGAATGTGTGTGTAGACGTAGGAATCAGTGAGTACGTATGTAGTAACTAGTATTGGTGTGTCAATGGTTTCAAAAATTATACTCTGTTTTTAACACTGGGTGAAACAGAGGTTATATTAAAATGTGAGGAGATGCATTGTATTGTCACATGAATGATATCATCAGTGATGTGATCATTGATGTCAAGTGAGATGTCATCAGTGATGTCATTTGAGATGTCATCAGTGATGTCATCAGTGATGTCACTGACCATGTCATGAATGATGTAATATGTGACATCATCAGCAGTGGATTGCGGGTGCGCAATATATAGTTAGTGCAACTAACTATATATGGAATTTCAATGGTTTTGTGTGAGTAAAATAAGGTTTTTTAAATGCTAATTCCTAACTATATATGGTCTATAACCTATGGTTTTTTCAGTGAATTTTCAAGGTTTTGTAAATGCTAATTCCTAACTATATATGGTCTATAACCTATGGTTTTTTCAGTGAATTTCAATGGTTTTTTAATAGCAAATATCATAAGCTGTCGAATGTCAAGTACGTGGTAAGATTTTTTTTTTTCGTGTTTATGCACACTGATCTGCTTTGATTGCTGCCCCCCACCCCTCATTTCTATTAGGAGTACTCTCTCTTTGCAGATAGTGAAGGGTAGTTAACGCAGCCCTTTCCCCCTTTGTAATCCGTCGTGCCTGCTTCTCTCTCCATTTGATTGATTGTTCTCTTTGGTTCATTCTCTATTTACAAACAAGCACAGAGTCGCAATACTCTGTTTAGTCTTTGCAGATAGCGAAAAATCGTGTAAAAAAACAAAAGGAATCGAGCAAAATCAGTAGGCCACTAATGGGATCTCTTTTGACCTCGCTAAAATAGAAACATTAGGAACAACCTGTTGAAAATAGCAATGCGTATGTATATAAGCGGCGTTCATTTGTGTTCACAGTACCCCTTGTTGATTGTTTCAATCGAGCATTGAATTGTTCGAAGTTAATTCTCTTAACGATCTTCTCTACCTGCAAACGAGGAAGAATAGGAATATTCTATCTCCCTTTGCAGATAGTGAAGGGTAGGTAACGCAAGCCTTTAACACGTCGTACCTATTTCATTCCTCATTGATTGATTGATTGTCCGAACATTGACTGTTTGGGAATTAGTTCTTTTTGGAGGTATTCCCTGTTTGCAAATAAACGTAGGAAAATCTTTGCAAGTAGTGAAAGGGTACGTAATGCGGACCGTTCTCCCCCGTTGTAATCTGTCATGCCTATCTACTCCCCACTGATTGATGCACCTTTTTCACCCGGACCATTTACTAGAGATACGTCATCTGGCCCGACCAGAGAGCACCCCTAGTGAAAAGGACATATGCAATAATAACGAAGTGATCACTGTATCCTGTTAACAGAAACTTTACCATGAAACAACCTGGAAAGAAAAAAATAGGAAAACGAAAATCAGTAGGCCACTGATGAACATGAACTTTTATTAAACAACGAACAAAGAAACGATAACATAACGTAATGATAAAACCTATTAATGTCCTAGAAACAAGAAAACGTTAAAATATGCCAGTGGTGAGAGACCAGAAAAACAGTAAGAGAAACCAAATCACCCCTCGCTGTCCCACCGCCTGCCACGCCAAAAAAATCGATAGACTAGGGAAAATGCAAGTCAGTAGAACATCCACCCCCACTCTGGAAACTTCCAAGGTGGGGCAGGGTTCCGGCTACGCCCAGCCGGGAGCAGCCCATATAAGGCAGGTCCTGCTGCCACGCCTCGGCCAGGAGATCCTAACGTAGGGTGTAGCCGGAGGAGAGGCCGAGACCAGCGGGACCCGGCCAGGGGATTGCCTTTACAACGCTGAACAGTTGCAGGGGGGGGGAATGTCTCCTCGACCCTCCCCTCTCTCTCCCAGTCCGGCCGCGGTGGCCCTTGAGAGTTGCAGGTAGTCCCGCCACATGCTCTTCCGGTCCGACCACCAACGGTCGGGGGGCCGAGGCCGACGGGATCCGGCTGCAGCCGATAAACCAAGAAACCCGTTCATGGGGCCAGAGCCAGGGGCGTCCGGCCGACATCCACCGGAAGCCCGGCCCGAAGACGGACGGGACACTTCTTTCTTTTATAATGGCTGCGACAACACTGGAGGGGGATGTCTTGCACATGCCTCCGACCCCCCCCTCGTCCTCATCGCCTGGTCCGGCCATAACAAATCTCAAGCGAGACGCCGTGGGGTGCACTGGGAGGGAGAGACGGTGCGAACAGGCCTCTCCCGCCTCCCCAGGTGGAGGCTTCCCAGCTGCACCCTCAGCGCTCCAGGCGGTGGCATCCTAACAACTACAGTGCTGCACAGTTTCGGAACGACCTAGATAACGGTTCTTCCACTGTGGCCATGCTGCAACGTCTCGCCCGGCAGGGTGGAGCCCGTCCGCTCATGTGACCCCGCGATCGCCGGTAGCTGCCGAACTCTCAAAATGGCGGTCGACCTGGCAAGAGCGGGCCCAACATAAAGAAATGGCCCGGTCACTGGTTGACTCCACCACCGTAGTCCTCCACGACCTTGAAGATTCTAGAGGAGCCGCGGGAGTCTCCGACCCCCGATGGGGAATGACTGCCATGATCGCCCGTGGAGTGACGAAACTGTATCCGCGGGACGTCGGCGCTCCCATGCTGGCGCCAGCCTCACTTTGAATTACTACAATCCTGCAGACCTTACTTCCGGTGAAAGCACAGTGTGACCCGGTAGGAAAAATTATTGCACCCCCTCCCCTTTTTGACTGATAGTTCAAACCACCGATCCTTTCCTTTGCCCTTTTAACGGAACTTTGGACTGCCTCCCCCTCTTTTACATTTTCTAGAGAAAACAAAACATTAACCACTACATTAGCATAGCAGTTGACACCAGAACTGTTTTCAAATTGAAAACCAACAACATCTTCAACAGAATCCTTTTTGTTTCTGCTGTGACCCTGCTACAGCACAGGCATTGTCCCCAGCAGTAATTCTGCAATGCCGGTAAGAATAGCTGTGGTGCCTACTGGACTCACTCACCCCCGCGGCGCCCCACGCCGTTTTTTGCTGGGCGGCAACTTACTAGACATCACTTTCGTGCCATCTAGATTTCAGCGCGTTCTGCTGCCTTGGAACTATTCGCACAACAGACCGCTACTGACAAGAATATTTCATTATTGGTGCTGTCAATTTCAATAAATCTATTGGATAATTAAAAAGAAATTGCCACAGTCTCTTCGTTGTTTAAATGTTTTTACTGTTTTTGTTTTGTTGTATATATTTATATGTTATTAAAGTTTTATATTCCTACTACTTTGTTGGAGTGCTATATATTTTTAATGTGACACATAATTGTAAAAACTTTGATGTACAAAGAGTCATTCCTGGAATCTTCCGCTTCAGGCTCGGTCCCCTCCCCAATCACAATACAGGATGGTTTTCAGATAGTAGGAACGCGTGTGCTGTGACGGATCACATCGGGTGTGGGCCTTGATCTACTATAACTCCTTTGAAGAGGGGTGATTCTTTACAGCTGGGGCCATAAACTACATCTGCAGGGCTAGCTGATAGCCTAGGACCGGCCTGGACATTCGGACACAGAGGAAGAGGAGTGTCAGAGGGTGCGGTAGTGAATAGGGCGAAAGGGAGGTGTCGGGCGGGCACAGAGTGTGATTCTCAGGGAAGAGCAGCGCAGATGGGGGAAGGTTTATTGCCCATGCATAAGACAGAGAGCGGTGGTGACCAGTGCCTGGGGGAGATGCTTACGAGGGTGAGGAGCCATGCTACGAATCGACAGCGTGCAGAGAGTGGGTCTGGTCAAGACATCTAAAATGGCTGCCGTGCACGACAAAAGTGTGGCATTTCAAAAAAGGCAAGATGGCGCAGACAATGTTTTTCAACACTTCCTCATTTCCTTCGAATCGAACGTTAACAGACGTTGGGGCATATTACCAAAGTTAAGCGATATTTATCGCTAACGATGCTTACCAACCAATTTTTTACCACTAAGCATCGTCAGAAATTATCGAAGATAAACCTTACTATTATCAAGGTTTATCGCAAATGCGATAATAAACGGCCGCAATGCATGAATATCGCTAAAAAGTCAGCGATATTCATGCATTACCGAGCTAATACTCTTAGCCATGTTATCCACCTCCCATTGGATAACATGGCTAAGAACTGCTCAGGGCAGGTGTTACTTTTTGGAGATATTCGCGCTTAGCGCGAATATCTCCAAAAGTTGGTAATAGGAGATAGATATCTTGCATGTTGTAATGCAAGTTATTGTGGTATATGGAACTCATACCATAATCTCTCAGGAAAGCAGAAACTGATCCTTTTGGGACCGCCTAAAAAGGCCTAGGGGGTGAGGAGTACTCTACTTTGCCCCCTTTTCACGTTCCGAACTATTTTATTTTACTCTCTTCTGTAATTACACAAAATACCAGCGATAAGATGCATCGGAGACACACAGTGAGAGAAAGGAGGCCGGAGATGAAGAAGACATGTCAAATACACATTGGAGATAATATAGTGGCAGAAGGGAAGTAAATATGAGTAAACTTACCATGTAACATAAAAATGTTGCACTCTATACTATAAGTCTCATTTTATACTACAATCACTTCGCTACAACCTCATAAATTAAAAATAAAAATAAATAATGTCTCAAACAATTTTTGATTTCTAAATATAAATTTATTCTTCAGAATTTTCTAAATTTGAAACAACTAGTAACATGTCCTCATCAGTAATTTCCTCTTCAATCATCTCATCTGGAATCTCCTCATTAAAAGTCTGCAATGATGATTCTTGTAACTCTATGGTCTCCAAACACTCGATAAATTCGCCATCAAGAGATTGATCAAAAAAATCATTCAAGTCATCTCCTCCTTCTGACAATATTTCATTATTGGTGCTGTCCATTTCAATCAATGTAGTGGAATCATTCAAGTCATCTCCTCGTGACAATATTTCATTATTGGTGCTCTCAATTTCAATCAATGTAGTGGAATCATTCAAGTCATCTCCTCCTTGTGACAATATTTCATTATTGGTGCTGTCCATTTCAATCAATCTAATGGAATCATACAAGCCATCTCCTCCTTGTGACAATATTTCATTATTGGTGCTCTCAATTTCAATCAATGTAGTGGAATCATTCAAGTCATCTCCTTGTGACAATATTTCATTCTTGGTGCTGTCCATTTCAATCAATCTAATGGAATCATACAAGTCATGTCCTCCTTGTGACAATATTTCATTATTGGTGCTCTCAATTTCAATCAATGTAGTGGACAATTCAAAAGAAATTGCCACGGTCTCTTCATTGTGAGCCATTTTATTTTGAAATTGCTTGCTGTAAATTGCAGAAAAAAATAATCACTTTCATTTATCGTTTTTAGTAATACATAATAGTATAACAGAAGGACTGCAAATAAATAACAGAAAACATTTTTCAAATTATCTTCAAGTGTACAACATAGTTCCCCTTACAAATTAACAACTCACCTTTTTAAAAGTAGCAGAAGTGTTAGTACTGTGTAAATCAAACACCAGAAATTCACCACCAAAAATTCCTCACAAATGTACCTCAGACAGTAGTATCACAAAATGGCTGTGGTTTCCTCTCATTTGACATATATACATAACCAATTAACTTTCATCACACACAAATACAAAACCAAAGTAACATTTTAATTGGTTCTAAATTTCAACACTTTCAAATGTGTTTTCCCCATGCAATTTTCCATAGGACATTTACATACGTCTACAGCCTGAATGGCTGAACGGAATTACACCAAACTTGGCAAAATGGTACATCAAACCTAAGAGGTCAGGAAGGATCTACTATGCCCCCTTATGGTCATTTCCCCCTTCGCTTTGGCCTCCTCTTGTCTCTCAATCCTACCGAGGGACAAGATGGCGGCCGCTACGGACTGTTTGGAATGTTGACAGACGCCGGAGAACCAATCAGCTTCGCAAAGCTCCGTAACGCGAAAAGTACGCGAAGCGGAGCGCTGTTACAGATATATATCTTTTTTTCAACGTTAATTTCTCAAAATCCACTGGAGCACATATATTGAGACCTAGCAAAGGCACATCGGGCTACCAGTCCCTAATATTTTGCCAAGTTTCGTGCAAATCCATTCAGCCGTTCGATTATTATTATTTTGTTTTTTTTTTGCCCCGCGGGGCCCTTTTAAAACCTCCACATCAAACCTAGGGGGTCAGCGAGGATCTACTATGCCCCCTTATAGTTATTTCCCCCTTTGTTTTGACCTCCTCTTGTCTCTCGATCCTACCGAGAGACAAGATGGCGGCCGCTACGGACTGTTTGGAATGTTGACAGACGCCGGAGAACCAATCAGCTTCGCTTCACAAAGCTCCGTTGCGCGAAAAGTCCGCGAACCAGAGAGCTAACCGGTCCGCTGTTACAGATATATATCTTTTTTTAAACGTTAATTTCTCAAAATCCACTGGAGCACATATATTGAGACCTACAAAAGGCACATCGGGCTACCAGTCCCTACAATTTTGCCAAGTTTCGTGCAAATCCATTCAGCCGTTCGGGCTAAAAGTGAGGCCAACCGCCCTATGGAAAACTCAATGTTAAAAACACGTTTTGGGACCCCCCTTTTTTCTCGGCCCCCACTGGACGAACCCCCCCCCAAATTTTCAAGGGCTGCTCAGAAACAAAATGTGCCATTTTCCTGAAAATTTCAGCCGATTCCGTCCACAAACGCCAAAGTTATTAGACATAGAATTTTCAAAAAACCCATAGAGAAAAAATCCTAACTATATATACCTACTGGCGACCGCCAGTAGGTAATATATATATATATATATATATATATATATATATATATATATATATGTTGTTTTAATGATATACATTTCATCAAGATAAATATTGGACACAAATAAACGTGCAATTGTTCATATAAACAGATCATACAAATAAAATCATCGACAGAATCCTAGACAGAGACTGAAACGGTAATTAACTATTGGTGAAGGCAATGCGGTAAAATAAAGAACTATGCACGATTCGGCTTGTAGGCCTTCGTCAGGTTACCGTCTGTTGCAGAAGTAGCCCATGAAGGTAAGGCCTATATGGTAAAACAATCCTGGATTCAAGGAGCAGTAACGGAAACTGGAACACCGCGGGAGCTCGGCGTGTTTAGTAAAGGTTGGCTGACTTTTTTACTACACACGCTGAGCTCCAGCGGTGTTCCACTTCGTGATAGAACCCCCTTCTGTCTATGCGGATGCTATGCCCTGAAGCGTACCGCTATTCTCCATGTAGCGCACCTTCTTTCCTTCTGCCTACTGTGACGAGTTTTAAGTCATCGCTACTCTGCGTTACCCGTTTTTAATATTATAACTGACTTCAGCCTTCTCACCACTGCTATTGAGAAGCATCCATATCTCTGCTTATTCGTGTCGCAAGTTGACTCGGGTCACAAGTTTATCTAAGCATATAAGAACCGTGTATGCTTGGATTGAAGTTTTTGCAGACATCTCTATCTTTTTCAGCCAGTAGAAATACATCCCTTGATGACCTGGGTATTTGGCTTACTCCATTTTTGTCATTGCTCCTTGAATCCAGGATTGTTTTACCATATAGGCCTTACCTTCATGGGCTACTTCTGCAACAGACGGTAACCTGACGAAGGTCTACAAGCCGAAACGCGCGTAGTTTTTTTATTCTACCGCAGTGCCTTCACCAATTGCTAATTACCGTTTTAGTCTCTGTCTAGGATTCTGTCGATGATTTTATTTGTATGATCTGTTTGTATGAACAATTGCACATTTATTTGTGTCCAAATATTTATCTTGATGAAATGTATATCATTGAAACAACATATATATATATATATATATATATATATTAGTTCCTCACAAAGGGTCACCAAAGGCGCGCTCACTGCTGGTTCGGCTTTCAGGTGGGTGACCACAACCCTGTGGTTATATGTGAACAATGAGAATACGCCGAACACCCAGAAGCGTTTCAAATCGTGTCTTTTATTCTCTGCAGTAGGCTCAGAGTCCATGACATGCCACTACGCGTTTCCAACTTCTGTTTTCATCAGGTGGCAATGACTCCTCCCTTGCCTTATTTCCGCCGTGCCTCTAGATTGATGCTGGGCATCTTGGGAATTGTAGTCCCTTTTCCAAGTCATATGGAGTTTCGACTTTTTTTAAAATACTTCTGCGCCCTCCTAGCAGTTTGTATCAAGGGCCGCATCGGAGTTTCTTTCTCATACGGACATATGGTAGTCCTTCACTTCGAGCTTCGTATTTGCGGGATTGAAGTTGGAGCCCTCCGGTTTCCTTTGTCTTCAATACGCTTGATGCGTCCCACAGGAGATTCGTATCTCCCCGCCTGCTCCGCGAGTGTGGAAAGACTCCGGGCGCTGCCTGTACACATTTAGTTCCTCACAAAGGGTCACCAAAGGCGCGCTCACTGCTGGTTCGGCTTTCAGGTGGGTGACCACAACCCTGTGGTTATATGTGAACAATGAGAATACGCCGAACACCCAGAAGCGTTTCAAATCGTGTCTTTTATTCTCTGCAGTAGGCTCAGAGTCCATGACATGCCACTACGCGTTTCCAACTTCTGTTTTCATCAGGTGGCAATGACTCCTCCCTTGCCTTATTTCCGCCGTGCCTCTAGATTGATGCTGGGCATCTTGGGAATTGTAGTCCCTTTTCCAAGTCATATGGAGTTTCGACTTTTTTTAAAATACTTCTGCGCCCTCCTAGCAGTTTGTATCAAGGGCCGCATCGGAGTTTCTTTCTCATACGGACATATGGTAGTCCTTCACTTCGAGCTTCGTATTTGCGGGATTGAAGTTGGAGCCCTCCGGTTTCCTTTGTCTTCAATACGCTTGATGCGTCCCACAGGAGATTCGTATCTCCCCGCCTGCTCCGCGAGTGTGGAAAGACTCCGGGCGCTGCCTGTACACATTTAGTTCCTCACAAAGGGTCACCAAAGGCGCGCTCACTGCTGGTTCGGCTTTCAGGTGGGTGACCACAACCCTGTGGTTATATGTGAACAATGAGAATACGCCGAACACCCAGAAGCGTTTCAAATCGTGTCTTTTATTCTCTGCAGTAGGCTCAGAGTCCATGACATGCCACTACGCGTTTCCAACTTCTGTTTTCATCAGGTGGCAATGACTCCTCCCTTGCCTTATTTCCGCTGTGCCTCTAGATTGATGCTGGGCATCTTGGGAATTGTAGTCCCTTTTCCAAGTCATATGGAGTTTCGACTTTTTTTAAAATACTTCGGCGCCCTCCTAGCAGTTTGTATCAAGGGCCTCATCGGAGTTTCTTTCTCATACGGACATATGGTAGTCCTTCACTTCGAGCTTCGTATTTGCGGGATTGAAGTTGGAGCCCTCCGGTTTCCTTTGTCTTCAATACGCTTGATGCGTCCCACAGGAGATTCGTATCTCCCCGCCTGCTCCGCGAGTGTGGAAAGACTCCGGGCGCTGCCTGTACACATTTAGTTCCTCACAAAGGATCACCAAAGGCGCGCTCACTGCTGGTTCGGCTTTCAGGTGGGTGACCACAACCCTGTGGTTATATGTGAACAATGAGAATACGCCGAACACCCAGAAGCGTTTCAAATCGTGTCTTTTATTCTCTGCAGTAGGCTCAGAGTCCATGACATGCCACTACGCGTTTCCAACTTCTGTTTTCATCAGGTGGCAATGACTCCTCTCTTGCCTTATTTCCGCCGTGCCTCTAGATTGATGCTGGGCATCTTGGGAATTGTAGTCCCTTTTCCAAGTCATATGGAGTTTCGACTTTTTTTAAAATACTTCTGCGCCCTCCTAGCAGTTTGTATCAAGGGCCGCATCGGAGTTTCTTTCTCATACGGACATATGGTAGTCCTTCACTTCGAGCTTCGTATTTGCGGGATTGAAGTTGGAGCCCTCCGGTTTCCTTTGTCTTCAATACGCTTGATGCGTCCCACAGGAGATTCGTATCTCCCCGCCTGCTCCGCGAGTGTGGAAAGACTCCGGGCGCTGCCTGTACACATTTAGTTCCTCACAAAGGGTCACCAAAGGCGCGCTCACTGCTGGTTCGGCTTTCAGGTGGGTGACCACAACCCTGTGGTTATATGTGAACAATGAGAATACGCCGAACACCCAGAAGCGTTTCAAATCGTGTCTTTTATTCTCTGCAGTAGGCTCAGAGTCCATGACATGCCACTACGCGTTTCCAACTTCTGTTTTCATCAGGTGGCAATGACTCCTCCCTTGCCTTATTTCCGCCGTGCCTCTAGATTGATGCTGGGCATCTTGGGAATTGTAGTCCCTTTTCCAAGTCATATGGAGTTTCGACTTTTTTTAAAATACTTCTGCGCCCTCCTAGCAGTTTGTATCAAGGGCCGCATCGGAGTTTCTTTCTCATACGGACATATGGTAGTCCTTCACTTCGAGCTTCGTATTTGCGGGATTGAAGTTGGAGCCCTCCGGTTTCCTTTGTCTTCAATACGCTTGATGCGTCCCACAGGAGATTCGTATCTCCCCGCCTGCTCCGCGAGTGTGGAAAGACTCCGGGCGCTGCCTGTACACATTTAGTTCCTCACAAAGGGTCACCAAAGGCGCGCTCACTGCTGGTTCGGCTTTCAGGTGGGTGACCACAACCCTGTGGTTATATGTGAACAATGAGAATACGCCGAACACCCAGAAGCGTTTCAAATCGTGTCTTTTATTCTCTGCAGTAGGCTCAGAGTCCATGACATGCCACTACGCGTTTCCAACTTCTGTTTTCATCAGGTGGCAATGACTCCTCCCTTGCCTTATTTCCGCCGTGCCTCTAGATTGATGCTGGGCATCTTGGGAATTGTAGTCCATTTTCCAAGTCATATGGAGTTTCGACTTTTTTTAAAATACTTCTGCGCCCTCCTAGCAGTTTGTATCAAGGGCCGCATCGGAGTTTCTTTCTCATACGGACATATGGTAGTCCTTCACTTCGAGCTTCGTATTTGCGGGATTGAAGTTGGAGCCCTCCGGTTTCCTTTGTCTTCAATACACTTGATGCGTCCCACAGGAGATTCGTATCTCCCCGCCTGCTCCGCGAGTGTGGAAAGACTCCGGGCGCTGCCTGTACACATTTAGTTCCTCACAAAGGGTCACCAAAGGCGCGCTCACTGCTGGTTCGGCTTTCAGGTGGGTGACCACAACCCTGTGGTTATATGTGAACAATGAGAATACGCCGAACACCCAGAAGCGTTTCAAATCGTGTCTTTTATTCTCTGCAGTAGGCTCAGAGTCCATGACATGCCACTACGCGTTTCCAACTTCTGTTTTCATCAGGTGGCAATGACTCCTCCCTTGCCTTATTTCCGCCGTGCCTCTAGATTGATGCTGGGCATCTTGGGAATTGTAGTCCCTTTTCCAAGTCATATGGAGTTTCGACTTTTTTTAAAATACTTCTGCGCCCTCCTAGCAGTTTGTATCAAGGGCCGCATCGGAGTTTCTTTCTCATACGGACATATGGTAGTCCTTCACTTCGAGCTTCGTATTTGCGGGATTGAAGTTGGAGCCCTCCGGTTTCCTTTGTCTTCAATACGCTTGATGCGTCCCACAGGAGATTCGTATCTCCCCGCCTGCTCCGCGAGTGTGGAAAGACTCCGGGCGCTGCCTGTACACATTTAGTTCCTCACAAAGGTTCACCAGAGGCGCGCTCACTGCTGGTTCGGCTTTCAGGTGGGTGACCACAACCCTGTGGTTATATGTGAACAATGAGAATACGCCGAACACCCATAAGCGTTTCAAATCGTGTCTTTTATTCTCTGCAGTAGGCTCAGAGTCCATGACATGCCACTACGCGTTTCCAACTTCTGTTTTCATCAGGTGGCAATGACTCCTCCCTTGCCTTATTTCCGCCGTGCCTCTAGATTGATGCTGGGCATCTTGGGAATTGTAGTCCCTTTTCCAAGTCATATGGAGTTTCGACTTTTTTTAAAATACTTCTGCGCCCTCCTAGCAGTTTGTATCAAGGGCCGCATCGGAGTTTCTTTCTCATACGGACATATGGTAGTCCTTCACTTCGAGCTTCGTATTTGCGGGATTGAAGTTGGAGCCCTCCGGTTTCCTTTGTCTTCAATACGCTTGATGCGTCCCACAGGAGATTCGTATCTCCCCGCCTGCTCCGCGAGTGTGGAAAGACTCCGGGCGCTGCCTGTACACATTTAGTTCCTCACAAAGGGTCACCAAAGGCGCGCTCACTGCTGGTTCGGCTTTCAGGTGGGTGACCACAACCCTGTGGTTATATGTGAACAATGAGAATACGCCGAACACCCAGAAGCGTTTCAAATCGTGTCTTTTATTCTCTGCAGTAGGCTCAGAGTCCATGACATGCCACTACGCGTTTCCAACTTCTGTTTTCATCAGGTGGCAATGACTCCTCCCTTGCCTTATTTCCGCCGTGCCTCTAGATTGATGCTGGGCATCTTGGGAATTGTAGTCCCTTTTCCAAGTCATATGGAGTTTCGACTTTTTTTAAAATACTTCTGCGCCCTCCTAGCAGTTTGTATCAAGGGCCGCATCGGAGTTTCTTTCTCATACGGACATATGGTAGTCCTTCACTTCGAGCTTCGTATTTGCGGGATTGAAGTTGGAGCCCTCCGGTTTCCTTTGTCTTCAATACGCTTGATGCGTCCCACAGGAGATTCGTATCTCCCCGCCTGCTCCGCGAGTGTGGAAAGACTCCGGGCGCTGCCTGTACACATTTAGTTCCTCACAAAGGGTCACCAAAGGCGCGCTCACTGCTGGTTCGGCTTTCAGGTGGGTGACCACAACCCTGTGGTTATATGTGAACAATAAGAATACGCCGAACACCCAGAAGCTTTTCAAATCGTGTCTTTTATTCTCTGCAGTAGGCCCAGAGTCCATGACATGCCACTACGCGTTTCCAACTTCTGTTTTCATCAGGTGGCAATGACTCCTCCCTTGCCTTATTTCCGCCGTGCCTCTAGATTGATGCTGGGCATCTTGGGAATTGTAGTCCCTTTTCCAAGTCATATGGAGTTTCGACTTTTTTTAAAATACTTCTGCGCCCTCCTAGCAGTTTGTATCAAGGGCCGCATCGGAGTTTCTTTCTCATACGGACATATGGTAGTCCTTCACTTCGAGCTTCGTATTTGCGGGATTGAAGTTGGAGCCCTCCGGTTTCCTTTGTCTTCAATACGCTTGATGCGTCCCACAGGAGATTCGTATCTCCCCGCCTGCTCCGCGAGTGTGGAAAGACTCCGGGCGCTGCCTGTACACATTTAGTTCCTCACAAAGGGTCACCAAAGGCACGCTCACTGCTGGTTCGGCTTTCAGGTGGGTGACCACAACCCTGTGGTTATATGTGAACAATGAGAATACGCCGAACACCCAGAAGCGTTTCAAATCGTGTCTTTTATTCTCTGCAGTAGGCTCAGAGTCCATGACATGCCACTACGCGTTTCCAACTTCTGTTTTCATCAGGTGGCAATGACTCCTCCCTTGCCTTATTTCCGCCGTGCCTCTAGATTGATGCTGGGCATCTTGGGAATTGTAGTCCCTTTTCCAAGTCATATGGAGTTTCGACCTTTTTTAAAATACTTCTGCGCCCTCCTAGCAGTTTGTATCAAGGGCCGCATCGGAGTTTCTTTCTCATACGGACATATGGTAGTCCTTCACTTCGAGCTTCGTATTTGCGGGATTGAAGTTGGAGCCCTCCGGTTTCCTTTGTCTTCAATACGCTTGATGCGTCCCACAGGAGATTCGTATCTCCCCGCCTGCTCCGCGAGTGTGGAAAGACTCCGGGCGCTGCCTGTACACATTTAGTTCCTCACAAAGGGTCACCAAAGGCGCGCTCACTGCTGGTTCGGCTTTCAGGCAGCGCCCGGAGTCTTTCCACACTCGCGGAGCAGGCGGGGAGATACGAATCTCCTGTGGGACGCATCAAGCGTATTGAAGACCTAGGAAACCGGAGGGCTCCAACTTCAATCCCGCAAATACGAAGCTCGAAGTGAAGGACTACCATATGTCCGTATGAGAAAGAAACTCCGATGCGGCCCTTGATACAAACTGCTAGGAGGGCGCAGAAGTATTTTAAAAAAAGTCGAAACTCCATATGACTTGGAAAAGGGACTACAATTCCCAAGATGCCCAGCATCAATCTAGAGGCACGGCGGAAATAAGGCAAGGGAGGAGTCATTGCCACCTGATGAAAACAGAAGTTGGAAACGCGTAGTGGCATGTCATGGACTCTGAGCCTACTGCAGAGAATAAAAGACACGATTTGAAACGCTTCTGGGTGTTCGGCGTATTCTCATTGTTCACATATAACCACAGGGTTGTGGTCACCCACCTGAAAGCCGAACCAGCAGTGAGCGCGCCTTTGGTGACCCTTTGTGAGGAACTAAATGTGTACAGGCAGCGCCCGGAGTCTTTCCACACTCGCGGAGCAGGCGGGGAGATACGAATCTCCTGTGGGACGCATCAAGCGTATTGAAGACAAAGGAAACCGGAGGGCTCCAACTTCAATCCCGCAAATACGAAGCTCGAAGTGAAGGACTACCATATGTCCGTATGAGAAAGAAACTCCGATGCGGCCCTTGATACAAACTGCTAGGAGGGCGCAGAAGTATTTTAAAAAAAGTCGAAACTCCATATGACTTGGAAAAGGGACTACAATTCCCAAGATGCCCAGCATCAATCTAGAGGCACGGCGGAAATAAGGCAAGGGAGGAGTCATTGCCACCTGATGAAAACAGAAGTTGGAAACGCGTAGTGGCATGTCATGGACTCTGAGCCTACTGCAGAGAATAAAAGACACGATTTGAAACGCTTCTGGGTGTTTGGCGTATTCTCATTGTTCACATATAACCACAGGGTTGTGGTCACCCACCTGAAAGCCGAACCAGCAGTGAGCGCGCCTTTGGTGACCCTTTGTGAGGAACTAAATGTGTACAGGCAGCGCCCGGAGTCTTTCCACACTCGCGGAGCAGGCGGGGAGATACGAATCTCCTGTGGGACGCATCAAGCGTATTGAAGACAAAGGAAACCGGAGGGCTCCAACTTCAATCCCGCAAATACGAAGCTCGAAGTGAAGGACTACCATATGTCCGTATGAGAAAGAAACTCCGATGCGGCCCTTGATACAAACTGCTAGGAGGGCGCAGAAGTATTTTAAAAAAAGTCGAAACTCCATATGACTTGGAAAAGGGACTACAATTCCCAAGATGCCCAGCATCAATCTAGAGGCACGGCGGAAATAAGGCAAGGGAGGAGTCATTGCCACCTGATGAAAACAGAAGTTGGAAACGCGTAGTGGCATGTCATGGACTCTGAGCCTACTGCAGAGAATAAAAGACACGATTTGAAATGCTTCTGGGTGTTCGGCGTATTCTCATTGTTCACATATAACCACAGGGTTGTGGTCACCCACCTGAAAGCCGAACCAGCAGTGAGCGCGCCTTTGGTGACCCTTTGTGAGGAACTAAATGTGTACAGGCAGCGCCCGGAGTCTTTCCACACTCGCGGAGCAGGCGGGGAGATACGAATCTCCTGTGGGACGCATCAAGCGTATTGAAGACAAAGGAAACCGGAGGGCTCCAACTTCAATCCCGCAAATACGAAGCTCGAAGTGAAGGACTACCATATGTCCGTATGAGAAAGAAACTCCGATGCGGCCCTTGATACAAACTGCTAGGAGGGCGCAGAAGTATTTTAAAAAAAGTCGAAACTCCATATGACTTGGAAAAGGGACTACAATTCCCAAGATGCCCAGCATCAATCTAGAGGCACGGCGGAAATAAGGCAAGGGAGGAGTCATTGCCACCTGATGAAAACAGAAGTTGGAAACGCGTAGTGGCATGTCATGGACTCTGAGCCTACTGCAGAGAATAAAAGACACGATTTGAAACGCTTCTGGGTGTTCGGCGTATTCTCATTGTTCACATATATATATATATATATATATGTATATGTTCCTCCAAATTGCCCTGCAGCAAAGAAGCACTCGACAGCAGCAGGTATGTAAACATACTTTAATTCCTGTTTGAAGGTAGCATTTCACCCGTCTTTTCCCAACCTTCCACCAACGCGTTTCAAAGCTGTCCGCTTCTTCCTCTGGGTGTGATGGCTGTTAACAAATGATTTCTGGCTTACTCACAGTCTCATGACCTCGCCTCTTTAGTAGTCATCGCTTTGTAGCGCGAGCTGTGCATCATGGGACTTGTGGTTCTTTTTTCGCCGATTTTCACCCTCAGTGGGTTTTGCTAATTAGCCATACCTTTGCAAGGTCCACAATGATTAGTGAATTCACCGTGTCATAAGGCACTCCAGTGTGCCCCGGAATGAAATGTTTCCCTTCATTTTTCAAGGCGCTGCTGTGCCGTCCTTTCAGCATGAAAACAGTTTTTGCTGTGACAGCCCCTTACTCCAACGGCTCCCTCCTCACTTGCCAGGTGGTGCATCTTTCACGATGAGACCGTCGTGTAATTTATGTTCCTCCAAATTGCCCTGCAGCAAAGAAGCACTCGACAGCAGCAGGTATGTAAACATACTTTAATTCCTGTTTGAAGGTAGCATTTCACCCGTCTTTTCCCAACCTTCCACCAACGCGTTTCAAAGCTGTCCGCTTCTTCCTCTGGGTGTGATGGCTGTTAACAAATGATTTCTGGCTTACTCACAGTCTCATGACCTCGCCTCTTTAGTAGTCATCGCTTTGTAGCGCGAGCTGTGCATCATGGGACTTGTGGTTCTTTTTTCGCCGATTTTCACCCTCAGTGGGTTTTGCTAATTAGCCATACCTTTGCAAGGTCCACAATGATTAGTGAATTCACCGTGTCATAAGGCACTCCAGTGTGCCCCGGAATGAAATGTTTCCCTTCATTTTTCAAGGCGCTGCTGTGCCGTCCTTTCAGCATGAAAACAGTTTCTGCTGTGACAGCCCCTTACTCCAACGGCTCCCTCCTCACTTGCCAGGTGGTGCATGTTTCACGATGAGACCGTCGTGTAATTTATGTTCCTCCAAATTGCCCTGCAGCAAAGAAGCACTCGACAGCAGCAGGTATGTAAACATACTTTAATTCCTGTTTGAAGGTAGCATTTCACCCGTCTTTTCCCAACCTTCCACCAACGCGTTTCAAAGCTGTCCGCTTCTTCCTCTGGGTGTGATGGCTGTTAACAAATGATTTCTGGCTTACTCACAGTCTCATGACCTCGCCTCTTTAGTAGTCATCGCTTTGTAGCGCGAGCTGTGTATCATGGGACTTGTGGTTCTTTTTTCGCCGATTTTCACCCTCAGTGGGTTTTGCTAATTAGCCATACCTTTGCAAGGTCCACAATGATTAGTGAATTCACCGTGTCATAAGGCACTCCAGTGTGCCCCGGAATGAAATGTTTCCCTTCATTTTTCAAGGCGCTGCTGTGCCGTCCTTTCAGCATGAAAACAGTTTCTGCTGTGACAGCCCCTTACTCCAACGGCTCCCTCCTCACTTGCCAGGTGGTGCATCTTTCACGATAAGACCGTCGTGTAATTTATGTTCCTCCAAATTGCCCTGCAGCAAAGAAGCACTCGACAGCAGCAGGTATGTAAACATACTTTAATTCCTGTTTGAAGGTAGCATTTCACCCGTCTTTTCCCAACCTTCCACCAACGCGTTTCAAAGCTGTCCGCTTCTTCCTCTGGGTGTGATGGCTGTTAACAAATGATTTCTGGCTTACTCACAGTCTCATGACCTCGCCTCTTTAGTAGTCATCGCTTTGTAGCGCGAGCTGTGCATCATGGGACTTGTGGTTCTTTTTTCGCCGATTTTCACCCTCAGTGGGTTTTGCTAATTAGCCATACCTTTGCAAGGTCCACAATGATTAGTGAATTCACCGTGTCATAAGGCACTCCAGTGTGCCCCGGAATGAAATGTTTCCCTTCATTTTTCAAGGCGCTGCTGTGCCGTCCTTTCAGCATGAAAACAGTTTCTGCTGTGACAGCCCCTTACTCCAACGGCTCCCTCCTCACTTGCCAGGTGGTGCATCTTTCACGATGAGACCGTCGTGTAATTTATGTTCCTACAAATTGCCCTGCAGCAAAGAAGCACTCGACAGCAGCAGGTATGTAAACATACTTTAATTCCTGTTTGAAGGTAGCATTTCACCCGTCTTTTCCCAACCTTCCACCAACGCGTTTCAAAGCTGTCCGCTTCTTCCTCTGGGTGTGATGGCTGTTAACAAATGATTTCTGGCTTACTCACAGTCTCATGACCTCGCCTCTTTAGTAGTCATCGCTTTGTAGCGCGAGCTGTGCATCATGGGACTTGTAGTTCTTTTTTCGCCGATTTTCACTCTCAGTGGGTTTTGCTAATTAGCCATACCTTTGCAAGGTCCACAATGATTAGTGAATTCACCGTGTTAGCAAAACCCACTGAGGGTGAAAATCGGCGAAAAAAGAACCACAAGTCCCATGATGTACAGCTCGCGCTACAAAGCGATGACTACTAAAGAGGCGAGGTCATGAGACTGTGAGTAAGCCAGAAATCATTTGTTAACAGCCATCACACCCAGAGGAAGAAGCGGACAGCTTTGAAACGCGTTGGTGGAAGGTTGGGAAAAGACGGGTGAAATGCTACCTTCAAACAGGAATTAAAGTATGTTTACATACCTGCTGCTGTCGAGTGCTTCTTTGCTGCAGGGCAATTTGGAGGAACATAAATTACACGACGGTCTCATCGTGAAAGATGCACCACCTGGCAAGTGAGGAGGGAGCCGTTGGAGTAAGGGGCTGTCACAGCAGAAACTGTTTTCATGCTGAAAGGACGGCACAGCAGCGCCTTGAAAAATGAAGGGAAACATTTCATTCCGGGGCACACTGGAGTGCCTTATGACACGGTGAATTCACTAATCATTGTGGACCTTGCAAAGGTATGGCTAATTAGCAAAACCCACTGAGGGTGAAAATCGGCGAAAAAAGAACCACAAGTCCCATGATGCACAGCTCGCGCTACAAAGCGATGACTACTAAAGAGGCGAGGTCATGAGACTGTGAGTAAGCCAGAAATCATTTGTTAACAGCCATCACACCCAGAGGAAGAAGCGGACAGCTTTGAAACGCGTTGGTGGAAGGTTGGGAAAAGACGGGTGAAATGCTACCTTCAAACAGGAATTAAAGTATGTTTACATACCTGCTGCTGTCGAGTGCTTCTTTGCTGCAGGGCAATTTGTAGGAACATAAATTACACGACGGTCTCATCGTGAAAGATGCACCACCTGGCAAGTGAGGAGGGAGCCGTTGGAGTAAGGGGCTGTCACAGCAGAAACTGTTTTCATGCTGAAAGGACGGCACAGCAGCGCCTTGAAAAATGAAGGGAAACATTTCATTCCGGGGCACACTGGAGTGCCTTATGACACGGTGAATTCACTAATCATTGTGGACCTTGCAAAGGTATGGCTAATTAGCAAAACCCACTGAGGGTGAAAATCGGCGAAAAAAGAACCACAAGTCCCATGATGCACAGCTCGCGCTACAAAGCGATGACTACTAAAGAGGCGAGGTCATGAGACTGTGAGTAAGCCAGAAATCATTTGTTAACAGCCATCACACCCAGAGGAAGAAGCGGACAGCTTTGAAACGCGTTGGTGGAAGGTTGGGAAAAGACGGGTGAAATGCTACCTTCAAACAGGAATTAAAGTATGTTTACATACCTGCTGCTGTCGAGTGCTTCTTTGCTGCAGGGCAATTTGGAGGAACATAAATTACATGACGGTCTCATCGTGAAAGATGCACCACCTGGCAAGTGAGAAGGGAGCCGTTGCAGTAAGGGGCTGTCACAGTAGAAACTGTTTTCATGCTGAAAGGACGGCACAGCAGCGCCTTGAAAAATGAAGGGAAACATTTCATTCCGGGGCACACTGGAGTGCCTTATGACACGGTGAATTCACTAATCATTGTGGACCTTGCAAAGGTATGGCTAATTAGCAAAACCCACTGAGGGTGAAAATCGGCGAAAAAAGAACCACAAGTCCCATGATGCACAGCTCGCGCTACAAATCGATGACTACTAAAGAGGCGAGGTCATGAGACTGTGAGTAAGCCAGAAATCATTTGCTAACAGCCATCACACCCAGAGGAAGAAGCGGACAGCTTTGAAACGCGTTGGTGGAAGGTTGGGAAAAGACGGGTGAAATGCTACCTTCAAACAGGAATTAAAGTATGTTTACATACCTGCTGCTGTCGAGTGCTTCTTTGCTGCAGGGCAATTTGGAGGAACATAAATTACACGACGGTCTCATCGTGAAAGATGCACCACCTGGCAAGTGAGGAGGGAGCCGTTGGAGTAAGGGGCTGTCACAGCAGAAACTGTTTTCATGCTGAAAGGACGGCACAGCAGCGCCTTGAAAAATGAAGGGAAACATTTCATTCCGGGGCACACTGGAGTGCCTTATGACACGGTGAATTCACTAATCATTGTGGACCTTGCAAAGGTATGGCTAATTAGCAAAACCCACTGAGGGTGAAAATCGGCGAAAAAAGAACCACAAGTCCCATGATGCACAGCTCGCGCTACAAAGCGATGACTACTAAAGAGGCGAGGTCATGAGACTGTGAGTAAGCCAGAAATCATTTGTTAACAGCCATCACACCCAGAGGAAGAAGCGGACAGCTTTGAAACGCGTTGGTGGAAGGTTGGGAAAAGACGGGTGAAATGCTACCTTCAAACAGGAATTAAAGTATGTTTACATACCTGCTGCTGTCGAGTGCTTCTTTGCTGCAGGGCAATTTGGAGGAACATATATATATATATATATATATATATACACATAGAAAAATGATTTCAGAACTTTGATCTATGAAAATATCCTCTATATATAAAAAATTCAGTTTCTGATAAAATTTGATTAATTCAATAAAATGCATTCATACTTTTTTGTATCAATCACGTGTCACTGGTTATATTCATGTGCAAGATAATTGTCTTTAAAAATACATTTTTGCCTAGTTCATTTGTGTTTTTTTCCATCTTCCGGTTTGACTTAACTATAGACCTTTTCTCAATTGCACCAGTCACCAGACTACAGAGTAGCCAGCCCAGTTCAGATACCGTTGTTAGACAGCATTAGACTATTTATACGCAAAAGTCACAATAGGCGAATGCGATCCCACAACTACTAGGACAAGATTCATTTGGATGTGGCCCCAGCGCTCGGCTGACGCCAGAACTGTTATAAAGGATTTGTGAGTCTTTATCGGCGCATACGCAATTGGCACGCTACATTCTGACGAGGGTCCTGCATTTAGCTCTAGGGCTTACAAGGAGGCCATGGTCAGCTTGGGCGTTGCATTGCGGTATTCTAGTCCATTCCATCCCGAGGGTAATGCGGTAGTGGAAAGAAAAAAACGTGACATAAAGCAATCCATAACAGCCAAGGTATTAGGTTCGGGTGACGGGTGGGTCAAACATCTAATAAGTGTCCAACGTAGTCTTAATAATCTGCCAAGAAATTCTCTGGGTGGAGTCACTCCGTATGAACTAATGTTTGGTACTAGAATGATTATCGGGGACCTCGATTGTCAAACTTCAGTGGTAGAACAAAAACCCTTTGATATCAAAGATCGTTTGGCTGTTTTACAGGATTTAAATGAAACAAGAAGAAGTCTGAGTACTACAATACAGAAATAAACGACCGCTGAAGAAAAACCACCTGTCCCAGCAAGACCTGTCTGGATTCCAAAGATTGGGGATCTAGTCAGAGAAAAAATTGCGGTAAAGAAGGAATTCGTGCCTTCTTATAGAAAAGCCGTACCTGTCTTGGCAATCCACGGAACAAGATCAGTAATACTACCGCCCCTTGCTGGTAAAAGGGAGAACAGAGTTGTGTCAATCTGATAGAGCGCGCGAGGCCACCCGACCAATAATTTTCGCCGTTTCCGGCTTCAGGGCCCATATACTTTCAAATCACCATATACATTGACCAGGTGACTTCACGAGCTCTACCAATTTGTGTGTGTGTTCCCTACTATTATTTCTCAGTGCACCCGACTTACCATCCACCGATGCGGCTACCTAATGACCACAATGAATCAGGGAGCTAGCTGTAAAAGGAAAGGCAGCAAAATACAAACCCAACCAATAACATTCAAAATACTGTTGAAATGACCACGGACAACGGGAAGTTTTAAAATGTTTATCTAAAGTTCATTTGCTTCATGCATAAGGTACATAAGAATAAGGCAATCAATAACCAAGATAATGTAAATGATATAACTGTAGAGAAATAACGACAGAGTAATCATTGAAATACTGACATAAAATACAACGAGAAGATACTATGCTATTCAGTAATATTTAAGCATGGGCAGACTATGTATGTATAACTACAGGAGGGCCTATAAAGAGTAACACGCTTCACTTAAGGTAAACGGGCCTTTAAACAGTCTAGGCAATGAGGTTCTAGACCATATCAGAAAATGACAAACTGCAATGCAAAATATAATCTCTAACAAGTGAGAAGACATAGGAACAAACTTATGGAAAAATGCAAATGACTTTCAATAGTTGCGGAAAGACATGGAAAAATAACATATGCAATGGGAAACTTTATTGAAGCAAAAGTCAGAAATTCAGAAGGTGCAAGATTTAAGAGGTTCAGAGCAATATTTACCTAGAATGGTGTGGAAACCAAACCCTGGCCACGGGTCAGTTAAGGACAGGAAGCCCTCAAGGAAGGATACCCCTCAAAGGACAGCAGGTGCAGAATGGACACCCCGGACAGGACAGGATACCCTCGGATTGGAAATCAGGACAGGACCTCAGGACAGGACAGCAAACCCTCAGACAGGACCGCTCAGGACAGGACCGGAACCCACAGTTCGGAAGCAACGCCTGCGCTCCACCCGCTCTGCAGCTATCGATCAAGACCCCGATTGGGTCAGCGAACTCCCAGCAAAGTGCTTCGCCAGCACTTTAAGGTTCAGTAGAACCTTAGTCTATGGTCAATTTCGGACAGAGTGCTCCGCAGCGCTCTGTATCTTCAGTCACCTATTGAGTACGATGGGTCAGTGACAGGTCAGCTAAACCAGACAAGTCGGACGGTTCCCTAGGTGAACCCAGGGTAGATATACAGTTTGGGGACAGTGTACCACCCCCCAATGTTGCAAAGTGTCAGAATCCCTCAATTTGGATTGGTCCTAAGGTAGGATTTGGGTAACACACCAATCACAATACAATATTTCAAGCCTGTATTTGCATGCTTGGGTACCGCCTAGAAAGATTGGGGTTCCCATGAGAAGCTACACGGCAAGCAGTAGCACAATATTACATTGTAACATATAAGGAGCCACATTCGCTGTTCTCGCAGGGCAGAGGTGACTTTCTCAGGAGCATCTCGCCCATCGCTGCCAACTGGCTATGTTCCATCAGTCAAGGTCTACTGTGCCGCAGAGAGTTGCGCAGGCGCAGAAGGGACCTCCAATATGGCTCTCCTCTCTCTCAGACCCCCATTCCCCGCGGTACATGAAAAGTAAGCAAAAACAAATGAATACATAATAATGTCATCATGAAAACACATCACAGGGTTTGTACTTTCTACTTATCATCATAAAATATACTTATGCAGTTTAAATGTTAGCTACATGGATACAGGCACAAGAGCAGTGGCACGAGCAGTACCACATGATGGGCACAGCTATGCATTACGCATGCGCATAAATTTCCCTCCACTTCTGCAGACGCGTCAGGACACGTGAGTGTGGCTGACGCATGCGCAGTAACTAAAATACAAGCGGCGGCCATATTAAAGGACACGGATTAAATGCATTAGAAATACACATAGGCAAGCTTCGTGAACTTTGCCCAAACAAAAATAAACGTTAGTAGAACATACATTTGTTACCTTATTACACATAAACGAGGTTCTTGACTTCGGCAAGCCGCAAAATATGCGAAGCTTTGCTTCATCAATCCCCTCTTTGATGATATTTACTATCATCACAAAAATGGAACCAGATGCCAACTTTCTTTCACACTTTATATAGCTCTATCTCTTCCAGCAATCGTTCTAACTTTTCTCTCTCAGTTCTAGTAGGGTGAGAAGTCTTCACCTTTTTGTATATCTGATCATTCACTTCCTCCAATTCAATCTCATCCACAATCCGTTTCAACCCTCTTGCATTTACCTCGTGCTTCTTGGTGCGCTTGCGGCATTTACAACAGATAAAAATGAGAAATATGATAAGACCTATAATACCAATTGGCATCAGTATCTTGAACAATAAGCTTTTACCTACGCTAGCAAGCCAATGACCTACATTTGAGAGACCATCTACCAGTCTCTTCCAGGCACTATCAACCTCGAGTGGTTTGAGTTCCTTTGTCAAATTAGTAATGTTTTTCACATATCTTTTGATCTGTACACTTTTACCTGGAATATAAGTGCAACAATGTTGCGCCTTCAACATCTGGCAGACTCCGCCCTCTTTCGCTAATAAGGTGTCAAGAGCAAGTCGATTCTGCAAAACCATTGATCTGATCGCAACCATTTCGGTATTGACCAGCAGAAATCCATGAGCTGTCTCAGTAGACAAGACATCCACTATAGTAGACAATTTACAAATTCTGTGAGTGTTCAGAACCACTCCCACTCCAGGTATCAGTGCACTGAAAATACTACCCATAATTTCACCTATACTTTCTCTTTTACTACGCACTAAGCCATTAGTATCTTCATTGCTTCCAGCTCTTCCATTCACATGGTATATTTTCGGGAAGACAATGCCAAAATAGCAGCTTCCATACCAGTGATCCGGCAATTTGAAATAAGCCTTGTCCCCACAAATATAATAAATTCCAGGAAACACAGGCTCTGACCCATTTTTGAAACCCCAACCTCCAATTACCTTGTAATTATGTTCGCATTCACTGGAACCAATGAAAACATTATTATAATAGCTAGTCTTCTCGCGGTGAAGACATAGCTTGCCTTTCTTTTCAAAATCCAGCAACAGAGCAGGTCCCGCCCCACCATTTGAGGTGCCTTCCATGTTTTCAGCCCACTTTGGCTTTTTCTGACTTTCGTCATTAGCCTTCTTTTGTATTTTAATTCTCCTTTTCTCTGCCATGTTCAGGAACATCTTTTCCTGCTCACGCAAAGAACAAGTCAAGTTATCTCTGTGTGCATCAGCTATGTCAATGTTACCTATAGTCAAAAAGTAGTCTCCCATATATCTTATGGTGTCACTTTTGGTATGTACAGGATTCAAGTTCCCACGTATAGGAAGTTCAGAAAAGATCACGTCATTGTTAGAGTAATAGTACTGTAACGGTCCTCTTTTGTAAAATAAACTAGCTAAAATGCTACAGGAGATTCCATATGTCAATTGCAAGTGATGGTATGTCACGCCTTCAGCCACAGAGGTAGGTAGCTTCATGCAGACATAGCAATCTTCAATTTCCATAGTCTCTACATAGTGTATTAACAAATTTTCAAAAACATTTAAGTGTGTCCTGTTCTTAATTCCATGATAATGTAGTCCTCCCTCATCTGATGCTTCTAAGTTTTGCTTTGTTTGTCTCAGTGCTCTCTCATGTCTCGCTACACTCTGTGTTGTCAACTCCTCACTGTCAGTATTTATAATTTCAGTAGGGACAATGTTAGTGTCTTTACTTACAGTAAAGGGTATAAAGATTGTTAGTCCTATCCAGATTACTATCAGTACTACTATACTACATATACACACCTTGCAGCACGTCTTGCAACGACTGCAACTAGGTCTACCATTCACAGTTGAATCAGACATTTCGGCTCAGAAGAAGTTTCTCGACCCCTCTTTGTGTCTTTACACAACTAGCTTACTTTGTGCAAATTCACAGCGGTTCGTCTTCTTCTTCAGCAGAGTACTCAGGGACGGGCTCTCCGTCGCTTACGTCAGTTATATCAAGATCTTCAAGTTCTTCCAAAACGAGTGTCCATTCAGGAGACTTGTACTTTTTGTTTTGTCTTTTTATTCGTTCACTCCTTCTTTTGGAAGAGTTTTCTTCTTGCTCTGCTATCCGTGCACTTCTCCTTGCTTCTGCACGTTTTTCTTCCACCGTCTTTATCCTTAGCCTCAATTTCTTTACGAACCTAGGCTCAAGGTTTTTTCTTTTCTTTAGTCTCTTAGTAGGTACTTGGACTTCGCTTTCTTCTCTTATCCTTTTGTTCTCTTTAACTTGTGGCAATTCTGCTTCACTTTCTTCTTCTTCTTCCCCTATCTGGCTAGTTCCAGGGCTAGCATCTAGTTCTTCTGCCTGGTTACTAATCTGGCCTTGTTCAGGAATATTTTGTTTTTTGCTTTCGATTGTCTCTGTTTCTGTTTCTGTTTCCTGAACCCGTTCTTCTAACCTTATCTGATCCTGTTCAAGCACTTCGATCTCTTGATTTTCTTCTGCTCGAACTATTACTCTATGTCTAGGCTGTCCCTTATCCACATCAGGAGTTAGTGGAGGTGTATCGAACACCTGTTCTGTCCCTGTCTGACCTTCTCCTTCCTCAGTTTTGATGTGAATCTCAAGAGGCTGAGGTTCTTCGCCTGTGCCTTGCTTTTCCTGACTAGTCCACTCTCTACCTTCACAAAGTCGCTCTCTTGTTCGGATGGGATCTTCGGTCAGATCAATCATCGGTATCCATTCTTCTGGCCATATGCTTGGCAGCTCGTCATCAGCTACTCCTGGCTCAGCTTCCTGGACCTCTTCCGCAGGCTGGATTCTCGGCAGTTCGTAGTCAACTACTCCTGGGCCAACGTCTGCTGTTCCTGCAGCCTGACTGGTGCTGGGCTGTTCGTTGTCAGCTGCTTCTGGTCTGGCTCCTGCAGAGTCCTCTGCTGGATGCCCTTCTTCTTCAAGTTCTTTGTCTGGTAATACCTTCTGGGTGTGGCCAGCGTGGATCCACTGGGGAATACCTGCGACCTTCACTGCAGTGGTTGTTACCAGGATTACTTGGCGTTTCTTTCCCCACCTTGGTGCCAGACAGCTTGATCGAGTGTGCTTCTTTATTTTGACCCAGTCTCCTGGAACCAAGTTGTGGAGAGGAGTCGTTGGATTGAGGATGCCGTCGTCTCCAATCTGGCGAGAGATAGAACGCACTTGGTCACCCAATCTTCTGCAGTATTCAAGCACCAAATCATCAGTAATACTCAACAGTTTGCTTCCTGACACCCATGCTTGTCTCATCACTCTTCCCATAATGATTTCATGGGGACTTAGGCCTGTCTTGCGGTCAGGAACACTTCTCAGTCCCATCAGGACCAGGGGCAGGGCCTTCACCCAGGTCATGCCAAATGCATCAGTCAGCTTTGCTAGTCTGTTTTTGATAGTTCCATTTACTTGTTCCACTACTCCAGAAGCCTCTGGATGATATGCACAGTGAAGTTTCTGCCTTATTCCAAAGGCCTTACAGAGTTCAGCCAGTATTTCATTCTGAAAATGTCCACCCTTATCTGATTCAATAATGAATGGCACCCCGAATCTAGGTATCAGTTCTTTTAGTAAACACTTCGCTACTGTCAGTGCGTCACTTTGGGGAGTAGGGTAAGCTCCTACCCATTTTGAAAATACGCAAACAATGACAAGGACATATCGCTTACCTTCACAACGGGGCATGGTGATGAAATCAATCTGTATCCTTACAAAGGGACCCCCTGATCTCCCAATTTTGCTCAGTTCAACCATTGTCCTCTTGCCTGGGTTCATCTGTTGACATGACAGGCACCTCTGGCAGAGGGACTCTGCTACTTTCCTGAACTTCTTACTGTACCAAGTCTGTTGAAATACCAGAATCATGGCATCCCTACCAATGTGTGATCCTTCGTGTATTAATCTTGCCATTGTGCCAAGCAAGTGTCGGGGTAACACAGGCATACCAGTTGGGCCCAAAATGACACCATCCACACGTCTCGGTCTACACCCATCCTCCTTCCATTTCTCTCTTTCTTGCCAAGGGGCCGACTCCTGCCACTCTCTCACTTCATCCCAAGTAGGCACTTCCTCAAACACTTGAAGTTGGCAGCTGGCTCCGATCCCCCCTCGTTTAGGATTAACGATATAGTGATCTCTGGCGCACCATTGGGCCACTCGATCAGCATAATCGTTTCCCAGTGATACTTTGTCCATGCTCTTCTTATGAGCAACGCATTTTACCACTGCCAGTTCCTTGGGTAACTGGATGGCCTCTAAAAGGTCATGAACAACTTTTCCATTTCGAATGGGAGTACCTGAGGAAATCAGGAATTCCCTCTGTAGCCACAATTGGCCAAAGTCATGCACAATTCCATAACAGTACTGACTGTCAGTATACACTGTTATGCGTAGGTTCTTCCCAATTTGGCAAGCTTTTATCATAGCAATCAATTCGGCTACTTGTGCAGACTTGATATTATATAGGTAACCTGCTTCTTCAATTTTTGTTAAAGAGACTACTGCATAAGCAGCACTCAGGCCTCCTAGTTCATGTCTTATACAGGAACCATCTACAAACAGTTCTTTAACATGCTCAGGCAATGGCGTTTCTTTTATGTCTGGGCATGGTTTGGTGCTGAACTCTGTCAGATCAATGCAGTCATGTTCATCATCATCCCCACCTTCCATTTCCAGGGGGTCGGGGAGTAAAGTGGCAGGGTTCAGAATACCGCACCTAACAATGCTTACATTTGCTGCACCCACAAGAATCCTCTCGTATTTAGTCAGCCGACTAGGGGTGAGATACTGCGTTTTAGTTCTAGTCAGTAAAATTACCACTCCATGTGAAACATACATAGTCACAGGATGTCCCATGACAATGGACTCACTCTGTTCCAAACTTGCGCAGGTAGCAGCTACTGCTTTCAGACAGCCTGGTAACCCAGCAGCTACTGGGTCCAAGGTGGCAGAGAAATAGGCCACAGGCCTTCTGGTCGTGCCATGTTCTTGAGTCAGGACTGACAATGCGCAATTATCGCGAGTGTCACAGAATAGGGCAAACTCTTTGGAATAATCTGGCATTCCCAACGCAGGGGCTGTACACAGACAGTTTTTTCAGTCTTGTGAAGGCCATTAGGCTTTCATCGTCCCATTCTACAATATCTGGCATTCCTCTCGTGGTCATTTTTATCGAAGGCCTGGCTAAGACTGCAAATCCCAGAATCCATTGCCTGCAGTACCCTAGTACACCCAGGAACATTCTGATTTCTTTTTGAGTACGGGGCAACTGCATCTTTTGAATTATTCTCACTCTTTCTGATGTGACTTTTCTGACACCCTTTTCTATCTGGTGTCCTAGATATTTCACTGATTTGGCACAGAACTGTAGTTTGTCAGGGGCCACTTTATGCCCTTTCTCACACAGATGATTTAGTAGGGCAATGGTGTCAACTACACAGTCCCTATGACTTTTAGACGCCAGTAGAAGGTCGTCTATGTACTGCACTAAGACAGAGTTCCCAGGTAAGGTCAAAGTCTCTAGACATTTTTTCAAGATCTGATTAAAGATAGAGGGGCTCTCTGTATACCCCTGAGGGACCCGGTTCCAGCAATACACGTGACCTTCGAAGGCAAATGAGAAAAGAAATTTGCTGTCGGGGTGCAGGGGTATCGAAAAGAATGCATGACACAAATCAATCACAGTGAACCACTCAGCATCCCAAGGAATCTGGTACAATATCACTGCTGGGTTCGGGACAATAGGGCAGCAAGGAACTACAATTTTGTTTACCTTTCTCAGGTCTTGCACTACCCTGTACTTGCCACTAGGCTTCTTGATACCCATAATCGGTGAGTTGCATGGGCTACTCATCACTTCCTGTATGATGTTTCCTTCTAATAATTTTTGTATTTCCAGAGTGACACCGGCTTTCACTTCAGCATTCATTCGGTAGGGCTTAGTGTTAGGGTATACTGCATTGTCCTTGATGGCTATCTGAATGGGGTCTACATCCTTCATCAATCCTACATCTTTTCCAGTGAAGTCCCACACATCTGGCTTTACTGCTTCCTGGAGTTCTTTGGGCAAGTCCTGCAGGGTCAATCTTTTAATTTCTGAGTCAGGTCTGAGTAACAATAGTTTATAAATGCCATCTTCATCCGGGGTCTGAATTTCAACACCTTTTGGTGTGCAAAAGATGGTACAGTTCATTTTGCACAGCAAATCACGACCCAGTAGATTCACTGGACTGGTGTCACAGACGACAAACCTATGCATTTGTTTAAAATTTCCAATTGAAATCTCCATTGGTTCGGTAACAGGAGTACTAATCAATTGATTAGATACACCCACTACTTGGATATTTTCTCCCGAGAGGGGTAGGTTTGGAACGTCCACTGTTCTTACAGTAGAACGGGTAGCGCCAGTGTCCAACAGGAAGGTGACATCATTTCCGTCAACCTTTCCTTCAATGTATGGTCCAGACTGGTCTACCGGCAAGGAAGCGCCAAGTACGCACTCCTCGTCCTCCCCTCTCAGGCCCCGTCAGTACTGATCATTACAAAGGAAGGTATCATTCAGCAGATACTGCGAAGTTGCTGTATTTCTGTTCTCACCGCTTTCCCAAACTTCTATCTCCTCACCCTCTGCCTGTTTTCCCCTGTATACCTGCTTTGGCGCACGAGGCACCTGAACTGTTTTTACCTGTGGTTGCGTTTTTCTTGGTCTTTCTTTCTGCGTCTGTGGAGTTAAATCAGGTGTTTTGGGGTTATCATCTGTCAAATAGGGACACTCGTTTCGCCAGTGTCCAATTTCGCCGCACTGATGGCAGGGAAATTTCTTCATAGCCTCTTCCCTGCTAAATTTGGGCCGGGGCTTTCCTCCACCCCCTCCCCCAGGACTTTTGTTCTCAGCATTTTTAACCATGTTACTCAACTGTTTTTCCTGCTGTTCTGCGAGCTTTACTTGAGCCCACATCACCTTTTCCTTAAGGGCCTTTTTCTTTTCTGCCATCTCGTCCTCGCAGTACTTAGCGTACCGCAGGACCTCATCCATTTTTTTTGTATGCCAACAGATTTTATTATCTTTTATCCACTGACAAATTTCAGGTCTTAAACCATTTACAAACCTGTAAATAAAGTGCGTCATGTCTTTCAAATCGATGTTATCAATACCACTGTATGTTTTGAATACCTGCAATAACCTCTCATAGAAGGAGTGCACTGTCTCGTCCCTTTCCTGTGTTGTCCTATCTATTTTTGTCCAATCAGTTTCCTTTGCGGGCACCTTTTCTTTCAAATGCTGAATTACCTGCTCATATTTTCGCATGACATCCTTTGATGGCTCCCCTGTTTCCTTATTTCTTGGGTACTCTTCACTAGGCCAGTCTATGGCTATTTTACACTGGGTCCATAAATCTACCGGAACCACAATGTCGAAAAACCCATCCAGGTCTTTCCACAGACACTTCTGTACTTTCACGAACCTTTCCACCTGCCTGTACCAATCTACTGGTTTCTCTCGTAATTTTGGAAAATCGTTCGTAAAGGACACAATATCCTGTCTGGACCAGGGGACATGCACATATTTCCCTCCAGGTACTTCGCGCATGGGGCATAACTGCTCAGGTTTTTCTACCTCCCTTAAAGCAAACTCAGGAGTCACTTGTCGGGAGCGAGCCTCTTCCCTCTTTTTCGCCCACCTGCTTCTCCATCTTTCCACGTCTCCCCATTTTTGCAGTACCCCCAATAATTCTTTAATCTGCAACTTTTTCCCTGCCACATTCAGGTGCTCTATATCTTTGTCTGAGAAGTCTGCTCTGTACGGTTTCTGCAAGGGCTTGGATTTTGAGATATCTACCCCCATACTAGCTGCGGTGTCTGTCAGTTTTTCGTGGAGCACTCTGGTGTTCCTTGTAAAACTTTTACACATAAACGACAATTCTTCTTCAGAGTAGGTATTTAATCGATCCAACCCCACATTTCCTGCCATTAATTCTTCTATTTCTACTCTCAGCTTGTAGAGGTCTAAAGGTTTCGTTTGCGGAGTCTGTTTCTCTAATTCGCGACTCCAACTCTCAATTTCATCCGGAGTTACCAGAGAGACACTCCTAGTACCTGTTGCTGACTCTAATTTAATTTCTTTCGCATTAAAAGGGTTATGCCTCTGCTGCATTCCCCTCCCGGTCTGTTTGTTTGGTAAGTCCAAGAACGCAACTTCAGACTCACACTCACTGGACTGATCGTCTATGATTATCGGTTCCTGTCTCGGGGGTGCCATGACTGGGGTCATGACTGGAGTAATCCGATTTCCCTGACCATTTCCGTATAACGGAACCACTGGTCCAATAGTTACTGGAATAGTCAACGCCTCAGGACTGGTATTTAACTGGGAGATTTTCTGAATTATTTCTGTCCTTTGTCTAGCTAGAGCCTCTTGCTCCTTTTCCACTAGTATCCTTCTTAAAGTCGTATCATGTAATATCTGTGGGGTCAATGGAGGAGTAAAACTCGGGGCAGTGGGGTGCGTTTCACTTGGTCCCCCACCATAATTCGGTTTTGGGAACAAGGTTCCGGTGTTAAAGGAACTGCGCTCTTCTTCATATGGAGGTTGAACAAAAGGCAGTCCTGAATTCGATGGTTTCTCTTCGTTTTCATACAGGGGTCTGGGAAAGAAAACGTTCGTACGTGAATATTTTTCTTCCTGGCTTGCGGGCACTTTGGGATATATATCCCTTGTTTCCGCCGGTTCGGGTTTCTCAAAATAGGGCAATACTTGACCACCCCCTCCCAGTCCTAGGGATCTGTCTTCTTCCTTGAGGAAGTGGCGTCGGGGAGCATCTCCTACACTGGAAGGTCGGGTTCCCTCATTATAAGGTGGCGGACTTCTGGTACAGATGTCATCTATCAATTCATCATCTGACTCCCCAGGGGCCCCCCAATGCTTACACTTTTCGGTACTTTTCTCACCCGCTGCAGGGTTATGACATGCCGGCATCATGGGAAACAGACCCTCAACAATCATGCTCTGCCTCCACTGTTTCATCCTTTTGTCCCTGGACTCCTGTTTCAGCCTGGGGTACCACTTGGTCAAACCCTTGTCCATTCGGGGTCTTTCTCTTTCAAAAGCCTCAATCTCCCATTCCTCTAATGCCTCATACTGCGTTAGTCTCGGTCTGGGAGGCAATTCATTCATGCGAGTTCTCAAATTAAATAAAATTCTGCCATTGAAAGTACCGTCTAACGGAAAAGCCAATACTCCGTCATCTTTTGTGTACTTCACCCAATTCTCCAACCACACACAGGTATTGTACCCTCGGTCAAACATCATGAATGAGGCAGGAGTATTCGGTGGCGGGATAGTAACGCCCTCTCTAGATTTAATCGGTTTGTCCGTTTTGAAATAATTCTTTACCCTACTTACAAGGGACATCTTTCTCTTAGCTCCGTACATGATATCGTATCTATTAGCTTTCCACTGATCCCTTTCAAACCCTAGGTGCCTTGGATCAGGTCGAGTTCCTGTAGTCTGCGAGTGCCACATACGACTTCTACGCTAAACTTTGCTTACAAACTACCTCCAATCAGAACGCGCTTCAGAAATCCGTGCAACCAATGGGTGCGCGACTCTGAATAATCTCCGCCAATGGGTGCGCGGCCCCTTCGTGAGACAGTTCCCACGCTCTGGCGCTCACCCCTCCTTTACAATCTCAGCTCCGCTACCCGCCCGCTGCTTCTACCAATCCCAGCGCGGCACAGAGTGACGTCAGAGGCGCTTCGCGACTGACTCCCTCCCTTCACAAGGTAACGGAAACTTTCTTTCTTTTAAAGTGCTCAGTGCTTGGTTATTTTACAACAAATACACATTCGCCACAGTGCTCAAGTGTCTAGACAGAAAGCTCTCTTTTACTGCAAGTAAACTATTTCCATTTACTTTTCACACGCTGCGGGCAGATCCCTTCCGCCTACCCTTCACTCTAGCATCGGTGAACCTGTTATTCCCCAAAACTCATCCACTTCTCCGGGATATATCTGAGTCTAAGGTTTCTCAGCGGACCCCTTTGCTTTCACCCAAGCTCCGAGGAACCTGCTACTCTTCCGATGTGACCCTTACTAGGTTACGCCACTATGGGAATTTTGCCAATGAACCCCGTTACTGACATTTATTCACACATGTATTCAGAAAACCCTAGTTAGTGCTTCCCGGTTATCTTAACGTGCACCTAACTTTCCTCGAGCCTGTGACCTCAGGACAATGGATTCTATTCACCACTTGCCCTTTCAATTCCCCGGGGAGTTCGGACAACACAAAACTAAACGGTTTACGAACGCATGGATTAATACATATAACAATATAAAAACAAGAATAATAACAATACAGCAATTCATGAATTCCAAAACAGCGTATTCACAAGAGAATGATCAGGTCTCTTAGAACAGCCGCTCTTCTAGCAGCATTAATGTACTAGCAGCTTCCGACTCAACTAGTCCAACTAATCCTGCCTAACCTTTAGTTAGTCCCTAACCATCCCTCTGCTACCAGTAAAACTGATAGAGCGCGCGAGGCCACCCGACCAATAATTTTCGCCGTTTCCGGCTTCAGGGCCCATATACTTTCAAATCACCATATACATTGACCAGGTGACTTCACGAGCTCTACCAATTTGTGTGTGTGTTCCCTACTATTATTTCTCAGTGCACCCGACTTACCATCCACCGATGCGGGTACCTAATGACCACAATGAATCAGGGAGCTAGCTGTAAAAGGAAAGGCAGCAAAATACAAACCCAACCAATAACATTCAAAATACTGTTGAAATGACCACGGACAACGGGAAGTTTTAAAATGTTTATCTAAAGTTCATTTGCTTCATGCATAAGGTACATAAGAATAAGGCAATCAATAACCAAGATAATGTAAATGATATAACTGTAGAGAAATAACGACAGAGTAATCATTGAAATACTGACATAAAATACAACGAGAAGATACTATGCTATTCAGTAATATTTAAGCATGGGCAGACTATGTATGTATAACTACAGGAGGGCCTATAAAGAGTAACACGCTTCACTTAAGGTAAACGGGCCTTTAAACAGTCTAGGCAATGAGGTTCTAGACCATATCAGAAAATGACAAACTGCAATGCAAAATATAATCTCTAACAAGTGAGAAGACATAGGAACAAACTTATGGAAAAATGCAAATGACTTTCAATAGTTGCGGAAAGACATGGAAAAATAACATATGCAATGGGAAACTTTATTGAAGCAAAAGTCAGAAATTCAGAAGGTGCAAGATTTAAGAGGTTCAGAGCAATATTTACCTAGAATGGTGTGGAAACCAAACCCTGGCCACGGGTCAGTTAAGGACAGGAAACCCTCAAGGAAGGATACCCCTCAAAGGACAGCAGGTGCAGAATGGACACCCCGGACAGGACAGGATACCCTCGGATTGGAAATCAGGACAGGACCTCAGCACAGGACAGCAAACCCTCAGACAGGACCGCTCAGGACAGGACCGGAACCCACAGTTCGGAAGCAACGCCTGCGCTCCACCCGCTCTGCAGCTATCGATCAAGACCCCGATTGGGTCAGCGAACTCCCAGCAAAGTGCTTCGCCAGCACTTTAAGGTTCAGTAGAACCTTAGTCTATGGTCAATTTCGGACAGAGTGCTCCGCAGCGCTCTGTATCTTCAGTCACCTATTGAGTACGATGGGTCAGTGACAGGTCAGCTAAACCAGACAAGTCGGACGGTTCCCTAGGTGAACCCAGGGTAGATATACAGTTTGGGGACAGTGTACCACCCCCCAATGTTGCAAAGTGTCAGAATCCCTCAATTTGGATTGGTCCTAAGGTAGGATTTGGGTAACACACCAATCACAATACAATATTTCAAGCCTGTATTTGCATGCTTGGGTACCGCCTAGAAAGATTGGGGTTCCCATGAGAAGCTACACGGCAAGCAGTAGCACAATATTACATTGTAACATATAAGGAGCCACATTCGCTGTTCTCGCAGGGCAGAGGTGACTTTCTCAGGAGCATCTCGCCCATCGCTGCCAACTGGCTATGTTCCATCAGTCAAGGTCTACTGTGCAGCAGAGAGTTGCGCAGGCGCAGAAGGGACCTCCAATATGGCTCTCCTCTCTCTCAGACCCCCATTCCCCGCGGTACATGAAAAGTAAGCAAAAACAAATTAATACATAATAATGTCATCATGAAAACACATCACAGGGTTTGTACTTTCTACTTATCATCATAAAATATACTTATGCAGTTTAAATGTTAGCTACATGGATACAGGCACAAGAGCAGTGGCACGAGCAGTACCACATGATGGGCACAGCTATGCATTACGCATGCGCATAAATTTCCCTCCACTTCTGCAGACGCGTCAGGACACGTGAGTGTGGCTGACGCATGCGCAGTAACTAAAATACAAGCGGCGGCCATATTAAAGGACACGGATTAAATGCATTCGAAATACACATAGGCAAGCTTCGTGAACTTTGCCCAAACAAAAATAAACGTTAGTAGAACATACATTTGTTACCTTATTACACATAAACGAGGTTCTTGACTTCGGCAAGCCGCAAAATATGCGAAGCTTTGCTTCATCAAATCGACCTGGTCAAACCACAATCATGTGGCCAATATTAAGTAGTAGGCTCAGTGTACCCCGGGAAATAGCAGGAATCCAAATCTTGCTACAATCCAAAAGGTTCAAATTGAAAGACTTATCACATTTGATAAACCTGCAGTAAGAAAAGAAGGACTATGCAACAAAGCGATGAAACTGATGCCTCTGGATACCCAAATAACAGTTCGTCAAGGCACACCTATCTACAATGATGTGACATCTGACTACATAGATATGGAAAAAAGAGAAAAGGCTCCAGTGACTCTGAATAATCCTGAACCTATCCCTACAATTGACAGAACTGCTTCTGGCTATTTCATAAACTTTGATACCTTTTCAGAAGATCCCAGTGAAATTGATGAAACACCAGGAAAAATAAAAACATACAAAGAAAAGTTAACAGAACTCTTTCATCAACTTGGAAAAACATATCTGGTTTCACCATGGGTTGAATTTTGTATTGGGTTAGGTGCATTTTTTCTCCTGCTCTGGCTCATACTTGTGTTAAGCTTGGGAAGGATGATAGAGGAAAAATATAGTTCTATGGACACAGCAAGTCAGAAAATCAACTTGGTCCTGACACCTCACAAATCATCTCATCGTGAAAAAAGAGACACGTCATCAGTGAAAATCACAGCCGTACCTATACCTGGTGGTATAGCATGGGGCACTACTGACTATGACATTTATGTCCCGGTGGAACTGCTGAAGATTCCACACCAATTTAAGGTTTCTTTCAGTAACTTTGCATCACCCAGCACATTCAGTGATGATTGGGACTTTGAAGCTGTTAATAACATGATGTCTGATTTAGAAATGTCAGCAAAATTCACAGAACATGAATACTTACAAGGTTCATCAGATTATGAACACATGTATTGTTTTAACCACTATGGTCATCATTATTTGCATAAATCTGCTAACCCTAGAAATATTTTTACTGACAATCAATGGGAACATTGTCCAACGCCAGCAAAAGGCAGCTCGAAAACATTTTATGTGAAATTTCAATACTTCTCAGGGTATAATGTTACCAATCCAGAAACGTTTTATTTTAAAAATTAAAATAAAACAGGAATGAAAACAATGTTGACCAACACTAAACAAATTTATTCTGCAAACTTTTATGCTCAAATGTCTACATTGGGTTTCGACTTTTGGAACGACAACATTGAGACGAAGACCATCTGGGGTACAAAAGATTGGCAGGTGCAAGGTTTAGAAGCACTATTCAGAGCCTGCATAATACCAGAACAAATAATGTTCTTGAATGACACTGTTCAACAAACATTTTGTCTTGGCATTGCTATGGAATCTATGACATAATATCGACAGACAGAATATCTACATACAAAAATATCGACACAAAAATATCGAAGTCAAAAATATTGGAGTTATATCTTCATAAAGGTAAGTACAAAAATTTCGAAAATTTAATATCGTAGTACAAAAATATCGAAATTAAAAATATCGATTTTTAAATGTATTTATAATAATGTACAAATAATTTAAAAATACATATAATTTTACAAATATTAAATAAAAACATTAACACATATTTAAAAAATTATAACTAATACATATAAATTTAAAATAAATTAAAAACTCTACATATAAATGAATATATGTATACGTACTCCACATATTGAAACAGTAGGAAAATCGTTGGATAGCGTAGGGGTAAAAATTACTATTCCCACTCCAGAGGGTGCAACAGTAGGGAAAGCGTTGGATAGCGTAGGGGTTTAAATTACTATTCCCACTCCAGAGGGTGCAACAGTAGGGAAAGCGTTGGATAGCGTTGGGGTGAAAATTACTATTCCCACTCTAGAGGGTGCAACAGTAGGGAAAGCGCTGGATAGCGTAGGGGTAAAAATTACTATTCCCACTCCAGAGGGTGCAACAGTAGGGAAAGCGTTGGATAGCGTAGGGGTTTAAATTACTATTCCCACTCCAGAGGGTGCAACAGTAGGGAAAGCGTTGGATAGCGTAGTGGTAAAAATTACTATTCCCACTCCTGAGGGTGCAACAGTAGGGAAAGCGCTGGATAGCGTAGGAGTAGAAATTACTATTCCCACTCCAGAGGGTACAACAGTAGGGAAAGAGTTGGATAGCGTAGGAGTAAAAATTACTATTCCTACTCCAGAGGGTGCAACAGTAGGGAAAGCGTTGGATAGTGTAGGGGTTTAAATTACTATTCCCACTCCAGAGGGTGCAACAGTAGGGAAAGCGTTGGATAGCATAGGGGTAAAAATTACTATTCCCACTCCAGAGGGAGCAACAGTAGGGAAAGCGTTGGATAGCGTAGGGGTAAAAATTACTATTCCCACTTCAGAGGGTGCAACAGTAGGGAAAGTGTTGGATAGCGTAGGGGTAAAAATTACTAGTCCCACTCCAGAGAGTGCAACAGTAGGGAAAGCGTTGGATAGTGTAGGGGTTTAAATTACTATTCCCACTCCAGAGGGTGCAACAGTAGGGAAAGCGTTGGATAGCGTAGTGGTAAAAATTACTATTCCCACTCCAGAGGGTGCAACAGTAGGGAAAGCGTTGGATAGCGTAGGGGTAAAAATTACTATTCCCACTCCAGAGGGTGCAACAGTAGGGAAAGAGTTGGATAGCGTAGGGGTAAATATTACTATTCCCACTCCAGAGGGTGCAACAGTAGGGAAAGCGTTGGATAGCATAGGGGTAAAAATTACTATTCCCACTCCAGAGAGTGCAACAGTAGGGAAAGCGTTGGATAGCGTAGGGGTAAAAATTACTATTCCCACTCCAGAGGGTGCAAAAGTAGGGAAAGCGTTGGATAGCGTAGGGGTAAAAATTACTATTCCCACTCCAGAGGGTGCAACAGTAGGAAAAGCGTAGGATAGCGTAGCGGTAAAAATTACTATTCCCACTCCAGAGGGTGCAACAGTAGGGAAAGCGTTGGATAGCGTAGGGGTAAAAATTACTATTCCCACTCCAGAGGGTGCAACAGTAGGGAAAGCGTTGGATAGCATGGGGGTAAAAATTACTTCCCACACTACTCCCCCTTTAACACACAACACACTACACATACAAAAAAATACAATTATTATAAATTTCTATTAATCAATTATTAACAATTAATATTACTAAATTGATGTAATTATAAATGAACTAATTACCACATTTTAATTACTAATTAATTAACAATAAATACCAACAAATAAATACAATCTATTTAATTAATTACATTTAATTATATCACACCCTATCCCCCTATAAACACACAACCCACTACACATAAATAAATCACATCATTTAATCACTTAATAATTATTAATTACCAATTAATTATTAATTAACAATAACAAAAACATTAAATATATTAACAATAAAATATATATATATATTAAAACATTAACTCTAATTAATGTAATTAACTAATTAATATTACTTAATTACCAATTAATTATTAATTAAAAATATTTACAAAAATATATTAATTAATTAATTATTATTAAATTACTTACCACCCTATTCCCCTATAAACCCACAGCCCGCTCTGATACTAAAACGCAAAATGTAAACAAATTTACAAATTTTCAAACATACATTACAAAACATATTTAACAAACATATAAACAACATAATAAAATACATAACACTAAACAAATTTTCGATATTAGTAAATTTCGATATTAGTAACATACATACCTTAAAAAAACGATATTATGTCTGTCGATATTTTGGACATCGATATTCTATACCATCGAAATTAAAACAACGATATTATTGTATATCGATATTTTAATTTCGATATTTTGTCTCACTACCATTGCTATGATAAAAGATTTCAACAAACCGTCTATACCTAATCCAGGATGTATGACGGTACAACGCGGGTTTTACACCGCAGTACCATTACAACAAGGGTTTTACAACGCAAGTCGTTACCATGACTTGCACTCAAGGGTGCTGGACTTAGGAATAGTAAGATTTACTATTCCAACACCAGCCTACGTACAGTAGGGAAGGTGTTGGAATAGTAAATCTACTATTCCTTAGTCTAGAGCGCCCTCCAGCGCAAGTCGTGGTAATGACTTGCATTGTAAAACCCTCGTTGTAATGGCACTGCGGTGTAAAACCCGCGTTGTAATGCATGTTCCCCCCATATTCCATACCTGACAGTAATAACAATACTGATATGGACGTAGACGTATCCCACATTTTAAAACAAAGCAGAACTGATCCTGACTGGAAAAAATGGTTAATCTGGCCCACAGACACTAATAACTGTTGAGATAGATTCCTGAACAAAACACAAGGTTTCAAAATGAACAGGTAAGATCCAAGATACTCCCAGAGACAACATCCAGGGATAGTAACTACTTATAGTGTAGGGAAGCTATGCCTTGAATGGTTACAGACATCTACACTCTCGGAGATTAATCACCACTTATCTTTGCTTAACGAAGGCAATGATTTGCGAGATTTCTTACTGGAACCTCGCAAATTATGTCAAAAACTTTTCATACACGCCGGTATATACGCTGGGTACAACGAAGCATGGAAAGTACCGCAAATGGAAACTGCAGAAAAGATATGAGAAATTGATCGTATTCATTTAGAGAAAAGTCTCTCTGTAGTGGACAATGGGTTAACAACTCTGTCCTCCAGAATTTATTCTTTGGACAACATTGTATCTTCTGCCATTGACATAATAGAGCAGGACTTGCTAATGCTACAACATGGCCAGTCCCAATTACGTTCTATCATGCAGTTAGGCTGGACGTTACAAAATCTGCGCTCAGGCTACGTGCCTTGGCGTCTAATCAACCCAACCTCATTGTTTTCTGTATTTTTGTATCTTTGGCACAAAAAGGAGCAGACTATACGGTGCTGAACATTGAAAAACTGGAAAGGTTGCCATTGACAATTTCTGAGAAACCGGTCAATGAATGGATAATTCATGGCACCATAACAATACCAGTGACGATTTTCCAATTTCAGTATTGTCTACAGCACATACCAGCGGGCCTGTATGAAAGGTTGGGTGAAGAATATATTAAGTCAACCTGGACTTTACCTTACACACACAATTGTTGGAATAAGGGAACAGAGGTATTCCTTAGTGGTAATAATTGTAAAAATTCAATAAGTGGTACAATTTTGTGCCAAGGTATTAATTTACATGGAGCCTGGGATGGTTCTGCAAATAACCTCTCATGTCACCTGCACGGAACTCCCTCCACAGTAATAGAACCAATTTTCAGACAGCTATCCAATGGCAGCTACGTTCGTACTGAATGATCACAGCTGCTGTGGCATGTTGCCAGGAAAACTTTATTTCATGAATGTATTTTTCATTTTGCTTTGTAAATATTTGAAGGTGTGCTTTCTTATTAGCTCATACAGTGTACTTTCACTTTTGTTTTTTCATGTAAACAAGCCTTTTCAAATGCAAATTTGTATTTTGGATGGGATTGTGAACACTTACTTTAGATTTGATCAGTGCTTATAGGTCTAGTCTTATTGAACTTAAGATTGTGGAGTGGGTGTTGTAAACGAATCTAGGACCCTAGTGTAACTTTTCCCGATTCATGCCCTTATATAGGTATATTTTACCCTATCCTTATATAGGCACAGAAATCATTACCATATTTGGCCTGAGCCTTACTGCCCAAATACGGCAAGGCTACTTCCACTAAGTTCCGAGAATTCACAACGATTTCTTGGAAAAACCCGCTTTCAGCAGCTAGGATCTTCCCCCTGCTTGAATATTAAGTTATCCAAGAAATCCTGGAGTTTTCTGGGAATTGAACCTTTGAATGACGTTATTAAGCCCAATCATGTGTCAAACTCGGCACCTTCATGGTATAAATATGCCTACATTTGCACCAAATAACACACAGTGGTTTTTGGAGCAGATCGACTAACTACTTGCCCGACGCCCTGCAGCAGCAAGTGCCGAAGGAAGCCGACCCTCCAGCAGACGCACTGAGAGACGCTGTTTCTTCTCTTGCCGAGAAATCCAGCTCCAGAGTTTCCAGCTTACCCTTGCGGGTAGCTGGGAGATCGAGTCGTGAGAGCGAGATACAAGACCTCCTTCATTCTAAACCAAGGTACGGAGCTGATTAGACCCTTAGAGAATTCTTGATTAGACTCTTGGCAGATTCTAGGAAAAGAATACTAAACTTAAAACTACTCCTAAACTTATTTCTTCCCTTGTGCTATTCTTAGGTCAGGTACATCGGGGTAGGCGTATTTTAGAAGCACCAGTTGAGTACATTTAGCCATCTCTTTTATCATTGTATGTATTTTATGCATTTTATCTATTTAAAGCAACTTATGGCTTAGAAACCATGTCATGCTTTTACAGTACTACTTTATAATACTGTTTGTATTATATGCCTTATACTTTATAACCAGCATTACTATTGTAGAAGTCCATTTCTCATGCTTGAGATAGAAGACTGTTCAATAAATACCTTTTATTGAAAACGCCTGGCTCTCTAATTTCTCAGCAACTCTGGTGAAACTAAGTATACACGATTGACTGAGTAAAATAGTTATCTATTGTTTCCACGACTCTGAAGATTGATTTCTTATTCTTGGGAAACAAAGTTGTCATGTTATATGGTTGTCAGAAACTAATCCCTTCTTGTACTTTCGAGAAAGTATCTAGTGACCTCTGTGCTAGCTGGCACCCACATAATTAAGTCTAATATATTCGGCAGAGACCTAGTTGACCTTAGTCCTACGTCTAAGCTACAGTATATATTATTCCAATGCGCAGAGCCTATTGGGAATATAGGAACTACACTAAACCGGCTCAAATTAAACACTCATCATCCAGCTTATGGGTACGTTTTAGGAGTTTGTGCCTCGTTCTAAACTACATTTATTATTTTTTTTGTTTAAGAAGTTTTTATTGAGTTTTTGAAATACATAAGATAAAAGAGAAAATGGAAACAATAAAATGTAGAAAGAGGGAGAAGCAATAATAAAACATACATAGCATAATTGAAATATATATTTAGGCAAATAAAATATGAGTTAATGATAATGTACCAATTGGTGATAGAAAGGAAGCAAAAGAGAGAGAGAAGGAAGAAGAAGGGAAAAAGAGAAGAAAGACAGAGAAAAAGAAGGAGACGGAAGGACCAAAATTGCATAGGAAAATAGTATAGAGAAAGAAAGAGAAGAACTAGTGCATAGGAGAATGAGTAGAGAGATATGTAGTGAAAGGTAGCCAAAGAAGATCAGATTTAATTTTTTGAGAGAGAGAAATGGAGGAAACAGTAGCAATCCTGTGTACATCACAAATAAAATTCCACCAAGTTACTAAAGATATTTTAGAATTGTCTTTCCAGGATGATAGAATAACTTTAAAAGCTAATGCAATAAAAAGGTCAAATAACATGGAAACAGAAGATGAGTCAGCAACATCAGATGATAAAGAACTTAGGAAAACATTTTGTAATGATAAAGTAACATCGCATTTAAAAATTGACATGCAGATATTCCAAACAGAATTCCAAAAGGATAAAACATTAGAACATTCATGAAGTTGATGTTTCAACGTGCCCGCTTCTTTAGAACAAGACCAAATAATGGAGAGGAAGATGGTGAAAATGTAGAAATAGAAACAGGAGCAATAATGGTTCTATGGTAAATAAAATTCAAATATTGGGTTATACGAGCAGCTGCAGAAATTTTGAATAGCTTAGAGCACAATTTATCCCAGGTGGTAATAGGAAAAGAAACGGACAAATCAGTTTCCCACGCATTTTCAATATAGGATTTGGGTCTTTCAATAACATTTGATAACAATAGATTATATACAAGAGCAGCTTTAGGTCTGTGAGTTGAAAATAAGAGGTATAAAGGAGTAGAGAGAGATAAAGATGGTGTGTGAGTTGGGAGGAGAAAATTGGCTAGATGAGATTGTATGGCATTACAAATGATGGTATATTCATTTAGATAAGAATCAGGTAAATGATACTGAACTTGTAAAACATGTAAGGGAATAATAGAATTTTGGTGAATAAACTGGTAAACAAAAATAATACCCTTTTCCTTCCAATATTTGTAGTAGAATGATTTACATTTATATTTAAGAAATGTATTATACCGCACATTGGAAGGCAAAAAACATTGAAGCGGAGTAAAAGCCTTAGAAAATGTGTTGTATAATAGAGTTTTGGAGTATTTTAAAACAGGGTTAGTAGATATAAAGGAGCAGTTCGACATAAAAATTACATACTGAAAAGAAAAGTCTTTTAATAAGGAACGTTAAAAAATGACCCACCTGGGAACAGGAATATCAACAAAATCATAGGCTAAAGCTAAGGATTGCTTAATCAAAAAAGCCGAATGATATGCTTTAAAGTTTGGGAAACACACACCACCCTCCTCCTTGGGATGAATTAGTTTATTTAGAGCAATTTGTGGGTGTTTGTTGTTCCACAAAAACTTTATACAAGCAGAATTAATATGGGAAAAATATGCATTGGGAATCCAAATAGGTAGCATAGACAATGTATATAGAACATGAGGTACAATCATCATTTTAATGGTATCCAACCTGCCCCCCAGGAAAGATACAGGGGGGACCAAGTAAGAAGTGTTTGGATTTTATTTAGTAGTGCATGAAACGTGAATTTAATTGTGGCAATTAGAGATGACAAAAACCAAATGCCAAGGTATTTAATTTTTGAAGGACACCAAGCAAAATTAGTATCATTAAACATAAATTGATAGCATATGGAGTTTAAAGGCAAGACTTCTGTCTTTGAGAGGTTGAAATACTGGAGTATCATCATGTAATCTTTATTCGACAGTTAAGTCATAAAAGCACAAACATTAAAAACAAACATCATAAATCAATATACAACTCAATCTAAAAACATCCATAATTAGTCATTTTATATAAGTAATTAAGATATGATTAAATTCCTGTAACAACTATCGAATACATTGTTAAACATTGGAGATCAAATTAATTTTACTTTAAAATTCATTACTACCACATTTCAATAATATTTTGTGTAGATTTGATGGCGTTACTATATCAAGGTATCCAATATAAACAAGGAGAGCTCGTACAACCTTGTTAAATACTATGGACGTAAAACTACTATCAAGATAAGCATCGTAGTACCAGAGGATAGTACAAATGGCTAATTACTAGCTAACCAAAAGCAGACCTTTGATCAAATAGACCATGCCCAACTCAAATTTTTGGCCATGGCTATGGCTATAGGTGGAGTGGGATCAGTACATAAAATTCGCAAAGCTTCAGCATGTCTTCTAATACCCATTGAGTTGCAGGTGGGCTTCATCCACATATGACGTGGTGCAGCATATAATGGGCAGAAGAACAGTATGTGACTTACAGATTCCTGCTGATCCAGACACCTAAGGCATTTGTCATTGGTAGCTCCAGCCCATTTACCAGTAAATAACCTTGTTGACAGGGTGCCCACCCTGAGCAGAAAATACAATTTTCGATCATAGGGCTTCTCGATAAAATCCCAATACTTCTCTAGAACGGGCCAGGACTTATATTCTAAAAAACGTCCTGTAAGATGGGTGGAGAGTTCTTTACAACATGCTGATGAGAAGACCATTTCCCAATATCTTTCCTTCAAGATCTTTTTTGAAGGAAAGTCAGCATTATAGGGGTCATCCCATAATTCAATCATAGCCAATCTCGCTAGCAAAGATCTGATCTCCTTCAACCATTTAATTTTATGGAAGGAGTCTACTTCAATTATATCCATAAGGCCCTGAGCATAATGTGATAGTTCCTCTGTACACCATATTCTACGCCAGAATAATAAGGGGCGAAGCTTGTCCGAATCTTCTACTGCTTTCCTACCTAGATCCAAAAGAAGTGGCCTCAGGGGAGTACTTTGTGGAACATCAGTAATTATGCGTAGAAATGCATTCTCTGCTAAAGTTAAGTGCTTTAAGTTTTCAAACCCCCACAGTTCGGCACCATATAGGGCCGAACTCAATACTTTCATACCATAAATATCTAGTACAGGGCTAATTGGTTTAGTAAGTGAGGATTTAAATTTAGATACGAGAATCCCTGATTGCTGGTGATGTTTTAAAACGGCCAGATCAAGTTGGCTTTTCCAGCGCATATCGTTCTTCAAGGTGACACCTAAATAGGTAAAAGCATTAACTTGTTCCAAAGGGAGTCCATTCATGTACACACTACCTCTAAAAGATTTATGTTCATTAAAAGACATGAATTTGGTCTTGGCAGCATTAATTTCTAGACCACAAAGAAGGCAACATTCTTTGAACCGTTGTAAAGCCCTCTGGAGGCCACTTGGAGTTTTGGAAATAATCAAAGTATCGTCTGCAAACATGAGGATAGGGATACGAATACCTGCCTGCACCGGCGCATCCGTAGGGGTCAAGGAAAGATGGTCTGCCACTCCGTTGATAAAGAGCGAAAACAGGGTGGGCGCCCAAAAGCATCCCTGTCACACTCTCTTTCAACTGGAAAGATTTCCGTTACTTCGCCCTGTGACCCCCATCGGAACCGGGCAAAATTGTCCTCATGTAAGCGGACGATCAATGACAGCAGTTTCGGGGCCATCCCCATCTCCCCCAATACACACCATAGTTTGCTACGCGGTACTAAGTCAAAAGCTGACTTTAGATCAACAAACACGACATACAATGCCCATTTCCTAAAACCACTGTCTTTCAGTAAATGGTAATGAAGCGAAATACTTGGTCAATCGTACTTGTTAGGGGACGAAAACCGGCCTGCAATGGGCTCAAAATATTATATTCCTCCATCCAGGTCTGCACCTTACTCAAAACTAGTCTACCAATGACCTTCTGTATCAAATCAATTAGGCTAATAGGCCTGTAATTGCCAGCAACAGATTTATCTCCTTTCTTATACACCAGCATAATCACTGCCCCTTTCCATGAGGGAGGGACAACAGCTCCATGTGCAATTGCATTGGCCAGATAAACAATATATTGATACCAGATTGATTTATCATTTAAAAATACATCGGCTGGAATACAGTCTATGCCTGGAGCTCTTCCCTCTGTAACTGCTTCTAACGCCCCATCAACCTCCTCTGGTGTAAAAACCACACCTAAGTAAAATGTATGTGAAAATGTACCTTTATTCCCTTCATCAGGGCAACGGGCATACTGTGGCTTAAAATGTTTCGACCCACAGGTAGTGGGCTACATTGTTCTGTGGCGGGTCTGGACATCCCTCCCTATCCCATTTATAAGTATCCCAAAATAATTTCGGGTTTTTGGCCTCACATGCTTGTTTCAGTTTCTGCCATCTACATTGGTCCCATAGCTTTTTTGCCTCCATCTGAGCTTTCCTATAGCAGTCCCGAGCAGCTCTTACATTACCAGGGTCCCTAACTCTTAGTGCTGAGACCAGCTTAGCTCGAGCTTGTCGACATGCCTCATTATACCACCCTTCATGTTTCTAATTCATCATGCTCTTGCCTAAGCCCGATTTACAAAAATATGTTTTTAATCGAGCGAAGAGTTTAACATGGGTATCAATCATGAAGCCGTGAAAGTCCAAATTATTTGCACTGGCACCCAGGTCTGCTAATGCATTATTCACATTGTTGTTTATGGCGACCAGGGTTTCGGGCTGTTCAATGATTTTGCTCCATTTAAGGTGGCACATATTATTGGATAAAATAAGATCTGATGCTATTACACCATGGGTTGCTGGTGTCACATCTCCCTCATATATGTTAAATGATGAAGTGAGGGGAATATGGTCACTTTCTAAACGTCCCGCTACAACCATATCTTTGAGGCGGTGTCACAGTTTTATGTTGACTAGCAAATAGTCTATGCGACACGACCTGTGGCCATTATTATATGTACTGGCACCCTGCCGGTCGGATGGTGTTCGGCCATTGGCAGCCCTCAATCGTTTCCCCATACACAACACCTTCAGTTGTATGGCTACTTCAGTCCATTTTTTTATAGGTGTTATCTCAAGGTTGGGGATACCCCATCTGGTGTCTTCCTCCTCCGTGAGGCCCTGATCTTCTTGCCCTAATGGCTCGAATGTCATGTTAAAATCCCCCGCTACAAGCGGCAATATGTTGCTAGGCATAGTATCTATCAGATCATCTAGAGCTGAAATTACCTCTGATTTTTGCCCCCCCCGGGTGACCTCTTGCATATATGTTATAAATATCTATGCAACTACCTGAGGGTAAGCTTAGTCTTACTGCAAGAATATCATTATTCAATACAGCAAGTTGTTGTACTTTACAACTTAAAGACTGCCGAACCCAAATCACTAATCCCCCTAACGGGCGACCTTTATCTTTCTTTATCGCAGGGACCTGGTAGTTAAGATAGCCTATACGAAAAACAGGGTCCACCGACCATGTCTCTTGGAAGAGACAAATGTCGTGTTTTTCAATAAAATCAGACCAGTCAGGCAAAGCTAATTTAGATCCCAGTCCCGCTATGTTCCAAGATAACATTGATGTATAGCAATTATTATGGGACGAGCCATCAGCATTGTCAATCCTACCAGGTTGACATTGCTGCCTATTTTCATTACTTGGCCCTAGAGCTAATATTAGTTTTGTTTCTCCCATTGATTGAATTGGTGTTTACTCACAACCCGGAAAATCCAGACCCATTTTCTCTGTACTTGTTTGGATTCTATTAAGATGGGGGTCTAATGTCCCGATCTGAGTGTTAGCCTTGCCAGCAGTTGAATTTCTACTCCAAGCTAACTTGTCATCATATAACAATGCCGCATTTACCCTGTGCTTAGGATTGGATAATCGTCAATCACAATCTTCTAAACCAGACAACACATATCTGTTGGTCAACCCAATAGCCCCTACATCCCTCCTGACCTGTCTCCCATTCTATAAGCATATTTCTGTGGTCAGTGTGGGTGGCAGGGTAGAAATAGGTTAAGGGCAGGGATTGAATTTGCATGGCTGAACATACCGGAACCCATATGCAGATATGTTCAGCTGCCCTCTATTCCTAAAATTCATTATAACACAATCTCCCTTGAAAGACTTTTTCCGTGGCCCTACCCAATCCACTCACCTAGCGAACAGAATTTCAGGAGATACCATAGTGGTAAATGGCCTGTTGTAATTAAGCCAGTGAATGCATTTGTTTTTAAGCTCTGTATACACCTCCCTTTTGCCCTGGCTCAAGGCTGGGACCCCCGCAAGCACCACCACATATGGTATAGACTCGGGAGGGAGATCTAAACACGGTAAACCATTTGTTAATAAATCACGGGGCGTATTACTATTCGCTCTGAGTTGTAGATTCTCAATCCTACTGCCATCCCCTATCTCCGCCCTTCCACTCATTATGGTGTGATTGACCACTGCTGTATCACTAGTGTGGGGTAAAGGATCTTTAAACACTACAGCTGGGGAAATTGTATCAACTGTATTGTTCGTAGTCGGCAGGGCAAGATGGTGATCAACTATGTTAGTTTGCCAGTCAATCTCTTTTGCATTTCAGTCGCCCCTTTGGCCCGTTTTCCGTCCAGTGTCTGGGCCGAAGCAAACGATAGTTCACGGTACGCAAGTCTGTTTTCAATCATTTTAAGTCTATCATAAAGAGGGAGACATGTCTTGTTAAAGATGTGTTCCAATTTGGTCCAAAAGTCCAATCCCAGCTCAGTATGGAACGCAGCACTAGGGCTCGTTGTGGGTGCAATCACTTGGGTAATAGGCTGGCATATGGCAGGACTATTTGGAGTTGTTGGCATCATGCTCTCCCCTGCATTGTTGGGTTTCTGAATTTTTGCTTTTCTACCTTTCAAGGGAGCGCCCCCACGCTTCCTTTTGGGAATTGGATCTACTGCAGATTGTATTGCCCCCAATTTGGAGCTATGTGCAGACCGCGTTTTTACACTTGGCGTCGGCGATCCAGAGTGCTCGTTGTAATGGCTAGAGGCACTTCGAGTAACCGATAAAACATCTCTACTAGCAGATGGAGTGGACGAACCTTCAGCGGCTTGTGGTGGTTGGGTCCCCTCACACTCGTCATTACCGTCTCGCCTAATAAATTCAATATCTTGTTGGGGATTTGGCGACGGTACCTGGGCCAGTCTACCCATGGACGACCGTTTATCAAAGGCAGGTTCCATTGATAGTCTCCTTTCGGTCAGCTCTATTTCGTGGGCCAGAACGGATGATGCTCTCGTGAGAAACTGATCCAAAGTGCCCACGATTGACCCACCAGTGATGGACTTCCTGCCCCTCCCAGTCTTAGAAGTAGTCATTGCAGAAAAAAGAGCGCCTACTCCTTTAAGCGCTTGAGGTGGTTAGTGCTTGTTAGATCTATGATAAATGGGAGAATGCTGGTCATGCACTAACCTTTGATAGTAGAAGTTAGAGAGGGGCCCCGTCCCATCCTCTCCCGTTCTCGAACAGGCTCAAACGGGCCCGCCCTTGGCCCGGGCTTCGCCCGGCGCACGCCCGCGCGCGTCCCGCGGAGCGGGGGCCACGAGCAGTTAAGTAGGCAGGAATATGAGCGCAGCTGAAGTGGATGACGGGGCTGCTGGTCCTCGCAGTCCCGCTATAAGCTCCCCAGTGGCTGTGAAGGTCGGCAAGGTCCCAACATGAGCAACACGAGCAGCAGCATTGTCACCTTACAGCACTCCTACAGGAGTACAATCGGACTTCATTCATAAAATGCGGTAGGGAATCAAGAGGATTAGACATGTAAATCAATATATCATCTGCATAAGCAGATATTTTAGTTTCTACAGAATTATGTTTGAAGCCAGTGATCTGTGAGTTAACACGAATACGCTCCAGAAATTGTTCAAGGCAAAGGATGAATAATACAGGGGAAAGAGGGCATACCTGCCTTGTGCCTCTGGACAAAGAAAAAAAATTTGGAAAAATGATTATTAACAAAAATACTGTCTCGAGGGCAAGAGTACAAAAGTTTAATATAAGAGATTGAAGAAGGCCCAAAACCAAACCATTGGAGAGTTTGAAACATAAATTGCCAATTGATACGTTCAAATGCCTATTCCGCATCCAGAGAGAGGGCAGCAAGGGGAAATTTTTACTTTTTGCCATAAGAAATGATATTTGCAAACATCCGAGCATTATCAGATGCTAATCTGCCTTTCACAAACCCAACTTGGTCAGTTTTAACCAATTGAGGAATGATAGTTTCAAGTCGGGATACAAGAATTTTGGCAAACATTTTGCACTCATAATTTATTAGCGATATAGGACGATAGTTTTTACAGTAAGAAGGGTCTTTATCAGGTTTAGGTATTATAACAATTAAGGCATCCATGAAAGAACCGGATGCTTTGGCGTCTGCAATGAAAGAATTGAAAAGTGGCAATAGTTTGGGGACAAAAATGGAATTAAAGGTGTTGTAAAATTCTATAGATAGACCATCGGGTCATGGGCCTTTTGACTTTTTTGAAGATTTAAGAGCATTAGTTACCTCTTGAAGAGTGATGTCTTTCTCTAATGCATGAAATTTATCAGATAGAGACGGTGGGGGAGGGAGACCTGAGAAAAAGGTATTTAAATGTTGATTAGTGGGAAATGTGTCATCGGAATAAAGAGATTTATAGTATTCATGGAAGACCTCGGTAATATCCTCATCTGATGAGACTAGTTTATTAGTAGATTCATTAAGGATAGGGCCAATATTTGTATGTTCAGATTTAACTTTCAAGTAATTAGCTAACATCTTACCTGATTTATTCTGACCTCCATGATATTTAGATTTAATTTTAAGCAAAATATTACATGCTTCAATTGTTGCTAGTTTGTTAAGGTCAGCTTTTGCTTTAATCAAGTCATGAAGGGCAGAAGGTGATCGAGATGTAAAATACGTGTGTTCTAAGCCTTTAAGTTTTTGTAATTTATCCTCATATTTTTTTCTTGTAAATTTCTTTTTTTTCGATACATAAGAAATAGTGAAGGCATGAAAAGCGGCCTTAAAGGCATCCCAGTTGTTAGGAACAGAAGAGTCTAATGGGTTATTGATACTAAAAAATTTATTAATAAAAGTTTTAGCTTCTTTAATAAAAACAGTGTCTGATAATAAAAAATTATACGTTTCCAACTACTAAAATGGGAGGAGGTAAATGAAAGGTCTAGTACAGCGCGAACAGGGGCATGATCAGATATAAAAATGGATCCAATTTCAGAAGTTTGAATAGAAGGAAGCAGGGATTTACTGACCAAAATATAATTAATTCTAGAACGGATGTGATGCACATTGGAAAAAAAAGTATATTCAAGCACATCAGGATTACAAGTCTTCCAAACATCATACAATGGACGAGAGGCAATGCCCGATTGAAAAGCTTTATGAGATTTATCAGGATGAAATTTACATTAAGACAATCTATCAGAAAAGGGATCCAACCATTGGTTAAAATCACCAGCAACAATAATATTAGGACAGTCCACTGAAGAAAGTAGAATTTTAATGTCATTCCAGAATTTAGGGTTTGGTTTAACAGGGCCATAAATATTTAGCAACACTAAGGTTTTGTTCTGTACCACAATCTTTGCCATTACCCATCGTCCATCAACATCATTTTGTGTAGATATAATTTGTACTGACAATGCTTTATGAAACAATATAGCAACGCCCCCCTTTTTGTTGGATGAAGGAGAAAAAACAACTTGACCCACCCATTGCCTTTTTAACTTAAGAGACTCTGCTTCAGTACAATGAGTTTCCTGCAGAAAAGAAATCTGAGAATTGAGTTTGGATAAATGAGACAGTACCTTTTGCCTTTTGACTGGATTCCCAAGACCACGGACGTTCCACGTGACAAACTTACACATAATGGAGTGATAAGAGGGTGTAACACGGGTGAAGATGATACACTGCAAGGATACAACTACAAGAAAAAACACACCACATAAGAGGGTTACATATGTAAAATATTACAAAGAAAACCACAATACCAACATATATTAGCAATAAAGCAATGACAGATACCAATGTTGAACAAATACAGATAATTTTGAGAAACAAACAAGTAGATAAGGCTAGGACGAAAGGTGAGATAAAAAGTAAAAAAGAGGAAAAAGAAAGAGAAAGAAAGGAGAAAGAAAGAAAAAAGGAAAAACAGGTAAACAGATCAAGGCAAAGCTGCCAGATCTGACAAGAGAGAAGAAGGAGAAGCAAAAGGAGCATAGCGGCACCAGAGGACACGGACCTCAGTAACAGGTAAAAAGGAGGAGAAGAAGGAGAAATACCTCATATGAAAAGGGAAGAACAAATAACATAAGATCATGTTTAAAGACATACTAAGCTGGTCAAAAAGAATATTCCTGAGCAAAAAAAATAGAAAGAATCAGTTATTAGTGTCCATTCCATTAGAAGAAACATTCTGTAGGTATAGTCTAAGTTTTTCCGGATCATCAAAGGAGCGTGAACGGCCATTATGTGTGATCTTGTAGAGACATGGATGAAGAATGCCATATTGGATGTTAAGATGTCTCATTTGAGGACGTAGAGCTAAAAAGTCTTCACGACGTGCATTAGTTGCATTGGAGCTATCCTGAGAGATGAAAATGTTATGGCCAGACCAGATAAGACGACGTTTAAGTTGTACAGCTTTCAAAACATGCATCAATTCTGTAAATTCAAGGAAGAGCATTATGATACCACGTGATTTGGTAGCGTTAGAGTTGAGACGACCCAGGTGGTGGGCTCTTTGTATATTGAGGGGAGTTACCGATGCTTGCAGCTCCAGAAGTTCTGGAAGGAATTTCTGTAGAAAAGAAACCATATCAGGACCCTCAACATTTTCCGTAAGACCATATAGGCGGAGATTGTTTCTTCGATTTTGATTTTCAAGGTCCTCAGTGTGGATTTTAAGCTTATGTATTTCCTGTTCGAGTAGAGGGACTTTAGAAGAGACATCTTGAAGATCACTAACGCGTTGTTCCGGTTCCAAAAAGTTACCTTCCATAACAATCCACCATTCCTCAATCTGTTTTAGTATTTCGTTGGTCGCAGACATGAAAGGTTGAAGACCACGAACTTCATCGAGTATAGAGTCTAAAACAGGATTCTGAGATGAATGAATAGGAGAAGGCGGATAATTTTTAATGTCTTTTCGGTTTCGTACCAGATATGGATGGTCTAGCATTGTGGATGGATATCATTAGCCATTGTAAGTTGTACAAAGGTGACCTAGCTTATTCAAAAATGAAGATCCATAGGAAATCCGAACTAGGATATTTATATTTATTGTTTTGTTCAAGATGCAAACATATGGGAAGAAATCTTCCAAGTTGTAGTAGGAGTATTTAACCACAAGTAAAGGTCCTCAAAAAACTGAATGTTGAAAATAGGGAAAAGAACAGCTGTACATAGACCTCAAAAAACAGTCAAGAGCATGTACATGTAGTTGAGAAATGAGGAGAGCAACAGCGGCTGGACATTAACAGTGTAGTAATACACAAATACAGCGACCTAAAAAGGCAGCCGCTCATATAGTTCACAGGATATGCTTGTTGTGAATTAGGAGCAAAGTATTAGAGATGAAGGCAGCTCACTGGAAAATAATACATCCTCATTTCCTCGAACTATTGAATGTGCAGGTGGGAGGAGAAAAAATCAAAGAACAATAGGCGAGAAAATACCAAAAACCACCATATATAGCCAATATCCGGTTTCATTAAACACTGAGGTCACAGAGCTGCAGCTGTTGAGAAGGGAAACAATGACGTTCACATATAATAACAAACTTCCTCCTTAGAAACGGCAGAAAGAAAAAATCAGGATTTCACACACGGGCAACAGCGACCTAAAATGGCGGCCGCGCTTCTGACAAAAAATAAGAGTCGAGGAGTAAAAATCTCTTAATGAGGATAAAGGCATCTCAAGAGATAAACAAAAACATCACCAATGAATAGCATGGCATCCTTTCCTCCAACCACTAAGGAAACAAATGAAAAGTCTGAGGAGATATTTGTGGAAAGAAAGGCACGTGAAGAAATTGCACAATGCAGCAGGGAAAAGAAAAAAGCTGAATTAATCATCGAGGGCACATATGAGCGTCATTCCATCAAGAAGGAGGTGGTAAGGAGTCAAAGAAGCAATTTTCACCTCACAAAACGGCTAGAACACATCCAGTCTTCCGAGGCGAGTGCAGCGACCTAAAATGGCGGCCACTCGCGTCTCAGAACGAAGGAAATGACGAACTTGGAAAACGGCTCAGCTACAAGGTGCAGAAGTCCACAAGTCGGTCAGAGCACTCACCGCATCTTGAGAGGCAAGGACAAGCTCTTCAGCGCTCGGGAAAACAAGGCAAGACAGTAAATGTAAATGTACTGGAATTTATATAGCGCAAATCACCAAGCGGTTTCTAAGCGCTTGCTTAGGGAACCCGTCCTGGTATTCCCCTGTGAGATAATCCCGGCAGGGTATCCACAAGGTGAAAGCCAGGCATCCCGCCGCGAGGGGCCGTTGTGGAGATTAAGCAAGCTATTGCCCAGAGTCGCAGAGTGTGAACCCGTGAATCGAGTAGGCACCGGAGCGAGAATTGTCGAGTCCATGGACATTTTTTAGGACTCAAGACCCCGCCAAGCCGAGAATTGAACCCTGGTCCCCGGCTGACCTCTGCTTCCAGGTCTGCCTCCTCTAACCAGTGAGTCACACTTCTCCAAGAGGTACCCAAATGTGAATTGAGTCCCGCGTAGCGGTGGAGCTCACACACGGTCCACCATTTTCCCTCGGCGCCTCCCAACTGCATTGATTATAATTGCATTTATAAAGCACCGCACGTACTATCCCTGATGAGGCTATAAACACTTACATATATTGTGAGTGAAATCCGGGTAAGTGAAGGTGATTTTCAAAGGTGGTCTCGTTCCGTTTTCTAAAACACTGAATGTGGCATTAATATCAATTTATGAAATAAAAGCAGGGCGCCAGGGTAGCCTGTGAAAAATATATAACTTACAGTCTGGACAAACAACAAAACCAGACACTAACTCACTGATTACTTCATCCTCATGTTAATCTTAGAGGATCTAACAGTGACATATTCTCAGCTTGAATTTTCTATATCTGTACTATGTTATGTCGAAGTCAGCTTTCGCTGACCCAAGAACTACTCGCCATCTTTGTAACCAATATGTGGCTTTACAGGAGGAAATTCTGTGGCATGGTTGACTAAATTCTGTGGCATGAAAAGGGTTCATTATGCAGTTTTGTGAGTAAAGGCAGTTTATGCAGCATTTACTTTGAATGTCATTTTGACATGTTTGGGTGTTGATGTAGACCAGTCCAAACACTCTGAACTTTTACGCCTCACCACTTTCAAATGTCACCAGCCGCCACTGATTTAACTGAAGTGTTTTCAAGTTGGTGCAAGTCTTAATCCCTTGCCACAAAATGTGACATATTGCTTGATCGAGCTCAGAGAAGAAAGATCGCTGAACTTTAATCATGACATTCAAGAAGATAAAAATGAACAACGGGAGAATAGCCATCTTGATTAATGCAATCCATCCTATAACAGTAAAGGGTAGACATTGCCTACTATGTAATAAGCACACACTTTATTGAGGATGGTAGTATAGTTTAAATTAAACAAATCAGCAAAATCATGCAAAATAAATATGCTCAACTACCTTATCGGGTGAGTAGCTGAAAAGTGCTGTCACATTTCCACGGGCAGAATTGAGGGTGTGGTGTTATGCAAAAGAACTTCAGACTTGGCATGGTTTATTTGATAACCCCCAATATCTGTGAATGCCTGGATTTTTTGAATGTGTTAAGAATGTTTTGCTCCTCACTGGCTAAGTAGAGAATCATGCCGTTGGCAAAGAGTTTAATCTTCGGTGCATCTGGAAGAGAAGCTCTAACCTGAGGGTCTATCTTAACGTAGCTTCCAAGGGCTCCATAAAGAGGGTGAAGAGGACGGGTGACATCGTGCAACCTTGTCTTGTTCCACTTCTGATGGAAACATGCCCTGCAGCTTGAGAGTTAATTACAGTTTTGGCTTCTGCCTTTTACATACACATTTTTCAACATTCGGACTAGCTTTAAAGGGAATCCGAAGCGAAGTAGAATAGCAAATAATACCTCCCAGTGTAAGAGGTCGAAACCCTTTTTCTTGTCAACCATAATAATGGCTGCCTTAAACTTATTTTTAGAGACGTAACAATTGATTGAACTAGAACATTTGTATTTGCTGACATCAATCTTGTGGGTAGAAATCTGCTTTGGTCAACAGGGACCACAGATTGAGCTGCAGGGGCAAGCATGGATGCTATAATTTTCAAAAACAGCTTGTAGTCATTATTTAATAAGATAATAGGGCGATATGGACCAGGTGTAGGGGTGGTTTATCCTTTTTCAGGAAGCTTAAAATAATTGCCTCCGTAAAGGAGCGTGGTACCTCACATCCTTCCAGAATGTCTTTAAATAAAATAACTAGAAAGTGTGTTAACTGTTCCTCAGACACTTTATATAATTCGTCTGGTAGGCCATGATTACCACATGCTTTAGCTTTAGTGAAAGATTTAATGGCTTCTTTCACTCATGCTCAAGAGATAGGGGTGAACACTATATCTTGTATATCCCTGCTTAAATTAGGCAGCTGAATTGGATGCAGAAAATCTTGGATTTTTCCCAGTGAAATAATATTGGAGGAAATATAGAGGTCTGTAAAGTGTTCGAAGAACACTTTGCCACTTTGGTCAGGTAACATAACTGCTCGATTTTTGGCCTTACCAAAGATTGTTTTAATTGTCTCACTGTTTCTCTTCTTTTTCACAGACTAAGCCAGAAATTCTCGGTATGTTCACTTTCCTCGTAATATTGCTTGAACCAGGAATTCTGGTTAACTAGTTCTCTGGATATGCAATAATCCTTTACATTTTGGTTTGCTTGCTCGAGATTGGCCTTGGATGCTGAAGTGAAAAGTGTGAATTTCTCACTACAAGCATGTCTAATTCGCATTGTAAACCTGCAGCTTTTTCAGGTAACTCCTGCATTGCTTCATTAAGCCTAAGATTCTGCTTCCAATTCCACTCTCGTCACCTGACTTACACTGACTTATTTTAGGCCCTCGGCAACAAATGAATCGCTTGTCAAGGGACACCATGACCAAAACACAATCCCGGCAGCCTGAGGCACTAAACACCATAGACATACCTCTTCCATCTTGGGGTATGGGCTAGTGTCAGAAATTTTGCAGCCGAGAATCTCTCATGACCGACCACTAGATTATCAACTACCTCAGGAATTGGATACGCAAACACTAGAGACATCAATACCACTTCCTAATAAGTCCTCCATAGGAGGGACTCAACAAGGGAAGATTGTGGACAATAACTCTATAGAACCTCACTCTCCGAAACCCCCATATTTGGACCCTTAATTCGTAACACTGTAACATCAAAGGAATGGCTAGCCTACCCTATGTTTTCTGTGGTCAGCTCTAAGTAGCCAAATAGAGAGGGTTATATTTACTGACTGACCATAACAAGACAGGTAAAGAAAACAAAGCCAGCAATGACCCCGCAGACATACACCAAATGTCAACAACTTCATCTATGTTTTCATCCACTACAGCTTCGCAGAAGGCACCTGAAATCTTCCAGGGAACAAATAGCCCCAATATTGGAAAGTCTCAACATGTACAACTACAAGCGACAGCAGTAATGCTAACCTCTGAGATGCATATCTCCCAGGCACTTTCAACAGAAGTGATCTTGCATCAGATATCAGTAGAACTGAGGGCAATTAAAATTTCACAATCTGGAACGCTGCAAAGGACAAATGAACCATTAAGTCAGATTCACACCAGTATTCAGCAGCTCACTGTGGGGATCTCCCAAGTGGAACAACAGGCCTTTGACTTAGAGGATTTCAAACTGAAACAGAAATCTACAGCCCTCAAACTTCAATTTGAATTGGTGGAGCTCCAAATAAAGCTAGATTACACAGAAATCAAATCACACCGCTCTAATCAGCAATTTACAGGGACACCTAAAAGGTGTGAGAATGGTCAGACTGTGACTAAACTAATCATGATCTATTTCCAATCCAATCTAAGCCAACTCATGGAAGGTGCAGGCGTTGGACACTACAGGGGTGTCACTTACTATTCCCACTCCTGCCTAACCATATTGGGGAACGTATTGGACAATAAAGGGGTAATATTTACTAATCCCACTTCAATCTACATCAACTCTTAGAAGGTTCTGGGTTCAGTCAGTCAAAATATCTTTATTCGACTCAATTAAAAGTCATACAAAGAAATTAAAAACATTTCATACAAAGAATTAGGAACATTTCATACATGTTAGAATATAACAATAGAACCGTTTACATTAAAACAGATCTGGGCATACAAAGCTTAAAATCGGAATAACAATGGATCTAATGGGTATGTTTTTTCATCCTAGCTGCAGCTACCAAGAAATTGGCTATACAAAAGGTAATACGTGTATTGGTCAATGATTGTAAAAAGAGCAGAGCCGGTCTCACTTGTGTGAAGCCAGCCTCCTTCAAAACTGGTACCAAATATTTTTTTCTTGGCTCTAAATAAAACCCACAAAACATAACAAAATGCATAGTATCTTGGGGTGAGAAATGATCGCAGCTGCAGGGTAAAGCTAATTCCGGTTTTTCCCATGTTTTAAAAGTGCCTAAATAAAAATGTAACAAATTAAACCTAAACTTAGTTAAAAGAAACCTATGGAATGGGTTTGTAACAAAACCAAGATAAGGTGCTAAGGAAAATGAATTGACAAGTAAGTAATGCCCCCTTACTGATGGTTTCACTAATTCCCTTTCTTCACGGAATGCTCTTGCCCTCCCCATAAAGTGCTTTTTGAAAAGATCAATGTCTTGGACCTTGATATCTTGGGGAGAAGTAAAGAGCTCTGGTCATCCCAAATCTGAGAATGCCTTCAACAGATAGGCCAGCCAAGGGATCTTTTTAAAATGGTCTAGGGACAGGACGTCGGACATGATCTTATGGTTCAGTGGAAGGTCTTCATTGAGCCACGTCTTTAACCAAAAGATCAGGGGAGCCATGTTCAACCCATCAGTGAGGAAATCTAAGCCCACCTCCATGTGTATAGAGTAAGTTGGTGTTGACTGCGGTACAGAGAGGAGTGTCCGTATAAATCTGTTCTCCGCTCTCTGGATAGGTTCCACGTTTACGTAGCCCCAGAGTGGTGAACCATATGACGCAAGAGCAACAGGTTTACTCTTGTAGATTTTTAACAACGCTTTCATGGGCCTGGCACCTAACCTACCCGCAAAGCCCATGAGGGCAGATGATGATCTAGTGACCGCCAGCCTCTTCGCCCTCACTTGAGGACCCCAGGTTCCTCTCTGATCAAAAAGGACCCCCAAGTAGGGAAAAGTGGAAACTCTAGAAACCATGTCCTCTCTACACGTGAAGGTTTTTGTTCTCCTCTTGCTGCTTTCTCGGCCCACCACCATGGTATGCGACTTGCTAGCATTTATTTTTAAATCAAGCTGTTCCATGAATGTGCCAAAGGCACTTAAGAGGCGTTGAAGGCCGACACCCGTGCGCGCGATTAGCACGGCGTCGTCCGCGTACAGGAGCGCTGTGATCTTAACTGCTCCTGCACGCGGAACGTCAACTTCCTTCTCCTCCAAATATGCACCCAAACCATTAATATAGATGGTGAAGAGCAGGGGGGCCAATATGCAGCCCTGCCTTACCCCCTTCAGGGATTTGAAAAGGGACGTACACCTACCCTCATTTGTGACCCGTACGGCCGCAAAAAGCTCCTGATGTAGGGAAGCCATGAATCTCACCAATGCCTCGTCGATCCCCATCTTCAGCAAGGTCATCCATAACTTAGCCCTGTTCACCAAATCGAAGGCCGAGGAGAGGTCCATGAATGCTAAAAACAGGGACCCCTCCTTGGCCACCGTGTACTTTGATATGAGCAGGTGTAGATTGGAGCATTGTTCGATTGTGCCCTTCCTTTCTCTGAACCCATACTGGATCTCTGACAACCCTCCACAACTCTCAACATTATCCCTCAACCTGGACAAAAGGACTCTGCCTAAGATCTTCACCGACGAGTCCAAGAGGGATATGGGCCTATAACACCCGGGGTCATCCCGCTGGCCCTTTTTAAAAATGGGGACGATGGTGGAAATGTCCCAGGAGGATGGTGTAGGGTTGCTATTAACGGCAGTAAAAACATTGGCCAATACCTCTGCCCACAACTTTGGGGAATGTATGAAAAAATCGGCTGGTACCCCATCGGGGCCCGGGGCCTTGTGCTTGGTTGTGGCCAGAATAGCTTTCTCCACTTCTGTGCTATCAAAATGTATTGGAGTGGCGTCTAAAGTGGCCATCTTGGGTTGCCAGATCATTATCCCCATACACGTTTTTGAAATGAGTCAACCACTTATCATCTGGGATGACACAGTCCATGGCCTCGTTATTTTGGTCGGAGAAGAATGGTTGTTTGATTATTTCCCAAAATTTCCGACTGTCCTTCAGGACAGCCACGAAAGGAGATTTTCCCAAGCTTCCCGTTTGATACTTTCTTGTCTGGTTTTTATGGCTAACTTATAGATTTTCCTCAATCTAACAATCTCGACCCTTACCCTAGGTATTTTTTTCAAAGCTACCATCAGAGACCTGTGTGCATTAGAACATGCGGTGGTGAACCAGCGCTTCTTATTCGGTGCTCCTTTCTTTGGCTTAGTCAGGAGATCCTGCGACACCTGCCCACAGATCGACTCAAAGGCTCCTATAGTTTCACAACCCGGAGCACAAGGATTCTGGCACACCTCAACCTGTTCCTTAATTTTCGGGAAAACCTCCGCGTAGATGTTTTCTGGGACCACTTTAGCCCACTTAACTCTCCTACCCCGATCAGAGATACGCAAAGTGTGATCCGACCTCACTTTCCCCGGATTTGGCCCCATGTAATCTCCCCAAGCCACTTCAAGTAAGACAGGGTTGTGGTCACTGTGGTGAGATGGCACAGTGCAGTAGGAAATCACCCGGTTTTAGAATATCTTGTGTGGTGAAAATATAATCAATTATGGTTCCGGGATGGGTGCCAGTGAAGGTAGCTATTCTTGGGCCACCCTCTGGTTCGTACAAGTTGAAATTTGCCAGGAGATCTTCTAGCTCCTCTCCTTCTGTGGTATGTTCAAAGTGAGGTCCCTCGGGACCTTCACCCCATTCCTTGTTACTTAAACTGCATTCTAACATGCAGGGATGAATGTTAAAATCACCTAGTAAAATATACTTTATATCAAGCTGAGTGTTCTGACTGCCTGACCTTAATATAGTGTCTAAAATAGCGATATTGCTACCGCTATTGTCCCTGTTCCCTGAGTTGTAAAAATTAATGTATAAGGACCTCCTAGTGGGGTTAATCTCTCTCTCTACGATGAGGATGTTATGCGAATCAGTACTAATCTGTTTTAGGGAGCCCTTCAGTTCTAAGGAGAATAACATTAACAAACCTCCCTTAGCTCTGCCAATGCGGCTAGGAATAGCCGCTTTGGCGAAGCTAGTGAACCCATCCCACCAAAAGTTAGCAGTTGTATCCCAGGTTTCCTGGAGGGCAATAATATTATGTCTTACCACAAAGCTTGACCACTCCTTATCATTGCGTTTGGAATTTAGTCCCGCTACATTCCAACTTAGTATTTTGCAGGTTTCTATAGTTCTCTTCGCCACCAAATCGGTCAAGGGGACCCCATCTTCTGATCGTGGATGGGGGTTTCCATTAGCCGATAAGTTACCCACTAACTCTGCTGTATTTAACTGATCATGAGAAATATCATTATCATTAATATTCTCATTAAGGGAGCCACCAACAATCTCGACCAAAATTTGGTCGGGAGCAATTTCCCTTTCTGGAGCAACTTGCACTTTGTGGCCTTCCAAACTGATTGTCTCATGTGTATTTCTACCATTTATAAGTCCTCTGCCCCTAACTTTGGGGTTGCTTATTAAACAAGAGACCCTTGATCCATTTTTTGACGTATTTGGACCCCCATACGTCAATCGCAATCATTTAAATTTGCCAGAACCCCATACCTATTCACTGTGCCAAACCCCCAATCACAGGGTGAGGCCCCCAACCCCCATCCATTTGTTGCTACATTCCACCTGGGTAGTGGGGTATTGGGTCGCATCGGAAACTGCTCATCGCCCAGCCAGGCTCCAAACCCATTTACACAGCTCCCACTGTCATTTACCGGGACACCCACCCCCCACCTATTCATTGTATTCCAGTTTGATCTAGGGGTCTTAGAAAATAACACATTCTGATGATCACCTGGCCCTGTACCAAATCTATTTACTGGGCCAATACCATGGTCATTATGTATAGGTCCAAGACCCCCAGCCCCTCTGTTACTTCTTGTGGTCCAACCTGATCTTAGAATATTTGGATGGATCGCGTTTTGCTGCTCACTATAGAAGAATTTTAGGGTAAGAGGGATTATGGTTCCACTTCTTAGTTGGGGGGGGAAGTATATTTGACAGGACATTTGGGAGCACGGCTGCGTTTGAAAAATGTAACACTACGCAGTCCCCCTTGAACTTTTTTTGCCTGTTCCCTATCCATGTCATCCTCCTCGCCATTACAATTTCCCCTGCTAACTGCTCTTTCCCATGATGTGCCATCTGCATGTTGCTTGACAGCCAGTATAATGCCTTGCTTGTCAGGGATGAAATAGATTCTGTCTGGCCAGGGGATAAGATGGGTACATTAGCTAGTACCAGTACCAATGGTGAGGCTTCCACTATAAATTGTGAAGGATCATCCCCTAGGGATGGCGGTGTTGGTGCAGTGGATGGGAGTATAGGGGCCTCTGTCGCTGCTTCCTGGCTAAGTACAGCTGGTGATGCCTGACCAGGCGGGATGCTCTCTAATGAGCCTTCATCTGCTACTATATCACCCCCATTATTTCCCTTCACAGTGTCTACTGGTTTAGTGACAATGGTTACTACATTCTCTATTTCTTCTACTAACTTACATTGCAGCCCTCCCATCCTTTTCACCTCTGCGGTAAGCTTATCAATTTTTCCAATCAGTGGCTTAATGATAGTCTTTATCGTTAAATCTATCATCTCCGCTATCCTGTTGAATGAATCATCGTCTAAATTTTGTCTAAGGTTATCTTCCTCGTGCTCTTGTTTTTTTGCCTTAGACTTTGGTGGAGAAGCGGCCCTTTTCCTCTCTGTCCGTAACCCCCCGCGTTTGGGCTGAATTTTTCTGCAGGTTCTTACCGCCCTAGTCCCAGGCACAGAGGATAAGGATTCCTCTGCTATGAGTTCCACCTGAGACTCGGGGTCAGACTCTGCGTTTATCTCTGAGTCAACCAACAGTTCTACGCTTTGATCAAGTCTTCCGATGTCAAGGAGGTTGGTATCAGGGATGTTCGTGCTGGGGTCTTGCGATGGTATATCAGTCATTTGCGCGCTAGTGGAGGGACTCGCTAAGGGAAGGACAGGGGATTGACTCAAGCCTAACGATTGCCTTCTTTCACTCTTTATTTTATTTACTACCTGAACAAGATAGTTATCTAAGGTATTAAGCGTAACTGAAACTCCAGAGACGATTTTCTTAGGCATATTATCAAATAGTAGTAAACACTGCTATACAACACAAACAAGTGACAACAGGATAAGTAAGCACTAAATACGATCACAGGAAACTGTGTTGATATAATAGGTGGTATAGTCTTACTTCAGCCAGCTAACTTTGATGGTTGCACGGACAGAGTGGCGGGCCCAGTCCAGTCCCGGCCAGTCTAGGACTGTCTAAGACTGTCCCGCCCTTGTCCCGGGCTTCTCCCGGCCTGCGTCCCGCACAGCGGATCGGAGGCTTCTAATAAAGAGTATGTGACGTTCAGGGGGCCGCGCTTGCAGGGAGAGCGGGCCAGGTGGTGTTAATTGGCCAACCGGGGACTCCTGGGATATGGAGTCCCGGTCTGAACGCTCGCAGCCCAGCAGCAGCCCTGTCCTCCCCAGCTGACACTGTCCTTAATGCTACCAATCCCCGCAGACTTCAGGGCGAGGTGTGGGCGGCAGAAAGATAAGAGCTCCGGCAGGAAAATCCAATGGCTGAGATCAGAGGTCCGTGATACAATCCACAGAGGGTCCCACAGAGCAAGGTGAAGGGTGTGATCTTAACCCCTCCTGTGTTCAGGGGGCGGTGCTTGCAGGGAGAGCGGGCCAGGTGGTGTTTATTGGCCAACCGGGGACTCCTGGGATATGGAGTCCCGGTCTGAACGCTCGCAGCCCAGCAGCAGCCCTGTCCTCCCCAGCTGACACTGTCCTTAATGCTACCAATCCCCACAGACTTCAGGGCGAGGTGTGGGCGGCAGAAAGATAAGAGCTCCGGCAGGAAAAATCCAATGGCTGAGATCAGAGGTCCGTGATACAATCCACAGAGGGTCCCACAGAGCAAGGTGAAGGGTGTGTTCTTAACCCCTCCTGTGTTCAGGGGCGGCGCTTGCAGGGAGAGCGGGCCAGGTGGTGTTAATTGGCCAACCGGGGACTCCTGGGATATGGAGTCCCGGTCTGAACGCTCGCAGCCCAGCAGCAGCCCTGTCCTCCCCAGCTGACACTGTCCTTAATGCTACCAATCCCCGCAGACTTCAGGGCGAGGTGTGGGCGGCAGAAAGATAAGAGCTCCGGCAGGAAAATCCAATGGCTGAGATCAGAGGTCCGTGATACAATCCACAGAGGTTCTGGGTTGTAAAGGGGTGAAATTTACTATCCCCACTCCATTTTAACCATGTTGGGGAAGGAGTTGGACAGTAAACAGGTGAGATTTATCTAAACCATCTTGGGGAAGGTGATGGACACTGAAGGAGTGACATTTACTAGCCCCACTCCAATTTAAACTACTCAATGAAAGTATTGGACACTAAACGGGTGACATTTGCTATTCCCATTCAAACTAAACCAATTTAGGGAAAATGTTGGACACTAAAGAGGTAACATTTCCCATTCCCACTACAATCAATGCTAATTTAAGAAAATATATTGGACACTGAAATCTTCCCATGTTATAAATCCAATTCACATTAATACTTATGTACATAAAAAATGATAACATTTCATTTTAAAATGGAAATTATTACTAAGCATTCTATCATTTCTGTAAATAACATATTTTTTTCAAATGCATTATTTTAAATTATTAACCTTTAGATGAAAAAATAACTTACAATTTAAATTTGTATATTATAAGTTTGATACAAAATCTCAAAATTTTTTAAAACATATCCTACCATTCATACATTTTAAAAAATATGAATACATACATTTCAAATAATAAAATTGTCAATATAAATGTTAAACAAATATAATTTTATTTTTACATTTTACACTGTATACATATAATTGCTTTAAATTATAAAAATATTTTGTGATTTTTGTCTATCATTATTTAAATATTTTTACTCTTATTTTAAACATCAAAAATGCAACTATTCTGCTAAATATAAATGTATTCAAATGATGTATAAATAAAAAAATTACAAACTAAAAAATATTTTCATAAATTGCATTAAATAAGAATGATTTAATATACATTTTTAACGTGCTATACAAAAAATACATAGATATTAAAAAAAATCCCCAACTCAAAAACATTATTAGATTAAAAAAACAATTTGTTGCTGTTAAATATATAAAAACAACTAAAACATAAACAAACTAACAAAAACATAAACACATAATAAAAATAAATACAACACATTACCTACTAATTAACACTAAAAAACAAGATCTATATTTTCACAACAATATTAAAAACAACACTAAAATCATTATTTTTACCTTCAATATTCCTGTCCATGATATATTTGAAATCCCAGTATGTTTGACATGACATTTCGATATTTTTCATCAGATATTTTGTCCAAACACCAGAGTAACAGCCACTATCCAACAACTAGACTAAATTAACACCAACTTCTTCATTGACGACTATTACCTTCTGACAATGCTCCTGCACATAACCACTAAGCAAAGTACGAGTGTGAATGACAGCCTGTTCATTACGCACATTAGCACTATTTTCCTGGTCCTTTTCAACTATCAACAGTCCCTTTTAGCTTGGGCAAACACACATCACAAACATTCCATCAATGTGCTTGGGATTTGATGACACCGTCCTGTTCAAATTCTCCTTTTATCTCACTGCCAATCATCAATGCATTTAGATGAACACCTCTATCCTGTAATTGTCAGCCAATTCTTTGAACCTTTCAGTACACTCTGACAAATAGAGGAATCAAACTAAGACCTACAAACGCAGGGACATCAAGGTGGATTAATACAGCCACATCCTAGTCCTGGTATGATGTTGTGTGTCTTTATGAAACTGAACCATATAAAAACTGAGATTGCCCTTTTGAAAAAAAACATCTACCAAACCCAAATCAGTGAGTCGTTTAAAAGTCTTAAAATAATTAGATTCAAACCAAAACTTGTTGCAAAAACAAATTCAGTGAACACTCTCATGAACAACAACTAAGCTTCAGACCTTATATTGACAAGAAATTACAAGTATGATCGTAGTGACCTAACTAACTGCCAGTATGATAACCTATCTGCCCAGTCTGATCTCCACCTTCCTTTCTTTTGTTATTTTGACAAGGAACATGGAGCCAAATATATTGTACCACTTTTAAGGCGGTACAATTATAGGCCCGTCCCGCAGCGGGGCGGGAAGACCCTGATGATGAAGCATGACACCAAGGGACCTTTTGGTGTGTGAGGGGTATTTTAACAAATACTGTGTATGCCTGTCAAGTCAAGTCAATAGCACTTTATTTCGATTAATAAAAATCATAAAAGCGATCACACAATAATATTACACACAATATTGATAAAAAATACATAAAAGATATAATCTTACATGGTATACGGTATTATACATGATAAAAAGACATAAAATCGAGTGTTGGTGATGCGGTCAGCCACAGATAAAAAATCTCATAATTCATTAACAGAGGAATATAATCTGTACGTTGAAAAAAAAGGGGTGTAATCAGATCTCCAATTGCATAAGGGCATACCTCCTATTCTTATTACGTACAGCAGCCACCAGAAAGCTTGCAACCCCAAACATCACCCTCGGTGTACTTAACATTTGTAAGAACATCAGTGCTGGTTTAACCTGGGTGAATCCCGCTTCTCTAAGTATAGGCAGTAGATGTCGCTTCCTGATATCCGAAAAGTACTTGCAAAACATGATAAAGTGCAAGAGGCTTTGGGGGGAGACACTATCACAGCTACAAGGAGGTGTAAGGTCTGGTTTCCCCCACACACATGAGATACCCAAAGTGTATTGAACAATGCTCAGTCTAAATCTGATCAGGAGATGTCTATGCTGTGGGATGGAAACAATTCTGAGGTATGGTTCTATTTGTGAAGTAGTTTTCAGAACATAATTTGCTCTCACAAGGGGTTTACACATTTCCAGCTGTTCTCGTTCTTGCTCTGCCATCCTCAAAAAGTTTGTCTTCACCCACTTCAAATCATTTTTTTGCAACAAGTGCGGGGAATGAAAAAGCTCTGGTCGACCCAGTTTGGCAAAGACATCTCTTATATAGCATAGCCAGGGTATTTTATTTGCTTTATCAAGTGCCATTACGTCTTTTAGGATGGCATGGTTCAGTGAGATCTCCTTGTTGGTCCATGTCTTAACCCAACACACTATAGGGGCTAAGTGAATAAGGTCGGAGATGAAGCTCAGTCCCAACTCGGTATGAATAGTATAGACAGGCGTTGATTGGGGAACTGCTAAGAGATTCCTTAAAAACTTATTCTCAATTTTTTGCAGTTTTTCCTGTTGCAAATATCCCCATAATGAAGCCCCATACAGTGCAATAGATATACATTTTGATTTATAGATGGATAAGAGTGCCTCCATGGGCCTGGATCCTAACCGTTTAACAAAGTCCATTAAAGCAGATGATGATCTGGCAACTGCAAGGCATTTAGCATTAATTTGGGGGGCCCAGCTTCCCTTTAGATCAAAAATTACACCAAGGTACGTAAACACGGGGACAATTGACAAGGCAACACCCTTACAAGAGAAAGACTGTATTCTATATGTTTTTGGGCGCTTTCCTACCACCATGACGTGGGACTTTTTACTGTTCACACTCAGATCTAACGATTCCATGAAGCCACCAAACGAGTCTAAGAGTCTCTGCAGCCCCAGTCCTGTACGTGCCAACAATACCGCGTCGTCGGCATAGAGCAGGACCGGGACTGCAGAGTTTCCCACAAGCGGAATGTCCTGAGTGGCTTTTATCAAATGTTTGTCAATGGAATTTATATAAAGTGTGAAAAGTAAAGGGGCCAAGATGCACCCTTGCCTTACGCCCCGCTTAGAGTCGAAATAACGGGTGCATCCTCCTTCCCTGTTAACACGAATGTTGGCCTTCAGTCCTTGGTGGAGAGTATCCAAAAAATTCACTAAACAAGGGTCAATTCCCAAGTTTTTCAGAATTGCCCACAATTTCCCCCTATTAACCAGATCGAAGGCTGATGATAAGTCCATAAACCCCATGTAGAGCATGCCTTCTTTCGCCTGGGTATACTTGCTAATAAGCATTTGCAAGTTGAGGCATTGATCTAATGTACCTCTTTTAGCACGGAAACCATATTGAAGGTTAGAGAGAACCCCTCCGTCTTTCAGACAATCCTCCAGTTTTGAAAGAATCACTCTGCCCAAGATTTTGACGGCAGAGTCGATTAAGGAGATTGGTCTGTAGCAGGAGGGGTCACATCTCGAGCCTTTTTTAAACACCGGTATTATGGTTGATGTAGACCATGAAGGGGGAAAACCATTGGTACCAGCTGAGTTAAAAACATTAGTGAGCACCTTAGCCCATAAAGTTGGTTCTGTCATGTAAAGGTCAGCTGGCACCCCATCTGGGCCTGGGGCTTTGTTTTTGGATGTATCCATAATTGCCTTTTCAACATCATCCACTTCAAAGTGTAACATTCGGGGACTATTAATAGATGTAAAATCAGTTGGCGAGAGTGTATCCGTGGCCTCATTGTCATAGATCTTACTAAAGTGTGCAACCCACAAATCATCTGCGATTACACAGTCTAATACAGCATTCTCTGTACAGGAAAAATACGGATGATTAATTATGCCCCAGAATTTACTACTATCCTTCAGTGTATCTGTTGAACTAAGGTCATGCCAAGCTGTGTTTTTAATGTCCTTCTTTCTAGAGGCAATGGCTTGCTTATAGGCGCTCCTCAGACTAACTACTGCCTCCCTGTTCCTCGGTTTCTGTTTCAGGGCGTGCAATAAGGCCTTATGGGCTTTAGAGCAATTACCATCAAACCATCGTGGGTGGTTGGATGCTAAGGATTTAGTTTTAGTTTTTAGGCCCTCATTGATCTTATTACAAATAGATACAAAAGAATCAATAATGTTGGTACCATCGGCCGCTTCATCAAGGCAGACTGTAAAGTCTGTCTCTGCTTTGGAGAGTAAATCCAGCATAAATGAGTCAGGGACTACTTTCGCCCAGTTAAGTCTTCTGGATTGATCTTTGAGTTTCAGGGTGTCTTTAGTTATGCCACCGGCATTACGTCTAATAGTTATATCTCCTAGATCTATCGTCATGACTAGGGGGTTATGATCACTATATACAGAATCCTCAACTGTATATGAGGTGGCTACAGGGATCAGACCAACTGAGACAAATATATAGTCTATGACTGTGCCGGATTCCCTCGTTTTAAATGTTATTAATCTCTCTTCGCCCCTAAACCCATCTACCTCAAAGAGGTTAAGACTCGCTAATAGAGCCTCTAGGGCTTCCCCCTGTGGGGTATGTTCAAAATGTACAGCAAGGGACCCAGCAGGACCCATCTGCTGGTCCGCCAGGCAATCCCATCTACATGGGTGAATATTAAAATCTCCCATCACCACAATTTCGACAGAAGTGCTATGTAAACTTTTATATTCATTTAAAAAACGTTCTAGAGCCGTAAAATTAGAGTTGCATACTTCTTTCTCTATGACATTATAAAAATTGATCAGCAGGATGGTGGTGTGGGTTAAACCCCCCCATTCTACAATCAATATATTATCAGATGCAAACTCCAGTCTATTAAAAGATCCTACCAGGTCCAAAGAGACCAGTAGTAACAAGCCTCCCCTTGGTCGGCCTCTCCGGCCTGGAACTGCCTTCACACAGAAGAAAGAGAAACCATCCAAACAGAAATCATTATCTAGGTCCCATGTTTCCTGGAAGGCTATTATGTCATGGCATTGAATATAATTAATCCATGATGGGTCATTTCGTTTATTATGCAAACCTGCAATATTCCAACTTAAAAATGTTCGTGAAGTTTTATTGTCTAGTAATTGTCTATTATCCCCGTTACTTGAAACGTGATTATTTAGTCAATCATTAGATTCCATATCGGTTAGTACTGAGAATCTATTTTCTGTAGTGGTAGGTATAAGAGAATCATTGACTGGGGGCGGGTTTTTACTATGTTGCACTGTAATCCAACCATCCTGTCTAAGCTCAGTCTGTCTTGCCTGATAGGAATATTTGGATGTATAAGGCTTCCCTATAAAACACGTAGGTGGTAGGGTCAGCCTATTCAAGTGATTAACTGGATAGATGTCAGGTGGATAGAAATAACCCAGTGGTAAGGGTCTAATACAGGTACCTTTAAGTTCAGAACCGTCCCAAAACAGTCTGTTTGCAACATTAGGGAGGTTAAAATTGATAACCACACAATCCCCAGATAGGCATTTACGCCGTCTACCTACCCATTCTGCCCGTCTTGCAGAAATGATGTTCTTAGAAATGTCATTTCCCCCACTACAGAATTGAGAGCACCAATTTTGAGTCCTAGCCAATAGATCGTGATCAGTTTCTATCATACCAGGTCTCAAAGGTGGAATTCCAGTTAAGACAGCTACTAGAGGGGCCGCATCAGGAGGAAGGTGCAAAAAGCGGTTCCTATTCTGGGGAGGTTTGCTAGGGGGAAACGGTGGTGAGCTTGTCTTCATGTCACCTGCTTGAGGTAGTACTTTGTCGGGCATACCCTGCTGGCCCCGAGGGATTGTCTGAGACTCTCTAGACTCTCTAGACCCCACAGCGTCATCACAAATCTGACTCACAGCTGTTTCATTAGCTACACACGGCCCAGAAAGAATGTTGGGTCTGGTCCCCATATCCTTCTGGACCAATGTCCTATTAGTTTGTGCTTTATACTCTTTAACGAAATTATCAAGATTTTTACATTTGTCCAATAGTCTGTGTACACAGGAGTTAAGAGTATCCACAATATCTTTAGCAATAGCAACAAAGGCCAGCTCTAGGCGGGACTCAAACATCCCCTCCACTAATTCAGCCATGTAGTTCATGGCCCTTGCATCAAATGGAACGACTGAATCGGCCAGGTCCGGGTCCAAAGTAGACTTGTTGTTTTTAATGTGACCTTTCTGTGCAAGCCTGTGTTTTGCCTTTACCCCCGTACGTTTATGTTCTTGTGGGGGTACCGGTCCACAGTCATGTTCTTGTGCCGTAAGGGATGATACTTCTGATGGTATGGGGGCCTGAGGTGGTTGTACAATAGCAATAACAGGCTCAAGGGGGACAGGGGCTGCACTGATTAGAAGTGGGGCGTGTTGTGAGACAGTAATGGAAGAATCCCTGGAATCAAGGCCAAGCTCCTTTTCAGCGATGGCAATTTCCTCATTTAAGGCTCCCACAGCAGAAGTTAGATAAGAGATTATGGTGTCTTGTTTCTTAGCCACCTTAGGTTTCTTACCGTCCTTGTCGTTATCCTGTCTCATTAGCTTACGTTTCCCCATGACGGCAGCCAAAGGATATGGCCTGTCCTGTCCTCTGTCGTCCCCTGACGGCCACAGACGGCCCGCCCTCTGCCCGGGCTCCGCCCGGGGCCGTCCGCGCGCGTCCGCGACGCGGAGGAAGCTGTTCCCTTTTGTGCGCCTCCTGGCGCTTTCCACAGGAAGAGGAAGCGGTGTGGTTGCAGAGCAGGCTGGGAGCTGTAGTCCAATTACAGCATCAGGAACCCAGCGGCGCTGCGTGGTTTTGCCTGTCAGCGTGCAGCAAGCGGTAAAGCGCTGTGACCCCTCCTGGAGCCGGTGTGCGCTCAGCGATGACCCCCGCTGTCAGGTCAGTGCAGCGTGCAGCAAGCGGTAAAGCGCTGTGACCCCTCCTGGAGCCGGTGTGCGCTCAGCGATGACCCCCACTCCTCTGTGGGAGCTGTTCCCTTTTGTGCGCCTCCTGGCGCTTTCCACAGGAAGAGGAAGCGGTGTGGTTGCAGAGCAGGCTGGGAGCTGTAGTCCAATTACAGCATCAGGAACCCAGCGGCGCTGCGTGGTTTTGCCTGTCAGCGTGCAGCAAGCGGTAAAGCGCTGTGACCCCTCCTGGAGCCGGTGTGCGCTCAGCGATGACCCCCGCTGTCAGGTCAGTGCAGCGTGCAGCAAGCGGTAAAGCGCTGTGACCCCTCCTGGAGCCGGTGTGCGCTCAGCGATGACCCGTCATATCTTGGCTCACAGGAAAACATGTTAGAGGTGGATCTTGTTGTTTGAATGTACTATAATTGATCCATTAGATTGAATCGTAAAATGTCATTGAGCGTCTCGCCCAAGTGGGAATAATATTTACAGCTCTACGGTGTTCAGATGAAATACCAAGTATCTGCATAACTCTGTAGTTGTGTACATCAAATACAGAGGTTTGAGACAGGAATAATAATAAATAGTGCACCACATTAACATTTTCAGCTCCATGACTGCGAGCGAACTGGTGCAGGATCCCATGCAGAAGCAATCAGTCACATAAAACAAAAGTACACAAAAATATCAAATGCAGAAGGACACATATTCACACAAAACACTGAGTATGAAACTGTACACATATTCAGAACATGTCATCGTGCAAATGTTCCAGAAGAAAAGACTTAAGGTATGCCATGGAAAGGTCTCGGTATTTCAGTCTCACAACTCAACAGGAAAGTTCTCAATACATCAGGGAGTTTGAATAATATAAGGAGATCAGAAATGTAACCACTACATACTGGAAGAAAGACATATGCAGAATAGCAACTTGTGATCTTGGGGTGCTTTAAGGCGCAATACAATTTGAATCAACTTACACAACGGGAGCTTCTAAATGTCAATTATGTCAGAGCAAAACAATGAATCACAGTTGGCACTATAATCCAGGGCAATGGAAACCAGTAACCAGACTTCTGAAGGATGACAGGCTAAAATGGTTTTTTACTTGGGCTCCAGCTCACGACCTTCAGATCACAGCACAGAGCTCTTAACGAGCTACGTCATGGTTTCTACATTGTCAGTGACATTTCTTGTTGTCCACACTTTATATTTACTGTATGAATATTGCCAAGGATGATGGGCCTCTCTATCGCGTCACAGCGAGGGAGCAACAAAATGCTAGTGCAGGTAAAAGGTCTCTGATCTGAGGTCTCAAATGTTGGAAACTATAAAACTGATTTAAGTCAGTGACTATTAGATCAGTGGGTTAATCGCCTGCTGCAGGATCTGTGTATTCGAATCCCAACGGAACCGTCCTCATACTGTATACTGTTGTCGTTATGAAAAGAAGACAATTGCCCTGACGAATTAACGCCTACTATTCAAACAAACAAGTAGAGACAGTCCATTACCCAACTCTATTCGACACTGCACTCTAAAAGTTGATCCGTATCAGGCAGTTAATCCCTCTGAGCTACCCTGCCCGTTGATGTCTAATCTTTCTGCCACACAGAAAGCAGCGGGAAGTGGGGCCAACCGGGAAACATGATAATTATTTGCATATACAAGACAATCCCCCATATGGCCAAAATTCTATACTCTTGGAAACATTAAATAAATGTGAATACCCGCCATTTTACGCACTGCGCACTCCTCGCGCTTGCAGTGCGTTAAACATGCACTTTGCCACGCGCCTTTATATGTTTTAATTTGGCCAGCATGGTCAGTCATGTTTTCGGAAATGACAATCGACCCAGCCTTGAAAGGTTACAGCGCTTAATATTGCGTGTATTACACAATCGCGGCCGGCATGACAGGTGGATGGGGGGAGAGGGGCTGGAAATTGGGTCGTCCCGGGGTATGGGGGGAGGCGGGAGGGGTTTGTTTAATTAAAAAATGAAAACATATATATAAAACAATTTAAAACTTACTGTCCTGCACCGCTACCACCTCAGCTTCTGGATGGGTCCACCGTCCGACTCCCGCCGTCCTACCTTTTTGGAATTTAATTCCTGCATCGTCATCACGAGCCAGGAAAGGTAGCCTCCCTCCCTCCCGTCCGCCATTCACAACACTTCAATGGCAGCGTTGTGATTGGTGAGGCGCAGCAGAGCGCGCCCCACCTGGACCATTTTCTCTATGTAGAGATAAAGGGAGAGTGGGCTGTCCTGCTCGAGGGCAGGGGGGAGTTGCTTGCCACACTCATTGTACTTGCCCACTGTTATGCATACTGACTGTTTGGTCGGCCCCATGCCGCCCAAACAGCCAGTATGCACAACAGTGGGCAAGTCATTCCCCCCCTGCCCTCGAGCAGGACCGCCCACCCCCAACCAGGCACTTCTGCTTTCTTGCCGCGCGAGAAGGCAGAAACATAAAATGGAAGTTATTACCATTTATGTTTTTGCCTTCTCGCACTGCAAGAAAGCAGTGAGGCAACGCCCCCATGCCCCTATGGGATAGCCGCCACTGTTCGTAGATGACATTCCCAAGAGCCATTGCGGGTCATGCCATCTGCTTTGGGTACGATCCTTAAGGTATTTTTCCATGGGACAACGGTGTTCTTTCTGTACTAAATTTTGTCCTTGGTTCCCAAGTTTTCGCCTGCACAATGACCTTCCTTTATCAATTCAAACAACATGGTTGTAATGTCTTTTCTCCTTGCCTGACTACTAAAACAAAGACATTATTTTAACTAACAAGAAAGCTTCTTTCACCTGCAACACAAAACGTGAGAAAAGAACAAATCCCACAGCACACATGAAATTCTAAAGTGAGAGTTTCTAGGGAACCACATTTTCATCCTTTGAATTTCAGCTAACATAAGAAAGCATCATATGAGCTTTACATAACAGCATAGAATTAAAGGCACCTTCAATGAATATATCTCCCTGCATGTAAAATGACACAATTAATAAACACATTTAGTACATAAATAATTGCCAGTTTCGCAACACAAGTTCTTCGCGTTAATAATTTCTGCTAGTTATATTTACTTTCTCCTTTGATTCTCCATGTTACTTTTCAATGGCCTAGAATACATCATGTTCCAGGTTAATACATTTCAAATTCTAGCACATCATGTTACTACAACAAAGGATTTTATGTCAGTGCACTCTACACGTGTGATTATAATGCACCCCTATTAATAAAATTTGATTTCCGCTACAACACTATTATGACATGCTCACCATATATTTAAATATTATAACAAGTGAAAGGCAGGTGTGGCCACATTCACTTTAATACGTCTTGGAAAAGATACACCCCACATACGTAAGAAAGATAGAACATTTTAAAGTAGGGGAGCTTGAAAGAGCTTAGATTGCAAGGGTTTTCATTAGTTTGACTTCCATCATTTTTTGATGAACATCAGACAGGGAAGTGCAATAAAAATTGTGGAATCAGGGAATAGAATATTTATAAACCCCAGAGCAAATTAAGCTTCTTTCTGAAAAGTCTTTCAAGAACTGCACAGAGAATTCATCAACGAGTAAATGCACTGTTAAATGCTAACGCTCACACTTTGGGATTTTTAGAAATAAATCAAAAGCTGGTAATATGATTAAAGAAGCCTATATAATTAGCTTTTTCCTTGAAAAAAAGCATTCATACATATTTTCCTAAAAATGCTACTGCAATCGCCATAGTTAAGTTATATTTTTGTTCACACTTATGCAAAAGCAGGGTGAATCCTAATTTATATTTACGGAAGCTCCGCTTTAAATTTCTTAAAGAATTCTGCACCAGGACAACATTGTAGCAAAAGAAAATACTCCGGGGTATAGTCACAAGAAGGTGTGATAACTACTGCAAAAGTAGCGTAACGCAACTTTCAACATCGCAGCCTATCCCGGAAAATAACCATGTGTCAACGTGAAATTCACAACACGGTGGTAGCATGCGATAGTGTGCCGAATCCGCGGATAATGTCAGCGATACAACCACCTCGATGGTGACAAAAAAAAACCACAACACCAAAAAACCTGCAATGGGCCCAAGCACGATGAGGAAACCAGCGATAAGCAGCGCCAGGGCTGCAACACATACCTGGCAGGCAGGAAAAATCACCATAAAACTAGAAAACACAAACTGACCAACACCCAAGCACCATGGAGGCAGCTGGAGCAGGTGCAGTGGATAAGCGCAACCCCACAAGCACCAGGGACAACTAGCCCGGTACCCCTGGGACAGGGAACAGCAAGGACAAAAATAAGAGGAAGACAAAGTTCAGTTCGCAGGCGAACAGGATCATAGTCACTGAGGTGATGGAACACCATCAACAACTGTTCATAACCGCCAACGTGTCATTGGGCACCAAAACTGGAATATGGTGGGACATAGTGGACAAAGTGAATGCCGTCGGGGAGCAGAAGAGGACAATGGATGAGGTCAAGAGGCAATGGAATGACATCAAGTGGCGGACCAAGGAGAAACTCTCCGCCAACCAGAAGGCAGCAACGCAGACTGGAGGTGGGAGCCCAGCGCCACAACTCGAGCTGGATGACCGGGAGGAGCTGGTGTCAACAGTCATCAGTGTGGAGACTGTGGCCGGAGTTGGGGGATCGAACACTGTTCGACAGGACACAACACAACCGCAACAGGGTGAGTGACCACCAGGTACTGGGGGGACCGGAGGAGATGGGCACAATGGCACACACGCACAAGCTCGCAGAGCACAGTGGACACCCACAATGACTCTGGGTCATGGCTCTGATCTACAGACTGTCACAATGTACAATTCTATGCTGTCTGAATGTCTACATACATGTGGACACATTGTAATACACCATCTCTCCTTCACATCCCAGGGCCACCGTCAACACCACCTGCAGAGCAGTCCCAGCCACTCTTCACTGATGACAACACCACCATCGACACCCAAGCCATCCAAGACATCATGGACCTCATCGGCAACTCACGTCCAGGATCAGGGCAGGCCATCTGCATCGAGGAGGCCCCACCCACTATCCAAACCACCCAGCAGGAGGCACCCACAGCCCCGGCAAGATATCCAGGAACAACACATGGCCATCCAACGCTGTGTGCTGGAAGGCCAGAGAGACAGTGCAGAGCAGGTGCGGTTGGGCTTCGGCAACATTGCAACCAAACTTGATGCTATCCTTAGGTGTGTAGCCCTGCTCCATGGTCTCCAACAAGCCCTGACTGACATTACTGGAGTCATGACGCGGAGATAAGAACACCTGTCCGCTCAGAGTGGCTCCAGCGATACCAGCCGTGAGCTGGCATACATGCGGAGGCTCATGGAGGACGTGGTGCGGATGGAGGCGGAAAGGATGATGGCCACCGCTGCACATCAGCGAAATGTAGCAGGGATCGCCCATGCACTGCAGATCCTCATCATGGAAATTGCTGCCACAAGGTGTGATGATGTTGAATGCTGCTGCCCCCACACCTTCCACATTTCTGCCCCCTGGTGTGGCTATGCCTCCCTGTGTGGCAGGCCTACCCACTCTGGCACCCGAGGTGTCAGTGCCACACAGTGTGGCAGACAATCCACCTTCAGCACCTGAGGTGACAGTGCCACATATTTTGGCAGAAGGATACCCAGACCACCTCCAGCACTTGAGGTGACAGTGCACACAGTGTGGTAGAAAGACCACCTCCGGCACCTGAGGTGACAGTGCCACACAGTGTGGCAGCAACACCACCTCTGGCACCTGAGGTGTCAGTGCCACACAGTGCCGCAGCCGGTACAGCAACACCCCGCGGTGGGGCAGGGCACATATCCGGGGACAAGGACGTGGATGGGCCTGTGATCAGAAGGGCTCAGTAGCATTCATTCCTGCAACCTGGCCTGTTCCTGGTTGGTCCCGCACATGGACTCATGACCTTCCACTGACTCCTGATTCACTCAGATACACTCACCTTGGACAGCGACATGGCTCAGTAGCTCAGTAGCATTCATTCCCGCAACCTGATCTGTTCCTGGTTGGTCCCGCACATGGCCTCATGACCTTCCACTGACTCCTGATTCACTCAGATGCACTCACCTTGGACAGCGACATGGACCGCCACATCCTGTTTGATGACCAATGACACAGCTACCAGACTGTAGACTGCACCCCTCCTCTTGCGCAGTATTTGTCTTCCACTGGACTCTGGCTGGCCCGCCACAGGCCCATATAGTGTGGTGTATTCGACACTGCGCTGTACCACTCCAGCTGCAGAAAAGAACTGGATGTGCAATAAACATCCAGTGATGCACTGCTGTGTCATGTCTTTCATCATGCATGTATATATGTGTGGATGAATGTTGGGACAGTGATTTCACTTGTGTCAATGATGCTCATCCTGTGGGATGCCAGTCGGAGGGCGCTACATAGCAAATTGTGTCACGGGTCCCGTGGACACCACAACAGGGACACACTCGCCAGCCACTTTCTTGTCCCGACATGAACTGAACCATGCCCAGTGCCCACGAGTAATTTTTGCAAGCCATGCCCTGTTCTGGCATACGGTAGGCCAGACCACCTCGCTCACGCTCCCAGGGGGGTCCTCCTTGCTACCTGTCGCAGGTGTACTCGCTGGTGGTGTGCAGGTCACTGGTCTAGTTGTCAGCATGTCACAGCCACTCCCTGAGGGCAGGTTTTCACGCACACCACACCCACCTGGCACAGGCATCACAGGCCATGTGACCCCGCAAATATGAGGGGCCGACGAAGTCAGATACCCCTCTGCCGATGGTGACTGGATGATGGACCCGAGGCCTTGAGGCCTGCACGGGCATACTGCCATGTGGCGTTGACTGAGGTTGACCAGGGTTTATGGCAGATGCTGCATTGTGGCCGGCACAGGCACCCCACCACGGGACGGTGACTTAGGGTGTACGGAGTCATTGGCACCTTGAGCTGCTGAGCGGGTGTGCAGCCTGCGATGATGGCCCATCTGGCGGTCCTGACTGCTCAAGATTTGTGTTCCTTGCTGGACCACAGTGTAGGCCGCGCCAGTGGACTGCGCAGGCCTACCGCCACGTGTGCCTGCTTCCGGGGTCACAGAGTTAGTGGCACCCATTGGGCTGAGCGACTGTGCAGGCTTCGATGTTGTTGGGTGCCCTAGCATGTCCTATGCCATTGTGTGATCAAGTGCCAGCACCAGATGTGTGACCTGGTGGCCTGCGCAACATGGATCCATGGTGTGGAGGGTGCCATGTCTGCGGGCCCAGGGCTTGTTGCTTGCAGCGGCATGTGGTGGAACCTGTAGACTACAGGCCAGTAGCAAAAGGTGAGCAGTGTGGCACAGGTGTACATGGACGGGCTGGCGCTGTTGTCTTGTGCAAGTGTGTGTACTGTGCCAGACATGTCTCTGGACTCTGTTTCAGATGACGGCTCTGTCTCAGATGTGTGACCTGGTGTGCTGCTATATGTACCGGCAAGTGGTTGGAGACACATCGGTGGCAGCAGGTTAACAGTGTGGCCTGGGTTCACAGGTTGGCTCTCTCTCTCTCCCCCTCTCTTCTTCTCTCTCACGCGACCCCTCTCTTCTTCTCACTCTCGCTCTGTCCCCTCTTGTCTTCTCTATCTCTCCTTCGTTCTATCTCTGTCCTTTGATACGCGGTGGACACATCTTCTCATCATGTCTTTTTGTCTTGCAGGTTATGTCCAAGGGATTGTGTCGAGGGGAGCCGCCATGTGTCTTCAATTTATTTCTGTGTTGTTTCAATAAAGTTTCATTGTTTGCTTCGAAAGTGAATGTGTGATGCTCATTTCTGTGACAACACATGCATGTCACCAGTTGTGATTGTGCGACATCAGGCGGATTATTTCGTACATGTTTAGGTGTAGCTGATGTGGCATGTCTTTGCGTGGGGGCCGCCCGGGGGGTGGTCCTGGGAGTGGTGTCGTGGGTATTGTGGCCCTCTTGGGTGTCCGGCCTGCATAATCAGTTGCTCCATGGCATCTGTTTGTCTTTAGGTGTGGCTGTGGGCTGGGCTCCCTTTTGTGGTGCAGACTTCCGTCCGACTTTACGTCAGGTCAGAGCAGGTAAAAAATTCCTGCTGCTAACGCGGCTTATTGCGTGTTTTGTGTTCATATCACCGATCAGGATGGTCGTTGTGAATGTTGAGGTGTGGTGTTGTCACTGGCTTTTGCATGGGAACGCCTACTCTGCATCTCATTATCGATAGTTTCGGGGGTCCTCTGTGGCGAGGTTTTTAGCGGCTAAACTGGTGCTGTGGGCTGTTAGCACCTGCTTGTGAATGGTAAGTAAATTTATCACGACTTTGGCTGCGATAAAATGCTGTTAATTTGACGTTAGCTCCTTGTGAATATGCCCCACAATGTTGCTGTTCTTACGAATAAAACATACAGTTTTCTCGTCTTTTAAGCTGTTAAAATGAAGCTTAGTTCAAAACTTGCTTAATTTCCTTAAAACACACTTGTTAAATAACTTCGCTATTTTTTTAAAACAGGCTTGTCATTGGTCATGTTTTCCTCCGCTTCACTAGTATTAGCCCCTCATTCAGTGAAGTAGCAAGGTAACAAGGGGGGTGGGGACGCTCCAGTCGGCAAAAGATTTGGAGACGGCCGCTCCCACCCACACTCATTCATGAGTTTGCCACGGGGCGTGAAACGCTGGAGATCTCACAAGCACCTCCCCCCCCCGCTCTTCTGCGCGGCAACAGCCAAGTGCCTAACAGCACCACTTTCCCCCAACAAAGGGAACATTCAAAAATCAGACCCTGGGTCTAAACTTCTCTTGAACCAGACCCCTATAGCCAAGCCACACTAATTTCAATTTATATTTCCTTTGTTCTCAAGCTTGGTGGTCAAGTGGGCCCTACTTCCACCTTCGCTACCTTCATCATCATTTATTTTTTTAGGTTTTTGTTTTTTTCAGTGTACCTCTTCTGTGGAACATTTCAAAGCATGGTAGAATGCTGTCTAATGGTAAATGTCAGTGCATTTCACTTGGTTATGCGCAACTCAAGGGCAGATATGCAATGCTTGTCACATGTACTGCTCCAGTTTATAGAAATGCAGAAAATAGGGGCTTATTTATGGGAGCACTGCGTCACTGAAATGGGCTTCTCATACCAGAAACCATGACTGTTCTGCTAGACTGATTAAAATGAAGAGCTGGCTGTCACATGGATATTGTGTCAGGGACTTTCAAGAAAGTGAGAATGGGACTTTTGAAAGGAATGCCAAATATTGAGATTCACATTAGAGGTGCTCTTCTGAGTGAAGGCTACTGGGAGAGGAGAAGGGGAGTGCATTTTTAGATGGATGCAATTGTGATAAGAGACTTTTACCGGAGGAGAAAGCCTCTAATGCAAACATGAATGGCCCTGATTTGCCATTCAACTCTGTTCCTGTGTCCATCAACTAAAACTCTTGCATGACGTCATACTTCTTCGTAATTCTTGTTGTCACATTCTAGTAGTCAGTGTCACTCTATTGTCCAGAATTAACTAATGAAATAGTTTTTATCCAAGAGCTACGGAGAATATCTCTAGCCTTCTGTGACATGCTCAAAATGCATGAGCTAGACTAGTCGCAACAAGGAAAAAGTATTTGTGAGTTCATCAGGCTCTAAGTCGAAGTCATTAAAGATCATTCATTAAGCAGTCTATTTGTTTTCTCCCTCATTTCTTCTGGTGAAAAATTAAATGGTACATTCCTTACCTCTGATTGGGTGTTCCAATTTTTCCTTCTGACACGGTTGCCTTTTTAATAGCTGTGGCTAGACTGTAGAACTCTCCATTGGGTCATCTATACACTTACCCTTCCTTGATCATATTCTATAAACAGTTTCAAACATGGCTATTTTCACAGTAGTATCACAGTAGTATCTGACATTATTTTCTGCTGGAGTGTTATGGTGTTCAGCTTCAATGTTAGTGGTATTTATAAATAAAAACCATTTGCAACAGGAATCAGCAGCAGACATTTTGAAATGTAGCTCTCCTGGCTACAAGAACTGCATCCAAAATCACTGTTTGTTAAGCTGTCAGGCTCCTATTTCTTTGAGAGCAATGCCATCAGAAGTCGTCCATCCAGTGGTATTGACTCAACAAGGAAGTATAAGAGTGCACAAGTGGCCAAAAAAGGGGTAGGACATTAGGAAAGGGATTCCAGGTATGGAAATTTGGAACACATGAGGATGAACAGATAAGTTCAGACCCTTCCTCTTCACACTTATAAGTTACTCATGTTCTCTTAGAAGAAATAAACAACATTATCAGACCAGTAGCATCCATGTTCTTCAAACTGAGGTTTTGCCACCGCCTCCTTATTTTCGTGCTACTTCCCTGCAAACTGAAATAACAAAATCATAAACAAGTATTTAAGTATTTTTATCAAAAATATAATTTCTGAGCATTTTTAAAATGGTTCTGTTAACATCACCAAATCTTTCAATGTGGGATTCCATTTCTTCACTGAATTCTCCCATCATATTAAATAGTATTAGACAAAAATTCACTGCTCCAGTATAAAACTTCGAACACAGAGTAATAATTGTTTCAATTCAAACCCTTTCTTTTACAATCATGATTGTTAATAAACTCCTGAGTTTCATGATGGTGGGCCAGACCATACTTATGTCATAGAGCATCCTGTGTATTACAAGTCTCGTAAAACTTGGAATGTGTATAGAATGATCTGCATAAATTCATTGCTATACTACTTGATTGCAGGTAAACTCTGCGTCTTCCACAATATCTGGAAGAATTCAGGATCACCAGAGGATGAATGGAACTCTCTTCAAGGGAATTAGAGAGGGAGAGCAACCAGTCACTCTCACCTTGCTGCAAAAATAACTGGTTAAGTGGTTTGAAGTTACCCGCTTCATAAGATGAAACCCAAGAAGTCTCAATAGAATTTGTGAATCATGTCTCGAAAGACCAGCACCTCAACATCTTTTGCTAGACCGGCACTGCAATAACACGTTCTTCAATAAAATGTGCTACCTTGCTAAAGCTAACACACCTCATTACATACCCGCTTGCTGACATCACAAAAAGTATGGGCCAATAACCGCATAACATGAAGAAGAATGGAAATGCAGGTTCGGCTATGTCATTGATTTTGTCTCTTCATTGTATTATTCATGGATCAGACCAGAACATGGTGATCATGATGCAGAGGGCATTTCTGAGATTGAACTAAAGGGAGGCAAGTAAACAAGAATGAAAGAAAGCTGGTTATGGGCTAAATATGGATCAGCTGACCTTGATATTGACACATATTTAATTTAAAGTTCTATTCACGTACCTCATGCACTTCTGTTTGTGTTTACATTTAGGTTTGGTATCACGCGTACATTGACCTACAAAAGCAGTATTCTGGTGCTGATAAAACTGTGCCAGAGTGACCAGAATAACCACTGAAGAGGAGCAAAAAGGTGCTAATATCAAAAGGTTAGACAAGTAAGGTTCCAGTTGCTTCTTTGAATCTAGTAAAAGTAGCTTGAGCTCCCAGTTATAATGGCATCACATTCCAGGCCTTACGAGTGATGACGAGAAGCCTCCACCTCAGAATCTGGACCTTTTATATCTAGGGTTGATAATCTGAAATTCTAAGGCCGATCTGAAAGTTCTAGCCAGGGTGTAGCCAGAGAAGAGCGAGGTCATGTAATTATCATTTCACTAACTGGAGATCGCATTGTTACTAAGCATAAAGCTTTATAACGAGATCTGTTGCGAACTATGAGAAACTTGTTAAAGACTTTCAGTCTGTGTTGTAAGGTCCTCTTGGCATGGGGCAACATTTAGAATTCAACAATGAAGCTGGCATTAGTGGTCCAATTTTCAATACCTATGAATATTGCATGAGGAGTGAGCCTCAGTCTAAGCACATTGGTAGCTTTTCTCAAATTAAGCTAAGTACTCAACAAATGGTTAGAGCATTAGATGGAGATTGTGGAAAAGTAAATTTTGCCATGTTCTGTGTCCCTACGTGTTCCCCATCTTATGTTATATGTGCATGATTAATATGCATATGTATTCCCTTATGATCGATTAAAGACGCAATTACAGTTGTGTCCATCTCTAGTATGCCAGTTTCCAGTTCTCGTGAAAGCTACGAGTATTAGGCCTATGTAAAGTTACGTTGCCACGTTTCACAGTGTGCACGTTATTTCATTGTAAAGTCCCCGTTTCTAGGCCTCAAAAGGGCCCGGACACCAGATTCAGCTCCTGTCTCCTGAACCCTCGCTGAGGAGCTATACAGCCCCCACCTGTATCCCTGACCCTTCACTTACTTCATGCCTCACAGTGCCCGGCTCGGCCTGGCTCTGCCTGCCAGTCTGCCAAGAGTATGTTATGATTCCAGTTATCAGTCCAGCTCTCCTTCTCTGCATTCCTAAGCTACTGAATCGCATCAATAGTTTCCGTCATGGTCTAGCCTTTACGTCTCCATGTAAGAGAAATACTGTATTAATGGTCATTTAATATTTCTCAACACGCACTACATGTAGAATTATGCATGCACCAGTCTTAGAGTCTGTTAGCCTTTACCCTGATAACTTTTGGATTCTATCAACATGTTCTCTAAACATCAGATACTAGATAGTGTTTAGGTACATGTCGCTCTGACTCTCCAGACTTCGGTCTCTTCTTCTAGCACAGAAGTCATAGCCCCCAGCTTCTCCCTAGTAACACGTCATTGCCAGCTTGCGCGCACCACTAGGTTAGAGGTCCCGGCTCCTTAGGTAGCCCCCTCCATGTTTCCGCCTCATTTATGACATATTCTGTTACGTTTACATCACATGTCTATGTATACGCCCTGTATACGCCTCTTGTTACACCTACTTTATGCCTTATCTTTCGCGACTGCTACAAACCCCGCCCACTGCTACGCCTACTGTACTGAATGCTATGTATTTTGTTTAACTATATATACTTGTGCACTGTTATTAAAAGTTAGCGCGCTCATCCCAGATCCTGCCCCGGCAGCTGCCGGGCCCTGCCATCCTATTCCCGTGCAGGTTGTCCTGTTCCTGTCCTTTATGCTGTATTAAACCTGCAAACTCCAGCTACCTCGAATCTTGACTCTTATTTATTGAGCTATCTGTTATTGTATATCTAGTCAAAAATAGAGGTATTATTTATTTATTTACCACATAATGGCGCCCGAATAGGGACTTGCCATTTCCCCACGCGCCGGTGAAGCCACGCAAGCCCCTGATCCTCTGCAGCCGTGACGGAACCATACCGTGCACGTGCAGATATTTCTGCTTCAAGTATCCCTCAGGCCCACGGAGGAGACGGAGGTTGCGGTCCAGCATCCAGACGAGGCGGTGGAGGAACGCGGCGAGTCCCGACCAGAGCCCAAGCCGAGAGTCCAAGGTCCGAGGTATCCGGAGGCCCACCCGTAACAGAAGTCCGAAGTTCGTCCGTCCGTCATCGTAACAGTCCAGTCCAGTCCGAGGCCTTCCGTTCTTGCTGCCCGGTGAGTACCGTTGCTGGGGTAGTATCTAGACAGGGTCAATTGCATTGTCTCTGGTCCGTGGGTTTGGGTACACAGATCCAACACGAAGTGTCCACTTAGGTGGATGCGGGTCCTGACGTGTCTCTTTATGAGACCGGTAAGTTTCGTACTGTTTTAGCAGTGCATCTAGTTTCTGTTCTAGTCTGTTCTGTTCTCGAGAAATTCATGTATTCTGTTTTCAGTATTCCAGGTAGTATTTTGTCCGAACAGTTATCTTAAATGTCATTCATGTATTTCAATGTCGTGGTATGAAAGTGGTGTTCTTCAGTAATTATCGTGTTCATTGTGTATTGTATTGTGTCTAGACTCCAGTTCAGTCATGCCTCTGTTCTCAAAGTTACGTCAGTTAAGAACTAGAAAAGGTCTGTTAGAAGAAGCAGTTCCTGTCCCGCCTAGGGACAGTCCAGGTCATTTTATGTATCAAAAGCATGGCATAAGTGCCATATTGTATCTAGATTTATGGGTGGAGTACACCAAACAGTTAGAAGAAAAGTATAGATGGCCCGTATCGGGTACATGGGATGCCGAGTGCATCATGCGAGTAGAAGAAGTATTATGGAAAAAGAAAGCCAGACAGTCACAAAAAGATGCCATCGAGTTATGGCGCAAAGAATCTCATAAAAGAACCGAAAAAGAAATCAGAAAGTCAGAATTAAGTAGAGAATCCTTAGAAAGAGCCCAAGAAAGGGAATTGATCAAAATAGGTGAACGAGTTAAAGCCGAACAGTCAGACAGACAGAGAAATGCCCTCATTAAGGGTATGTATCCTCTTCTTGCCGAGGGCTTGCCAAAAGCAACCCCGGAAGCACCATGTAATTTTCCGCCGCCATTAGTTCCGATTAAGCTACGTCACAAACCGACCGCAGCTGATATTTTTCTCTCGTCCTATTTGGACGACACAGTTCCAGAATATGCAAATCCCGCTCCGCCAGCTCCTGTAAATAATGTAGTTCCTGTTCTTCCAGCCACCGGGGCACCTGTTACAGCACCTGTTACGGTACCCCCAGTCCAGCCCGTAGTACAAGTCCCGGCTACATCAGTCACTCTGCCAGCACGAAGAGTATCAGTCGACGATTCCAGTTTAGGGGCCGCGGGAGGAGGTCCTCCTGGTACCCCGCCGCCAAATAGACGTCTAGGGGTAGTCGAGTTACATGAACGTGCATTACAGCGTACGCCTAAATATCAGTCCATTGCAGAAATCAGGCGAGCTCTTACTGAATGCTGTTATGATCCAGTCCCAGGCGAGGATAGTATGGTTATATATTCCGTACGTATAAGGCAGGTGTCCGAGTATTTGGCCACCCTACCGAATATGAAAGAAGATCTAGACAGAATGTATCGTTTCATCCGTACAGGACAGGATCCAGAAAGTATTGCTGAAGTCATGTCTCTCAGGAAAGCTGAAATCCAGTTCATGTTATTAAAGTTTCTGATCAATTGTTTAATTAGGGAACAAGATTCCCCGACTAAAGATCCGAACGAAATGAAAATTCTGACAAGGTGGAGTGATAATATAGCCGAGGGTAAGCACAAGACACTCAATAGTATAGAGAGTATGTACAAGAAAATTCGTAAAGAAATAATAAGGTTACACGAACAACGCAAAGAAGCTCTAGGAAGCGAGAAAGAAAATGACTCTTCTACTGAAGAGGTAGACGACGAGAATCCCGCCAGAATAGCGTATGTAGGTAAATCTAGATTTCCAGACCGACATTTACGCCTAGAACACAAGAAAGCTTTTCATCTTCCAGCACCAGAACAAGGCTCTCTAGAACAAGTATTTCAAGCTACCGATCAAATTCTGAAATCACGAATCGGTTATAGTGAATTAGGTACCATGCATGAACAAGAACTAGCCCGATCAGCAGTCCGATGGATTACTGATTCTACCACTTTTCCAGACGAAATAGTGGCACAAATGTTTCTGAAACTGCCCCCAGCCGAGCAACGACTGGTGGGTATGTATATGATCCAGCACCTCATTACTCTGTATGAGGGTCAGCATTCTGATCCAGGTTCGTTACATGATGTCCTGAACGAGTTACTCCAGTATAGATGGAAAGGTTTAGGTACCGATTTAATTAGTGTCATTCTAGAACAGCGCCACAAATATAGAACGTTTTTGAATCCGCATTTTGTTCATGTCTCACCTCCAGAAAGTAAACCGTTTTACATAGATAGACAGCATCCACTACGAGAAGTACACCCAGTTAGGACACAGGGTGGTGAAATGCAACGAGTATTTGTTTACACCCCGATTACAAAGATGGAACTCTTAGAGATGAAAAAGTTAATTCCCTGTCACGATAAAGATCCAGCAGGGTTCCACCGTGAATTAAAAGACATGCTCCGTATGGGAGAATACACGTATCCAGATATAATTAAAATGTTAAAAGTCCTGTTGCCTGCGGGCATATATGAAAAACTCAAGGAGAAAGAATGGGAGGTGGGAGAGAAAAAGATCGATTGGGCAGTTCTAGAAGCTGAAGAAAATACACGTGTACCAGGTACCGGTCTTGGGGACAAATGTAAAGAATTACCAGAGTTATTGATTCAGGTTTTGCCTAGGTTACTAGCCACGAAAAAGGAAGACTGGGATGCAATCTCAGCCTGTAAACAGAAACCAGACGAAGATACTAGTGATTTTTATTCCAGATTTGAGAAATGTTTTATCATAAACAGTGGTTTGAAGACGAGTAGTGAGTCATACCCTCATCTTTTTGTTACTAAATTAGTCGAGAATTCAAGCCCACAAGTTAAGAATCGAGTTTTGAAAGTCGAAAGTACATGGCAAGCTAGTACTCCGTCCCAGATGTTACAGATGCTCCAGTATCACCAGAATAGAATCAGAGAAGAGCAAGAACACGAGAGAAGACGTATGAAAGACACGAAAATGAAAGTACTAGTTGCACAATCTGTTCCTCAAGATAGTCAGAAGAGGGGTCCGAATCAAGCCAGTCATCCTGCAGCTCCCGTTAAAGGGACATGCAATTATTGTAAACAGCCAGGCCATTTCATAAACGAGTGTGCAGTTCTGAAACACAATATAGCCACTGGTAAAACTAAAGAAAGACCACGTCCGCCTAGACAAGAACAAGTTTCACAGACTTCTCAGCCACAGAATGCACAACAGACAGTTACAGCACCGCAGCCTATTGCTGCAACACAGCATGTTACACAGCAGATGTACCAGTATGCACAGTCCGAGTATCCAGAGTATCAAGCGTATTCATGAAACAGCCTAGAGAGGGAGGTAGGCTTGCCTCTCATCGAGATTCCTGTAGATCAAGAAGGTCCCTATGTACATAGTCAAGTATTGGGGAAAGACAGAAAGTTTCTGATTGATACAGGGGCAAGTAGGACTACTATCAGTCATGACGAGGTTCCAGGGGCTCCGCTCTCAGGCTCTAGAAATGTTTCCCTTGGATTTTCAGGAAAGCCTATTGTAAACGAGATATCAAAGCCAGTTACTCTAGAAGTTGGTCCATTGTCCCGAACTACTGATCTATTGCTTACGAAGTCATGTCCAGAAAATTTGTTAGGTATTAAGACATTGAAAGAATTAGGTGCAGTCATATGTTGTTCCCCAGAAGGAATACGTTTGTTTTTGCGTGACTTTAAGGGTCACTATGTATTACGTGATTTTGATCCAAGATTATTGAATGTTCCGCAGCATCTATGGGCGCAAGGTCCAACTGATGTTGGTTTTATGCAAATCACACCCCATCGTGTGACTCTCAAACAAGGTATAGTCCTACCACGAATTAGACAGTACAGATTGCCACCTGAGGCTGTAGCAGCCTTATCCAAAATTATTGACGAGCTCATGGCTCAAGGAGTAGTTGTAGAAACTGACTCCAATGTATGTAATTCTCCTATCATTCCAGTCATGAAACGTACTGATCCAAATGCACCTCCAGTATATCGATTAGTGATTGACCTTCGAGAACTCAATAAATGTATCATTCCCCAGTATCCAGTTGTTCCAGATATCTCATCTCTGTTGACAGCCATTGATTCTGAGGCTACATTTTTCACAGTCATAGACCTCAAGAACGCATTTTTCAGTGTTCCAATTCATCCAGACAGCCAGTACCTTTTCGGTTTTTGTTTAAATGGAAGGAGCTATAAATTCACACGAGCTCCTCAAGGTTTTACAGAAAGTCCTAGTATTTACAGTCAAGCACTTAAGAGACAACTAGACAATATTCACATGCCAGCTGACACTGCCCTGCTCCAGTATGTCGATGATCTACTGATCACAGCCCGTTCTGAAAGTGCTTGCGAGCGAGCATCACTTACAGTCCTGTATTTCTTAGCCGAGATGGGGCACAAGGTGTCCCCTTCGAAGCTTCAATTCTGTGTCCAGCAAGTGATCTACTTAGGCCACTTACTGTCCAAGTGGGGTAGGCAGTTGACACCAGACCGTATCCAGTTAATAGTGAGTCTTCCACAGCCCAAGACACAGAAGGAGGTACGTGCTTTTATCGGCCTTACTTCTTATTGTAGACAATGGATTCCTCAGTATGCATTTCTAGCAAAGCCACTGATACAGCTAACGACACAGGAGGCAGCCGTATCGACTGTCCTCCCTTGGACATCTGAACATACACTTGCTTTTAATGAGTTAAAGAAAGCTTTATGTCAAGCTCCTGTTCTAGCTACTCCGAACTACAGTAAGCCTTTTACACTTTTTGTCACAGAACGTAATGGTACAGCATTATCTGTTCTCACACAAGATCAAGCAGGACAATACAAGCCCTGTGCTTATTTTTCGAGCACATTAGATCCAGTAGCCCAGGCTCTGCCTGCGTGCCTCAAGTCAGTTGCAGCCACAGCACTAGCTATCAGACAAAGTGATTCCATAGTGTTAGGACATTCCCTGACAGTACAAGTTCCACACTCCGTGGAAGTTCTTTTAAACCGAACCCAGACTCAGCACTTGACCATTGCACGTTTAACAGGTTATGAATTGACACTGTTCCAGCCACACATAGAAATCAGACGCTGCAACGTTCTAAATCCTGCTACACTGTTACCGTCAGTTACTTCAAATCCTGCCACACATGACTGTGTGGAAGTAGTTAACACCATGACAAAGCCAAGACAAGACCTGACAGATATTCCATTACCAGATCCCGACCTGACACTTTATGTGGATGGTTCAAGTATGAGAACAAGTACAGGAAAACTAGTAGCCGCGTATGCAGTGACTACTGAGACTAAAGTTATAGAAACACACCGTATTGACACCCTGTCTGCTCAAGCAGCAGAGCTAGTTGCTCTGACCCAAGCCTGCATACGTGCCAAGAACCTAAAAGTTAACATTTACACAGATTCACGTTATGCATTCGGAGTCGTACACGACTTTGGAGTGCTCTGGCAAGAAAGAGGTTTTATGACTTCTCATGGAACCAAGATTCAGCATGGTTTCCTTATTCAAGCTCTGTTAGATGCAATACATTTACCGACAGCTATCGCTATCATGAAGTGCAAAGCACATACGAAAGTTACTGACATTATTTCCCAAGGTAATGATCTAGCAGATCGAACAGCCAAGCTTACAGCTCAGACACCAGACATACCAGTTAACAAGACACCGACATCCACTCTAGAACAGACTACTTGTATGACAGTTAAGGACCCTACTCAAGATGTCATAGATATCCAGTCACATGCTACTCCCGAGGAAATCAAGAAATGGTCCGAACAAGGAGGGGTCCAGACAGACCAGGGATGGTTGACGAAGGGAAAAGCCACATGGTTTCTCCCCGACTCAATGGTTCAAGTCATTATTAATACCGCACATAGTCCTGCACATTTAGGAGAAAAAGCCATGTTAGACAGTATCCAGAACATTTGGTTTAACAAGCATTTACGAGCTGCAGCCAAGCAGAAAGTCCGTACCTGTATGATATGTTGCCAGTTCAACCCAGGTAAAAGTGTCCCGGTGGAACAAGGTGGGTTCCAGCCCCCTGACCACCCTTTTGAAGTCCTCCAGATGGATTATATTCAGATGGAGCGATGTCGAGGTTTCAAGTATGTCCTTGTAGTTGTATGCGCTTTGTCCAGGTGGACAGAGGCATATCCAGTTCCAGATTACACAGCCGCGACCACTGCCAAGCAGTTGGTTCGTGAATTTTTCCCCCGATATGGACTGCCAAGGGTCGTGTATTCTGATAACGGCCAGCCATTCTCATCTGAACTAATGAAGCACGTTTCCCTTTTGTTAGGGTACCAGTGGAAGTTCCATTGTGTACGCCATCCAGAAGCAGCCGGTCTCGTAGAGAGACATAACCAGACCCTAAAAATCCGTATTGCCAAAGTCTGTAAAGAGAAAGGTGTAGACTGGTTAGTTGCCCTGCCAGTTGCTTTGTTCTATATGCGCATGGTCGCACATTCCAGATCAGGTCTGTCCCCTTATGAGGTCGTATTCGGCCGCCCCCCGAACATGTGGGGTACACCTAGACCCCGAAGTATTACAGATGTTTCCAGTAATATGCTGACAGATTACCTAGCTTCCTTGATGTCTGCCCTACACTCTTGTCGTTCACAGGTTGCCGCTGCATTTCCCGACAATACTGAAGTCAAGCCACACGAGGTCCTTCCTGGCACCCTGGTCCTAATCAGGAATTTTGATCGTTCAAGTCCGCTGGAGCCTCGCTGGAAGGAGCCGAAGTTAGTCCTTCTGACCACCCGCACGGCCGTGAAGTTGGAAGGCAGAAAAGGCTGGGTGCACCTGTCTCACGTCAAGAAATTTCATGGACTAAGAACTAAAACGTTTATTGACACTTCTACAGACACTTCCGAGTCTAAACATTGCCCTATTCTCAAGGACTGTCCCGCTATTGACTTTGACTCAAAGCCCTCCCTGTTAGAGAAAACTCCGCAGCAGGAGTATAAACAGAAGCTCCGGTCTAGTAAAATAAGTCAGCCAGTTTAATTGTCTAAGTCCCCCTCGGGTGAAACGGTTAGACAGGTTTCTGACATGTATGAGATAGACCCCCATAGTGAGAGAGTTAGTCAAAACTCCATCAGATGTATTGTTATTTTATGTTTTCTTCTATTTTTGAGTTTGATGGTTACCTGCACAAGTTATGCATTGCATTTATGTTTTTCAATTTCTCATGTAAATAAGTTTTCTAATGCTACAGTAGAACACACATTTAGTGATCTGCCTCCTCACGAGCTATCCTATCGTCTTGCTATGAGAAATAATACGTTTATCAGAATGTTACACTATTCACACCAGACCAGCAATGCCACTAATTGTTGGGTGTGTGGTCGACTTCCCCCTTTCCAGACACCGAAGGGAGTTCTGCCACTCTTTCCTTATCCGTTTTCACATAATGGTTCGTGTGGAGCGTGGTCCACGTTAACGTCATCCTCAACTGATATGTCCCTTCTGAATAGAACATGTTTTCCAGACAAGCAAGGTCTCACCCATAGAACCGGGTTAGACCTAGAAAATGAAGTTTATAATTTAGGTAATTATTCTTCGAATTTTATGGTCCTGAATGTTCAGTCTGATACTACTCCAGATTTACCTGCTATTTCAGTACTACCAGTCAAAGGCGAATTATGTGTCCGAAAAAATGGTTCCGCACATGTAGGACATAGTGATTGTACTACTATTGTCAAGTATAGTGACAGTAGGAAATCTATTTTCAAAGCCTCACGTCATTCTTATTTTGTTTGTGGTCAGACCGCATATGTTCGTCTGCCCCTCGATTGGGATGGAACCTGTTACATTGCCTTCCTACTGCCACCAGTTTTCCTAGCCCCATCCGATTATCACAGAAACACACATCTAGTACACATTAGACATAGAAGGGAGATCGAGTCCCCGATTGTCGATCAAACTGAAACTGCTCTAGAACAGTATACAGATTTCAATAAAGGTATCTTCTTCTTTATAGGCCCTATCCAGAATAGTAAGTTAATCCGTAGGTTAACCAGAACCCTTGAAGCAGTAGTGAATGAGACTACTTCTGCTCTAGGTAACTTAACCGAAGAGCAATCTGCTATGCGATTTGTCGTGCTCCAAAATCGTCTCGTTCTTGACGTCATACTGGCCGATAGAGGAGGAGCATGTAGAGTCATCGGATCTAGTTGCTGCATTTTCATTCCTAATAACGCGCCGTCTGTTTATTCAGCTATAACCAGACTTCATAAAATTGCCCATCAGTTACACCAGAATCCAGGCACCTGGACATGGTCCGGTTGGTTTTGGAGTATCATATCTGCCTGGGGATGGAAAGTATTGTCATTCCTAGGTATAGCAGTAATGATCATTTTCAGTTGCTGCCTCTGTTTACAATGTGGCCCTGCGATTTGCGGCATTTGTGCTACATCCTGTATTCCAAGTCCTAGTCCTAAGTCCCGTTCCAAGACAATTCGAGAAGAGCAAATGATACTGTATGAAATGATAGATGGTATCATGAATATAGATGTTTCCTGATGGAAACGTAGTGACAAGGAGGGAATGTGGAAAAGTAAATTTTGCCATGTTCTGTGTCCCTACGTGTTCCCCATCTTATGTTATATGTGCATGATTAATATGCATATGTATTCCCTTATGATCGATTAAAGACGCAATTACAGTTGTGTCCATCTCTAGTATGCCAGTTTCCAGTTCTCGTGAAAGCTAAGAGTATTAGGCCTATGTAAAGTTACGTTGCCACGTTTCACAGTGTGCACGTTATTTCATTGTAAAGTCCCCGTTTCTAGGCCTCAAAAGGGCCCGGACACCAGATTCAGCTCCTGTCTCCTGAACCCTCGCTGAGGAGCGATACAGCCCCCACCTGTATCCCTGACCCTTCACTTACTTCATGCCTCACAGTGCCCGGCTCGGCCTGGCTCTGCCTGCCAGTCTGCCAAGAGTATGTTATGATTCCAGTTATCAGTCCAGCTCTCCTTCTCTGCATTCCTAAGCTACTGAATCGCATCAATAGTTTCCGTCATGGTCTAGCCTTTACGTCTCCATGTAAGAGAAATACTGTATTAATGGTCATTTAATATTTCTCAACACGCACTACATGTAGAATTATGCATGCACCAGTCTTAGAGTCTGTTAGCCTTTACCCTGATAACTTTTGGATTCTATCAACATGTTCTCTAAACATCAGATACTAGATAGTGTTTAGGTACATGTCGCTCTGACTCTCCAGACTTCAGTCTCTTCTTCTAGCACAGAAGTCATAGCCCCCAGCTTCTCCCTAGTAACACGTCATTGCCAGCTTGCGCGCACCACTAGGTTAGAGGTCCCGGCTCCTTAGGTAGCCCCCTCCATGTTTCCGCCTCATTTATGACATATTCTGTTACGTTTACATCACATGTCTATGTATACGCCCTGTATACGCCTCTTGTTACACCTACTTTATGCCTTATCTTTCGCGACTGCTACAAACCCCGCCCACTGCTACGCCTACTGTACTGAATGCTATGTATTTTGTTTAACTATATATACTTGTGCACTGTTATTAAAAGTTAGCGCGCTCATCCCAGATCCTGCCCCGGCAGCTGCCGGGCCCTGCCATCCTATTCCCGTGCAGGTTGTCCTGTTCCTGTCCTTTATGCTGTATTAAACCTGCAAACTCCAGCTACCTCGAATCTTGACTCTTATTTATTGAGCTATCTGTTATTGTATATCTAGTCAAAAATAGAGGTATTATTTATTTATTTACCACAAGATCATGCTTGTAGGGCATCTGAGCATGTCGAGAAAAAACTGGCCTTTCTGGATAGCCCCGTCTTCTTATTCAAGTCCTTCGTCCAAAACCGCCAATGCCAATATTCCTGCCATCAGGAGAAGTCAGTCAGTCATTCCAAGAGCTGGACTAAATGCCATTCTGCAGAGGTTGTTTCAAAGGCCACTTAGAACTCTTATAAATCACAAACAATACTCCAATTAACCACGTAGTGGTCAGTGGTGCTAGTGAACTAGCTGTGCCCGAAGTAGGGGAACAAAGAAAAAGGAGGAGGAAGAACTCTCTAGTGAAAGGTTGTACCTAACCCAACCCTAGTGGTGTCATGCTTCATCATCGGGTCACCCCGACCCCTAAAAGTCAGGGTGGGCTCAACCACCCTGACTTTTAGGGATCGGAGTAACCCCTAAGTTCTTTCCCCCTTCTTTTTCTTTGTTCCCCTACTTCGGGCACAGCTAGTTCTCTAGCACGGCTGACCACTATGTGGTTAATTGGAGTATTTTTTGTGATTTATATACTACGTAGGGAGGATATACTCTGATATCTACCCTCTCAAACCCTTAGGTATTGGGATCTCTCCACACACCTTCTTGTGTTTACAAACTTAGAACTCTTGCCAGAAGTCAGTAGCAGATTATTTTTTAATTGTATTAACTCAATATGTTATGTAACAAAAATCAACAAATATAACATTTTACCATGTGATAATGACATAGGGCCTGATTTAGAGTTCAGCAGACGGATAACCCTGTCACAAAAATTATGCATATACCATACGCCATGATACAAGTGAATTATAGCCAATGCCACTTGTAATGTGGTGAACGGTGCACAGAATATCTGTCAGGTTTGTGAAGAAGCAACCCATCCACCGATCTCTACTCGGGTCCATCATTTGTACATAGCACAGGACTTTAATGCTCAAATACATATGATTATAATCCACAATTTGCATTGTCCGTCCATTAGTGCCTAATGTTCATCCATGATATTACCAAGGAACAACATTTTCGTAATGTCGCCCAAATTTTCTTCAGCATGAGGCTTCTTCAAACAGCTTTTCATATATCTTTAATTGCTTGTTACAGAATGTCAGTTTGGTTAACCATTGCTTTTGTTTTGAGACCCATCCACTGTCTCAGTTTTTCGCCCTTAATAGTTTTGCCAGAAGTAGTGCAAGGTCAGCAAATTTGCAGTTGGTTTGAGCTATTGTCTTTATCCCCCTGAGGAGTGCTGTCTGTGGTGTTAGCTGGCTAGGTATGCCAATCATTTCTTGCAATGTGTGTGTGCAACATGTTCCCACAAAATGGGGAGCCCTCCATATTACCACGGAATATAAAGAAATCCAGCTTTATTCACCACATACTGTTCACAGTGATGGTTGGGTCTTAGGCCTCATTTAAGTAATGCTGCAGAGGCCTAGTATACATGGTGGATAAATCCAAAGTAAATTAGCTATAGCCTGCTGCTAGGAAGGAGTTCACATGTTTGGGAAAAGCAATTCCATATTTCATTAGTAAGCTGAGAAACTAGATCTCCATCCCAGCCCACGCTAGTGAGAATCAAAGTAAGGGTTTCTCCTTCTGCTTCTGTCTAAAGTGATAACTTTCCTAGGAGTTTTTGAAGAACAGTGTTCCCAAGGGCATTGTTATCACAATCAATGCACAAATACATTAAATGATCAATTTATTCAATTGTGAAATTAAGAACAACACGGCCCATTTTATTCCTACGTACAATCAAAATGGGTCCATAGAACTAGTCTGCAATGTTTCAAACCTTTGGACAGATGGAAGGATCATCATCAGGACTCTATGAATGCTTGAGCACGAGTAAAATGGAGGATGAAAACTAAGCAAACATTGCTGAATTCACCACTGGGCTCAATTCAGCGACAACTGCGTAAGAATTTAATAGTTGTCCAGGAAGATCTTGCAATGCTCCTCCAGAGGCCCATTTATATTCTACAAGCGGCCCACTCTGCCCGCTCACATTACCAAATCACCCTGGATCCCATCCGTACAACACTGTGAATTTTTCTAATATAGCACTTTACAACACGGATTTTACACTGCAATACGTTACAATGCAGTGCCATTACAACGCAAGTGGTTACAACGACTTGCGCTAGATAGCGTGCTGGACTTAGGAATAGTATAATTTACTATTCCAACTCCAGTGTGTGCAACAGTAGGAAAGGTTTTAGAATAGTAAATCATACTATTCCTTAGTCTAGAGCGCCATCTAGCGCAAGTCATTGTAACGACTTGTGTTGTAATGGCACTGCATTGTAACAATGTGATCGTTGTAACGACCGCGTTGTGAACGTATCGTGGTGTAAAATCCGTTTGTTGTTTACGCATAAGCTTGCCCAAGGTCCCAGTTGAGAATAGGGTTCTGTTGTTACCTATAACCTATCCTAAGATTTTTGCCATTTATCAGCAGCTTGAGTGGTTTGAAACAGTCTGGCTCCAGGGGAAAGTCATGTGTGATATGTTTGCTTGTTAGTTTGAGCCTATGATATAGAAAAGTGCCAAGTGGAGAGACTTTCAGAGTATGCCCCAAAAGTGTTGATGGTGATGAACTTGCCATCCTTACAGAGGTCACCCCAATTGGTTATGCTAAATTGGTGAAGTTGAGCTTTCTTGTTTTCCTCAGTCTTCACAGGAAACAGTCTAAGATTCTTGCCCACTCATAACTATGCAACATACGTCGCGCTATCCTCCTTAGGAAATATTTCAACTCAAGTAGACAAGTAGATATAGGAGAGGTTTTAGCAGGGTTTCACTATTGAGATCTTAATTTTTCACACGAATTAGCATCACATGGACTTGTTGATTCATGTCCTCTGTGGAGCTGCACCAAGGAGAATTTCAGACAATCAGTGATTGCCATGGTCCCGGTGTCAGGGAAAGTGGGTGTATCTACTCACAAGCCTACCTTGTGCTAACATAATTGGAGGGTTAAAGATAATCATCAACATCAAGTCATATAGTTTTTTCTGCATCTTTTTCCAGCGGAATTCATGCTCCATTTGAATGGATGTTGTATGTTTTGAAACCTCAATTTGTCAATTTCGCCATTACTTTCTTCTGTTAATTTTGTGAGACTTACACAATTCATAGCGTTCCTCTGTGACAAAAAAATGCTCTAATGATCTTCATCAAGGCATTGCCCCCTTGGTTATGTTTCCATATGACTAGGTAGTATCCCAATGCCAGCACCAAGACAAACAGCTGGTAAACTCTTGCTCTTGGGTATGAAACAGTTGATATGTAGGGCGTTCTGTTGATTCAAAATGATCTACACTAGTCTTACATCAACTCTACTAGGATATTATTTTCTTTTGGGCCTCCTTCTGGAGAGATCAGGGTTATGTCTTTGTTCCAGAGATTGAGCTGCGAAATTGTTGAGACATCCATCAATCTTGTTTCTGGGTCCTGTTTCTTCTTACAGAGAATGACCATGGTCTAGTAATATATTGGGACTAATACTGCAGATAATGGTGACAGAATTCATCCACTGATAGTGTGGAGACCTTCGTGTCCCTTTTGAATCTGCAATTGTGTTACTACTGTGAGCCAAGCTCCATCTAGGCCTTAAGTGAAATCACTGTTAACACTTCTGAAGAATAAACAAACAGAATCACAAAAAGTCACTTCGGTGACAGACAATCTCTGGGGAGACCACTGGCCACTATCACCTAGCGCGAAGATCTTCCTCTATCCTAACAGTTCCCTTAATTTGACAACAGAGGCTTTGGGATATGGGCTGTTAAATTGCCACAGATAAGGAGCAATCTCATGTTCATTTAATAGGGATGAAAAGTGTCCATTCATTTAATTGGAATCAACAGTCCTTAGTAATATTGTTCCTTGTTTTCTTTTACCAAATTGCTGAACTAAGTAGTAATTATCTGTAAAGACAAAGGAATATCTGAGTAAAAGCAGTGAACAAGTCTTAGTCCCAAGCATCATCATACTTTCGGTTCAGCTTCTGTTTAGAGGTTAACCTGTATTATAGCCTTAAGTCCTCATCTCGGTGTGTGCAACTCCCTTGTAGATAATTAGAGACAAGTTTTCTTAATGACCCAAGAATAGTTATTTCTTCTGAACCCAATAGCCAAGGTATACTGATGGTAAGAAGAGCAGAAATAGATCAATTCACCCCACAGGAGAATGCTCTTCTCTTTGGATCCTGTTGTTGCATTTGTAAGTTATAGACATATTTCTGAATACTCAAAGGTGGATATTTTCCTCCTGTATTATTTTTCCCACAGGTTGTTGACTGGAATTAGAGGTAGGAGGTGCAAGGTTGTGTTAATGCTTCCCAGATGACAACACATTAATTATTTTCACCTCCACTTCCAGCTATCACACGTCATGTCAATTTCCATGTGTATCTCCACCAGCTTTCACTAACTCCAATTATTGTGATTAGTGGATAAGGGTTTATCTATTAGCATAGGAAGGGAGGTATAGCACATTCTTCATGGCTCATGTGACAGGGATCCCTGTTAATGTACAGGCCCTGCGGGGGTCTCCTAACTTGCAAGCCTCTTAAAATCACCTTGTGAATAGTTTCTTAATGAAGACTTCTCTTTGGAACATTAGTTTTCGCCCTCTTGATGGTTCTCTAACAATATAGCCTTTTAGATGTATTTGTGAAGATATAAAGAAATTTGCTAGCTGTCTCTTTAAGAGGGTCTTTATTTTCAAGGTCCGCTGTGAAAGCTCGACCTCTAAAGCGCAATCTACTTTTAGTTTTGTAAACATTTAATCAACCATATTTTAAACACCCAGAAATGAAGACAGCCTCATTGAATGCCCAGTCATTTTAACTTCTTTTTTTCTGATGGGCGCCACATCATTGTCACCACTGCCTACTTGTGGATATTCCCAGGGCAGGGGATGCTTTAAGATGGTTGATAATTTACATAATATTTCTTCTCAGCATTTCACTTTTTACTGAACCTAAACTCGCCAGAGAAGAGATTGCTTTATACTCTGGATACTCACAGTGCAATTGTGACCTACCTCTTCTTTTGCAGGTTCTGCGCTGGTGGACAGATGTGAACCCCTGCTGCCCGAGGGTATCCATACCAACAGCAAAACAGAACTTGTTGTCTGCAAAGGAATGCATGGAAAACAGGGAAGGAAATTGAGCAAGAGAGAGAGAGAGATGTGGTACTGAAAATTCTGGACCCGTGTCATAAACATCGTCGAATCATGACGATTTTGGTATCAGCGGACCGAGAATGACGAGTACACTATGTACGAGCATTTTTGTCGCATTCTAGTGGCGAGATCACCCTGAAATCAGGAATCTCGTCCTGAACCCTCGGGTTCCATTTTGTGCATGTCAGCCATTTTGTGGTTGCCCTCACATAGGCCGATGACTAAGGTCAAAATGAGTCTTAAGGACACGTACACCTTTGCTGACTTGTGTGTGACCTGGGCAAGCTGACTCCACTGCCTGAAGCCAAACCTGTTCGGCCAGTTCCTCTCCCAGTGGCCGATCGAGATTAGTATCAAGGCACAGCAAACCATAAACCTTTCATCACATCCAAACCACGCCAAATCTCGCACACACCTGTCTCTGTTTCTTTCTTTATGACTTGCTTTACGAGGAGGAGGTGCCCGATTTTATTAGGGGTCCGTCCGATATCTGATGAAAATGTTGGGCCTTGCCGGGAAATTGATTGTGGGCTGGACAAACTGAAAAAAGGCTTGTCATCATGAATCTGCTTTTTCATTGTTGTGAAAACATGTGAATGGTCAACTGTAAAAAAAGGAATGTTTGCCTAAAGCATAATATTTTGTATAAAAGGAATGGCTGGCTTTGTAAGGTGGAGCAGTCTCCTGAGAATATACACCGTGTTGTACTTCTAGGATACCTGTTACTGGCTGCAGCCAATAAATTCGATCTTTGACTTCACCTAGAAGACTCTGTGTTTCTGTAGTCTGGGACAGGAAGGACTCGAAGTCTTAGGGTGTGTTCCCTGGCACCGCTGGGTTCTTAAAAACCCAGTACTTCAGAGAGAGAGAGAGAGAGAGGGAGAGAGATAGAGCGAGAGAGAGAGAGAGAAAGAAAGAGAGAGAGAGAGAGGGAGAGAGAGAGAGATGTAAACACCACACCAGCTTCTCTATTGAACCTCAGTGATTCTCTCAGGAGTGAGGGGCTGCACAGTTGTGGATGACGTTTGTGGAGCTGTCACACTAGTGTAACATGAAGGGATTGATAAGGATAACACAAATGGATAGGCACACTACATAAATGGGTATACAAACCGTAGACTTACCAGTTTCAATAGCGGGGGCTGTAGTGACCTTGAGCTAAGCTGGAAACCAGACAACTGCCCTAGGACATTGCTAATAACACTCCGGTTCAACTGTGAGGAGTAAATTAGGAAAAACAAGGCACAAACGAATAGTGGCCTAATAAAAGGCAAGAAACTGAGAACACCAACGGAACCAAACAGGAATAAATTAACAAAGGTGAGGGAAAGAAGTACAGGTGCAAAGTAAGCATAAGCAAAGAGCCAACCCACCTAGTAACTTGTTTCCAGAGAATATGCAGAATCCTCATAGGTTTGATAAGGCTCTGCCATCAATTAACCTAAACTGACCCCCGACCTCTGTATTGAGTAGTGCAAGGGTCTGCAGTTAGTGGTCTTGTGTAACAAATCTTCTAAGTTTCCACTGATCGTTTTCACCTCCTCTAGCTCCAAGCAGATTAATGTGCTATTTTTGTCCCAAGCCTTAATTCTGACACCAATATGGAATGCTTTTACCGTTGAAATTGTAGAAAACGCTGGCCCAGTTCAGAAAGACTTGAAGCCTTTTGCTTCCTCATTGGCTCATGATGATGATTGATCATCTCCAAGTTGAACCACTGTATCCTCAGCTCTTTATGAGTGGTTCAAGACAGCTCTACCAGAGGAATTGGTGCTTGATATGTGTCAGTCTCAGAAATATTCATGGCAGCCACTTGACCTGCACTTTTTGTCTCTCATTACAGGTCGAATGATGTGTAATGTGCAGCTGTAGAGTTTGGTTTTATGATTTTGTCTTCAGTTATTTTCATTTGACATAATTTGACAATAATAAAAATCAGGGGTGTGCATATTCCTGTACATTTTGTGTTTCAGGAAGTTTCAAACCACAAGCATGATTTAATATATGTTTGCTATATTTTCATAATATCAGAACTGGGTAAGGACGACTCCTACTCTTATAAAGCTGATAGCTGCTTCGAGATAGGTCTGATAATGGACTTAGAATTTGTGGGATATTTCTTAGACTGTAGATAACTTTTGTAAATGGAAGAGTATGGACAGGGCCGGCTTTAGGGCAGTGCGACCTGTGCAGCCGCACTGGGGAGCTAACCTGTGAAGGGGTCACTGACCTCAAGGATAGGGGCGCTGTGTTTAGCAATAAGTTATGATCGGAGAGAGGAGGGGCCCTTTTGCCCAGTGGTAATGAGAGAATCCGAGAGGAGGTCATAGGGAGTGGGGGCACCAAAAATGATTGTCGCATTGGGCGCTACCAGTGCCAACGCCGACCCTGAGTGTAGATCTAGGTTGTGGCTTTTGGATTTGCTCTCGATGTATAGGGCAGTTAAAAAGATTCGTAACTGAAATTGGCTACTAATATGAGGACTGAGAATGAATGCATAACTTTTTTTTTTTTTTTTTAATTTTTTTTTCTGTTATTGTCCTCATATATGCCACCAGATGTTATGACTCTAGAATGCATAACTTGATAGTATTAGATTATTAGTCTCAAAAAAGCATTTTGCATTCCATACTTTACAATATACTCTGATGTACTTATCTTTGTAAACATAGACATTCTCTCAAAGAATTATAATATTCTGGTAGTCTCTGGGAAGTAGATGATTTCCTATAGGAGTTCATTTTGAAATCATCATGCATGGCCCTGATAAAAATTAATAATACAAATTAATAATTTGTTCTAAAATGTATTGAGTTGTGTCATGTTCACACCAAATTACTAAGCGTTTCATCTGATATATTCTTCAGTGGTGTTCATGCACTTTAACGGTACATTCCTAATGGAATTTGAAGCATCTACCTGCACTGGTTATTTCTTCCATAATATATGTTACACCCATGAAGTCTGTTTTCGACTCATCTTTTTCTGCCATGAAAAACACTATAAACACGAGCAACACTGGCTCTGTTTTTCAGTATACACACATGCGCCCAAAATAGACCTCCCCTATTTTAAACCAACAATCACATAAAGCAACCAATAAAAGCCTCAAAAGGGATGAAGCCTGCAGCCAACGTTTCACATCTCTACAGCATGCTGCTTCAATTAACTCATAACTTGTTTAAAATGATTTTTCTTCAAGTCAGGGTGACTGGGATTTGATTATCGCGTATAACCATCAATACATTAGAAGGGTGTTTGTACCTCTCAATGAGTTGTGTATCGATTCGCCATTATTTCAGCATAGGAGACAGCTGACTCTGTTTTACGTTTTTGTGTTTGATTAAATACTGGGTCAATACTTTCTTCAGATTGATATCCTGAACAAACAGCAGGCATAACATCTGTCTTCCACATGCCCTTAACAATGTCTTCAATCGTGAGTCACTGTAATGAATGAATCTGCTCTTTTTAATTTACTATTGGTTTAAATGCAGCAAATCAAAAAATGCGTTTAGACTGTTGAAATGTCATTTGCATTTAGGTAATGGCGAAAGTCACAAGCAACAGTGTGCGCAGCAGGACTGCTTGGTAATAAAGTTAAGCCACCACGTGAGAAGGGTTTAATTTGTAAATAAACATTTGACATGATGGAAAAACAGAAAAGCACACATTTAGAATACTGTACAATAATCTGTAGGGATAACACAATCGCGACAGCAGATTGCATGTACAATTTTAACAAAAGTTTTAACGGAATATCTGCACAACAAACAGACCGATTACAACCATACCAGCTTCCGGCTCACTGACCGGTTTACCTGGGTGGTGGAATGCAGGTAAAAAGAAGTTTGTCAAATGGCTCGCAAGACAGACCGCGCCCACAACCTTAGGTTGTAACACAGTTGGTTGTGGGCGGCAAGGTCGCTTCAGTGAATCAAATCAGATCAAAGAATGCATAGACCAGTCTTCGCAGCCTTAAATTGCCAAACGTTCGCCAAATGATGTATCACGTTATATATGAAACAAGAAATTAGGGCCAGAAGTACGACACATCAATTTGTGACTCTCAAATTGGGATGTATAACAGTGTCTCCGACTCTGTTACCGATTCCTAAAGGGGTCGCAAATTGCATGCCCCATGTAAATTAATGAGGCTGTCGCAATTTGCGGCCCCATTAGGAATGGGTAGCACTTCCTGGGATGGTGGCCTGCTGGGGTCAGCAGACCACCATGTCTGAGACTGCTTTTCAATAAAGCAGCCTTTTTTTTAAATGCAGTCAGTTTTCCTTAAAGAAAACGGGATGCATTTAAAAAATAAAAATAAAACTTTTCAGTTTAATTTTTTAAGGGCAGGCAGTGGTCCCTGGGAACCCTGCCTACTCTTAAAAATATTTTCTCTCAGACTCACAAAGGGGAAGGGGTCCCCTGGGGACCCCTTCCTGTTTGTGAGTGGTTTACTACTTACTTGAAGTAGGTGGTAAACTGTGACTGTTTTGCGGCCGCAAATGCTTTCGCAAAACAATTGTACATGGCATGGTGACTCGCTATTATGAAGAGACGCCCCTTCCTAACAGCGGGAGTTGCAAATGTTATTTTGCAAGTCAGTGACTCACAAAATAGCATTTAAACATGCCATTACCCTTCTTTGCGGTCCCAAATGGGAGGATTTCCCGTTTGAGGCCACAGAAATGGGTCGTACATCTGTCCCTAAGTTCTATAAGTGTCTCCGCTACCGCACCTTCAAGGGGGCCTGATTCACAAACAGCCTCCCCTCCCATGGGAGAGGCCCCACAGTTGTGGGAGAGTATCCACACTTGGGTGGAATATCCTCAATAAGGTTTCTCATTGCTGCGTTTCCGGCCCGAGTGCAGAGACACCCCAACAACTGAGGGCCCCCCGTCATGAGTATGGAAGCCCTTTGCGAAGCGCGCCTCTAATTTCTAGACCTCTTTTTTAACGTACATTTCAAATTAGAGACAAGGGGTAATTTAGAGACTGACAGAATGGAAAATCCAATATAAATTGTCAAACTCTTGTTCTGTTGTGCAGCTGCATGTATACTCGAGGGAAGAACTGGGTTACAACATGGGAACCAAAGTCAGCTCCAGGGTCAGATGGGATAAAAAAAAGGTCAAAGCACAAAAATAAAACTGGTCCCCATCAGTGAAATAGAGAGTTAAAATAGTGGCCCATCTTCGAAAATTGGGGCAATTTTGAACTCGTAGACACTCTGTATGTGTTTGCAAAGAATGGAAGTCTACATGGACTTGAGCTCGCTGCAGGTAATGTTTCTTTTAAATCAGATAAATCAACAGTAAAGATAAACCCAGCAGACCTTAAAATAGGCCGGCAAACAGCCAAAATACCGCCCCACACACTTACTTTTCAGACCAGCCCATTGGACACTGCCTGATTGCCCTATTGTCCTGTCTGACCCTGCCCGGTTCCTCCATCCGAAACATTTAACTGAGGGTCCATCTGTTACAGGCCTCTGGCAAAACTGCATCGAATGGCCATCTCGAAACCAGGAAATTGCAACACCAACCACAATGCATTGAGAGAATCAATCAATCAATCAATCAGTGGTTTATAAAGCGCACTACTCACCCGCAAGGGTCTCAAGGCGCTGGGTGGAGGGGGAGAGGCTGCTCAGGTCAGTCGAAAAGCCAGGTCTTGAGGTCCCTCCTGAACGTGTGCAAGGATGGACATCGTCTGATGTTTACAGGGAGTGCGTTCCTTGTTATGGCTGCGGTGTATGAGAAGGCCCTCCCGCCCACTCTGCTTCTGTGGATGCGGGGGACCTCTGCAGGGTGAAGTCGGCGGAGCGGAGGTAACTCTTGAGTGCATGGAAACATACTCTGTCGTTGAGGTATTTGGGTCCGATGTTGTTGAGAGATTTGTAGGCGTGGGTGAGGAGACCCACCGGTCAGAACAGAGCTATATAAAACTCTGCAAATAAATAATGAGGACCTCGGTCTTCTCAGAGTTGAGCTTAAGGCAGCTGTCCTTCATCCTGCCCACCATGATTCTCATTCCTTCCTGGAAGCTGAGTCTGGTGTTTTCTGGGCTTTTGGTGAGGGAGAGGATGAGCTGGGTGTCGTCAGCGTAGAATATGATGCTGAGCCCGTACTGTCTGACGATGGCGGCTATGGGGGCCATGTAGATGTTGAAGAGTGTCGGGCTTAGTGAAGATCCTTGGGGCACTCCGCAGACAATGTCAGTGGGGTTGAAGAGGATGGGGGAAAGCCTGACCCTCTGGGTTCTGCCGGAGAGGACGGATCGGATCCAGTTGAGGGCACACCCCTGTATTCCCACGTTGTGAAGCCTGGTGGCTAGAGTGTGGTGTGTGATGGTGTCGAATGCTGCGGAGAGGTCTAGGAGGATGAGGGCTGCGGTGTGGCCCTGTTCAAGCAGCATGCGGATGTCGTCGGTGGCTGTGAGGAGGGCGGTCTCGGTGCTGTGGTTGCTGTGGAAGCCTGATTGGGAGGTGTCCAGGCTGCAGTTTTCATCGATGAAAGTGGTCAGTTGGGAGTTCACAAGTCTTTCGGTGACTTTGGCTGCAAAAGGGACAAGAGAGATAGGCCGGTAGTTCTTCAGGTCCGTAGGGTCGGCCGTTGGTTTCTTGAGGAGGTGTTTCACCTCATCGTGTTTCCAGTCGTTGGGGCAGGTGCCGGATGCAAGGGAGGAGTTGATGGCATGGGCTAGTTCGGGAGCGATGGCAGTGGCGGCTCTGTAGAAGATGTGCAGGGTGCAAGGGTCCGTTGGGGCTCCTGAGTGAGTTTTCTTCATGGTTGAGAAGATGAGCTCGACGGATGCGGTGTCCCAGGTGGTGATGGTTGGCTTCTCGGCAGTGGTGGGTAGTGTGGTGCTGTCTTCTGTTGGCTCACTGACTGAAATTGTTGTAGAGGGCCATGATTTTTAAGTGGAAATATGAGCTGAGTTTGTAGCAGAGTTCCTGGGATGGTGCGATGTCGGAGGGTTCACAGGAGGGTTTCGCGAACTGCTGGATGACGTTGAATAGTTCCTTCGAGTTGGATGCGTTGGTTTTGGTTTCCCTTATGCGCTGGTGGTAGTCCTTTATGGCGATCTTGTGGTTGTTATGTGCTTCCGTGGTCTTCAGGTTCCGCCAGGCTTTTTCAAGACGTCTGCAGGTGCATCTGGCTTCTTGGAGTATGGTGGTGAACCAGGCAGCCTTAGGTGAGCGTTGTTTGGCGATTTGTCGGAGAGGTGCCAGCTTGTCGGCGCAGCTGGTGACCCAGTGGTGGAATTCCTTGGCAGCGGTGTTGATGTCGATGGTGGCCTTGGGGGGGATTTGGAGGAGGGTAGAGTTCAGGTGTTCCTCTGTGACCTTACTCCAGTTTCATCGAGGCTAGCGCGGGGCGGGTTTGGTTGCGGTGGTGGTGATGAAAGTAAAAATGGACTCAGTAGTGGTCTGTCCAGGAGGGCCAGGAGGTGTGGCTGAAACGGATGTTAGATCCTGCCGCGAAAATGGGGTTGAGGGTGTGTCCTGCTTTGTGGGTGGGAGTGCTCAGAAGCTGTTTCAGTCCCAAATTGGCGAGGTTCTCGAGGAGAGCGGTGGAGTCGGAGTCCTGGCTGTTATCGAGGTGGAAGTTCAGGTCTCCGAGCAGGATGTAGTCCGTTGACGGGATGGCGTGGGATGCGGCGAGCTCGTTGATGGTGGCCGTGGGCTGGGCGCGGGGTCCTGGTGGTCTATAGATTAGTGTGCCACGTAGCGTGGTCCTGGGGTTGGTCTGAATCTGGAAGTGGAGGTTTTCGGTGTTGGACTGTGGGTCGCTCGAGCTGGAGGTGGAGTGTCGGTGGGAGGTCTTGTGTGCGATGGTGAGTCCTCCGCCCGGGCGGAGTGGGCGGTCCTTTTTCTGGAATTTTTAGCCTTCAGGGATAGCTGTGGCGATGTCGGGGCCCGAGGTGGCGTTGGTCCAAGTCTCAGTGAAGAAAGCGACGTCGGGCGCAAGTGTGTCGATCAAGTCCCAGATCTAAATGGCGTGTCAGTGAAGGGAGCCCATGTTGAGAAGGATGCAGTTCAGAGTTTCAGTGGGTTCTATCGTCGGCGCTCCTATGGTGATTCTTGGCATTGTGTAGACGGTAAAAGAACTACTGCAATGTCTGCACGAGACCTGTCCTTGGGTGTTAGAGGGTGAGGCATGTACGTAGTTGGCGGAGCACCTGGGCTTGAGCGTGAGGAGGCAGGTGGAGTTGTAGCAGGTGGGGACCAGGAAAGCCAGTGCTCCTGGCGCTGGTCGCAGTCGGGCGCAAACGGGCTTGCCTCAGGCGCACCAGCGGCGCGCCAGCGACACGACCGCGCAGCGGATGCCGTTATGTAGGGGAGGGTGGTGGGATTCGAGGAGGAGCCGGGAGAGTGCTGGTCAGGGGGCGGGACTAAGAGGAGGAGCAGGGGCATCGGTAGAGCGAGAGGCGGGAAGCGCTAAAGCGCAGAAAAGGAGCGGGCAGAAGCTGAACCTGTGGAAATAAAAGAAAGAATACACGCACAAAACCAAATTCTGTGACACACAGCTTGAGTCAGCTAGTGACATGACTGCCCCCCTGAAAATGATCAAAATTAAAAGAGCCCATGATGCCCAACAATAGTTTTCACCAGCCCTGAAAGAACAAAAACTTAGACTCAGACAAGCTGAGCGCAAATGGAGAAGGAACTATCTGCCGGAAAATAAAATCACTTATATGTCTCTCCTTAAAGATTAAAAGACTTCTTTCCTGCAAAGCAGAGTATTTTTCATCAAAAATCCTGAAATCCGCAAATAAAACCAGAGTCTCTGCAAAACAAGTCCACTCACAGCTTTTATGCGACTCTCTCAACAATTACTTCTTTGATAAGATTGCTTCTATCAAAGCTAGTATCCCAGGCAACAGGACGGTCAACATGCCTGTTTTATCTTATCAAAACTTGGCATCCCTGGATCAAATTCCACCCATCACTAAAGATGCCTTCTTAACATTAATCGCAAAAGTCAAGTCAGGCTCCCCCCTGGACTGCTGTCCACCCCACATTCTCTGTGAAGCCTTCCGCGTCTGCCCTGATCCCCCAATAGCTCTTCTTAACACATTTCTCAGAACTGGAACTGTCCCTGACTCCTTCAAAAATGCAGAAATTTTAGCCATCTTAAAGAAACCCGGGGCCGATCCTCAAGTATTGAGCAATTATCGCACTATATCTCTTTTGCCATACTTGAGCAAGATCTTGGAGGCACATGTGGCAGATTGCATCAGCTCCTTTATAGAGGAGTCAATGTTTCTTGACCCTCACCAGGCCGGCTTTAGGCCAGCTCACTCAACAGAAGCTGTCATTCTGACAGTCATGGACGAACTAAGAAAATGGGGCTGATCACGACTCCCCTCAGGCTCTGATTCTCCTCGACCTGTCTGCCGCTTTCGACACAGTCGATCACTCTATCTTGATCGACCGTGTCCATAGCGCAGGCATTCAGGGCCCAGCTTTAGGGTGGATACAGTCCTTTCTTAAGGACAGATATCAATCAGTCCGCCTAGGAAACTTCGGCTCAACCAAAGTGAAACTCCTATGTGGAGTCCCACAGGGATCTTCCTTATCCCCCCTTTTATTCAATTTGTATATGCAGCCCCTAATCCACGCTCTGAAAGAAATGGAAGTCTTAACGTTCAATTATGCAGACGATCTGCAACTAATATTTAACATCCAACCTACTAGATCGTCCGAGATAAACTTACAATCCATAATGACATTCATCAGCAATTGGATGAACGACAACCAATTAAAGTTAAATCCCGATAAAAAGGAGCTAGTCCTGACAGGTGGCCTCTCAAATCCCTGGAACACAAATTTTTGGCCCACATCTCTGGGCCCTCCCCCCACTCTGGCGCCCGCTGTAAAAAGTTTGGGGATCATGATTAGTAGTGACTTATCAATGAAAACTCAGATTAACTCCGTGGTCTCGGCTTGCTTCTTCTTCCTACGCAAAATTTAAAAAATCAGAAGATTTTTATCAACAAAAGCCCTTACCTTGGCTGTCCTGGCGCTCATCATCTTACGATTAGATTACGCCAATTCCCTCTATGCTGGTATCCCCGTGTATCAAGCGAGATGCTTGCAATTAATCCAGAACCACGCTGCCCGGCTTATTTTCCAACCTCCGGCTTATCAGCACATTAAGCCTCTGCTGAAACAACTTCATTGGCTGCCGGTGGCTCAACGCAGCGCTTTTAAACTTGGATGCATAACACACAAGGCGCTGCTAAAAAAAGGCCCAAAGTTCATTGCCGAAAAAATCCAGAAGTACATCCCTCCTCGCATCCTTCGATCTTTCAGCCACAACCTCCTAATTATTCGTAGGTTTAAGCGCGTCAAACATGGGGGACTTAGGTTCTCGACGTTAGCTCCTAAACTTTGGAACTCTATTCCCCCATAACACGCACCACCGACGCTCATCTTCTGTACAGAAAACAACTGAAAACCTGGTTATTCCTAAAAGCTTATGATGAATAGCCCACTGACTTAGCTTAGCTCTGCCGTGTTCTCTGAAGCGCCAAGAAACCAATCCGGTAAACGTTGCGCTATATAAGCATTTTTAACATAACATAACATAACATAACATAACATAACACAGAGCTAAGGAATGATGAGACTCCAAGTGCACAAAACATGTGGCAGAGTCGGGCGGGGCCTCAAACTCTGCCTCTGAGGGCTGCTTGTGGCAAATACCCAACTGGCAGAGCTGCCGGGGAGAGTGCTGCATGGACCGAGGCCACGGCAAATACCCTAGCATGTCAAGGTTGGTGATTTTTTGTTTTTTTACATAAACAAACTTCTGTTTGGGGGCTTTGTTTCATTGTCAAAAATGCCAACTAGGCTGCAATACTGTAGCAGCTCGGTTGGCAATACATTTTCACCAAAAGCACTAGCACTATTGGCAGGGCTGCTGCTACGTCAGTGAGGGTGGAGCCTTCCCTGTCACATGGCTTGGAGAGGGGCCTCTAGGCTTACCTGAGGCCCAACATTAGACATTACTTTGCATATTCAGGTTCCTAGCACCAATGTGTTCACCCCATGAACACAGCAGAAGTTATTTGGTGAGTGGAAAAGTAAACATCAACAAAGGCAGATAGAACAAGTAACAGAGGAAGCACATTGGCTGAAATGGCCAAAAACCTGGCTCTCTTATACATTTTCTTCTCCCACCCACAGACACATTTATTAGGCCAGTCTGCCTTGAAAACCAAGTAAAAAAGGCTAAAAGATCTCAGGGACAGGCCCACAATTGTGCTGACCTGGTTTGTGAACTAACCAATTCCTGATGCCACTGTACCCACAGCAAAGCTAAAACACAGTCACCAAAGCAGGCTATCAGCCCCTGAATGTAAATGAACATCTGGAGCAAAAGATTGTATCATCTTTCACAATGCACATGAACATTTGTACATGAGGGAAAACAGAAGACCACAGTTTTTAAAACCTGTACCTGAATTTGAAAGGATAAGATATTTTCAGTTAGTATGAGCTAAACTCTGTCATTAGTGAAGTGGACAGGTCAATTTTATCCTAATCACAAATTCCTAAAGTATCTACAACTTTTGAAATGGGAAATGCCCCAGTGATGTCAGGGCATGCATAAGATGAAAGAGCGTGTATTCAAAATGCGAAATGAATAGAGCATCTCTGTTAGCAATTGGGTTCCTGGTTGACTGTGTTATTAGCGCTCGTCAAGCAGTAACTACAATCCTAGTCAGGGAAGGCACCCTAAAGGAACTTGTGCTCATCCTCTGGTAGCTTGGCACAGAGCAGTCAGGATTAACTTTATAGGCAAGGTGTAAAGTATTTTTGCAACACTTCAAATAGTAAAACAGTGAAAACCCCACTCAGAAAGATTCCAGAGCATGTTAGAAAAAGAGCTCTTAATTTAATAAATAAAATGAGAGCAAACAACTAAAAATCAATAAGTAAAGCTTGACAAATTAATTTTTAAAGAATAAACTGAAAAATAGCACTTAGAAGCAATAAGACCTGACGTAGGATATCTGGTCGTGCCAGACTGGAACAAAGTCAAATGTTCAGGCCAATCACGATGAGCGAGGGCCAGATACGGGGACCGATTGAGGCCCGCTGAATGAAACTACTATAATCATAGTTGAGTTGACGAACAAGAGGGGGGCAGCCGAAGCAATGTGTCGCGGTCAATCACACGGCACAGGGGATGCGTGGATTTTCTCCAAGCAGCAGAGGTGATACATTGATTTTTTCCATGCAGCAGTGTCGATGTGTCGATTCCGAAGGCAATGCACTGGTTCCGAAACCGATGCATTGTATCTGCTCCTACACACCTACAGCAGAGGATGCATCGATTCTGAAGGCAATGTGCCAGTTCCGAAGGTGATGTGTCAGTTCTGTTCCCGCAACAGCTGCGATGTGTCGATTCTGCTTCCACAGCAGCGGTTCTATCGGTTCCGCCGAAGTAAACATCGTAGGCCCATTTCCAAGAGTCCAGAACTGGGGTGGTACCACTTAGCACAGCAGACTCACAGACTGCAGAGTGTAGGTGCAGGAGCTGGAAAGGTGAAAGTCTTTTATGTCCCTGTGACTTCAGCTCAGGAGGTCTGCCAGCTAGTCCTTGGAATCCCTCTAGGTTCAAGTGATGCAGGTCCAGTCCTTCTCACCCAGGCAAGAGAGAGCAGTGGGCAGCAGGGCAACACAGCAAGGCAGTAGTCCTTCAAAAAACAGTCCAGTAGTTCTTCTTCCTGGCAGAGTAGTCACAGGTCCAGAAGTGTTCTGAAATGGTGGTATAGAGGTACAGTATTTATAACCAGTTGTGCCTTTGAAGTGGGGTAGACTTCAAAGACATGCCTTTGAAGTCCATAGATGTCCTCCTTTCCTGTCCTGGCTCCAGACTGATTGCAGAGGGTTACGCAGCCCTTTGTGTGGGTACAGGACACAGCCTATTCATGTGTAAGCGAGGCTGTGCCCAGCTCCTCCCTCCCATCCTGCCAGGATGACCCACCAAGTCCCACATTAGCTCCCATTCTCTGTGGCTGCATAGGGGAATATACAAAATCCAGCTGTAACCCACCCCAAACAAGTGACGAGAGACAGACAGCAGGCATGAAATGACTAAAGTAAGAAAATGCCAACGTTCTAAAAGTGGCATTTTCAGAACTGTAATTTAAAATCTGACTTCATCATAAGTTGGGAGTTAAAATTGTAATTACAGAGACACCAGTCTTGGAGGGTCTTATCTCTTCCCAATTGGAAATTACACTTATAAAATGTAATAAATTATTTACAATCTTATCCCATGGGGAAGATAGGCCTTGCAGTAGTGAAAAACAACTTTGGTAGTTTTTCACTAGTAGGACATGCAAAATATAAAAGTACATGTCCTGCCTGATAAATACATTGCACCCTGTCCTGCATGTTATCCAGGGCCTACATTAGGAGTGACTTATATGTATAAAAAGGGAAGGTTTGAGCCTGTCAAAAGGTTTATTTCGCAAGGTTAATATGGCAGTGTAAGCTGCACACATAGGCTCTGCAATGGCAGGTTTGAGACCTGGTTAGAGGGCTATGTAAGTGAGTGGCACAAGCAGTGTTTCAGGTCTACTAGCAGCATTTAATTTACGGGATCTGGGCACATGTAGTGCCACTTTAGTAGGGACTTATATGTAAATTAAACATGCCAATTGTGTATGAGCTAATGTTACCGTGTTGAGAGGAGAGAGCACATACATGCACTGGTAAGCAGTGGTAAAGTGCTCAGAGTCCTAATGTCAACAAAACCAAATTCCTCACAAAGTTGGGGGTGACTCTGCAGAAAGGGCCATTTCCAACACAGTGAATAGTACAGCAGATGATTTTCTCCAGGTCCATGGCAGTCTATAATCTGGTGAGGTGCAATTGGAGACACTCCCATGCAAGTATTACTTTCTGAACCAGGCAAATTGGGCACCCTTTGATTTTTGTCAATAAAGATATTTCTCATTTTATTACAATCTCCAATTGTTAAGAAATATTGGTCTTCCATAACTGCCACTCTACACAGAGCTATACATGTGTCCACTCCTTTAACAGAAAAATTAGTTCTATTACATTATGTGACACATCTCCCAAATCTAACAAACCATACAAGACGATTGATAGCTATTGCCCTCACTGTAGGAAATATTTGTATATCAAGACTTTGGAGAACACCACAATGTCCTACACATGAAGAATGGCTTATTGAAATGTATAAAATGGCATCATATGAAAAAATCATTTATAACTTGCAGGACAATTTTGGAATTTTCATCCAAATTTTGAACTCCTTTCTAGTTAATACATATTCTATTTCTGGTAATAATTCAGACTGTTCCTTCTAATTAGGAACTACGAGGGGAGTTCCTTCCTTTTTTATCTCCTTATTAATTCATTATCATCATTATTTATATTCATGCTGTTTCTGTTATCATTAGGAGTGTTGATGCTTTAGCCATTGACACTGTTATTTAAATTAGGACTTACTGTTCACCTATTGGAAATTGCTGAGTTATTAGGAATATCTCCACTTGAAATGTTGTATTTGTATGATATTATCACTACTATCTTCTAACTAACCATATTATATGGCTTACTACATATTGTATACTATCTACATCATCTCCTCCCTTGTCCACCTTTCCTATTTCTTCATTTCCAGGTCTTATGAGTATCTCAGATAGTGTATCTTTTAATATCTGTATTATGTTTTTTGTGTTTAGAAATCTGAGAAGTTAACATTTCATAGTAATTTATTGTGAGGCCATAATTTGATTTATTGTTTATTCTCTTCTTTAATGTATTGTTTGTATACTGACATGTACTTCTCAAAAGGAATATATAAAAAAAAGAAAGACATTTCTGAACAAGGTCCTCTGACAGAAATCAAGGATTCATTTCAACAATTTCTGTAGCAATTCAATTGACCACATTTTGGAAGAAGAGATTAGTTTTGCCTCACCTCCCAACATATTAGGGTAGTTCAACAACCCCCTAATATGTCTTTTTATTTCTATTTCTAGCAAACACTCTAAAGAGAACAAGATTCACGGGAATGTGGCACAAAGATTACAAAGATTCTTTAGAGAAATATGGCTAGGCATCATCTGATAGTCTGTTTCTGCCTCCTAGTAACTTAGAATTAGAGAAATATCTACAAAATCTTTAGGTCTGGCTCAAAACAGCGCAAATTGGTTCCAGATTGCATGTAAATACATAGATAGAACCTTTGATGCCATTATTTGCTTTGGGTGAGCTCTCTTCAGCCCTTGCTTGTTAGAAGTGTAATTAGCATTTGGATGAGCTCTCAAGCCCGCCATTGGGAGCATGAACTTTTAGTCATGAGTGTGGATTCCGACTCTAGAGTAGCGAATTACAAAGAGCAAATCTCTAACTTCTCAGATGGAGAGAGACACAGGTTGGATGCAGTGACAGATTGTTGTTGAATGTGGCAAGCATGTTGTAATGGTATTATATTATCAGGATGTCCTCCACTTTCAGGTCTGGTACTGAAAATAGTAGCCATCATGGAATGGTTTTACAGCCAAATTCTAAAGCAAACTGACATCCCACAAAGCCCCAGACCTCGGGCGAGGCTCTTACACTGGTTTAGGTCAGCCACTGTGTGTCTCGGAGGTATCAACTTCCTTTCAATAAGAACAACTTCAGTGAACAACTATCAGCCACCAGCTTGGTGAGGGTCCTAGCACTCAAAGGCCACGCCACTGTAAAATGTCTCTTCTGTATTAGTGCATGAAGAGTAACTTGCAGTTTCTACCCCAGCTTTCCCCCCCTTTCTTCTGTAGGTCAGACAACAGCCAAAACCATAGCATAGTTATAATGTCCAAGACTGAAGTCTGTCTTGTGTTGCAGTGTGATCTGGGAAGACAGTGAAACAAGAGTTGCTATAAGGTGCCAGAGATACATGCTTCAAAGTGCACAAATTGTATCCGTCCTGCTCTTCTGTTTGTTTGCTTGTATGACCTCAACAATGCATGCCAACGTAAACCTGGCCCTAGTATGTCCAGTCTTCTAAAAACAAATCCTAACTAGGCTGTAAGCAGCCACCACCTCAACACCACTCAAGAATGTGCATAATATTGTGGATTCTGTGATGAGAATATTGAATATTGAGGATATAAATATTATGGTACAAGAGCATCATAAACAAAACATCGAAGACAAAAGCATTTGAAGCTAAGTGCATGTGCGGAAATCATAGGTTTATTACTCCTGAAAGGGCGAGATTTTGATCGATACCTTATATCTATTGATCCAAACCTCGATCTGGTCGACTGAACCTTTATTGCCTGTCTTGGAAGGAAAACAGTACACCTATCTGCAAATTAGTTCACCCAAGAAAGGACTCTACTCTCAAAGATCACGGACAACTTCTAGGTTTCAAAAGTTTATTGTAAAGATATAATGAGCTGCAAATACAAGCATCTCAGAATGAGATTCACGAGATACACAGGTCCAATTACATACATGTGCTCTCGAAAAGCCCTCAGACGAGCAACAGAAATCACTAACACAAGTTCTAAAAATAGCAAAGCTATCAGCATAGACGCATATCTCTCCTTCATTTAGGTTGGAGGAAAACAAACACAGGTTAGGCGTCCCTACCCTGTTCTAGATGGTATCCCTACTTAACCAAATCCCAACCTAACAAAGGTGTCAGCAATGAATGACCCCCAAGGGAAGTCACCCACTCTAAGTCTCTTGGTGAAAACCTAAAGTTCTCCAGTCATGACCCCTCACTGCCTACCCATCCGCTCTCTAAAGGGTCCTCAGGTCTCTGCTCCAACTCCACCCAGGGGTGCTGTCCCTAATACAAAACAGTCAACAACATTTGAGACGCCCCTTGCGAAACGCCTCTCACGTGGTGCAACTTCAGGCTCTTTCCATGATGCTTTGTATTGGGCCTCAGACGTTAGAGTTGACCTTGCTTCTCAGTCTCTTCTCCGGCCCGCTGATACCCCTTAAACATTCCAGAACCCTCCTCCATGTCTGGGCCGTCTACTGAACAGACCTCTATTCATTCACTTATAATTGGATCCCCCCTTTCCTGTTGCAGACAGATATCTGCCGCCAAGAACCCAACTCTCATAAACTTCTAAAAAGGCTTGCAACATTTCTCAGCCCAGACATGTACGTGTAAATCACTGCTAAAACATTTCAGGCCTACAATATTTCACATTATGATTATAGCATTCAATTTCTTCATTTAATTAAAGCATGTTAAAACTCTTATTCTATTATTTAGAAAACATTACTCTAAATCATGGCCCATTAATGCAATGACCAAAAACGTTAAACAATCTGTGTCGTGAAAAGAAACACCTTCCCTTTTAGCTCCAGCTCTGGCCCTGAGGCCTACCACGTTCTGCGTTTTACCACAGACCATCTTATATGTTAACAGCTACACGACATAGATTCAAAATAATCACGTCTAATAAAATCATATAATGTCACACATTTCTGTATTAGTTCCACTTCTACTTAAATCTCTATATTAGCTATACATTTAGAATATAATTTCATATACTATTAGCACTCATGGCATTTCTCTTCATGAATTATGCTCTCTATAGGTAAGTGTGATGTACTCATATATTTATATCAGTTTGCGCTCTCTCAGTTCCCCCCTTTGATGACCTCTCGGGGTCATCACTAACATTTAAACTGCAGTTATTGCTGGCATTCTCTGCGCTTCCAGAGCTCTCAGGCTCCTGTACTGATTATCTTGTATGGCAGCCAATCTCTGCAACTGTTCTCTTTGGGCCCTTTCTGACCTTCTTGCTCTGTACCATTTGAATACCCTCACCAATCCCCACAATATTATCCCACAGATCAATATTATGATGATAGGCTTTAGGATATACCAAATAAAGCTTTTGCCTAAGGTGGAAAACCACCCTCCAACTGCACTCATTCCGTGGCCCACCTTTTCCCAGACATTTTCTCTACTCAAGTCTTCGATCTCTTTGTGTATATTAGTTATGTTCTTAATAACTTTCTCAAGGGGTTTTGAAAGGTCTGGAATGTAAGTGCAACATTCCTGAACCTTCAAAGCCTTACAGACTCCGCCCTCTTTTGCTAATAAGACATCTAATGCAAGCCGATTTTGAAGGACCATAGCCCTTATCGATTGCATCTCTCCTTCTACCAGCATTAAGGACTGAGCAGTGCTGGCAGACAACCTGTCGACAACTGTTGCCAGTCGTCTAATTTTAACATCATTAAGGATTATTCCCAGAAGAGGGAACATAGCTCCAAAGACATCTCCAACCATTTCTGCATCGCCTAAATCTCTCCTTCCCCTCGATGATGTCTGGCCCTCAATGATCAATAAGTCTTGTGCATGATATATTTTGGGGAAGACAATTGCCAAGTAACATGATCCATACCAGTTGTCAGGTAGTCTCACGTAAGCATTTCTTCCACATACAAAATACACATTTGGAATCACTTGCATTCCCTTCAGGAAATCCTTAGTGTAGTACTCTAAATTAAAAGCATGTTCACAGTCAACTTCACCCACGTATACATTTTCATAATACGTTTTGGCTCGGTGAAGACATAACTTTCCTCTCTGCGCTTTATCTAAAGCTATTGGACCACTACTACCCTTTCTCTTGTGTGACTTCTCTTCCTCGGTCCAATCTAATTTCCCTTGTCCTGATTTTTTCAAAATCTTTTGTCTCCTGTAACGATCATCCACCTGCCCTATGAACTTTTTCTCGACTTCTGACACCTTGCATGTCAGATTATTTCTACGGGCATGTGAAGTATCTAAGGTAATCCAAGGAATGAAGAACTTGGCCAATCTGTCTTCACTCTTCCAGTAATCCCATTTATTCATCTGCTTATAATTCGGGACTTCTGGCAACACAGAATCATAATTGGAGAAATAGTATTCAAAACTATCTCTCTCATAAAATATACTAAGCAATAAGCTACATGTAATGCCATATGTCAGAGGGAGGTGATGATATCGAATTCCTTCATCTACAGACGCAGGCAACTGCATGCAGACGTAGCAATCCTTAACCTCCATGGCATCCACGTATTCATACAAAAGTTTAGCATAAGCATTTGACCTAAAGTCTCCTTGGGACTCGTCTACATGTAACCTGCGGGCTTCTGCAGCCAATAACGCTTTCTCTTGAGTGTTTTCCCTTTTCTCACCTGCAACAGTGGGTGTAAGTGTTACTACAGAATACGCATCAGTTACCTTTACCTCTTCCTCATGTCCCTTTACATAAGAAATTGTTACCACTAAAGCTATTAATATTATCACTCCTACTATTAGTGTACCTATTATACATTTAGCTCTGCGGTTCGGGGTGCCGGCCTCCATTTCGTCAGACAATCTAGCTTTTCCCTTTCTGTTTGCAAAAAAGTTCTTTTCCTCTCGTTCCTTTACAGTCTCTTTCAATCCTTTTTTTGTCTTTAGAATCCACACAGCTGGAGGCTGACAGCCTTTTTTGCAAAAAGTCCTTTCACAGTTCAAAAAGACAACCCTAGCCCTTCTCCATCCACTCAAGGGGTTCCCTAAAATTCTCTGCTTCCTGGGCGCTAGGTAATCTTCTTTTCTTCTGCTTGCTTTATTTACAAAGTCCTTTAACAATCGACTATTAGATTTGTGGTTGCAGCTTCAATAGCATAGTTCAATATTTCCATGCGAAGAGTATGCTCTTCATGTGCTGTTATCGTGGTACCAAAGTCGGGGAATTTCAATTCTGTAAGAAACATGTGTTTTAACTTGCTGAGGCGGGGAGGTCTGGGGAGCACGAATGTTAGTGACCCTTCTTGTTCGACACCGGGTACCAACAGTTGTATTTCCACGGTGATAATGGGCTCAGAACTGGACACCACCACCGCTCGGATCCTCCCTGTCTCCGGTTTCACAGACATTTGTCGCCAGATATGTCCACTCAGGTGTGGAGTATCTTCTGTTAGGCACACGCACTCTACTTGACCTCCTTCGGTCTGGTGCTTCAGCGCCCTGAGCACCTTCTTCTGGGTCTGAGTCTTCTGATATCGGAGGAAGGGTTGCTTCTGGAGTTGACCTCAGGCTAGAACTTCTTCTTTGCGGCCAATTTGCTTCTCCACGTGCCCTTCTACTCCTTCTCCTTCTGGTCTGTTCTCGCTCTCTTTCAGACCTGTCAGGGTCAGACTCGTACTCCCAGCTGTCTTCTCCTTCTGTAGCGTCTTCTGTTTCGCTGTTGTACTGACCGTCCTCAGCTTGGTCAGACTCGTTCCCTGCTTCCACTGGCACCTCTACAGCTTGGCTAGCCCCCTCTATGGCTTCTTGGTCCTCAGCTGGACGTCCATTCGAGAGAGGAGCTGTTTCCAGAGGTGCTGGAACCCTTTTCGTATGCGACGCGTGTATCCAGTTGGGCAGGCCTCCCACCTTTACAGCTGTACTTGTGATCAGGATGACCTGGTAGGGCCCACGCCAACGAATATCCAAGCAGCTTCTTCTCACATGTTTCTTCACCAGGACCCAGTCCCCAGGATACAGGTCATGGCAAGGGCCCTGGCACGCTGGAACCTCTGCAGCCTGCACCTGAAGGGACACAGAACGCATGGCGTCAGACAGCCCCTTACAATAGTCCAGGATCATATCATCTGTGATATTTAACAGTGCAGTAGCTGGAATAGATGGCAGTCTCATTGCTCTCCCCATTAACACCTCATGTGGTGACAACCCTGTTCTTCTGTCTGGGGTACTACGAAGGCTCATGAGTACCAATGGCAGGGCATCAGGCCAACTCAGGGTCGTTGAGGAGCAAACTTTCGCTATTCTGGACTTGATCGTGCCATTAATTTGTTCCACAATTCCTGAGGCTTCTGGTCGGTAACTGCAATGGAGCTTTTGGTCTATATTCAGTGCAACACAAATCATCTTCACAAGCTCGCTGTTAAAATGTGTTCCCCTATCTGATTCCAAAAAGGCCGGCACCCCGAACCGAGGGATAAGTTCTCTAAGCAGTAACTTAGCCACTGTGAGGGTGTCGCACCTACGTGTAGGGTATGCCTCAACCCATCTGGAGAACACACAAACAACCACCAGGACATAGCGGAGGCGGTTGCATCTTGGCATTTCGATGAAATCTATCTGCATTCTGTTGAATGGACCTCCAGACCTTCCTATGTGACTTAGTGCAACTGGTGTTCTTTTCCCTACATTCAGCTGCTGGCAGGTCACACAACGCTGGCACACTGCTTCTGCTGCTATTCTAAACTTAGGATTGTACCAAGTCTGTCTAAACACTCTCAGCATAGCATCTCTCCCTAAGTGTACGGGACCATGTATGAGTCTAGCCATTGGACTCACCATCTCATTGGGCAACACTGCTCTGCCGTCTGCTGAGACCCAAAAATGAGTCTCACCCATTACACATCCTGCCTTTACCCATGTTTCCTTTTCTGAATCAGGAGCATTTTCTTGCATGGTTGACAATTCATCCCAAGTATCAACAGTTTCCAGTATCATGGCTAATTCAGTTCTCACATTTATTCCACCCACATCCACCTCTGTGAAAGAGTAACCTTGTTCTGCGCAATACCGCGCAACTTCATCAGCATATCTATTGCCTTTCGAAACAAAGTCCTCATTTTTGGTATGTGCGATGCACTTTACAACTGCGATACTTGCTGGACATTGCAATGCTTCTAACAACAAGCGCACAAACTCTCCATTGCGAATGGGAGAGCCTGAAGAAGTCATGAACCCTCTTTGAGACCATAACTGCCCGTAATCATGAACTACCCCAAACCCATATTGGCTGTCGGTGTAGATGGTGACTCGAATTTGATTGCCTGCTAAGCAAGCACGTGTTAGGGCAATAATCTCGGCTACCTGAGCGGAGTTTACTCCTTCCAGGCACCCTGCTTCCACAACTCCTTCAATTGTACAAACAGCATAAGCTGCTCTCAACTGCCCAACTTCGTCTCTTACACATGAGCCATCGACAAAGAAAACTTCGTCTGGGTCGGTCAGTGGCTCATCTACGATGTCGGGTCTGGGTTTGGTGCATAGTTCAGTCACATCGAGACAGTCATGGTCTGTATATTCATCATCATCATCAATATCATTTGGAAGTGGCATTAAGGTAGCAGGGTTCAAAACAGAGCATCTCTTGAGGGTCACGTTCTCTGCAGCAAGAATAACTTGCTCATAGCGCGTGAGCCTGCTATTGGTCAGATGCTGTGTTTTGGTCCTGGTCATCAACAGTTCAACAGAATGTGGCACGCACACCTCTAACGGGTGCCCCATAACAATATTTTCACATCTCTCAATGCTGACACCCGTTGCAGCAACGGATTTGAGACATCCGGGCAACGCTGCGGCTACTGGGTCTAAAGTAGCTGAGAAATAAGCAACTGGTCTACGGGCATTCCCATGGATTTGGACCAACACAGACAACGCACAACCTTCTCTCTCACAACAGTAAAGAAAGAATTGTTTATTGTAATCAGGCATTCCCAATGCCGGAGCACGACACAGGTCCTCTCTCAGCTGTAAGAATGCCATCAAACAGTCTTTGTCCCATGGTACCGGATCACTCACCTCCTTGTGCGTCAGTTTTTGCAAGGGCTTTGCTTTCAGTGAAAAGTTCACGATCCACTGTCGGCAATAACCCACCATCCCTAGGAACATCCTGACCTCTCTCTGTGTCTGAGGCGCGTTCATTTTCATGATCGCTTCTATCCTGTCTGGTGACACCTTTCGTTTGCCTTTCTCAATTCTGTGTCCCAAGTACTGTACTTCTGTCAGGCAGTACTGCAATTTTCCCGGGGACACCTTGTGCCCATTGGCAGCTAGGTGATTTAACAAAGCAATGGAATCTTCCCTGCAAGCTTCTTCTGTTTCTGACGCCACAAGGAGGTCGTCTATGTACTGGACCAGAACTGACTTCTGGGGCAGCACTAGACTTTCAAGATTTTTCTTCAGAAGCTGGTTAAAGATCGATGGACTCTCTGTATACCCCTGAGGGATACGACACCATGTTAGGACGCGATTTTCCAGCTTAAATGCGAAAAGAAAATGGCTATCTTCGTCCAAAGGGATCGAAAAGAAAGCCTGACAAAGATCTATCACAGTGAACCACTCAGCTTGGAATGGAATCTGAAACAGTATCACTGATGGATTCGGTACCACTGGACAACATGAAACGACTATGTTATTAATCTTTCGAAGGTCCTGCACTATCCGGAATTTCCCATTTGGTTTCTGCAGCCCCATAATCGGGGAGTTACATGGACTACCCACGATTTCTTTCAGTATTCCCTGTTTAATCATGGACTCGATCACGGGTTTTATGCCTGCAATCGTTTCTGGAGTCAATTTATACTGGGGTGTTCTTGGGAACTCAGCATGCGGTTTCACTACAATTTTCACTGGGTGCACCCCTTTGACTAATCCAATCTCTTCCCCAGTGAAATCCCATACCTCTGATGCCACTGTCTCTCTCAAATCCCAGGGAAGCTCGTCTACTGTCAAAGTAGGGTACAGCTCCACACATATTCTTGAGTTTGCAACTTTGAAATCTGCATCATCATCATTAGTCAATACCTCCACTCCCTGGGGTGTACAATATATAGTACAATTCAATTTGCACAACAGGTCTCTTCCTAGCAGACACACAGGGCTTGAATCGCAAACCACAAATTGGTGCTCATCGCTGTACTTCCCTATTTTCACCTGTACCGGTTCTGTCAATTGGCTGGTTATTCTCCTGTTTGCGACCCCTACCACCTGTATGGTCTCTCCAGACATGGGCAGGTCTGGAACTGCAGCTGATCTGATCGTGGATCTAGTGGCTCCTGTGTCCACCAGAAATGTCGTAGGGCACCCTGCTACTTCTGCTTCCACATAGGGTCCCCTCTGATCTACCTCTAAGGCTGCCCCGAGGGTGCAGTCTTCTCTTTCCACTCTCTGTCCGGTTAATGGGTCCACATAATAGCACTCTTCACCTTCCACAAACAGGGGCATTTGTCTATAGGTCTTACCCATACTCCCTACTCGAGGAGGTTGCGGGAACTGGGCTCGGGGAGGAGCCCCCCCCCCCTTGAGCACCTTTCCTTGGTATGGCGTCGCCCCTCTCATAGGTGCGCTCTGGACCTCTTCCTCCTCTATCTCTTGCTCTCCGATCTCTACATTGTAAGGGCACTCGCGTTTCCAATGCCCCAACTCGTTGCACTGGTGGCACCTAGTCGTTTTCTTCAAGGTAGCTATGTCTACTCTGGGTCTGAAGGTAGTACTCTCCTCATTACCCTTGTTCTGACTGTACTGCTTCTTACCCCCTGTACCTGTCCCTTGCTGCTGTTGTTGCGGTCCCCCCTTTCCTGCTGTCTGCAATTGTACCACCATCAGCTTCTCTTTTAGTTTCTTAGCCTTGGAGTCTACCTCATCACAGCAGTACCTGGCATATCTCAGTATTTCATCTAGGGGTCTACTTTGCCAACAAATCGAGTGTTGCTGAATCATTAAACTAATATCCGGTCTCAGTCCCAGGACGAACTTGGACACGAATTGCCCTATGTCCTTTGGATCCATTACATCCAAGCCGCTATACTGTTTAAACGCCTTCAGCAATCTCTCGTAATATTCATGGACTGTCTCTTTGGGTTCCTGTCTCGTTCTGTCTATTCTGACCCAATCTATGTCTTGCATTGGCACTTTTTCTTTCAGCCAAGTCATCACTCTCTCGAATTTTGCCATCACGATCTCGGACGGCCCATTAGTCCTAGCATCTCTCTCTGGCTCCGTTGTGGGCCACTCAGCGCTAACCTTGCATGCTGTCCACAGATCTCCTGGTACTACAATGTCAAACAGCGTGTTCAGATCTATCCATAGGACTTTTGAGATCTTTACAAACCTCTCGACTTGCTTGTACCACTCCACGGGGCTCTCTCGTAACTTGGGGAAAGATGTGGTAAAAGCAGCTAAATCTCCCCTACTCCAAGGGACATGTACATAGCTCCCATTTGCAACTTCCCGCAAAGGGTATGCTTCTATCCCCTGCTGTCCTGGTGTCATACCAACCATGCTTCTCCTGCCAGTCCCTTTCTTGGACCACCTCTCTTCCCATTTATCTAGTGCCCTCCATGTCCTTATTCCAGTAATCAATTCCCTTATGTGTGTTTTCAGCCCAATCGTTCTCCTCTCATCTAGATCTTGATCTGAGTAATGTAGCCTGTGGTTACCCTGTAATGCTTTGGTTCTTGACAAGTCCACCATATATTTGCCTGCTAGTTCGACTAACTTCTCATGGACTGCTCTCGCCTTTCGTGTGATGTCCTTTGCCATATACAGTATTTCATCCTGTTCATACATTTCCATTCTTTCTAAAGGCAGGGTACCATCTACCATGTCATCCAGATCTGACCTTAAGCTGGAGACATCAAGTCTCTTGGCTTTTATCTCAGCTCGCAATATGTCTTTTGAAGGGGGCTCACTGGTCTCCCTACCATCCCAACTTCGAGCTCTACGTTTGGGCTCAGGAGAATTAATGGGTGGCCTCCCTTGCTCCCATCTCTCCAGGTCCCATGCTCGGCCATCCAATCTTGGAAGGTGATGGAACACGGGCCTGTTATCCCTACTCCCTCTCTGCCCACTCTCGTCTTCTTCTCTCCTCTCACCGCACATCTCTCTGTTATTTTCCCTCTGGTCGCTACACTCCCTTTGCCTCGTATCGCTCAGTATCCGATACGATCCTTCCTGGTTCCCCATATTCCCTGGGCTGCGCTCATTTCTGTCATCACAGGGACTATGGTGCGACCTCTCACAACTCCCATTCTGTTCTCTGGTGCCAGGCACACAGTGTGGACACTTAAAGCTGTTCCTGTACTCTTGCGCTCTCCTCTCCCCTTCACTGAGTATTGGGCCCGCCACCCCTCCACTCCCGGGGCCCCCGTTTTCCAGGTCTGTTCTACCTCCATTCCGGGCCCAATGGGTGACTCCCCTACTCCCTCTACAGTCCCACTCCGGGCTACTCTCCCCAGCCCCGCAGTGAGTTCGTGCTCTGCTGTCCTGACTTTCCCTTTCTGCTTCTGCAGCATTGATGCACTTTTGAGCCTTCACTGCCTCATCCCACTGCTTCATGCACTCATTTAGCTCTTGAAAGGATTTTCGTCCAGATCCCCTCAGATCCATTGGCCATCTAGGGCCCCCAGGATCTCCTCCTGGGTCCCCTGCTGTGTGCATCGGGGTGCTCCACTCTCTGGGTATCGGCATCTGACTTGGGGAATTAGTGGTATCGTTCCTCCTTGCCTGCTCTGCTCTTTCTCTGTCTTTCCGTTTCCGTTCTTCCCCTTTTGCTCTCTCTTGGTCATATATCGATATTATAGGACCTATGGTAACAGGTACCTGTAGTGCATCTGGCAATGGGTAGGATGTGGCGCTTTCCGTTTCCGGCGCTCTTTGTACCACAAACCTACCGACTACCTGTTGCACCTGACTAGGCTGGAGCAACTCTTTCTTTGGCTCAGGATCCCACTGTGAACTGGGAAGCGGTCTATGCTCTCCTGCAATGCCCCCCTTTTCTCCTTCAGTATTCTCGACCTCTCCCCCTGCTCTATTATACGGGGGTGGCCTGTCTGTCAGTAATCTGTTTATCAGGCTGTCCTCTGTTTCGCTCTCATCATCTTCTTCTAGGGGGCTTTTATTTACTGGCGCCTCTAACACTGGGTACAGTTTATTTATTTCCAAATTATGCACTCTCCATCTTTTAGCATCCGCATCCCACCTGGCATCCTGTACTGCCCTTACCGAGCGTTTCACCCTTTCTTGTCGTCTGTTCATATTCCTTTCATGCGCTGCCCTAAGCCATGCTTCAAGAGCTTCAAACTGGGTTGGTCTAGGCAAGGGTCTCTTTGAGGTCATGACTGATTTCAATCGATGTAACACCTCTAATCTGAACGTCCCGTACTTCGGGAACGTCAGTTCCTCGTTTCCTTCAGTAATCTTACTCCACTCTGATATCCAAAGGATCGTATGCAACCCAACATTTACTGCCATATAACGAGCTGGCGTACCCTCCGGCGGGGCTTCTTCCCCTTCATACGATCCTCGCCTCTCTTTCTTAAACAGCGCTTTCAACCATTTAAAACACTTCATAATTATGCGCACAAAATTCAGCCTCGCTACTCTGTTTACTTCCTGATGACAATCCACCAATCCTGTCGCGGCTTTGCTAGCTTGGCCTATCACAGCGCGGTCTTTCTCCTGTTGGCCAATCACGTCGCGACCCTGTATGACGTGTTCGCTAGCTGGCCTATCACAGCGCGGTCTTTCTCCTGTCAGCCAATCACTGCGCGACACCACCTGACGTCTCTTTTCTCCGCTTCGCAGCAGCACCCCTCCTTTCTCAACTCGTCTCCCGGTTATGCATGCGTCCCATTCATACACTGAAAAAATGACTACTTCCGACCAAGCGGTCACTTCTCTCGACTGTACGTCCACAGTCTATCTGTAATTGTCAACACAACTGACGAGATGTCTATCGTCTCTCTGATAGGTTACTTACACACACAGTAACTTCCGACCAGCGTCCGTTACTCACGCACTCACTCTTACGTTCCCCCTATCTCGGTCTCTCGGGTGATCAATGGTACCTCATGACCCCCTTCACACTAGTTGACAATTACTCTGGGTGTCCGATACACCCGAACCACTTAAGCTCTCCTTGAACTTAAGATTTCCACCGGTTGCGCGCGCTCACAACCTGTTCCACAGTCACTCTACAGACATTCAACTCCGCCAAACATTACAACATAGATACAATACAAAAACACCGCAATCTAACACGCATAACCCTTTATACTCACTCTCGACCGATACTGCTGCTTTTTCTGTCTCACGTCATCCGGATCTTCATCTGCGGGCTGTTCTTCCGATCATCGATTTCTAGGGGCCTTGGGGTAAGCTAACCTGGCCTAGGTCACCGTCCTCAAGAAGGCAACCATCCTCTGCTACCAACTGAAAGGGCGAGATTTTGATCGATACCTTATATCTATTGATCCAAACCTCGATCTGGTCGACTGAACCTTTATTGCCTGTCTTGGAAGGAAAACAGTACACCTATCTGCAAATTAGTTCACCCAAGAAAGGACTCTACTCTCAAAGATCACGGACAACTTCTAGGTTTCAAAAGTTTATTGTAAAGATATAATGAGCTGCAAATACAAGCATCTCAGAATGAGATTCACGAGATACACAGGTCCAATTACATACATGTGCTCTCGAAAAGCCCTCAGACGAGCAACAGAAATCACTAACACAAGTTCTAAAAATAGCAAAGCTATCAGCATAGACGCATATCTCTCCTTCATTTAGGTTGGAGGAAAACAAACACAGGTTAGGCGTCCCTACCCTGTTCTAGATGGTATCCCTACTTAACCAAATCCCAACCTAACAAAGGTGTCAGCAATGAATGACCCCCAAGGGAAGTCACCCACTCTAAGTCTCTTGGTGAAAACCTAAAGTTCTCCAGTCATGACCCCTCACTGCCTACCCATCCGCTCTCTAAAGGGTCCTCAGGTCTCTGCTCCAACTCCACCCAGGGGTGCTGTCCCTAATACAAAACAGTCAACAACATTTGAGACGCCCCTTGCGAAACGCCTCTCACGTGGTGCAACTTCAGGCTCTTTCCATGATGCTTTGTATTGGGCCTCAGACGTTAGAGTTGACCTTGCTTCTCAGTCTCTTCTCCGGCCCGCTGATACCCCTTAAACATTCCAGAACCCTCCTCCATGTCTGGGCCGTCTACTGAACAGACCTCTATTCATTCACTTATAATTGGATCCCCCCTTTCCTGTTGCAGACAGATATCTGCCGCCAAGAACCCAACTCTCATAAACTTCTAAAAAGGCTTGCAACATTTCTCAGCCCAGACATGTACGTGTAAATCACTGCTAAAACATTTCAGGCCTACAATATTTCACATTATGATTATAGCATTCAATTTCTTCATTTAATTAAAGCATGTTAAAACTCTTATTCTATTATTTAGAAAACATTACTCTAAATCATGGCCCATTAATGCAATGACCAAAAACGTTAAACAATCTGTGTCGTGAAAAGAAACACCTTCCCTTTTAGCTCCAGCTCTGGCCCTGAGGCCTACCACGTTCTGCGTTTTACCACAGACCATCTTATATGTTAACAGCTACACGACATAGATTCAAAATAATCACGTCTAATAAAATCATATAATGTCACACATTTCTGTATTAGTTCCACTTCTACTTAAATCTCTATATTAGCTATACATTTAGAATATAATTTCATATACTATTAGCACTCATGGCATTTCTCTTCATGAATTATGCTCTCTATAGGTAAGTGTGATGTACTCATATATTTATATCAGTTTGCGCTCTCTCACTCCTAACTCCACATCTGCGTACCTTGAAGATATATATTGCCTTGGTTCATAGATGTAGAGTTAGATATAACAAATTTATAATTTCTTGCCTTTTGATAGTTTGGTTTCAATACTTTTTCCTCAAAATTTGATATTCAGTGGACACACAGTTGTTGCTATTTGGCAAAATATGTTGTGCCTCTTTCAGAATAATAATTGCACAGTTCCTCGTTTGGGATAGGGTGCAGATCATCTTTTCAGGTTGGATGCTCCATCCCTCTTCAAGGAAGGGTGTACTATTTAATCATCATGGTGGTGCTCAGATATTGACTAGTCTATGTGTTGAATAAGGAAGTTTGCTTCGCTGTTTTCCATTGTTTGTTTGTGTGTGTGTGTGTGCACTTGTGTCTGTGTATTGCTAACATGTTGTCTTCACATGTTAAACCTGGGATTTATGTATTGGAAGCTTGTACTTTTGCTATATATGTTGTACTTGTGTGTGTGCTATTGTCTATACATGAAGCTAACTTGCATTATTAGTGCCTATACAATATTTGCCCTCTTATTGGTAAGTTTGCGTCAGTACTGCCCAAGCCATACCTCTCTGGTACATAAGGGCACCTTGACTTGATGCTATTTATACTTAACAGTTGTGCGAATATGGGAAGATTGAACCAGTGGTACTCTCCTGAGTGGTAGAGATTTTTGTGCTGCTGCTGACCATTTGTGCATGGTCTTTGTGAAAGTTAGCTTCTACTGTGAACGACCATGTTGTTCTTGCCCTGGGCATGTTTGTGTAGATTTTGCAAACGTTTTCAATAAACAAAACTCAAAACAACTGTTTTTTCAATTGTTCTTTTTCTTTTTTAGATCCAACTGCGATAGCTTTTCCAGTCTGTTTGAGCTGATGTCATCAAAAGTAGAAACTCACATTTTCTCTCGATACTGTGATCTTGGAGCTAAATGCGATACTAAACTCTGCTGGTTTTGTGTCACAAATTCTTGGCACCTTATCATCTTTTTACATCTAATTTTGAATGATTGCTTGTAAATTTATTGTAGTAACTGAAAGTGTCTTCAAAATCCTTTTGATGTTGCATCGTCTGTTGTGTTTTTTTAAGCCTTTGCATAATTTGAACTACGCCAACTTGAACAATTATTAGTCATTTGGGGCAAAAATTCTACAGAAGGAGCACAGAAACAACAAACTGAGAAAGTATGAGTGGCTGCTGGCTACTGCCGTTCGTGTCCTGTAACATTTAATGCTATTTCCTTAGCACAAAATACATCCTCTGGCCCCATTTGGAAGCAACAGTGTATTTTGCTGTAAGAAAATAGCACTAAATGCAGGATTACATGTATCACACGATTACGCATAATAAGAAGGAATTTTGTAGTAATTATGAATAATTTTACTTGCTAGGAGACAGAATAAAAGAACATTTTGGCACATTATGATGGATTTATAAAGTTTCTTGATGTCAAAATCCTAAATCCTACCTTTCTCTGAGCTAACAATGCTAAACTGAGCACTAAAAGAGCTTATTTGAGTTTCAGAGATGGTTCACACCTGCAAACCTTTATGTACAACAGAACCAATGTTCAGCAAAGAAACTGCCATGTCTGTCCTCGTCTGCAAGCTGGCAGCTGAGCCTTGTGAAGGCTAGATGTTCCCTTCTCGTAGCTTCAAGCAACGAAATGTGATTACGAATCTGCATGGTTTAAACTTGAATCCTTGGTACGATCTTCCTCTTTATCTAATAACACACTTGTCAAGTTTATACATTCTGAATGAAAATTGTTGCACCTTTTCAAAATAGACAATTAGTAGCAAAGCTTTTCTAACATTTCGCTTCCCCAACTGAGAGAAACCATCTAATTTGGGTTTAGAAGCAGTCATAGCACCAAAACTGCTTTTATCAAAACAACTAATGAGATCAGAGCAATAGTTATGTTCTGTTAAACATTCTTGTAAAGCACATGAGCACCCCGGCAACGGGGCGTCCCAGCGCTAAGACTGATGCGTGCATATGGGTAGGATTTAACTTGAGGTTAGAGAAGAGCCAGGTTTTGATCAGTTTTCTGAAGGCCCAGTGGTCTTGCGTGCCCCGAGCGGCATGAGGGGTAGAATTCCATAGGGTGGGTGCCATGGCCCTGAAAGAGCACCCCCCTGCTCTTAGCCTGCCCACTCAGGGGTACAGGCTAGATGCGGATCAGCGGACCGCAGGGCTCGAGTCGGTACATACGATGAGCACAGCCATGCAAAATTTGAGGGCCTTGGCCATGCAAGATCTTGTGGGTAGTACAGAGAGTCTTAAAATAGATTCTCTGTTCTATCCGCAGCCAGTGGAGTTGGTGAAGAAGGTTAGAGGCATGGCAGTGCTTCGGTAGGGCAAAAGGCGTAAATGCAGCCACGTTCTGTGCCCATAGGAGTCTTTTGGTTACGGCCTTATTCATGCAGGGTATAAGCCCATTGCAGTAGTCAAGACAGGACAGTACAATAGATTGAACAATCGTTTCATGGATGGATGCTTTGAAAAATCCCAGAATGGGTTTCAGGCCATGTAGGAGACTGTAGCACAGGGTCAGACTGATTTGCATATGGCCATGTCTGAACTGGGGTTGTGGAGTGAGCTAAAGAATGATTATGGATTAAACCCAGACTGGGGGTGAGTGCTTGCAATGTTCAACACTCCGTCCATCATCCCCTTTGGTTTTGCTTTGTTCGCCCTAAGTTGGCAGGATATGCCCAGACTTGAGTCCCTTGCTCACTTTGCCACTGGATTCAAGCTAGCCTGGCTGATGACGGCTGATTAGCCAGAAACCGGTCCCATGATGCTTGTTTCCGGTCCAGGGAAGACATGGCTTGGCTGTTCGGACTGGACTGTTCCCATGAGGCACAGGGTCAGACTGATTTGCATATGGCCATGTCTGAACTGGGGTGGCGGATTGAGCTAAAGAATGCTGATGGATTAAATCCAGATCATTTGACTGGGGGTGAGTGCCTGCAATGTTCAACACTCCATCCATCATCCCCTTTGGTTTTGGAGACTGAAGCAGGTGCCTGACACTTTTTTGGCTTGATTCTCAAGTAAGAGGGCACTGTCCATCAGAACTCCTAAGTTCTTAACCACAGATTTCGGTTGGGTGGGGTGCCCAGGCCGTAGGCCACCATTGGTTGTCCCAATGATGGCCATCGCGGCCCATCAGGAGCACCTCTGACATGGTGGAGTTCAATTGCAAGTAGTTAGCTGCCATCCAGTCAGAGATGGCCATACGATCCTCTTGTAATTTTCCTTGGTCCTGTTTGGGGTTATTGGAGAAAGTGAATACCAGTTGATTGTGGTGGTAACATGGTGCTTATTCTCCTCGATTTATCGGCAGCCTTTGATACAGTCAATCACAAGATTTTGGAAGACAGTGTCTGGGCTGTCGGTATTGAGGGATTGGCTCTTAAACTACTGGAATCTAGTAGGGGCCCTGGATCCATTTTTGTCCAAACTTTTTCTGCTATGTGGAGTCCTGCAGGGGTCCTCACTCAGTTCCACTTTGTTTAATATTTTTGTTTAACACTTGGCCACTCTTATAAGATCTTTTGGGCTGGAACTTACCTCATATGCTAATTACACCCAATTGGTTGTAGCAATGTTTTATTCTAATAACCAAACAGGTGTACATTTTCTTGACTTTATGGTTAGCTACTGGCCATTGATGAACCTAAACTGTTTAAAACCTAACTCAGGTAAAACAGAGGTCATCCTGTTCGGAAACAACCTGTCTCTATCGACGCCATCCTGGTGGCCAGAGGAATTGGGAACCCTTCCCACCCCAGTCATTACGGTTAGAAATTTGGTAGTGGTTATGGACAACCATTTGACCTTCAGACTGCAAGTTAATATTATCACATCATCTGCTTTCCTTGTTCTAAGGATGCTTAGAATGATTTTTCCTTTCATCCCTGTCAACGCACAAAAAACGGTGATTACAGCACTAGTGCTAGCAAAATAAGATTACTGCAATGCCTTATTTTCTAACATGCAGCATCAACATCTCAATAGACTTCATGTCTTACAAAATGAATCCACCAGAATGCTAACTGGGATTCACAAACATAAATTGGCATCACAAGCCATCAAATAACCTCATTGGTTGCCTGTCGGGCAGGGCATTAAGTTCAAGACCCTTTGCATCGCCTGCAAGGACTTCATGGAACTGACCCAGAGATCCTTAAACAATCTTTTAGATGGTATATAGCCCAATGAGAAATTTGAGATCTTCGGGCGCTCTGGAAATTGCTGGTCCAAAGTTTTAAATGAACCAATTGGGGAGGAAGGGAGTTTTGTATGGAATAGAACTTACTTCCCCCTCCTATTTGGACTATCACTAACCTGCTCCTGTTTAGAAAGGCATTGAAAACCCAGCTTTGCACTAAGAAAATTCTCTGAGGAATCATGTTTTTTCCCACAGTTCTAGCGCCTAGAAACCTTTGGGTATTTGTTGGCACTCTACAAATCATATTAACATTAATGTTTTCTAGAGGCTCCCTGTGTTTTCTCCCTTATGTTAACTTAAATGCATGTTATAGCCAGCATTTGCTTCAACACATTACAAAAGAACATGCTTGCTTTGTGCTACACATTTATTTTTTAAGTACTAGGCGGCAAATGTTTTGTTATTTAGTTCTTCTGCTTGGATTCAGATGGAACGTTTCATACAAGGGCGAAACACACTGTGCTCTGTTTTCCCTGTGATAGGACACAAACACCTAGATATAATAGAGCAATTCAGCTGCTGTTTTGAACATGCAATTCTTATCATAAAAGCTGGGACTTGTTGTTTTGGAAACATAGTGGACAAAATATCGCAGAGCCATGGTCCCGAAACAGGAGAGAACTCCGCTGCCTGAGATGTACAACAAGTCAACAACTACCTATGCATGCCAGGCATGGGGTCCCCCAGTAATCCCAGAGATCTATAATATAACACTGTGTTTCTATAATGAGGGCAGGCTTAGGAAGTTTTGTCTTTCAATATGACAGGGCTTTCATTGTGTATAGCCTGTTGGTTATGATAATCACATTTTTGACCTGTATATGTCTTTTAATTGCAGATCAGTTACATAAAAATAGAGCACAACAGTTTCAATAAATATTGTAACCATTTTTGTGTGTCTCTTTTATGTTTATTGTGGATATTTATGAATGAGAGTATGAAAGGTGATGGCCTGCTATCACGATCTCTGAGAGGATCAAAAGTGTTGTGTTCTGTGGTGCCAATTTACTTGTTTCTCTGGACAGATTAGAAGAGCAAGTAAGGCAGTATGAGTTAGTCTGGATTTGGGCCCAGAGGTAGTGATGTGCTATGGTCACTTGGGGGCAGATGTATCATCCGTTTTTTGTCGCAAATGCTGCGATTCGCAAAATAGCAGCGTTTGCGTCAAAAAAACGGGATTTGGAATGTATCATGCAAAAAGCCTCGCAATATTAAGGAATCGCAAATTTTGTGATTCCTTAATATTGCAAGGCTTTTAAGAAATGGCAAATTGCGATTTCTTAATTGAAATGTATTAAGCATTTCAGTGTTGCGAGTTTTGACTAAGAATTTGCAAATTACCACCAACTTGTAGTTGGTGGTAATTGGCGAATTCTTCTCAAAATGCACTTTTTTAAAAATCTAAAAGGTGCCATATGACGCTCATACATACCCTTAGGGCAGGTATGTGCGCCATATGCGCACACATGTCAAATTCAGGGGTGCAGCAGGGTGTCCTTAAGACACCCTTGCACCCTTGAAATTATTCTCAATTTGCGATTAGCAAATTGCTAATCGCAAATTGAGAATAATTTCACATTCATTCCTATGGGCCTCCTGGCCCATAGAAATGAATTGGAAAATATTCCTTAATTGCGATTAGCGATTTGCTAATCGCAATTAAGGAATTTTAAGAAATCGCTAAAAAATAGCGATTTTCTACATACATACCATTTTGCACTTCTCAAATAGCGATTCCTTAAAAATCGCTATTTGAGAATCGCAAAATGGTATCTTGATACATCTGCCCCTTAGTTATTAAAATACTGATGTTCTGTTGTTGTCCCAGAAATAGTACTGTTTGTAAGCATATTCCCTGCAACAACCCTAGTTGATGTAATAGCATAATATTTTGCACCAAGAATGATTTTTTACCCCTAAATGTGAATTTGCACACAAATGTGATTTCTCTACTTTACCGCTTTCCACAATTATGCTGATGTTATACCATGTGTGATTTTGCACCTCAATGTCAAGTCAACCAGAAATCAGGTATGATTAACACACACATATCAATCCTAATGTTGTATCTTACTACCGCATTTCCCCCCTCAAATGTGTGATACTCCATAGCTGCATTTTGTGTCTGGCCCATACTGAATATGCCTCTCAAGGTCAATTGCCTACGCATTTTTAGAGTGATCTTATATAAGCTTGGATGAACTTTAAATTATGTAGGTGTAATTTGCGTATTTTCAGGAATTTTTCATTACGCTTGTTACATGAAATTCCCCAAATAATGCCATTGTGCCAAGCCACATAATTATGCACCATTCAAGGCAAAAGTTTACAATGAGCACACAGGAATAAGGTGAACGGCCAGACCATGCATGGCTGTTGCACGCCCCACTTTTAGTTTTTCGTGCTATTTTTTATCTTGAACTGCATCATTGCTTCAAAATTGGCACAAGGACACATTTCAAGGTAGAATATAGTAATATTGCAAATCATGCTAAAGCAAACGGCATGAGCTTCTTCAGCCCTAAACTTACAATGCCCACAATTTCTAAATCATAGCGGATATTATGTCAGATCACGTTGCAGGATGCACAAAAACACCTGAGAGATCCTATTCTGTCATGTAAAAACTACCCTCAAATACCATCAACAGTGAACTCTGATGACCACCCCAGACACCTTAATCGGGTGAGAGGAGTTGGCGTAACAGCTAAGGCGCTCGACATCGGACCAGGAGGAACTGGGTTTGAGTCTCGGTAATGACGCTAAACATCCTGTGATTCTGGGCAAACCACTTAATCTCTCTGTGCCTAACAAAAATGAATGTGTGTCCCATGTTACGTAACTCCTCATGTAATGTAACTGGTGCTATGTAAACCGCTCTGATACCCGATTCTGGTCAAGTTCGCGCTATATAAAACTCTGCCAAAAAAAACACATATATATATATATACATATATATATATACTATATTTATACTAATGATGCACCCCCGGGACTGGTAAACTATGTCCTTTCTTTGCAGTCTCATAGAAAGCAAGCAAACCTTAGTGGAAAACAAAAAACAACCTCAAGCCGCCCCTTAACCTTTTGGGTGAAAATATGGTGAGGGGGGAATCATCACTGAGTCAACAGATCCTATAATAATGCATCACTCTTGACTATGCACTTCGCATACCATGGCTTAGATATATCAAGAAAAGTTTTGTAAGGTTAGCAAGACCCAAACTGTATAATAACCCTGAATTGGTAACTAAAAAGGATGTGGGGTTAATAAATGAGTCTTTTAGCAGCTTAAGGACTTTAGAGAGGGAAGAACTGGAGCTGAAGAAACCCAGTGTTCGTAAATTCATCATGTTGAATGCAACACTATTAGCTGAGCCTTATCTCTTTGGGGTTTTAAGTATATATGAAAGTTTTTTACTAACCAGGTTTTGACTGGATCTCTTCAATTTCTGGTTGGCAATCCCGAGGGGGTGTAGCAGAGGCCAGGTGTCAGCACCCTGTGGCTGCGATGATGAGTCTCCACAGGATCTGCTTCACTTCACATTATTTTGTAAAAAATGTTATCGCCCCGATTTTAAAGAAGATGAATTTTACACAGGCCCATCCAGCTTTCACCTATCTACAGTTGTTGCATGATGAATGTACTTTCTTTGTTCTCAGTTTCCTGAAATCTGCTATGAAGGCTAGGTCCTGCCTTGATTAAATGCCAGCATTGGTCAGGGTCTATGCCACCCCAATGATATTCATACTCAAGAAAGAGGTCCGGGAACTTACTGTTCTAACTGTTTAAAATGTATATTGTGGGTCAATTGTCCATGTATTTAACTTTGCTCCCTAGGTTTTGAATCAACACGGACTCTCGTGGAATGTATTTTGACCGTGATGAATTGTGTTATCTTTGTAATGATATTTTATGTATTGAATACTTTTAACAGTGATGAATTGGGCTCTCTTTTTATGATATATTTATGTATTGATAACTTTTATGGTTTTATATGTTGAACACGAATAAAGTTGATTCGTTGATTGACCTCAGGTTAACATAATCAGAAATGCAGCAATATATCACCTTTTTGAAAATGGGAACATCATGATCTAATCGCTGAAAATCAATAACCATATCTTTGCCACACTGTTTAATACCCTGTGGGTCCTAAAATATCTGCCATGGCTAGGGATGTAAAATACTGATACCACACCTGCAATGTCTATTAACTCACCTCCTTCACTTCCTCCATTATCACACAGTCACCTCTGAAGAATTGATTAACTCAACAAACTCATATTCATTTCTAAACTAATAAGAGTTGCCATCGTATACCACCCACCGGGAAGCAAAAGGTTTTTATTAATGATTTCCTTTATTATAGCACTGATCAACTTATTTTCTCTTGATATCAGAATTTCCCAGGAGATTTCTACCTCCACTGGGAAAATTCATACATCCCTCTTCAGATCCTTCAGGTTGAATAACAAACTACTACAACACTGTACCTTCCCTACACAGAAAAAAGGCTCCATCATGGCCCTGATTTTCATACAAAAACACAACATACAAATCTCAAACTCTCTCAAATTGGATTTGTCATTCCACTTCTTTATTTCTTATAAACACGGGCCATAACACCTCCCCATACTAAATGGGAAATTGTGAAATCTAGAGATCCCCAAGCACATTTAAAACAAACATTGGCAAAACCAACATTTCTGCTGTAATGTGCTACAGCCATGAAAACAGTACTATGCATAAATGTGCACAAGCGATTTTCACTGTGACTCTCTTTATGTGCCTCTTCTGTGTGTGTCCTGTTTTTAATCCTCAAGCCAGTGGTGCTGCTATTTTGTATTCCCCAACATTGTAGTGCCCTGTTGCTGTTTGTTGCTGCTAACTGCTTGAGGGCCAAAGACCGCAGAAGGGACACAGAGCGGACAGGGAGACTGGGTGAGTGTAGGAATGTAGGACTACACTCCCCAGCATGCCCTGCGGCTCCCAGCACTGTTGCGCAGCTGCTAACATTTGTTTTGCGCCAGGAGGCGCCTTCAAATTCTTGCAGGGGCTCTTGCAGCGCGGGACACGCAGTTGCTGTTTTTTGCAGCTTACTGCCTGCCCTGCCCCTCGTTGGGGGCCAAAGATCGCTGAAGGGACATGGAGCATCCCGGGAGCTAGGTGATTGTAGGACCACACTCCTCAGCATACCCTGCAGCTCCCAGCAAAGTTGCGCAGCTGCCAACATTTGTTTTACGGCAGGAGTTGCCTTCAAATTATTGCAGGGGCTCCCGCAGCCGGGACTCGTGCGGGCGTGCCCGGGCAGAGCCGGGCCAAGGGCAGGCCAGTCTGCGCCGGTAAGCGGCTGACAGATGCCACACCACCCCCTTTCATGCTTGCCAACCGGGACGTTCACCAAGGTGAGTGTTATTAACTGAAAAGTCATTCTTGCAACAAGCCTCCAATATGGAGAAATTAATGGGGACACTACCACCTTGCCCAGTCATCACAAGTATAGATAGCATGCTGGAAAGGGCAGTAAACATATTTGCTAATGAAATCGAACTAACTGAAAGGAGGCTGTTCCTTGGGATCAAAGCATCTCAGGCTGGCCTCATGTTAGAGGCGGCTGTAGTTGACACAGCTGCTCCCCTCTCGCCCTGCAATGTGCAGATCACCAATCCAAGAAACAATCCAAGTAACACAACGTGCCCGTACCCAGGATTTACTCTCAGTAATGAGGGACCTGTTACCAAGAGGTCTAATGTTGACATTGTCGCCCCCTCTGATGGTTCCTCTTCAACTCCTGTGGCTTTAGGGGCTAAGCCCAAAAGGAAGACGACCAAATCCATCCCCACAAAGAGGAAACAACCATCCCGTACTAGTTCATCGCGCACTGTTATGAGTTCTTGGTTACAGGCGCCTTCAAACACTCAGATCCCCGAGATTGCAGAATTTATTTCCTATGGGGACTGGCACTACACTTCCTTCCGTTCCCTGCAGTAGCCATGGTGATACCTTCATTGACACCCTCGTGGACACTGTCTTCGGTCGTATCAAAGATCTAATTGATATGAACTTTACTGCTTTGTGCAAACAGCTAGACAGATTGGACACTCTGTCAAATAGATTAAGTACCCAAATTAAAAGTGCCAAGCCTGCTACTTCAGAGGGTCTGATCCAAATTTGATAACTGATGGCACTTTTTGCCTCCTACATGTTTCTGTTCCAATATCCCTCCCAACGTCCGGGCCCTGTAGTACTTGTGTTAAGTTAAATAGTGTTTTTCATCTAAGGTTACTACTGTTCATTGAAATACATCTAATATATGCCTTCAAATACTAGCGGAATGACGTATGATAACTCAGACAGATTAAATTTGAGGGGAGGTAAAACATGTACGGGGTTTCCAGATCATTAGAGAATTGAAACCCTTAAAGCTAGTAAAGATATACTGAGCCTACCACCGGCTTCTTGCCCTTATGTCTTAGTCCTTGCAGGGGTACCTCCCCTCAGGAAAAACTAAACGGAGACATGGCACCAATAGTGCGATAAAAGCGTTGATTAGTTGTCAAAACACAAGAGGTTTAGGGTGGCAGACGCAAACAACATCATCATGATTTACAGGGTAAGCTGGGTAGGGCCGTTCACAAAAAATATTAAGGGGGATTGTATTGTCGTAAACTTTCAAAACCCTGCAATGGTTAGATCCTTACTGACGGTGCAGGAAGAAATATCCACTGGCTCAAATAATATTTGGTCACTGCCCCTGGGCTATTTCTATAAACCAATTGTGGGTTTAAAAAGAAATGATGTACCGGCTTTAACAATGCACAATAGGTTTCTACTACTGTCCTCCCTAGACACACAAGATTGACTCCTACGCGCTCAGACACTTAACGAGAGCATTTTTGCATCTCTTGCGGGCTGCATACTCCAACCAGGACTGATAGTGACCGAAATGTAAACATACTAAGTTGGAATGTCGCCCGTCTGGCATCTAAAATAAATTTACCTGACTGGATTGAAATAGTCCAAAACCAGGACATCCTGATGATGCAGGAAACCTGGGCCATGCGGGACTTTTATTTGGAAGGGTTCTAATGCTTTAATATGGTTGCCCCATCCCTAAGGCAGGTCGCCCATCTGGTTGGCTCTCAATTTGGGTGAACATCTCAGCAGGGGGTGCTGTAAAGGCTCTGGACACAAAAAATATACGTTTCAGGCTCAGATTTACTCAATGTGTGTCTCTATTTGTTTAATTAATTTTTATTATAATGATTTCCACACTGTACCTGATATGAATTTTATTAATCTGTTTAATTTTATTTCAACTTTACAAAACCTCAAGGCTTTTGCTAATGTAGTTGGTATTTGCTTGTGGGGGGTTTTCATGCTAGGATTTCTAGGGGGATACATTACTGATGTATTCACTCGCTAATGTGCCCCGATGCGATAGGGGGATAGAATTGTTGGACCATATATGTAATTACAACTTAGTTAACGTTATGGTGTAGTGTAGTTCCTATATTCCCAATAGGCTCTGCGCTTTGGAATAATATATCCTATAGATGTGACGTAGAACCTAGGTCTACTTGGTCTCTATCGAATATATTAGACTTAATTGTGAGTGCCAGCTAGCTCAGAGGTCACTAGAAACTTTCTCGAATTCACAAGAAGGGATTTAGTTTCTGACAACCGCATAAACATGACAACTTTGTTTCTTCAAGATAAAACTGATCTTCAGAGTCGTGAAAACAATAGATAGATATTTCACTCAGTCAATCGTGCATGCTTCGTTTCATCAGAGAGGCAGAGAAATAGAGAGACAGGCGTTTTCAATAAAAGGATTTATTGAACAGTCTTCTTTCTCAAGCATAAGAAATGAACTGCTACAATCATAAAACTGGTTGCAAAATATAATGCATACAGTAAAAAGAGTAGAATAAAATAATACTGTAAGAGCATTGTAGGGTTCCTAAACCATAGATAAATACATACATAAATAACAGAGGCTAAAAGTACTCAACTGGTGCATCGAAAATACACCTACCCCGATGTACCTAACCTAAGCTTAGTACGAGGGAAGAAGTAAGTGAGGTGTAGCATAAATGTAGTATTCTTTGCCAAGAATCTGTCCAAGATTTCTCTTAGGGTCTAATCAGCTCCGTACCTTGATCTGGAATGAAGAAGGTCGGGCTCAGGACTCGATTTCCCAACAACCCGCAAGGGTAGCTTGGAAACACTGGAGCTAGATTTCTCGGCAGGAGAAAAGACAGCGTCTCTCTCAGTGCGTCTGCTGGAGGGTCGGCTTCCTTCGGCACTTGCAGTAACAGGGCACGTCGGACAAGTAGATAGTCGAATTGTTCCAAACCACCGTGTGTTTGCTATGGCAATTGTGGGCATATTTATACCTTGAAGGTACTGAGTTTGAGGTAAAGGTGGACATAATAATGTCATCAAAGAGTCTCAGTTCTTTGAAAACTCCATGAGTTCTTGGACAAGTCAGTTTTCGAGCAAGGAGAAGTCTCTAGCTGCTGAAACCGACTTTTCCAAGAAATCGTTGTAGGTTTTTCGGAACTAGTGGAAGTAGCCCTGCCGTATTTGGACTGCATGAGCTATGTCTAAATATTCTTATGCCTATATAAGGATATGGTGATTTATACCTATATAAGGGCATGAATCGGGAAAATTACAATAGGGTCCTAAAATGTTATACAACAATGGAAATTGCTGCAGCACCCAACGAGGATAATTGCGTTTAACCGACATAAAGAGGCAGGGGCTGCGCCTCCACCATTGATTATGTTTTTATCTCTTCTACTTTAGAAGATTGTCTGTTAAAAGCTGAGGTTATACCGACTGTTCATGGTGACAACAATCCTATCAAAATAACACTGAGAATTGCTCCCAAGCCCACATACATTAAGGAGTGTGGTGCTAGGAATCTATCGGCCTCCACTGTTAATCTAAGATTAGTTTGGCGGGGTATTGATAACAACAATTTGTTTCTTAAAATGGTAAGCGAATACTCGGCACTTATTGATACCTGTTTGACACTAAAAGACTATAATCCTGAGGTAATTGGTGCCGTTGTTCAACTGTGTGAGGGTATCAAATATTTGCTGTCTAGGCCCATAATGGAAGTTCAATCTGGACCTAGATTGTTTAATAGAGTTTGTTCCTGGGCCAATAGAGAGGCACTTTCAATGACCCCCAGAGATTTGGTACTCATCAAATCTTTGAGGCACCATTATAAGACAGTTATTAGGCTAAGAAAGGTCGAACTTTTAAAAGAGCACTGGGATAACCTTGCATGTGCCACTGCTCTAAAAAACAGGAATGGCTTCTGGGTTGCAGTCAAAAATATCAGGTCAATGGGAGACTCATTGACCCCCATAAGTTGCAATATAACTAGCAACTCTTGGGAGGCACATTTTTCCAAAATCTATTCAGCCCCAACTGAAAATGAGGACTCTTATGAACATCACGCTCCTACCAGGATTGGAATAACCCTGTCAGAAGTGGTGGGTGGTATTCAACAGAGCTTGGGCAATAAAGCTCCTGGTCCTGATGGGTTGCCCAATGACCTTATTAAAAATAAATCTGATTTCTGGGCGCCTCTCCTTTTAAATATTTTTAATAATTTAACCAGCGCCACGATCCCGAGAACATGGTCTACTAGTATGTTGTACCTATTTTTAAAGAGTGTGACCGATCTAACCCCAGTTGCTATAGACCAATCTCCCTGATTGACAACACACTGAAAATTTTAGGGAGGATTCTTTATAATAAGATAAGGTCATGGGCCGAGGGAGACCATATTTTACAGCCTTGCCAATTAAGGTTCAGAATTTGATCCTTGGCAAGTATGCTGTAGCTCCAAAATCTCCTATTTATCTTGCCTTTATGGACCATACCTCGGCCTTTGACTATGTCAACAGGTCACGTTTATGGTCTATCCTTTTAAGATATGACCTGATGAGGTTTTAGTTCATTTCCTAGCTTATTTACACAGGGATTTGCATGCCCGGGTGAGGATCAGTAAGGACGGGGAGGTATCAAGAGATATTAAAATTGATAGAGACGTTAGACAGGGGTGCATCCTCGCACCCCTTCTCTTTATTCTATACATTAATGACTTACACATCTCATTAGCAAAAGCTACCAATGACGTCCCTAGAATTAATGGTAACATACTCCCCGCCCTACTGTATGCCAATGATGCGGTTTTAATGGCCCGCACACCCAATGCACTACGCACTTTAGTACGAGGTTTTGTAGATTTTATGGATGTTTTAGAGTTAAAGACTAATTTAAAAAAATACTTTTTAATGTCCTGTGGCCCGAAAAAATACCTTGTCAATACAATCACTGGGAATTCTGAATGTTTACATAGCACCTGCACATTCCCCTACCTTGGGCTGGTATATGCAGCAAATGGCTCTTGGACCGACCATGTGGCAAATAGTAGAATAGAAATAAGTTCTCTAGAAGTATTAACGCAATCCTAGGTTTACCACAGCCTAAAAGAACAGAAGTGGTTTTAGCTATCAAGAACATTTTTAAATTACGGTCTATCCCCACCGCAAAATACGGTGCTGAAGTTTGGGGCTTCACAAAATGTAATCGTATCTAGGGTGAAGCAAACAGATTTTGTAGGAAACTCTTGGGAGCCCCGATTTCTTCTTCTGTGTATGTCTGTCACAAAGAATTGAAATTGCCCTATGGTGAAGATTATATTAGGTCCCACCCGGCCCTATTCTGGCTCGCAATTTGGAAAAACTTAGCACCAACTCTTACTAGAGACATAACAATCGATTGTCTTTAATGCAAGATGGGTGGGATATACCTTGGCTCGATGCCGCAAGAGAGAGCTTAAAAAGTGAGAATCTTTATAAATAAAAAAGTGTTACAAGAGGTTCTGTACCAACAGTACAGTGATGCTAGACATGGGAAAGAGGCTCAGAACACCTCAGTTGCCAAGTATATGTCTATTGAAGGCACCTCCTATTTGCCTGCCCGATACCTTTTAAAACCCATAGGTCATTGGGAGAGAGGATTGTTCTTCCGCCTAAGGGCTGGCACTCTGAAATTCATATTATGCTTTCCTCTAGGATATAATGCTAACCTTAATGAATTGCCCTGCCTGTGCGATGAACGAAGCAATCAAACATTGTTACACTTTTTATTCTTTTGTAGCTTTTATCCTAAATTTACAAAAAGATTCTTGAAACCATTTTTTAAGCAACATGCTATTATTGATTACAAAGTAGCCTACATGGAAATCCTTAAACTGGAAGAAGATGAATACATTTTCTGTGTCAGCTCATTTTTTAAAGCAGCAGTATGCACACGCAGAACTATGTGTACTCCATGAAGGCCGACTGAATTGCATATTAATTGCATCAATGTAAACTGCTTTTAAGATTTGTATATTTGCTTTTTGTTATAATTAATTGCATCTTTTATGGCAGATACCCCACACAACTCATGGCATATACTGGAAACTGTTTTTAAGATATTGCATTAACTCTTATTGAGCATGTATGTTTATGTTTTTATTGTTTGATCTTATCTGTGTTTTTATGGATATATCATAAGATTGAGCAATTTAAAATAAGGCACACACATTGGAGGTAGAGAGAGACTAATTTCACAGAATCATAGCAAGCATAGCAGGGTGTGCTTGTGTTTGAATGTGTTAGCAATTAAAGCCCGATACATTGGGTAGCCGAATACATGTTTCTAATGGTTATTTGTCTTTCCCCCCTTCATTGTTTGTTCTTCTGGAACAGTACTAATACACTCCTTGTCTGATGTTTTAGATGCCTGTGGCAGAAAAACTAATTTGTGCTTCTTCAATGAAACATTCTGTTACAGCCAAAAAGGTAATTTACAGAAATCTTTCCTCAGTACTATTTTGATAGTGTTTTTCCAGTGATGAATTAACTGGTTACCACGTTTAAAGTCTAGAGATAGTTCTAATTTTATGAGGCACGCTGTGTAAACATTTTGAAGCTCATGTATCAGAGAGTCCCATTAGAGTATAGCAAATTTAGATTTCTGAGGTTCCTCTGACAAAGCCTAGAAAATACACACACAGTCTCTGTTTTACATAGAACATGTACCTCTGGATTAAAAACTCACTTGTCTAAGAATTAAACCCATCGTTCGTTTATTATATAGAATTATCCTGAAATGGGGTTCTCTTGCATTCCTTTGCCAGAGAACATTTACCAATGCTCATGAACCATGAGTACGCCACAATAATATAGCAACATTAATCTAGCGTAATCTACAAATAAAATGTGACTACAATATTATTTCCCAGAATGTACAAATCCAGGGCATGACCCTGTTGTGCACCAAGTAGCATGATCTACACTGACCCTGTCATGGAATTAATGAAGACTTAGGGCCCGATTCACAAAAGGAATCAACACTTGTGGCGGAGGCCCCACAGTAGTGGTGGGGCCCCGCACCCAAGGCGGGACCTCTGCAATGCGGGACCCCGCCACGAGTGCGGGGCCTCAGCCACGAATGCAGCTGCCCTTTTAGAATCAGGCCAATAATCGTTAATAATGAATGATATCTGAGGATAACATTACAAACTATTAAATACAGCCATCTTGTTTTTGTACTCGAAACTAATGAAACTGGCTTTCATGTGCAGCAAGTCTGTGCACTTGCATCTTTCTGTCTTTCTTTTGAGTGTGCCTTTTTAGTATCCTAAAGCTTGTTGTGCTGTTGTTTATTTTTATTCCTCAAGTGTTTAGTGATGCAGCCACCAAGCACTGCAAACCTTGGGAATAAAAAAACATGTTGCAAAGGCACAGAAAAAAGGGAGGCTGCACAGAGGCACAACATAAATTATTTTAACCCGTTTGAGCATTCCTTTGTTTTCATGAGTTAGTATGGAAGTTAAATCTATCCTTTTTACTAAGGCTTGTTCTTAATCCTGAGATATGCTCTGCATTAAATATCATGTCAGTAGGCTGACAAAACAAAATCAGTTCCATTAATGATTTGAGGGCTTACGGGCATTGCACACTCCTGCTGAGACTATAACTATATAGTTTGAGCAGATGAAGATGCTACTTGTAGATAGACATGTGGGTTCTTCCAACTGCCAGGAGGGACAGAGATGTCTCTTAAGCCATGGTGAATTCCAGTACTCTGATCAGTACTGCGTCCCCCATTTGTTAACACCAAAATGTTTCTAGAGACAATGCTTCACTTGGTATCGGTGTGCAGAGCTACTCCAGATACATAGCTAGAAGACTCGGGGGGCCTCACTTATGAGAAGTGACGCATCGCTGCGTGAAAGCAGCGATGCGTCACTTCTCAGTGCGCCCTCCTTGCGACATGATTGATGCGTCATATTTACTGTATGACGCATCATGTCGCAAGGAGTTACAGTTACGTCAGTATTTTTGAAGTATCTGTATGGAGCAAAAGTGACGCATTGCTGGAGTGTGTCACAAAAGTGACGCAACTCCAGCAATGTGTCCTTTCACATGGAGCAAGCCCCATGTGAAAGGACCTGCGTCAGTCTTACGCCTGCTGTGAGGCAGCCGTAAGATATTGACGCATTTGCATCCTAGAAGTGGCGCAGTGAAATCTTATAGATTTCACTGCGTCACTTCTATGACCTTTTTTTGCGTCAGAACGTCCCCCGCCTGCATACATTATACCTGGCACAGGTATAATGTGGCGCAGGGGTTTACAAAGTGACGCATCTACCTAGATGCGACTCTTTGTAAATATGGTGCAACAAGGCACATTTTTTACGCTGCTGGTGCGTCACAAAAAGTGACGCACCGGCAGCGTATAAGTGACGCAAGACCTCATAAATAAGGACCCTGGTCTTTAGATTCAACTTTTAGATTGAGTCAAGAACTGGTGGGCATGTTTATTGCAAGTATTGTGGAGAAAACCCAGCCTATGTATGCTAATGAAAAGTTGAGTTGTGAGTCAATCTGAACACGCCACTACTGCGGGGCCTCCGCAGCGAGTGTGGTGGCCCTTTGTGAATAGTCCCCAAAGTATGCTCCAGCTACAGAGCACAGTTTGATGTCCATGAAAATATTGCAGAGGGCACGCTTTATTAGAAGGATAGAAAAGGAAGTTCTTTGCAGTAGTACAAGACCCATTTGTAAGGCTCTTGTTGATATGAGATGAGAACTCCTCAGAATCAGGTTTATGCATAAAGATGTCCACCGCTTGACATCCCCAACTCTGATTATAAAACCACAGAGTATTAGGGCGATCAAACGAGGAAAGGGAATTAGGAAAGGAACAGCTGGGAATAGGAGACCTGCAAAACAAAGAGAGAACACAATAAGGAAATATGGAAAAAGTATCTACTCTCATATGATCTCACTAAGAACTGGGCTATACCTCAATGAGCAATCATCTTCTTCAGTCCAGCTCTGGACTCAAAATAGAGCTACCATATCTCCAGGAAAAAACACCTATAAAGATAAGAACAATATTACACATATCCTCTTCCCTCATTAGTTAGTAAACACTGCTAGGTCATGCAACAGACATACCTACCTCCAAAATCATACTTGTGGAAAAAGAGAAAGAAAAAAAAGAGGCCTGCAGGAATTCTATTTCATGAAAGAAACTTTTCATATAAAGTATCTAGGAAGTCTTCCTACCTTGAAGTCTTAGTGCCCAACCAGGCCGAGGAGAAATGAAGAAATTAAACAAGCCCGTAATGCCTTTCTTACCACTGCCGAAGACAAAGGAATTCCTGGAGTCCCCTCACTCACTAGATCACAGCTGGACCGTCTGAAATGAAGGCGAGGAAGCTTCCGTAGAAATGAAATGAAATGAAATGAAATGAAAAAGAAATTTCTAGAGCGCACTGCGGCCAAGCGGCTTCCTGGCGCTAAGGAACACATCAGTATCTGCCAAGAGACCCAGGGGGATTAGCCAGGGAAAGCTTGAAGAAAGAAAAAAGTTTTGAGGGCTTTACGAAAGTGTGAGAAGATAGGGATGGATCGAATGGAGAGGGGGAGATTGTTCCAGATCTGGGGGGCCCGCACCGAGAAACGGGTGCCCCCGGTGCGGGATTTACGGAAACGGGGGACGTGAAGAAGAGAGAGGGAGGAAGAACGGAGAGAGCGACTGGGGGCATGAGAAGAAATTAAGGAATTGATAAAAAGAGGAGCAGAACGGGCATGCGCCCGAAAGGCCAAGCAAGCAAGTTTAAACTGGGACCTGAAATGAACGGGGAGCCAGTGAAGGGTTTTAAGGGCAGGAGTGATGTGGGAAAACTTAGGAAGACGGAGGACAAGACGGGCCACCTGGTTCTGGATGGCCTGGAGACGGCGAGTTTCGTAGGCGGGAATGCCAACGTACAGGCCGTTTCCATAATCCAGGCGGGATGTAATGAGGGCAGTGATAATGACTTTGAGGGCATCAACAGAAAAAAACCGGGAGATTTTGCGAATGAGGCGGAGGGAAAGGAAACAGGAGGAGACAACGGAACTGATATGAGCATGCATGGATAGATCGTTACTGATCTTGATGCCCAAAGTCCGGACAGAGGGAACTGGGGGGGGGGGGGAGGACCAAAAGAAAGGGGCCAGTGAACTGAAGACCAGGGATTAGAGGGGCCACCGGTGAGAACGAGCTCTGTCTTGTCGGGGTTGAGCTTCAAATGATTGAAGCTCATCCACTGGGAAATGAAGACAAGAGTGGAGCTAAACTTAGAGAGAGAGTCAGTAGGGGAAGAGAGATCGAAGACGAGCTGGAGGTCATCTGCGTAGTTATACACCGAGACCCCCAGCTCGAGAAGGGAAGAGATAAGGGGGCGGATATAAAGATTGAAAAGAAGGGGGGAGAGGGAAGAGCCTTGGGGTACCCCACAAGTGACCGGGGGGGGTGCAGAAAAGTCAGAAAGGTGAACTGCCTGTGATCTGCCCTGAAGAAAGGACGCGATCCAGGAGAAGGCAGTGCCCTGGATGCCCGCTGCGCTGACCCGGTCGAGAAGAATGGCATGATCGACCGTATCAAACGCAGCGGACAGATCCAAGAGGACTAAGGCCTGGGGAAGGTTACTATCGGCCTTCCCTTTCAATTCATCCAGGACCGCAAGGACCACACCCTCAGTAGAGTGGCCAGGTCGAAAGCCAGCCTGGTGAGAGGCCAGGATGTTGTTCTCCTCAATGTAGATGGAAAGGCAAGATGTCACATAGCTCTCAAGAATCTTCCCTAGATAGGGAAGAAGGGAGATCGGCCTAAAGTTCGATGGAAGGGAGGGGTCCAGGCCAGCTTTCTTCAGGATAGGAAGAACAATGGCAGATTTAAAGGAAGAGGGGACAGAACCCAAAGCCAGGGAAGAATTGAGAAAAGTTAGGGGAGGGGTAGGACAGCTAGTGTATAGAGTTCTGAGGATCCGTGCAGGTGCACAATCCGCAGGGGAGCCGGACTTGACCTTGACAAGAAGGTCAAGGAAAAGCTCAGGTGAGATGGGTTCGAAGTGATCCAAAGCAGCGGGAGAAGGGTAAGAATGATCCGGCAAATCAGGTTGAGGCACGATCGGAATGTTGGCCTTGATGGTAATGATTTTATTGATGAAGTAATCATTCAAAGAGTGACAGAGAGATTGAGAGGGAGCAGGGGAAAGGCATGCTCGGTCAGAGGTGGCAAGACTGCGAACCAGTAAGAAGATCTCACGAGATTTATTGGCCGAGAGGGCTACGCGCTCCGTAAAATATTTGGATTTGGCCGCTAAGATGGCCATCTTATAGTTATTGAGGTTGGCTTTGTAATTGAGGCGGAGGGTAGGACAGTAGGTGCGGCGCCAACGCCGCTCAGACCGCCTAAGCTCTAATTTCAGGGATCTGAGGTCGTTGGAGAACCACTTGTGGGCGTCATGAAGGTGGGCTGATCTGATCTTTTTGAGTGGAGCGGCCCGGTCACAAGCCGAGGAAAGCCAGATGTTAATGGCATCCGCCTGATTTTCCAAAGAGAGGTCGGTCGGGGTAGGAGCCGATGAAGACAGAGAGGAAGAAAGATCATTAAGATCAGTCTTGTTCCAGCTCCGAGCCCAGATGTTTTTGGGCAGGGGGGCTTTCTCGGTTTGACCTAGGTGGATGGAAAAGGAGATCAAGAAATGATCTGACCAAACACAAGGGGAGATAGAAGTGGCCGAGAGATTACAGCGTAAGGACCAGATCTGGGCCAGAATATGACCGTGGGTGTGGGTAGGGGCCAAGACGTGGGGTAAGAAGTTGAGACAGGAGTCCTCCCTCGGATCACCCGGCCAAAAATTGAAATCCCAGAGCAGGAGTAGCGAGGAGTTATTTACAGCCAAGATGGCCAAGAGGTCCTGCAAGGTAGACACAAATGATGGCATATTTTGAGGGGGGCGGTACATGAGAATCACCGTGAGGGGTACCGGGAGGTTAAGAGAGCGGGCCACCAGAAAATCAACACTAGAAATGCAAGGATGCGGGAGAAGCTGGAATTGCAAAGAGCGGCGAACTATCATAGCCACACCGCCTCCAGTTTTTCCATCGGGGCGGTCAGCGCGAAGGGCATAATGGGTGCCAGGGAGAATAGCAAGAAGGTCCGGAAGTGAGTCAGAGGAAAGCCAAGTCTCAGTGAGGAAAAGGAAGTCAGGGGAATCGGTGTCCAAAAGGTTGAAAAGAGCAGTTTGATTTTTTACAGCAGAGCGAGTGTTGAGAAGAATAGCAGAGGCAGCAGGGAAACCGGGGGTTGCAAGAGTAACGGAGGGCGTGGGAGAAATTGAGGGAGGGGGGGTAGGAGAGACAGAACCAGAGGGGGGGGGACATAGATACCGTGCAAGGATAAGTGTTGGACTACGGAGGGGAGGAGGGGGGTAGAGGCAGAGAGAGAAGTTAGTTGAGCAGAGGAGTACACCAAAGAAAGGGCAGAGTCTAAGGCCCCTGGTTCCGGCCCGTCGCGGACGGGCGCAGACGGGCTTGCCTTAGGCGCGCCCGCTGCGCCCGTCCGCTGCGCGAACGGTGGAGGCACATGATTTATAGTGCAGCTAGGAGGCGTGGCCAAGAAGTGGGCGTGGCCGGGGGAGCGTCCGCTGAAGGCGGCAGGCGAGTGATTGTGAGGCCGCGGCAGCGTCAAGCTCGGCTGCGCGGGAGGCAGGGTCGAGGGCAAGGTCCCTGAAGGCAAGGTGAGCAAAATGAGTTTAAAAAGCGCAAGCTAGCGCTAGATGGTGAGAGTGCAGGGTTAAAATCAAGCAATGGCTAAAGGCTCCCGCGGAAGGCAGGGGAGTGATCCAGTCAGGTAGAGCTTGTAATCAGCTCCTAAGTAGCGCCCCAGGTGGGCGTGGCCAAGAAGTGGGCGTGGCCGGGGGAGCGTCCGCTGAAGGCGGCAGGCGAGTGATTGTGAGGCCGCGGCAGCGTCAAGCTCGGCTGCGCGGGAGGCAGGGTCGAGGGCAAGGTCCCTGAAGGCAAGGTGAGCAAAATGAGTTTAAAAAGCGCAAGCTAGCGCTAGATGGTGAGAGTGCAGGGTTAAAATCAAGCAATGGCTAAAGGCTCCCGCGGAAGGCAGGGGAGTGATCCAGTCAGGTAGAGCTTGTAATCAGCTCCTAAGTAGCGCCCCAGGTGGGCGTGGCCAAGAAGTGGGCGTGGCCGGGGGAGCGTCCGCTGAAGGCGGCAGGCGAGTGATTGTGAGGCCGCGGCAGCATCAAGCTCGGCTGCGCGGGAGGCAGGGTCGAGGGCAAGGTCCCTGAAGGCAAGGTGAGCAAAATGAGTTTAAAAAGCGCAAGCTAGTGCTAGATGGTGAGAGTGCAGGGTTAAAATCAAGCAATGGCTAAAGGCTCCCGCGGAAGGCAGGGGAGTGATCCAGTCAGGTAGAGCTTGTAATCAGCTCCTAAGTAGCGCCCCAGGTGGGCGTGGCCAAGAAGTGGGCGTGGCCGGGGGAGCGTCCGCTGAAGGCGGCAGGCGAGTGATTGTGAGGCCGCGGCAGCGTCAAGCCCGTGAGTCCGTGAGACCGTGAGTCTACCGCAACTTGAGGCCCTGGGAGAAGTCAGGAACTTTGCGGAGAGCAGCCACCCTGTACCGGAGAAATCGTAGTGATACCATGCAGAAAAAGCCCCACAACTCTGAGAGCAGCTGCGAAGCACTGCCGTAGCAAGGCAGATTCTGGTTCCTGAAAAGGAGCAACGTCCTCGGCTCCTCCAACTCCACGAAACTGACTCGCTCAGCGAGTCCAAAGAAGTGAACAATGAATTAACCACACCGGCTGGCACGTGGAAGTGAAATCTATACTCCCTGCCTCCACTACCCATCAGCAAGGCCTCTTGGGAATTGTAGTTTTGGCGGCCTGGAAATTCTGAATGTCAGAAAGGCACTACCAGGCCTGGCTCCTAATACCTACCATCTGTACCTAAGAACAGACAACCACTGATGTAGCATACCATTTTAGACAACTACACCCCCTTCATTATTGCAGATTCAAAGAAGCAACTGAACATCTCGTTATTGGCACACAAGATGGAGTGATCCCTTGGCATGCACAGCAACTTATTGTGATTGTTCTAATTTAGACTGCTGTAGCCTAAAGCTACGAGGATGGATGGGTCTTGCCTTTCATATTTGAATTTGTTGTTACAATTGGATTCATAGGACACGAGGTGGAACCAGAACCGTATTAGTGCTACAGGTACAAAAACAGACCAGAATGGCACATTGCTAGTAAGGTTTCTTAGTTGGGGAAAAAATGCAGATTTAAAAAATAATTCTAAACTAGAAATGGCTAGTTGGACCAGACTTCCACACTATGAAACTATCAACATCATCGACCATGATTTATTTGAGGTTGAATGGGATATCCAGACCCCAGAAACATTGTAATGGAATGCTGCAATAGGCCCTCACCCCCACTTTTTCAGATATGAAGAAACCTTATACCTACAGAAACATGGGACAAGTATGGGCAGCAGCTTTGCTCCTAGTGTAGCCGGACTTTATGTACATCACCTTGAGAAACACAAAATCCTTAACCAACACAATCCCTTTTTTCTCAATATTAAAATATGGAAACGTTACATATATTACGTCCTGATAATTTGGAATGAGATGAGCCAAGTCCTCACGATTTCATCATATGGCCAACAGACAGAACGCATTCCTGAAGTTCACACATACCATCTCTAGAAAATAATTAGTTTTCCTCAACCTAAACATTATCGCAAAATAGGGAATACTGAGAACCACCACCCACATAGATCCAACATGTGAAGAACTACCTTTTCCTTTTGACAGCTTCCGTCCAAGACATCTAAAAGAGAACTTACCTTTTGATCAGTTTCTCAGATTAAGACTGAACTGCTCTACCCTTCACGACTACAGGAAACGAGCAGAAACTTTATCCCAAAAACTGGAACCAAGAAATTATCCCAAAAAAATAACTTCATGAGCTATAAAATGGGCAAAGAACAACCATAGAAAAGCCCTACTGGAGGAACCTCTTCAAAAGGAACAAAAGCAGTGACCAATATGTATTACCACTTAAAGCTCGGCGTCAAACCAAATAAGTAAGATCATCAACAAACATTTGCAAATTATGAACAGTAGTTCTCTTCAGTTCCCTACCCCCATGTTCTAGCACCAAAGAAGAAAAGTCTCAGAGACATGTTGCTTTCACACACAACTGCAGAAAACCAACAACACCAGTGTCACCCAGTTACGGCTTATTTCAGTCCAAGGACATCACCCGTGTGGGGTCTGCAGCATCTGTTCACAAATTGCAACTTGGAATGTGTAATATATATTAACACTTACCCATGCAACCTACTCTACATTGGTGTGACCAGCAGAAAAGTTAAAGTGAGAATAGGGGAACACCAAAGTAACTTGAGATGTAGATGAGCTACCACAAAAATGTCACCATATTACAAGGAATTGGAACACACCATGAACGATTTCCGCTGCATAATCAAAGAGCGAGTAAATTGCGCGTCTCAACTCTTTGAGAAAGAGCAGCGGTGGGTGGTCCGTTTAAAAACACACCACCATGGACTCAATGAAAAACCCATGGGGCCAGTTCACTACCTATAAGGCTTTTCACACACAATATGGTACTACGATGGAATCCAATGTGTTTAGTGTGCTCCGCCTCTTTGTTTGTTTGTTTGTTTTGTGTTTTGTCCTTTGCTATGGCTGCAGCCTGGCTGTTATGTGATCAGGCACTTGTGTTCTATACAAAGGATAAGCGTGTCTGTATGCTTAATTATGGTACATGTCCTTCCCATAAGACCGCTGTCTGTGTGCAGATGTCTTGAAGTTCTGGAACTAGTACAGATATGGGAAACAGAAGCAGAAGATTAATTTGTCCCACTTGCTTTTGAAGTAAGTTTGGTTTTAGCCTGCATATTTTCCTGGCACTTAGTGTGCAGGAATATATTTTCACTGCTCCTTATTGAGCAATGTGACAGTTAATTTGGAACCTTGACTGTAAAATGGGAACATAATAAAATGTTCATTGTGCTGCTAATCTGAACCGAAACAAGCTGCAGTTAGATTCCAGTCGTCCTGTATGCTTATAATAGTTATAAGGTATTCTGCTAAAGTCATGTTAAGTGTATTTCAATAATATGTAATTTACACTTCGTAATTTATCAGCTTTCCAGTAGCCCTTTTAAATGGACTCTTAACACAGTGCACAGGACCAAAACTAGTGGTTAGCAGCTGCAGCCCGTGGAGGGAGTTCCGTGGGGCAGAAAGACGGTGTGGGGGAGGGGCAGGGTGGGGATGCTAAAACCGGAATATGGATAATGTGAGTTAAGTAAACAATTTAATATATAAAATGAATTTCGTAGCGCGCCCTGCATCGCATTTTGAGATGCAGGGCGCGCTACGAAATTCATTTTATTTATTAAATTGTTTACTTACCTCACATTATCCATATTCCGGTGTATAGCACCCCCCACTCTGGCCAATATCGCCTCTAATACCATTGTCTGTTTGGGTGTAACCTTCCGCCTCCACTTAATTTCTTACATGGAACTGTGAGAGGCTACTTTCCAGCTACAGCCCTCTCTGTCATTCCCTGCTGGCTGTCTCCCGTGTCTGGCACTTTACTGTTAGTGTTGGACCATGAAACACACACCTCAGAGGTTAATTTGATAAATAATAAGTGCAGGTGGTCAAAAATGTTCTTAAGAGGCCACCACCCACTGCCACTCGCTCTACCCACTGCCACCATTGGCTCCAGTGATATGCACCCTATATTGCAGCGTAGATAATTATTAGTAGAGAAACATTATAGGCTAATAAATCAAAGACGAGAGGTTTTTGTGAAGCACACATCCTAAACTTGTGTATTTAAAGGTGCTCTTGTGTGATAAATGGACCTGTTGACTTTGCTAGAGGCTTTAAGGGTGAGGCCCCCGGTGGTGGCCTTCTAAAGCTGTCCTGTCTCCCAAACCCATTACCAAGGTCAAATGTCCCATAGACTCCAGGGGCCTCATTTATGAAAAGTGACGCTTCGCTGCGTGAAAACAGCGATGCGTCACTTTTCACTGTGCCCTCCTTGCGACACCAATGATGCGTCATATTTACAGTATGACGCATCATGGCGCAAGGAGTTACAGATACGTCAGTATTTCTGACGTATCTGTATGGCGCAAAAGTGACGCATTCCTGGAGTGTGTCACAAAAGTGACACAACTCCAGCAATTTGTCCTTTCACATGGGGCAAGTCCCATGTGAAAGGGCCTGCGTCCGTTTTACGCCTGCTGTGAGGCAGGCGTAAGAAATTGACACATTTGTGTCCTCGAAGTGGCGCAGTGAAATCCAATAGATTTCACTGCGTCACTTCTACGACCCTTTCTTGCGTCAGAACGCCCCCCTGCATACATTATACCTGGTGCAGGTATAATGTGGCGCAGGGGTTTACAAAGTGACGCATCTACCTAGATGCGTCACTTTGTAAATACGGTGCAACAAGGCACATTTTTTACGCTGCTTGTGACGCACCGGCGGCATAAAAGTAACGCACGGCCTCATAAATGAGGCCCCAGATGCTCACCTCCCTACTCCGGTTCCAGCACAGATGGCATTCCACACGTGGTCGCTTTATTGTGCCAGAAGGCCTCGCCTACCCATGTACTAGACACATAACCTAAAAGTGGGTTTGATTGTGGTCATCTGTGTTATATCGGCGTAAGCCGCACGCCCCTTAGTAAGCCTGGAAACCACTTCACAAGGACGCGTATTGTTTCATTAATGTTACTACTTGAGTTTAAGGGGTAAAGTGTTTATTTTAAACCTTGTGTTAGGGTGTGTGTATTCTTAATATGGTGTTAATCTTAATTTGCTTCCATGTTGTAATTGGAAGTTTATGGAGTGAAACCATCTTTGGTCTTTTCGTTGCTGTTAAGGTAATGTTTTTGTTGCACAGGATTGTTTATGGTTAGCGTTAAGTTGCATTAACAAGCTGTTTCCAAGAATAACTGCATTCAATCAAGTTAAAATAAATTCGGTGAAAAGCTACCGTTCATTTAATGAAAGCACGGTATTGAGACAGTTAAATGTGACTCGATTAGCAGAAATCAGATTGACAATCTGTGTTAAATATGGGAAACGGCCACTACAACGAGGCCGTTTTAACTAAAACCATAACCTCGCATGCATTACAACGCATGCGTGGTTACAACGACAGCCTTTACCACGCATACTTTTACTACGAAGTACGTAGTAAAGGCATGTGTGGTAAAGGGTACAATTAAAAAAAGGGGGGTTTGGGGGGGCTTGCACCCCCAAAAAAAACCACTAACCTTTAGAGAAGATGTGCAGGAAATCGGCGGCGCAGGGGAAGGGAACGGACGTTTTTTTTTTTTAACGTATGACGTCACCACGGAAAAAACGTGGAAAAGGAAAAGCGTGAAAATAGTGTTCCGTTGTAACGCATGCGTGGTAAAGGCATGCGTTACAACGGAGTTTGTTGTATCATCATACAACCGTTAAATATCCTCTTAGGTATCTATTATACAGATTATTTGTTTTGATTTAACACTTAATCAACAGGTATAAGCATATAACAGGGATATTGTGTACTTTTTAAATACAAACCGGCAGTTTGAAAATAAAAGAAACAAGCATTGGTAATGCCAATCGGTCGCGCTATTGGGATGTTATATGTATTTAGCTATGCTAGCATTAGCAAAGGGGGAGCGGAGAAGGAGCACAAGACTGCATTTTAGTTGATGTCTGCAGAGGGCTTCTGCTGCCTCTAAAAGCGCCTTCCTCATTGATACACACTTACCCTGACTTCTAGTATGAAAGTGATTTAGCACCCACGCTAATGTGCTGCATAGCTACATACCTATATTATCCTAATGGCGAGACCGATTGGCATTGCCAATGCTTGTTTTAATTTTCCTCCTACTCGGTTTCCCATATACTACATCTGAAAATAGATCTTTTACCACCTATAAGTGCTCCCACGTAACTCGTAGGTTGTAGTTGTAGTTGAAGCATGCTACCAAGGGGCAACACTGGTGGGTGAGGGTTATTTAAGGAAAACTCACTGTTTTCCCAACGGACCTGTGAGTGGAAAGAAAAACAACTAAATTATATACATTTAGAGGCAGCAGTATGTATTAATTGCAGTTTACATAAGGACAAATTAGTAAGTCTAAAATAAGGGGAATTGAAATGATCTGCAAATGAGGCATTCTTTTTTTTTAAATAAATCTTTTTATTGTTTTTTGATTTTAGTATTACAGTAACAATTATAAACAGTGTTACATGGTTAGCATCATATGCCTTAAGGTCACTTACAGCAGCTCTGTTGACGACAAAATATTTACAAATAATCATTCCTCGGGCATGCATGTATGCAGTATCAATTGAATTGTACCAGGGCGGTAATCAACATTCGGAGCCCGGCTTTGTGAGGAAGCCTATCACCTGCCATGCATAGGCAGTAACCTTGAGTTGCTGGGGTGATATAAAGAATCATGGTAAACTGTACTTTTAACCATGGGAGGTCGAGTTGTAGTACCACCTGCTGCCTGTGCATGGGTGGGGAAATGTTGTCTGTTAGGTTTATGCCTATTACAATAGGCATATGCCCCCCCCCCCTCCCCCGTGAATGTGCTAGCGCCTGTCTTAGTTGTGGGATTGGTGTCTGTGGGTGCCTCAGGGATTCTAGTCGCGTGAGCAGCTTTGTCCATCTGGGTTCGGGCGCCAATGCTGGTTGGGCTGACAGGTCTGTATTTACTTGCAGCGCTATAAGAATTGCCTCCCAGTGTGTAGTTATTGGCAGTTTCCTAAGGCCTGTTGTTTCTTCGTGGCGTGTCACGATGCCCTCTGCCCTAGCCCATGCAAGTGTGGAGTGTCTCCAAGCCTGGAAGTGCGGACGGTCAGGAGCCTTCCATTGCTTTGTAATTAGCCGTTTGGCAGATATTATAGATAAGTCCAAAGATTTGGACGTGACTTTGGTGTTGCATGTCCTGCGGAAACGGTGCAACAAGTATACCGGCCATTCACAGGGTATCTCTCTCTCTCAGTGCAGGCATACAGCGCTTCTGCCACGTCTCTCCAATAGGCTCCAAGACTAGTGCAACTCCACAGCATGTGTATCAAATCTGCATCTACAACAGAGCATCTAGGACAAGCAGTGCCAGTACGATGAAAGTATCTATTAATTTTGGCCGGTGTGTAGTACACTCTTTGCATAATGTAATATTGGATCTGCCTGAACCTCGCATTCCTGGGGATTTGAACTGGGCTGGCCAGTACCTGTCCCCACTCTTTGTCCGAAAATTGTCTGGCTAGGTCTTGCTCCCATTTAAGCCTAAGGGGGTCTCACTTGATTGCCGTGTGTTGGTGCAGCGAAGCTGTGAACCACTGTGTCAGGTGTCTGCCTTGTCCCATTACATGCAAGTATTGCACAGTTAGGTGTGTGGGTGGTTCGGTCGCTAGGTCTCCCGAATGTGCCGTGAGAGCGGTTCACAAAGATCGATGCAAGAGGAATTGCCCCGCAGGGAGTCCGTCTTCTTCTATGATGGTCGCATATGGAATCAGGGTGCCCTCAGGGTAGAGGTCTCCCAGAGTCTGGACCCCCACTGCGTGCCACCGTTGTAACTCTGTGGCAGTAAACGTACCCTGTCTTTTAGGCGTGCCCTCTAGGGGGAGGGCGGGAGCGTACTACATTATGCTTTGAGTTATGTAGAGACTCCTTTTGTAACATCTATGCTCTACACTCAGCCATAGAGACTCAGGAGGCCGGGTACGCAGACCTAGATGAAAAAGCTGGAGAATCTGAGACTGTGTGAGCGGCATAAGTGTGGTCGCAGTATCTTCGCATTGGCGACCTGCCATCCATCTGGCCACATACTGAAGTTGCGCTGCCAAGAAGTAATGCTCTAGACATGGTGACACCAGGCCCCTTGGTCAGTGGGCAGATATTGTTTTTTAATCGCCACTCTGTGTCTACTGGAGCCCCAAATGAAGTCCCTGACCAACTTCTTCAGTGCAGTAAAAAAGGAGACTGGCACATGAACGGGTAGATTAGCAAAATAGTACAAAAATCTCGGTAAGGCCTCCATTTTCACTAATGCCAGCCTGCCGGTCACCGCAAGAGGAAGCGTGCTCCAGAACTGCATCTGGGATTTGATGGCCGTTAGTGTCCTACCCAAGATGCCATCCAAAAGATCCTTAGGCTGGCGACATATTCGGATACCAAGATATCGGAAAGTATCTGCAATCCATTGCACTCTCACCCAGTTTAGTACGAGGCCCGGGTCAGGGACACCTGCCTTAAAGCCATAAAGCTTGGACTGGCCAATGCTTACCTTTAGTCAGAAATAGCCGCAAGTTCCCGCAAGATTTGTGCCAGATTGTCAGGTAGGTGGGTCATGTCGTCAAGATAAATTAATAGGTCATCCGCTATATGCGGATACCTTTTTCAGGCCGTCTCCTAACTGTGTGCCCCCCAGCATTTGCATCTGTTTTGATTTCGCTAGTGACTCCATTGCAAGAGCAAAGAGAAGGGGGGACAACGAGCAGCCTTGCCTCGTACCCCGTCGCATTGGAATTGCCTCTGAAATGTATGGACCCGTCTTCACCCTTACCACTGGGTTTGTGTAAAGCCGGTGGGCTAATTGTAAGAAGGCAGGTCCTAGCTTGTACCTCTCAAGAGCGGCAAACATAATGTTCCACTCAAGGGAGTCAAAGGCTTTCTCAAAATCAAGCATGAGGCAGCCAGCCCTGGGACATGCACTTGTGAAGTAAGTGGCTATGCGGAAGAAACGGCGCCGGCTAAAAGAGGTACTAGGGGCTGGCACAAAACCATTTTGATCCACGGGAACCACCTGTGCAAGCCTTTCAGCCAATATCTTTGCCAACATCCTATAATTAGTGTTAACTAGAGCGAGGGGCCTATAGGAGCTCATGTCAGTTGGGCCTCTGTCAGGTTTGGGCAGTGAGATTAGGTGTGCCTCGCATAGCGATGGGGGAAGTCGTCCCGCATCTTCGGCGGCTGTGTAGAAGGCATGCAGTCTTGGGCCTATTGTCAGTCGATACACTTTATAGTACTCTGCTGGGAGTCCATCTGGTCCGGGGGTCTTTCCTGTGGCCAGTGATGAGATTGTCTCTAGTGAGATTGACTTATCCAGCCTATCACTGAGTGTAGTTTCTATCTCGGGCAGTTGACTTTAGTCTATAAATGCAGTCAAGGCGTGTGGCTCACAGCTGCAGTGCGATTGATACAGTTGATGGTAGTGTTATGTCAGGGCCTCATGGATGAAATGAAATGAAATGAAAAAAGCTCTTAATAAAGCGCACTGCGACCAAGCGGCTTCCTGGCATTGCATGTGTATCCGTGTTCCCTCACTGGTTTGCAGCGCTTCAATGGGTTTGTGGGCGTTCTCTTGATGGATTAGCCAGGCTAGAAGTCGACCACCCTGTCGGCGGTGGCATGTGTTCGGGCTGTGTGTGTCACGTAATTGTCACAGCATAGGCATTCTAGTAGCTCCGCATGCTGTGTGCACAGTGCTCCAGATGCTGTTTATCCCTACGCTTGCCTTCCCCTCCCACCTCATACTGTAGCAGCTGGTTTTCTATGGTGCTTAGTTCAGATGAGAGTTGACTGAAAATGTCTCAGGTCATACCCCTGCAATGACCTCTCATTGTGACTTTGAAGGCCTCCCATTCCGCTAACACATCCTCTGCCATATTTTAATTTATGTCAAAATATGTGAGTAGGGCCATGCCCATGGAGGAGCGGAATGCAGGGTCTTCCAGCACGGCAGATTGGAGCCTCCATGTGGGGGCAGGGGGGCCCCCGACATCTCAATGCACTTATAATATTTGTGGATTATGGTCAGAATGCGTCCAGTCTAAGTATTCTGTGCATTGTACCAAGGGGAGGAGTGCTGGGATCCCACTATTCTATCAAGCCGTACATGCAGACCATGTACCGTTGAGTAATATGAATAGACCTGAGTGTGGGGGTTGATAGCACACTATGTATCTAGAAGTGCCCAGTGAGCTAGCCAGTGTGTGAGGGCTTGCGCATTGGATGCTGCTGTGGTTTTGGACAGGGGCGGGAACAATCTATCCAGATCCATGTTGAGCCTGTAGTTGAAATCTCCCCCAAGGAGCCAGGGCATTCCACTCCACCCAGCTAGTGTCTTCGTAAGGTTGTCTATGAAAGTCGGCTGGCCCATGTTTGGGGCATAGATGGAGCCAAGGAGTATCGGTTGGGCATTAAGTCTGCCACTGAATAATGTGTATCTGCCTTCAGGATCGATTAGTACCTGTTCACTAGTAAATGGAATCCCAGCCCTTACCCAAATGAGGACACCGCACGCTTGAGCCGAGTAGCTTTTTCCGTATACTTGGCCTTGCACAAGCGCCCCAACTCCACCTGGGACATGTGTGTTTCCTAGAGCATTGCAATTCCGGTTGATCTGCGCTGCAAATAGGAGTAGATAGAGTATCTATGCACCGGTGTGTGTATGCCACGCACACTCCACGTTACTACGTTATCTTTCTGTGGTTGATCAGGTGGGCAACAGAGGGGTAGGGCGCTACAATTACTAATTTGTGTGAATGTGCTCCAACTCGGTGTCTTCGACAATGAAACATATCCGTTAACTGAACAATGCATAACTGTCAGGGGCGAATTCCAACTGGGTTTTGTCCAAACTTGATTGCCTAACGTTAGGCTGTAACTGTTACTCTGGGGTTTTGCGGGTGGTCTTTTTTGATATGTGAATGGCATGGGTTGTGTTGGCCCTCAGTGTTGTGCAGTGACCTGAGTGCCCTCCCAGCCAATCCGACTGGTCAGGGGAGCCTGCACTTCACCTGTACCCTATTCTGTGCTGCTAGGCATGTGTTAACTGTGACATCATGTGTGGGAGCGTCAACCCACATATCAATCATAAACTGATAAATACAGAGGGGGAAGTGTTAGATTGTGTATCACACAATGCTTGACGAATAGGCAGATACTTGTGTGTGCTAAGTCCCAGCACAGTTGAGTCATCTGCCTAAAGTCCTATGATGTCGTCTGCCGTCTGTGGTGTAACATCAGGCAGTGGATACTCTTCTGGGTCTCGTAGTCTGGAGGATGCGGAGGAGTTGGATTCAGAAAATCTGAACGGACTCTGTTGACTCTCTGTATCTTGCGGTGCAGTCCCCAGCACAGCAGCAACGTGGAGTGCCTCCTCTCTGCCCTTCTCTGTTCTAGGTTGGAAGCAGTGGTGGCCACTGTGGCATTTGGCCGAGATCTGCCACTTCCACCGTGGGTCTTTCGTCTTCTGCTTGGTCTCAGTAGTTCTTCCTCTGCCGGGGGTCTGGGCCCTGTCCATTTTCCTGATTCTTCCAGCGAGTCTCAGACCTCGGCGGGCGAATGAAATAAGCGTTCCATTCCGTTCGTGACTACCGCAGCCTGGCAGAGAATAGCAAAGAGTAGTTTAGTTCAAGGTCTTGCAATTGTCGCTTCACCACTGAGTATACACTCCTGCCTCGCTGGACTTGTGCAGTGTAATCCGGGAAATGCATAATCTGACAGTTTCCTATTTTTATACTTGTCATTTTTCCGGTTTCGTGCAATATCGAGTCTCTGTCCCTGTAGTTGCGGAAATTAAACAGGAATGGGCGTGACAGGCTCCCAGCGGTGGCTTCTGTGCAGGGTCCCGGTGTGCTCGTTCAAACACAAACTGAGGAGACAGGGTGTCGGCAGGTAGCAGGTCTCTGATCCAGCGCTCAGTAAATTCTTCTGGATTACGTCCATCCTCTCCCTCCGGTAGTCCCACTACGTGGATGTTAATACTACGTGAGTGTCCCTCGACGTCTTCCACTCTGTCTTCCGGTTCATGCATTCGATCGATTTAATCCTGTAAGGCTGCAGTGTGACTTTGCGTGACAGACAGTTCTGTAAGTGTTTGTTCTTGCTGTTGCACCTTAGCCCCCAACTTGTGATGGTCTGCTTGCTGCACCTTAGCCCCCAACTTGTGATGGTCTGCTTGCAGAAGGGTGAAGTCTGAGGTAACTCTGTCGATTTTGGATTGGATTCCAGATATGAGCGAGTCTGATCGAGAGCAGATCCAATATTCTCGACTGCTGCTAGTTAGGAATCAAGTTTGGCAGTAAGCCCAGTGTGAGACATCTACCAGGGAGTATCCCCTTCCATAGACATTGCCCCTGGGGCACCATTGTGTGCGCTGAGTTGTTGGTTGTTGGTGCATAGGCGGCCCATTGCTAACTGCTGCGCTTTTGGCATTCGTTTAGCGCTGTGCGAGCAGGGCCAGCCGTCTGTCACGGCTTCTACAACTTATCCTACCACGTCCGTGGGATGGCCACTGACTGGGCAGGTGTCGCTCTTGTTGTTATCGACGCCCCTGATTTCCCATCCGTCCTGTCTTCAAGCAATTAGATGATGCAAGGTTCTGTGCAGTAGGCCTGATTGAACCCTCACTGTGCTGCTCGTGGGGCCCTGCACTGTTTCTTGCAATTGCCCTTGTCACGTTCCCAGATACGGGGGTCAATCTTGCCTCCTGAGTCCAAACTGCTGCACGTCTGCAGGGGCAGGGCAGATCTGTGTTAGCTACTTCTCTTCTCAGACTGGGTGTTGTCTTTATTTCGACCAGGCTTTGCTTGTGGAGCAAAGTGCAGGAGGGCTCTCCCACTGGAAATATGTCCTTGGTCACTGTTTTCTTTGTGACATTTAGGCGCTGGGGCGGCAGGGCCCACCCACCACTTCACCACATCGTTCCCACTCGCACTAACCTCAATGTGCGCACAGCCTGGGCCCAATCTGGACCCCGGGCCTATCACGGTTCCAATACGGGCCGCTCCTGCTCTTGCCAGTGCCCTGCACCAGCGTTGCTCCACTGATGGGGGTAACAGGATCGGGGAAGGCGCACTGGTCTGTGGTGGTGTCATCTGTTTCACCCGCCCGATGCCTGAGCACCCACAACCTGGGTCCGACCTGACCCCCGGGCCTCACATAGTGTCAGATCTCTTCCGTGGCAGTGATCACCACCGTGGCAGTCCTACTAGTGTGAGTGCTTATCCTCATGCTCTGCAGGGGCAGTAATATACTGATGTGTCCTATTGCCACGTAGTCGCCATGCCAGGCCGCACGTCCCTCAAGCGGAGCCGAGGAGGGTCCCCACAGCACTCTTAGTCATGTCCACGGATTGGGCCCGATCCGACCCCCGTTCCTTGCAGCACCATCATTGTGGTCCAGCCTGGTCGCCTCCAGTGACTATCAGAAGGGGGAAAAGCCGCACCGGTATCCCTTCACTCTATTCCCTGCGCGTTGTATCTGGCCGAGATCCCCTCACAGCGCCGAGCTGGGTAGGCAGGTCCCCACATGATGCCAACCACGGCCACCTCCGCTGCTGTACCTTCTCCGCCTGGGCCAGGTCCGACCCCTGGGTTCAGAGCGAGCGGGCCACCTCTCCCCAAGGCCCGCTTCAGCATCACTGCGGCCTGGTCCAGCCCCTGAAAGCGGAGTCTGAGAAAGCCAGGGGGGCCTGGGAAAGGCCGCCGGCCCTTCGCTGCGCGCCTCACCCCCCGGCAGGTGATCAAGTCAGCGTGCGGGTATCACACAGTGGGCGCCAGTGGCATGGCGGGCAGGGTGCGGGCACCATCGACCTGTGGATCTCACTGCGCTGTCTGGGCCTTCCGGCCACGTGCAAATGCCTCAGGCGCACCTTCTTAATGAGCGATCGCCTCTCCCCCTCAATGGCAGCACCAATTCAGGAATTGCGGAGACCCCCGTCGTCTCCCAGGCTGCCTGTGCAGTGTGGGGAACCCTCATACCTATCTGCAGTGGTTGGCTTGAATGTGCGCCCACTTGGTGCTCTCACAGCAAATGGCGTCAGGCCCCTGGGGAATCACTCAGGGGGCTCCCTCTGCATGCATCAGCGTCCCTTATCGCACCATCATGTTCCTCGGCATTGTGGGCATGCCTCTGTATCTCCCCCGCACTCGAATGGTTGGGGATGCTGATTCCAGACAGGATAAACAAGGGCATTGGTGTTGAGTTCTGTTTGACCTGGCATCCTTGGCGTGGTTTCCCCTATCTTTTTGCCTCTACCTCCTGTATTTTTGATGCTGTGCTGGATTTCGTTTTTGCTGGTTTAGATGCTTTGATCAGTGTCAGAGTGTAAGTGCTCCCTGTATAAATTGATATTATGATTGGATTAAACACAATTAGAACATTTGGATCACCATGAAGTCCCTAGTAAAGTGCACTGGGTGTGCCAGGGCTGGTGATGACAGATGCTACTAGTGGGCCGGCAACACTGATTGTGCCACCCACATGAGTAGCCCTAAAATGGTGTCTCAGGCCTGCCACCGCAGTGCCTGTGTGCAGTCTGTGAACTGCCATGTCCCCCTGGTCAGTAACCCTTCCCTTTCTGTGCACACTGGTCACCCCTATGGAAGGCCCAAGGTACCCCCTTGGGCAGGGTGCAGTGTATGTGAAAGGTAGAGCATGTACTTGTACAGGTGACATGCTCTGGTAGTGAATTACAGCCATTTTTGTTTTTCACTGCTTCAAGGCTATCTTGCTCCATAAGCTATCATGGGGGAATGCTGGCTACAGTGGCTACCAGCATATCTTCCCATAGGAGCAAGATAGGACATAAAAGTCTGGTATCCCTGAACTCAGAATTTATAAACACATCTTTTAGGAAAGGTGGTTTTTAACTCCTGTGTTTGAGAATAGCACTTTTAGAAAGTTGCTGTTCTCCTGTCTGACCTTTCTGTGTGCCTTGGCCTGTTTGTGTATTGACTGTCTGGTTTGAGAGTGACAGGGGCTGGGGATTCCCAAGGAGGCTGGCTGAGTCAGCCCGAGGCTGAATGACTGCATTTGCAACTTGAGTGGTGGGAAGAGATAGCACCTGGGCCTGAATAGGGCTGTGCCTGCCTTCCACAATGCTGGCTACACCTCCTGCTGGGCGACTGACGACCCTGCCGCTCACTCTGAAAGGAAAGGAGAAGCCAGGAAAACATAGTGCTCAAGAAACACCAAGAACTGGTTCAGACCGGGCTCAGAGCCCCCCTGCACAAAGGGAACAAAGACTTTTAGGGGTATAAGTACAGGACCCCTGACTACAGAAAATTAGATCATCCTGGAATCAAGAAGGAACCTCTGCAAGGAGAAAGCTGAATCTGAAGAAGGAAGACTGTCCTGCTGTTGCTCTGCTGGACTGACCTGCTGTTGCTTTGCTGCCAAGGAGAGGGGAAGGACTTTGCTGTTGTGCTGTGTCCCCTGTCTTGAAGGAATCTCCAAGGGCCTGAGAAGAGCTGGCTCCCTGTTTTTGAAGTCCCAGGAACAAAAGGACTTCACCTCCAGCTTCCCTGAACTCTGCTGAGAGAGTTCTATCCTTCCTAGAGTGCTTGGGCCAGTTGTGGTGCCTCTGGGAGTTGTACCTGTGCTGGGAAGCTGGAACCTAAGATTGAGAGACTTTTGCAACTGAAATGTTTTGCATCGCTCGCTGCGGAGCGCATCCCCGACAGTGCGAGGAAATTCCCGCCACTATGGAGGTCGATATCGTTGCAGTGCCTGTTGCTGCTGCCTAAGACGACGCATCCTTCGATTGCGGGAAGATCACCATCGCTGCGAGCTTCGTCGCAGAGCCTGTCATCGCTGAGGGAGATCGCATCACGTCACTGTGAGCATCGTCGCGGAGCCATCACATCAAGGAGCTGCGGGAGAGAGGATCGCCGCTGGATCGCGCATCGTCGCCCGGAGATCGTCGCAGCCCCTACGAGATCATCGCATTGTGCCTTTGCGAGAACAAACTTCCTACGGAACCTACGCACCGCAATCCATACAAGTGGCCTTCCTCCCCATACAGACCGGATTCGTCGCAACACGCCGCTGCTGCAGCGGGGTTGTCGCAAACGCCTCCCCAGGGTCTCAGGAGCAACGCATTGCTTGTTTTCCACCGCACCCGCTTCTGCTTTTGGAACTTTGTCGCAACTGAAGGTACTGTTGGCTAAACGTGACACAACTGTGAACTTTTCATGCATCTGTGGATTATTTTATCCCAACCTTAAGAACTCTTTTGAAACCATATTCTTGAACTGTGTATGTTGGATTTTTGTCGTTTTGGTCTTGTGTAGTTTAGATAAAATACCTTTATTTTTCTAAGCTGTTGTGGAGTCAGTTTGTGGTGTTTTCACTGCATTACTGTGAGTGTTGGTACAAATACTTTACACATTACCTTCTAATTAGCCTTGACTGCTCGTGCCAAGCTACCTAGAGGGTGAGCAGGGGTTATCTCAGAGGGTTTCCTCCTTACCCTGTCTAGAAGCAAGGGTCCCTATTTGGACAGTGGTACCTACCTCTGCCAACTAGAGACCCCCAGTTCTAACAAGCGCTAAAGGCTCGCATCCACCATGTTTGGCTGATTAGCCATGCCCCTGCACATGAAGCATTCATAATCATAACCTGAGTGTTGTGTGCATAGGAAAAGATGCACAATCCTTTTTAGTGGTCACAGTTGGAATAAAACATTGAATTTGAAATTAATTTGACCAATCATACTGAGTCAGGACTGGACTGGCTGTACCAAGTATCAGACACTTCTACAGGAGGCTGAAAGGGTGGGGGCCATTTTTGTAGAGGTGGGGGCCGGTTTTGCAGTGGTGCTGCAACATCGGCCCCTAGTAACAGAAGCAGCAAGCAAAGATTTCCAGCCTCCCAGGGCCAGGCAGTGTTTCCCCAGTGGCCGGTCCAAGAAAATTGCCAGGGCTGCTATGGGTGCCTGGTAAGGCCCTGTACTTAGATGTAAGTCAATCTAAACCCCAAAGCTCTTCACGTATGGAATTGGTTTAGATTGTTTTCCAAGTGTGTGTGACCGAAAACTTACATTCCAAAAATGAGGAACACACATATGGCACCAAAATTATGTTTTCATTTCACCATGGGTTAGAACACATCCAGTTGTTTGATAGCCTTTTAGATTGGATGAAGGAAATCTGTGTAACATAGGCATTCATGAAGCACCTGTTGCTGAAAGACAGGATGAGGTGGATCAAATGAATTATATATGCATTAAAAAGCGGAAGTGTTAAATTGGAACCCTGAAGAATGCCGGTGGGTAATTACTGTACATTTGAGGAAAAAGAAGGTAGAGTAATTTATCGGGTTCTACCAGACCAAAACTGAACCCTTGAAACTCTTGAACCCCCAATTACCAAGCCAAATTATTAAGATATGGTGATCTGTGTTATCAAATGCAACTGACAAATAAGGAAATATTGAGGCCCAATCGAGCATATTCTCATTGGAATAAATGAAACACTTACAGGGTAATGTGCAAAGTGGCCCCTAATTGCAAATACCTAGGGAAACCTTAGTAAAATTACTACATCAAGGAAAATCTCCTGACTAAAACTCTGGTAATTGTACTGAAAAAGTGATGTATGACATTTCCTGTTCATGCCCCAAGACACGCTTGGTAGTTTGGTTTGCCCTGTTCCCATCATGCACTGGGACAGGAACAGACTAATTTGCATATAGCCAGGTTCTGAGCTGGGATGGTGCAGTGAGCTAAAAAACGGTGATGGATTAAAACCATGATCTATTGACTTGGTAAGAGTATCCTGCATCATTCAGAAGCTCTGTCCATCACCACCCCCCTTTTCCAAAATCGGTTTTATCCACACTATGTGTGGGAGGGTATACTCAGACGTGAGTCCCTTGCTCATTGCACCATCAGGATTCAAGCAAGCCGGGCCGAAGAAGGCTGTGATGCCAGAAACCGGTCCCCGTAAGCTTGTTTCTTTCCCAGTATAAGAATTGGCTTGGTAGTTTGGTTTGCCCTGTTCCCATCATGCACTGGGACAGGAACAGACTAATTTGCATATAGCCAGGTTCTGAGCTGTGATGGTGCAGTGAGCTAAAAAACGGTGATGGATTAAAACCATGATCTATTGACTTGGTAAGAGTATTCTGCATCATTCAGAAGCTCTGTCCATCACCACCCCCCTTTTCCAAAATCATGCCCCAAGACACATACAGAACATGGCAACTCACCAAATTAGAAAATGCATAAGACAACACAATTCCTGCATCAATTGTAGTGTAATGGATGACTCCATGGTTAGTCATTTCAAAGAGATAGGCACACTGGCGAAGAGCTTAGAAGGACTATCTCAGCCAAAATTGAAAAGGATCAATAGGCTGGCAATAAAAACAACTTTCACCATAATGCAGGATCAATGACTTACCTTTACATTGACTCCTTCACAACAACAATGCCTTTACCAAGAAAGTCTTTACAGCAACTATTTTTGGAGTAGTAGGCTGATATAAAGTGTGTGTGCATTTAATATTGTTGGTTTAATTGTTTGTGTTATTGTATTGGTTAAGCTTGTTTAAGGTTATCGTTTATTGGTTAGTTTTCTTTGGTTTGGATTTTTTCTTCATTTATGTCCTTTTATGGTGAACGCTAAGTAATGTTTGATTTAGGATGTTTATTATGTTTTTTTATAATTTTGATTATTTTTATTTTGGATGATTTATATTGATTTTAAATAATGTATGTTTATTATTTTGTGGAACTATGTTTATGTGTTATTTAATGTTTATTTTCATATTTTGTTTACTGCAAATAGTTTTTTTTGTAACTATATTTTAGTTAATTTGCTGCTATTAATGTAGATGATATTATATGAGGCGATATCTTTGACTACTTCTATGTTTATTTAAATGTTATGATATGTATTTTCGATATTTTTGTGAATCGATATTGTGTGCATCAATATTGTGTATTTGAACTGGGTGTCTGAAGGGTTCTAGGGACCATCTGACCCCCCCCCAGTTTTCAGTGATACACCTCTTGATAATCTCTTTATCGCTACGCCCATGTCTCCAGCATGGAATATGTTCAGATGTGATATGTTCCTCATTTGCACAAGCCATGCCCCTATGCGAATGAAGAAACACCCCCTTGAACTCAAGTAACTCACATATAGCACAGCATTATCTATATTTCCGAAGGGTCCGCACAAATGTCTGCAGCCTCTAAGTAATACCAATGTGCCCAGGGTGTAGAAAGAGGGCTCACATGCCATTGTGTCCCCAGGGCACTTAGAGGGCATATGTACAAAATAATTTTTGTGGATGGTAATTCGCAAAATGAGGCCTTTTTGAACCGCAAAAATGTTTTTTCATATGTACAAAACAATAATTGCAATTCAGTAACATGCTACCAAAATGCAGTTTGTGTTTAACGATTTGGTATTTGGAAGTCGTGTTTTTAGGGTGGCCCTTCCACATAGCGAATCGCAGTGGTATGAATGAATGCTTTGTGACCAAATACCTGTCAAATGGTGGTGGTAACCATTAACAAAAGGGAATGGGTCCCTGTGGGACCCCCTTCTCTTTGTGAATGCTGACACAATTATTTTTTAGGAACAGGCAAGGGTCACATGGGCCACTGCCTTCCCTTAAAACATGAAACTTTAACGTTTCTTTTTCTTTTTTTAATTGTTTCCCATTTTCCTTTAAGATAAATGGGCTACATTTAAACAAAAAGATTGCTTTATTGAAAAGCAATCACAGAAATGGTGGTCTGCTGACCTCCAAAGACCTGTGATGCAGCGATTTCTAATGGGTCTCAAATTGAGACCTACCTCATTAATATTCATGAGGTAGGTCAATTGTGGCACATTAGGAATCACTAAATGAAACCCAATGGATTTCCCACATTAGGAATTGCAATTCCCAATTGTGACTTGCAAAAAATCGTAATTAGTAAATTGCAACTCCTAAAATGTATATTTCTGGCCCTTAGTGTAATACAGCCCCTGGTGTCTTGACTTTGTGTTCGTGCAAATAATATCAAGTTCATCTCCTTTGGCATGCATCATATAAATATCTCCCAAAGTTGAATTAAAATTAGGACACAACGTCCTATAGTGAGAAGGAAGTGCCAAATAGTACTAATGAAATTGAATCTTTACATCTCTCAGTGGGACAGTGTGCACATTCTGTACTCTAATGTGAGAAAGATGCCCTGCTACATGACCCGGAGCAGTTAAATTCTTTTGCAGGGGGTGATACATCAATTAGATATTCCATGAGATAATGGGAGGAATTGGTAGTTTATCAATCAGAATTTCCAGAGAGGGACATTGACTAGAAGATAAAATGACACATTCAAATGAATTTGAGTAAACAATTACAATCCTGCCGCCTCGATTATCTATAAGGTTTGAATAAAATAAATTGAGTACTTTACGGGAATCTTTCATTAATGAGTCACAGTTATCGTTAAGCCAGGACTGAGAGATAGACACAGTGGGGCCTATTTTTGAGAATGCCACGCAGTATGGCGCTGCAAGTCATCTTGCTGCGCTGCGCTGCGCTGCACTGCGTGACAGGGAAAGGGCAGGAATGCACCGCATTTAAGGCAATGCACCGCATTCCCACTTTATCCCCTGCGCTGGTGCCATTTTGGCATGCTTGTGCCTATGCCGGCACCCTGGCAACATGGGCCAAGGGTGCCTGCTTTGCATGCAGGATTATTTGTGTGCTGTAAGGGAAACCTTCCTGCACAAAAAACAATCCAGAGAGGCAAAATGCAGCACAAAGAGAAAGCGGAAGTAACCAGCAGAATGAAAGATATTTATCCTCTTTACGCCTCACTTGAGATGGTGTATCTTTTTGGGGCATTGCCAGGTTTACCAGTTCTGTCAAATATGGGAATGTGTCCGAAACTGTTGGAGTTGTGTGAGAAAACCCACCTTCCGAGGGCAGAGTAAGGCAATGCATTGATTTGTGCTGTGTTGCCTTACTTCATATTTATGGAGCCACTCAGGGTCACACCAAGTGGCCTTGTGTGGTTTCCTAAATCCATGTAGGTTTTGCGTCGCATTTTCACCACATTGCATGGTGCAAGAGCGATGCAAACCAGCTCATTAATAGGCCCCAGTGTAAGTAAGAGCCATATATAGAAAGTGTTTGTGATTACTACATAGCAAATAGTTTTTGTGTATCGCAAACACCCATGTACAAATATATGTTTAATACAGTTTACAATTCCCAGTGGGTTGCAAATAGATCTACCTCATTAATAATCATGAGGTAGGTCTCAGATTGCGACCCATTGGGAATTACAAAAAGCACACGGATGGTAGGCTGCTGAGGTTAGCAGACCAACATGTCCGTGATTGCTTTTCAATAAAACATTTTTTTTTATATGCAGCCCATTTTCCTTAAAGGAAGACGTGATGTGTTTCAAAAAGAAAAATGATAAGTTTTCTTTAAATTTTGTGAGTAGGCAGTGGTTCGTGGTGCTACTGCCTATTCTTAAAAACTGTTTCTACAAATATTCACAAAGGGAAAGGGATCCCTGGGGGACCCGATCCTATTTGCAAATGAAGGTATTAGGAAGGGAAACCCTAAACGCGCCCCTTCCTACTGCTGAATCAAAAACCCAATTTGCGATTCGGTAATAGGTTATTGAATCACAAATTGGGCCTTTGTACATTAAAAAATGCTTTTTTACTGTAGCTAAAGACCAGATTCTGCAAATCTGGCCCTTTGCGACCTTAAAAAAGCATTGTGGATCTGGCCTTAAGTTGACAGTATTGATCAAGCCTCATATTTAATTGGAGTTTTTATTTTACCTTAGATCGAACATCTGCTAGCCTGCTAGATAATGTGCTAGATTAATTGCTAATAGTAGCATCAAGGGAGCTATATACATTTTCTAATTTTAAGACTGCCATACGCTTGAGATGTAGCTAAAAATCCATTGAGAGCATGGTAAGCAGAAATTCTGATTCGTATTAGTTGTGCTTCCTAGCTACTTACCTCATGAAAGCAAATTCTACTATCAAAATGACTTTTCCAAAAGATAAATTATTCATGCTGCAAAATAAAGCAACATATATTAAATAATACATGTACTCGACTCAGTGCCTTCAATTACAGAAGCACAACTTAGGATCAGGAATTTGTAAACGGGATCGTATTTCTCTAAGTTCTTTTTGGAAACCAGCCCAGGGCATAACATGATGGGTCTTATAATGTTTGCTTGTTAAGGGCATGCATCCTTGTGCAAAACCAGCACCTTCTACATTCCTTCCTCGCATTTTTCATGCAAGAAGCTCCAATTCTTGAAACTTAAATGAGAGGCATCCATTTGTATTTTGTCCCACTCCTGGATGCCAATATATAGGGTCCAAGCTTCCTCAATTTTAGAACATTTCACCAAGTGATACTAATAGTACATATATTTTTTCTCTTTGTACTCAGACTACTACATGTATTTCTGATTGGCTGGTGCTGTTCTGTATTTTTCGAATTCATATGATCATGCTAAAATTGTAACCATACCCTGTTTTCATTTGGCAGGCTTCCTTTATCTTACAACTACGGAATACGGTCAATTACAGGTAAGTAGTTTACTACCCCCCACCCTGTCCCACGTCACCACCCGGCAGCACTTCCACCACTGACTGCAACTGATCTCCCTGCTTTAAATATGGGCTCCAATCCGTTAATACTTCATCTACCTGTGCAGTCTCTCTCTTTCCATCATCTATTCTTTCTCTCTCTTGATTTTCTTTTCTCTCTCTCTGATCACTTTAGTGCGGGGGTCTGCAAACAGTAACTTGTGAGCTGCTGTACCTCTCCAGCTACTTCTGAGCAGCTCACCTGTGGGCAGCCCAGCCTATTAAATTAGAAAGCTTTTGCATGTTTGAATTAATGTACATATAACAAAGTTGAAATTATACAACACTAATAATATTAGTAGCTCTCAATGTGTTTTAATAACATAAGTAGCTCTCAGTACAGAAACGGTTGGAGACCTGTGTAGCGCTTTTGCCTCCCTCCCTCTCTTTCTCTCACTCTTGAAGCCTCCCCTTGCTTGCTGCAGTTAACTACAGAGAACTGGGGAAAGTGACAAAGGAACCAGGAGCAGCCCCTGCCCTAAAAACCGGCCTGCAAGGCTCCAGCACATGGGAAGTGCCTGGAGGACTAAGAGGCCTGTCCAACCCTGGATCTAGCTATGCCTGACCCTGGCTCTCACTATAAAGCTTCCTTGCTATCTTATCGACATACATTAAGGGTGTCAAAAAGCTACTATTTCTCAATTAAAATTGCAAAGGCAGATATTGAACAAAAGTAGCCTTTAAACACCCTTGATGAATCTGTCCGCAGGGGCGGTTCCTGTATAAGGGCGTTGGGGGCAGAGACCCGCTAGTCTTGGAGGAAGGAGGAGAGTGGATAATGGTCTGTGGCACGCAAACTTTCCAGCCTGTAAATAGCACTGCACCACAGCCAGCAGCATACAAACACACACTGCCCGTGTGAGGTGGACGACTTCAGTGTCGCCCAATTTCCGTATGCGCAATGTGTGTTTGTGAGGCACAGGTGAGGGCAGTAAGGCACTGCCTAAAGTAGCAGTATTTCCAGGGCTGCGGTCGAAATTCACCTTGCCCGGCCAGATCTGCTAACATAGTTAATGTCCTTCCAGGATCCCACCTCCTCTTCTGACTGGCTGGCAATTGATACTGTCAGCCTATGAGAATAGGAGACGGGATTATGGTGGGACAAAGTATTTCACGTGTGCCTAAATTCTTACAGCCTGATTCATCATTCTCCCGTTTTGCGAGCCCCTAATAGCGATTCATAAGGAATCGCTATTAAGGACTTGCAAAACGGGATTCATGTAGAAATTGCATAAAGAAATGCGATTCCTACACATTCCTTATTTGCGATTAGCAAATTGCTAATCGCAAATAAGGAATAACTCCCCATTCATTCCTATGGACCTAAAGGCTCATAGGAATGAATGGGGAGTTATTCCTTATTTGCGAATAGCAATTTGCTAATCGCAAATAAGATAGCGATTTCAAGGGTGCCAGGGGTGTCCAAAGGACTCCCTGTAGCACCCCTGAAATGTAATCTACATTGGTGTTGCGCACACACATGTCCAAAGGACATGTGTGTGTGTAACATGCAACTTAGAAAAATGCATTTAAATGCATTTTTCTAAGTTTTCGCTATTTACCACGAGGTTTGACCTCGCGGTAAATAGCGGCCCAAAATTGCGATTTCGGTATTTTAAAATGGTTCATGAATTGCATTTAAGGAATCTCAAATAGAGATTCCTTAAATGCAATTCCTCACAAATATGCGAATTCTTTAATAGCGAATTTTGCATTTGGGATGATGAATCCCAAATGCAAAAATTGCACTCGCAAAGGGCCAGATTCTCAGAATCTGGCCCTTTGCGACCGCAATTAAGCTTGATGAATCAGGCTGTACCGTTGCTGAAGCATTTTACCGCCTTGTCAGTGGTCACCCTTCAGCTGCTGCAACCCCCTGTCTTCTCACTCGGGCTAGCTGTCAACTTATGACTCACCTGCATCGAAGCTGGGATTGCGAGCATTTGGGACGTATTTTCCTTCTTCTTCATCAGCTGCAGCTGAGAGACAAATCTCGGAGCAACGCCATTGCACCTGTTAGCCGAAAGCGTGAGTACAATTATTCTTTTGCCTCCTCTGTCAAGCTGCCTTAGAGGCCTGAGTCTCTGACCGGCGTCATCTGATTTTATGGTTTGCCATCGCTCGTAATTACCCCCTCCGGCCTCCTACACCTCTCTTTGGAGCCCTTATCTGCTCTTATTTCCAGTACAACTCTTCACAGACACATTGTCTTAAAAATAGTTGTGTGTCAGAGTTCAATGCAAGCATGCAAGTGTGAATCTTTCCAGTCGTAATTCAAAAGGCCTGTACACGACTGCTAAGATTCACACTTGCGTGCTTGCATTGCACTCTGACACGCATGTATTTAAAGAGACATTGTCTTTAAATACGTGCATGTGAGAGTGTAATGCAAGCATGCAAGTGTGAATCTTTGCAGTCGTGTACATGTCTTTTGAATTGCTTATGGGATCTAGAGGAGAGTAAAAAACGCTTTTCTTTTGACATTTCAAATAATGTATTTTAAAGGTAAGACTAAAAAAAATTCTTAAGACAAATTAAAGCAGTAAAAACTAAAGCACATTTTCACCCAATTGTTTGAAAAAAAAAAAGCTAGTTGGGAGAAGCCAAAGGAAGCCAGCTATAATAGTTATTTTTGGCTCTCCACTTTCAGAGTTCACCAGAATCATGTACAGAGGAGAAAACGTTAACATTTAAGGTAACAATGAGAGGCAAACAGATATAAATGTAGTGGCTGATTTGTACAAAGTGAAACCATAAAAACTGAATTAATTGTGGCTAACCCACTCCAAATTGTGTGATCTTGGGCAAATAGTTTATTTTCACTGATCTTCATTTTTCTTCACTATTGCACATGAAAGCAGCTTCAAATACTTAATTTAGAATGCAAGCTGTACATAAACATATTGTGTTTTATCTACTAGACTATAATGTTGCTCTATTAGAATCTCGGCAACATTCAGGGTTCAGATGCCCACTGTCTTGTCTCTTAGTTAACCAAAGGCACTGTCACCTCCGAACTGGTCTCCTAAATGACCGGTTCGCTTCACTTGCTCGCAATAATTCATGTATTGCTCTTACGTCTCACCATTTTCAAATTCCATCAGTCGCCACTGAATTTACATCCAATGGTTCTTCAAATAATGAACGTCCCTGCTAATCATCTTTTTGTAATGGACTATTAGACTACTTTGTACAGAACATTTCTCTCATTAGAAACGAGACTGCAGATCATCCTTGGGGCATGTCTTTTCCCATACTCACATCACCTCCACCTGAACATGCCTGGGCAATCTTTTGGTGTCTCGACTCACCCTCTATACCTGATCTCACTCCACAGGTCAAGATCTCAGGATTCCATTCCCATCTAACAGTTTAATCCCCTTCAGGATCTTTTGGCTCTGACTTTCTTGGAGATACTTAATGTATTTCTCTCTTCTGGGCAGACTCCACATATTTTAAAAGAAAACATGCCTCGACTAAAAAGGCCCAACCTGCCTTATATCCAACTATCCCCCCAAACCTCTCTCCCAGTCGCAGCGATGATCTCTGAGGCATCCAGTCAGTTGTGTTGCTTCTTGATCTTTTAGAAGACGCAAATCTCAGTTTCAGGCCCATCACATCATTGAACTTGTTATCAGTAGTGAACAATCTTCATCAGTCAACAGACAATGGTAATGGGTGTGCTAATTTCATCAAATTTGTTGTCTACCTTCGATAACATCGATTATAAGTTCTTCATTCGCCAACAATGTGCCGCTGGTTTTAACCCGTTCTGCGCTCCCGTCGGCCAGGGAGGGAGCATTCCCTCCCTGGTGCTGCGAACTGCCAACGGCTGTCACAACCCCGCCCACTCTTTAGAATGCCCGCACCGCGGCCGAATTGCCGCCGTGGTTAAGGCGTTATGGACAAAGCGTTAGATGGATTTGTTTCCTTTCTAGTCAGACACACACAACACCATAGGCTGTGTCAGTATCATGCTTCATCTGTCGCGTTTATGTGTGAAGTCACTCATGGCCGCATACCATCCCATTATCTATTTCTTCTATATTTAAAAACCTCTTACTGTGCTCTCCTGTTTGGGTAAATTATGTGTTTGTATGCAGATGACACCAAACTACATTTTAGTCTTGGTAACTCATCAGTGATACATTTATTCTTGTAAGCTGTCTCTCAGAAGTGGAAAACTGGATGGGACACAACAAGCAGAAAGTTGACAAAAACTACATGGAAATCCTAATCACCGGTAGTAGTCCCAATCTTCTGCACCCTTCTTTTTGGCCAGTTGATTTCGCCATCTACCCTCAGCCTGCTAAAGGAGTTGAGTCTGGAAGTTAAGTCCCCAGTACCACCACTACTATAACCATGGCTGTAAGTTCACTGCAAGCAAGGCTACAATTCCTAGTCTGAAGGAGTTGTCATCACCCATCACACCACAAGCAAAGAAGAGACTAATATTGTCCTTAAATTCAAGCCACCTTCCCCGCTGCCACACACATTTCCAGTGGTATGGAAGAAGGGGTTGGTTTGAGGGTGAGGGGTAGGGTTAGTCCCAAACAACCATGCTATGTCATGCAGCAGCTTTGAAGGGAGTAGCTGTCATTGCAGCAGGACATGCTGTACACCGGGTAAGAGGTATAAGGGGCACATTGTACCCTTAATATGGCTGTCTTTAACAGCCCAGCTAAGGGACACTGGGGTCTATATTCCTGCTTGAATTAGGGTCATTCTTACCCTTGCAGTGTTAATGGTGGCCATTAAAATGACCTATTAAACACATATAAGGGGAGAGGGCCAAATTATTTATACTCCAATACCCCAGACCCCCTAAAGGACTATGATCACAAAAGCAATGGGTATAACGAGTTCATCAACATAAACAAAGGGAAATTCCCAATTTGGAGAAAACTGCCCTCACTCACATACCGAAGTATGTGACATGCTTCATCATAGGGCCTGCTACAAACGCCCTGGTGTAGCCACATCCAGGGCGGAGCATTAGGGAAGGGGAAAAAATAATACATTTCCACGTTACAAGACGTACAACATAATACGTAAATACGTACAACGAGTAACATACATAAGTGATACCGTGTGTAGAGGAACACCTCGTGGATCAGATGTGCGACACAAATAAGTGCAGTAAGGACGTGTGTTAAAACTGATTAGGGGTGCCAAAAGAAAGAATTGCTTTATTAGAACCAATTATGGTACCCTTATCAGGATTAAAAGAAAAGAAAGGATGGGAAACTGTCTTGTTGAGAAAGTGAGGTTTCTCAAGACTTCCCTCCTACTACTGCTCGAGTCAACATGTTTCGACCATTGATTTGTGCCCCGAAAGGTCACCCTGGTCTTCTTCAGGACTGTCGCAGTCAAATCCACCGGTAACCCGTGTCTTAATTAGATCCTTGGGTAGCCCAGCTAGATGTAGGTCACCGGGATCCGTACTCTGCTGGGTGTGTCTCTAAATCAGTGGAGGAAATGTCCCCATACAAATCATGGGAAAACATTCACTAGAAAGGAGTAAAGAGAAAGGAAAATCGGTGAGAGTGAGAACTCATCCCTCACAACACAAGGTTTAGTCTAAGGAAATCTCTCTTTCTTCCTGAGCATTAGTGATATGCTCAGTTTAATCTCCACAATACTGGAATTTATAACTGGGTTCCTCACATACTGTGATCATTAAAATGACCTGCCAGTGCAAATAGGACCATGCCAGCTTGTAATAATTTTATACAGTCAATTACTTCCATGAGCTACAGTATGTCCAAGTCAATGACAGGGATGTGCGTATTCACCAATTATATTATAATTATATAAGAGACACACCTTTCTCAGCCCATGAATACCCTGCTATTTTAGCTTTTTCAGAATTACTTTAACCTTTACCATGGTTACATGTTAAGCGAGTATTCTGAACTGGTGTTATTAAAAGTGGCAGTGCACAGGTGTGTGACTCAGTTGCATTAAGGACCCAATGCTCACAAATGGATCCAGCTGTCATTTCACCCTGGATGTCCCAGTTTCTTCAATTCAATTCTTGCTCTGTAATGTAGGGGGGGACATATTCACAAAAAAGCGGTTCAACACCCCATCAGGGGTAACACGCGCTATATAAATGCAAACCTTTTTCCCTCTTCTATCCCTCCACTATCCTTCTCACTCCAAATAACTGACTAATATCCACCACTCAAATTACTTTCATATTAAACTATACGAATTCACCACTAATCCTTTATGGGTTTCTGGAGAAGCGTGTTACTCGCCAAAAAAGTGCTTCAACACTCCATTAGGCATAACAAGCGCTATAGAAATACAAACCTTTTTTTCCCTCTTCTATTCTTCCTCTGTCCTTCTGAATCCAAATAAATGACTAACCTATCCATCATTCAAATTAATTTTCATATTTTACTATACTAATTCAACACTAATCCTTTATGGGTTCCGGAGTAGCGTGCTACTCGACTTAAAAGCGTTTTGACACCTCGTCAGGGGTAGTAAGCGCTATATAAATGCAATTACAATACACTACAAAACATGTTACTGATTAGTATTCACAAGGGGAATCTGCTTCCCGCCCCATGGAATGTGTTCACAGTAAAGAGGTCTGGTCTTCAGGAGAACAATGTGAATATTGTTGGCTATCTGGGATTGACCCCCGCTTTTTTGACTTGTGCAATGTGCACACATGTTTTGTAAATGCAGAACACTTGCATCAGTTTTTGAAGAGTTTTACTACTACTCTATAATGTGCTAAACCACATGGAACGGCTAGGTAAGGTGCAAGGGTACAAAAGTTTCTTTTTAACAGAGTCCATTAAAACACAGTTTAAGTGTACGTTACAGTGCTGTAAAATAACAGATATGCAGCTAGATTCATCATTATCCAGTTTTGCGAGTTCTTAATAGCGATTCATAAGGAATCGCTATTAAGAACTTGCAAAACGGGATTAATGTAGGAATTGCAAAAAATATTGCGATTCCTACATCTTCCTTATTTGCGATTAGCAAATTGCTAATAAGGAATAACGACCCCATTCATTCCTATGGGCCTAAAGGCCCATAGGAATGAATGGGGTCGTTATTCCTTATTTGCGATTAGCAATTTGCTAATCGCAAATAAGGATGCGATTTCAAGGGTGCCAGGGGTGTCCAAAGGACACCCTGTAGCACCCCTGAAAAGCAAATGTAGCCAGATGTTGCGAACACACATGTCCAAAGGACATGTGTGTGTGTAACATACCACTCAGAAAAATGCACTAAAGTGCATTTTTCTGAGTTTTCACTATTTGCCACGAAGTCTGACTTCGTGGTAAATAGCGGCCAGAAATTGCGATTTCGCAAATTGAAAATGGTTGATGAATTGCATTTAAGGAATCTCAAATAGAGATTCCTTAAATGCAATTCCTCGCAAATATGCAATGTCGCAATTAGCGATTTTTGCATCTGGGATGATGAATCCCAAATGCAAAAATTGCACTCGCAAAGGGCCAGATTCTCAGAATCTGGCCCTTTGCGAGCCGAATTGTCTTTGATGAATCTAGCTGATGGTTCGTAGCTGTTAGCAAAATTCCCTGGTCTGTTCATCCATTTGAATTATCCAAAATAGGTTTAAAGAGCCCGCGTCATCACAGACGTTTTGGATAACCACTATGTAAATGATTTTCATTCATGTTATTGTATGTAAATGGATGTGGAACGCCTCACAAGGATCTGATACTCATAATCTTGAGTTCGACACAATATAGATGCGTCCATCAGACCCTTTTTGGATCTTTGACTTGTATGTGGCACTTTGTACCATCCCATCAGAATATGGGCCTAACAGGATTACAAGCACCGTTCGTATTCGAGTAGTAAGGTGGGAATGACAGGTTGATGAATGCTTTCAGCGATTGCTGGTTCTAAGGATAGTTATTGAGGGGTCATTGCTGTTTCAGTTTGAAAGTAACCACTACAGAAATCTCCAGGGAAATGTCTGATTTGTTTCCTTGCTCGCTCTAACCCTTCTTTTAGATTTATGTGTATTTGTATGAACGCATTCCATTCACACCTTTGTGGACTTGTGAAGTGTATGTATCCTTTTCTAAAATGATAACACGTAGCAAAATCATTTTGATATATATTTTAGGGATGTATGTATGTATTGACTAAGCATACTTTTAAATAGGATTATACAGCCTGATTCATGAAGCGAAATAGCGCCCGCAATGGCAGCGAAAACGCAATTGCGGGTGCAAAACATGGAATCGGCATTCATGTACGAAATAGCGAAATCGCTAAAAAATATTAGCGAGCGGAATAGCGATTACGCTGTAAAAGTCGCAGACTCCGGGAAGTCGAGCATTAGCGAAAATGAAATAGCGACCAACCACGGAATCTGCGAATTGAATAGCGAAACGCAATACTGTCTCAATCGGCATTCATGAAAGAAATACATTAGCGAAAAATCGCTAAATCGCACATTAGCGCGGCGCAATTTAAGGACAACTCAAAGCAGGTGGTAACCATAAAAGCCATGATTAACCAAATTTTGAAAAACTGTTAGCCAATCACCAACAGGTCCAGGCCTGACCAATCACACATAAGGACATTCAGCAGCAGCAATAGGCGTTCCACAATGCCTGGGATGTACATGGTGGTGAGGCGGCGAAGGCTACAGCGAGCAGCACGGAGGAGACGCATGAGGCAGGCACGGATTTACCGGCAGCGGGTCACCTTGCTGGGGCAAACCAGAGAACAGATTTATGCCAAATACAGGCTGAATGGGGAAATGATCACCTGGCTGATACAAGAACTCGACCCCATCATGCAGCACCCAACAAGGCGAAACAATTCTGTGCCCACACATGTGCAGGTATTGTGCAGCCTGCACCTCCTGGCATCCGGCAGTTTCCAGGGCATAGTAGCCGCTGCTGGGGGGATTTCCCAGCCCACCATGTCACGCTGCCTCCACACTTTTGTTGACGCCATGCTCACCCAGCTCCACCAGCACATCACATTTCCCACCAGCCAACAGGATTTGGACCTCACAAAACTACAATTTTATAATGTTGCCCATTTTCCCCATGTCCTTGGCTGCATAGACTGTACCCACGTCGCCATCTGCCCACCAGCTGGCACGGAGTATATGTACCGCAACAGGAAGTCGTACCACTCCCTCAACATACAGATGGTCTGCAATGCCAAGACCATCATCACTGACATTGTGGCCCAGTACCCAGGGAGTACCCATGACTCCTTTATCTTCAGGCACAGCGGACTCCACACACGACTGATCAGGGGAGAGTTCGGGGAAGGACACCTACTTGGTAAGTACACTTTGTCGACAATGTCACATTGCTATGAAGTAACTGCGCTGCACAGGCAATCAACATCTGCTCCTCTCATTCAGGTGACAGTGGCTACGCCCTACGGGAATACCTCCTGACCCCTTACCTCAACCCTGCCACACCTCAGCAACGCCGCTACAATGTTGCGCACATCCGGACAAGGAACTGTATTGAAAGGACATTTGGCCTGCTCAAGAGCAGGTTCCGTATACTGCACAAGACAGGTGGGGCCATGTATTACAGTCCTGCAGCGTGCTGCCGCATTGTGGCTGTCTGTGCAATGCTTCATAACATTGCAACCAAGCGCCGGATACCAGTTGACATCTCAGGCAGTGAATCTGAGGGGGACGACCGGCCACCAGCACATGCGCACCATGCGCGCGGGGAGAAACCAGCTGAAGGCCACAGACGTCGCAACCACATCACAGCTAACAATTTCTAGCCCACCCCCTTCCCCCACCCCACATATCACAATTGCATGCAAACTGTAATGATTACACAAGGCGTATGTGTGCACCAAAATAAATGTATTTGTTTGAATCACAAAAAAATAAATGGGTGTTCGTAATAACTATATACAAAAAGCAGTATTCATGCATACTGCATGGGACGCTACATTGCAGGCTTAAGTTCAGCCTGCGTCTGTGTCCCTGTCACAATGTCATTGCCGTCTCCGGCGCACAAGTTGCTGGCGCCTGGGAGCCTCTTCCTCTTCCTGGGCAGCTGGAGGTGGGGCAGCCCTTGCGCTGCGCCTAGGTGGGGGGGCCTGCGTGGCAGAGTGGCTGCTGACACTAGAGGCACCCTCACTAGCATCATCACCCCCCACAATTGCCGGAATCACAGGTGCGTGCAGTGCGGTGACCGCGGTTGTCAAGTGCTCCAGCACCCGGGTGATATCTTCGCAGCACTGGACGAGTTGGTGCTGCTGGGTTAAGGAGCGGCGCGCAAGCAGGGTGGTGGCATTTGCCGAGGCATAATTTGAGCGGCTGTAGGTGGACAGCCGGCTCAGCAACTGGTGGTGGCGCCTGCTAGCAACACTTCGGTGCTTCACCAGCGCAGCAGTGTTGTGTTCCATAGCCGTCGTCATGCGGTCAATGGCCGCCGTCATGCGGTCCACCCTGTCGCCCACTCCCGCAACATTGCGGCCGATCTTCTGCAGCTGGAGCTGGATGGCTCCCTGCTGCTGCGACTGGCGCTGGTGTAAACGCAGCATGCGCCGCTCCACACTCATGCATGCGTGGAAGTGGCCATTGCCCCTCCTGGTGGTCGGCCGCTGTGTAGCCGATGTGGCTGGCCCAGATGGTGGTGGACGAGCCGCAGGTCTTGCAGCAGCTTGTGTTGCAGGTGCGGCAGGTGTGGTGGGTGGCCTGGCCTTGGCAGCCGGTGGGCCTGAGGCGGAGGCGGCAGGTATGGTGGGTGGCCTGGCCTTGGCAGCCGGTGGGCCTGAGGCGGAGGCGGCAGGTGTGGTGGGTGGCCTGGCCTTGGCAGCCGGTGGGCCTGAGGCGGATGCTGCAGGCAAGGTGGGTGGCCTGGCTGCTGGTGTTGGCGCTGGCGCAGGGGCTGGTGGCTGGGTGGCAGGTAGGGATTCCTCCTCCTGGGCCTCCTCGTCGATCAGCAGCCTCTCACTGTCGCTGCTATCTCCTGCACCTGTGAGGGTAAGTGGATACTCATTAGGTGCATGTGACTGACAGACGTGCAGATGTTACATGCATGCTGGGTGTCATTCCCTGGGTGGCTGTGTATTTGCGCACTTTGGAACCTTTCGGGCCGCATTGTGGTAGTACTACATTGTGGACATACTACGTCTCCCACAATGCTTCAGGGCATTTCCTGATGCACGGCATGACTAAGGGCCAATGAGTGAGCCTATTTGGTCATGGGCGGTCATAGGGACAGGGTCGCAGTCGCATGCCACTTACCTTGGGTGTCTTGGGTGGGGCGGGAGGAGTCCAGAGGGGTGACGCCAACACACGCCTCCCTCTCCAACGTGTCCTCTACCCGGTCCTCCAGGGGGGTGTTGGGTGGGACAGTCGGGCCACCTCCTCCGGTGCCTGATGCCTCACCAAGGCGCTCCGCAACCCTCTCCTTGGCACGCCCTCGGAGGTCGTACCACCGCTTCTTTAATTCCTCAAGGGACCTGTCCGCAACTCCCACAGAGTTCACACTTGCCGCAATCCCCACCCAGATCCTCCTCTTCTCCTGCTCCGGGACCCTCCGGGAGTTTGCACCAAACAGCTGGTCGTGGTTGGCCACCACACCCTCTATGAGGTTCTCCAGCTCCTGTTCCGAAAATTTCAATTTGCGCTTTCGGCCAGCGCTGTTGCTGGGTCCTGCCTGCGGGTCCTCTGCCATAGCGGTCGCTATTTCGGCGGGGTCGGGATGCGCAAACGGCGGGTTGGTGGCAGCTTTCCGTCGTGGACAGTCGACTGTTAGCGTCACTGTGGTGTTTGGGGGTGGGATTTGGCAGCTTCCTGGTTGTGATGTCATCACGGTGCTCGGAATGCGTCTTCCCGTTTTCCTGATCCCGCGAGAATGCGACTCGCAATCCCGTGCAATCGGGATTGCGAGCGCAATCTCGTGCGATCGGGATTGAGAGTCGCAATCCCGATCGCAGGTAGCCGGAAATAGCGATTATTCTGCGTTTTTGGTGGGTCGCTAACGGCTTTAGCGCCCGCATGCGAGTTGCTATTTTTTCTAAGAAAAGTACATGAATGCCGTTTTGCGTTTCCTCAATAGCGAGTCGCTATTGATCGCTATTAGGGACACGCAAAACGGCCCGTACATGAATCAGGCTGATAATGTATTTCATTAACTTTTATACAGCGCTCACACTACCCCAGATTGCGTCTGAGTGTTGTGGGAGAGCAAGGGAGATGCACTAGCCTTAGAAACAAGCAAGGACAAAGTACTGTAAAGCGCAACATACTTTCAACAAGCAGCCTGTTATTAGAAGAACAAAGATGAAACAAGTATTGTCAAAGTCGTAGGCCTGGTTTGAATATGTTACTGGAGGCAGACAGCATTTGTGCATGGCTATGGGTCTCATTATGAGTTTGGCGGTGCTGGATCGGGGTGGTTCACCACTGCCCGCTTCCAAACTGCCAGATCTGCACACTGCCCCTCCGCCTGATTATGATACAGATTGTTGTCTGGCGGGTGTGTGTGGCAGTCCAGCGAAGGTGCAGTAAAAAGGCTCAACGAGTCTTTAATACTGTCCAGCCATGGGCCGCTGGAACTGGGGGGGAAGAAGTGTTTGCACAACATGAGGCCCCCTGCATGCACTTTCCTGCAAGGGGTAAGAGGGTCCCTCTAGGGCCCCCATTTGTTTCCCCACCATCATCTTTTACATGGTGGTACTGACCGCCATGTAAGATGGGTGGTCGGGAAACTCATAATATGCATGGCATTGCCACAGCAGCACCACCAGCATATTCTGAGTCACTGACTGCTGGTGCGGCAGTGGCTGGACCGCCACACTCCCGTGAGTCTGGCACTCCATGGGCCGCCAGACTCGTAACAAGGCCATGTGTTTCCATGTGCCAGGCCTTTAACCCCTTCTACGCTCATGACGAGCTGAGCTCGTCATGGGCGTAACCTGCGCTATGCGGATGACGAGCTGAGCTCGTCATGTAACGCGTGTTTTTTTAAATCGCAGCGCGCAGCGGGAAAACCGCTAGCGCGCATGCGGTTAAATCAGACATATGGGCTTTACCAGAGCTTGCAAGTAGTTTTGTTTTTTCACTATTAAGATAGCTTTCAAAGCATCCTCGTTTTCCCATTCAAAGCACCTAGTATTACATTATATTTCTGGACAATACCTCCTAGGTTCAGCCTGCAACTCCTGTCTTACTATTCACAACATGCTCAGCATCCTTCAGATCTCATTCAGCGTTTCCTTGATTTGGATTTTTGGACACACAAAAAAGTGCTGAAGACTTTTTTCTTGAGACAGATGTTCGGACTACAGAGCACTTTGTCAGTCTCGACCGATGCAGGAAAGCGGAGGGGCGGGTCTGAGGCGGGCACAGTGAAAGATGAAGGAATAGGGAAAATAAATAAATTAATTAAACCTTCTGTTTGCGACTCCCCCCTGCTGCCCTGCCCCGCCCCACCGAGATTACCTGCACCAAGGCTAGCGGACTACCATTTAATTTCAAAGTATTCTTAAAATACATACATTGCTATCGTTCTTTATTTTCCTAAACATGAAGTGCATTTTTTTGTAAGTCAAACAATATATCTGAACAGCAGTGAGGAGAACATAACACGATACTCATTTCTGTTGGCAATCTGTTTTATTTCTGGAGATTTGGAATTTTTTACCTCCTCTGAACATAGCATGAAAAGTCAATGAGAATACATATTTCTGCTTTGAGGTAAAGTTCAGGCCAAGATACAGGATGATGTAATCACTGGAGGGGATACTGGTAAAACCTCCATAATGTACCTGGGGCCCTAACGCAGAAAATGCACCCGGCAAACGCAAGACAAAGTCAATTTACCCAACTTGAATACTTACATAACAGAAAATCACCCTTTCTAATTTTGCTAATATGGGAAAATAGACTCTAGAACAATTTCTAAACATATGTATTATAGGTGTTGCTGATGAAAAAAGGAACCATATTCCATGAATAATCATTTTGGAAAAGTAAAGGAGCAAAGTCAGTTTATACAACTGTTCCTGTATGTCTAATAAAAAGTCACAAAAACCATGGTTCATAATATATAGTTCCATCTTTAACTTTTACTTAGCCAGAAAAATTTCTTCTTTCTTTATTAGTATTATGCCAGCACAGCACAAATATTGAGAAACCAATTTATGCTATTTTTACCGACACAAGCAGCAAAAATAGAGCAAATTAATTTCATTTTTTTTGCGCAAGTACGAAGTTTCTGTAATACAGCGCCTGGAGGTAAACTAATATCGCATCCACGCTCCATTTGTGCATCTCTGTGTCCTACATTCCTGTTTCCTTCCTTTAATAACCAGTTATTCTTGCTCTCAATAGGCCATCATCAATAGAAATAACTAAGCGCCAGATGTTGCAGATGAGCAGCAGAATGCCAGGTGCTCAGGATGTTTCAACTAATTCTACTCCTTTGTTTTCACAGCGGTGGGATGGGAACTCTGCCTACAGAGAAGCATACAAGTACTTTTTTCTTGTACCCTAGTTTGAACGGTGTCATTGCCTGCACTTACTGATAGTCGGAGGAGAAGGTATTCAGGGCCGGACGGGGAACGCAAACTGGCCCTAGCAATTTAGCCTGCTGGGGGAATGGGTGCTGGAAAACACTGCAGCTGCTTCTGTTACTGGAAGTTGATATTGTAGCTATGCTGCAAAACCAGCTCCAGTAACAAAAACGGCCCTCCAGGGGACTAAAACCGTCCCTCGTCCTTGCGGCCCACTAGGGAAACGCCCAGTGCCGCTAAGGTCAATCCGGCCCTGTAGGTATTACAGAGCAAATGGCATAACAGTAAAAAGAACAAGCCCCTCTTGTGTTTCGTGCTTAATTTAAAAAAAAGAAAATAAGTACTGGGGCCTCATTTATGAGGCCTTGCGTCAGTTTTGCGCTTCCGATGCGTCACTTTTTGTGACGCATCGGCGGCGTAAAACATGCCTCCTGTTGCACACTATTTACAAAGTGACGCATCTAAGCAGATGCGTCACTTTGTAAACCCCTGCGCTACATTATATCTGCGTCAGGTATAATGTATGCAGAGGGGGCGTTCCCCTGCAAAAAGCCTCGTAATAGTGACGCAGTGAAATCTATCAATTCATAACCATTTTTAATGTATGTTGAATTAATAATTAACTTTTGTTGTGGTCATCACTTAATTGGCATGACAGCGCCACCTTGTAGCAGACTGTCACACGCTCTGGTGCTCACAATTAAGTGCTAGTGCCAGCAAATTAAGCCTTGCTATGCCAAACTCCCAAACAAAAGTGCTGCCACCATTTTACAGTCCACATCCTGAAATAATACCACAAGCCCATTGTACCTACACCAAAACATGAACCACACATCTTCCAGACTTCCAGACTGTGTGTTGAATGAATGACATTTGTCAAAGCTCAGCCAATGTCCCGTCCACCATATGTAGAGTGTTTGGAGGTGTAAAGATCTGAATAGGACACATTGTGGGAAACATCCATTATTCTATACTAAAGTTCAGCGCCCCCTAATGGCAAGTCATTATACCGACGTGCTTGGTAAAGGATTGCCTGGTAACTGCTGCACACACTGTCCAGCAACGCCACAGCAAGAACTTCAAAAGCAGCAGGAAGATAAACCGTGCTCCCCTATGGATGATGATGTACATTTGTAATTTTTGATCCTCTGAGATCAGTTGACTCCCAATAAAGTTTGTAAACTGCATTGCCTATAGCTGAGGTGAGTAGGCAAAGACTGCAGAAGTCTGATCATTGGACAATGACTAGACTTAAGGTGTGCACAAATGTGACAGCACTTAAGGATTTCATTAATATCCTTCCTTACAGGAGGCCACCAGCAAGTTTTAAAAATTAATAATCTCATCTACGGTTTTCTGGATGTCCAGTCAGAGATAACCCATGACAGCTTCTTCCAATTTCAGAATCCAGCTCTCTTCCTGGTAAATGCAACATATGATTATGATTTAAAGGTTTGTTCCATGCAGTTCTCAATGTAGGCTTCTCTTGTAGCCATTATTGGTTGCTCCTTCTCTGCCCCCCACCCCTTAGTCCTGCATGCATCTTTTGAACTTCTGACGGAGTAGTAGCCCACGTTTTCAGAGACTTCCAAACCTTTTACTCTTCACCATTGAGGTTGTCCGTGTGATTCTTTTAGTCCACATAATATCTCATACTGTCCTTGAGAGAAGGGCTGTGCCCACTGTTCATGTTCCATCTTTTCAAAGACTTTATTAAGCCCAGACTTTTGTGATTGGACAAGACTGTAAAGCGATGTGGAAATCCCTCCAAAAATATTATCACTGAGCAAAAGCAACCTTCATCACTAGCAACTCCTTGCCATATGTAGCATGGTTATCTTCACTCTAATTGTGTCTTAGTTAATAGGTTACTTGATGTTAGTTCACCAGTCTCGCTAAACTAATATAGCACCAAACGCAAATCCAGAGGAAATATGGTTGGATGATGACAGGGTTTAATTTCAGAGACCCTTTCCATGCACATCCAGAAAACATTCCTCTAGTCAACACCTGTGTGGGATATTATTCAGCCAGTCCCTCGTATGATATTTCTCTTACTTGCCTCTAAGTAGGATCATTTGATGCTGATGAGATATACGATGCAGACCAGGAATAATTTTAGACTGGGAAATGTTCTTTTTTGTCTTTTAATGTGTTAGGACAACACCTTGCACGTTACATCATAAGAAATTCCAGAGCCAGCAGATGCTGTAGCAGCATTTTGTCTTGCATGGCTGTACATGCGTCACCTTATCATATCCACATACCTTTCTGAGATTCAGTGGGTCACTTCACAGCAATGATTCCTTTTCTGCAAGACTAAGGGGGATATTCACAAGGACTTACTCCAAGTTATCCCCCACCTTAATGCATCAAAAGTGGAGATAGATTTAACACCCCATTCAGAAGCTGGTGCAAACTGCAGACATCGACAGTATTCCCGCAATAACTGCCCCAAAATGTATCTCCACGGTGGACACCAGCAACTACCCCAATGAGATGCAGAGTAGTCTTTCCCGTGCAAAAACACACGAAAAAACCACACCACCACTTTCACAACGAACTGCCAGATCCGCGATGCGAGTCAAAACCACGCGATAAGCCGCAGTAGCAGCAGGTATTTAACACCTTCCTCCTGCAGGAGTAACAAAGGATGACTACCTGCAGTAGGCAATGGTGCCCCGCTCACAGCCTCACCCGAAGAACAAACAACGCTAGGTTTTGCCATTCACATCAGTCCAGGGCCTCTTGTGCTCTTCCAATGTGCTCCTCTGCCATGTGACGGCATTCACATGGTCCTAGGTGGTGTGCCATCTTTGCCTCTTTGGTGCCAATGACACATTGGAGGTGACGTACAGTTGGTGTTCTGGCTCATCCGTGGTGATAATCGGGTTTTCCTGGTGACTGTACCCCGTCTTCCTCTTTCTCTTCTCATTGGCCTTCCACTGGGCTTGTATTACTGGGTGTTCGTCCGTGGGGATTGTGGTGTTCATGTTGTCCTCTGTAGTTGGTCAGGATGCATCTGTGGTACTCCACAGTTGATCTTGTTTTTTAGAGGCATTTCTCATATGCTGTTCTTGTGCTTTTTTCCGCATTTCACGTGGGTATTGCTGGCCTCTTGCTGTTTGTCACTGTTTTCTTATCGTGTTTGGGCACATCACGTCTTTTTACGCGTTCGGGTTTGTGGGTTTTTTTCCATCGCAGTGGCGGTATCACTGACATAGGCCGCTTTTTCGGCGGACTATCGCATGGTACCACTGTGTTATGAATTCCACGTTGACACTGGGTTATTTTCCCACGATATGCTGCGATGTGTAAAGTTGCGTTAACATTTTTTGGAGATGTTTAGCACACGTTCTTGTGAATATACCCCTAAAACCGTTGTGGGCAGGGCACCAAAATATATTATAGTCAGAATATTTTCTGACTTAAATATCGCATCATAAAGATTGTTTGAAATAATATTGCCTCTTTGGAGTTAATGCTAGAAAATCTAAACTCAGTGATACAATGTCGCTGTAAACGATACTGAGGACACAATGTTTATGCCAGAAAATAGTTCTCTAAATGATTCTCCGACATACAATCGTCGTTGAACTCGCAAACGGATGCTTCATTACGTCATTTAATTTAATTTATACAATAAAACTGCTCAGACTTTTTTCAGTGCCTAAAATTAAATATTCCCTTGCTTCTGGGTGTTAATATGTTTAAACAAATGCATACTCATTTGCATAAAAGTAAGCTGAGTACCACATATTACACCTGATGAGAAATGTGTACTTTTTATTTTCTATCATGTTTGTCAACTTATGGTAATGTCATTTAATAACGGACTTGTGTTAACAACGTTTCATCAGGAAATGCTTTAAACATGCACACTTTTCACCTTGTTTAGCAGCACCAACCAACTTGCCTGTGTGAGACTAATAACAAGATCCACTAATCAAAGGACCTCTTTGTGAACCTGCCACCAGGTTACTTTCAGTGACAAGGATGCCAACAGATGTGCATGTTGCCTGCGCATAATCTTGCCTGCACATTTCTGATAATTCCCAGCCGAAATGTCAATGGAGGCACTTGATTCGTCAGGAGGGATGACCCCCATGTGGTCTGTTAGAGCAATACCTGATGGATGGACACGAGATAATGGTATGCCATTGCACTTTATCTGCATGTTAGTATTTATACACCCCTTTATATCAAATAATAGACTGATAACCGGGAATTCATATTCATCAACATTTGGAACTGGTGTTTTATTTCCCATTCTTCGATGGTTTGCTCTGGGTTCAGTTGCGCATTTTGGGTTTAGATATTGTCAGTCCCAACTCCTGATGGAATACATCCTCATGTAGTAAGGACTGTGAATAGCAAGACAGACTAGGTTGTAATGGTTTGATTACTTACTTCTATCTTCATTGCTTTAAATCCCGATCTTCCTCATTGTAGTAGTTTTGATCCCACCTATCGTTCCTTGATGGTTTCTGAGTAAATGCACATGCAAAAATTCACTCTTACACTTTGTAGTAAATGTACTACTTCTGACTATTCACCAAGTTCAAGTGTAAAATGACTTCGAAGTGTGGACTTTCATGTCTTCACCCCATAAATTAAGGGGCTGGAGCCACATTTATAATGTAAAGGTACTACTAATAACTTTTCACATGTAGGTGCAGATCTCCAACATCTTGGGGGAGAACTCACCAAGGTAAAGTTTAGGGAAAGGTGGAAAGTTTAATAAAATAAAATAAATACTAATATTTCAATATTAAATATCAATGTACATTATTTTTATATATTTCTTTTAAAAGTAGAACACAATAAAAACAAATCCTATATCACCAGTAAAATAATTTAAATTATATATTTAATTACTTTAAATACATTAAATTATAATTATATTTGTTGCAATTTCTTTAATAAATGTATAATACAATGTTTACATGTATTTATTATGGAGTGAAACGTACTGATAATGGTGCATAACATGAGTTTAAATAAATATAATTACTTTAAAAAAGTTGATTGTATTTTTAAATTAAAAAAGTTATATTTTTCCTTAAAAAATATTATTTAGTTTTCGTTATATATATTTAGCATTAAATTACATTTATATATATTTCTCAAAATCCCAAAACTATGTTTTTTTTTGCCATTATTTCAAATGGGGTTTTATTTTAAGTCCCTGGCTCCAGTACTCTCCATGGGAGGGTGTTGGCCGACCAGTGAGAGGCCATGTGTGGTACTGGATTTACTCTAAGTCTGAGCTGCGGCCCATTTATGACTGATTTGAGTCAATTTTTCTAGTGTAACTTTAGAAGTGAAAATTGTGACCAGGTATGGCCTTACTCATTTGTTGGTGGTTGCATGTCTCTTCCTCAGTACCTTCCTAATCCTCCCTTACCCTGTCCTTACTGTTCCCTAATCCCCTCACATTTACAGCCTGATTACGAATCTAGGTGTAATTTATCGCACCTGATATATAACAATACCATGGGGTATGTTTTTTGTCGGGTGTGAGTAAACAACACCTATTATGAGTTGGTGGGAATAATGTGGAATTTGGTGCTAAACTCACTAAAATCTGCACGATGCAGGTAATATCATGTGCTTCTCCCCCATTAAATTTCAGAAGGTTTGGCCTGCCAAAATATAATGATGGTTGACGTATTTGATGCATCCGATAATTATCGGATCCGTGAAATACTCTCCAACTCGTAATTCCAACCCATGAATAGTAAGGGGTATATGCATGAGTCAGAATATAATGACAAACTCACAATAAGGGCCTTAGAGGTAAGTATTCACCATTTTCCAGACACTCCTCCTGTCGCTTCCACATTTACTACTAAAACGTGGGTGTACATGAAAGACATACTCTCAGTAGGGGCACAGATTTCCGCGCAGAAAAGACAGAGGCAGAGAAGTAGACCTCCACCTGTTGGTTAAAGTTTAGCAATTTGTAGTACATGAGTAGTGTTGGTGTAGTGCTACTAAATGTACTCCAGAATATGTTATATGAATAGGCACCAGACTTTGTGTCAGACAAAAGGTGCAAAATGGAGGATGTGTATGTGTTATGTTATGTTAAAAATATTTATACCGCGCTCGGTCACCAAATGGTTTCATGGCGATCACAGACAATTGCAGAGGGACAGAACAACAGGATTACTCAAAAGCTAATTGAAAAAGATGAGTTTTAAGAAGTTTACGAAAATAGGTATAGTTGGGGCAAGTGGATAATGTATGTGTGTTTATGGCAAAAGTAACTGGTAAAAACTAGAACGGTCTTAGAAGAATTGTGTCCTATTCAAGGGGAGGCTAAGCCTCATGTAGTCAAGACTATGACAGGGATGACCTAGAATCACAATAAAGATTACTGTTAAACATGATCAGACCACTTCATAAGTATGTCACAGCACTCTCTAATCTCATTGTCAGAGTTCTTTTACTGTTCTCATACCGGTCTCAGTATGTACCAATAACAGGTGTACCACTTTTTTATTGTGGGGTAATTCCTACCTTTTTAGGTTCATGATTAAAACATGGTATCATTAAAAGTTAAAAAAAATATGAGACATATTTATAATCCAAATTGTATTCACAGTGTCACCTTATTCTTAAATTGGCAGCTGCTTTTTTATTATTTTTCACATGAAAAACATAAGCAGCTGCCTACAGTACTCAGAGGCCCTGGTTGTAAGGGGAATGCCGATTCAACACTCCTGCATAAACCCCTGTTGGCGCAAGGTTGGGAATACCATGTTGTGCAGAGTTTACCGCACCCATTTTTTACCAGGGGAAACAAGGCAAAACCTGCTGAATCTGATATTTTAAAAAGTGATTCTGTATGTTATGCCTCATTATAATGATGAAAACTCAGATTAAGATGTATGTCGGAAACCTGGCAAACAACGCATCCTACAATAATGACATTTACTAAATGTGATATTTAACCCACCCTATTCCTTCCAACCTATTCCTTCCAATTTGGAATGAGGTAAAAAGTTTTTTTTTAATTCTTCGTACCCATTAGCATTCATTACAGCAATGCTGGAATTTGGTCAATGCCAACATATACAATTAGTGTACAAATTATTACACATGGACAGATTCATTAATTACTTTAAATATATAACATAATCTAGAAACTGTAGGCATTGGTCATTAATGCAGCACATGTATTTCATAATAGGGATTCTACAATCCCTGTATAAATCCTGTCTCTGATTTCTTTATAATGGGTGTATTGTGACGCATCCAGCTGCCAATTAAAAAGAATGGTGTAGCCGCTCAACTGAAATAACTGATTACAATTGAATTATGATGTCACAATGCCTACTGTCAGAGGTAGCAGTCAAGGGGAAAATCTTGTTAGGTCATAGAGTGCAATCAAAGCAGCTGTTAAAAAAATTAAAACAAAACGTTGCTTTTCTTTCTTTTGCTCTGTTTGTCTAGCTGCACCATGACAAGCAGAAAGGAGATATGTATGTCAACATTTTCATTTTTTTAACTCCTTAGTTAATTATAGAAAATGTTGAATATTTCTGTATATTTCTATACAGTTCGAGATACTGTGCCTTTTATATTAAAACCTGACATATTAAACTGATTCTAATATCTTTTTGCAACGAATATCAACCATCTTTTTTGACGTGTTTAATTTTGCACTAGAAATTCCATTTCAATCTTCATGTTTGCAAACATGCTCTCTTTTTCATACGAAACAGCGACACGCCATAGATTTAAGAGGTTTGTGGGGGAAGTGATGATGTGACCATGTTTTAAATACATTATCCACTGTTGGTACATGATAAGGATATTGCAAGTCACCTCAGAGTTCCATAACATTATATAAGATCTCAGCCTTCAATCTCGTTGCTCAATAAGGTCATGGAACTCCTCAGTGACTTTATCCCATACATAACACTTCTCCTATGTAATGATGAATCAGAGTATAATCAAATGCTTTTTTACTGTTGTTTCTCAGTGGCTTTCAGTAATTTTGATATCGCTTTGCAGTATTTTGCATGCAAACATTGTGATAAATTATAGCTTGCAATCTGTTTTTTTACCATTGTTCTTTTGTAAATTGGAAAATGTTCCAAAATAGTCACTCATCATGCTTCAACAGCATATTCCTCACAAAATGTCTTTGTGTTCCCTATTGTCCTACCATTCACTTCCGCTTGGAGGCCATTTTGTTTTAATTTGTTTCAAATTTAGTTGTACTTTTTCTTCATCTCTAGATTTTAGGTGCAAAGGCGCACCACATTACCCTTTCATTGCAAAATAATTTGGGTGAAAACATTTCATAAGATTAACACGGTTATTAGTAGAAATACAAAAAAATGTTGGTATGATTTACAGTGCAGTAAGTAAAGTAGCAGTGTGGCTCAGACGTGCTAGGGGCTGAATGCACTTAATTATGGCTGTACTTCACTATCAAACCAATGGACAGGAATGCCATATATATTACTTGCTTGCACCAGGGCCCATGGTACCATTGCTATAAGGAGGTATGACGTTACAACGCATACTTTTACCACGCATACCTTTACAACGCGGTATTTACAACGAATACCGTTACAACGCATAGCGCTTAGAGGTGCTGGATAGTGGTAAGTATAATTTTCTATTCCAACTCCAGTCCCCGTGGACACTAGGGAAGGTGTTGGATAGAAAATTAAACTTATTACTTTCCCTAGAGCGCCCCCCAGCGCAATGCGTTGTAATGGTATGCGTGGTAATACCTGCGTTGTAATGGTAGTGCGTTGTAAAAATGTCGTTGTAAACGTTGCATACCTTGCTATAACACTGAGGAGATTAAAGAAAGACCACAGCCCTTGTTAGAGTTGAACGGAGTACAGTGGAGTGTCTACCACACCTGGTGCCTACTGTTACTCCGGGAGCAGTATTTGTTTGTGGTAAACACCTTATATCATAGGTTTACAACTTGAAAATGAGGCCTAATTCGCAAAATCGTTTTAAAAACATGCCTAATTCTGTGTGTCTTGCCTTTTTTCTGGACTTTTTACCTCTGATAAATTTTGACATGTTTTACCTCCCAGAATCTATAAGAGAAAAACTGCGAGGGTGTGAAAATGATCACAAAGCGTGTCATTCCAATCGTCGTGTAAACCCCTTTTTGCACAAGGATTGAATGCTAGCCATGCACTTTGTAATGAGGGCTTATAGATGCACACAAACACATCCAGGACAATTTTGACACATATAGGGTATAATGTACTCTTAGTTAGAACATTGGGATGTTGGGAGCTCCATTGAAAACAATGGAGTGCTCAAAGCTTCTAATGGTCAGAAGAAGCTCAATCTCCAAAATTCAATATTGTTCACAGCTTTTGTTGTGAACAAAGTCCTCATTGACCCCGAGGAGTTTTCAATTCCCTCGGGCTCCACAAGGCATATTGTTTTATTTATTAGAGCATTCTGCCCTATAGTGGCGGAATGTTCTAATAGCCTTATAGCCATCCATGGCTGAGCTATACTGGCATTAAAGTCCTGCTCCCTTGTTAAAGACCCTCGCCGAACACTGAAGTTGGCTGGTATAGCCCACTATGGTGGGTTATAAGGCTATATTAGAACATTGGAATGTTGAGAGCTCCATTGAAGACAATGCCGGGCTTATAATGGTTAGTATATGCCTTCTGCTCGAACATACCAATGTTTGCCTTTCTGTTGGTCCCTTTTTAAATTAGAACATTATACATTCAGTAGGTGTAATGTTCTAATAGTATTATAAGCCTTCTGCCTCAGGCTATGCAAGTTGTTAAAGGCACTCTCCTTAGTTTTAGGTCCTTGCCTGCGGCTCGGGCCCAGCACTTGGATTCAGAGCCTTTAACAATCGATATAAGCCTCGGCAATGGGCTATAGATTATAGATATGGATATTGCGTGAATGGAGTGTATGCGTGTCTAGAGGCAACAGGTCACAGGAATTTCATAACGATAAATACTTAAAAGTGATTTGTTATGTTCACATTTATGTTTCATTTGTTTGCAGCCTAAGGAGGCTGAATTTAACACTCTTTCATGATACAACTGGACACCGGAGTTGGATAGGCTCTGACGAGCACATCCAAATAAATATTTTTTAGAAATGATGTACATTTGTTGAATATGACTCTTTTAGTCGATTCTTGTTTCATCTTCTACACCCTTAGTCAGGGCTACTGGATGAACCAATAGAACTGACCCGAGAGCATTACATCTGCTATAGAACCTTTCTGTGGTAGTGAGTGATGCGGAGGTTATTTACTCCTTCCTGGCTCAGCCGTAGACCCTCATCCTGCTAACAACTCAATAGATATACAGTCATTGTCAGATGTTTTTCAACCATCTATTGACTTCAATATCTGAGTGGAATAAATTGTACATTTTAGCTGCCCACATCCTTATACAGCCTGTTGTATTCATAATGTTTATTCACTCTTTTTAAGTGATTTGATCTCTGTTATGGTGCATTTACATATAGCATACTGCAATGGATGAACCCTTGGTGCGGTTATTTTAATGTATAATGTTTTAAAATAAATGAAGTACGTGAAGTATTCACTTAATTATCAGTTTATACATGTTGTGTTTTGAAACTAGCCTTCAGAGTAAATTATTTGTAAATATGGATGATGGTAATTAGCTTATTTCATATTTTTTCTATTTTAAAAAGATCCTCGTGCAAATCATTTTTGCTGATGGAGGTCTGAAAAACACTTGGATCCCAAGTAAAGTTCTGTCATATCATTCGTATGTTCATGTTGAACTAATGAAATATATATGACTTCACTGGGTTGACAAATGCGACTATGAGAGCATGTGACCTATAGTATTTTGCCCTTATTTTGCGTTTGTTAAGATGCTGATTTGGTAAAGATCACATGTATCAGTTCATCTCATTTCACTCGGATTTCCAGGTAACAAAAGTGCTATGGACTTTCTCGAGTATCTGAACTTGTAATGTTCATGCACAGACTCCTGCTAATGTTGCATGCAACATGCTAGAGGAGAGTTCTGATCCCAGTGCATGGAAAAAACATCCCAGTCCAAAACAAGAGAGAGAAAAATGAGCGAGGTGAGTACTATTAGAAGGCATCATTTGTGATGTATGGTGCCTTTGGGTATGTTGTTAACTTCTTGTTTAAGGTATATGCTAGCCACCTAGGGGCATATTCACAAGGAGCCATCGCTGAATTAACGGCACTTTATCGCAGCCAAAGTCGCGATAAATTTACCTCCCCATTCACAAGCTGGTGCTAACAGCCCAGAGCACCAGTTTTCCTGCGATAGCATCCGCAAAAAACATCACCACAGAGGACCCCCGCAACTATCGCTAATGAGATGCAGAGTAGGCGTTCCCGTGCCAAAACCCTTGACAAAACAACACCTCAACATTCACAACGACCAGCCATATCGGCGATCAAAACACGCAATAATGTACGTTAGCAGCAGGAATTTTATACCTGCTCTGACCTGGTGTAAAGTCGGACCTCAGTCTGCACCCCAAAAGGGAGCACAGCCCACAGCCCTACCTTAAGACAAACAGATGCCATGGAGCAACTGAACATGAAGCACATACACTCAAGAGGGCCAAACACCCACCAACACCACACCCAGGCCTGCAACACCCCCCCCCCCCGGGCCCACCCTCAACCCCAGACCAAGAAACTGCAAACCAACACCACGAATCCCAAAACAAATATTCTGCATGATATCGCACAAGCAGGAAAATCAACATACATGTGTGGCCAGAAAATGGAGATTCAGTCATACAGCAATGCAATCACCAACACAAAACACCATACAAACAAATGCCAAAACAACCATTCGGATGAGATCTAGCGGGTACTCACTGGACAATCCGTAGGACACAGCCTGGATCACAAACTCCAAGCGAAGAAGTTGTGCCATGCGCCCAACAAAGGAAGAGAGGGAGAGAGCGAGGGAGAGAGTAGGAGCGAAAGTGAACAAGTAGGGCAAGGCCTTGCAGGGCACCTGGCTCCACATGCCAACATGTGTGTGTGTGCATCGCAATCCGTGCACCATGAGCCCAAGGCCGTGTCCCAATCTCTGCGCCAAAGCCACATCACGTTTCCAAAACGCAAGTAGAAGTCAGACAAAAATCAGGGATGAAAGCTTCATTGTTCCAATTCAGAAGGCAGGAGGACTCCTCCACCTCTGTCCTTGGTGTAGAACATGCCTGGAACACCCTGAGAGAGATGCCATGGCAGACGTGGATGACTCCCACACCACGCATAGCGCAAATAAACTACCTGACTCATCCACACCCCACACACAGAAGCCCCTGCCGGAGGCACCCCCGCATGGGATGCCTTTGACACTCACGGAAACAGCAACCCATTGAGCCCAACGTTGCACACACATTCAAATAATTGATCAGAGCTGTGGCATATCCTCCACACAACTTCCGCAGTTCAGAAGGGTGCCAGTTCCACGAGACGCACAAAGGCAAAGGCAGACCATAACGGGCACATGCACAACCCCCGTCACGTGGAACACTACCATGCACGTATGCTGTCTCTACAGGGGGCAGTGCCACTGGCAGTGTTGCGGATCAGTTACCGGCTCAGCTTCCGCATTGCCTACATCACCTGCGTCCAGCCCTGGTTCCACTGCCGAACATGAACATTTGAGTGTCCCATGGATGTCTGCCTATCCAACACAACCGTAGATGAATTGGACTATGACTTGAGTGTGCGCCCTCTGTTGGAACACGGACAGGAGTGTAACTGAGACAGCTGTGCATGGGATGCCTTGACATACTGCGTATGTATTGGCAGTTGTGCATGGGAGATTGCAGAATTCCTCGTGTGCAGTGACCACATAGAGGCGCTCCCCTATTGGGCTGCACAGCCTGTATTGCGGATTGGTGAAACGGTGTGGGCTGAGCACACCTGCCAGGACAAGTTAATGGATTGGCTCTCCCTCATGTTCCTTGAACACGACAGCGATGTACTATTGGAACACATTGCACATGAAGCAGCGCGGGCATTCATGGACGAGTAACTACGTCCCTGCAGTCACATCCGATTGTTACCCACGGCACATGTCCCAATAACATTTTGCATCATGGGGATTGCTCACATATGCTTCCACAACAGAGGAAACGTCTCCCATCGTCAGGACTCTGGATGCATGCGCGTGGCACAACGTGTGTGTGCACACACCTGTGCAAGGTGATGCAGGTCCATGGCCGGAGCAACACAGCGTTGTTTGGCAACGTTGCCAATTCGGACACACTGCTGGGGAGAGCACACACATGGCAATTTAGCACGACATGTGAACCTGTCGGACCCTTACACCTGAACTTTGTCAGCAGAGCAGACAATCGGAGCACTCCGGTGGCAGAGCACTATGAGGATCCCATGGGCAGTGAGTCATGCCCCTTCATACGGGGCAATGGGCGGACGCCAAACAACACATGACTCATCCAGCAAGGCAAGGTGGGCTGGGAGTGTTGTCATCCGTGATGATTGTTGTACATTTCTGCACTACCATTGCCTGAACCTCGACATGTACCCATGCTGCGTGCAAGTGTCTTAAGCATGTACCTGGCTGTTGTGGCCGTTGCCTTGTCCACACTGACACGCACATCCCAATAAAGTCTATGCCACCCCACTGGTGTCTAACTGTGAGGTGTGTTGATTTGATTGTCCACTCGGGTGCCACAATGAGCATCTTCCCTACATAGGGAGGAACTGATTGATGCATGTGCAATGGTGGTGGGTCCCTTTTGCAAGCTCAACCTCTGTGAGTCAGACATTGTTTTGGGATAGGTGCTGGCCGTCACGTGCACTTACGTGACTTCAGCGATGTGAGTATGGTGTCCAACCTCTCACCATGTGGAACAATGTCATATATCACAACAGAATGTGTCCACACAGATGTGTGTAAGTAGGTATGCGTTGTGAAGTTCTGCTGTCACATGTGATGTAGGCCACCACTCCTACATACAGCCCTATTCAACACATGGACGTGTGCCTACGTTGGGGGTTTGTGAGATTGTTGTTGATGTGTAATGGGGCCACAGCTAGTACTCACCTTTACAGTCATCCAATGTGCCATGTGTCTATGGGATACACATGCGCATAGATGTCAGTTACCATGGTGTACCTTCATGTGCAATCATTGTCTCTAGATCCAGCCATACTTCCATACATGAGTGAACATAGTAATGACACACCTGTGTGATTCAGAATTTTTAATTCACATTCAGGTGAAATCCCGGAGCTGGAGCTGTACATGGCCATCCAGGCCCACATCACATGGAAGTCCAGTGGTGGGCAAACCACAGTCCTTTGGGGATTGAAAAGGGATTAGGAAGTGGGAGGGTGCAGTCTGCAGCAGGATTGCTGTGCAATTGACCAGCAGTGATGAAATGGGAGTCTGTGTCGGGTTCCGGGTGAATGTCGCTGAGTGTTCAGGGGGGTCAGTAGGAGGTGTTTCCCAGGGCATGAAGCATAGGTCATCACCAGGCAGGGAAGGGGAATATGGCGGTGATGGATGCTACTGCCTCCTTCCTCACACAGTAAGTCCCATCCCCTTCTTACTCCCCTGATACAGGTTCTGTGTCCGGTGTATCCGGTGCGTGTGGCGGGGTGATGGCTGCATCACTGTGTGCCACTGACACAACAGACTGCGAGGGTGCTGGGGCAGCATCACTGTGTGCCACGGACACATCAGGGGTTGCAGCTGTGTGTGTTGATGTTCCCGCTGCAGTCATCTGGGAGTGGCTCAGTGGCAGCAATGGCAAGATGAAGTACTGCAGGGCATTGAAGTTCCCAGATACTACTCACTGGTTTCCAGCCATGGGATACATACTTCAAGCCTGCATCTGCACCATGGTCTCCATTGACCTCTGCATCTGTGCCAACCCTGTGCTGTAATCGCTGGTGCCTGTCTGACCAGACAGTTCTTTTAGTAGATTCATGGCCCCAGCGAGGTCAGCCAAGGTCTGTTGCGGATGGCATCGAGTTTGGCTGCCACGAATTTGAAACCCACCCGCAGCTGTTCAACCAACTCTACTGGGCAACTCCACACACGTTGTTGGAATTCCATGTATTGGTCAGGGGGTGCTGGGAGACAGAAGTGGTGGTGTGTGTTTCCTGCTGTGTGGTCTGTGCAGGTGGGGACTCACCTCGGGGCAGCTGGCCTGCCTTGCTCCTGGGGATGTGGTGTGGAGACTATCCATTATATGGAGGGTTTCTTGACATATGTGCAGGTTGTGCTATTCGTCACCAATGATGTGAGGTATGGTGTGCCCTGCAGGGGGTGTTGTTTTTCCCTCTGCAATGTGAAAGGTGAGATGCAGGTTAACAGAGTAACACATGTATGTGGGAGTTTTGCAGATGTTTACATTCAGACTGCATGCCAATGTACATTATCACAGTTTTGGTGGTGCTGGCTATTTGATGGCAGTCAGTGTGTTTTTCGACTACATGACGGATGTGTGGTAGTACCTGTGCATTATCATCACACAGTGTCAGGCAATGTCAGATGTGAGTGGACAGTTACTACGCACGTGCAGGACCTGTTGTGAGCCATGGTCTATGGTCTTCAGCACCAGGATGCCCGTAGGGTTACAATGCACTTTATAAATGCTAAATACATACATACATACATGGTGTTGGTGTTGCACTTTGTACCATATTGCCATAATTGCTGATGTTCTATCATTGCTATGTGCGTGTGCTGCATTGTGGGGGAGTTGCCCCTGCAGCTTTAATTTAGTGTAGCCTTCTCCCTTTGATGCGGATTGCCTTTACATTGTGTGCTTTTCGGGGCATGATTTGTTTTTGACTTGGGTCATATGTGCTCTCGAACAGATTTAGTGGCCTGGTACATTGTTTGTCTGCTGAGTGTATTGTACGGCATGGGTTGTGTGTGCACGTGGACATGTCACAGTGTGACGTGCTACTTTATGGATGTGATCTGCACTGGGCTACCTCCATATCTATTCGTGGGCCATCTCATGTTTTTGGGCTGCTGCCATGCTATTGGGCATGCAGTGTTACTTGCATAGTTAGTGTGGATTACAGAGCCTCTGCTTTGCTGGATTCAGCACATGTGCATGGGTTGGTTGTGATATTGATATTGGTGATTTGGAGGGGGCCCCTTTGTGCACAATGTGGACGGGGGCCTACTTGGCGTTTTCTATGTGTGCTGCAGTGTGCCAAGGCTATCAGTGACATGTTCCATGATCATTGTGGGTGTGCAGTGTGCTACACATAATTGTGCATGTGTGCCATTGTGCCCATCTCCCCCGTCCCCCCGTCCCTGGTCTTTACTCACCCTGTTGCTGTTGGGTCAGGTTGTATCGTGCTGTGTCCAGGCCCCCAATTCCTTGCACCGTCTCCACACTGCTGACTGTGGCCACCATTTCCTCCAGCTCTTCCAGCTCCTCCTGTGTCGCAGGACTCCCCCCTCCAGTGCCGAAGTGGAGGTGCCGGACAGTTGTTCACCTTGTCCTATGACCTCCGTGACGATGATCTGATCTTCCTGCGGACTAAACCCCATCTTCTTCTTCTCCCTGCCCTTCTCCAAATGCAGGGTTCCAAGCTGGTCCTCCGTGGTGCTTATGGGGTTCGCCTTGTCCTCTGCACTCGGTCCGGGTGCATCCATGGTACTACGCAGTTAGAATTGGATCATTTTTTTGTTCTTTTTTCTTTCTTTTATAGTGCATTTTCGCATTTTCCCACAAAACGCTTGGGATTTGCAGGCCTGTGGCTGGTTTGCTTTGAATTTTGCCCTGCCATTTGCCTCATTGCATGTTTTTTTGCATTCGCATATCGCATTTTTGGGGAGTAGCGTTGATTTTCACGCGACATTTGCAGCGTTATCTGGTGTCTATCGCATGCTACCGCCTTCTTGTGAATTCCACGTTGACACAGGGTTATTTTCCCGCGATAGGCTGCGATGTTGAAAGTTGCTTTATGCTACTTTTGCGGTAGTTATCACACATTCTTGTGAATATACCCCCTAGTCTAATAAAATCTCGATTCTTTATACAGTAAACCTATTAGAATCGCAATTCTCTGTTAGGACTGTGGTTGCATAGCTCTACTATGTTATCATATGCATGAATATTATAATTTCCCTGGGCGTGGCCCACAGTTTGCTACTAATCAGAAATTTGGCTGTGTTTTTGCTGAACAAGAACAGTGCATGAAGATTGCCAGGTGTGGTTTTGTACTTGGTGAAACAAGGACAAGTTCATAATTACCTCTTTATTTTGTCTCAAGCAAGGATCTGGGATTACAGAAAGCATATGGCAAAGTTTTCAGCAGATAGCATCATCTTTGTGGAAATCATCCTGCTGTTTGGACCAAATCATTTTGGGTCAAAATACCACTGCTTACCACTTTTAGAAAATGAAAGCTATGTGGGATAGAGTGGTAAATAAAGTGAATGATGAGGGAGAAGCAACACAAGATGGTGAGGTCTATAGGAAAACATGGTGTGACCTGAGGGGAACAGGTGGTGACTCCTTTGTGGATCTCAACTTCACCTATTCAGACAAGAGTAATGAACCTGGAGAATACCATGAAAATCAGGAGCCTAGAGGGTGTGTTAGGCATTGTTACTTGTGAGCAAAAGGCTGGCAATATGTATTACTACACCATTTGTATGTTTGTCCATAATGTACATGCATAGTAACTGAAGTCCTGTTCTGTGCTTTGCATATATTCTGCTTTCAGTCTCCTTATAGCATTAATGTATCCATGTATTCATTATAAATATGCGGTTTGCTCAGTATTTCAAATCAAATATAGAAAGTGACCTCACTTGCTAAGACTGAAAAACATTGAAAGGTTGTGAGTGGAAATTTTGGGGCTTGTTTATGAGCCCATTACGCCACCTGTGCATCACTTTTATAGTCATAAAAGGTCATGCAGCGCAATGGGCTTGCCCATATTTACAAGGCCATGTTAAGTCACCCTGCATGACTTTTCATGACCATGTAAAGAACTTTCCTCTCACACATAACTCTGCATGAAAGGGGCATTTTATGGGTGTTGCTGGGGTTGTTCCCACGCAACAGCCATTGAACTTGACGCATTCCCAGATTTACAAAAAATTTTAAACTTGGGAATGCGTTAGAATCCTACCCCTAGTTAGAATGAGGAGAAAGACATTTATTTCTCCTCTTTTTTTCCTCTTGCAATGAGTGCCCCATTATGCAGTAAGCATAGAAAGAGGAAAATGCCCTTAATGATTGTTTTTGTGCAAGAGGTTGTCCCTTCCTGCACAAAAACAATCCTCCCCTCAGCACAGGCACCCTTGCAAAATGACTCAAGGGTGTCTGCGCTGGTGCGTGGCTGCTGTTTGTGTGCCGGCGCAGAAGAGAAGGACAGGAATGTGCCATATCATGTAGATACGATGCATTCCTGCCCTTTTATTTAGATGCACGACAGTGCAGCAGGAAGGCATGCTGCGCTGCAGTGTGTCAAAAGATTGTAAATGCCCTATTACTTACCGGTAAGCTTCGTTACTCCTGGTGCCGTTGTCCTCGTCCCCTTCATTAACAAAGTGAGATAACCTATCTTACCGACAGAAAAAAAGAACAAAGGAATGCTGGCCCTACCCCCACCTCCTCTCTCTGGGAGGGCATAAGCGTATGTGTCCCATCATTCCTCCTGAGAATACCAAGCCCAGATGAAGGCTGGCAAGACAGAGAGGGAGGGAAGTAATGAAGCGGACGAGGACAACGGAACTAGGAGTAATGAAGATTATCGGTAAGTAATAGAGTATAAACCCCCAGGTTTCTCCAGTCCCCGTCCCCTTTGTTAACTAAGTGAGAATTCCCAAGCAAACATCGGCATTCATCCAAACAAACCACCAGGACACAAAATATAGCAAACCCAGTGATTTATTGAACAGCGGATCAAGAAATTCAGAAGCACACAGTATGTAGTACCCCCAAACCAAAATTAGCATAATTCCCTAAAGGAATTCCTCTCAAAGGAATTAGAGGACCCACAGATCTCGGACAGGGGAACCCCCCAAACCTCAGCACAGGGAGCCACCCCCCCGAGTTGACCATCCCTGCAGGAGACGCAGGGTCAAAACGTAAGCCAACCCAATGACTTGTTTAAGCCAACCACCAATGGAAGCTGAAGAAGCCTTCCCACCACAGGAGGCCACCCCAAAGGAAACAAAAAGGGAGTCAGACTTCCGAAAGGAACTTGTGTGATCCAAATAGATATGCAAAGCCCTGCACACATCCAACAGAGACCAAGGAAGGTCATCAGGAGAGTCAAGAGAAGCACTCAAAGCAGGTAACACTAACTCCTGGGAGTGATGGAATTGAGAAGACACTTTGGGAACAAAAGAAAAATCCAGCCAAAGGACCACCCATCCAAAAGGGCAAAACGGTTCCCGAGCCCTCAGAGCTCCCAATTCCCCCAGGCGCCGAGCTGAGGTAATGGCCACAAGAAAGGCCACCTTAAAAGTAACAAACGTTATTTCCACTTCATACAAAGGCTCAAAAGGAGGAGCCACCAAGGTTCTCAGAACCAAAGGCACATCCCACAATGGTAAGGAATGCCGCACTACAGGACGAGATAAGGAAAACTGTGCAACAGATGAGACACCAAATCCTCCACATCTGACAAATTCCTCCGGGGAGAACACACAGCTTGAATAGCTGCCCACTGAGCCCTCAATGTGGAAACTGCCAAACCCTTTTCAAAGCCCTCCCGAAGGAACTGCAGAACCTCCTGCAAAGAACAAGCCAAAGGGGAAAGGTCCAGAACCAGACACCGCTGCTGAAAATTACCCCAATGACGTCCATAGACTTTGTAGGTAGGAGGCCTACGAGACCGCTGAAGAGCCACCGCTACATGCTCCAGAAACCCCAGATGATGCCGCCCCTGCCTCTCAATCTCCAAACCAATAGTCACAGCCAAGGGAGAGATAACAAAGGAGCAGACTGCAGGGGAGACGGATGGCAAGGGAGAAACCAGGGACCTTGAACAGCCAACAGCCGCAGGGAGGGGAACCACGACAGACGAGGCCAAAACAGAACCACCACAATCACCTCCCAAGACTCCCGGGAGATGCAAGCCAAATACCTGGAATCAGAGCCAGTGGAGGGAATGCATAGCGGAGTTGAGCTGGACAAGAAATGGTCAGAGCCTCCACCCAACGGGAGCCCTCCTGACAAACGGGGGAGCAGAACCGAGCAGCTGGGCATAATGCTGAGAAGCAAAGAGGTCGAGGTAGGGAAGACCAAACCTCCTGCACACAAGCTGAAAAGCCACTGGAGCCAGAGAAAACTCCTAAGAGGCAGGGAAGAAACTGCTAAGAACATCCACACCTTAAATACGAACAGCAGACAGAGACAACAGATGACCCACCACCCAACAAAACAAGGGATCCACCACCGTACTCAGAGATTTGGACTGGGAACCCCCCTAATGATTCACACCAGGTTGTCTGAATGCACAACCACATTGCGCCCGATAACTGGATGCGAAATCCCATCATAGCCCGGAACACCGCCGGCAACTCCCGCCAATTGAAAGAACGCTGACACTCTAGAAGCGACCAACAACCCTGAGGAGACAGAGAATCAAAAGTCGCTTCTCACCCGAAAGAACTGGTATCCGTAGTCAGGACCACTGGAGGAGAGGGTTAAAGCGCCAACCCCGAGAAAGATGGTCTGACACTGTCCACAAGAGGAGGCCAGGGAGGATGGAAGGGGCCACCGGAACCCGAAGTGCCAGATTGCGAGACAACGGAATCCAATGAGCCAACAGGTACAACCACAGAGGACAGAGGTGAAACAAGCCCAAGCCACCATAAACACTGTTGGCGCCATGAGACCCAGAAGCCACAACCAAAGGCACAAAGGAAAGGAACACTCCTCCCAGAAGCTCCGAGCAAAGGAACCAAGGTCACCACCCGAGGGATCGGCAGGAACACCCTGTTGAGATTGGTCCGAAAGCAAGCATTAATGAAAATCAGGTCCTGGGAGGGCTCCAGCTGACACTTGGGAAGATTCAGAAGAAACCCATGAGCTCTCAATGCAGAGCATACCACTTCCCGTTCTTCTAACAACTGGTCCCGAGAGGGAGCATGAATGAACTAATCATCCAGGTAAGGGTAAATCAGGATGCCCTGGAGATGCAAGGAAGTCACCCATGGAGCCACCACCTTGAAGAACGCCCACGGAGCTGACCACAGGCCGAAAGATAGGACCCGAAACTGAAAATAATGGCTCTGAATGCAAAACCTCAAGAAATCGCCAAGAGCTGGGGTGAATCGGTATGTGATGATAAGCGTTCTGGAGATCAAGGGTGCACATGAAATGACCTGAAAGAACAAATGGAATCACCCACTGAAGAGTCTCCATCCGAAAAGGCAGATGAACCACCCATTTGTTCAGACCCTTCAAATCCAGGACCAGCCTGAACCCTCTGTCACTTTGTGAACCAGAAAAATCAGAGAGTAAAACCCCCTCCCCACCTCCAGAGGAGGAACAACCTAAACTGCTCCTCTGTGCAGGAGAGACTCGACGCCAAGAAAAAGATCAGACCTCTTGGCCAGACAAGATGGCCAAGGAGTCGGACGAATCCCTGACTCAGGAGGAGGCTCCGAGAATTCGATAACATGGCCATGACGAACAATGTCCAGCATCCACACGTCTGAACATGACTGCACCCAAGCCGGAAGGAAGAACCACAGTCTACCTCCGACCAACAATACAGGATCTGCAGACATATAGTCAGGAACAAGGGTTGGAAGGGAGAGACTTAGCCTTCCTGTCCTGACCCCTTCCAGAAGAGAACTTCCCGTGGCTTCTGGAAAACGTCCTACAAGAGGCAGGATGGAAACAAGATTTAGGCTTAAAGAAAACACCAGCAGCAGAGGACTGCTTAAAGGAAGAAGAATGCTTTTTCTCCTTAAACAATTCATGCAAATTCTCCTCCAACTCCTCCCCAAACATCATAGTTCCCTGAAAAGGCAGGCGAAGAGAGCAAGCCTTCAGAGTGGAGTCTGTTTTCCAGACTTTCAGCACCAAATTGCAGCAGGCGGCCACCCCTGCACCACCGGACAGGGCTGAGGCCTGCACCACATCGAAGGACACATCTGAAGCATCATCCATAAACTGATACAGAGCCTTGAAATCCAAAATCAGAGATTGAGCCACATAAGTACCACAAATACCCGCCCTCATGGCCAGATGAGAACCAGAGTACACCTTCTTGAGGGAAGCATCCACCTTTTTATCAACTGGATCCATAAGCACAGCATCTTCTGCCATGGAAGTCCTACCCACAAGACTGGCCACAAATGAATCAATAGGAATTGAGTCAGGAAGTTCTTTTGACATATCCGGAAGAGGGTAAAGTTTTGCTATAAACCGTGGAAGCATGATACAGTCAGGATCCTTCCAGCCCCTTTTCAAGACCTCCGTGATGTAAGGATGGACAGGAACATCAACAGCGGCTGAGCTTTGGAACTACCGGAGGTGCTAGGATCCTCGTCATCCGGAAATCCCATGGTAGACTTAACATGTTTAATCAATTCAGGCAACATATCCTTATCAATATATTTACCCTTATACTCCACTCCACCCATCCATTCGTCCTCTGAACCAGAAGAATTTGAGGAATGCACTGGCAGAGAGACCTTGGAACAAGCCCCCTTACCCCACCCCATCTGAGTCTCTTTGATTAAATGTTTGATCCTGGAATCATCCCGATTCCTGTGGCGTTTAGACCTGGCCGGAGAGGAGATGACGAGGACTCAGAGGAAGAGGCGGGGGAGTGCTCCCTATGGCGGCTCTTTCGAGTATCCTGCCCATGATAGATAAGAGCCAGGAACCACAGGTGACAAAGTCCCAGACAAGCACTTATATCAGGAATGCAAAGACATCAACCAGAACCTGTCGGAGTGTCAACGACCAGTGACCCCCAAAAGGATCCAGCACTCATTGTGACTTTGTATTTTCAATGAATTGCAGCCCCTGGCAGCCCCGGTTGGAAACACATCCAGGTATGAAACAGGGCCAACCCTGCCTCACCACTGCTGATCCACGCAATGAAGAAGCAATAAGGAGAAAGGTCGCAGGCTAGAGGAATTCAATTGAGGAAAGTAAACATCAGAAAATAAATCCGCTATGTTGACTTACCGAGCGGTCTGCTTAATTCAGACACTCTGTTCATCACCAGCCCCTTATCTGGATCATTTTGTCCACCATAAGCGTGGAAGGGTATACTCAGACATGAGTCCCTTGCTCACTGCTCCATCAGGATTCAAGCAAGCCGGGCCGACGACGCCTGAAATGGCAGAAACCGGTCCCCGGAAGCTTGTCTCCTTTCTGGTGAAGAATTGGCTTGGTAGTTTGATCTGCCCTGTTCCCATGATGCACTGGGCCAGGGACAGACTAATTTGCATATAGCCAGGTTCTGAGCTGGGATGGGGCAGTGAGCTAAATAACGGTGATGGATCAAGCCCTGATCTTTGGACTGGGTAAGAGTGGTCTGCTTAATTCAGACACTCTGTTCATCACCACCCCCTTTTCTGGATCATTTTGTCCACCATAAGCGTGGAAGGGTATACTCAGACATGAGTCCCTTGCTCACTGCTCCATCAGGATTCAAGCAAGCCGGTCCGACGACGCCTGAAATTGCAGAAACCGGTCCCCGGCAGCTTGTCTCCTTTCTGGTGAAGAATTGGCTTGGTAGTTTGGTCTGCCCTGTTCCCATGATGCACAGGGCCAGGGACAGACTAATTTGCATATAGCCAGGTTCTGAGCTGGGATGGTGCAGTGAGCTAAATAACGGTGATGGATCAAGCCCTGATCTTTGGACTGGGTAAGAGTGGTCTGCTTAATTCAGACACTCTGTTTATCACCACCCCCTTTTCTGGATCATTTTGTCCACCATAAGCGTGGAAGGGTATACTCAGACATGAGTCCCTTGCTCACTGCTCCATCAGGATTCAAGCAAGCCGGGCCGACGACGCCTGAAATGGCAGAAACCGGTCCCCGGAAGCTTGTCTCCTTTCTGGTGAAGAATTGGCTTGGTAGTTTGGTCTGCCCTGTTCCCATGATGCACTGGGCCAGGGACAGACTAATTTGCATATAGCCAGGTTCTGAGCTGGGATGGGGCAGTGAGCTAAATAACGGTGATGGATCAAGCCCTGATCTTTGGACTGGGTAAGAGTGGTCTGCTTAATTCAGACACTCTGTTCATCACCACCCCCTTTTCTGGATCATTTTGTCCACCATAAGCGTGGAAGGGTATACTCAGACATGAGTCCCTTGCTCACTGCTCCATCAGGATTCAAGCAAGCCGGGCCGACGACGCCTGAAATGGCAGAAACCGGTCCCCGGAAGCTTGTCTCCTTTCTGGTGAAGAATTGGCTTGGTAGTTTGGTCTGCCCTGTTCCCATGATGCACTGGGCCAGGGACAGACTAATTTGCATATAGCCAGGTTCTGAGCTGGGATGGGGCAGTGAGCTAAATAACGGTGATGGATCAAGCCCTGATCTTTGGACTGGGTAAGAGTGGTCTGCTTAATTCAGACACTCTGTTCATCACCACCCCCTTTTCTGGATCATTTTGTCCACCATAAGCGTGGAAGGGTATACTCAGACATGAGTCCCTTGCTCACTGCTCCATCAGGATTCAAGCAAGCCGGGCCGACGACGCCTGAAATGGCAGAAACCGGTCCCCGGAAGCTTGTCTCCTTTCTGGTGAAGAATTGGCTTGGTAGTTTGGTCTGCCCTGTTCCCATGATGCACTGGGCCAGGGACAGACTAATTTGCATATAGCCAGGTTCTGAGCTGGGATGGGGCAGTGAGCTAAATAACGGTGATGGATCAAGCCCTGATCTTTGGACTGGGTAAGAGTGGTCTGCTTAATTCAGACACTCTGTTCATCACCACCCCCTTATCTGGATCATTTTGTCCACCATAAGCGTGGAAGGGTATACTCAGACATGAGTCCCTTGCTCACTGCTCCATCAGGATTCAAGCAAGCCGGGCCGACGACGCCTGAAATGGCAGAAACCGGTCCCCGGAAGCTTGTCTCCTTTCTGGTGAAGAATTGGCTTGGTAGTTTGGTCTGCCCTGTTCCCATGATGCACTGGGCCAGGGACAGACTAATTTGCATATAGCCAGGTTCTGAGCTGGGATGGGGCAGTGAGCTAAATAACGGTGATGGATCAAGCCCTGATCTTTGGACTGGGTAAGAGTGGTCTGCTTAATTCAGACACCCTGTTCATCACCACCCCCTTTTCTGGATCATTTTGTCCACCATAAGCGTGGAAGGGTATACTCAGACATGAGTCCCTTGCTCACTGCTCCATCAGGATTCAAGCAAGCCGGGCCGACGACGCCTGAAATGGCAGAAACCGGTCCCCGGAAGCTTGTCTCCTTTCTGGTGAAGAATTGGCTTGGTAGTTTGGTCTGCCCTGTTCCCATGATGCACTGGGCCAGGGACAGACTAATTTGCATATAGCCAGGTTCTGAGCTGGGATGGGGCAGTGAGCTAAATAACGGTGATGGATCAAGCCCTGATCTTTGGACTGGGTAAGAGTGGTCTGCTTAATTCAGACACTCTGTTCATCACCACCCCCTTTTCTGGATCGACTTACCGAAGGCGGGCACCTAAATGCCCTCGATGTAGGAGACCGGCAAAGCAGCGCCTGACTTCTGGTCCCGCCCGGCACCCGGAAGTTAGGCAACATGACCCAGAAGAGGACCAGTAGACACCACCATCTCCCAAGGAAAGAAACGATGTGCCTCCCGACGAGCCTGGCAACGTGGAATGCGCATACAAGAACCCCTGCAGGAAAACACCGCCGGAAGAAACTCCAACGTCCCCCAAGCCCAGCATGGAGGGAGAGGAAGCTGTGCCAGCATGTCCACACTGCTCAGCAGTGAAGAACGTAAGTAAAGCAAAGAAGTGTCCACGCTCCTGCATTGTCCCCTTCTGTCAGTAGACAGGAAAAAAAGAGCAGGAGGAATGCTGGGACAGGTACACTTATGTACTCCCAGAGGGAGGGGGTGGGGTAGGACTAGCATTCCTTCGTTCTTTTTTTTTTTGTCAGTGAATTAGGTAATCTTACTTTGTTAATGAAGGGGACAAGGACAGGAGGGACCTGGGGGTAATGAGGCCCTCTGTTTGTAAAATTTGTATCTTGGAAACTTGTTTATATGGCACTTTCATGCAATTATAAATAAAAATTAATTAGAGGGTAGGAAGAGAGGGATTCCACCAATGATTTGATTAAGTGATCACAATCTAATATAACAGAAGTCTTGCGTAGTACTGTATCGTATTTCTGTTTTTCACTGCTATTTTTGTTTCTCCATTATTGCCCATTCATGTATTTGGCACTAGAACCAGGCTTTAATATTTCGCCTTCTAGAATGCTTAGTGTGGATTTCTTGAGTCTCGAACTTTTGGAGAAATGGACATTAGAACACACTCATAAATATGTTTTTACAGTCTCAGACAGAAACGATTGTTACCCTATTGGCATTTCTATCTGAATAAGTCATGGGTGGCGTGTGGGTTACAGCCTTTCTGTTTTTTACTGCTCGTGTTGATAAGTTGCTCCAGACCTGTGCATGCTAGGTTACTGTAAAAGTCTATCTAGACTGTATCTATAAAGGTACTTGTAAAATGTATTAGAACTTTTACTCATTAATACTTTTATGTCAATTTGCTAAATCAAACACTGGTAAATTATAAGTTGTGCTAGCGATTAAAGATGTAACATTCTATTTCATATCTACTCACATAGTAAGGTGTGAAAGAAGAAACAACCACCAATGTAGATACAGAAGGCAGTGTTCGAAGAGAATGTACAGACATGCCCCTCTGAGAGAGCACCAGATGTGTCAACAATGCTATAGCAGAGCAAATTTGCAAGGGGAACAGCCCAAAAATCCCAAGCACACCAATCAGGAAGAGAGATTTAGGGGTGGGAGTACTTGCGTAATTCAGTGTAGCGTAATCATGCAGAATGACCTCAGAAAATTCAGCAAGATTGTGCATAATTCCACAAGAAGAGTAATTCCTCATTTAGCTCTATTTCTTAATACTAAAATGATCCCTCACATCCATAATGGGCACAAGAATGCATTTTGCACTAAGAAATATTGCTAAATGCAACTGAAAATGAATAGCAAGTGTGCAAGTGTGAGAAGTCACTTGCACTCGCTGAATGCGCTCTTGGGGTAGGATTTTCACCCAACTTACCCTAGCATTAGCACTTTTCCCTAATCACAAAATGACCCCCTCACATCGAAAATGGGAATGTGAAGGCATATTGCACTAAGAAATATCACTCAATGTGCTGTTGTAGTGTCCCCCCACAGCTTACTCCTAGGATCCAGTACTATTTTCTTAGTGCAAATGCACTCTTCTGTCCAAAATTGACACAAGGATGCATGTTGCATTAAGGAAAAGCGCTAAATGCAGCAGAACACAAATAGTGAGTGCCTCCGGCCGCTTGCTCTCACACAATGTGGTCCCGCATTAAGATTGGTTTTCCTCAAATTACGTATGCAGATGTAATTGTATTATTAGTTGTAATTCCACAATAAAGAATAACACAGAATTAGTAGAATTACTCTAATTACTCCGGCGTAATTAAAATTATGCCTGGGCATAGAGAGTATTATTTTTACACTATATGAGGCTATTTCCTATGAGATTGAAGCAACTTGAATAAAGGGAAGCAATACAGAAGCAGTGGCTTCAAATGAGATACAGATCCTCAGCAACATAAAATTGCAAGCAAAGACACTCTGCCAAATGAATAGAAGTTTCCAGTTGAACACCCTCCACTGATGAGAAATTCGATGGTTGTCATGAAGACAGAAAACAAGATTGTGCACTAGTATTGATGAAATTGCTTTGACTCTAGAGACATTATACACCCATTTGGAAACCAACAAGAATGAATATATGCAGGCATTGAATATGGAATGCTGTCGAAGCACTGCACAGACTGTGCATATAATGCCATGGTCAGTAAGATCTATGTTGATGAAGACTCAGTAGCTAATAACTCCTTGTCTGTAGATCAAATATCTGTTCTCACAGCACCTCAACTCTGAGTGCAATTCATTTGCCTGAACCCAATAGCTCTGATGTAAGTAAGAAATGTAAAACATAGAGAGGTTTATAAATCAGTACTACTGGCTTTCAACATGTTTGGTGTAAAGTATTGTGTTAATGACAGAGATTTACTCGCACTTAATTGCTGCACTTTCTTTGTGTAAGCATTGCATTTTGATATCAGTTTTTTAACATTGTCAATAGGAAAAACAAATTGTTTAAAACAATTATATATTAAAAACACGTCTTAGCTTATGCATTTCTAGAACATTATATGCAAACATGACCATGCAAACCACAAGTGCAAACAGTTTTTCATTTTAATGTTTAATGCAGCAAATACGAATTGTTCCCTCATACAGCAACGTTGGACATTCCAAAATACATTTATTTAATTGTGAGTTACTGAAAAAGGTTTTCTGTGATTCTGTTTTTATTTCTGCCTGTTTCCCTGTACCTTTTGTTAATTTACAGTTCGACTCTCATCATCTTCTTCTTTGCTTTTGGCCACTGGTTCAGCCATTAGAAGAGATAAGTTACATCTGGAAACCGAATTGTGCAACATTCAGCACAACCCGATTATGCAGCATATTTTTGGTGAGTAGTTTAGGTTCCCATCCAACACTCGCAACCAGCAAAACTCGATTAAAAGTAGTTCAAGTGAGATTCCTGGTCTTTCACGAACACTATGCATTCTTGTGTGGCTGGATTATAGAAGTCAACAGCCATGGTTCCATGGGGATGCACCATTGCCTGAATGAGAAAGAAAGGCAATAATAAAGAACGTTCTTCCACATTGTGAAGCCTCCGTAAAATGGTAATGTGGGAGCAAATTAAAATACAGGATGTGTCATGTTTTAGATGTAGACATAACTTTGCTTAACTTTTCACTGTCACACTAATTTTCATGCAGCAACTTTAGATGCAGGCTAAATGTGAGTACCCAAAGAAGCATGGAATCTGTAGGATGTATCAGTCATGTAAATAACCAGGAAACTCAATCAGCAGTATGTGATTATTAAGGGCCGAATTTAGTGTTTGGTGGGAGGGTTACTCCAGCACCAACATAGATAGTGTAATCTATCTGCAGAATTCTAAATCAGGAAGTGTTAGAAATGGGATTTCTGATTGGCTAAGGCTTGCGCTAAAACGAGGCAGAAACCACCACTCTTGTCAGGGCAAGGGAGTTACACGCTGAAGATAACCCCTGCTCATCCCCTTGGTAGCTTGGCACAAGCAGTCAGGCATATCCCAGAGGCAATGTGTAAAGCATTTGCACAACACACACATACAGCAGCAACACACTAGGAACACCACAAAAGAAACTCCACGCAAGGTTATATCAAAAATAGCCTTTGTATTATCATAAACACCTTGGAAACCTAATCACACATTTACACTGTGCCAACTGGCAGTATTCACAGGGGATTATATACAGGACCAGGCCAATTATGCCACTGTCAGAGCCATCAGAACAGGTAAGTAACTGTAAAACACAACCAGTAACTACTGATACCAAAATGACCTAAGCATTATCATATTAGCATGAGACACCCTCCTAAAATATCATTGCAGGACACTAGGCATAACCACATTAGCGTTAAACAATCTCCTAAGCATAAACACATTACGCAATAAGCCTCACCAGCATAAACACATTATGCAATAACCTCATGAGCATAAACATCATTAGAGGCATAAATCAGGCTGCATAAAACACATTTGGCACATCATACATACCTGGGGGTCAGTTGTAGGTTGGTAGGGCGCAGGGCCATGCTGTGATTTAATGCATAATGTGGGTTATGCCTAAGGTGCGTGTTACTGTGGTGCCCTGTTGATGATGTCTATTGCGTAATGTGGCAATATTGGTGATTTATTGTTCCATGTCATTTATGTGATGCCTTGGACAAATGTGATTTAGGCACCATGATTATGGCCTAATGTGTTTGGGCTGCTGGGGTCCTAGTGCGTAATGTGTTTATGCTAATGAGGTTTGGTCCTAATGTGATTTATTGCCTGATGTCATGCTAATATATTTTAGGATGGTGTCTAATGCTATTGTGATAATTCATAGGTCATTATGGTACCAGTAGTTACTGGTTGTATTTTGCATTTACTTACCTGTTCTGATGGTTCTGACCTTGGCCTGATTGGTCTGGTCCTGTATATAGTTCCCTGTGAATATTGCCTAGTGCCAGTTGGCACAGTTTAATGTGTGATTATGTTTTCTAATGTGTTTATGAGAATACAAAGGTTATTTTTATATACCCTTGTGTGGATTTTCTCTTGTAGTGTGCCTGGTGTGTTGCTGTTGTGTGTGTGTGTTGCACAAACGCTTTACCCATTGCCTCTGAGATAAGCCTGACTGCTTGTGCCAAGCTACCAAGGGGGAGAGCAGGGGTTATCTTCAGAGTGTAACTCCCTTGCCCTGACTAGCGTGATGGTAAGTCTGCAACACAAAACATTTAGAAGTTCAAAAAATGTATAATTTTTATATTCTGAAACATGTATTCCATTGCGTTAGGAGGGATCTTCTACATGTGCATGCAGTCAATAACACCTACCATATCAAGTAAATGAAGCAAGTGTGTAGAAACTAATTTTGACAACAGCCAGCTTCGCTGTGCATTTAACCCATTGTGTCCGCATGACAGAATTGTTCCGTCATATGTCATGGTGCTCGTGTGCCGAGGACGGAACCATTCCATCCTCTGCACACGACCACCAAGTTGCCCTGCTGTAAACGACAGAGGAATTTCCTTTTATTTTTTTCATCCTCGGGAGCTGAGGAAGAGCTTCCCTAACCTCCCAAGGCATTTTTTTTCAGTGTCACGATGATTGGCGCACATGGTACGCCAACGTCATTACATTGAAAGTGAAAGTGAAATGAGCTGATCGGCTCATTTCACTTTCACTACCTAAGTGCTTGCTGGGCTAGCTAAGCACCCCAAGCACATAGGCAGAGAGGAGAGGTATCATTGGGCAGGGGAGAGTCTCTGCTTTCCAATGATACTCTTCCCTGGGAGATCCCTGCTTGGGGATTGCCAAAGAAGGGCGATCCCCAAGCAGGGATCCAGCCACTAGACACCAGGGAGGGGGTAGCAGCCCCTTGGGCAAGGGCTTTTGCTCCTCCTATATATTATAGCCACAGTCAGTTTTCTTTCCCCTCTGGGAGGCAGATGAGGGCTGTAGGCCCCAATCTGCCCCCGGGGGGCAGAAAACACACTAAACACCATGGATTATTTTTTTGAATACTTAGTGGTGGAGGCTACCTTAAATGGACATTGTAATGCCCCCACCCCTCCCCAAAAGTGTCACAGTCTTTCTGACTCCCAGGCACAGATGAAGAAATAGCCCCTGATCTACCCCCCCTGGGGGCAGAACGCCCACTAGGCACCAGGGAGTATTGGTTTATTTTTAATAAAAGATGAGTGGGGGCTGCCCACAATGAGCATACCAATGCCCCCCACCCCAACACAAAAGGGAAAGTCTTTCTGTCCCCCGAGGGTCAGAAAACTCACTAGTCGCCACAGATTTGTTTTTTCTAAAAGAAGGGTAGGCTGCCCAGAATGGGCATGCCAATGCCCCCGCCCGTCAAAAAAATAAAAAGGACAGTCTTCCTGCCCCCCTGCTGGACAGGTGGGTGTTATTACCCCCTATCTGTCTCCCAGGGGGGCAGAAAGTCCATCAGACACCAGGGATTATTGTTTTTTTATAAAAGAGATGTGGGGGCTTCCCACAATGGGCATTCCAATGCCCCCACCCTCATGGACCCTAACAACAACAGCCTTTTCACTCCCAGGGTGGCAGAAATACCACTAGGAACCAGGGATATTTTTTTTTCACTGTGTAGGGGTGGGGGCTACCCAAAAGGAGCATGCCAATGCCCCCACCGCCCCAAAAACATGAAAGGGACATTTTTTCAGCCCCCGGCAGGGCAGATGCTGGTTATTACACCTGATCTGCCTCCCGTGGTTGGAGGCAGAAAGAACACTAGGGCACCAGGGATATGTTTATGGGCATGGCAGGAGCCTCCCTATTGTCAAGGGTCGCTCCCCTTTTTAGGCACATATTTTAGCCATTTCTGCCCCCTTGGGGACAGATCAGCAATATGTTTAGGCTCATCTGTCCCAAAGGGGTTGGCAGAAAGGCACCAGATACCAGGGAAAGTCACTGTGTGTGTGTGTGTGTGTGTGTGTGAGCTAGAGTTCAACTGACGGTTTGCATGTACTGGCGTTTGTCTGGCTGTGTGTGTACTGGTATTTTGCTGGCAATGTTTGAGGACCTGGACTTGGCTGGTGGTGTGTGTGGGCTAGTGCTTGGTAGCAGTGTGTGTGATCTAGTGCCTACGTGGCAGTGGACTGTCACTTTGCTGGCGATGTGTGTTGGATGGTGCTTGGCTGGCGGTGTCCGTGGACTGGCACTTGTCAGACAGTGTGGCTTGCGTGGATCCACCAGTGTTTTCTTGACCAGAATCCACTGCAAACTTACATTTAGTTAAAAAGTCACATTTTCCTCACATTTCTGTGGGGGGAAAGTTGAAGGATTATAACACCAGCACAAATTTCCGACCACTCATCTTTCCCCTCGATCTCCTGATAAAAATTATACCTCACTTGTGTGGGTGCCCAAAGTCAGCCTAAAAACGTATGAAAAAATTGCCCTTATGGACACACTTTAGTTCCCCCTCAGTTTTTCATTTTATACATTTAGAATGACTCTGCTTTGGGCACCCACACAAGCGAGGCATCATTTTTACCGGGAAATAGGGGGACGCTGTGTGGTAGGTAATATATGCCGGTAGGCTGATCCCACACAGAAATGTGAGGAAAATGTTATCTTTTTTAGCTCCAGTTAAGGTTTACAAGGGGTTCTAGGTAAGAAAATATTGGGGGATCCACGCAAGCCTCACCTCCCTGGACTCCCTTGGGTATTTAGTTTTCAGAAATGTCTACATTTGGTAGGTTTCGATAGATGCCCCCCGAGCCCAGGACCAAAAACTCAGGTGACTCCCTCGTAAAAGCAAGTCTTTTTTTAGATCGATAATTTTGAATTCTCCTCAGTATGTTTTGGGCAATTTCCTGTTGCGGGCACTAGGTATACCCATACATGGGTCATGCCATTTTTATCAGGAGACTTGGGGGAATGCTGGATGCATGGAAGATTGTGGCTTCCCGCAGATTCCCGAACTTTCTGTCACAGAAATGTGAGGTAAATGTGTTTGATTTGACAAAGTTTGAGGTTTGCAAGGGATTCTGGGTAAGAGAACCTGGTGATAGACCCACAAGTCACAACATCCTGGATTTCTCTGGGTGTCTAGTTGTAAAAATGTACAGATTTGCTAGGATTTCCTGGGTGCCAGCTGACCTAGGGTTAAAAATCCACAGCTTGGCAGATTGCCAAAAAAGGGTCAGTATTCACTGGAAAAATCTGATGTGTCCACGTTGCATTTTGGGCCGTTTCCTGTTGCGTGCACTAGGCCTATCCACACAAGTGAGGTATAATTTTATAGGGAGAATTGGGGAAACATAGAATAGTAGAAACCGTATTAATACCAATTGACTTTCTATGCATTTCTGCCTTCCAAATGAAAGACAATGTGTATAAAAGAAGGAATTTTGAAAATTGCCCTATAATTCACATGGTAGTGCGGGTACCCACAAATTCAGGGATGTGCAAATAACCACTGCTTCTAAACCCTATATTTTGTTCCCATTTCAAAAATGCATAGGTTTCCTTGATACCTATTTTTCACTATTTATATTTTACCAAATGAATTGCTGTGTACCCGGTACACAATGAAAAACAATTGCAAGGCTCAGCTCAGTTATTAGATATGGGTACCCCAGGTTCTTAGTGAACGTACAACCAGAAGGGGCAAGCAGATGTAACGGTATATTACTTTAAAAAATCTACTATAGTTAGAAGTTGTCACAGGTGAAAATGCAGGCACAAATGCCTGTTTATTCAACTAAATTTCAATATTTTTTATTTCAACTGTTACTATCTATAGTAAGTAAGTAAGTAAGTAATTTTATTATGCATGATTAATTAAAACCGTTACATACACATAACAATGCAAGTTTCTTGTACATAATTCAATAGATACAACAATACTAAAAGCCATCATTATACATTATTTTACAATTTCGCTTTTGGGCATTACGCTCTTCCATGGGTCTAAGGTGCTTGTGTATCAGGGAAAACTGAGCTGGCAGGCTTTTCCCGAGCTAAAAATCTGTCGATATACATCCTATTAAAGTTCACTTTTTTGCGCATACAACCTTCATTGAATCTAAAGTGCCTGTGCGTCAGTAAGGTGCTATTGCAAGGCTTGCTGAGTCTGACTTCAAGTACAGCCTGGCTTGGCTAGTTTTATTTAACCAGTATCCACTTGATATGCGTGTTTGAGTCTCTTGGCTACTGTTTCGAAAAATTTTGTGAGCCGGCTGTTTAGCTGTAGCTTTACTGCCTGCCTACAAGTCCAGGTGCCTTCCTACTAGAGTAATGGTCGTAGTATAGTGCTTATTATCTTTACTTTCTGTAGGAAAACCTTGCAGGATCTACACAAATGTGTCTACTTTTCAGAAATGTATAGCTTTCCGGGATCCATTATTGGTTTCACACCCATTTCTACCACTAACTGGAAGGAGGTTGAAAACAATAAAAATAGAAAAAATAGCCTATGTCCCATTAGGATGTCAAAACTGTGTAGAAAAGTTTGGTTTTCTGACAAAAGTATGCCTGTTCCTAAAAGCTGGGCAGATGGTGATTTTAGCACTGAAAACCCTCTATTGATACCATTTGCAGGGAAAAAACATTTTTTTCTGCAACACTTTTTTCCAATTTTTACCCCAAAAAACAAAATGTTGCTGTATTTTGTCAAATTCCTCTATCCCCTTCTGGGGAAGCCACAAACCCTGGGTACCAATAGAATCCTCAGGACGTTGAAAGAATAGGATGCAATTTTGGTGTGGATACTTCATGTGGACAAAAAGTTTCAGGGGCCTAAGGAAGAACTACCCTAAATAGCCCAAAAAAATGCTTAGCATGGGGAGGGGGAGGCCTAGCAGCGACGGGGTATGTCTTCTAACATGGCTTCAAGACCTTATTTAATAATCTTGTAAACAGATAGCTGGTAAAGAAGAGCAGAGGCAGCAATTATCCCTTGGAAGGAGCCAGTTGCATAGAAATTAAGAACAACCACTAGCTTGATTGATCAAGGCTCTGCTGTATGGATACTTGTTTGTGGTTTCAATTTAATCTTAATCCGATCCATAATGTGAACAATTGATCATTTTCTAATTAGTAAAGCTTCATTATTCAGAGAGAACATGTCAAGCCTCTAAAAATACGTTCCTTTCTCTTCCTCTGAGGCAGTGCTCATCCAGGCTGCTGCTGTTCCTCAGCAGGTTCCTGAGCCCTGCAACTTCTCAAGTGGTAAAACACTACTTCCATCGGGCCACGTCGTCACTAATCTATTTCAATATACCAAATGCCAATACCCATAGTTCTATATGCCTGACTTTCTTTGCAAAGCTGTTGTTCGGATAATGTATATGTCTCTAAAAAAACAACTGCTGGAAAATGAAAAACTTAATTAAATCTACAATAAAAGAGCACATGCAGTTTAACATTATGACAAAAAAAGTATATTGCCTCAACAGCACTTAAAACCGGGTCTCAACCACTCTAGAAAAGATGAAGCCAAGGATCAGCAGGGAATAAGAATGACATTTCAGGTGGCCACCAATGAAAATGCCAAGAAGAGAGCACTGGTGCAGTGGTAAAGGCTGCAGTCTCCATCTTAGGAAGTGAACTGCAATCACAGATTTTCTAAAATGTATAATGGCAGTCAATAATATGTGACGAAATGTGAATATAAGTTTTCCAAAGGCATGTAACCAACTAAAGCATATTTTATACATTAACACCTTGGCTGTGGCGCAAATTCCGCCACGGTGCTGGACATTCCATTCTTGGGCGTTGTTCGGAATGCCCCCGGCCGTTGTACGCACAAGCCCACTGTGACTCATGACGGCTAGAGGCCGTCATGAGCACCGAAAGGGTTAAATGTTTTATGACCGACATTTATAAATCAAATGCAATGCAACATTGCCCACATATTTAGTAGATAATGTTAATTTGCCAAAATATGGATTGATCTACACAGCTGAAGCCAGTGTACAGTCAACTCCGAATTTGTGTACATAATGTCCTCCATGCATACTCACCTGAGTACAAATTCACTGATTCCTTAAAGGTTGAGAAGTGAACTCTTGGAAAGCATGGAAGAGTTCTTTAAGTCAAATGAGTTTAAGATCAGGGAAAGCACTCATTATCATGGAGAAACCACTTAATAAAAGTAGGTAAACCTTAATTTGAATAACAAATTCGGGTAGTGGTCCCAACATTCTCATATTTGGGGCTTCATACAGAAAATAAAGTGATCTGGACACTCCACCTAGAGATAGTAGAGAGAAAGAGTGAGCAAGCAGATCAAGGTATCAAGACAGTAGGTAGAGACGGATACCTAATGAGTGGACCTACATTTGGATTTAGCTAATTCTGAGGACTACGATGTCATTCATGTTCACCGAAGGTCAAGACGAGTTGGCAGCTTAGCTGTGGTCTTTAAAGAATATCTCTATTTCAAGAACCATTTCTCTTACATACCTTTGTGAATGGTGAAACACGTGGGTTTGATTTAATCTTCACACTGTCCTGCATGCTACTCCATTCTATCACATTTCCATTCAGGGTTTAATGTAAATTTTGATCAGCCCCTTCTTGAATGTTTGTCTCTATTGAGACTTTCAGTTACTAATCTTCTCATTTTAGGCAAATTTAAAAATTGGTTGGATCACTCTGATTAGGACAAAACCTATAATTTTAGAGTTGCCTGCTCAACACTAGGCCTTAGATAATTTGTGAATTCACCCCATAAGATAAAGGCCCAACATACAACCTCATATTTTCTTCTCAATCTAATATTAAAAGAAAGGAAAGCCTTCTCCTATTTTTGTCACATCATTTTAGAATATTCACTGATTAGGTTTTAGAGGTACATCATCTTACAACACAAGATGGCAAGAAGCTTGGAGTGGGTATCACAAGATGCATTTGTCAAGCACGTAATAGGTTCTTTGCCGTTTTTTTACAGTATTGACATCTACAGATTGATCCAGAATTTGACTCCTGGTTTATCCAGTCACTTTATTTTGGGGCCCCAGTAAACAAACACCATCTTTTGGATCCCATTCTTTTGCACATTGTTTTTCTCGCAGTTTAGCACAAGCCAAATAGGAACGTCAGAAACTACAGTGCAGCTGGAGAAGGATTTAGAGCATCAACCAAAAAACCCTAGTCTGCTGCTCTTTACAAAAATAAAAGAAATATAAAATATTTTAAGTCATCTATTTGGAAAAACAATTAGCATTGTCGTCCAATAACCCCAAGGAATTATTTAAAATAGTGGACTAATTTCTTGATCCAAAATGCAAGTGAGTTGTCTCGGCTGTGTGCTCAACTTTTCCATGATAAAATTGCTGAGATCTGCTAAATCTTTTCTGTGTAAATTACATTCAAATCGTATATTGAATCCACTCTGCCTTTATCTCCATAAGCTCAAATTTTATCACCCCTCACTAAATTAAAAATGTTTCCACTGAGTAGGTGCAAGAACTGCTTTAATGATTAAATCTGGTTCTTGTCTGGATCAGGGGTGGTTGCTCAATGGGGGCACTGGGGTGTTGACCCCTGTATTCGTTGCCTCTTTGCCCCATGCATTAAAATATAATAAAAAATATAAAAAAAAAAATTATGTTAATAATTGAAAACCTTTTTTCTATTGTTCGGGATGCTGTACTTTAAAGTTTAAAAGTATGTAAATTGAAGAAATGGTAAAACATCAGTACATAATACAATAAAGCATGAAATATATAAACAACATTCTAAAAAGAAGTGACAAGCATAGTTTGGTTGTTAGGAGAGGTTGGTCTATATGAGAAAAGATATAAAACAGTGTGGACATAAATGGTTAAAATACTAAAGATAAACACGTTAAAAAAATGTTGATATCAATAAATAGGTAGTCAAGGAGGCTGAGAAACGTATAGGTGTAAGAAAAAAGGAGCATCTTGGATTAGCATCTGCAAACTGTGTAATAGGAGACCATAAATGCAGACGTCTCGCAGCGAGGTACATAAGATACACGTAGGCATCTAATCTGTGGTTATGACATACCCCATACCACCATAGCTGAAAAGATAATTTGGACAAATCTTTCCAATTTCTTGTGATCTGCTGGAAAGCAACTGCAAATAACAAATCCAAAATGCATATCTTAGGTGAACTCATTCCCCAATCAGTAGATACATTTGCTAAAAAAAATTTATCAAATGAAAAGAGGATTGTGGTTTGAAAGATTAAGTTAATTTGAGACCAAACTTGTGTCCAAAAATTAAACAAAAAAGGACAGGTAAAAAGTAAATGCTTTAAATCGGCATGGGTTAAAGAGCATGACCAACAAAAATCGGGGGATTCCAGATGCATTTTATGTATGGCCATAGGAGATAATAGAAGTCTATTAAATAGAAAGAAAATAGTTTGTGTGGTGTTCTTCGCTCTAGAGGATTTCCTTAGTTTGGTCAAAATCTTTTTCCAAAGAGGGACAGACCATTCCACTCCTAAGTCACATTCCCAATACAATTCTACATTTTTTTTTACCCTGTTAGTAGAGGAGTGAAGTAGTTGGGAGTAAATAGATGGCTTAGGGTTTGTGTGTCAAAGAGTACGCCATTGGGAATTGTTTGGAAAAAGAATGAGGGTGAGAGGATTTAAAGAGAGTATAAGTATTGTGAATTGTGTTTTGTAAAGTCTGAAATTTGTGCTGAAAAGAAGAGGGAAAGTAAAAGAGGGAACAGGCTTGTGAGAACGAGAGAATTGTGTCCTGATTAAAGAGTTGATGTACCCAGATTGGTGCTTTATTTCTCCATGACTTCCAATAGATAGGTTTGTTGTTTATTAATGTAAATGTATTATGCCAAATAGTGGAAACTAGAAAAGTATCAAGGACTTTAGGTATAAAACACATGACCGAATCAAGCAGTTCACAGGAATATTTGAGAGTCGTTGTAGATATCATTTGTGGCTTGCGAGTGAAAGATAGCTATTTTTTAAGTGAGAAAGGGGAAAGAAAAGATTGCTCAAGATCAGCCCATAATGGAAAGCTCCAAACAGAGTCTGAAAACCAATCAGATGTTTGACTTAGTAAGAACGCCTTATGATATTTAGAAAAATCAGGGAAGTTTACACCTCCTTCCAATTTTGGGTGTGATAGTTTTGACAATGCTATGCGAGATTCTTTGTTATTCCACAGAAATGAGGTAAGTAGAGAGTTGATCTTTTGAAAACATTTAAGAGGTCTAGTATAATAGGGGTTAGCATCACTTTAAAGGTGTCCAGATGGCCCCACCACGACAAATATAATGGATACCATTTCATAAAAAGAGTGGTTAATTTCTGAAGAAATGTTTCCATATTTAAAGAAATTAAAACTTTAATGAATGGAGTGAACCATAAACCACAATATTTAAATTGATTGGGACATCATAAAAAATTGTATATTAAAAAATCTTCTTTGAAGATGTATTTAGTTAAAGGCAGCATTTCACATTTGTCATTATTCAGTTTATATTCAGAAACTAGCTGGGGGAGTGAGGACTGAGAAAGAAACAGTAAAACATCCTCAGCATATTCTGCTAATTTAATCTGATGATTATTACATGTGAAACCATGTATATGTTGATTTTGTCATGGTTTGGATTAAAAAGGTTCTAGTGCTAAATTAAAAAGGAAAGGGGATAGAGGACAACCTTGGCTAACACCTCTATGCAAGGTAAAGTATTAGGAGGTAAGGCCATTTGCAAAGATAGCAGCCTTCAGGTCAGTATAAAGAAGAGAGATAAGGGATATGATTTTAGGACCAAACCCAAACCATTTAAGAGTATGGAAGATGAAAGGTCAATAAACTCAATCAAATACCTTTTCGGCATTTAAAGCAATTGCTGCAAGAGCATCAGAGTAATGTGAAGCTTTGGACAAGATATCAAAAAATAAACGGGTGTTATCCGAGATATAGCATCCTTTAACAAAGCCAGACTGCTCTTTACCAAGTAACTTAGGGAGGCACAAATCTAGTTGAATGGCTAGAGTTTTAGAAATAAATCAAAGTTGACTAGCGATATTAGTCTGTAATTTTTGCAATAGTGAAGATCTTTCTCCTCCTTGGGGGTTAGGCATATTAGGGCATCTAAAAAGAAGCCAGAAGATCTGTTTAAGTGTGAAAAGGAAGTTATGAGGGCATGTAATTATAGGAGGAGTATCTGAGCGAAATGAGTGTAAAACTCAACTGTTAATCCATCTGTCGAATTTTGCACTGGACTTTAATAAGTATAAAGAAGTGCTATATGTAGACTCCTTGTTAAACTGGATTTTGGTCCTAATAAGTTCTGCAAGGCAAAGTAAAGATTTAGAAGTGTAAAACGAGTGTTCCGGCTTCTTAATTCTTGCTAGCAGCATTATAGTGGATGCACAGGATTGTATTCGTTTATTGGAAGTGTACCTAATAATGAAATCGCAACCTACAGATTTATATGAAATCCAAATGATGTGAAAAGATAGAGTATCAGTTTGGTTAATGGAGAAAATTAATGGAAGAAAGAAACAAAGGAGGGCCTGAAAGTAGTGAATTATTGAAATGTCATTGTTTTGGTAGTGTGGGTTGAGATAAAATGTCCAATTGAGTGGAAACAGGGCAGGATCAGAAAGAAGAATAAGGCCTATATCTGCAGATCATATAGACTGGGAAATATTGCTGTGGAAAAATTGGTGTATTCTCTCAGGGAAGGAATACAAAGCTTCCAGGCATCGATCAAGCTTCTTTGTTTAACAACTTGCACAAAACATCTGTGTGCTTTGTTGGGAATAAAGGATACTAATGAGTTACAGTCAAAAAAGGGATCCGTAAACTGATTACAATCACTAGCAAGGATAACATTAGCTGCAGGATAGTTTACAAGAGGTTGAGTTAAATTGGACCAAAATGAACATCACCATTAGTAGGAGCATATACATTAAACAGAGAGATTGGAGTCTATCCCAATCAACAGGTTGGTAAATAACCATCTGCCATCATCATCAGATTCTTGAGATATAAGCTTATTACAGAGCGATTTATGACATAAAGTTATTACCCTATTTCTTTTGCCATCTCCTGGTGAAAAAAAAGAATCACCTACCCAACCTTTCTTCATTTTTAAAGCTTCAGTAAGGTGTGACTCTTGAATTGAGGCTATGCTTACACCTCATAAATACAATAAAACACATTGGGCCAGATGTAGGAAGCCTAATACCGGTCGGTAACGGCCGAAATTACCGAATTTCGGCCGTTACCGACCGGTATTAGGCTTTTCAGATGTAGGGGCCAAATTGTAGGATTCGGTAATTTACCGAATCGGTAATTTAAGGAGTCTGTAAATTACCGAATTCTTAAAATACCGATTTTGTAAATTACCAAATCCTTAATGTAGGGAGCACTCAAATGAGTGCTTTTCTCATTTCAGGATTCGTTATTTACCACCAACCACAAGTTGGTGGTAAATATCGAAAACCGTGAAAAAAGCAATTTTGTGCTTTTTTCAACTGGGCCATGTGGCAGACATACATGCCCTTAGGGCATGTATGTGTGCCACATGTGCACCCATGCACTATACAGGGGTGCAACAGGGTGTCAATGTGACACCCTGCCACCCTTGTAAGTCTACCCCCTATTACCAATTCGGTATTTACCGAATCGGTAATTCTCATTCATTCCTATGGGCCTCCAGGCCGATAGGAATGAATGGGGAATACCGAATCGGTAAATACCGAATCAGTATTTACCGAATTTTACCAATTCGGTAAAATTCACCGAATCATTTGCTACATATCATTTACCGATTCTAAAATACCGAATTGGTAAAATTCGGTATTTTAGAATCTGTAAATGATATTTACCTACATCTGGCCCATTGTCTCTTAATAGGGAAGTTTAAGCCTCTAACATTCAAAGAAATAATTTTCAGAAAAATATATCAATTGTATAAAAAATGCAACAAAATAGACCAGACATTATATAGAAAATGTTGAATTTAGAAGAAAAAAACTGCTATTATGTACTTAATGACGTTTAGACGTAGTGAACAGGAGGTCATGAGATAGAGAGGATAAAGGATGAAGAAAAAGTAACAAGAAAATATGTCCAGAGGATAGTCTAAAGAAAGATGTGAGTAAGACTGAAAAAGGAAGGCGCATAGTAAGAAGAATAAGAACCAGCTGCCGTACTTTGATTTTCAGATGCGGGCAGACTGGATCAAGTCACGTTGCATACTGCATGCAGGCTTTGGGTGCAGAATCATTATGAGTGTGCCGGCAGGAGTAGGGCTCAATTATTGACAGCACAGCAGGCTGGGTCTACTGCACTTAAGTGAAGTGTGCATGTCGGGTTGGACAGGTGATTATTTTTTGACTAACCCGACATGTGCACTGGAGGCCTTTCCTATTTGCACAACTTAGTGAGCCAGGGATCACAGTTGCAGCTTCCCGGTCTCCTAAGGAGCACTGGTTGTGCCATGATCAACCCAATCGTAGGGCTGATTTCATGCTATTTGTTAACTTAAACAGCAAGGGAGCAGCCTCTGGATTGGCCCAAGGGTGCCAGTAGGCCTAGTCCTAGTAGTCTCTTGATGGCCCAGGTGCTGGATGTTTGAGTTAAACTAAGGTGGCCAATCACAGTATGGCTTTATTTGAAGCCAGGCAATGATTGACCATTTTCTTTGCTTTCCTGTAGACTTTAATGTATTCCTCTTCATGCACATGAGGTGAGCACTGTTATAAAAGACAAGGGCAAGGCCTGACTGAGAGACTTACTGAAGATTACTACCCCAGATGTTTGCCAACATCTTCATACACAGCTGTCTCGGGGTAAGTAAAGTCCTCTATCAATCACAACTACAGAGTTGTTTGTCACCAGCCGTCTCATTGATTAGTTACTTACATCTAACATTCGGTAAGAGAAGCCAATTTTTGTGCTGTTTTCTTGCTATAAAAATTGTCTACCTATTTTCAAAAGTCACCCTAAATATTGGCTGATGACTTTATAAAGAAAATGTCTTGGTGAAACATGTTCTTTCAAACCAGACTGCTGCAAGGCATGCACAAAGGTTTGCACCTCTGACATTCAGAATTCATGTAACATAAATTATGTAGACTTTGCTAACACAAAAAAAGACAACCAGCTCTGCACAAAAACAGAAAGCCCATATATAATAATGTATTTCACATTTTTCATTGTTTTAATTGTCATTGTGGTTTTGCACATCTCTCCCATAAATACATTTTTTCAAACATAATGAACATTTATAACAAGCATTGGCATAGTCAATAGATCTCGCCGTGGGACATTATAAGTGTTCAGCCAAAGCTATTGGCTTTGCCAATGTATTTAAGCTTTGTTGTAAAACAGCATGGCTGATGTGCAGCATGCTAAAAAGTTAAAAAGAAAAAGTATTATAAGCATTTTTGTTACCTTATATATAACCATTAAAACATTATATACAACTGAACGACCCTATTAAACAACATTTTTAGGAAGGTGTGGGAACAAACGAAAGGCAAAACGTTCTGGATTTGGTATGTCAAAAACTGATCCTTTATGTTATGCCCCCTTTCCAGATTGAAATCTCTGAACAGAAGGCAGTTACCATACTTGGTAACTACCTCACCCCTTGGTAATAATATTTACTAGTCGTGGTAAATATTCTGCCCTACTCTGCACAATTTATGATTGGTACCATATCGAACAAAAAAAACTGCTAGAGCATATTTTTATATTCCTCTCTTGATAACATTTAACTAAAATTATACATTCAATATCTTTAGATACAATTTACCATGTTGTAGAGAAAAAAGGAAATGCAAGCGTTTGTCTGACTCTTAATTTGATCGGGCAATAGGCATTTATCTATCCCCTAAATACTTGTTTGCAGTCTTCTACCTCCACTACACACTTTATGACTCATACAGTAATTCTAGGCAGTACGTGCATTATACAAAAGGACCAGTTGCCTCAACAAAGGTCAATTAGGAGGAGTTGCACTTTGACTTCATATTGTTTGAAAGAGGCACAGAAAAAAACAAAATGATCATAACAATTGCATGAATGCGAGCACATTAAACGTAAAAGCTGCAGCTTTTTCTTAAAAATAAACAAAAAAAGGCAGGCCTACAACATTAAAAATTATCTTTGTTTTGCTAGGATCTCGTGGAACTTTGTAATAAATTATTATTTCTACTATTACCGCCTTTCAACAACTGGTAGACAAAAAACAAAACTTTCAAAAGAAATTTTTATTTGAGTTCTTTCTGGCCTGTCATAAAATATTAAAAATATATATATTATATATATTTAGCATAAAAAGAGAACGAGATGAATGGTTTTATGTTAACGTGCTGCTTTTTTACATATACATTAAGAAAATGGCAGCGTTAAGCAATAAAGAGTGAAATCGGGAAAGTGTGTTGGCGATGCTTTGAATAAAGCAGCCCATTCCCTATTAGGCGCGTTTCCTGTACATCTCACAAACGCCCCAAAGACAATACTGTACCTTTGTGCTCTGAGCACTTCTTGCCCCTTCGGTTGAAGGGTCGCCTGACAATGCTCCAGACGATTTCCATACAGGGAAGAGGTGTGGTGCAGTGGTCAGAGTTGCTGCCTCTTGAGCCCAGGGCTCTCGATTTGATTCCCAACGCCAGCTGCAGCTCATTCCAGCATTATATGAATCTTGGCAATAGCTCACTTAGGGCCAGATGTAGGTAATTCCGATTTATCTACTCTTAAATACCGAATCATACCGAATCGGTATTTAAGAGTAGGTAAATTGGAAGTTGGCAGATGTAGGTAATTTTTATTTTACAATTACCGATTCTGTAAGATTCGGTATTTACCGATTCGGTAAATACCGAATCGGTATTTCCCATTGATTCCTATGGGCCTTGAAGCCCATAGGAATCAATGGGAAATACGGATTCGGTATTTACCGAATCGGTAAATACCGAATCCTGGCAGGGGGAACGGGGTGTCACTTTGACACCCTGTAGCACCCCAATTGCAGGCTTGTGTGCCATGTGGCACACATACATGCCCTAAGGGAATGTCTGTGTGTCACATGGCATAGGTGTACATGCACAGATGTGCATGTACACTGGAATTAGGTATTTTACCACCCAATAGGATTGGGTGGTAAAAAAAGAAATCCTAAGGGCCTGTGGCACTGCAAACTGTGCCACCTACATATGGATTAACAGAATCGGTATATTTACTGATTTGGAAAAATACCGAAGTGATAAATTTACCGAATCAGTAAATATACCGATTCTGTAAATTCCGAGCCACCTACATGTCAAAAGGCAAATACCGGTCGGTAACGGCCAAAATCGCCCGTTACCGACCGGTATTTGGCTACCTACATCTGGCCCTTAATCTTCCCCACGGCCCCCAGCACCTTGATACCTGTATGGTGGATATGTTTGCGCTTTACAAATATTTAATTTAATTTAATTGATCATTAGTAGCTCTAATTACGGAAAAGGTTGGAGACCCATGATGTAGCTCTAACCACCCCTATGTGGGGCACTGAAACACTTGCCTATATAAGCAGCATGTTACACTGTGTAGGGTGAGAAGTTGTTAGGGTGTTGTCTTAGGCCCACATGCATCAAAGCAAAAACTGGTCGCAAACGGGCAGATTCTCAGAATCTGCCCCTTTGCGACAGGTATTTTTGCATTTGGGGTGCATCATCCCAAATGCAAAAATCGCAATTTAAATAATCTCTAAATTGCGATTACTTAAATTGCCATTGCATTTAAGGAATCGCAAATTGAGATTCCATAAATGCAATGCATTAAAGTAAAAAAACTAGCGATTTCGCTAATAGGGGAAGCAAATTACCATGAAGTTGAACTTCAGGGCAATTTGCAAAAACTTTCAAAATCAATGTGCATTTTTCAAAGTTCCATTTTACACACACACATGCCCTTGGGGCTTGTGTGTGTGCAAGATGTACTCATATGCAGATTTCAGGGGTGCAACAGGTGTCCTTTTGACATCCTGGCACCCTTGAAATTGTATTCTCAATTTGCGATTCTCTAATTCAGAATGGCAAATTGAGAATGTCTTACTATTCATTCCAATGGGCCTCTAGGCCCATGGGAATTAATAAGGAGGTATTCCTTAATTGGGACTCACAATTTGCGAGTCGCAATTAAGGAATGTTTAGAAATCGCTATTTTTTTAGCGATTTCTACATGAAGAGCCTTTTGCTATTCCTTATTAGCGAATCCTTATTTTTCGCTAATAAGGAATCGTAAATGGCATTGTTGATGCATGTGCCAGTTACTTGGTGTTCCCATGTTTTGTGTGAGGGCCACTTAGGCATCGTTATTGTATTAACCCCTTCACCACGGCGCACATTCCCCTGCTGTGCGGGCGAATTCCACGCGTGCGCAAATCGGACTGCCCCCGGCCGTCCTACGCACACGCCCACTGTGACATCGGCATGGAACGGGTTAAGGGATGCATCACTTACAGTGCGGCAGATGAAGTGTGAAACATAGGAGCTCAGTTGATGGTTTTCAGTAGGCTGACTGCTTTGAACAGCTCTGCAGCTCTGCCGGTCACCTTCTGGTATTTTCTTTGCTCATAGTTTACCTGACCTTGCCTGTTACTTCTGTGCAATGTCCAATTTGAGAAACTTTGTTTAAAAGTTTATTGCTCTGGGCAGGCATGTTTAGAGAGAAATTTGCAAAAGTCGACTTGTCACTTTCTGGTACTTCCTTTGCTCATGTTTTACTTTACCTTGCCTGTCACTGCCCTGCAATGTCCAATTTGAGATACTTTGTTTAAAAGTTTATGACTCTGAGCAGGCATCCTTAGAGAGAAGTGGTAGAAATTCATAAAAGTCCACTTGTACCTTTCAGTTGTTCATTGCTATATTTGAGTTTTGAATTGTCAATAATTAGGCAGAAATGTTCCCCCAGACAGTGTTAAAGTGTAACAAAAAGACAAAATAATGCAGTAGTATTGTTACAAAATGTGTGGCACTACAATGCATAATTTGCCTTCTCTTGCTGTATAATTTATTCAACCCAGCCATTCATAACTTGGTCCTGGTTATAGCTCTCAGATTAACCCGCTCATGTTAATCAACAGTCAGCAGCGTTTAATAACAAGGCAAATGTAATTTAAAATATTTATTGGGCCATAAATATAACACAGCATAATACAATCAACAAAGAAGAAGGCTGAAGAAAAGGAATATAGATAAGACATAGATTGTACACAAGTTATTCATTAATGTTGGAAATGCAAACATCACATGATTCCAAAAGAGAAAATAAGGACAAATCTCCAATTCTAAAAACATGTATATTAGGAGTTGGAATAGAAGAACTAACATGTATATATCAAATATATGGCAGAAATTGAGTCATTATAAAAGAACATGTATAATAGAATGACAGTATCTAATTAGTCCCATTAGAGGCTAGCCCAGATCCTATTGAATTTGAGCCAGGAACGAGCCCCTCTGGCCTTAGCCAAAGTGAATGCCATATCATATACCTGTCGAAGCAGAAACCAAACCTCCCTAATATTTGGACCGACATTGTTTATCAAGACTCTAGCAATACATAATCGGGCACATACTAAAATGAGAGTAGCTAACAGACTCGCGTACCTAGCGTCATAGCATTTGATCCCTAAAAGTATTTCCCTTTTGATGAGCTGGAAATTTTGGCAAAGGAATGGGGTAAGAATATTGGAAATCTCTGTCCAGAATCTGTTGAGCCCAGGGCAGTCAATAAACATATGCCTTAGGTCAGCTGCATAGAGTTGACATTTTGGACAGAATGACTTAGCGGATGGTCAGGATACTGCCCACTTAGAAATAATCGTTGGTGTGTAATACAACATATAAATTGTCTGATGCTGTTGTAATTTCAAATTAACAGAAGTTACCACCCTTTCCAGTACACCCGTTGACTCCTGTGATTCCTCAGTCGTTATTTCAACCCTAAAAGTCCAACAATGGGGCCTATTATGATTGCGGTTTTTCCGCATCCTCCGGGCCGGCGGAAGCCACCGCCGGCCCGGAGGATGCGGAAAAACCGCAGCAGACCCACCAAAGACCCACCGCCACATTAGGATGGCTGGTGGGTCCTGGTTTCCGTCCGCAGCTTTTCCGCCGTGGTTGGCTTACAACCGCGGAGGAAAAGCTCTAATACGGTGGCGGTGTCTCTCAGACACCGTCCGCCATATTAGGATGGGCTTTAAAAAATGCTTTTCCGCGGCGGGTTTTCCGCCGTGGAAAAGCATGTGTAACTTCACTGCGGGGGCCCGTTGCGGGCCCCCTAGGTGAAGGGGGATGGGGGGTGCATGCATTTGTATGCAGAAATCGGCAGGCACTGCGCGGTGCCTGCCGCTTTCTGCATACAAATGCAATGTATGCATTTTTACCATTGCGGCGGATGCAGCTTGAAGCCGCACCAGCCACAATGGTAAAAATAGAGGATGTTACTGCCAGGGTGGCGGTCACATCCTAATTGCACAGGAGGGAACTCCGCAGGCAATGCGGAGGTTCCCTCCTGCTCTATGGTGGCGGACAGACTCAGGTCCGTCCGCCATCATAATCGGCCCCTTTGTTTGGTAGCTATCTGTGTACTATGATTATTAGCTGCTGCTAAAACAACTTCTGATAAGCAGCGCCAGTTACGTCTCAGCTGGAGCTTGTATATATTCCCAACAGTATTTCTGATGGGTTTGGCATGACTAATAGCTTTTGACTTCTAACAAAAAAGTCCCTGATTTGTAAGTACTTAAAAAAAGTTCTCTGCAATAGTCCAAACTCGGCTTTTAATGAGATAAAAGAGCGGAACCCACTTTCATCAAACAATTGTCCGATCTGATTGATGCCTCTACGTTGCCACACCTTCCCAATAGTGTCTTGAAATATATCGGGCAGCATAGGATTGCCCCATAGCAACGTAAATTGGTGAAACCGGGGCAGAGATTATTGCTTTCAGATGTCCTACCAAACCCCAGTAATATCGCTAACTACCTTGAACTTAACTCGCTTGAAGTAGTTTAGATCAGAGGTTTTGTAAAACATGAACCCGGCCAATAGACCACAAGCTAACTGATAGGACAACGACACCGGACCAACCTCCGACCCATGAAGCAGGCCCTGAATCCGTCGGAGAAAAGCAGCCCAGTAGTAGAGCTTGAAGTCTGGAAGCTTAAACCCCCACTTGTTTATAAGTTAGGTTCATAAGCTGGAGAGCCCTCCTAGCGCATCTATACCCACAAATAAAACTGCCTACAGCACTATCTAATTAATTGCTTAAAAAGAAACTAAGGAACCCACAAAGGTATCGAACGATATAGGTATAAGAATTTAGGCAATACATTCATTCTAATTATATTACACCTCCCATAAATACTGATGCCAACTACGCAATTTAATTTAAACAAGTAGAATCCACAAAAAGTGTGAGGGTGATCCCTTCATTGGTGGGGAGCACACAGTGGGGCATATAATCAAGAAAGGGCGTTACATTAGCGCTGCTAAAGCGGCGATAAAGTGCTTGATAATATGCTCTATGAATTCCAATCGAAGCCCATGTTAGATGTGAAGACATCTAACATGGGCTTTGATTGGAATTCATAGAGCTTATTATCAAGCACATTATCGCCGCTTTATTGGCAGTTTCCTGCCGATAAAAGCGGCGATAATGTAACGCCCTTTCTTGATAATATGCCCCAGTGTTTTTTAAATACCCCTCACACACCAAAAGGACCCTTGGTGTCATGCTTCATCATCGGGGTCTTCGCACCCCTCTACGGGATGCGGCGTGCTGCTACACTACGACTACGCGGGAGCACTTTTTTTTGGCTATGTGTGGTGTATTGGGGGTAATATAAGTGTTGGTGAGTGGTGGGGTTATAGTGAATAGAGTGAAAAATTTAAAAAGGACCTGGCACGTGGGGGTTTGCTTGAATTTTATACATTTTTTTGTGATATACTTGTACCTGTCTTTACGCAGTTGTGCATGGATATTACTAGTGGGGGCGAGGCTCCTACTTCATGGAGTATTACTAATATTGTCATATTCCCTAAATGGCGGAAGCCAATTGACGACAGAGGCTCTGCCAATTGACGACAGAGGCTCTTATTGGCCAATATCATTAATTAATGCCGATGCCAAGGCAAACTTAACTTTACAAGAGTTAAATTGTAATTTGGAGAAGAGTGCAGAGGTTGTTCATAATGGGATTGCATATTACGTTCAAGAATTACCTGCACCATTACCAGTTCCTATTTTTGGTTCTCTTAAGGGCCGCACGTCCCGTTACTAGAAGCATTAGTGAAATCTTGTGGATATAAACGGACGCTGCAGCTGCTTGAGAGCAAGATATTCTCTTTAGAATCCGATGCAACTTCTTATCCCGCTACAAAATTCAAGTAGGATCCCTGCACTGCCAGCCAAAAATGCAGCCAACGCTGCCACCCCAATTTCAGTTTGCCTTACAAACAATAATATTTCAAATCGTACACTGGTTGAGGTCACATTGAAAGAACTTGTGCCATCTAAAATAAAACACCTCACCCTAGTTGGTATCTCACACTCTTATTGAATTTTATCAGGTGGATTGCCTCATTCCTAGGTTGCCTTACTGCATTTATTGGATTAGGGCATGCTTATGAATTCATACTGAGCCGCTAGAGAATCCTGAAGTTGTACATCAGTGTAATACAGAAAGAGTGTGGCATTTCTTGAGTGTGACCTGTTTTGTGCTGCCTTGATATGGTATTTCTGAATGGTTAATGGCTACTAAACTTTAAATTCACAGTTGAACATATTTAAAAACAAAAATATTCTTGAGGCACAGTCTGTACCGAAAATGGACCTATTAATAGCAAACCTTTTCCTGTACATCTCGCACATGCCCCAAACCTTTGCAGGGCACTTATAGCGCCTTCGCTTAAGGCGCCGCCCGCCGGAATGTGCTGAACAAGGTGTTCTTGCTGGCAGACTCCACCGGATGCACTGGAGACCAGACAGGAGGAGGAACATTTGCAGAGTTGCCAGGAGGTACTGTCGCAATGGCCAACAAAAAAGGGCCACCTAGTGAAATCGTCTGAGATGGAACCAAAGGAGGGACAATGCACCAATAAAAAGGCAACATTTCCAATTGCCCCAATATAGAACCAATGGTAATCAATGGGCATCAGGTTTTGCAGACAGTGCATGTGCACTGCTTAGGCTCGACCTAAAAACAGCGACATTCCATTATTTGATGGACTTTGCCTGTCGCCTTTAAGTATAAAATGACTAAGACCAAAACGTGTCTACTACAATTTCACTTAGTGTTTTCAGTATTCAAATATCACAAATACTGGTCAACCCATATGCCACAATAGGGAGAAGAATTCCCTTGCATTGTACAGTCTAAGAAGGATGAAAGTCCTGATTGTTGTTAAGACGCAAAGCTTTCCCTGACTGCAGGCTATGCTTCCAGCCCCCGGTTTGTTTCCAGAAGAGTCTGGGTGCTGTGCTGCTCAGATGTTTGTGTCACATCCACCTGCTGTAACTGGGTTCCAATACAGCTGACAGTTCTCTTATCTTGTTTGAATCACCCAGCACTGCTGTATGGCATGGCTATGGCATGACAGCACACACAGCATCAGTCAGGCTCCTCACTTCATTGAGCTGGCAAATATGGCCTGCGGTACAGACATATAAATGGTAAAGGTGTGTGAGCCACTGAAAGCTTGTGCCTGACTCAAGCCTGGCTCAGCTCTAGCCAGTCTCTAGACCCTCAAGCCCATAAGGAGCAGATCTTTCATATGGCTTCTGCCTGCCTTCCTCTCTCAATCCAGGATGTGGCCTTACCGTCAGAACTGCAGACTGTGGAACTGGAAAACCAGGTCAGATTCTTAGCATTGGTTCACCATCCTGTGATTCTAACCACATCAGTAGATCTCCCCATGCCTATAAATAATGCTTGTGATGTAACTGGCAATGTGTAAAGTGCTCAGCTTTGGGATCATGTGTGTACTACCTTTATAAACTGCAGAAAAATGAACTAAGAGGTTAAAACAAAGCCTTAACATAAAGCAAGGCAAATAAATACTTATTTCCTGGCTGATTTGTACAAAGTGAAGCCAGAAAATCTGGATAAATCGCCGCATTCTGCTTAACTTTTGTGATCTTAGCCAAATATGTATTTTCACAAAAACTGTTCTTCTTCAGTATTATGGATAGTACCACCCTAAATATGTGTGTTTAGAATACAAGTTGGCAACAGAGTGGCTGGCATAATCTGTCTTTTTGGACCAGTGGACGGGCTTTCCAGAGACTTATTCAGTTTACACGCATTAATGATGGTTGCTTCAGCTTTTGTAGGGGCATGTCTCAGTTGCTTTTTATGCCCGACCTTTAGTGGTAAACCATACACTCAGGTAGTTGTAAGAGTTGCCATTTTCGATTTGTAATACCCCCAGACTCCACCTGTATTTTTTTTTTCCTGGTTGTCTAAAGATGAGAGTTTTGGTCTTGGAACCATTTCTACCATTTTGTTAGCCATCAAATAATTTTGCATTGCATTCTGTAGGCCTATTCTTGAATGGTCTACGAGGACGATATTATTGTCGTATTGCTGTATAGCTGCCTTGCTTCTTCCAGTCTCTGGATGGATGAGACTGGCATGTTTCAACGTAGCACCCTTGTCAGTCGTGTAAAGATTAAATAAAAGGGGTGCAAGCACACAACCTTGCTTGAGTCTGCGATCAGTCATATTCTTCCGATAGACGGCCGTAGATGTTAGTTTGGCACTGACCCAGGTGGAGGTATATAGAGATGTAATAGGTAGAAGCAATGTGTTTGGGATGCCTTATTATTGGAGCTTTTTCCATAGACTCTTCCTACCTACCCGGTCAAAGGCTCAGAGTAATCCACAAAATAGGCAAAGAGTGCGAGTTGCTTCTTACTCTTTGCTGTGTGAGACAGCTAAGAAAAAAAATAAAAATAAAAACAAAACACTCACCTTGAGACGTGACGATGTGCCCTCCTTCACCAGTCGTCCCTCTTCCACGGGACCCGGCCAACTCCTCTATCCAATCCTGGTGCTGCTCTCACTAGCATGAGAGCAGCACCAAGATTGGTTGGAGCAGCCTCACTCAGCGCTCTCAAGAGCACTGGAGACCTGAGCTTGCCCTAACCCAGCTGTGTAGAAAACTTGGCAGCACTGACCCGCCCTGTCCTGTCACTCAATTCAGGACAGGTTGGTTGCTGAAAAAAAAATGGTAATAAATAACCTTTATTAACATTTTATTTTTCAGCTCTAGCCTGTGGGGCAACGCTCCTCCCCTCAAACGGAGGAGCAGCTCCTTGGTGTTGCATGGTAAAACTCACCCCATCGCACGTCTCCTGAGCGCAGAGTGAGGCAATGCAGCCATTTGAGCTGCCTAGCCTCACTCCATATCCATGAAGCTGTTGAAAGCCATGTATAGTGGTTTTGCATGGCCTCATAGATATGATTTTGTAATTTGCGCCATGGAGCATCACGTAAAGTAATGCTCCAGCAGCGCAAGGGGCTTGTAAATATGTTCCCTGGTGTCAGGCTTCAATTTATTTGATGCTCCTAAATATGTCTATGCAATTAACATTGCTCAGTGAGTTCTGTCTTCGCTGTTGACCTCAATTGCTACCTGCACTCCAAAAGTAAAATCATTAAAGGGACAATTATTGTTGACATCTCCCACCCCTCGACTATCTGAACTGAAGTTACATTGCTAAGTTATTCAAGTAAGGAGATAACACTCAGACATCCTTCCATGTTTCATAAGCACAGAGTGCAGATGTGGACAACTCCCTTAGAGCCTCTCTGGAGGAGACTGATAATCTACAGGCACGGGGTTTCCCTGAAGAATGACAGGGCAGAAGCATTTCTCCTGGGGCCAACTTGGATTTCTGACAATTCGTATTTCAAAATGATTGTTTCTGCCTCTCTGCTGATTATGCTGACTAGGGTACAGGCTGGTGAAGTAAACACATGTCCCCTGGGATTAGCTTTACAGTGAAAAAAGTCATTTTATAATTACCTTTAAATTTATTTAAATACTTTTAGCGTTTCGTGCACCATAACAATAGAAGAAAAAAGCAGCCACACACAGAAAAAATACAATTCATACCTAATAAACATTTTAGACATACAATACCGTTTTAGGACACTTTCTTTGTTAAGATAGTGCTTCTCCAAAACTTCAGAAGAAAACGGTGTTCCCTACTCATATGTTCTTAAAATTGATGAATGGCACTTGTCCTTGTTTGCCACTAAATCGCGACAAACTATTGATTTAAAAAAAAGAACAACACATCTAGTTTATAGAACATCACTATGTCGTCAACAATATAGGAAGCATGGAGTTACTCTTCCTATCCCCATATCTACTTACCTTGACGTTATAGTACTAGTCCTTGTGGATTCAGGATTCATGTAGGCCAATATTTCAATCACAATATATTGAGCTTCCAGCTCACAGGCAGGAAAAAGAATAAGACTGTGATGTAAAACCCTTCAGTACCTTCAAGTAATTTTATCAGGGGTTGTTTGACAATAATAACTGAGGGGCATATTTATGAGAGGGTTGCATCACGTTTGCAGCGCACATTGTGGTACGTGCATGACGCAAATCTCTAAGTCAGTTTTTGAAGACATGCAACACCAATTTGCCTGGCTCTGAGTGGCTTAAAAAATCTGTAGCAATGCAACACGGCGCATATTGATGCGTTGTGTTACTCTGCCCTGAGAAGGCCTTCCATGGGCACTGTGTGGGTGTTCCCATGCAACTCCCATAGATTTTGACACATCCCCCAGATTTACAAAAACAGGTAAACCTGAGGATGCCTCAAAATCTTACACCTTCCCAGGGGTGTTGAAACAAGGAGCAATATCTCTATTTTGCCTCGTTTCTTCCGCTGTGTGTGCTTCATTTTGAAGCACAATTAGAAAGAGGAATGTGCCTTCCTGGATTGTTTTGTGCAGGAAGGTCCCTCTTCCTATACAAAAACAATCCTGCATTCAATACAGGTACCCGTACACCATGATGCAAGAGTGCCTAAGTTGGCGCCAAAAGGGCAGCAGCGCAAAGAAAAAGGACAGGAATGAGCTGTATTGACGTGAATACGGTGTTTTCCTGTCACGCAGTGCAGCGCAGCAGGGTGACTTGCTGCACTGCACTGTGTCACAAGCTCATAAATGAGCCCCTAAAGGTTTCAGCTGATCATTGCCTGAGTTTGAATGAAAAAAAAGATAAATACAGAGTCCGACTGTGTAGCTCTACGTCAGGTCTTAAGTGCATCACACATATCACACATAGTAATGCCGTGTGAACATCTGGTGCCTCCTTTGGTTTGGGTGAAGTATAAAATAAACTGCTAAGTGTTACCTGTGCATTAAAAAACTGGCTCTGAACTTCGTTTTTTAGCAAGGTTTTTCTAGACTAGGCGTACTGCATGACAAGTGGGGCATTACCCTTCTTAATATGGAATGCCATAGTGCTTTTGTTGCATTGCTGTTGCTTGCTTGAAAAGTTAACTAAGGGTGGGGTAGTGTCAGCAAATAAAAATTGACAAAAGGTACCAAATCACATATATTGTGCACTGTCTCTGTTTTCACAGATTGTGGACCCTTAACCGGGAACACCTGGCTCAGACTGGGGCAGTGCGCCTTAAACCTATGTGCCGTCCACAATGCAAGGACCATCTCTGATCATTTATACCTGCTCTGGGAAGAGTGCATCAGTAAAAATCTGACTACCAGTTTGAAACTGCAGCTCCCTCTTTCACTGAAACCTAATAAAGCTTACCTTCTAAAGGCGGCAGGGATTCATCCACTGGTGAGTGGAGTGTGTGACTGTACCTGCATCTGGGACGCTACTTAGAAGGGCCTTGGGACACCTGTGTTTTCCTCCCACGGGAAGGGGACCACCTCATATGTAGTGCCCAATAGATTGTTTGCTCCTGCCACTAATCTGTAACATAGAGCAAGTACAGTGACAGAGGTGTTTCCTTATTTGCACAGGCCAGACACAATGCAAATTAGACAATTCTCACTTGGGATTGTGCCAATGCACATTTTATGCTGCATGATTCATATAATAGAAGATGCCTCACAAGCCTCTGCGGCCTCTTCTGCAATACCAGAGTGACCCAGTAGAACAAAAGTGAGCACAAAAGCTCACTGCGTCCCCAACACTCTAAGCATCATATGGTCCCAGGTCAGCAAAAATAAAGATAAATTAGGAAAAATTCTGAAGGAAGAGAACAGCAACTTAAAGAAATATCATACTGCTGCTTTGCTGTTCCAGAGTAGTGTAGCTACTAGTACCAGCTTCACCTGTTACTAATACCCAATATAAACATACTCAACTTCACTTGTTACTAATACCCAATATAAACATACTCAACATAGTAAGTTCTGATAGACAGAAGACTGATTTGGACATGCCAGATAGTAAGCCTGTGACTTGCAAGTCACAAATGAAGGAGGAGGCTAGTATTTAACTTACTGAGGTTTCTTAACAGCTAGAAAGGGAAAGCAAGTGTATGTATTATTGTTCAGTATGTCTATTAAAAAGTATATTAATTTAATTACGAAATAGGAAATTAAGGAACCCCCAAACAATATTCTGGCCCAAATTATTTAACATATTTTTTGCACTGGGTAGGCTGTCTTTTCGGTTTGATATGCTTTATACCTATTTCATATCAATTATTAATATTATTTTATAATGCAAATGTTATATGCATTTCATGCAAAGTCAACTGGTTGATAGATTTGTATGACCTTGAGGGAAACGAGAAGTTTAATTGTACCTATATCTTCTTGTGTTATACAGTGCTAAATATTTTCCTTTGGTTTCCTTCACAGCATTAGGAGACTTGCAGAGTGGGAAATCTTGAGTCCAATTGGTGGAGGGAGGGTCTTGGTACGATGTATGCAAACATTGCAGCATGTGGTGTGAATTAAACCAAAAGATTGATGGAAGAGCCCTATTTTCAAGCCTTCTATGAAAGGTTTCTGTTTGAGTCTGCTCTGAGGCAAGGAGTCAGTGAGGTTTTGCTTCTTGGTCCCTGGACACCCAGGGATCCCCCACTTTATTATTGGACGGCTCATTGAGAGATAAGGTGTGTCCTTGCTGACTAAAAGTTTATTTTTGGAACATAGTTGGTAACCATTCACCTCGGGTATTCTGGCCTCTTACACCAGTAAGCCTTGAGAAAAGTACGAAGATCTTTAAACCTTATTCTTACATCAACTGAGAGCCAGTGGAGTCCTTTTAAGCCTGATTCAATCTGGCCCCAGCACAGCAGGATCAGAACCATTGTGGATGCTTGGATCTGGAGTCTTTGAAACTTGTCAGTTAGTTTCTTTGGGAGGTAAGTGTAAACATGCTTCCAGTAGTCTAAGTTGGCCATCACAAGTGCTGTCTTCAGGTAGACCAGGAGGTTGGTGAAGGGGAAGGGAAGGGTTCTGTAGAGTAGGAGGAACTGCACAGTAACGCCTTTGACCACTGCCTTGACTTGAAGAGTGAAGGAGAGATCACAGCTGATCATTTATCCACGATACCAGCTTTCTCTGCAGTTTGAGAAGGAGCTTCAAGGTTGGTCGTCATTTGAATTACAGTAAAGAGGACTCCTTTCCTCTACAGGTCATATATATATATTTTTTTAATTGTGTAAGACCTTTATTGCACATGTTACAGGATTAATCACAGCTTTTGCGCCTACAACCATAAGAGGCCGGCTACAGTCGGTTACATTTAGTACACAATGTTGCTAGGTATACACGGCCCATCAGCCGACATCCAGAGGACCGGCGGCGTAGATATGCATAGTATTTAAATTACAGTGCAGTGCATTTCCTTTACCTGTCACATCAATTGTCTTACATTTTGCATTTTTCTTGTATTAACTGTACCCTTTCTCATAAACTTTAAAACCAAGAAAGGTAAGAACTAACCCAACTGTACTCACTGCATCACAGCATTCTCCCTTCTCTTATTAATAGGTACTAACACCGTATGCTTGTATCTATAGCTTGGTCGATTATCCTATACATGTTATTCATCTCGGTTAAGTGATTTCGCCTGTAGGTAATCTCTTAGATATAGCCAGTAGTCCTTGGGGTGTGATCTCGCTGGTAAGCCCTCCTCATATGTTGTTAGCATGTCATTACAATATGTTAAATCTTCTAACCAGGTTTTAAGCCTTGGTCCCGCCTTACTATTCCAATGCAGTGAAACCCTTCTTTTTGCCATTAATAGTGCAATTACACAAAACTTACGCTTCTGTGCCCTACGTTGCGGAACAAGGCCTAATAGACAAACCTTGGGTGTGTAATCTAGTGTCTCACCTAGCATTTCGCTTACTGCCTGTATTACCTGTACCCAGTATCTCGCCACCAAGTGGCAATGCCATGCTAGATGCAAGAAGTCCGCGTTATCCTGTTTGCACCTTACACATCTTGAGTCATCACGTAACCCGTATTTGTGTAGCCTTGCAGGTGTGCAGTACATTTGGAGAATATATTTATAATGGATGATTCTGAGGTTTCCATTTGGCGTGAGCATGCTTGTGCGTGTGCACCTTGTTTCCCATTCCTTCTCTGTCAATGTGTCATTCAGTGCTGTGCACCATTTAGCTTGCATCCCCTCCGTGTTACCCCCAATGTCCCTCTGTATGCACATGTATAATTTCCACACCAGATGCGTGGCGGTGGGAGTCGTTAGCACCAGCTGTAGTGGAACCAGAGTCTGGGGTTCCTCCGGAAAAGTGGTATAGTGCTCTTTTATTGCTCTTCGCAGCCTGTAGTAGTTAAAGCTGAATAACAGTGTCGGATGACTAATGTACGTTAGCTTGTCCAGCTCCTGAAAAAACCCCTCTTTGTACAGGTCTCCCATTGTATCGATTCCCGCTTGTCGCAGGTGATCCATTCCCATTTGTTCTTGGGTGACAGATAATGCTGGGTGATTTGCTAATGGGAGCTCTGGTGCATATAGTGGCAATTTGCCAGCTTTTTTGCCCATCAGTCTCCACGCTTCAATGGTGGTGTTTACCGGGTTTATGTCTCTCTCGTGTAATTTAGGCCGTTTATGCGGCAATATGTTGTCCAAGGGAATTGGGGCGGCGTCTCCCGTTTCCACTGCTACGTGCGTCAGAAATGGTATCTCGTGGAACCAGTAGTGCGCATATTGCGCCTGAGCACAGAGGTAATAAAGATAAATATCTGGGACCTTGAAACCTCCCCTCTCATATGGCAGCGTCATCGTTTGTAAGTCTAATCTTGCTTGTTTGCCCGCCCACAGTAGACTCAGCATCAATTTGGTAATGTTACAAAACACTTCTGCCGGTTGATTTATTGGGATGTTAGTAAAGAGGTAGAGGAGCTTAGGCAGTATCCCCATTTTCACGATAGCCCCCCTGTCTGCCAGTGACAATGGTAATTTATTCCATCGCTTGACCTTGTCGTCTAGTGTCGAGATCGCTCTCCCATAGTTCGTTCTGATGACCAGCTCAGGGTCCCTATGAAACAACACTCCTAGATATCTAGTTGGGTCGTCCTGCCATTCTAGCGGGTAATCTAGGGTGGATGGGGTAGTACTATCTGCCAATGCCACAACAAGAGATTTTTCCCAATTTATTTGTAACCCCGAGTGTTGTCCAAATTTGATGTACTCATGTAATAACGGGTTGAGGTGTTGTTCTGGATTTTTCACATATAGAACCATGTCCTCCGCGTATAAGGAGATGTGCACTGGGCGTGTTGGGAGTTGTATGACCGAGTAGTGGTGGTGCTGTCTTATTTTGCAAGCTAATGGCTCTAGAACTAAAGCAAAGAGCATCGGGGAGAGTGGGCATCCCTGTCTCGTCCCTCTGCATATCGCAATTGGCTCTGATATATATTTGTTTACCCTTACTCGTGCGGACAGATTTGTATACAGCATGGAAATCCAGTTCGTGAATATGGGAGGGAATCCCATTCTTAACAACACCGTGTGTAGGAAGTTCCAGTCTATCGTATCGAGCGCTTTAGCAGCGTCCAAGAGCACCGCCACAGCTTTAACCTCTGGCGCCAAATAATGGGCTAGTGCAAAGAGTGTACGTGTGTTATGTGCCGTAGTTCTATCTTGGATGAAACCAGACTGGTCAGGTCTCACCAGCAATGGCATCAGTGGTTTGAGTCGTTCTGCTAGTAGGCTCGTTATTATTTTGGTGTCCACATTTATAAGAGATAGGGGGCGGTAAGAGTCACATCTTTCCTTATCTTTCCCTGGTTTCAGTAACGCTATCAGCAACGCTTCTCTCATTGATGGTGGAAGAGTTTGTGCCTCGTGTACTGCTCCATGGAGTCGCACCAGGTGCGGTGCCAGTAGATCCGCAAATGCCTTGTAAAATTCTACCGAGTAACCGTCCGGACCCGGTGCCTTACCGTTCGGCAAATGCTTGATTGTGTCTATCACTTCCTCTACTGTCACGGGGCGAGCTAGATACTCCCTATGATTGTTCGATAACCACGCTATTTCTACATCTGCCATAAAAGACATTGGGCCAGATGTAGGTAATTCTATTTTACCGACTCATAAATACCGAATTTTACCGATTTGGTATTTATGAATCGGTAAAATAGAAGTACCGAGATGTAGGTAAATCCAGATGTGGATTTACCGAATCTTTAAAAGTCGGTATTTACCGATTCGGTAAATACCGACCGGTAATGCCCCATTCATTCCTATGGGCTTTGAAGCCCATAGGAATGAATGGGGCATTACCGGTCGGTATTTACCGAATCGGTAAATACCGATTTTGACAAGGGTGCAGGGGGTGTCACTTTGACACCCTCTAGCACCCCCAAACAAGGTTCGGGGCCATGTGGCAGGCATACCTGCCCTAAGGGCAGGTCTGCCTGTCATATGGCACAGGTGTGCATGCACACATGTGCATGCACACCTGAATCAGTATTTTACCATCAAATTGAATTTGATGGTAAAATACCGAATTTGTAGGGCTTGTGGGACTCAGAAGAGTCCCACCTACATCTCAATTTTACCGATCGTGTAAAAATACCGGTCGGTAAATTTACCGACCGGTATATTTACCGATTCGGTAAAATTACCGAAATGGCCTGTTTCCTGCCCCCTACATCTCAAAAGCCAAATACCGGTCGGTAACGGCCGAATTCGGCCGTTACCGACCGGTATTTGGCTACCTACATCTGGCCCATTATGTCTTCTCGTGACATTGAGGGACGTGCTGCGTATAGGTCGCCGTAAATGACCTTGATGTCATGTGACACTGTACCCGCTCGAGTTTTGATGGCGGGTATATGTTGAGGCGGCCGCCCCGAGCATATTTTCTCAGCTAATATCCTGCTGGGTCTACCCCCCTCTCCATACATCCTAGCTGTCTTACGTTTGGTTATATACTTGAGCTCGTCTGTTGCGAATTGTTGGTGTTCTTTCAGGAGCACTTGTATTTCCCCCAGTAGTGTAATGTCCCTTGTTTGCGTGTATCTATGTTCTAGTGTTTGTAAGGTGTTTTCGTGCATTTGTAGTTGCTGCTGTATATCTTTTAGTATGCCTGTGGTTGTGCTAATGCATACCCCTCTCAATGTGGCCTTGAAGGCTTCCTATAGCAGACATGGGTCATCCGTTATGGGGTAGTTGAGGTCAAAATAGTCCACTATTGCCCTATGGATTGTGTCAGTGTATACCAGGTCACGTAGCGCCCCGGCATTGAACCGCCAAGTGAAAGGTGGAGTCACATAATGTGGTACGTCCATTGCTAATAACACAGGGCTGTGGTCCGACAATGTTCTTGGCAAGTGTTTCACGGAGACGGTCCATGCCACCACCTCCCTCGTGCCCAGCCAGTAGTCCAGCCTGGACCAGCTATTGTGCGCCGCCGTTATGTGCATTGCCGCCTTGTCGTCAGGATTATTGACCCTCCATATGTCAGACATACATAAATCTATCAGTGCATCTTGTAGAGTCTCTCTGGCCCGTGTGTGTGTGTTTCCACTGTGTTCGGCGATCTATCTAGCCCATCCCTGAGAGCTATGTTAAAGTCTCCACCCCATAATATGTTCTCGATCTGGAGATTTGCGATGGTTTGCCACAGACTGGCGAAGAACCCTGGGTCATCTGTATTGGGGCCGTATGTGTTTACTAACGCTACACGCTGATGTCTTACCATTCCCACAACAATCACGCTTCGCCCTTCGGTGTCTTTGTGTACTTCCGCTATTTCAAAGTTAATTCCCTTTCGTATTAAAATGCTGACCCCTCGGGAATATGAAGAGTATTGTGAGCTTGACACCGATTCTGCCCATCTAGCACCCAGTGTTGAGGTAGTGTTGGCAGCTATGTGCGTCTCCTGTAGAAAGGCTATGTCAACGTGTAGTCTATCAAAATATGCGAATATCTGCCTTATCTTCTTAGGATTGCCCAGCCCTCTAACATTCCATGTGATTGCTTTTAGTGCGGTAGGTCGTGTCATCTCAGGTCTGTAATATGCCATTTAAATGCTGTGTCGCCTATGGCTCCAGGCGCAATCGATCCACAATGTTTTTGCATTTGTTGCAGTATACAGTGTTGAACAGTGTGTGCAATAGATGTCGAGGTCGCAATGCGTCTCTGACACAGTGAGTCAATTCGAACAACTTCCAATTCCCAGTCCCTCCCCCCACCCACTTTAGCACCCAAACTTTGCCAAAGCCATCCCCTTTTTGTAACCCAACTAGTATCAAAACTGGAGTCGGGGTGCACCCGCTTGGGGGTGTCACCAGGTGCACACATCTCCATCCACATAGTGGATGTGGACGGGTGCACGTGCTACTGTTCAATCCACAACGTCCTTTGTACCTCACATTTCCCGCCCGTTCTCATTCGTGGTTTTTTAGCAATACTGCAACCATTACCAATTGTCCCACCATGCTGTGGTGTAGCTCAATTCGAACAGGGTTTGTGTACTCTCCCCTGCTCTTCGCTCCCGCAGACTATGTAGTAGGGCGCACTTACAGCGTCGCGCCTTCAGTATCCTGAGTCAGTCTGCCAGTTAATGCCGTATAGCAACATTATAAGTAAAAGAAGCACTTTTTTGCGTGTCTCAGCCCTGCAGTCCCTCCCACGATCCCTGTCCTCCACAGACCACCAGGTTACTCACTGTGCATGGTTGCTGGCATGTTTTCAGTGCGCCGGCTAAGTTCGTTCGCAAGACACACTAGGGCCCCCGCCTGTCTCCGGCTTGGGGTACTTGTCGTGTGTCTCTCCGTGTAGTAGTGTCAATCTTGACACGCCTGAAGTTGGTGCGGCTTTGATGAGTTCCCCGCAGTGTGAAGTCCGTTATGTTGTATTGTTATTAGTCCTCCCAATTTCCTAGTCATTGTCGCTTTCCTGGTCAACTCGTCCTTGCGTTTTGCGCCGTCGTCCCAATTTCTTGATGTATTCCTGTGCAGCCTGCACCGTCCGAAGAATCACTGGTTTACCTTCACTTGTGATTTTGAGTTTTGCTGGATACAGCATCGCGTATTCAATGCCCAAGTCCCGGAGCTTCTTTTTCACTGGTGCGAATTCCTTGCGCGCTAGTTGCACCGCCATGGTGTGGTCTGGGTAGAATTCCAGGGTGTTACCTTGATACGTGATTACTTCCATGTCTCTGGCCAGTCTGAGGATTGTGTCTCTGTCCCTGTAGTTGAGCAACCGGGCTATTATCATGCGTGGGGGAGCACCCGGTTTCGGTTGAGGTGCCAGGAAACGGTGCGCACGCTCGATAAGGAAGACCGATGACAGTTTTTCATCTCCAAATAGGTCTTTCAGCAGCGCCTCGATGTAGTGTTCCATTTTGCCTGTGTTGGTGGATTCCGGCAGGCCCGCTATGCAGACGTTATTGCGTCTGGACCTGGCTTCTTGATCTTCCACCTTAGCAGGCAGGACTTCCATCGTTTTTTCCATACCTCCGCAAACCTTTGTTGTGGTTCTGGATTCGTCCTCTACTCTGGATATCCTTTGTTCCGCCTCCACAATCCGCTCATCATGTTTTTCTATTTTCGCAGCCATATTGTCCATGCGTTGCACCACGTTATCCAACTTGTTATTCATTTCTTGCAGGCTTTGTTGTATTGCCCTTAGGACTGTTTCCATGCCGGTCCCATCATTTGACTCGTGTTCCCCCTCCGCGTCTGATGCTGTCGCGGATGTTTTTGTCTGTTTCCTCGCTTCAAAGGGCAGCTTGGTCTGCTGTTTGTCGGGCTTCCCCATGATTTCGGTGGTCTGTAGCGGATCACGCAGGGTGGTCCCCGGGCTCATTGTCGCCGAGGGTCTCGCTGCAGTCAGGTTGCGCCGTTTTGGTGCTTTCGCCGTCCACTGTGAATTAGAGGTATTCATCAGGTACCTCGCAGGGCCGCATGGCCGCCTTGTTGCTGCTCTATATGCGGCGTGGGGCGCTTCTGGTGGGGTGTGGCGTCTACTGTCGCACCTCAGTGCTGTCTTCTGTGTCACCTGCTATGTTGGGAGTGCCTAATCGCGAGTTACTGCGTGTATGCGGAAAAGCACATGGTCACGTAGTAGGCTCCTGCTAAGTCAGCTAGTCTCGCCGTTCCCCAACAGTGTCCGCTCCTCGTGGGATGGTGCCCTCTATCATTGTCTGTATCGCTGGTTTTTAGAGTGAGTTCTTACTCTCTTGGAGGCTCTTGGTGTACCTCTTTTCATTTCTGTCTGGTATTGCGCTGGTGCCCTTCGCATTCCGTCATAGCAGGCATCTAGCTCGGGCATTCCCTCGCTTCCTCGACCGAGCGCTGCTCACCGCCCTCCTCCCGGTGCGCTCCCGCCTTTACCGCTACCTAGTGGCCGAGGCGCCCAGGGGAGCACTCCGTGCCTGCTTGTGTACCTGCTTGCTGAAAGCAACAGTCGTTCCTCGCTCCGGTCCTTTTGCGACCCTCTAATATCAGGCTTCAGTGTGGGCTCGTTAATCCTTCCCGCCGCCGCTCACATCTTGCGTTCCACTGCCGCCGCCATTTTAAGTCCCGTGGAACGCATATCGTCTAGCAGTGTTTACCGCGTCTGTGTTGGGTCGGGATCGCTTCTCCGGGGCTCAATCTGTTCGCGACGTTATTTGGCCTCACATAGACGGGGGCATTTCTTGTGGATTTTCGTTGGTTCGCCACTTTTCCCATCAGTTCCGTTTGTCGAGAGCGGCCATCTTGGATCTCTTCTCGCGTCTGAATCGTTTTTTCGTCGATAATTCTGTTAGTGGTGGTCTTCCATCACTTACAGCGTGTGGGTTGCCCATTCCGATGTCCAGTCATCCGTTTATCGTTTCTTTGGCGGTACTTTTGGAGGGTGTGGATCGCTTGTTCTGCACCCGTCCGGCGGAGTTGACTCACGAGCCAACCATCCTGCAGTGCGCCCTCTAGCGCCCCCGCCTACAGGTCATATTTAGACCTGATTTGTTGGTCTGTTTTGTGTGTGAAAATAGATTTGAGGGTAATGTATACACAATGGGAGAATCAACTGGTCCCACTCTAGGAGCTGCGCCACTGGGCAAATGTAGATATTGAAGTGCAGGCATAAAAGGCAGAACCCATGAACACACCTCAAGACATATTCTGGAGGGAACATTCCATTGCCCAATTTTGGGTGGCTAGAATTGCAAAGGAAGGACTGTTTCCATTCCACAGCTGGTCTACTGACGTCAGCCTATTCATTGAGTCTATTTAGCAGTATGTCATAGTCCACATTGTTGCAGGTTATTGAGAGATGAGGGGTAGGTGGACTGAGTTTTTGTTTTTGTCCATGGACAGAAGCAGCTCTTCTGTACGAGTCAGCAAAGTGTTATTTACACCTTGCAGGCCTGAAAACAGATTTGTGGTTATTTTGGAAGATAAGATTGAATTAAATGTACTATTGAAGCTCTCTCACAGCCTCACTCTGTGACTTTGCTAATGATATGAGATCTTCATGTTACATCCAATTTGATTTTGTCTACTGCTGAAACCATCTCCTGGACTTAAATTACATAATCATTGAATGGAAAGATCCAGGAGGGTAAATCATGAATTGACAATAGGTGAAGGTGAAAATATAGTCATAATTTTAGATTACTGTAAGTGTTACTTGTAAGAAACAGAGAAAGAAAAAGGAAAGGCAAATATGCACAGCTTTGGAATGCTCTGCCTCAGCCATTCCCTTTCCCCACCCTCAGTGAAGAACCCGCCCCCTTATCTTCAATGCAAACAGCAGGCAGTGACATTCAGTACTGAAGGTCCGAAAATGTATGCAAGAAACTGCTGGCTCATTATATTTGGATAGACAATAGAACCAGGACAGTTTGAGCCACCTCTTGGAGTTTTTAATCTGTCACCAGGAAATGTCTATGGCTGAGTCATTCAGGTCTTCTTTTGCACGTGGTGGACTAAATGCATTTTAAAGTGGCTCAAAACAACCTGCAAGTGCCTAAGAATCTCATATTTGCACAACAATGATGTTTAACATGTAAACTGTGACAACCCCACACATGTACATGAAGCAAATCGCCCCAGCTAACCACACAAGTGGAGGTGATGGGATCAACAAAGGTATGGAAACTTAGTTGATGGCTCAGAATACCAATAAAAGCTGGGAAAGGCTCCTGTTGTTCAGCTTTCGGGCTGGTAATGTGGAATACTTACTTTGTTTTCTGGCTGGTCATCAACCCCAGCTCGACTCCAGGCCTGTGTAATAATTTGCAAAAACAAACTATGTTACATTTATGCTTATTTGTGATTATTATAACATGTATACCACAGAAAATGTCTAATACCGTTTTTGAGGCTTAGGAATCTCCGGCTCTGTACGCAAGCATATCATTTTCTAATGGCATTACCAGATGATGAAACGTGTGTATATGTGAGTCTATTTCTTAAAGCCACAGTTTGGTCTAGGAGGTCGATGTTCTTATATACATTTTAGTAGAGTGATAAATGAGTGCTTGATTCCGTTTTAATCTTTACTTTGTTTATTCCAGCCAGTTTTTATTTAGACCGTCGGTCAATAATATCGTAAATCGGAAGATGTTCTGTATTTTGTTACAGCGTTTTAAGTACTTAGTATGTAATCTTTGCTACTTTTGCTCGTTAGTGGGAGCCAGAAAGGAGAAGGATCTGCCCCTAGATCGGGCTCGGCAAAATTCTGAAATACATAAAAGTTAAGATTAGAAGAGCGGTGAGCTCTCACAGGAGAATAGGGTTTGAGCGTCTCTTGGGTGTGGCTGGGACCCTTTTGGTTAAGTGCTCTGTGTGTGATCATAAGTGTTTTAAATTTGATCCTAGACTTGATTGGAAGCCAGTTGAGCTCTTTAAGCCTTTGACGGATAGAATGACATTTGGGGAAGTTCCTGTTGAGCCTGACTGCAGCATTTTGTGTATGCTGAAGTCGAGACAGCAGGATCTGATGAGCACCTAGGTAGAGTACGCTGGCATAATCCAACCTGGAGGTGATTCAAGTGTGTATAATACCTTTACGAGTTTCTAAGGGAAGATAGTTTATGACTTTTCTTAGGGATTTTAATAGACCGAAGCAGGTTGCTTCAGTTGTCTTTGTGTGTATCATAAAACCAATATTAATAAACAAAAGAGGAAAGGTGTTTGCAAAAGAGAACTACAAAGATATTTAGATACAAAAATTCTGTTCTTTTTAATAAGTATACATTTTAAAACCCTACATCATGTACAACCAAATTGTATACAAATTGACCAAAAGGAAAGCAAATTATACAATATCAATTAAAATATAATCACATAATATTTAAGAGAAAGAAAAGTGGCAATCAATACTCTCAACGCGTTTCGGCGTTTGGAAAAACGCCTTCTTCAGGAGCCACAAATTATATCTGAAGTATAAAATTGATAAAAATACAATCATTTACATAGGTTAAAAAGGTTTGTCTCGTCAACAATGAAACATCACACGAGACATAATCATATTAACAAATTTAAAAACAAATTCCTAAGCATCACACCTTCCCTACTTGCTATAGCAATATTATAATTGCCAGACAAGGTACAAAACTAAAATTCATATATTTGAGCAGTTGTTAACTAACTAGACCAAGCTAGATAAGGGCCTAGTAGCAAACAACCATCCTAGACTTCGATATTATTGGGACAGATGTATAGAAAGAGATGAAGAACTCAAGTCATTTCATTGCTAGATAATAATGACCGCTAAGTAAATCCTAAACTATACCACCGGCAATAATGTAGTACAGAGAGGACAATACTTACTATTAAAATATCTTCACATAGGCTAGAGCCAACTTGTATTTCCTTATTGGTTCTTAATGCAGTGATGTAGAAGATGTAACAATTAATGACTGCGGGTAGAAGGAGACATATATTACACACCATACACCATGGCAATGCAAAGCTATAATACAGCTTAATCATATGAGTAACGGATACACCAAAATGTGCTCACTTAAGAGATTATATTATTAATTGTGGTTGGAACTAGATGGTTTTAGTCATCACACCTAAGAGTCAGAGGTCCACTTTTGTAGTTCAGAATAAAGTATAGTCCTATAAACTTTCACTTAGAATCTATAACCCTCACCCTCAGAGTCTGACGTATCGGTGATGTTATTAACTCTCTGTGGGGCATTCCTAGATTCATCTATATAGTGATTTTGTTTGTAAAACTCTTTACCTAGATAAGGATATGCAGTTTCTTCAGTGTAAAATCTTTTATCCTTATTGAGCTTATCTGTTTTCCGTTTATTAAGGTAACTGGTAAAGGATTCTAACTCCTTATTGTATTCTTCTATTTTTTTCATTGCCTCATCTACCCCATTCAGTTGTTTAAGCTTTACTGACAGCGAAGGAAGTGTCAACCAAGGACCAACTGGTTTGTGTGATTACACATTCCACACTTAATGAACGTGTAAGACAGATTATTAATGCCAATTGGCATATTCTTAACTGCAATCCGACTTCCAAAAATATGCTGGTGAAACCCCTCTTTGCCCACAAGAGGAATAGGAATTTGAAGGACAAAATTGTCCATTCAAGGTTCAGAACTAAACAGACTAATGCAGGCCCTATTCAGAGATCGCTATTAAACAACCTCCCAATATGCGGAACAGTAAAGTGTTCCTCGTGTAAATCTTGCAACAATATCCTTGGTGGTGAAGAGTTTACCCACAATGGTTTTCTGGCCAAGGCAAATGACTTTTGGAATTGTAAAACTACAAACGTGGTTTACTTTATCCAATGTACATTTGGCTTAGGCTATGTAGGCGAAACCTGTAGATCTATTCAAGTGCGTCTGACTGAACATAGATCTGCTGTCAAGACAGGCAAATTGACAGCACCTCTTGTGAAGCATTTTCTTGACAAGAACCATAGACCGGATGACTTCCAATGGCGCATTTTGGAGAAAATAAGGACACCTGACAGTAAAGGTGGTTGCGCCATCAGAAAGAAAAAGGAAGTTTATTGGATGTTTGTTCTTAACACTTTCAAACAAGGATTAAACAGTGAAATTCCTTGGGAGAATGCGATATTTTAGCCATTTCTCCCTAAGTTTAATCGCAGCATTATTTTACTTGACCTGACAGTGGGAAATACCATTTGGTTACTGTCTAGTATATGAATTTTCATTCTTAAGTCAAATGTTTATTTGGTAGTTTTGATTTCATTTAGGAGATATTTAATTAGTGTAGGAGACATTTTTTTAATCTTTCAATGTTTCCTTTTATGAATGAGATTCTTTGCTAGTATGCAATTCCTCACTTAAGTCGACTGTCTACATGGCAGTTCGACTTTACCTAGGAGACAGTCAGTCAGTCAAAACTCTTTATTTCGATTATTTAAAATCATAAAAGAAGCAGCAATACATACATTCATTTATGCATAAAATCAATAAGATGAATACGGATAAATAAATATATATATACATTTGCGAACAGTCATATATATACATTATTTACAATTCATGACTAATGCGAAACATTACAAAAACTAAAAACATAATTTCACTTTACAGAATAAAAGGAGCAAAAGGAACCCCCCCTCCTCTCAGACTGCTGTACCTAATGCATGTCGATACCTTTTTTAATATTTACTGTAGCTGCGGCCACTAAGAAAATGGCTACGCTAAAAATAATGTGCACGCTACTCAGCAGTTGCAGATGTAAAAGTGCGGGTCTGACCTGCAGAAACCTCGCTTCACGTAGTATTGGACATAAGAATTTTTTATGTGCTATAGAAAATTTTTCACAGAACATAATCAGGTGAAGAGTGTCCTGTATTAAAAAAGTATCGCAGGAGCAAGGTGGGGAGTCCTCTGGTTTACCCCACTGTGGGAAAGTTCCTAAGGTGAGGTGAATTAAATTAAACCTAAATCTTGTCAACAGAAAGCGATGGAAAGGCTTGGTGACAATCTTCAGGTAAGGTTCAATGGCTGGGGAGGTCTGTAAGACATAAATACTTCTAACTCCTGATTTTTTAAGCTCCATGTCTTCCCTTCCTGCCTCCAACATGATCTGGAAATTATGTTTAATCCACGCCAGGTCCTGTTTCCTTATTCCCTCCGGTGCTGTGTATAGTTCAGGACGTCCCAGTCTAACACACGCCGCTCTAACGTATGCCAGCCATGGGATGTTATCAGCCCTATCGAGGGCCAAGCAGTCTTTAAGGATAAGGTGGTTCAGAGTAATTTCCTCATTGAGCCACGTCTTGACCCAACAAATCAGTGGGGCTGCTTTTAGGTGGTCTGCTATATAGCCCAAGCCTAATTCTGAGTGTACAGATAAAGTCGGTGACGACTGCGGTACCGCCAGCAATGATCTAAGGAACCTGTTTTCAACTATTTGTATTTTGTCCACAGGCGCATAGCCCTAAATCGACGCCCCATAGGAGGCAATCGCACAGCACTTAGATTTATATATTTTAAGCATAGCCTCCATGGGCCTAGATCCCAGCCTTTTGGCAAAGCTAAGGAGGGCTGCTGTTGATCTTGCTACAGCATTGCTTTTATGCTTATGCTGAGGTCCCCAGTTACCCTTCTCATCGAAGAGTACTCCCAGGTAAGTGAACACCGGAACCCTGGAGACCTCCTCTCCCAGGCATCTGAATGTTTTAACCTTAGGGGTCTTCCTACGGGCCCCGACAATCATTACATGGGATTTATTACTATTTACTTTTAGGTATAGGGACTCCATAAAAGTACCAAAATTGTCCAGCAGCCTCTGTAGGCCCAGGCCTGTGCGTGCAATAAGTACAGCATCATCCGCGTACAGGAGGACCGGGATACCCGAGCCCCCTGCACGTGGAATATCCGCACTAGCCCCTACTAGAAATTTTTCCAGGCCATTAATGTAAATCATGAACAGTAGTGTCGTGTATTTCTATAGGTTCTGATTCGATCCCCCTATTCCTGACCCTATTCTGGTTAAACTTACTAGCTAGTTAACTAACAGTCAGCCCATGAGGCAAGAAATCCCCCATGATGCAGATACCGTTATCTGACGCAGTCACACTACGGCACAGGAACGTGTTATCTGATTAGGTCATAACGCTTGAGATCTAATTAGACAAGCGACATTCCTCCAGCCCCTGATAAGGCATACGACGTTCTCATAACAAATCAAACCTATGACAACCTGGATAATCCGTGCGGCCATTGTTTTGATTTCACAGAGAACTTTAGTAAAGAATGTGCTAACGAGCAAGTCGTATGACATCTTTATTGACGTACCTATGTCCATCCTTACGTCAATCTCGGCACCTTTAAGGTATAAATATTGCCGACCTTGCCCTATGCAAACACACGCGTGGTGACAAGACGGAGCAGCCATACTTGCCGAAGCCGAGAGCAGAAGCAGACCCCGCAGGCAGCAGCCCCGCCTTCCTGACGCGCTGAGAGACGCGCTGCTATCTCAAGCCGAGAGACCCAGCACCGGCGCTTCTGGGCAGCCCTCGCAGGCAGCCTGGAATATCGAGAGCAGAGAAAGAGATACCATTCCTCATTCATCCTAAATTCCAGGTACAGAACTGAATAACCCCTCCTAGAGAATTCTTTAGTTATTCACTTGGCAAAAACAAACTTAACTTAAACTGTAACTTTCTATTCCCGCCCACGCATTAGACTTAGGTCAGGTACACGGGGTAGGCGTATTTAGAAACACCAGTTGAGTACGTTTAGTCAAATGTATATGTGTATGTAAATATATTTTAATCATTTTAAACATCATATGGCTCAGAAACCATATCAATGTTTTTACAGTATTATTTTATACTATTGCTTCTAATGTATGCACTTTACTTAACTATAAGTATTGCAATAATATCGATCCATTTCTCTTGTACGAGAAAAGAGACTGATCAATAAATAACATCTTTTATTGAACACGCCCGTCTCTTCCTTTTCTCTACATTCTGATGAGACTAAGAATGCACGTACTGACTGAGTAAAATAATTGCCTTGTGCTCACACGACTCTCGAGATTGACTCTTGATTAGGGGAGAGCAAAGTTGTCATGTTCTATGGTTGTCAGAAACTAAATCCCTTCTTGTCTAATCAGGGGAGTTCATCCTTCCTTGAACATTCGAGAAAGTTTCTAGCGAACTCTGAGCTTAGCTGGCAAACCCAAAAATTAAGTCTAGTATCGACAGTAGTAGACCTAGTTAACGTCTGGCCTAGGCCTTTACTGCTGTAGGTACTATTCCAATGCGCAGAGCCTATTGGGAAAATAGGAGCTACACTACATGGCGCCCAACGCGTTTGGAAAGGGCGATAAAACTAACGTAAGACATTTAGAGTAACTCAGTCGTGCTTTCTCACTCAGACCCCTTCTCCCAAATACTCCAAAGACGTCTGGAGTGGGTGAAAGGTTATTATATCCTCCAAAACCTCGCAGGAGGGAACTCCTATGTATGGTTCTTGGTCTAGTCAACGTTGAAGGATAAACAGTTCCAGAATATTGTGCACCTAATCTCTGTTTCCATAAAGAAACCTGATCTGCAAATAGACATAATACCATCCTGTCTGTAAAATGGGAGACAGTGATGGAGAAAGAGAGGCAATTAGATTAGCTACTGAAATAGCAGCAGCTGATACTACAGCACTCGATGCAGACCCGGATATAATACTCATCCAGGTCGCCAAAAGGAGAGCTATAACTCTAAAACTTATAGAAAATGGACTGACACCTAGAGGTGGTACAGTCATATTCGTAATCGAGGCACACGAATATCGGCAGACAGAGGTATACTATACATGGATACATTTTCCAGCAGCAAATGCTGTAACAAAGTACTTCCACTATTACAAAGTAGAGGAACCTCCTAATGAGTACACTCCTTTCGAGGAGGTGGAAGTACCACTCAAATTCCAAGAGCATTTGCTCTTATTTGATGGCGCCCTAATACATAACAATCACATTACAAGGCTCGGTCCTTTAGGAAGACCAGGAGCAACGTGGCCGGTCCTAGCCGGATACACACCACATCCAGACATCGAAAGAATGCCTGCAGCAGAGCTGTTAATACAGCTAAAACAACTACTAAAAATTCACAGACAATTAGTTCAGTATGTAATGCGGACTTCAACAATTCAGCCAGCGATTAAACTTCCACAGCTGACCCCTCACCAGGGGAACACAAATAAAATTACACCACAGAACATCCAATCCTGCCTAGGTAAAGTTCCAGCTAAACGGGAACAAATACCATTCTGGTTGGCACAGAAAATTACCCAAATAGAGGCGGTGTTTCCTGACACCACCCCGCTGGAAAAACACAGGATTCTGACTATATGTCTCCCAATGGGAATCGCACCACACATTGAGGACTGTGACACTTGGGGTACAGTCTTTGCTTCCATCTATACAAAAACGCACGGTGTTCCATCCATTTCGGTAATACCAGATGTGCTAAAACAAATTCAAGATGAATACGGTCCAGAACCTGCTTTAACTCTTGGTATGAAATTACTGAAAGACTTCAAGCAAGTCTCGGCTATATTACTAGCCAACATAAAAGGTGAAGCAGCAAACGTGGCGATCCGCCAGAGGTTAAAAGAGACAGATATAGCAGACCAACCAGCTGAAATTGCCAGAATCATAGAAAAATCCTATGAAGAACTAGGCAGAGATAGTCTAGGTGGAATACCAGTAAAACCGCAACTGACTACAAGTCCAGAAAAAATATTTTTTAATAGTAATTCACCAAAAAAGAACTGGGATGGAAATAAACAATCCAATCCTAAAGAAAAGAAATTCCAGTCCAGAGGAAGGTCTCCTAGGCGAAGAGAGAAATCTCCAAACCCGAGACAAAGGTCACCTCAGAGTGAACCCTCTGGGAATAGATATAACCTTAGAAATAGGGATAATATTAAAAAACCTGATAGATATCAAGACATTGATACACGTCCCTCTCAATCTTTTCAGAATTCCTCGCAGAAATCGGAAAGAAGAGGACGATCAGAAGAGCACGCCAAGTCCAAAGACAAGGAACCTGCTCAACTGAAAAAGAAATCACAATTTCCAAAAAAGAAGGTAGCCAGTATCAAGGTAGTTAACAATGCCGAGAATACTGAGGACACAACTGAAAAACGGAGAATGGGCTCAGACAATGCTAGACAGCGCAGCAGAGGTGAGCATAGCTCGCAAAGTCCTTATGAATCATCTGGAGACAGTGGACACGAATGAATACCTTCAAGTGGAAACTGCAGACACCAGAGTTAGCAAGCCCCACAAAATATACGAGATAACATTACGTATAGAGGGAGATAAGACTAGGAAAATAAGGGGACTATTTTGGGATAACCTATCCAAGGGCTATGACATCCTTCTAGCTGAAAAAGACTGGCCACCGGAGTTTGTCAGGGAGTGCCCTCATGGCGAAGAAGTAATTATGCCTGCCTTCTCGAATCAAATACCGATTCATAAAAAATATACACTTGCTAGAAAGTGGGCAGTGGCCTTAGCACCTGCTTTATATAAAAATCATGTAGGATGGGATGAGGATTCTCCTCCTCACAAAGTCCAGTTAAAATCACAACCTACTGCACAAAGGCAGTACCCAATTAAGCAAGAAGCTAAAAAACAAGTAAATGAAATACTAGATCAGCTAGAATACCAGGGGGTGATTGAAACTTGCACCTCACAAATGAACAATCCTTTGTTTCCGGTCTCCAAACCAGACAATTCATATCGTCTAGTTTTGGATTACCGACACCTTAACACATGTTGCAAAACTTTTGCAGTGCAAAACTCACACAGTGCTGCACTAATGAATAACATAGTGCGCAAAAAATACAAAACAACCTTGGACATCTCCAATGGATTCTTTTGTCAAAACATAGCACCAGAGAGCAGATATTTAACTGCATTTTCAGTAAATGGCACTCAAAAACAATTCTGTCGGTTAGCCCAGGGGTACAAGAATAGCCCGGGGGTATTCTCAGCGAGAGTAACAGAATTACTACAACTATATGATGATGAAGCATTATCTTATGTCGATGACATTTACTTAACAGATGATGACTTGGAGACTCACTTGAAAAGAGTGAACACCATAATACTTGGTTTCGCTGCAGAGGGTTACAAATTCAACTTCAAAAAGTCCAGAATTGCCCATCTGACGGTCCTATTCTTAGGATATGAGTTATCAAGTGAAGGCAAAAGCCTGGCAGACAATTTCCTAGAGAAATGTGCCGTAATCCAAGCTCCTAAAACACTAAAAAACCTACAGTCAATTCTAGGCTTCCTAAATTTCGAAAGAACATATATTGCAAATTACGCAGAAAGGGTCAAACCCCTTTACGATCTAATTAAACCAGACTTTAAAAGATCCAGTTGGACTCAAGCACACACAGAAATTTTGAGATCCTTACAAACAGACATGCTAATTAAAACAAAATTAGAAACCCGTGATAATACACGCAACCTTGTGATCCGAGTCATCCCAGGGAGATGCGGATTCACATACCTAACCTCTAATGAGGGAGATAAGGTACCAATTGCATTCAAATCACATTTGTACACAAAAGCTGAACAGAGATTCAACAACAAAGGAAAAATTGTTCAAGCAGTTCAAACCGCAATAGCTAGAGAAAAAGACATAGCTGACGGTAGACATATCACAGTCAGAACAGCAGAATCAGCCTTTGAGGCATTAACAACACCGTGTAATTTACCAACAACAACATTGGATCCAGAATGGTTACAATGGGTAAATTCAATCACAACGGACAAAGTATATTACTTCTTTGATCCAGAACTAGAAGAATTAAAAAATCTAAAATATGAAAAAACGTATCCTCTGCCAATCGACATTCTGCCTCTACGACATTACGCCTGTGTAATCTATACAGACGGACATGCTCAACCCTCCGTTTGGGGAGAACATGCATACAATCCCACATGTGAGATTACAAAAGAAGTGTGGCACGGAGGTAAACTAAGACCTCTATTAACAAAATCACACTCAGTAGAAACTAATTCAGAACTACAAACTGAAATAATAGCTTTGAAAATGGCGCTAGATAATGCGGATCGCGAATTCCCGACACTTATAGTGTCAGATTCATATTTCTGCGTCAAAGCATATAACAAGGATTTGCAGACATGGATTCAGAACGGTTACAAAGATGACACAGATGCACCAATAAAGCAGAGATTGCTCTGGGAACAGGTAGCTCTTTTGAAAAAAGAACTACCAAAGACTCACGTGACACACTCACTGAGTCACCAGCGTGATGGCGTTCACGTTGTAGGGAATTCATTGGCTGAAACAGCCGCAGCGGCAGCCAGTAAACCGGCTCCCGTAGATCGAAAAAAGCGTACATTAAAATACATTGACGGCGAAACATTGCTGGCAGTAAAAACGTCATCAAAAGGCGACTGCTCGGCGTTACCGATCAACTATCCACTCAATTACACATACATCATAGATGCAAACTCCATTCCTTTTGCTCGAATCCCTTGAGTGGGGGATAGAGTGATTCCAAACATGGACAGGAGAAACTTGTTAATCGCAGACGCACACATGGGCGAGGGTCTCAGACACCTTAAATTAAAAGATTCTCTGGAAGAATTACAATCACGGTACTGGTGGCCAGGCATGAGCCTGCACTACACCATGTTTGTAAAAAACTGCCCAAACTGCAACAGAGATCGCAGTGGGGAGAGAAGCAGTTTAATACCTCGTCGTATCAAGGCAGATAACATCACCACTAAAAAGAATGGCTTGCGATTAACATATACAGGCTAGTTCCCACTTATAATGTAGATCCACAGCACTCGGCTGACGTCCGGACTGTTATACAAGATTTGCGAGTCTAATTGGCATATACGCTAAGAGCATGCTACGTTCGACCATTTTTTTTTTCCTTTTCTCAGGCAATCCAGCCTGGGGGGGGAAAGAATGGCCAAATGAGCACAGCCCAGCGGGAATCTTCTCACTTCCTTCCTGAGGGTATGGGATGGTGTAAAGAAAAAACCAAGACAGAAAGCAATCTATAATAGAAAGGATATTAGGTTCGGGAGCTGGGTGGGTCAAACATCTAATAAGTGTCCAACGTAGTCTAAATAACTTGCCAAGAAATTCTCTGAAGGGATTCAGTCCGTACGAATTATTATTCGGAACTAGGATGTTGATCTCTGACCTTGATAGTCAGACTTCAGTGGTAACAGAAAAAAGCTTTGATGTCAAAGACCGTTTGGCTATTTTGCAGGACTTAAACAAAACAAGAAAAGACCTGAGCAACATACAGTTGAAAGAACAGCCAACGACCACTGAAGAATCACCACCTGTCCCAGCAAGACCTGTCTGGATTCCAAAAGTCGGGGATCTAGTCAGGGAGAAGATCGCGGTAAAGAAGGAATTTGGGCCTTCTTACAGAAAAGCAGTTCCTGTATTGTCTGTCAACGGGACAAGATCAGTTGTACTACCGCCACTTGCTGGAAAAAAGGAGAACCGAGTTGTATCCATCGACCTGGTAAAACCACAACATGTGGCCGATAACCAACAGTAGGCCAAGTGGACTCCCAATAAGTAGCAGAACACCAAGGTTTGCTACCAGTACAGAGGTCCTATCAAAGAGGCTCATCACATTCGAAACGCCTACAGAAGAACAACAAGGACTATGCAACAATGCAATAGAACTTAGACCTCTGAAAACCCAAATAAAGACATTTAGCAGAGACACACCAATCTATACAGAAGTACCAAGTGAAAATGCGAGAAACAAAAATCCTGAACCAATTGGAACAATTGACAGAACTGCATCCGGTTACTTCATCAACTTCGATGATTCCTCTGAAGGCTTCAGCGAACAAAAGACACAGCCATCATCAAAATCCTTTAAAGACAAAGCTAAGGAACTTTTGAAACAACTGAAAGAAACATATCTAGTTTCTCCATGGATTGAATTTTGGGTGGGTTTTGGTGCATTTATCCTCATACTTTGGCTCATCATGGTATTTACCTTGGGACGCTTCATTGAGGGAAAATATGCTAAAATGGACACAGCAAGTCAGAACATCAACTTGGTCCTCAAACCACACACATCTTCACACGTCGAGAAAAGAGAACTTTCTTCAGAACTTTCTTCAGCCAACTTCACAGCAATTCCAATATCTGGTGGGGTAGCCTGGGACAACACTGACTATGAAATTTATGGTCCGGTCGAGATCCTGAAATATCCACACCAAATCAAGATCTCCTTGAGTGACTTTGCTAAACCAAACTCATTTGCTGATGATTGGGACTTTGAAAGTATAAACAATATGATGTCTGACTTAGTAATGTCTGCTAAATTTACAAAACATGATTATTTGCAGGGTTCTACAAATTATGACAGCATGTACTGCTATAACCATTATGGTAACCATTTCTTGCATAAATCTGCACAACCTAGAAATGTTTTAAATTTTAATCAATGGGAACATTGTGCTACACCTCCAAAAGGGAGCTCTAGAACCGTGTATGGCAAATATTCATATTTTTCAGGTTTTAACATAACTAATGCTGAAACATTTTATTACAAATTGTCAAACAAGACAGGGATGAAAACCATGATAACCAACACAAAATTGATATATTCAGATTCTTTCTTTGAAAAAATGAATACTTTTGGATTTGATTATTGGGACAAAAATGTTGATTTGAAAAGTGTTTGGGGTACAAAAGAATGGCAAGTACAGGGTATAGAAGCTTTGTTTAGAGCCTGCATGATCCCAGAACAAATGATATTTTTAAATGACACCGTTCAACAAACCACCTGTCTTGGCTTAGCCAAAATCAAAGATTTAAATAACCTGTCTATTCCAAAGCCAATAATGTTTAGCAATAACTCTGAAACAGATGAAGAAATAGACATAAACCATATACTTAACCAAAACAGAACACATCCTGATTGGAAACAATGGTTGATCTGGCCCACAGATACAAATAACTGTCAAGATAGATTCCTGAATAAAACACAGGGTTTCAAAATGAACAGGCCAGACCCTAGATATCCCCAAAGACATCACCCAGGGATAATAACAACCTACAGTGTGGGCAAATTATGCCTTCAATGGCTACAAACTTCCACACTGCCTGAAATTAAGCAACACCTAACTTTACTTACTGATGGTGCTGACTTGCGTGATTTCATAATGGGACCACGCAAACAGCGTCAAAATCGTTTCATAGCAGCCTCTGTATATGCAGCATACAATGAGGCCTGGAAGGTTACTCAAATTGAGACAGCAGAGAGAATACGGGAAATTGACCGTATTAATTTGGAAAAATCACTTTCTGTAGTGGACAATGGGTTAATGACTCTGTCCTCCAGAATTTTTTCATTGGACAGCATTGTGTCTTCAGCAATCGATATATTATCGCAAGACTTACTGTTATTACAACATGGTCAGTCACAATTGCGTTCTATTGTACAGCTTGGCTGGACGTTACAAAATCTGCGTTCAGGCTATGTGCCTTGGCGTTTAATCAACACAACGTCACTATTTCAAATCTTTAACCTTACTGATAGACAGATCGGTATGGCGCAGAAGGGTGCTGATTATACAATCTTGAGCATTGAAAAACTAGAAAGATTACCGTTGACAATGTCAGAACGACCTGTCAGTGAATGGATAATCCACGGAATCATAAATATTCCAATCTCAACCTTCAGGTTTCAATACTGCCAAAAATATATACAGGCTGGCATGTACGAGAAATTGGGAAAGGGGTACCTTAAAACAACATGGAACCTGCCCTATTCACATGCATGTGTCAGTAACAAAGGACAGAAAGTGTTTCTTAGTGGCAACAATTGTGCTATGTCACTAAGCGGCACGCTTCTGTGTAACGGTATTAGTTTGCACGGAGCCTGTGAAGGGAATTCATACAACCTTTCATGTCACCAGCAAGGCGCACCTGCAACTGAAATAGAACCATTCTTTCAAAGACTCTATAATGGGAGTTACATTCTTATTGTAGACCGCAGATGCTGTAGTCTTATGCCCGGGACTCCTTATCTCGTCACTACGACGGCGAAGGTCAAGTGCTGTGGACGTTCTTTGTTTCCCAGCTCCTTTCCAGACAGGGAGGCAAGGGCATGGCCCGGTCTGAAAATTACTTCTATTCGAATAGACACTTTAAGCAGAATGAAAACAGTGCTTCTTCAGACGCCTACAAGGCTCACGTCATCTAAAGAAACGTATGATCTACAAGTCGCAAGGACGACTGCAGAGATACATACATTATTATCAACTAATTCCCCCGTACATTTCGCGGAAATTCTGAGCGAAATCTTAAATATTTCTGATACCACTGGGGTCTCAAAGGTATTTAAGACAGTATTTTCGATGGCATTAACACCATTCAAAGCCATACTGGGTATTTTTCCAGACTTCGTCCATTCGATTTTTGGCGGACTTCCCTTGATCCTGGGACTAATTGCAGGAATCCTATTCCTAGTCCTTATTTTTCGTTATGGCAACCCATGTCACAGATCAAACTCTCGCGACAATGGAAGATACGATCCTAGCCATTCGATACCGGGACCGGATATCAAAAATCCTGGGACTATCCCGGCTTAGAGACCTAAACATGACTTGGTTTCTATCATTTCGACCAATGTGGCAAAGGTGTGTTTTACCTGTACTAAGGTGTCTGCTATGCGGAGAAGAATGCGTGTTAGACACCTGTCTGACGCTACAATCGGATGCGCCGGTGGATGCAGATACACTGTTGGTTCCTACCAAGGTTCACGCACTGTGCTGCCCTCAAAGGCTGCCAATTCTGATGACGGCATTCCTGGAATCTTCACCACTGCGATTGAAGAGTAGTGAAGTTCAAGATGAAAGCAGCATCGAACAGGTACGACCTTCTGTCAGCAATGCAAATCAGAATGTCAATGGAGACAATCATGCGCATGAATGCATGGTTACCCCTATTTCCGACTTAGAGGAACTTTCCCATGAAGCTGTTGACAGTTTTTTCGAAAGCCTGAATGATATGATGTTCTCTCCGGAACAGAAATAGAGACTTTTGAGTAAACTCGCACACGGCGTTCCCTGAATTCGGCCTTCAACTTTAAAAATAAAGTCACATGAACAATTACAATCCAGTTCACGGACAGCAACTTTTTTCAGCAAGCCCCTAAAATATTTTTCTATATATTTTTTCCCGGGACACTGATTTTCTGCTTAAAGTAAGAGACTATTCCTAGAGAACTAAGATTTCTATTTTAGATACTTTATAGACTTTATAGACTTTAGCTGCCCGCTGGTATGTTCGCAATAGATTTTATGTGATGAAATGGTTTCGACTTTTTTTCTGTATAGCCATATTAAGAGCCATTTCATGTGTATTTCTCATATACCAACAAGCAATAATACATAACAATGCGTGTTTACTTTTGCATTTAATTCATAGCTTAAGTGCATACAATATATATGACTGCAATTTTTCAGTATATTTGAAAATTTCGAAATGCATTTATGTATTTTGGGGTGGTAAGGTATACACTATACTCTATAGTATGTTGTACTATGTTATACTATGCATAGATTAGTAGATATGACCATAGTTAGCGTGGAGTGGGTGTCGTGTATTTCTATAGGTTCTGATTCGATCCCCCTATTCCTGACCCTATTCTGGTTAAACTTACTAGCTAGTTAACTAACAGTCAGCCCATGAGGCAAGAAATCCCCCATGATGCAGATACCGTTATCTGACGCAGTCACACTACGGCACAGGAACGTGTTATCTGATTAGGTCATAACGCTTGAGATCTAATTAGACAAGCGACATTCCTCCAGCCCCTGATAAGGCATACGACGTTCTCATAACAAATCAAACCTATGACAACCTGGATAATCCGTGCGGCCATTGTTTTGATTTCACAGAGAACTTTAGTAAAGAATGTGCTAACGAGCAAGTCGTATGACATCTTTATTGACGTACCTATGTCCATCCTTACGTCAATCTCGGCACCTTTAAGGTATAAATATTGCCGACCTTGCCCTATGCAAACACACGCGTGGTGACAAGACGGAGCAGCCATACTTGCCGAAGCCGAGAGCAGAAGCAGACCCCGCAGGCAGCAGCCCCGCCTTCCTGACGCGCTGAGAGACGCGCTGCTATCTCAAGCCGAGAGACCCAGCACCGGCGCTTCTGGGCAGCCCTCGCAGGCAGCCTGGAATATCGAGAGCAGAGAAAGAGATACCATTCCTCATTCATCCTAAATTCCAGGTACAGAACTGAATAACCCCTCCTAGAGAATTCTTTAGTTATTCACTTGGCAAAAACAAACTTAACTTAAACTGTAACTTTCTATTCCCGCCCACGCATTAGACTTAGGTCAGGTACACGGGGTAGGCGTATTTAGAAACACCAGTTGAGTACGTTTAGTCAAATGTATATGTGTATGTAAATATATTTTAATCATTTTAAACATCATATGGCTCAGAAACCATATCAATGTTTTTACAGTATTATTTTATACTATTGCTTCTAATGTATGCACTTTACTTAACTATAAGTATTGCAATAATATCGATCCATTTCTCTTGTACGAGAAAAGAGACTGATCAATAAATAACATCTTTTATTGAACACGCCCGTCTCTTCCTTTTCTCTACATTCTGATGAGACTAAGAATGCACGTACTGACTGAGTAAAATAATTGCCTTGTGCTCACACGACTCTCGAGATTGACTCTTGATTAGGGGAGAGCAAAGTTGTCATGTTCTATGGTTGTCAGAAACTAAATCCCTTCTTGTCTAATCAGGGGAGTTCATCCTTCCTTGAACATTCGAGAAAGTTTCTAGCGAACTCTGAGCTTAGCTGGCAAACCCAAAAATTAAGTCTAGTATCGACAGTAGTAGACCTAGTTAACGTCTGGCCTAGGCCTTTACTGCTGTAGGTACTATTCCAATGCGCAGAGCCTATTGGGAAAATAGGAGCTACACTACAGTAGGGGGGCCAGAATACAGCCTTGTCAGCCTGGAACTAAAATTTTCCGTACATCTGCCTTCCTGGGTAACCCTAACAGCCGCCACTAGATCTTGGTGGAGGTCGCTAAGGAAGTACACCAAGGGTGCATCTACTCCCATATCCAATAAAATACGCCATAGTTTGGAGTGGTTCACCAGATCGAAGGCTGATGATAGATTCATGAACCCAAGGTATAAAAAGCCCTCTTTTGCTATGGTGTACTTATTAATCAAGAGATGTAAATTTAGGCATTGGTCTATCGTGCTTCTATGTTGTTTAAAGTCGTACTGGAGGTTCGAGAGGACCCCCCTGCCATTCATCCAGTCTCCCAATTTCTGCAAAATGACTCTGCCCATGATCTTAACGGCAGAGTCCAGCAGGGAGATTGGCCTATAGCAGGCGGGGTCCCCTCTGCTCCCCTTTTTGAAAATGGGCACAATAATTGATGAAGCCCAAGAGATAGGGAAACCCACTAAAGATGCAGCATTGAACACATTAGCTAAAATCTTTGACCAGAAGTTAGGGTACATAATGTAAAGGTCCGCAGGAACCCCATCGGGTCCTGGGGCCTTATTTTTTGATGTGTCTCTAATAGCCCTTTCCACTTCTGCCGGGACAAATTTAATAGGGGTTGTGGGACAGCCAGGGATGGCTATTACCGGAGTTGTCTCCTGATGTTACTTATCTCCATAAATGCTCTTAAAGTGCTTGAGCCAACTATTGTCTGGTATTACACATTCCGTGTCCAAATTATCACTCTCTGGAAAGAATGGCTGATTTATTGTAGCCCAGAATTTTCGGCTATCCCTTAGTACGTCAATAGACCGCAGATTATCCCAAGCTTCTTCTTTTATTTCATGTTTCCGCCTATTGATTGGTTCTTTATATTCTTTGCGGAGGGAGGATACTAAAGCCCTGTCCCTCGGGGTCCTCTTCAACGCAATAAGAAGCGCCTCATGGGCCCTTGAGCATAAAGAGTCAAACCATCTCTGTGTCTTCCTGGGATGAGGCCTACTCCCCTTATGTAGGTTTACCGCAACTTGCTTACAAATTGCGGTAAAGGAGGTTATTGTTCCTTGTCCCACAGCCTGCTCATCCAAACAGATGCCAATATTCGTTTCTGCCTTAGCAACCAAATCCTCAAAAAAGGCCTCCGGTACTACCGCCTCCCACTTTAACCGTCTACCTTGGTCTTTTGAAGTTAGGTCCCTTGCTGTCTCTATTCTTTGATCAGTACTGACAATCTTAAGCCCCAGGTCTACTTCCAATACAAGGGGGTTGTGATCACTGAATATTGACGTGACCACTTTATAGATCAGGGTCTTGGTCAGAACTAAGGGGGATAGGAAGATGTAGTCAATAATAGATTTAGCTCCTCGTCCTATAAAGGTAGGGAAACTCTCACTACCACTTTCCTTGCCTGGTTCAAGTAAATTTAGGTTGGAGAGTATTTCCTCCAGATCCTCGCCCTGTTTACCGTGTTCAAAGTGGGGTACCCTCCCAAACATATGTCCGTCAAGACCATCCCCATAACAATCCCACAAACAGGGGTGTATATTAAAATCTCCCATTAAAAATATCTCTGGCACAAAAGAGTTATTACACTTGTAGACTGACAGAAATTGTTTAAATACATTAAAATGCTCCTTCTGTATGGAGCCTTACATGGCATTATATAGGTTGATCAACAAATAATACTTATCGGAGACACACCATTCTAATATGAGGAAATTATCTGACACCCCATTAAGTTTTCTGAATGTTCCTGCCAGGTTTAAAGAGATAAGGAAGAGTAATCCCCCTTTGGCCTCCCCGCAGTCCCACGAACCGCAGGGGTGGTAAAACTATAATAGCCGTCCAAAACAAAGCTACACTCTGGATCCCAGGTTTCCTGGAAAGCCAGGATATCGAATTGTTTTATAAATAGCAGCCAGATGGGGTCAATATTTTTGGGTTTAATTCCTGCCACATTCCAGCTTAAAATTTTACATGGGTCTGGGCAGTTATTTTCTATGTGATTAACCCCACCTAACCCAGGTCCCTGGCTAGAGATTTCAGGTCCCAGTCAATCATTACACTCTATTTGGGACAGAGGTGAAAATCGGTTACCAAGCTCTACCTCCCCCCGGGGTTGGTGATATACCGGAGATGCTGATGGAATAATTATAGGTACAGGATCCCCTCCATGTGTACAACCCTGTGCAATTCTTGTCTGTGCACTCATCATAGCCTGGTATGATGGGGTACATTTGTTATTGGGACGGGTATGATACCTAGTAGATGGCTGCAGGTTTCTAAAGGCCCTCACTGGTGGGTAAAAAAAAACCAAGGGGAGTGGTCTTATGCCTTTGTGATCTAAGTCTGAACCATCCCAAAATAGTCTATCAGCCATGTACCTATTATTAAAGTTCACCACCACACAATCCCCCGGAATGTTCTTGGGACAGCGCCCGACCCAGCAAACCCTCCTTGCCATAATGACAGTACTTGCGACAGGAGGCAATACAACACAGAAATGTTGTTTTGGGTTTTAACAGAAATTCACATGAAAAGTCACATTTGGTTAATACAGATTCACGTGAAATACTGGTAATAATGTAAACTAGAGGACTATGGAGAATAATGCATTTCTTTTAATTGTTAATTCACAGTTACCCCTGACGAAGGGCTGGAAATAAGCCCAAAATGCATTGGGTCTTAATAAAGAATTGCTGCTCGGAACTACTTTTTGCATTTTCTTATCGTTTTCCCGAAGAGGCCCGGATGGGCACACGTGACAATGAGAAGTAGGGAAAAATGCAGTATGGGACACATGTGGATTAGTAAAACGGATTTAAAGACAAGAAGAAACTTTGGCAAAGATTGTGGTTAAAATTTACTGGATTACATTTTTATGAAATGGTAAATGGATCTAGTATCCAATCCAGCAGTACGACTGGGAGTGGAGCGTGGACAAAGCGCTCCCCACAGCATGAACTTTCCAAAAGGGGCATTTTAATTATTGTGGCTAAAAATCCGACTTTACCATCAAAGAGGGTTTTAAATTATAATTCTTTAGGCACCAAACGCGAGATTCCTACCTGCTTCCAATTGAAAGTTTTCACTTATTAAATGTAATAAGTTAACCTACTGTTATCCTATTTGAGAGGCAGGTCTTGTAGTACTAAAAAGACAATTTAAGAGGTTTTCACTACTGACACATGTAAAAGTTAAATGTTTATATCCAATAATTTAAATACACTGCAACTTGCCCTATGAACTGTTTATGGCCTGCCATAGGGGTGACAATGTGTATTGAAAAAGAAGGTTTAGGCCTGACAAAAGGTTTAATTTGTGAAATTGAAATAGCAGTTAAAATCTGCACAACAAGCTGCAATGACAGGCTGGACAAATGTTTAACAGGCTAGTTAAGTGGGACGTACAATCAGTGCTGCAATGCCATTAGAAGCATATAATTTACAGGCCCAGGTACCTATACTACCACTTTTCTAGAGACTTACAAGTAAATTAAGTGTGTGAATTGGGTGTAAGCCAATTTTACCATGTTTAAAGGAGAGAGTATACGCATGTTAGCACTGGTTAGCAGTGGTAAAGTCTGCAGTGTCCTAAAAGCCAACAAAAAAATGTTAAGAAAACAAGAGGGTGAAGGCAAAATGTTTGGAAATGACCGTGTAGAAAGGGCCAAATGTAACACAACCCACCTCTAGCCAAAAGCCAGGATAGACTAATAAATACCTTGATGGGCTTCCCTGCTTAGGTAATAGAATATGGACAGTGGCCCTGTTATGCAGGTGTACTTGTCAGTTCTACACCTCTCTGAACTCCGTTGGTTCCCTCTGTCTACACTCTCCTGAGCCACTGGACTGACCCATGGACCTTTCTCCTCAATTGTAGACCCTATCTGTGAAGTAACTAACTGTAACGTTCTCACAGATGCATCACAGTAGGCAGACAAAACCACCATGGCCAACAAAGTGATGTGGCCCATACTACTTCTGCCCCAAGCCAAGCAAAATTCTGCCCATAGGATAACAACCAACAGAAGTCACTGATAGCTGTCAGTGTCAAGAGCCAGGTCCCGGACAATCCACTGCTATTTGGAAGCTTCAATTGGGTACATTGGGTAGGCCTATTTTCCAGCCTCAGGGCTGGCAATGAGTTCCCTGTAGGCTTCTGTGGGTTCTCTGACATCTGAGGTTTCTCAAAGTAGGGGCAGCAGTTCCGGGTGTTAGGCAGTCTACTTCCACTCTACTTCCCACCAGTCCCATGGTGGTATTCTGAGACTGGCTCTTTAGCCCCCAGTTTTTACCCTGAGGCTGGACAGGGGAAACTGATGAGTCCTCCCTCACCCTAACCCTCATTGGCCTCCTGTACCTTCCGCTTGGGAGTCTTACCCACAGGAAACTGAACTGTCAGGATGTTTTGGGCGGCCACCCCTGCCAGCCCTCCTGATACTGTGGCAACTCCCTCCCAAAAATACAGAGTATGGGCTTCTGGGGGCTAACTCTGACCCTCCTGTGGGTCACTTCCCCACCCCACTCCAGACAAACTAGGGATATGAGGAGGAGAAAGTTCTGCTCCTGGGCCCGAGTTGCCCTACACCCCTAGCCAGTGTACTGCCCTGGAGATACTAGCCTTTCCCACTATCATGGTCTGGCTAGCCCCGGTGTCCCTCAGAGGAATGAAAGGGATCCCATTCACTTTCATCTTGTGGAAGTGATGGCTCTCATTCTCAGGGATCACAAACTCACCCTCTGAGTATGTCTCCCAGCAAAGGGAGCCCAAGGCATGGTTTATGACCTGCCCCTGATGCTAATTACCCCTAAGGCCACTTTGGCCACCACTGTAGATTTCCCACAGGTGGGTGGATTCTTTAGACAGACAGACTCCTCCCACTTGTGGCCTAACTCAGATCAATAAAAGCACTGAGGCTGGAAAAGGTAGCCCTGGGCCACTGTCCACCAGAACCTCCTCCCTGTTTCTAAGAAGGGGCTTGGGAACCATTTGCCCCCACCTTATTTTGGGTCCCTCTATGTCATCCTTAACTTCACAATCACTCTGCTGGGGTAATCTGAACCACCCTTCTTGGGGTCACCCCTGGTACTTTCTTGAACACTCTGGTATTGATCCACAGATCTGCCTCATTTGCAAGCTCTCTGGGGCCAGTGAGCTTGCTGTCAACCTGCTGCTGGCATATATCCATCTAACATGTGGTCTCTCAATATCAAATTTTTAAAAAAAGTATTGCAGGAGCAAGGTGGGGAGTCCTCTGGTTTACCCCACTGTGGGGAAGTTCCTAAGGTGAGGTGAATTAAATTAAACCTAAATCTTGTCAACAGAAAGCGATGGAAAGGCTTGGTGACAATCTTCAGGTAAGGTTCAATGGCTGGGGAGGTCTGTAAGACATAAATACTTCTAACTCCTGATTTTTTAAGCTCCATGTCTTCCCTTCCTGCCTCCAACATGATCTGGAAATTATGTTTAATCCACGCCAGGTCCTGTTTCCTTATTCCCTCCGGTGCTGTGTATAGTTCAGGACGTCCCAGTCTAACACACGCCGCTCTAACGTATGCCAGCCATGGGATGTTATCAGCCCTATCGAGGGCCAAGCAGTCTTTAAGGATAAGGTGGTTCAGAGTAATTTCCTCATTGAGCCACGTCTTGACCCAACAAATCAGTGGGGCTGCTTTAGGTGGTCTGCTATATAGCCCAAGCCTAATTCTGAGTGTACAGATAAAGTCGGTGACGACTGCGGTACCGCCAGCAATGATCTAAGGAACCTGTTTTCAACTATTTGTATTTTGTCCACAGGCGCATAGCCCTAAATCGACGCCCCATAGGAGGCAATCGCACAGCACTTAGATTTATATATTTTAAGCATAGCCTCCATGGGCCTAGATCCCAGCCTTTTGGCAAAGCTAAGGAGGGCTGCTGTTGATCTTGCTACAGCATTGCTTTTCTGCTTATGCTGAGGTCCCCAGTTACCCTTCTCATCGAAGAGTACTCCCAGGTAAGTGAACACCGGAACCCTGGAGACCTCCTCTCCCAGGCATCTGAATGTTTTATCCTTAGGGGTCTTCCTACGGGCCCCGACAATCATTACATGGGATTTATTACTATTTACTTTTAGGTATAGGGACTCCATAAAAGTACCAAAATTGTCCAGCAGCCTCTGTAGGCCCAGGCCTGTGCGTGCAATAAGTAAGGCATCATCCGCGTTACAGGAGGACCGGGATACCCGAGCCCCCTGCACGTGGAATATCCGCACTAGCCCCTACTAGAAATTTTTCCAGGCCATTAATGTAAATCATGAACAGTAGGGGGGCCAGAATACAGCCTTGTCAGCCTGGAACTAAATTTTTCCGTACATCTGCCTTCCTGGGTAACCCTAACAGCCGTCACTAGATCTTGGTGGAGGTCGCTAAGGAAGTACACCAAGGGTGCATCTACTCCCATATCCAATAAAATACGCCATAGTTTGGAGTGGTTCACCAGATCGAAGGCTGATGATAGATTCATGAACCCAAGGTATAAAAAGCCCTCTTTTGCTATGGTGTACTTATTAATCAAGAGATGTAAATTTAGGCATTGGTCTATCGTGCTTCTATGTTGTTTAAAGTCGTACTGGAGGTTCGAGAGGACCCCCCTGCCATTCATCCAGTCTCCCAATTTCTGCAAAATGACTCTGCCCATGATCTTAACGGCAGAGTCCAGCAGGGAGATTGGCCTATAGCAGGCGGGGTCCCCTCTGCTCCCCTTTTTGAAAATGGGCACAATAATTGATGAAGTCCAAGAGATAGGGAAACCCACTAAAGATGCAGCATTGAACACATTAGCTAAAATCTTTGACCAGAAGTTAGGGTACATAATGTAAAGGTCCACAGGAACCCCATCGGGTCCTGGGGCCTTATTTTTTGATGTGTCTCTAATAGCCCTTTCCACTTCTGCCGGGACAAATTTAATAGGGGTTGTGGGACAGCCAGGGATGGCTATTACCGGAGTTGTCTCCTGATGTTACTTATCTCCATAAATGCTCTTAAAGTGCTTGAGCCAACTATTGTCTGGTATTACACATTCCGTGTCCAAATTATCACTCTCTGGAAAGAATGGCTGATTTATTGTAGCCCAGAATTTTCGGCTATCCCTTAGTACGTCAATAGACCGCAGATTATCCCAAGCTTCTTCTTTTATTTCATGTTTCCGCCTATTGATTGGTTCTTTATATTCTTTGCGGAGGGAGGATACTAAAGCCCTGTCCCTCGGGGTCCTCTTCAACGCAATAAGAAGCGCCTCATGGGCCCTTGAGCATAAAGAGTCAAACCATCTCTGTGTCTTCCTGGGATGAGGCCTACTCCCCTTATGTAGGTTTACCGCAACTTGCTTACAAATTGCGGTAAAGGAGGTTATTGTTCCTTGTCCCACAGCCTGCTCATCCAAACAGATGCCAATATTCGTTTCTGCCTTAGCAACCAAATCCTCAAAAAAGGCCTCCGGTACTACCGCCTCCCACTTTAACCGTCTACCTTGGTCTTTTGAAGTTAGGTCCCTTGCTGTCTCTATTCTTTGATCAGTACTGACAATCTTAAGCCCCAGGTCTACTTCCAATACAAGGGGGTTGTGATCACTGAATATTGACGTGACCACTTTATAGATCAGGGTCTTGGTCAGAACTAAGGGGGATAGGAAGATGTAGTCAATAATAGATTTAGCTCCTCGTCCTATAAAGGTAGGGAAACTCTCACTACCACTTTCCTTGCCTGGTTCAAGTAAATTTAGGTTGGAGAGTATTTCCTCCAGATCCTCGCCCTGTTTACCGTGTTCAAAGTGGGGTACCCTCCCAAACATATGTCCGTCAAGACCATCCCCATAACAATCCCACAAACAGGGGTGTATATTAAAATCTCCCATTAAAAATATCTCTGGCACAAAAGAGTTATTACACTTGTAGACTGACAGAAATTGTTTAAATACATTAAAATGCTCCTTCTGTATGGAGCCTTACATGGCATTATATAGGTTGATCAACAAATAATACTTATCGGAGACACACCATTCTAATATGAGGAAATTATCTGACACCCCATTAAGTTTTCTGAATGTTCCTGCCAGGTTTAAAGAGATAAGGAAGAGTAATCCCCCCTTTGGCCTCCCCGCAGTCCCACGAACCGCAGGGGTGGTAAAACTATAATAGCCGTCCAAAACAAAGCTACACTCTGGATCCCAGGTTTCCTGGAAAGCCAGGATATCGAATTGTTTTATAAATAGCAGCCAGATGGGGTCAATATTTTTGGGTTTAATTCCTGCCACATTCCAGCTTAAAATTTTACATGGGTCTGGGCAGTTATTTTCTATGTGATTAACCCCACCTAACCCAGGTCCCTGGCTAGAGATTTCAGGTCCCAGTCAATCATTACACTCTATTTGGGACAGAGGTGAAAATCGGTTACCAAGCTCTACCTCCCCCCGGGGTTGGTGATATACCGGAGATGCTGATGGAATAATTATAGGTACAGGATCCCCTCCATGTGTACAACCCTGTGCAATTCTTGTCTGTGCACTCATCATAGCCTGGTATGATGGGGTACATTTGTTATTGGGACGGGTATGATACCTAGTAGATGGCTGCAGGTTTCTAAAGGCCCTCACTGGTGGGTAAAAAAAAACCAAGGGGAGTGGTCTTATGCCTTTGTGATCTAAGTCTGAACCATCCCAAAATAGTCTATCAGCCATGTACCTATTATTAAAGTTCACCACCACACAATCCCCCGGAATGTTCTTGGGACAGCGCCCGACCCAGCAAACCCTCCTTGCCATAATGACAGTACTTGCGACAGGAGGCAATACAACACAGAAATGTTGTTTTGGGTTTTAACAGAAATTCACATGAAAAGTCACATTTGGTTAATACAGATTCACGTGAAATACTGGTAATAATGTAAACTAGAGGACTATGGAGAATAATGCATTTCTTTTAATTGTTAATTCACAGTTACCCCTGACGAAGGGCTGGAAATAAGCCCAAAATGCATTGGGTCTTAATAAAGAATTGCTGCTCGGAACTACTTTTTGCATTTTCTTATCGTTTTCCCGAAGAGGCCCGGATGGGCACACGTGACAATGAGAAGTAGGGAAAAATGCAGTATGGGACACATGTGGATTAGTAAAACGGATTTAAAGACAAGAAGAAACTTTGGCAAAGATTGTGGTTAAAATTTACTGGATTACATTTTTATGAAATGGTAAATGGATCTAGTATCCAATCCAGCAGTACGACTGGGAGTGGAGCGTGGACAAAGCGCTCCCCACAGCATGAACTTTCCAAAAGGGGCATTTTAATTATTGTGGCTAAAAATCCGACTTTACCATCAAAGAGGGTTTTAAATTATAATTCTTTAGGCACCAAACGCGAGATTCCTACCTGCTTCCAATTGAAAGTTTTCACTTATTAAATGTAATAAGTTAACCTACTGTTATCCTATTTGAGAGGCAGGTCTTGTAGTACTAAAAAGACAATTTAAGAGGTTTTCACTACTGACACATGTAAAAGTTAAATGTTTATATCCAATAATTTAAATACACTGCAACTTGCCCTATGAACTGTTTATGGCCTGCCATAGGGGTGACAATGTGTATTGAAAAAGAAGGTTTAGGCCTGACAAAAGGTTTAATTTGTGAAATTGAAATAGCAGTTAAAATCTGCACAACAAGCTGCAATGACAGGCTGGACAAATGTTTAACAGGCTAGTTAAGTGGGACGTACAATCAGTGCTGCAATGCCATTAGAAGCATATAATTTACAGGCCCAGGTACCTATACTACCACTTTTCTAGAGACTTACAAGTAAATTAAGTGTGTGAATTGGGTGTAAGCCAATTTTACCATGTTTAAAGGAGAGAGTATACGCATGTTAGCACTGGTTAGCAGTGGTAAAGTCTGCAGTGTCCTAAAAGCCAACAAAAAAATGTTAAGAAAACAAGAGGGTGAAGGCAAAATGTTTGGAAATGACCGTGTAGAAAGGGCCAAATGTAACACAACCCACCTCTAGCCAAAAGCCAGGATAGACTAATAAATACCTTGATGGGCTTCCCTGCTTAGGTAATAGAATATGGACAGTGGCCCTGTTATGCAGGTGTACTTGTCAGTTCTACACCTCTCTGAACTCCGTTGGTTCCCTCTGTCTACACTCTCCTGAGCCACTGGACTGACCCATGGACCTTTCTCCTCAATTGTAGACCCTATCTGTGAAGTAACTAACTGTAACGTTCTCACAGATGCATCACAGTAGGCAGACAAAACCACCATGGCCAACAAAGTGATGTGGCCCATACTACTTCTGCCCCCAAGCCAAGCAAAATTCTGCCCATAGGATAACAACCAACAGAAGTCACTGATAGCTGTCAGTGTCAAGAGCCAGGTCCCGGACAATCCACTGCTATTTGGAAGCTTCAATTGGGTACATTGGGTAGGCCTATTTTCCAGCCTCAGGGCTGGCAATGAGTTCCCTGTAGGCTTCTGTGGGTTCTCTGACATCTGAGGTTTCTCAAAGTAGGGGCAGCAGTTCCGGGTGTTAGGCAGTCTACTTCCACTCTACTTCCCACCAGTCCCATGGTGGTATTCTGAGACTGGCTCTTTAGCCCCCAGTTTTTACCCTGAGGCTGGACAGGGGAAACTGATGAGTCCTCCCTCACCCTAACCCTCATTGGCCTCCTGTACCTTCCGCTTGGGAGTCTTACCCACAGGAAACTGAACTGTCAGGATGCTTTGGGCGGCCACCCCTGCCAGCCCTCCTGATACTGTGGCAACTCCCTCCCAAAAATACAGAGTATGGGCTTCTGGGGGCTAACTCTGACCCTCCTGTGGGTCACTTCCCCACCCCACTCCAGACAAACTAGGGATATGAGGAGGAAAAAGTTCTGCTCCTGGGCCCGAGTTGCCCTACACCCCTAGCCAGTGTACTGCCCTGGAGATACTAGCCTTTCCCACTATCATGGTCTGGCTAGCCCCGGTGTCCCTCAGAGGAATGAAAGGGATCCCATTCACTTTCATCTTGTGGAAGTGATGGCTCTCATTCTCAGGGATCACAAACTCACCCTCTGAGTATGTCTCCCAGCAAAGGGAGCCCAAGGCATGGTTTATGACCTGCCCCTGATGCTAATTACCCCTAAGGCCACTTTGGCCACCACTGTAGATTTCCCACAGGTGGGTGGATTCTTTAGACAGACAGACTCCTCCCACTTGTGGCCTAACTCAGATCAATAAAAGCACTGAGGCTGGAAAAGGTAGCCCTGGGCCACTGTCCACCAGAACCTCCTCCCTGTTTCTAAGAAGGGGCTTGGGCACCATTTGCCCCCACCTTATTTTGGGTCCCTCTATGTCATCCTTAACTTCACAATCACTCTGCTGGGGTAATCTGAACCACCCTTCTTGGGGTCACCCCTGGTACTTTCTTGAACACTCTGGTATTGATCCACAGATCTGCCTCATTTGCAAGCTCTCTGGGGCCAGTGAGCTTGCTGTCAACCTGCTGCTGGCATATATCCATCTAACATGTGGTCTCTCAATATCAAATTAGGCAACCCAATAAAATCATCAACTTTGTTGCCCCGCACTCAGCCATTCAGTGCCTTGCTGGTGTACTCAAGACAGTCCTCCCAAAACTGATTCTGCATCTTTTAGCTTTCCCTGAACCTTATGCTGTACTTCTCTGGGGTGAGTCCAAACTTGGTTACAAGAATTGTTTCCACTGGAATGTACTTCATCTGGTCTCCCACATTTAGTGTAAGCAAGGTATTCCTTCCCACTGGAGGCATGTGTTTCCAGAGTGGGCCCCCCCAAAACTCATCTGGGACCCTGCGCATCTTAAGGGCTACCCCATAGGCAGAAAGCCATTTGTCTATGTCATCCCCTACCACATAGTTGGATACTAGATCTTTGGGTATGCAACCTTTCTTATCCCTTTCAGACACGGTGGGTATGATACCTTCAAGATTTCCGGAATCTGCTTGTCTAGCTGTAATGTACAGCTCAATCAGACTTAGCTTATGGGCCATTCTCCTCTTTTCAGTGACCTATCTTTTTCTTCCATCTTGAGCTTGGCCAATCACAACTGAAACTTCCTCTTTGCCTTTCTGTCCATCACTCTTCTAGGGACAGGCACTGCAAATATACACTGCTTCCTGCTCTGACAGGGAGTTCCAACTCAGGAGAGGAGTCCTCTTCATCTTCTGAGTGCTGCCTCTCAGGGCTGGTATCCAGACCCAGTTCATGCTCATTCATATCATCCTCCTCATTCTCATCCTATGTTGCAGTCATCAACTAGTGGGAATCGGTCCAGGCCCTCAGAGCTTTCTGAAGCTCCAACTTGTTGGTGCCTTTTTTGGTTTCCAGTCCCCTTTCTGTACAGAACTGTTTGAGCTCAACCACTCTGTAACTTTCTAGTTTGGCCATCTCAAAATCTATTACTGCAGGTGGTCACAGACAGTCGAGTAGCAATGAGAGTAGATTTGGAAAAAGCAAAAAGAGCCAATCAAGGAATATTTAAAAGAAACTCAAAATGGCATCACATTATTTATCTGGGATAATAAACCACTGTTTGGCATTGCACAAACACAAGTTTGAATCTCACTACTAAACACCAATATTGAAAATTGGGTTGCTGGTTGAGTGGTAAAACCCTACTAAAGATTTTCTGTCAGCGTGAAGTCACAAGCAAACCCCAAATGAATCCTTGTTTAACTTTGTGGTAGTTTGGCGTTGGCACAAAGCAGTCAGGATTAAGTTAGAGGCACTGTTTAAAGTATGTATACAGCACTTCAAAAATTAATAAAGTGACAACACAACACAAGAATAATCCCACACTAATTTAGAAAAATAGAGTAACATATAATAATATATTTGACACCAAAATGGCATGAATTAAATCAGTAGGACAGGAGAAGTGCAGATTTAAAGATTGAAGTGAAATTAGTGCCTAGAAACACAAATCACCAACTGTGGTTTTCTGGTCCGGTTGGACTGGGACACAGTCACAAATTCTGGCAAACTGCGATGGAGCATCAGCCCTATACAGGGTCCAATTTAGGCCAGCTGAACAAAGTGCCTTAAATCCTGTTTTGTGGAGTGTTGAGAGATCCCACTTAGAGTGTGCATCACGCAGAGGCAGTTCCGAGGAAGCTGCAAGGCTGTGATACAGAGTCCTGCCTCATCATTCAGGATGTCATCAATGAGGGACTTGTGATGTGAAGTCTTGCATTGAAGGTGCGTTGTGCACCGGTGGTTCCGAAGAAGCTGCAGGGTTGCGACACAGAGTCTGACCTAGTCATTAAGGATACCGTTGACAAGGGGCTTGTGGAGAGAAGGCATGCGTCAAGAATGCATCACACAGCAGTAATTACGAGGTGACTGTGGGGTGCAATGTGAGGTTCAGAGTTGGAGATGTGTCACGCCGAGGCGGTTCTGATGTGACTGCTAAGCAATGCATCACGTGGCATAATTTCTACTTACAGAATCACCGCTGGGCTGGTAGATTTCCTTCAGATCCACTTCCAAGGGTCCAGGATGGGGGTGGCAGCACTTGGAAGGCAAGACACACAGCAAACCCAAGAAACTGGCTGCTGGTACCAAAAGGTTGAGACAAGAAAAATCTGATTTTATCATCAAGGAGGGCTTTTAATTACAATCCTTTAGACACCAAACTCAAAATTCCTACCTTGTCTTAATAGAAAGTTATAACCTACTAAATTTAATACGTTAGCTCAACGTTATTCTATCGGAGAGGTAAGCCTTGCAGTAGTGAAAAACGAATGTATACGTTTTTTACTACCAGTACAACTTTTTAAATACAATTCACCCTGCCCTTTGGGCTGTTTAGAGTTTATCCTAGGGGTGACATATCTGCATTAAAAGGGAGTTTGAGGCCTGGCAAAAGGTTTCCGTTGGCAGGTTGAAATGGCAGTTTAAACCTGCACATACAGGCTGTAATGGCAGACATGGCATGTTTAAAAAGGCTACTTGAGTGGGTGGCACAATCAGTGCCACTCCCACTAGTAGCATTTAATTCACACGCCCTAAGTACATGTGACACCATTTTACTAGGGACTTACAAGGTAATTAAATGTGTTAATTGGGTGTAAGCCTAATGTACCATGTTTAAAGGAGAGAGTACAAGCACGTTAGCACTGGTAGTGTAGTGTAATGTGAGTTTGTAATGACGGAACAATAGTGGCTACCGATGGCCTCTGTAGAACTGTGACTTGAGCAGTGGAGAATAGGGAAGTGAATGCAAGTTTAGAATGTTGAAGTTGTGCTTCACACAGAAGAAATAAGATATGTTATACTAAGCTCCATTTGTGGCGTAGTCATTGGTGAGTACCCCAGCTGGGGAGGCACTACAGTTAGCAGTGGTAAAGTGTGCAGAGTCCTAAAAGCCAACAAAAATGGGATTTAAAAACAGTGGGGTGAAGGCTAAAAGTTTGGGGATGACCCTGCAAAAAGAAACAAGTTCAGCAATAGTACATTCCTGCCCTTGAACTACGCTGGTGCACTATGTGCGGCCTAGTGCCAACCATGGTGCAATTGTGTCTGCAGGATTCTTGTTGTGCAGGAAGGGACACCTTACTGCACAAAACAATGCTTAAAGGCTTTTTCCTCTTTCTAAGTGTGCTGTAGAATTTAGCACACTTAGAAAGTAGAAACAACAAGGAGATATAAAGGAATTTCTCCTTGTTGCTCCTCCATCGGGAAGGCATACATTTTATGACGCTAGGTGGCTCTGTGTGGCTTGGTAAATCTGACTTAAGGATTGCGTTGTCCTTGTGTCACCCAGCGCCGCAGGGCTAAGCAGCCCCTTGATATATCTGGTCCTAAGAGTCTCTAGTAACAAAGGCTTCAGGTACCGGGACTTTGATGCTCAGTTAGTTACATTAGGCCTCCTCAATTCTCCAGGTAGAGGAGGACTGACACTCCAGGCCTAGATCTAGGAGATGTTGGGCAATTCTAAGTACAGTTCAACAGAATTATCACAGTTGCAATAACACTATCAATGTCCAGCAAGAGTTGTGGGGATAAAACTCCTGATCCTCTTTTTAATAACTCAAGAATCCATAAGTATATTCACATTGTAAATAAAAGGCCACACCATTGAAAGGAGAGAAGGAAATAAATAATAGACAATGCATAATGCTCTTATTTCAGCAATTCATGTAAGTTGTAAAGTTTACAACAAAGCAAAAAACTCTACTTTAAGGGCATAGCTCATGCTAGCACAATCAAACGGCAGATAGTACTGAACTACTTGACTGTGTACATGTTACTCATTTTTACATTCCGATTTATCATGGAGGTGAGCACTCACAATAACAAATAGAACGTATCACAGCTCGAATTCTCCAACCCAGACATGGACGTCGGTTGGGGTAGCTAGGGATAACTGCGTTTACCTTAGGCAAGGTACTTTACTTCACTGCCCTTGTTACACCCTGGATCAAGGGTCATAAAGGAGACTCCAGCAGGAACAGAAAGAAACCAACAGGGCTCCAGGAACCTTGTTTATTTGTTGTACCCGACTGTTACTACTTCCGTTTCCTTTTACCTCTCAGTTGCCAATAGAAGACTGCTGTGGGACAAGCAGTGTGATGAGGGATCATCGCGGTGATGGCAGGTGGGTTCAAAGGGTAGGACGCGTCACTTCCTCCCCCCTTTCATCTTGGTGAATCGATGTCTGTGAATGCAGCAGCACACAGAGTTTTGAGTCATGTAATTAATCACACATTTGAACAAAAGTGCAAATACCCTCTGACTACATAGGGGCCATATGTATTGTGTACACTGTGAACATTCTTCTAGGAAAGTATAAACAATGACTGCTTTAAAGTGATCTAGCACAGACCATTGGCACGGTAAGTGGCTGCGCTTACTAGGCCAGGCAGAATTCACATTACGGCGGCATAACCTTGCATAATTTCCGTAATTTTTGCATTAAGCTTGCCACACGAAATTCCAGAAATGACTCTATTAGGACATGGTGAATAATCAAGCATGGTTTGCGCTAAAATTTAGCGTGAGCGCACTCTACAGCGTGAGCAGCTACTATTGACGGTTCTGATGTTTTTTGCACTTTTTTAAATCACTAAATTAATTCTAGGAGCGCCAGGATACCCTCGCGGGGGATAACATTTTGGGCTAAATGATAGCTCTAAACACCAGTTTTATATTTGATGTGGCAGATTTACAAGAAAGTGACGCATCAGTAGAGATGTGTCACTTTACCTGCTCCACCATGCAAAACCCTTGTGTCACCATGGATGCGCGGTATTTACAATACGGCTCACCATGGCGCAAGGATTGAAAGATGCGTCAGAAATTCTGACGCATCTGTTGACGGAAAAATCACGCATTGCTGGAGTTGTGTCGCAAGCACGATGCAACTCCAGCAATGCAAGTTGCGCCTATTCCCAATACACTGCTTCACTCCTTACGCCTGCTGCAAGCAGGTGTAAGGCTTTGACGCAGTGGCGTTCTAAAAGTCTCGCAGTGAAATCTTGCAGATTTCACTGCGTGACTTTTCTGAGGCTTCCCTGCGTGGGAACGCCTACCCTGCATACATTATACCTGATGCAGGTATAATGTCACGCAGGGCTTTACAAAGTGACGCATCTCTCCAGATGCGTCACGTTGTAAATGGGCCGCAACTTTTACGCCACCGCTGCATCACCAAAGTGAAGCAACAACGGCACAAAAGTGACGCAAGGGGTTTGTAAATCTGCCCCTACATATTTACGTGTAATATCACATAGTTTTTCCGAAATTTCACAAAATTAGGCAAAGGTAAATTACAATTTCGACACTCCTCCTTGAGTTTCCAACAGTTTATGGAACATTTAAAAACTGAAAAGCATGGAGAAGCTATGCTTGTGAACACGATAGCCCATGTCTATATCCGAGCTTCAGTTGCTTGGCTTGTGCAAGTGCGCACGCTTGCCTTATCACCTTCTATGCACGTTTTTCTTGACCTGACTGATACCACTCTTTTGTCCCTTCTCTTTAATGTTCTGTACACTTCCTGGTGATTTTGGCCTCAAGAATTTTTGGAAATGAGAACCTTTATCTTTTAACCCACCAGGGAACTCTGAAAACAAAAACAAATACATGACAAGCTGCAGTCCTCTGAAATAAAGATAATCCACTGAAGCCTGAACTATACACACTCTTTTAGTGACCTAGCTGTTTGTAAGTTGATTTTAGAATATTTCAATGATAATGATTAAAAAGCGAATGACTTTCAAATAATACTAATAAAAGGCATAACCGTGCCATGTAGTAAGGAGGAAACGAGGCTGGCAGCAGTGGGAGGAGGGTTCAATAATTATTGGTGGGTCCCTGGAAGATGATTACATTTTTCTTATAAAAGTGAAAGAATTGCAAATGGGAGGTAAGTGAGGCAGGCAAATCCACTTGTGAACAGTACTCAGTTCAATCCATTTGAGGTTTGTAATGTTTAGGTTACTTTAAAAGGTAATGGACACGTATTGGTACATAGTTAGACAACTTTTGCTACCCCACTGCCCAATTTGCTCCTTGACCCTTAGGCTCACACACTGACCACTTTGCTCATAACCTACTGCCAGTCCGTTCTGCTCCCAAACTGCATTATTTGCTTACACGCTGTCCCTTCGCTCCCTGTCACTTCTGCTAATGAACTGACACTCTTTCACAACAATTCTCCCTGCTCTAGTCTCTTCAGGCAACACACTTCCCTCTTTGCTTCAGGTACCTTCTGCTCGTGCATTGCCTCTTTGCTCAAGGCCCACCTTGCCAGCACTGTCACCTTTGCTCACACATACCACCAGGACCACAAACAGGCACTGAATTACAAAACGTATTGCATGAGCACAATTGGTATATGCACCTGCTTGGTGCACCCCTGGGGCATTTTGCTATTACAGGAGGGCCTGTATGGGCCCCTCTGTAATACAGCTTGTGCAGCACACATATAGGGCTAGTGCATTTCTAAGGTGGCGTACCCTCATTTGCATGATGGGCCTATGCAAATGAGGACACATTTTGACTATGAACTTGTGCCACATTATGGACACAGGTGCAGAGGCAAAAAGGTGGCCAGGAGACACACTGCCCATGCTTCACAAATGTGGGATGTCATCATGTCATTGAGATGTTATCAGTGATGTCACTGACCATGTCATGAATGATGTAATACGTGACATCAGCAGCGGACTGCGGGCGCGCGAGTTATAGTTAGCAGAACTAACTATAACGGAGGAATTTCAATCCTTTTGTACGAGTGAAATGTCCAGCTAATTATAACACCCCATAAACCTATGTTTTTTTCAGTGAATTTCGAAGGTTTTGTAAATGGTAATTCCTAACTATAACATGTCTGAAACCTTTTCGTTTTTTCAGTGTATTTCAAAGGTTGTTTAAATGCTAATTCCTAACTATGACATGTCTGAAACCTATGGTTTTTTTCAATGAATTTCAAAGGTTTTGTAAATGACAATTTTTAAATGTATTAATTGTTATATTTATTTTTTTGATACTGATTCACTACATTTTTTTAAACTTTATTTTTAGATATATTTTTTTAAATAACATTATAATTACAATATACATTACATTACAAATTATACTTTCTCAGAATGAATTACTTTAGTTTAAATACTTCGCAAATAGGCAATAGACTTTCAAGTACAGTAGTTACAGTTGTTGCAATAGGCAACACAATTTCAAACACAATGCATCATTGAGCTCAATGTTTTTTTTTTAGTTAAATGTAATTAGTTACTTTATGGATTACTTTTCTAACCACAGGACTGGATCCTAGATTCAGACCTGGGACATCTCCTGTAAACAGTTGAGTAAAAGCATGTTGGTTAAAGTAGTGATTTTTAAGGAATATGTTGACACTGAAACTTTTTCACATAGAATCACCAAAGTTTTCAAAACTCCACACTTAGAAGAATTTTCAAGTGAAACCAGTCAATGTTAGCCTATGGAAGGAAAGTCAAGTTACTGGTAAGTACGGTTAGGATTACTTTTCAGGATCAGTACTCGGCTCAAAGATGCAGCACTGAGGTCTCTCCTGATAACAGGTGAGTAAATTGAAATTCGTAGTTAGGCTGATTTTACTTTGAGGCAGTATATATAGAGCCAATTTCCTACACCATCCCTTCCCTTCACCACTGTGCAAACACGCCCTGTGGTGCGTTTTAAGTAGGGGAACTAATTCCCCTTCAATCCTGAGCATCTCTAGGGTACATCCAATTTGCGCCACAGAGCTGCGTTGCAGAGAGGTGTAAAAAGGGGCGTGGCCTCTGAACACCTGTCTGCAACGCAGCTCCCTGGCGCATACTGGAGATACCTCTTGGGATATTTGACCCTCAGGGACCCTCAGTATTGAAAGAGAAATAATTCCCTAACTTAAAACATGCCACGGGGCGCATTTGCACAGTGGTGAAGGAAGGAGGTGTGGCCTGAGGTGACATGTCTGCAAACACGCCCTGTGGCACGTTTTATATCAGAGAATTAATTCCTCCTCAATCCTATGGGTTCCTGGAGGCCAACTAGCCCACCAGGTACCTCAAGTATATGCAAGGGAACTGCGTTGCAGAGAGGTGTTCAGTGACTACGTCCCTTTTTACAACACTCAGGTCCGTGGCACTTACTGGAGGTACCTGGTGGGCTAGTTGGCCCCCAGGGACCCTCAGAATTGACAAGGAAATAATCACCCAACTTAAACCGCGCCACAGGGTGTGTTTGCACACATGTGAACTCAGGCCCCCCCTCCCTTCACCACTGTGAAAACGTGCCCTTGAATACTGAGGGTCCCTGGGGTGCAACTAGCCCACCAGCTACCTCCAGTAAGCTCCACAGAGCTGCGTTGCAGAGAGGTGTAAAAAGGGGCATGGATGCAGAACACCTCTCTGCAACGCAGCCCCTGGTGGATACTGGAGGTTTCTGGTGGGCTAGTTGGCCCCCAGGAACCTCCAGTATTCAAGGGGAATTCGTTCCCCATCTGCAAATGCGCCAGGGGGCGCGTTTGCAGAGTGCTGCAAGAAGGGGGCGTGGCCTCTGGCCCGATGCCGGTCTTTTTTTTTTAAGAAAGGGGCTGTGTAGCCCCTCTTCTTTTTCTAATTTTTTTCAAAATTGGGAAGGGGCCCGAGGCATGGCCATTTTTTAAAAAAAATTTGGAGGAGGGCTCCGTGGCCCCCCTCCTCTGGCTATTTATGGGCCCGGGGAACCCATCTCCCGGGGCAGGTCTTTCCCTTCTTAAAAAAAAAATATGATATTTATATTTTGGGAGGGGGGCCGCGTGGACACCTCCCGGGACACTTCTGGCCCCGGGGACCCCATCCCCCGGGGTCTGGCCATTCTTTATTTAAAAAAAAAATTTGGAGGGGGGCCGTGTGGTCCCCGTCCTCTGGCCTATTATGGCCCTGGGGACCCCATCCCTGGGGCCGGCCTGCCTCAAATAAAAAAATATATATATTACAAGGGGAGGGGGGCCGCCTGGCCCCCCTACCGGGCCACTTGTAGCCCCGGGTACCCCATTCCCCTGGGCTGGCCCTCTTCTTTGGGGACCATGGGGGGTCCCCAATCCCCCTACGGTCCCAGCTGGCTCCCCGCCTCCTGCGGGAGCCAGCATTGCTTTTCCACATGGAGAGCAGCTAACATGCTGCTCCCCATGTGGAAAAGCAATCTGCTTTGCTTCACTGAAGCGAGAGCAGGTTTCTCTGCTATCGCACTACTTGAGAAAAAGCTAGGTCACTCATCAGCTGTCACCTTCAGGAAAAGCTCGTCCCTTAAAGACATCTTAGTCAATAGTCACCTACAAAACAAAAAAAAACCTGGCTGGAACAAAGGGGAGGCTTCTACAAGTGCAGTAAATGCAAAGCCGTAGCCACAGTGAGAATGTGTGGGAATTGACATTGCAGAGATCAAACAAAAATGGAAAATAACAAAACCCATAACATGTGGGACAGACTTCGTAGTCTATGCCATCACATGTCCATGTGGGAAATCGTATGTCGGTTCGACAACATTCCCAGTCAAGAAGAGAATCTTGGAGCACTGGAGAGCGATAACCAACCGCGACTTCAGTTACAGCACATCCAGATATTTTATTGAGGCACATGAGGGCGACTGGACCAAAGGCAAATATTTTGGTCTAGCAACCATCCCCAAACACCTCAGAGGCGGAAACCTAGTTCTAGCCCTGCACAGACTTGAGTCCATATTGATTCTCTTGGCTGATAGCATGTTCCCCACAGACATGAACAATGACGCGGAATTATACGTGCATCTATGATATTTGGATGCTTCCTGTCAACCAATCCAATAGTTTCCATTCAGCTAGACTGTTGAGTCTCTATTTTTAATCTCACTTGTTATTTAATTTCAAGTTTATTTTGAATTGTTGAGTTCTCATTTCTCATTGTTAATTCTTTAGTTGAAAACAAATGTTGCATTGAAATGCAGAAATCATATATCATATAACTGACAATGCAATGTCAGATCCTGAAGTTCTAATGCCCACGCTATGTATTGTAGGAAATGATGTTATTAGTATAGGGGAACCGCTACAATGATACTAACAGTCTCTGTATTTTATATTTTTAACAGATTGGTTTTCGACATAAGAGGAAGATAGCCACCAAGATATTGCTAGGAGCACAAGAGATCCAGCATGTTCATAGGAACTGTCATCTCTACAGAACCTTTGGTCACGTTAGAGATATCGTCGTTAACTGAACTACACAAATAATTTGGCATAACCCACACCCTTTATGTTAGTAGATAGACAGGGCTTAATGATGCAGGTTTGCATAGGTGGGAGAGAAGTCTAAGTACAGCATGCATAACATGCAAATTAACCCCATCCCATAAACTCTCCCTCACGACAAACCACGTCACGCACTAGTCCCCACACTCGCACCACATTTACTATAAGGAGCAGATGGTCATTACTAGGAGGTCTGTTTATGAACTCACTGCTGTGTCGAACAACAGGGTACTACACCAAAGACAAATATTTCTCGGTCACTCCAAACTTAAGGGTACTAGACCCATGAGTTTTCAGGAGCATAAGATAATACAACAATGCTGCGGGATGAATTATGTATGATTCACTACATTGTGTACAAAAGTTTACATTTATACAATTGTATATATTTTTTTTTCAAATGCATTTGTGACATCAAAAATGTTTTATTTATTTAAAAAATACTGGAACTCACCTAAGTATTTTCTTATGTCTCACTGCACGCTGCGTTGTGCTTATCACTATGTCTTTAAATATACGTGGAACTGGCAAGCGGTCATGTGACCAAGATCTCATTGGAGATTGAAATGTGTCGTCTTTGTTGCCAAAAATAAACCCGTAACATTTTGCAACTTTAAAACTGGAGTGGCTCCCTTTTTCCTGCCAGAATTGCAGAGATCATCTTTTTGTGTGTGTATATATGTATATGTATATATATATATATATATATATATATATATATATATATATAAATATATGTATATATATATGTGTGTTTATACATATATATATATATATATATATATATATATATATATATATATACAACAAACCTCGCTTTTGCTGTTTTCTCCAATCAAACAAGCCTAGACCCAGGTTTGGTGCAATTTTGTTTATTCACACACACCACCAGTCGCTATGACGCGTTTCGGCAGATCCCTGCCTTGATCACATGACAACATTGTCTTGTGTATCCTCCTTTTTAAAGTGACAGTGCAATTGCTTGGTATTGAACATATAAAACATATTCAGATATTTTATGCCTCAATGCATACACTTATGCAATGTTTAAATATTTAAATACATTTATAGTTTATATAATTTGAAATAAAATTGATGCATGGCATTTCTTTGTGAGCAATCTACTTTTGAGTTTTGTTCTTTTGAGATAATAATTTCCATCTCAAATGCAATGTAATCCATTATCTCCATCAAAACCATGTACAGACCAAAATAATCAAGAAAGTAAATAAAGGGGTGGAACGAAAAAAGAGAATTGAATATAACAATAAGTATAGTGCTATGATTTATAACTTATACCTAAACCGCGCCCACCGGTGCCTTCTTTGGAAAGTGCTAGTGCAAAAAGTTTTTTCGTAGAACATCATGTCTATAATGACTAAAAATAGTGCAACGTAAATACATTATTATTTGATATGACTATTCTGGCATACAGAAACGTGCAAATGACAGCATGTGCAAAATAGAGTTTTTTCATGGGGTCTGATCCCTAGAAGTTTTTATAGTATTAAGACAAATGATTCCCACAATCATAAATATATTCTTTTAAATATGTAAATAATAAATAAATAAATAAATACATATAAAATCTATCAATATAATTAATTTGTCCTAAAACCACATACAAAACTTGAATGTTAAAAAGGAAATTATTCCATTGTAAAACTCATATCAAAACATTTTAAGGAAGAAAAAGTGCAAAGTTTAGGAACATGTTCCTTGTACATGTTATAATTAAACCACAAGTGACATCTAATCATGCCTAAAAAGTTCATGTAAATAAAACTAGATATTCTCATCATGTTGCTACATAGGGAAAAGGGGACTCAGTATTCAAAGATATGTATATAAATCCTCACTCATATTGAGCCCCCCTGGTTGTTTAGTGTCGAGCTCAAGGATATAGTGAGTCTCTAAGCGTCTTAGCTTCCCTTCTCTATCTCCTCCTCTCCTTTGTATTGGAACAGTATCAACAACATAATATCTCAGATGCTTGAGGTTACCATTGTGGTGTTCCCTGAAATGCCTCTCTACCGGGTAATTAGGGTCATTGTTTGTGATAGCCCTAATATGCTGTAGAACCCTTTGGTTGCTGCTAGCTTTGTGCTTCTGATGAATGCCAGCTTGCAGCTGCATTCTAAGACATACACCACAAAGTCAGTTCTACACGTAAGATGGTATTTAATCATTTGAAGCTTGTCACTCAAAGCTGTCAATTATGATGTTCTATTACTTCCATATACACATGCTTTGCAATTGGAACATTTGAAGAACCCCTTCCTCGCAGTTAACCAACCTTCCCCCTCCTTATGTTGTGGACTACTTTTTACCAGAACATTGGCCAGGACACTGATTTACTATATATGATTGAGAGAAATCTAGGAAGGGAGCTGCCAATGATGGGGTCTTCCTTGACCATAGGACAATTGTGCTGGATGATTTTGCGCAATTGCTGTTCCTGTATAGAGAATGTCAAGATGAGTCTTACTGGTTCCGTTGAGGCTGCAAGACTTACATCCCCAGTTTTTTTTAGACTTGTCTTTATATCTTTATATAGCAACAGATCTTCCCTAGCTAGGGCCCTTTATTTGCGGATGGCTATATCGATGGTTTTGGCGCTATATCCCAGCTGCAGAAAACGTATCTTGCTTTCAGACTGGTGTTTATCCAAATCTGAGGTATTACTGCAAATCCTGCGTAACCTCAGCATCTCCCCATAAGGGATGCTATGAATCAAATGAGGGGGATGCGTAATAGACGCATGTAGCAGGGTGTTGTCAGCTGTCTCTTTTCAGAATAGGAAGGTGGTTATGGTGGTATTGGCTACTGTGACCTTTACATCTAAGAATGAAACACTCTGATCACTTATACAAGATGTAAATGTGAGATTTACATTGTTTACATTGATTTGGACAATAAATTATTTTGCTTCCGTCACAGTTCGATTCCATACAATAATCAAATCATCAATGTATCGTAACCAGGACACCACCTTCCCCCTATAAATTAGATCATATTGTTTCCTTAGGACCAGCTCCTCCCACCAGCCTATAAACATACAGGTGTAGATAGGGGAAAAGCTGGCCCCCATAGCAACACCCTGCAATTGCCGGAACATCTGCTTTTTAAATAAAAAGAAAATATTTTCTAAGCAAAATACCAACATGTCCATTAACATTCTGTTGTGCTGCATGTACTCTATGGGTCTTCTAGATAAAAAATGGTTCACC